>NC_090442.1:69344173-70544173 GCF_031143425.1 Pleurodeles waltl | reverse complement strand
GTTACTTTAGGGCACAAGTTAAAGTTACTTGAGATAAGCATAACTATAACTGCTGAACTTCTATGGTTTTGTGCGAGTAAAATGTGAACCTAACTATAACGCCTCTGTAACCTTTGGTTTTTTAATTGAATTTCTATTTTTTTAAATTCGATTTCCTAACCATAAAGTCCATGTAACATTAGTTTTTTCCAGTGAATTTATATGATTTTTTTAACATGAAGTAATTGTAATTACTTTACGTTAATCCAACCACTGTCTGTGGCCAGGCCCTAAAACCTACCCCCTATAAGCTCCCAACCCCACACCGTGCACAGCCTGTGCCCAGGCCTGTTTCACACACAGACTAATCCCTGTAAGCACTGAATCCCACGCCATGCACAACCTTCGGACTACCTCCTGTGAGCATCCCAGGCACGGCCTACCCCATATATGCACCCATCCCCACGGCATTATTAAAAGGGGCATGGGGTCCCCGTCTCAGCTGATTTCGGTCCTGGGGACCCTATCCCCTGGGGCCCGGTCATGTCCACCTGGGTGCCCAGACCCCACCCAGGGCACCCAGTTTGCAATGATGGGGATTGCGAGGGGAGTCTGAAGGCTCCCGCAGGCCTAGTCATCTCCGCACCTCCTGCAGGAGCCGGCATTTCTCCTGCACACAGGGAGCTGCTAGGTATAGAGCTCCATGTGTGCGGAAGCAATCTTTCATCTGTTTTCCTGCCCTTATGACAGTGGCAGGGCAAGAGGTGAAATCTCCACTCTTAGCGAGCAGGAGCAGTTTTACAGCTCCCACTTGCTGGAAGTAGAGTTAGTGTTTTCTCTCGCTTGGCAAGAACTGTCACAACTCCACCAAGCAAAAGCAAACTGCTATCTCTCAAGGGTGGGCACCTCAGGAGATAGAAGGAGCTGGCCCTGGGGGGGTGGCAGTGCCCAGGGCCATTAATGGTTCCAGGAAGGGGGCCATGTGCCCCCCTCGTTTAATTGGCATGGGCTGGCCTCTAGGAGGTGGTGATCCCCAGGGCCGTATATATGGCCTCTGAGGGAGGCCGAGTGCCCCTCCCACTTTAGATTATGGGCCTGATTACAACTTTGGAGGAGGTGTTAATCCGTCCCAAAAGTGACGGTAAAGTGACGGATATACCACCAGCCGTATTACGAGTTCCATAGGATATAATGGACTTGTAATACGGCTGGTGGTATATCCGTCACTTTACCGTCACTTTTGGGACGGATTAACACCTCCTCCAAAGTTGTAATCAGGCCCTATATTTCTTGCCTTGGGGAGGGGATGGTCCCCATGGCCCGAGGTGTCCTCATGGCTCCCCAAGAAAGGTATTAAATTTAGCCCCAGGGAGGGGAGTTCCACCCTGCCACCCTCCATTGTTTAAAAAAAGCCCAGGGGAGGTGGTGGCCGCGGGGCTCAAATGAAACCAATGGATGGGGTCTGCATCTCCCCACTGCAATAGTTCAATAAAGCCCGGGGAGGTGGTGATTCCCAGGGGGCTCAAAAGAGCCCTAGGAGGGGGCGCCCCATACTTCGCACCTCCTTTTTTTAATACCACCACAAGCCCCTGGGACCTGGCCCACCTGAGGATTAAATTGTTAACAAGCACAGGAGACTGCACTTGTTTTAAAAAAAAAAGTTTGTTGATTTTGTGAATCATACGCAACATATATATATTTATGGAAAACAGGGAAACAAAAAATTCATCGTGCAATACCAGTTTGCCACTACATTCATACAATCATGTGACATCTACGTCACAAATCCACCCAAACATACCCAAAGAATAATTGTGTTTTTCATAACAAAAAAAACATTTCTCACTACAGTGACCTTGAGTATTACAAATGTTTACATTCACCTGGGCTGGCAAAGTTCATGTTAGAATATAAACACATAAACATATAAACAGTGTTTTCCATTTCCATTTCTCATTGCGTTATAACTTAAATTGCACATAACGATGTGGATCCTTTACACATAGGGGGTGATTCTAACCCTGGCGGTCGGTGTTAAAGCGGCGGCCAACCCGCCAACAGGCTGGCGGTAAAAAAAATGGGATTCTGAGCCTGGCGGGAACCGCCAACACAGACAGCCACCTTAACACTCCGACCGCCACGGCGGTACAAACAAACAGCGCGGCGGTCACCGCCAACAGACAGGCGGCAGACAATGTACCGCCCACACTATTCCAACTCACCAATACGCCACCTTTTCCGGGGCGGGAGCACCGCCGATAAAAACACGGCGGAAACAGACTACGGACGGGAAAACGCTCACCACTACGCACTCCAGGAGGAAGGAGGACAGCATGGAACCCAAATTAAACATCCTACCTGCTCTCGTCTACCTTCTCATCTACCACGAGTACGAAGTCCGGCGCAGACGACAACGGTGAGTACTGCACCTACGACACACGGGAGGGGGAGGACGAAAGGTTACGGGCACACACATATGCGACCCCCCCCCAACTATGTACTCACCAATGCAGAGCACCAAGTCACAGTGACACCACCCAAACACCCCTGAAAAATGCTAGGACATAATCATATTTGGAATAAATATTTATGTACCAAAAAGCTCCAGAAAATTATCGTACAATCATGAAAGATATTCACAACAAAACTAATGACATACACATCAGTGTATAACTGAAGTACCAAGTCCTGCACATCCTACGAATTCAGCATGTCCGTGGGCCAAAGTCTTGAGAAATAAGGGCAAAGCCCACACAGGAGACCTGAGTCCTTTGGAGAGAACACTGCAGGGGCATCAGATGTAAAAACTACAGGCACCTCAGGGGGAAGGGAAGGGGGGGGCACCACAGCCACATGAGTCCACGACGCCAGATCCACGAGGAGCCACCATGCCCACTGGACCATCCTGGGGAGTGCAAAGCCACAGTCTCTCAATGTCTCTACAGTGGGTGGGCTGCCCACTGGACCATCCTGGGGAGTGCAAAGCCACAGTCTCTCAATGTCTCTACAGTCTCTCAATGTCTCTACAGTGGGTGGGCTGCCCACTGGACCATCCTGGGGAGTGCAAAGCCACAGTCTCTCAATGTCTCTACAGTGGGTGGGCTGCCCACTGGACCATCCTGGGGAGTGCAAAGCCACAGTCCATCAGGTGGATGACAGTCTCCACTGGTCAAGGAGGAGGCATGGTGGGCACAGTGAACCATAAACGGTGCTTGAGACGGCGGTGCCCAGCGGAGCGGTGCTTGAGATGGCGGTGCCCAGCGGAGCGGTGCTTGAGAGGAAGGGCCCAGCGGAGCGGTGCTTGAGAGGAAGGGCCCAGCGGAGCGGTGCTTGAGACGGCGGTGCCCAGCGGAGCGGTGCTTGAGAGGAAGGGCCCAGCGGAGCGGTGCTTGAGAGGAAGGGCCCAGCGGAGCGGTGCTTGAGAGGAAGGGCCCAGCGGAGCGGTGCTTGAGACGGCGGTGCCCAGCATAGCGGTGCTTGAGAGGAAGGGCCCAGCGGAGCGGTGCTTGACAGGAAGGGCCCAGCGGAGCGGTGCTTGAGAGGAAGGGCCCAGTGGAGCGGTGCTTGAGAGGAAGGGCCCAGCGGAGCGGTGCTTGAGACGGCGGTGCCCAGCGGAGCGGTGCTTGAGACGGCGGTGCCCAGCGTAGCGGTGCTTGAGACGGCGGTGCCCAGCGGAGCGGTGCTTGAGAGGAAGGGCCCAGCGGAGCGGTGCTTGACAGGAAGGGCCCAGCGGAGCGGTGCTTGAGACGGCGGTGCCCAGCGGAGCGGTGCTTGAGAGGAAGGGCCCAGCGGAGCGGTGCTTGAGATGGCGGGGCCCTGTTCAGCGTTGCTCTTCTCCACGGCGGGGCCCTGTTCAGCGGTGCTCTTCTCCACGGCGGGCCCTGTTCAGCGGTGCTCTTCTGCACGGCGGGCCCTGTTCAGCGGTGCTCTACTCCACGGCGGGCCCTGTTCAGCGGTGCCTATCTCCACGGCGGGCCCTGTTCAGCGGTGCTCTTCTGCACCGCGGGCCCTGTTCAGCGGTGCTCTACTTCACAGGACCTGGCCTGGACTCCCTGCTCAGTCGCCCTCGGACCGTGACGTTTCTGGACCCTTCGGGGACGGACTCCTGGCCTCCTTAGTGTCCTCCTTCCCAGCTGGGATGTGGCATGTGGGGTCCACCT
The DNA here is from genome assembly GCF_031143425.1 of Pleurodeles waltl. Classification (NCBI taxonomy): domain Eukaryota; kingdom Metazoa; phylum Chordata; class Amphibia; order Caudata; family Salamandridae; genus Pleurodeles; species Pleurodeles waltl. The sequence continues at coordinate 70,540,034 of NC_090442.1, read as the reverse complement.
TCTCCGCGCTCCTGCTGCCCTTCCGCTCCTTTGATGGGGCTCTCGGGCCCTTGCCTCCCCTAGATGGTGTGGGTGGTGAAGTGGCCGCACATTGCTCCGTGGGGGCAGCCCTGTCGGTCCTCGCACGGCGGCCCTTGTTTTTGCGGGTCCTCTTGCCGGGGGGGGGGGGGGCTGGACGTGTCCTTGCTGCTGATCGATGTGTCACTGCTGGCAAAGGGTGGGCTCCAGAACCCAGGCACAACAGTGACACCCGAAGCTGGGCTGGTGGTGGCTGCGGTGCTCTTGGGACTCTTTGAAGATGGATGGGGGAGCTCATCGGGGGGAAAGAGGTTAAGGTTAGCCAGGAAAAGTTTTTTAGGGCCAAGGTAAAGGGTAGGAGAAGTGGAGATGGAAGTGGAGGTAGAGGAGGTGGTTGTAGGAGAGTCAGGTGTGCTGTCATTGGGTGAAGGTGCTGGTGCTGTAGGCTGTCGTGAGGTGGATGGCTGTTGGGTGGGTGTCTGCCTGCGTTTGTGTGTCTTGGAAGAGGGGGTGACAGACACAGTGGGAGAGGACACAGGGGACGTGTAAATGGCAGTGGGGGTGGTGACTGCACGAGTGTGGACTGTCCTGGAGGGTGAGGTGGTGATGGAAGCACTGGCTGATGTTGGGGTGCATGCAGGTGTGAGTGTAGACGTCACAGGGAGGGAGGAGGGAGACGAGGAGGAGGGGGACACAGGGATGGCAGTGGCTGTTGGCATGTCTGCATCTGGGTGTTGCTTGGGTGAGTGTTTGTGGGATCTGTGGTGCTTGTGTTTGGATGAGCTGCTCTTGGGTGTTGAGGTGTGTGCAGGCTGGTCTGATGGTGTGGATGGGATAGGCTGAGGAACAGGAGACAGAGAAAGGCTGGAGGCAGTAAGAAGAGGGAGGCTGGAAACAGGGACAATGGCTGCCGTCAGTGCTGAGGCCAGAGCAGTGAACGCTCGTTGATGGGCAGCCTGACCCGAATGAATGCCCTCCAGGTACGCATTGCTCTGTTGCACCTCCCTTTGCACACCCTGGATGGCATTCAAAAGGGTCGTCTGCCCAACAATGAGCGTCCTTACCAGGTCAATGAGCTCCGCACTGAGGGCAGCAGGGGCAACAGGGGCAGGGGCTGAGGTGCCTGGGGCGAAGGAGACGCGCGCCTTCCTGGGCGAACCGGCACGGAGCGAAGACTGAGGGGCTGCTGGGAGGGCGGGGCTGGTGTGCTGGGTGGCGGCTGTACCTATAGAGGCGGGGGGCACGGATGTTGCCACCACCCCTAGGGAGCTCCCATCCGAGGACGTGTCGCTTTTGCTGCTCTCACCAGCGGTCCCCGTCGTGGTGCTCCCCTCGCCCTCCGGATCACTGGTGCCCTCGGTGTCTGTTCCTGGGCCCACCGGGGCCTTGTGTCCTGCACCTCCCTCGTGCTCCGATGCCAAATCTCCTCCGCCTGATGATGCTAATGCACACATGCACAAGAAGATGAAGAGAAAGGGTGGGGGGAGAAAAAAGAAGACCAGGTTGAGTGCATGCAATGTCAACACCGTTGGCGGAGAGGACAGACACAGGTGCCTAATGCACTAAGCCGCGCATTCGGGGTACACTACTCAGTACTACTGACTAAGACAACAGGCCAAGAGACGTCAAACGCGCACATGGGAGATGCTGGACCTTCAATGGCTGTACTTGTCACCCTACCGAGGTGGGGACCGGGGGCACAGGGCCATGCCTAAGGGAGAGGACTACACTACAGAAAGCGCCCTGGCCTAATGTCACCCACAGCCCTCCTCCCCCACCCAGACGCCTCCACTGCGCAGAAAGATAGGAGAATGTGCTGATACTCACCCCCTTGTGTCTGCTGTGATGTCTTAAAGCGCCCATCCAATTCAGGGTAGGCCACCGCCAGGATCCGGGACATCAGGGGGGTCATGGTGCGACTGGCACCCCTGCTAGGTTGGGAGGCCATCCCCAGCAGTGTTTCTGCGGTCTTCCTTGTTCCGCGGCGGATGTCCTCCCACCTCTTGCGGCAGTGGGTGCCCCGTCTGTTGTGGACCCCCAAGTTCCGGACTTCCCTGGCGATGGCACGCAAAATCTCGATCTTCTGATGGGCGCTGACCTATTTGACATGTACAGGGTGGAAAGGAGGAAATCATGAATGACCTGCATGTTAGATGTGATTGGCCCCCCCCACCAACTTTGCCATATGGCACATGGTCTCATCTGTCGGGCGTTGCACTCCTCATTCGCCCCCCACCCCACCAACTTACATCCACCCCAATCCACACAGGCATAGCCCATTCCATGTGCACCCGGTGTACTCACTTGTTGGTCTGGAGGACCGTAGAGTAGCGCATACTGGGGGAGGACCCCATCCACGAGCTTCTCCAACTCTTCAGACGTGAAGGCAGGGGCCCTTTCCCCTGTCGCAGCAGCCATTGTATCTTCCAGACCGAGGTCACAGCAGCACTTGCAGTATAGGTCCTCTCCTGTGGATGATCAGGTCTCGAGTGATTAAGCAGATAGAAAATGGCGGTCACGCCCGCGGCGGTGCGTACCGCGGCGGTGCGTACCGCGACCGCCGGCGCACTTCGTCATTGGCTCCTGAAACCCATAGGCTTCAATGTTAACCAATGCGGCTTTGCGCCGCGGACTTCGACCGCCTACCGCCACGGTGTGCCCCGCCAGCGCATTGACCTCACATCCCATTGTCCCACTTCACAGGTCAGACAGCCACCTTTTCAAGGGCCTACATGGCTTAATTTTGACTGCGACACACAGGCATTGCCACACATACACGCCTTTCAACCCATTGCCATTCTTTAACTGTGCAAGCTGTCTGTACGTACCTGTGGTTTGGCTGACTCTGTGCTCCATGTTGTCCTTCCTAGGCACCGTCCGCTGGGACTTGCGATGAGAAGGAGGAATCCTCGCGTGTACCGACCGCTGGTGGACCTGTCGACAATGGAAGAACGCCATATAATACTTCGATACAGACTTGACCGTGCCACTATCCATGAACTGTGTGCCCAGCTGGAGCCAGCCCTGATGTCCCCCATCCGCCAACCCACAGGGATTCCCCCTCTGGTGCAGGTTTTGTCAGTCCTCCATTTTTTGGCCAGTGGGTCATTCCAGACCACAGTGGCCATGTCATCTGGAATGTCTCAGCCTATGTTTTCTAAGATTTTGAGCAGAGTGTTGTCTGCCCTGATGAAACTCATGCGGAGCTACATCATTTTCCCAGAGGAGGGTGACTTGCCTACAGTGAAGGGTGATTTCTATGCCCTTGGACATATCCCCAACATCATTGGTGCCATTGATGGGACCCATGTGGCTTTGGTACCCCCAAAAGACGATGAGCAGGTGTACCGAAACAGAAAAAATTATCATTCGATGAATGTCCAGGTGGTCTGTTTGGCTGACCAGTACATCTCCCATGTAAATGCCAAGTTCCCAGGGTCAGTGCATGACGCGTATGTGATGCGAAATAGCAGCATCCCCTATGTGATGGAGCAGCTACAGAGACAACGTGTGTGGCTAATAGGTGACTCTGGTTACCCCAACCTGCCGTGGCTACTGACCCCAGTGAGGAATCCCCGGACAAGGGCAGAGGAACGCTACAATGAGGCCCATGGGCGTACTAGGAGGGTGATTGAGCGAACCTTTGGCCTCCTGAAGGCCAGGTTTAGGTGCCTGCATATGACAGGTGGATCCCTAATGTACTCACCAAAGAAGGTGTGCCATATCATCGTGGCGTGCTGTATGCTTCACAACCTGGCTTTGCGACGCCAGGTGCCTTTCCTGCAGGAGGATGGTCCAGATGGTGGTGTTGTAGAAGCCGTGGAGCCTGTGGAGAGTGAAGAGGAGGAAGACTCAGAGGACGACACAGACAATAGGGACAGAGTGATACAACAGTATTTCCAGTAACACCCAGGTAAGAATCACCCACGCCATTTCACAATTGCTTCTAGCCTCCTGCATCTGTACTTTCTGTAGTTCCCACCAGATATTTTTGGGTAATTTTTGATTTTCCCTTCCCTTCTCAGTGCTGTATGACGCAGTGCCTGACTTCTGCTTGGTTTGCCCATGAACTACAGCGTATTGACATTGGTATGTTGTCATCACTAATTGACAGAACAGATATTGAACAGTAATATGTAATACATTTGCTAATAATACAGCATGACTCCAAACTGATTTGTGTGCAATATGTGATTTATTTACAGGGCTAGATATTGGTACATGTGATTCTAAGGGTGATGGGTGGGGGTGGAGTAATGTCCATGGCAGAGTCCAGTTCTCAGTCTCACAGGTGCATTGTCCTTTTGCCTGTGGAAGGATGGAGCAGAGGCAGTTCATGGTTGGACAGGGTGGCAATGTGGGACAGTGGGAAGAGTTCAGGGGGTATGTCCTGCTGGCGGGGGTCTTGACATCCTACTCTGTCTTTTTTTTGGATCTCAGGCTCCTCTTACGGGGTGGTTGTTCTTCAGCAGGAGGTGGGGTTCTGGTGGCCTGCCGTGGTGTTGGGGCCTCCTGTCCACTAGCGCCGGCGGAGGTGGTAGGCTGTTCCTGGTCCGGGCTAGTGACAGGGGCCCTGTGTGGTGCCACATGGTCCCGCAACGCATCTTCTATCCTGTTGAGGGCCAGGACGATGGTCCCCATTGCGGTCCCGATGATTCTCAGCTCCTCCCTGAACCCCATGTAGCGTTCCTCCTGCTGTGCCTGGATCTCCGTGAACCTGGCCAGTACCGTCGCCATCGTCTCTTGGGAGTGGTGGTAGGCCCCCATGATGGTGGTGAGGGCCTCTTGGAGAGTGGGTTCCCTGGGCCTCTCCTCCCCCCCCTGTCGCACAGCAGCCCTCCGAGCTGCCCGGTTTCCCCCGGCCTCTGTCTCCTGGACGGTGTGCCCGCTCCCACTGCCCCCAGGTCCCTGTTGTTGTTGGGGTGTTGGGTTAGCCTGGGTGCCCTGTAGTGGCAGACACACCGCTGATTGACGTGTCCTAGAGACAGAGGCATGGGCCCGCTGGGTGGGAGCTGTGATGGTGTTGGCAGAGGGGGTCGGGTCTGGTGTGGCCTGTGTCTGGGTGAGGGGAACCGACTGCCCAGAGGTCCCCGATGGTCCGGGCTGGTCATCAGGTTCAGTGTCGACAGAGCTGCTGTCCTCACTGTGGGCCTGTTCCGGGGGTGGGATGGACATTTCTGGACCCTCCTGGCTGGTGTTTTGGCGTTCGGGTCCTGCATGGGGTAAGAGAGTTTGGTTATTGTTTCTGTGTGTGCAATAGCGTGCGTGTTATGGGTGCCCTCGTCCCCCAGTGCAGGCATTCCCTTGAGGGAGGTGTTGTGAGGGTAGTTAGTGGGGGGGGGGTAAGTGCGGTGGTCATGCTTGGGTGATGGGTGTCCATGGATTGTGTTGGCATGCAGGAGTTGGTGTTGGGATGGGTGGGTTGTGCTGGTGAGACATTGTCAGGGAGGATGTGTGCTGGGGGGTTGGGGGTGAGGGTGGGGGTGTGGGTTGGCATGCTGGTGGGGTGGGGGGGATCTAGTAGTTGAGATTGGACTTACCAGAGTCCATTCCTCCGGCTACTCCTGCGAGGCCCTGAGGATGCAGGATGTTGAAGACCTCTTGCTCCCATGATGTAAATTCGGGAGGGGTGGGTGGGGGTCCGCCGCCAGTCTTCTGGACCGCGATGTTGTGCCTGGAGACCATCGATCGGACCTTCCCCCGTAGGTCGTTCCATCGTTTGCGGATGTCCTCCCTAACCCTGGGATGCTGTCCCACCGCGTTGACCCTGTCCACGATCCGCTGCCATAGCTCCGCCTTCCTAGCTATACTGGTGTGCTGCACCTGTGAGCCGAAGAGCTGGGGTTCCACTCTTAGGATTTCCTCCACCATGACCCGGAGTTCTTGGTCCGAAAAGCGTGGGTGCCTTTGGGGTGCCATGGGGTGGTGTGGGTGAGGTGTGGGGTGGTGTATGTGATGATGAGTATGTTGGTGTGTGGTGCTTTGTGCTACTATGTGGTGTGTGTGATGGTGTAGTGTGCCTCAGTGTGTATTGCTATGGATTGTCTGCTGTGTCTCTCTCTCCTTCTCTCAGTAATTGTGGTCGTAGGGGTTTGTGGGTGATGTGGGGGTGTGTTTTATAGTTGATTGATTGTGTGGGAGTGGGTTGTGTATGTGTATCAGGTGTGTGTATTTGTAATTGTCCAATGTGCCTGTGTTTTGGTGCTGTGTGTGTATTTTGACCGCGGCGGTGTGTACCGCCAATGGAATACCGCGTTGGAAAGCCCGCCGCGTTGATTCGTGGGTCGTAATGGCATGGGCGTTTTTCTGTTGGCGTGACGGTGGAGGTTTGGTCATCTCCAGTTTATCGCTGCCCGCTGATGTGGCGGCCTGCAGTGGAGGTCGGATTTTTGGAGGTTTGGCCGTTGTGGGTCAGAATGACCGTGGCGGCTTTCCGCGGCCGCGGCGGTGTTATGGCGGTCTTCTGACCGGCGGTAAGCGCCTTTTACCGCCGAGGTCAGAATGACCCCCATAATCTTTTCCTAGTGGGAAATTCTTCCTTATCATTCTCACTGCCCCACTCCGCCTCATCTTTATTCTGCCCTAGTGGGCTGAAAAATGTTTCGAGATGTGCACAACATTTGCCAAATATCCTGTTGCCTAGTCATCTTTCCATATGTTATTTTCAATAGGTTTCTCCATTCAAATATACAAACATTATTGCTTAAATGTCCTACCCAAATAGTGGCACCAGACTGGAGACATCGCTGCACTGCCCCCAAACCCCAAAAAATCTAACTTCTGCAAGATATAAATAGCTCCTTTTCCCATTCTGGATGCCAAACTCTACCAGCTCTGAAAAAACATTAAAAACATCATTAAAATCAGCAAAACAAATCCCCGTTCCATATTAGTATATTTTCACAAAGAGCAGTATATAATTGTCCAATAAAACACATCCTCACAAGAATACCAGACCTCATATTTTACATACTACCTCTCAGAGATGAACACGTAGCTCCTCTCCACGATTTAATCTATTAGGTTCTTCACTGTCAAATGCAAGTATATACTTTGATTCAAGGATTCTCAGTCTTTTCTCCCGGTTACCTCCTGTAGTGTCCTTAGCTGTGCATCTATGAGACTATACTTGAGGTTGGCTGTTTCACCTCCATGTATTTCCTGAAGGTGTCTTGCTACAGGGTAGAATATGTCTCTGTTATATGTATATGGCCAAGTGGGGGGTGCCAGTATTTATATTTAGGGCTGCTTTTTCATAGGAACAGTATTTTTTGTTTTGCTATTAACATTGGCCCCGTTTGACAAATCTCCCCAAAACTTTCCAAAAAAACAAGTTTATCCACCTCAGCTCCTTCCTGGAAAGATTTGCAGCGATACGTCAAGCGGAAGGGTCAAGAAAAAAGGCGGGCTCCAAAACACAAAATCCCCATGCATTCATTGATTTCTTTAGACAAGGCTACAGCAAAAACTACTAAACAGAATTATATCAAATTTGGCAGGAAGCCAGATCTTGGTCTGCAGATTGTGCTTTTTGTGACTTCGTATAAACCCGTTTAGTAGTTTTTAAAAAATGTAGGCTCAAAAGTAATTGTATATTTTGGCAGTTGGGTCTGCGAGAGTCTGTTGAGACTCCTGTGGGAACGCACATTTAAGAATAGAGCATTCTGATTCACCCAGGGAGCTTAATTTCCCTTAGGCCATCTCGCTCCCAGTGGGAGTCGGGCTCCCGCGAGAGCGAGTGCTCTAATTGGCTGCCAGCAGCAAGAGAAAAATATCATTGGCAGCCATTACAGGACGTGGAGACTTATGGCCTGATTTAAATCTTGGATATCCTGTCCACCGTATTCGGATCCCATTATATCCTATGGAGATCGTGATATGCAGGCGGGATATCCAGAGTATTCTATCTACCAAGATCTTATTCACGCCCTTAGTCCCCTGTCCTGAAGTTATAAAAACTAAAGAAATATGGGGGGAAGGGTGGGGACAGCCTGGCCCCCTACATCCCACGTGAGGGGGCTCAAAGGGGCCCTGACTGGGGCCAAAAAAGAAAAAATAAACAGGAAAATAATGCTTCGATCCCACAAGACTCTTGCAGGATTGGAAAAACATAAGAACCCACCACCAGTGATGTGTTTATGAAAGGGAGGGGGGCTGCGAAGGCCCCCTCCCACACCTCCAGAGGCCCTGGGCAGCCCACCCCTGCGGCTGAAAACTGTTTATATGTGGTGGGGGACACGTGCCCCCCCACTCCCTGAGCTGCCAGAGACCCTGGGTAGCCCATGCCCTGGGCTGAAATTTATGGGGAGGAGTGCCCCCCTCTCCATGCCTCAAGTGGCCGGGGGCACCTACTCCCGATATTACTATTTCTTAGTTGGGGAGGTAATGCAGTCCCTCTTCTTGAGTCTTGAGAGGGGTGAGCTGAAATTTAGGAAAATGGGGAGAGGGTTCTCACGGCCCCCCTCCCTGAGCCTCAACAGGTCCCAGGGAGACCACTCCGGAGGACGATTACTTGAAGGGAGGGGCCGTGTGTGCTCATCCCCCTAAAAATTACACCAAACCCCAGGGTTGGAATCCCAGGAGACAAAATCAGACGGAGGTGGGGGGAGGCACATCAGTGATGTCATCAGTGATGCCATCAATGATGTCATTTGAGATGTCATCAGAGATGTCATAAATGATTTCATAGAACATGGTATGAATGATGTAATATGTGAGGTCATAGGCAGTGCATGGTGGGCATTTTGTGGTTAGCTCTGCTAACTGTAACCAGTGAACTTCAGTGTTTTTTTAGTTCAAAACATTAATGTTGTCACTGACATACCTACTTAACTATAATGTTACTTTAACATTTGTGTTTTTTCAGTGAATTTCTAAGGGTTTTTAAAACAATAACAGTTACTTTTTAAACCACACCTAACTATAACATTACTTTAACCTTTTTCAGTGAATTTCTAGTTAAAAAAAAAAGATCTTTTTATCACACCTAACTATAACCTTACTTTAACCTTTAGTTTTGTCTAGTGCATACTGTACACTACAGCTGAGAAAAGGACCACAAGGTAATTTCTCTAGTGACCTTTTGTGCACGTAATTTTGAGCATCTTCATGCAGAAATCAGTGAAAACATGAATTCTCATACAGAGAAGACAACAAGACTACAGACAAAGAGTTGAATCTCCACCAAACAAGGGTACTTCCTCTTGATTATATGAAGTAAGTGCTTCTTTATTATTCCTTTGCATCAGGAATGCGTTATCATAATCAGCAGGAAACACCCCCTGGTCCCTTTGGTAAGTTGATCTGCCCATCAGCATGGAAAATGGCGGGAACACAGCATTTTATTTCAAAGGGGAGGTAGGCTGCGTGGCCCTCTTCTCGGGCCTATTATGGCTTTGAGGATACTATCCCAAAATTTAAATAAAAGGGGAGGGGGGATGCTGTGGTGGCACTCCTAAGTTTTGGTGTGTCATCAACTGCAGAGCTTTTTCTATAAGTTTTTCGATGTATCATACAGCCTGCCATTAATGCTTTCAATTATACTGATGACATATTGTTTTTTAGAGCTCCACAGAAGGAGCACACTAAAGCTTTTATATAAATGTGTCATTTACTGGCTGATGCAGGTTTAACTTTGCATGCTGAGAAGAGTGAGTTTCATAAGACAAAGCTAAAATGTTTTGGCCATTTCTTTTCTTATGGGGGTATGACACCCGATTCAGCTAAAGTACCAGTGTTGTCAACTGCCAGTCCCCCACAAGATGTTTCCATGTTGTGTTAATTCCTTGACATGGCCAGCTACTGTTCTTGATACATACAAGACTTTGCCACCATAAGTGCTCCATTGAGCTGGAGATGAAAAAGAATGTTTCATTTCATTGGTCACATGAATGCGAGCAAAGCTTCAAGAAAATCAAACAAGCTATTGAAAACGCTACTGAAATGGCATACTTTGATCCGAAGCTTCATACTGAGGCATACTGAGGTTGTTGTTGATACTAGCCCAGTCGGGTTAGGCACAGTCTTTGCACAGCACAGTGGACACCCAAAATGCTTGAAGATATTTTGTGGCACATGCAAGCAGAAGTTTGTCCCAAACTGATAATGCTTATTCACAACCTGAGAAAGAAAGCTTAGCAGTGGTGTGGACTTGTGAACACTTCCACATATTTGTATATGGAAGGCCTTTCACACTAGTGACAGATCAAGCATTGTTGACCATCTTTGGCAATCCAAAGGCTAAGATGCCTCCTCACACTGAACGTTGGTGTCGACAATTACAAGAGCGCAACTGCACAATCGTGCACCATTCAGAGAAGATCAAAACCCTACTTACTACTCCTGAAGAGTGCCTCTACAGTGCTCTGGTATCGCTTCCAAGCGGCTGAAGCCCACATAAATTTCATATGGAAACCAAGCACACTGGCTGCCATTTCAATGGAACAAATTGCCAGTCTCACAAGTCAAGATAGTGACATGTTAAAACTAAAAGACATCATTACGCGTTAGTCTCGGAACCAGCACACCTGACCTCTTACCACTGACAGTGAGTCCCAGAAGTTTAAAAATGTAAAAGATGAACTGTCCTTTACTCAAGAAGACATTGTCCTGAGAGGTTTAAGAATTGTTATTCCAGAGAGTCTGAGACAAGAGGTAATTGAAGTAGCCCATAAAGGACATCATGGAATCGTTGCTACAAAACGAGCTCTACGAGACTGAGTCTGGTTTCCTCATCTCGATGAGAGAGTTGAAAGAGAGTTGAAGGCCTGTCATCTATGCACATGCCTGTCATCGAAAACCACAAAACATGCCAGAGTTGTCAAGGCATGTATGGGAATGAATTGCTGTTGACTTCTTCAGTCTTATTTACAATGGTCATCATCTGATGGTGATTTTTTGATGAATACTTCAGTTTCCATTGATAGGAGATCTCTCATCTACCACTCAAGAGAGAGTCATCAAGAGATCAGACAGCATCTTCATGACATGGGGTGTTCCTGCAATCTTTAAATCTGACAACGCCTTTCAACAGTCGAAAATTGAGAGACTTTCTCAGTCATCCTAATGTGAAGCATCAGAAGAGCACACTTCTTTGGCCACAGGCCAATGGCCTTGTTGAATGTTTCACGAGTACTCTTAAGAAAGCTATTCAGTAGTGGAAAACTCAACCTTAAGACTGTCTTGAAATCTGCTCTTCGAGCTTATCGTTCGACACCCCACTTGACCACAGGTGAGAGCCCTGCAACCTTGATGTTCGGGAGAGCCAAGACGGCCAAGGTACTTCAATGGACCAATAGCCGATCAAGTACTGAGGAAGAAACCTGTATAAAAGACCTGGATCATAAAAGAAAAATAAAGACCAATGCAGACAAGTGCCGGCATGCAAAATACATTACTTTCACTAGAGGAGATCGAGTGCTTATTTGTCAGTTTGAAAAATGACAAATTGATGCTCCATTTGATGCTGAGCCATTTCATGTTGTGACCAGCAAAGGACACATGGTGATTGGCTAATGTCCTGGGAAGTCCATGACCTGAGATTCCTTGCATTTCTGACATGTGGCTAATCGCTCGTCAGGCCCTGATGCCAATGTAGAGACTGGGTCTGAAAGGACAATTGAAAACTCATCACTGCTGTTGTTTCTACATAGCCAACAGAGATTATGGACACTTATACTGCCTGTCCTCAGTTTCCGAAGACATGATCGGGACGTATGATTAGAGCACCACAAAGACTCATGGAAGAGCTATGATTGTATAAATGTTTGTAAATTTTTTTTATTCAACATTGGGGAGATATAGGGGGTCATTACAAAATTGGCGGTAAAAGCCACTTACCGCCGTGCAGAAGACCGCCAACACACCGCAATGCCGCGGAAATCCGCCACAGCTATTATGACCCACATCCCGAAATCCAACAAAATTCAGACACCCACACAAGTCCGCCACACCAAAGGTCAGTGATAAACTGGCGAAAACAAAACCGACACCGTCACACCAACAGAAATACGCCCATGCTATCACGACCCACGAATCCACGCAGTGGTCTTTCAACCGCGGTATTCCATGTGCGGTACATACCGCCGCACTCAAAATACACACACATCTCCAAAACACCACCACATTGGACAATTCGAAAGACACACACCTGATACACATACACACACCACTCCCACACACTCAATACTATATAAAACACACACCCACATCACCCACAAACCCCTACGACAAAAAAAATCTGAAAGAAGGCCAGAGAGAGACACCACCATCCACAAACTAGCAGCCACAGGCACTCAACACCATCACCCACACTACTTCCACGCACAAAACACCACACACCACTACATATCACCACACTTAACACCACATACACCACCCCACACATCACCTACACCACCCCATGGCACGGCAAAGACACCCCAGGTTCTCGGAGGAGGAGCTCAGGGTCATGGTGGAGGAAATCGTACGGGTAGAGCCACAGCTATTTGGATCACAGGTGCAGCACACCTCCATAGCTAGGAAGATGGAGCTATGGTGAAGAATAGTCGACAGGGTCAACGCAGTGGGACAGCACCCAAGAAATAGGGACGACATCAGGAAGAGGTGGAACGACCTACGGGGGAAGGTGCGTTCTGTGGTCTCCAGACACAACATCGCGGTACAGCGGACTGGCAGCGGACCCCCACCTCCTCACCCACAACTAACAACATGGGAGGAGCAGGTCTTGACTATTCTGCATCCTGAGGGCCTCGCAGGAGTCGGTGGAGGAATGGACTCTGGTAAGTCAAATCTTAACTATCATATCCCCAACCCTACCTGCATGCTATCACAGACCCCAACCCTCGCCCCCTCCCCTATCACTCCAACTCCTCACTAATGTACTAATAACACAAACCACCCATCCCAACACCAAGCCCTGCATGACACAACAAAGCATGGACACCCATCACTAAAGCATGCCCACTGCACATACCCATAACACCCCCCTCAACCATCATCACACAAGCCCCCACATAGGAATGCTAGCACTGGGGTACACGCTCACCCACCCATTGCACACCATGACACACACAGATGCAATAATCATGCCTTTACACCCCTGCAGTACCACTACCCAACGTCACCAGACAGGAGGGTCCAGACATCTCCACCCCACCCACAGAAGAGGCCCACAGTGATGACAGCAGCTCTGTCCAACTGGATCCAGATGACCAGCCCGGACCATCGTGGGCCTCGGGACAGTCGGTTCCCCACACCCAGTCACAGGCCACCACAGACCTTCCACCCTCTGGTAACACCAGCACAGCACCCACCCAGTGGGCCCATACCTCTGTACCCAGGACACGTCAATCAGCTGTGTGTCCACCACTACAGGGAATCCAGGATAACCCACCACCCCAACAACAACAGGGACCTGGGGGCAGTGGTAGTGGGCACACGGTCCAGGGGACGGAGGCCCAGGAACACAGGGGAACTGGGAGGGCTGTTGTGCGACAGGGGGCGGACAGGCCTAGGGAACCCACTCTCCACGAGGCCCTCTCCTCCATCATGGGAGCATACCACCACTCCCAGGAGACGATGGCAACGGTACTGGCCAAGTTTCAGGAGACCCAGCGCCTGCAGGAGGAACAGTATTTGGGCTTCAGGGAGGAACTCAGAACCATCCCTGGGCACCATCGTAGGGGTGCTGAAGGAGATACTTAACACCAGGAGGGACACTGTGGCACTCCAAGGGGCCCCTGACACTAGCATGGACGATGAACTGCCCACCACCTGCGCCAGCGCTAGTGGACAGGAGGCACCGCCACAGGACCACCACACCAGCACCCCACCCCCTGCAGACGGAGAACCACCCCGCAAACCGTCCCTGAAATCCAGGAACAAGACAGAGCACAATGCCAAGACCCCGCCAAGAAATGAGACCACCCTGATTGACATCCTACTGTCCCACTTTGTAACCCTGTCCATATTGGAACTGCCCCAGCTCCACTTACTATGCCCATATGGGCAATGCACCTGTGAGACTAATAGACTGGACTCTGCCATGGACATTCCTCCACCATCACCCCTCACCATTTTACAACCCCCCTCCAATATTTAGCACTGCAATAAACACCCTTGAAGCACAAAACAATCTGGAGTCAGTCTGTGATTTTGAAAATGTGTATTAGCAATGACAGTGACAAAATGCGTTCTCAAATGTAATGTCAACATACCTATGTCACACATCTCAAGTCCATGAGGAATCTAAGCAGATAACACACGTTGGAAACCACACCTGTGAAACCGTAATGGAAATGTACAACTCAGTTACCATATACTGGTTGAAATCGACAGACAGGATAGAGGTAGAAGTGTGAAACTACTTGTAGTAGGCAGGAATGTATTCTCACCTGTGTGTCACTGGAAATATTGCTGGATAACTGAGTCCCTGTTGTCAATGTCTTCTTCCTCTGCTTCCTCCTCATCACTGTCCACAGGCTCCACAGCTGCCACAACACCGTCATCTGGACCATCCTCCTGCAGAAAAGGCACCTGTCGTCGCAAAGCCAAATTGTGAAGCATACAGCAGGCCACGATGATCTGGCACACCTTCCTTGGTGAGTAGAATAGGGAACCACCTGTTATATAGCGGCACCTGAACCTGGCCTTCAGGAGGCCGAAGGTGCGTTCGATCACCCTCCTAGTCCGCCCATGGGCCTCATTGTAGCGTTCCTCTGCCCTGGTCCTGGGATTCCTCACTGGGGTCAGTAGCCATGACAGGTTGGGGTAACCAGAGTCCCCTAATAGCCACACCCGGTGCCTCTGGAGTTGACCCATCACATAAGGGATGCTGCTATTCCGCAGGATGTAGGCGTCATGCACAGAGCCAGGGAACATAGCATTTACCTGGGAGATGTACTGGTCTGCCAAACATACCATCTGTACATTCATGGAATGATAACTCTTTCGGTTCCTGTACACCTGTTCACTCCTGTGGGGGGGGACCAGAGCTACATGGATCCCATCAATGGCACCTATGATGTTGGGGATATGTCCAAGGGCATAGAAGTCACCTTTCACTGTAGGCAAATCCTCCACCTGAGGGAAAACGATGTAGCTCCGCATGTGTTTCAGAAGGTCAGACAACACTCTGGACAACACGTTGGAAAACATAGGCTGGGACATCCCTGATGCCATGGCCACTGTTGTTTGAAATTACCCACTTGCAAGGAAATGGAGCATTGATAGCACCTGCACTTGAGGGGGGATCCCTGTGGGATGGCGGATTGCTGACATCAGGTCTGGCTCCAACTGGGTACACAGTTCATGGATTGTGGCACGGTCAAACCTGTAGGTGATGATCAAATGTCGCTCCTCCATTGTCAACAGGTCCACCAGCGGTCGGTACACCGGAGGATTCCGCCATCTCCTCACATGTCCCAGCGGACGGTGCCTACGAAGGACAAC
Source organism: Pleurodeles waltl (assembly GCF_031143425.1). Taxonomy (NCBI): domain Eukaryota; kingdom Metazoa; phylum Chordata; class Amphibia; order Caudata; family Salamandridae; genus Pleurodeles; species Pleurodeles waltl. The sequence continues at coordinate 70,524,566 of NC_090442.1, read as the reverse complement.
AGCGACCACAGAGTCAAACAACTCAGAGGTATGTACCCACAGTCTACACAGAACACCATTCATACACAGAATCTGGCCTGTATTTGTGTTGTGCGACAAGGCCTAGGTCTGTGTGACGCAGTTGGTAATTAGGCCATGTGGGCCCCTGAAATGGCGGCTGCCTGACCTCTAAAGTGGGATAATGGGATGTGAGGTAACTGCGCTGGCATTGTACACCGTCGCGGTAGGCGGTCGAAGACCGCGGCGCAATGCTGCATTGGTAAACATTGGACCCTATGGGTCCCAGGAGCCAATGACGATGTACGCCGGCGGTGATGCTACGCAGCGCCGCGGACGTGACCGCCGCAAACGTGACCGCCATTTTCTAGCTGTTCAATCACTCGATACCTGTTTTTCAACAGGAGAGGACCTACACTGCAAGTGCTGCTGTGACCTCGGTCTGGAAGAGACAATGGCTCGTGCGTCTGGGGAAAGGGCCCCTGCCTTCACTGCAGAGGAGTTGGAGAAGCTCGTGGACGGGGTCCTCCCCCAGTACACGCTACTCTACGGTCCTCCAGACCAACAGGCAAGTACACAGGGAGCACTTTGTATGGGCTATGCCTGTGTGGAGAGGGCTGGTTGTAAGAAGGAAGTGGGCACAGTTCTGCATGCATGAAGGACTGTGAATGCATGTGCCACATGGCAAGGCTAGGGATGTGGGCCACTCACTTTGACGGTGCAGTTGCTAATGACTTCTCTTCTTCCCCTGTACATTTGATGTAGATCAACGCCCACCAGAAGAAGGATATTTGGCAAGCAATCGACAAGGACGTCCGGACCCTGGGGGTCCACCACAGACGGAGCACCCACTGCCGTAAAAGATGGGAGGACATTCGCCGCTGGAGCAAGAAGACGGCGGAGGCTCAGCTGGGGATGGCCTCCCAACGTGGGAGGGGTGCCCGTCGAACCATGACCCCCCTGATGTTCCGGATCCTGGCGGTGGCCTACCCTGAGTTGGATGGGCACTTGAGGGCATCACAGCAGACACAAGGGGGTGAGTACAACATCATTCAGCGGACTTTGCGCGCAGTGAAAGTGTCTGGGTGGGGGAGGAGGGCTGTGGGTTTCCCTAGGCCAGGGCGAGTTCCATAGGCTAGGCCCCTCCATAATGCAGGCCATGTGGCACCCCACCCCACCTCTGTAGAGTGCCAAGCACAGGTATACATGCCCCTGTGTCATCTATGTGTGCAGATGTCGACCATAGCCATGTAGGCCATATCCCAGGAATTGCATCTGTAGAGCCTAACAGCCCGGCGTAGTGCAGGGGGCTGCTGTGTCTGTATTGTCCGCCAACGGTAGCGGTAAGCCATGCACTCAACCTGTCTTTCTTCTGTCGTCCCCCCCCCTTTTTGTGGTCTCCCTGTTCTGTTGTGCATCAGCATCATCAGGCGGAGGTACAGTGGCACCGGAGCACGAGGGAGCTGCATCCCACATGGCCATGGAGGGCCACACCACGGACTCGGAATACACCAGTGGGACGGAGGGCGAGGGGAGCTTCACGGCGGTCACAGGATCTGCAACCAGTGACACGGACTCGTCCTCTGATGGGAGCTCCCTTGTGGTGGCGGCAAAATCTGTGCCCCCCACTTCTACAGGTACAGCCGCCACCCCCCCTACCAGCACCGCCCTCCCAGCAGCCCCTCAGCCTTCGCCCCGTGCCCGCTCACCCAGGTGGGTGGGCATCACCTTCGCCCCAGGCACCTCAGCCCCGGCCCCTGCCACCTCTGCTGCCCTCAGTGAGGAGGCCATTGACCTCCTCAGGTCACTCACTGTTGGGCAGTCTACCATTTTTAATGCCATCCAGGGTGTAGAAAGGGAATTGCAACACACAAATGCATTCCTGGAGGGCATTCATTCTGGTCAGGCTGCCCTTCATCGAACCCTGCAAACTCTGGCCTCAGCACTGATGGCAGCCATTGTCCCTGTGTCTAGCCTCCCCCTCCAACTTCCTCCACCCAGACCCAATCCCCTGTACCCCAGCCTATCCCAAGCACACCATCAGACCAGCATGCACACACCTCACCACACAAGGGAAGCTCAGGCAAACATAAGCACCACACATCCCACAGGCACTCACGCAAGCATCAGACACATACAGACACAGCAACATCCACTGCCTCCACTGTGTCCCCCTCGTCGTCGTCTCCCTCCTCCCTCCCAGTCTCGTCTACACTCTCACCTGCATGCACTACCACTACAGCCACTACGTCCCGCACCAGCACACCCACCACCACACCCCGCTCACGTGCACTCACCACCCCCACTACCATTTACACGTCCCCTGTGTCCTCTCCCAGTGTATCTGTGACGCCCCCTCCCAAAGTACACAAACGCAGGCACACCCACCCAACAGCCATCCACCTCACGACAGCCTCCAGCGCATGCACATTCACCCAAAGTCACCAAACGTACACCTCCTACAACCATTACCTCTTCCTCCACTCCCAAACCCCCTCCAGCTACCCGTCCCAGTGTTCCTAAGAAACTTTTCCTGACCAAGCTTGACCTCTTTCCCACCCCCCCCTCCAATTCATAGGTCCCGTCCTAGCACCTCCGCCAAAATATCTCCAGGACCAGTGGTGCCTGTTGTTACAGGTATGTGGAGTGCACCGGGCACCAGGGCAGCCAGTGTGACACGGAGCCACAGCACAGCCACTGTGAAGCACCAGAAGTTGTACAGAAGTTGTACAGTGCCCGGCGGGAGAGGGTGAAGACTCCAGCCAGCAAAGCCGCTCACAAGGGTCCCGGGGGGAGTGTCGACTCAGCTGTGACTCCTCCCAAGGTGGGGAAGGGGCAGAAGAAATCGCCACAGTCTGGGAGGAGCAGCACGGCGGAGAAGACCACCATCATCCCCGCTGCCCAGGAGGCCACCGCCAGCCCAATCGTCACTGGCCAGGAGGCCACCGCCAGAGTCAGTGCCCAGGAGGGCAGCCCGATCGTCACTGGCCAGGAGGCCACCACCAGAGTCAGTGCCCAGGAGGCCACTGCCAGCCACAGCCCAGCTGCCCAATGAAGGACCGCCAGCCCCAGCCCAGCTGGGCAATGAAGGACCGCCATGGTAAGCTCCGCTGAACAGGGCAAGCACCGCTGAACAGGTCAGGAACTGAAAACTCAAGCACCGCTGAACAGGGCAAAGACCGCCATGGCAAGCACCGCTGAACAGGGCAAGCACCGCTGAACAGGTCAGGAACTGCAAACTCAAGCACCGCTGAACAGGGCAAAGACCGCCAACTCAAGCCCCGCTAGCCCATGGGCGGCAGGGGCAGTGACGCAACTGGGACCGTCACGGGGTGAGTGATGCACTCTGGGCACCAGTCCCCCTCCAGAACCAGTGGAGACATGCATCCACTACCTCTGTCCTTCACAGGATGAAGCACTCTGGGCACCAGTCCCCCTCCAGAACCTGTGGAGACTGTTATCCACTTGAGAGACTGTGGCTTTGCACTCCCCAGGATGGTACAGTGGGCAAACCACCCACTGTAGAGACTTGAGAGACTGTGGCTTTGCACTCCCCAGGATGGTACAGTCGGCAACCCACCCACAGTAGAGACTTGAGAGACTGTGGCTTTGCACTCCCCAGGATGGTACAGTGGGCAAACCACCCACTGTAGAGACTTGAGAGACTGTGGCTTTGCACTCCCCAGGATGGTACAGTGGGCAACCCACCCACTGTAGAGACTTGAGAGACTGTGGCTTTGCACTTCCCAGGATTGTACAGTGGGCAAACCACCCACTGTAAAGACTTGAGAGACTGTGGCTTTGCACTCCCCAGGATACATCAATGGGCATTGAGCCCCCTCGTGGATCTGGCGTCGTGCACTCATCCGGCTGAGGTGTCCCCCCTTCCCTTCCCCCTGAGGTGCCTGTTGTATTTCTATCTGATGCCCCAGCAGTGTTCTCTCCGTTTTGATCAGGTATCTAGTGTGGGCCTCGCCCATGCATTTTGGGCCCAGTGGTCCACGGACAATGAATGGTGCATTACCCGCACTACTAATCGTGGTGTATATTTTGTTTAATGTGTATATATATATATATATGCAGATATTTGCTTACTGTATTGTGATATATTACAATGGTTCCACTCATTTCCTTTTGTCTTTGCATTCTTCCGGGGGGTTGGGTGTTGTTACTGTAATGTTTGGATATGCATTGGTGTGTGTGTTGTTGTGGGTGAGGGTGGGGGTGTTGCGTGTGTGTGTCCCTGTCTTTTGCCTCCCCCTCCCCTATGTCGTAGGTGCAGTACTCACCGTTGTCTTCGCATCCGGCGTTGATGATCGTCGTATAGGAGCAGGAAGACTAGTGCAGGAAGAATTTGGAGTTCCGGTTCCATGATGTCGCCGTTCCTCGTGGAGTGTGTAGAGGTGAGCGTTTTCCCTTTGAAATTCCTGTTTCCGCCGTGTTTTTATCCGCGGTGAATCCGCCCTGGAAAAGGTGGCGGATTGGTAGGTTGTGATACTGTGGGCGGTACTTTGTCTCCCGCCTGTCTGTTGGCGGTGACCGCCGCACTGTTTGTCTGTACCGCCGTGGCGGTCGGAGTGTTAAAGTGGCTGTCTTTGTTGGCGGTTTCCGCCACGGTCATAATTCCCATTTTTTTACCGCCAGCCTGTTGGCGGTCTTACCGCCGCTTTAACACCGTCCGCCAGGGTTGTAATGACCACCATAGTGTCGTATGAGTTAGCAATGACAGAACCCTTTTGGCTCCTGATAGACTCTGTAGAATTATGACGTGTTAGAGCGCAGTGAAGTGAAGGCAGGTTTAGAATGTTGAGTTCATGGTTACACGCAGACGAATAAGGATGTGTAATACCAAGCTCGGTGTGTGTCATTGGCAGGTGCCCAGACTGGGAAGGGCGCTAGAGTGGTCATGGTGGTATTTGAGGAGCTTACATAGATCTGGCTCTGCAGTAGTGTCTCTAGCTGCTCAGCTACTTAGCAACTCTTTGAGGGAGGAATCACAGAGACAATATTGCAGCAATGCACATCACAGCTGCTAAAAAAAACTTCTCTGTTTTACAGACATCTGCATAATTTTGGAAGAGATCCACTCTTCTGCTGGGGACTTGCTGCGGGTTAGGGAGTTTTTCATTAAACCTTTCTCCTGCCCTGACTTTTTCACTTGTATACTACGGCTTTTGGCCAGCATTTCCCACAATTTAATATGGGATATAGGGCTGACTCTCACAGCCTGTGTAGCAGTTACAGGCAGCACAGTAGCACTTTTGTGATCTTTTTGGGTGTACCTCAGCCCTAGGAGGTGAAAGGATATTATAAATTGCTTTGTTGATTATTCTTTAAACTTTGTAACTAGTGTAAAATTTAATAAACACCTGCATGTCTTCTCAGCTATGGTTCTGGCTAAGCAGTGAGTGTTTTGGGGTGTTTTTGGTTGAGTTGCACTGTTTGAGGTCCTCGCCCATAACCATCTCATAGGTTCAGCCTTCACTGCTCGGCCTTGCTACCCTGACAGCCAAGCATCAGGCAAGAGCCTTTGGCATTGGTGAGTAGAGCAACTATACCCAGGTTCTGGGAAACCTGTCCTGGAGGGCAGTCACTCATGTGTGAACTTCCAAGTATCCACTGATTGCCCCGACCCCCAGGGCTGGCTTTAGGGCAGTGCGACTGGTGCGGCCGCACCGGGCACTGAGCTGGAGGGGTGCACTGACTTCAGAGGGAGAGCATAGAACACTGTGTTTAGCAATAACTTATGATGTACAAGCACCTGCTGCAGAGTTCCTTCTGCATCCAGCCAGCTTTCAGGCAGCAATAAAAATGTCAAGATAACTCTTGTGATTAATGTTCTTGCTGGAGAGAGATGGAGTTTTGACTAGTGGCAGTTTTGACTCCCCATAAAGTAGTGCAGGGGGTTGATATTCCTGCAACAAAGAACAGATCTGTATTCTATGTGGACAGCTGAGTGGATTAGTAAAGCCAGCGTTTACCAGTGCTTCACAACCAATGAAATGTATGCCAGAGGGGGGCTGTGGAGAGAATATGAGCACTTTTGACAGGCTTTAGTGCGGTAATCAGAGGAGGAGGTAATGGGGGTGCACAGCGGATGCCACCAGGGCTAAAGCTGGCCCTACCTGTCCCTCTTGAACGGTCCAGACCTGAAACACCCTCCGGCCTTTCTTATGCTGTAGCCTCAATGGAGGGGGCTTTCCTGTGCTCCCTTCCCTCCACTAATCAAGCCTCAGACATTACTGAACTGAAATTAATAGAAATAAACCAAGACACCAAAGAGCAATTGAAAGGCAAGCAAGTGAGACACTGCGAGACAAAGACGCAGAGAGATGGAGGGTGAGAGGCGCAGAGTGGGACTGAAAGAGACACATGCCTATATTTAGACTGGCCTGCAAAAAAGTGGTAACACAAGTTATGTGTTACTAACCTTACTGCACCTGGAACTTGCAGCATCATTGCACATGTACACAAATGCGGAAAGGATGCAAAATTACTATTTCCAGGGCCATTCTGTGCTTATTTTTAAGACTTATCAAAAAGGAGCTGGTAATGGCAATGATTTTTTTTCCACATCTTTGCAATGCAGATATACTCTAAATTAGCTGTGTGTGTGGCAAGCTACCGCACATTTATTGCATTTTGAGGATCCTCCAAACGGGCTCCTATAAATTGATATAGCGGCTCTAGAGGCAGATAGAAAGCAAGGGCTGATTGGATAAAATCAATTATACTATGAGGCTATTCTTTGGCCCTGGGTGTCTCAAATCTACAGGTTCATCTCGTACTGTGCACAAAGTGAATAATGTTGTTCAAATAATGTTTTTGTGCCTAGTTTTTAGTCGAGCTTACAAGCCAAGGCAATATGCGTGATTACAAAACATTTAGGCCCGTATTTATACTTTTTTTGCGCCGCATTTGCGTCGTTTTTTTACACAAAAACGGCGCAAACTTGCAAAATACCATTGTATTTTGTAGGTTTGCGCCGTTTTGCTTCCATCTCACCCATTACTTACCATTCCTGGCGCTGTTACCACTCTCATTTAATTGGTTCTTATTCAATGTCTTGCATTTTTTTTCTTGGGTTTGTCCCACCCCTGCAGCATAACCTCGGTGCAATCATTTTGATTGACTGACTGGTATCCTTCCACCTCTCACAAGTAATTGAACTACTTTTTTCTTTTTGATTCAGCACTCCATGAGAGTGTATGTGTTTTCTAGCTCTCTCCCTCGTGTGCTGCTTCTTCCTCCTCAAATAGCACCCCCATGCTGCATTGCTCATCACCACTCCCTGCCTGCCTCTAAAGGCAAAGCAATAATAATATTTTTGCTGTGGTATGGCTGAAGAGCAGACTTTCAGGGTTGTTTTTGTTTTTTCCCTTGCATTCCACACGTTGCATGAAAACATAAGCTTTGGCACACAGAGGCTTTTGTGGCGCTTGGTAAAGGGTCATCTGCTGCACTCACTCAGGTGGCATCAGAGGCAGAAGGTATATTTTACGTGACACCTGTCCTGGAGGCCCACAAACTATCTCTCTGGGCTACTACAGAGGACCAAATGGATGAATCCTGTAGAAAGCAAATTAGCTCTTGGAAATCATTTCCCGTTACATTCTGACACATCCTTATTCCTTTTCAATTCTGTTCAGATTTTCCGGAGTGAACAGCATTTAAAATATAGTATTTGAAAAAAAATGCACGCCATCTATAAAGATTGCAAGCATTTAATTAAATGTACAGTTTGAGGTACCATAAGATAGTTGCTTGCTTTTTCTCTGTTGTATTGAAATGTTTTTTCTATAACATTTTTAAAGCAATGTTTCACAGACAAACATTGGCAAAACCAACAGATCAACACTCATAAAATGGCGGCTTTTCCAGTGCTTTTTCGCTTTGCACCCATTACTGCATTAGGACACACTGGACTCATTACTGAGTTTTGCATATGCAAAATAGTGTGGTAGAGGTATTACTGGTTGCAAATGCGGTTTTCTCACGTCACTTCATTTCCCATCTCAAAAGTTTTAATTGGCCAGAAAAATGATCCAATACCATGCACATATATTTCAGATGGTGGCTTTTGCGCCAGTCGCTACTGCCGCATCCAGAACAAGGACTATGGGTTTAAATGGCGACAAAACAGAGATTTAGCTTTTTGGCTCCAGCAGGGATCTGTGGAGTGCCCGCTGGTGGCCATCAGTGTGTGGAGACCTACCTGGCCCCGTTAGTTCCGCTAGGAATTTGGGGATTATCTTTGATAATGGCCTATCCTTTAAGGCGCAAGTTAACTCCATTACCAAAGCCTGTTTCTGTACTATTAAAAGTCTAAAAAAAGTTTTTCCATATTTACAAAAGGAGCTCAGAATTACGGTGGCCCTTGCTCTAGTGATCTCCAAATTGGACTACTGTAATGCTTTAATGCTTAATATTGGCAAAACCTCGCTCAGTAAACTCCAATTAATTCAGAATACAGCAGCCCGTCTCATACAGCAGCAGCGTCTCCCGCTCAGCTTCGGCTAGTGGGAGTCTGAGACAGTTACATTGGTTACTGGTCAAGAAGTGCATTATCTTTAAGACGATATCTCTGGTACGTTACTCCTTATACATACGCGGACCTGAGTACCTGACGTCAAATTTACGCTGGTATATTCCAAGTCGTCAGCTTAGATCAACAGGAGCTTACCCGGTCCATGTTCCTCGCACTCGTAAGGTCAGATGGGGCGATAAAGCATCCATAGTGGCTGCTGCCAAACACTGGAATTTGCTCTCCATGACGATTAGGAAGAAACACAATTTTTTGTCCTTTAGGAATCAACTAAAGAGCTGGCTTTTTCCTCAGTAATCTTATTGGTTTTCTTTTCTGTTTCTCATTTTGGCCACTCTACTCACTGTTGCTCAGCGCTTCGATGCTATGGCCGGAATGCGCTTGATAAATACATGCATACATACATGCATACATACATACATTAATGCCTTGTATCTGTGTCAAGCATTTTAAGTGCGAGTCCTAGCTCGCCCAATATGCACTGTGTGATTCTGAACACACATCTTTCTTTTTTCGGATTCTGATAAATGGGAGATACAGTAAGTTGCCTGGTCTGCCAGTCAGCTCTATGCAATTGCATCAATTCGTTCATTCTTAATGTCAAGAGATTTGAGAGTTCCTGACTTTCTGGAGATTCTCCAAGGCATCTGCCCTCCCCCCAGCCCCGCCAACCATAGCTCATGAATTTAATATCTTAGAGAAATATATTACTAGCACAGTATTTCATCTCCTTCTAGCCTTGGCAGCCTTCAGAGCGAGTCTGTCCAATGAAACATGCTTAATGCTTTCCCCACTGCTAATTATATCACATTTAATTAGTTACAAGAAACTCATTGTTCTTTTACATACTGTTGCCTTTATTAATTTATAATAGCACAGGCAGTATTTATATCCATGTCCCGCCAATAAATAACCTTGAATTTAATTTAATTGAGGGAAGCCATGAGGGAGGGAGCAAAGGTCAGAGAAGGAGAGAGAAATGGGTCACATGAAGGAAAAGGGATTAAAAGGAAGAAAAAAGGATGGGAATTAGTGGAAGAAAGGAGAACATGTGGGAGAATGGGGGGAGCACGAGAGAGGAGAAGAGAAAGTTGAGAAAGAGAGAGACAGTGAGAGGAAAAAGGGGGAAGACAGATAGGTAGGAAGAAAGGAGCGGACCGGGCATTCAGGAAGAGGAAGAAGGTGAAAGGGGGCGAGAGGAAGAGGAGGAGTGAAAGAGAGAAGTGAACTAGAGAGGGGAAGGGAAGAGGAAGTGGAGGAGAGACGGAAGAAAAGATAAAACAAGGGATGGGGTAAGAAGGGGAGGGAGAGAGGGGAGGGAGGAAGGAGGAAGAGGGACGGGGTGGGGGGAAGGGAACAAGAGGGTGGGGGAGGAGAGGACCCTAGAGAGAGAAGAGAGACAGAGAGATGAGAGCAAACGATAAAGAGTTCACTTCTCAGTGGTGGGTTTACTGCCTAGGGCACAATCGCCTCCGTACTGGCTCTAGCCCACTGAGCTATCTTCTTTGATTTCTGAATTAACTAGGACAAATGATGGATGTATCAAAATATTTTAATCGATAAAATGCAAATTCCTGGCCTGTCAAATGTTCACAATCTCTCTCACGGACTGACACTGCCCGTAGGCCTCCATGTTAACTGTTACAACGCCTTATTGTGTACTCTGTAGGCGCTTTAACAGCATGTGGGTGGATTCTTGTCTCGGTAAAGAAGGTGCAGACATTTTCCATTTCCAGTGTGTTAATCTACCTGTCCTCGTTGACTCTCTTGAAAATAAAGACACTGTGTGGGCTAAGTTAAGGCCCAGTCTCTGCCACAGTTTGGGGCTGACCAGCGCCTAAACTAGCTAAAGAGCAGAGCAGCGCTATGTTCCCACCTCAGACAGTGGTTGCTTGTAATAGGAACTTTCAATGCATTTGCTACATTTGGCAGTATTTTTTGACATATAGATATATAACACAACGCAATGACACACACAAAGGAACGTAACAGCGCAAATAGAACATACAAAGGCACATCACACTAAAACAGACATCGCAATAAAACAGACAAACCAAAAAGCAACACAACGCAACAAAATCACATTGCAATATTGCAGGACAAAATCACAAAAGTACTACGAAACCGAACACGTCACCGCCACACAACAAATGTTCTCACTTGTTTTTGTCATACATCACCACCCCTGCACTTCTGTTTTCATAACACAGTGGTACACATGTTTGTACTAATCACAGCCTCATCCTAGGGTGGAGATGTTGCCTAACCCTGGAGATTCTGACTTAAGAACTGGGGAACCAGGCTTGAGTCCCTGAGTCGCTCAACATCCTGTGATGCTGAGCAAATCACTCAACTGAGCTGATAAATAGTAAAAGCCTATTACTAATCTAGGCACAGTATTGCAACTTTGGGTTGGTGAAATACTGTCCAAGCCAACCTGGACAGAAACCCCTGACACATGTGTTTCACTCTAGTTACATATGTGTGCGTGTGTGTGTGTATATATATATAAATATATAATATATATATATATATTCACTGAAAAAATCAAAGGTTACAGAGACGTTATAGTTAGGTTCTGAATTTCCTGCCAGCCGTATGCGGCGGTGGTTGGATTTAATGTATAGCAATGAAAATTACTTCACATTAAAAAAACATAAAAATTCACTGAAAAAAACAAGGGTTACAGGGACATTAAAGTTAAGAAATAGAATGGATTTTTTTTTTTAAACGTAGAATTTCACTTTTAAAAAAATGGGTACGGGGACGTTATAGTTAGGTATTACATTTACTCGTACAAAACCATAGAAGTTCACCAGTTATAGTTATAGCTATTTCATGTAACTATAACTCGTGCGCTTAGGTAACTATAACTCCGCCTTTTCCATGCACTGCTAATTACCCCACAAATTACAGCACTCATGACATTGTTGACAAGTGTTCATAAAAAAACTGGGCATTGCGAGGGCACAAGTTATTGTTACCTTAGGGCACGAGTTACAGTTACTTGAGATAACTCTAACAGGTGAATTTCTATGGTTTTATATATATATTACCTACTGGCGGTCACCAGTAGGTAGTTTTAGTTAGGACCATGTTTCTATTGAAAAGCACTTTTTGACCTGCCTATTTCTTTCATGAATCTTCACAAACTTTTTTTTTTTAAAGTGTTCCCTAGAATCTCGTTGTACATGAGAAGTGTCTGGGTGATCTGTCAAGTGGGGGCCAAGAAAAAGGGAGGGGGGGGAATTGTGTTTTTCATTATAATTCCCGTAGTGTTTTTAAACATGTATACAGCTGGAACCACTGGACGGAAATACACCAAATTTGGCAGAAAGGTAACTGTTGGTCCAGAAAGAGTGCTTTTGTTATTTGGTGCAGTAGTTTTTGAGTTATTAAAAGAAAAATAATTATAGATATCAAGAGGCGCAAAGGATTTGCGAATAATAACAAGCTTGTGCAGGGAAATGCAGAGCTCTGATTGGCTGCCAACACTTTAACCAGGAAGTGTTGCCAGCCATCTTGATACTCAACTTCAGCCGAGTCCCACAAAAAATATTTTCAAAAAAAGAAAAGGGGCTAGGGTAGGGACACCCTGACCCCTAAGCTCTGGTGTTGGGGTCCCAGAGGGACTCCTCCAGGGGAAAAATAGCATTTTATTTTTAATTGTTACTGCGAGTCGTGGCGGATCAGCGGACCCAATCTTTTTTTTTTTTAAAACACGCTTGTTTAAATGAAGCCCTAAGATGGGCCAGGTCCCAAAGGCATAAGAACATGAAGGAGGGGGGGGTGCATGGGCCCTCCTCCTAGGGCACTTTTATGCTCCGGGCCCACCACCTACTCAGGGTTTATAATTATTATGTTGGCAGGCCTGCTGGGTGCGCCTGTTCCCTGTGGACCTCCACCTCCCAGGTAGCTTTAATCACATTGGGGGTGTGGGTGTGCGCAGCCCCTCTATATCCCCGGGGACCACTACCTCAGGCCTTAAGTCTTAATGAGTGCAGGGGGGTTGTGAGCCCCCCCACAACCCTAGGGACCACCACTTACTGGGGTCAAAGTGTCAATTGTGTTTTGGGGGGGTCACCAGGAAACCCCGCAGCACCGGGAACTGGCACCTCCCCAGGGAAAAGTGTCAATTGTATGTGGGGGGGGGTCACAAGACCCCCCTGTAGCCCCGGTGACAGCCACCTCCCTGGGGGCTCAAATCAAATAGGATGCATGGGGCCACATTGTCCCCCGCACCTCTGGGGACCACAACCTCCCTGGGGCTGAATTAAAATAACGTAGGGGGTGTGCTGTGGACCCTGAGCCACAGGGAGCACCACCTCCCCAGGGCTACTTCATGTTGGGGGGGCGCACGGTCCCCCTGGAGGAGCTAATGATGGCCCTGGGGACCTCCACCCCCCAGGGCCGGGTCCTGCTATATCCTGGGGTGCCTACCCCTGGGACATAGCTCTTTGTTCTGACTTGGAGGGACAGCTCCCGCCAAGTCAGAGCAAACACTTCACTTTCTGCAAGCAAGAGCTGTCAAACAGCTCTTGCTTGCAGAAAGTGGAGTTTTCTTCTGTTTCCCTGCATGTAAATATGCATGCAGGGAAACAGATGAAAGCATTGCTCCCTCAAGCAGCGAGCTACTATTTAAAGCAGCTCTCTGCCATGGAGGCCTTGAGGACCCCGTGGTCCTGTTACTCTTTCTCTGTCTCTCTATCTTCCTTCCCATAATGGGATGGAAAAGAGAAAGAGAGATTGTTATTGCAATGGTCTCTCCATACAATGACTTCAATAAATGAAGTCAAAAAGTTAGACTAGCAAGATGTTTGGGACAAATGTTATAGTTACGTTTGGATGGACAGCAGACCATGGTCACTTCTGGCCTAATGGTAAAGTGCATGGAATGTCAGTAGGCTGAAGGTTCAAATCATTGTATCTCATGGCAGTGTGTCTGTTTATTTTTCCAGTGCTTTGACAATGTAAACATTGCTAGTGATGTAACATTGAACACTTTTTCCACTCAAAATCTTTGGGTTCAATGTCATAGCTAAGTCTTGACACCACATGCTAAGGAGTCAAGGTTCAGGATTCAAGTGTATGTGTGTCTGTGGTCATTTCCCTGGGTACACGGGGCAGAAATCGGCCATTGTAAGGGGACCACGCGGGCCTCTCCCAAACATAATTTAGAATGCTGGCCGAGAGGGGGAGAGGGGTGCCTGGGCCAGAGGAGTTATCCAGTATCAGCCCCCAGTAACAAAAGCAGCAACCAAGTGTTTCCAGTCTCCCCGGCCCAGGCATTGCTTCCCTAGGTGCCAGGCACTGCTTCCACCCCCGCTCACCCCCAAGTACCTAACCCCTTCCCCCTGGGGGATGGTCCTAGAAAATTACTAGGGTTGCTATGGGTTCCCGGTCCAGCTCTGATAGTAATATATGACAACATCACAGTACTGACTACCATAAGATCATCAAGGTAAGAATAGAGAGGGAACCAAAGATTTACTAATAACTCCAGGGCTACAGACCTGCCAACTTAAAAATAATTTTCACAGTGTGAGAGGAGGGAGCAGGGCCTTGGAGGGGAGGGTCTTTGTGCCGAGAGATGTTTAAAAAGACACTTTTTCCCTAACTACCCACAAATGTGCCTGTTGGGGTACCATGTGAAGGATGCATTATTCCTGTCGGTCGATACTCCGATCGTGATATTGTGACAACCCCACCATGCTTAAGTGTTGGGTGACCATGTGTCCCGGATTTGCCGGGACAGTCCTGGTTTTTCACCAGCTGTCCCAGCAGATTTCGGGAAATGTATCTTATGTCCCGGTTTTTAGAAAAGGTTGGCTGAAAACGGTGGGAGGTTATTTTGTTTTCTTTCCAAAGCAGAGATAGCAGGTATTATCAGAAAGCAATTTAATTAACAGTCATAATACTGGTTTAAAAATGTGCATTTTATTTATGTTCTAAGTCCCTCTTCTGTAATTCTTATGCTAATGCTCTGTCATTCTGTGCGCTTGGTTGAAGTAAAATTGTAGTCTTTCTTCTATTTTTGTGAAATGTCCCTGTTATTGGCTTTAAATATCTGGTCACCCTTCTTAAATGTTGCAAGCCTGTGCTGTTGGTGGGCGCTGTGGCCCTTCTGCTTGGTCTCAGCTGTGATTTCCTGTTTAGCGGGTGATTGACTCTGGCCTAGTTACTCCAACCTCTGAGGCACCGGCTGGTCTGAATTCTCACGACGTCCCTGCGCGCCTCTGGGCGCGTGACGGATGTTAAATGACTGTAGATTTTCAGTTTTGTTGCAGTTGTGTTTTTCCTCTAACACGAGTCTCCTGCTCTCTGAGCCCCGTGGTGATGAGAAATTACAGTGGAAAGTCTTTTATTTGGCCCTCATTAATCACGCCTGCTCGCGACGCTAAAGAGAGACCTTAAGCAAATGAAGGAGGGAGATGGCGTGTGAGGGAACGTGGCTCCCAGAGAGGCGGGGGCTCAGAGATATTACAGATGGCAACGAGGAGAACAGAGTGTGAAAGGATGAGGTGAAATAATTTCAGAGGGTGCAGCAAGGGAAAGGCACTGCAAGAGACCGAATAATGACGAATACCAGGGGGATAGTTATCAATTGTGCAGTAGGTGCACCAGCACCGGGACCCACGGTTGTTACGGTCCCAATGCACCTAAAATATGGCTGTATTTTACTCTCTAGCCAGAGGACGGGGAAGGGGGCGGCTTGCACCAGGACCCTTGACACCATTGCTACGTCACTGATGTACACTTTCTGCACTAGCGTTGTTTCGCCACAATTATGGGGGGTGTAATTGGCCCTCAAGTCAAGGAGTTAAGTATATGACCTAGACAGGCCTTAATGAGGCTGGAGGGTTTCCGTGAGTGTGAAGTATTCTCAGAAAACAAATCCTTTTTAAAATAGGGAAAATAACTTTTTAAAACACATTTCCCACATATACTAGTCAAAGAGACACAGTTGGTGACCCCCTCAAGACTGGAATCTTGCCTTAAAACAGCACACAACGTGAAAATCTCCTTGCGAAGGCCAGAAGTGCACGTCTATGCTCAGCAAACTGCGCGAAACACTGGTGTGGAGGAGAGAAAGGTTTGTGTCCAGAAGATATAGGCCCTCATTATGAACCTGGCGGTAAACACTGTCGACCGCCGTAACGACACCGAACAGAAGACCGCCATTGCCGGTGAACAGAAACCCGCCATATAATGAGTCAAAAATCTGAATCTGACAAAAATCACCCTGCCACCAGTCACCGCCAGGACCTTGTCGGCAGAAATGCTGGACCTCCCACCCCGCCACTGCCGAGCACACCAACACCACGCCCTTCAAATAATGAAGCAGAAATTACCACGGCGGTCAGTGGAAGCCGAACGACCATTGGCGGTGCAGACCACCACGGGCGGCAAGTGGACCCAACAGTAAGAAGTGCACACTTTGGATAAGTTAGAAACCCACACACCTGATACACATCCACAACACTATAAAACACCCACAGACACACCCCACAATCCTTTGCATCGAAAGTAGGCCAACTACGGCAGAGAACACCAGAAGCAGACACCGAATGCCACAATCCACGATACGTACACCCAACCACACAAGAGCACCCTCACCTAGATCCACACAAAACACCATTCACAACACTCACCATGGCACCCTTCCAAACTTCACAGAAAGGGAGCTAAGGACCATGGTGGACGAGATCCTAAAGGTCGAGCCACAACTATTCGGGGTACAGGTCCAGCACACAACCATCGCCAGGAAGATGGAGCTATGGCAGACAATAGGCAACAGGGTCAATGCAGTGGGACACCATCCACGCACCAGGGACAACATCCGCAAGAGATGGAACGACCTGCAGGGGAAGGTCAGGTCCATGGCATCCAGGCACCACATTGCATTCCACAAGACTGGGGGAGGACCTCCACCAACACCATCTGACTACACTGACTGGGAGGAAAAGGTACTGGCCATCCTGCACCCTGAGGGACTCACTGGACTCACTGGAGGAATGGACTCGGGTAAGTCATCTACAATTACCCCATATCCATCACACCTGGAATGCATGCACCATCCTACCCTTCCAAATACCACCAGGACCACAACCCACCCAGGGCACAAGCACTTAATCCAGTCCCCCTGCATGCTCACAAACCCACTAACAGGCCCACATCCCTCCCCCTGTGCACAGCCACCCAGCCCTGCAAGGAAACACAATGACCTACATCACCCACAATGCACCTCCACATCCTAAGCTAAAAACAATGCTAACCTCACCAAAGCATCCTGCATGGCCCCAAAGTGTGTAACCTTCACAAACCCGCCCAGGCCTGTGCACCCCATCCAACCATGCAAATGTAAAAGACATGTCCATTCCTCCCAAAAGGCACCAGCACCCATGCCACCCTGACGGGCAGGACAAGGAGTGGCAGTGCCCCACAGGGAGACAGAGGCACCTCCCAGGACACTGGGGATGGAACCCTGGACACTGATGATCACCCTGGCCCCTCACACAGTCCTGGACTGTCACCATCCAGCAGCCCCACCTAGGATACCACTGACACCCCTACCACCCAGCCAATAACATCAGCCCAGGGCAACCGTCCACACACCTGTGTATCCAGGCCACAGACTGGTGGAACACAAGTACAGAGGCCACAGTCACCCCCTACCAACAGGCAGGAAGACGATGGCCCCAGTACAAGTGGTACAGCCAGACCTGTGCAGGGGACACAGGCACAGGGGGCTAGGCCCAGTGGGAGGGCATCAGTGGTCCAGGGGAAGGCCACAGGATGGATGCTGCAGCCCATGACGTGATCTCTGAGGTCCTGTGGGCATATCACCATACCCAGGACAGATTGGCCCAGATAGTATCCACCCTGGAGCAGAGTCAGAGGATACAGCAAGCACACCACCAAGAGGCCATGGTGCAGTGAAAACTTCACAATGCCACAATGGCCAGCATAGAAGGTGCCTGCTGCACCTTGTCCCAACACAGCCTGAGGCCCCCACAGAACAGGAAGCCCACACTACAGCACAGGATACAGACCGGACAACAAGAGCATCAGCAGCAACTTCACATGTACCACCCTCGCAGGACACACAGGGGACATCCATCTCAACCCCTACAGGCCAACAACAGGTGCTCAAACGGACCCTCAGGCCAAGATATGGCACTGGGACACCTGCCGAGAACAAGGCCACCTCTAAGAAGTGACTCTGCCAAAAACTGTCCTCTAAGTGTCCCACTTAATCAACCACCAAACAGTGCTACAAATACTACAAACTCATGTAAGCATTGATGGACCTACCACTACTACCAACAATGCTGCAACCATGTTGCCATATTGGATAACCACCATTAGCCCACTCCCATCACTGTAATCTGCACGATTTAATCCCTGCACCAAATAAAACACCTTTTCTCCTGTTACAATGTCCCCTGTCATTAAGTTTGAACAAAGTGAAGTATGGATGCAACTGGTGGATAACTCCTTTATTGGTATCTGAATAGCATGAAAAGCACCACACGCCTTACATGTTGTTGTGCCTACATATGTGTTGAAATATTAGACTAAATTGTTATCTGTCCAATGCAGACCTGGCCACAGTGGCAATTAGTATTGACCCAACACCTCCCTAGATGACAAGGCCCAGACACCAATCTCATCCAATTGTCCCACATAGTTACTGGAAGTAGAGTTGTAGCAGTTGGGTCCTGGAATTTACATCTTCCCCTTCCTCATCATCACCATCACTCTCATCCCCTCTCTGAGGAAGCTGGTCTGGATATACAGCACCATCCTCCTCCACGAGGGGGATAGAATTTCTCAGAGCCACGTTGTGCAGCATGCAGCAGGCCACCACTATTCTACACACCTTTTCAGGCCCATAGGCCAGGGAACCACAAGAGATATGTAGACAACGTAATCTACCCTTCAGGAGACCTATTGTGCGCTCTATCACCCTCCTAGTACGTCCATGGGCCTCATTGTAATTCCTCTCTGCATCTGTTCCAGGATTCCGCACTGGTGTCAGGAGCACAAGTTGGGATAGCCAGAATCACCTACAAAAAGGTGCAAAACAGAACTTTAATTGACAAGCCTCAGAGGCAGACAACCTGGCTGTCTGCTATGTGGCAGTTAGTGACAGAAACACCTACCTATGATCCACCCTTTGTCCTCTTTTAGTTGTTCCATCTTGTGTGGCACACTACTGTTCCTCAGCACAAATGAATCATGGACTGAACCAGGGAACATGGCATTCACATGTGTAATGTACTGGTCTGCAGTACACACAAATTGAATGTTCATGGAATGAAAGTTCTTCCTGTTTCTGTACACCTGTTCCATGACTCTTGGGGGGATAATAGCTATGTGGGTGCCATCGATGGCACCTATCACATGGGGTATGTTGGCAAAGGCATAGAAGTCTGACTTGATGGCAGGGAGTTCAGCACTTTGGGGAAACCTCACATAGGACTGCAGGTGTCGTACAAATGCATTCAGAAATCTTGACAATATAATGCTAAACATTGACTGTGAAAAACCTGCACCCAGGCCCACTGTCACTTGAAATGAGCCCGTGGCCAGGAAATGGAGTGCAGAGAGCACCTGCACTTCTGTAGAGATTGCATGCTGATTCCGATTTGCCGGTGTCAGTGCACGATCCAGTAATGCATGAAGTTCAAGAATAGTTGCACAAGTGAGTCTGTAATTGATAATGATGTGATGCTCCACCATGGTCCGCAAATCAACAAGTGTTCTGTACACCGATGGGGCCCTTCCTCGCCACAATGGTCTGTACCTAGGATGATTTAAAAACACGTGTGAGGAACACACATACATCTGCACACATTGTTTCTCATTCAGCACTGCTGGCATGATTGTCGCAACACTAATGCATAGTGTGTGTGACATAACAGCAACATGACCACAATGATAGATCAGGGCTGGTCAGGTGAGGTAATGTTAATTGTCACATGCCTAT
Organism: Pleurodeles waltl; assembly: GCF_031143425.1. NCBI lineage: Eukaryota > Metazoa > Chordata > Amphibia > Caudata > Salamandridae > Pleurodeles > Pleurodeles waltl. The sequence goes on along the minus strand of NC_090442.1, from coordinate 70,505,031 downwards.
GGGTGTCTGGGGAACAATAGGGCTTGCATTGTGCAGATGAGTTTTACAACTGCGTAGTTTTGGCCAAAATGTCTGCCCCCTGTAATTCAGAACTGCTGTTGTGGAAGTGACCTCATACCGCTAGCGGTTGACGTAACAGCATAAGGCGGTGTTTACCGCCGTGCGCAAATTCACTGGTTAACATGGATGTCAATTGGGAATCCTAGCGTATCATGATCGCCTCCGGCGGTGACGGTGCAGACCGCTGCGGTGCGTTGACAAACTCGTCAGCCCAACTTCACTTGACTCCCTGATCTTGTACAAGCAGGTACTCCACTGAGTGTACTGCTGTGTCCTGCCTCTAGTCATGGAAATGGCATGTGTTGCAGGGGAAAGGGCCCAGGCCTTCACCCAAGAAGAATTGGAGAGACTCGTGAACGGGGTCCTGCCCCTGTACGCCAAGCTCTACGGACGGCCAGAGGTACAGGTGAGTAGGAGGATTGGGAGCCATGGATGTGTGTAGTGGTTGGTGTTGGCTGCATACATGTGTGCACCTCTGACACTGGATGGTCCAGGGTTCCTGACATGCTGCACGTGTGTGTGTGTGTGTGTGCTGTTAGTCAGTTTGAACTGTCCGTTCCATAGAGGACGTATAGCCAGCTGTATATGATTGGCCAGTGTCTGACCTCTGTGTTACATTTCTGTGTGTCCCTTATAGGTAAGCACCCACCAGATGAGGGGACTTTGTCATGCCATCGCCAAGGAGGTGCGGACCCTGGTGGTCTACAACTGGCAGGGCACCCACTGCAGGAAGAGGTGGGAGGACCTGCGGCGCTGGGCGCGAAAGATCTGCGAGACCCAGCTGGGGAAGTCCTCCCAACAGGGAAGGGGTGCCCGTCGGGCACTGACCCCCCCCTTATGCAACGCATCCTGGAGGTGGTGTACCCAGACCTGGATGGGCGCTTGAAGGCTGCACAGCAGTCACAAGGGGGTGAGTACACATACCATGTTTTTGACCCTTGATGGATGTGTGTGTATGCATTCGGATTTATGCTGCCTAGTTGCAGGGACTATGACTGATGTCCTTCTACATTATGCCCCCGTGGGGAATACGGGTGTTTTGGTCAGGTCTACTACACGTCAGGTCCTTCAGTTATTTGGGGATTGGCTGTAGAGCAGAGTTCTCACCACTAGTCAGGGGCATAGCCATGGATATAGCAGTAGGTGCTGCCTGTTGGAGAGTTTTCTGGGTGGGTGTATGTGTAAACCACTATTGTACCTACATTCAGCTATTTACAAATTCTCTCCTGTTTTGTCCCCCCATCCCTGTTCTCTTGTGTTGTCTGGGTACATCAGCATCATCTGGCGAGGGAGCTGAGGCACCGGCGAGTGGGGATGCAGCGGCCCACGGATCCTCGGAGGCAGAGTCGTCCGATGCCAAGGGGACCAGTGGGTTGGAGGGCGAGGGGAGTACCACGGGGGAGGCAACTACCACATGAGGTAGTGACTCCGATACCTCCTCCAATGGGAGCTCCCTGGCGGTGGTGGACCCTAGTGGGCCCACCCCTACTGTGTTATCTTTCGCTACCCCCCATACCATCACCACCCTCCCAGTTGCTACCCACCGAGTTGCCCGTGCCCGCTCACCCAGAAGGGTGGACGTCTCCTTCACCCCAGGCACCTCTTCCCCTGCCCCAGTCAGCCCTGCTGCCCTCACAGAGGAGGCTATTGACCTCCTGAGAACCATCGCTGTAGGGCAGACAACCTTAGTCAATGCCATCCAGGGGCTAGCATCAGAGATGCAGCAGACCAATGCCTGGATGGCACTCACGGTGCCGAGTCTGGCCTACAGAGATCTTTTCAGGCTCTGGCCTCCTCTTGGACGGCAGCCAGTGTCCCTGGTCATTCCGTCCCCCTCCAACCTCCTCTACCCCTTCCAGCACCCCACTCCCTTCACCCATCCAGAGCACACAGTCTGACACGCAGGCACACACCTCAACACACAAGAAGCACACTTCAAAACACAAGCACCACACCTCCCACCACAAGCATACACACAGCCAACATGCACACACAACAATATCCACTTCCCCCAGTGTGTCCACCTCTTCCACCTCCCTGTCTGTCCCCAGTACATGCACACCCCCAGGCACTGCACCCTCATTCACTGTTGCTGACCCTATTCCTGCAGTCACCACAATAGCACACATCCATTCACATCCATTCATGCACCCCAGACACCACACCTGCACTCACCACAACTACTTTAGTTGACACATGCAGCACACTCACCAAACTAGCAGACACCCAGTCAATATCTATTTATACTGGCAGCCTGTCTTGTCCCACTGTGTAGACCCCCCCTCCCAAGACACTCAAACGCACCAAAACACACACCCATCACACATCCACCACACCTCAGCATACTGTCCAGTCACCTGCACCCACATCACGCACACCTACACCACTTACGATCAGTCCCTCTACCTCCAGTCCTACGCCTTCATCCAGGTCCACCCCAATTGCACCTAAGAAACTTTTCCTCTCCCGTGCTGACCTATTTGAACCCACTGGCCCACCCCGTCTCAACTCTAAACGTGCTCACCTCCTTGCCCTGTCCACTCCTTCCACGTCACAACCCGCCCCTGTCCGCCCTTCACATTCCTGTGCCCCTTCCCCAGAGAGGAAGAAGCCCCGTGCTGAACCATTTCCATCTGCCACCTCCGGTCCAAGCACACTCCCCCACCTTCCAAGGGCAAACCCAAACCCCCTCCACCTTCCGAACGAAAATCTAAGCCCCACCCGTCGTAAATCCCCTGCCCCTGAGGTGCCTGGATGCCCCATTGTTGTCCCTATGAGGTGGAGTACCGTTGCACTTGTGGGAGTCAAGTTGGGGCCATTGTGGCCCATCAGACTTGTTTTCAGAAGGACTGGCCACTGGCCTTATATGCACTTCGGTTGCTCAGTGAGCATAATAAAGGTTTATGTGTGGCCTGTGTTGTTGGAGGCACACTCTGGAGCCGTGGTCTCTCGTTTCATTGTTTGTGGGTGTGGGGCACATGTATGTACTTTGGACAGGTTGGATTTGCCTTGTGTCGGGTAAGTACCTCTTGCTGTGGGGTGTATGGCTTGTGCTGCTGTGAAGGGTTGTGGGAGCGTTGCAGGGTGAGTGGAGTGGGTGGGTATGTAACTGTGCCCTTTCTTCCCTTGTTTAGTAGGTTGCAGTACTTACCGTCATCGTCTTCGTCGGCGGTCTCGGTCGTGGAGGTATATGGCAAGGAGCAGGGCTGGCATGATCTGCAGCTCTCTATCCATGTCTGCTTCGGCGTCTTGTGTGAGCCTCCGGTGAGTGTCTCCTTATATTTGGTTTGTTTCCACGTGGCTTTGCGTGGCGGTGGTTCCCGCCCCGGAACTGACGGCGGTCTAGTGCTTCATTATTTGATGGGCGGGTAGGGCCTTTCCGTCGGCCTGTGGGCGGGCTCTGCCGTCATTGTCGGCACTCCTCTGCTGGCGGTGAGTGGTTTTCAGGATGCCTGTGTTTCAGTTGGTTCATTATTTGGCGGTACGGACCGCACGTCTGTTGGCGGTTGTTACCGCTACCGCCGGCGGTGCAGTGTTTACCGGCGTGTTGATAATGGGCCCATATTTATACTTTTTTTAGAGCTGCATTTGCGTCATTTTTTGACACAAAAGCGGCACAAACTTACAAAATATGATTGTATTTTGTAAGTTTGCGCCGCTTTTGAGTAAAGAAATGACGCAAATGAGGCGCAAAAAAGTATAAATATGGGCTATAGTGTCACTCACAAGCATCAGCTGTGCTGGCTCCAGCTGCAAAAAGATGGTTACTTCCTCGTCTGTTGTGAGTAGAGATTCAGGAGGTGGCTCTCTTGAAATAGCAGAATCCAGGAGTTTGGGGGATGGCCATGGACCATGTCTAACTATAGAGAGAGAGAGAGAGAGAGAGAGAGAGAGAGAGAAAGAGAGAGAGAGAGAGAGAGAGAGAGAGAGAGACAGGGGCATATTTACAATGAATTGGCGTAGGGCAAGCCTCAAGTATTTTTGCTGTGCTGCCCTACCCAAATCTAAAGGACAGAATGCACCATATTTACGAGATGCAGTGCATTTCTGTCCTTTCAGTCAGTGCTGGAGCACAATTTGGTGCGTAGAAATAAAAATATTTCTGCTTGTTAAGCCTCCCCTGGGGAGGAGTACAGTTTTGATGCATTCCCAGGTTTATAGATCCTTGTAAATCTGGAAATGCGTCAAAACCCATGGGTGTTGCGTAGGAAAACCCACCGCAATGTCCCTGGAAGGCCGCCCTGATGCAGTGTAAGGCGACACAGCGATATGCTTTGCGTTGCCTTACACGATATCTATGAGGCCTTGAAAGGCCAAACAAAGTGGCTTTGATTGGCCTTATAGATATGGTTCCGCAATCTGCGCCACTGGAGCTTCATAAAACGTGATGCACCAGCGGCCAACAGGCTTGTAAATAGGCCCTTTCGTTCTCAAGACTTCCCTCAGCCAAGGCCCTGGTCTCTCCTCACCAATACTAGACTGTGGTCCTGAAGTAAACTCGAATTGCATAGGTTTCTGGAAACAGCATATCTTCAAGTAACAGAAGCACATTACCCAAGAACGTTCATTTCAAAATAAAGCTACTTTAGTGGTATACTAAAGGAGTCATTCAGAGGTGTGACCTGCTTGAGGTGACGGTAGGCTCAGAGTGTCTGTGGCGCAGCTGTGTGTGGTGCATCTGTGATGATGACGCAAAGCTCAGGGTATCTGTTGATGCATCCCACACCATGAGAATCTGCAGGAGCTTAATTGGAAGGCAGTGGACAGCATTCTGCATCCTACAAAACCATATCAGTACTTACCTGCAGCATCTCGTACCCCACAAAACCACATCCATACCTACCTTCAGCATCCCGTACCTGACGTAACCATACCCATTCTTACCGGCAGCATCCTGTACCCCACAAAACTTCTTTGATACCTACTGGCAGCATTCCGTACCCCACAAAACCACATCCATACCTAACAGAAACATTCTGTATCCCGTAAAATCACATCCATACCTACCAGCAGCATTGTGTACCCCACAAAACTATATCCATACCTATTGAAAACATTCTGTACCCTACAAAACCACATCCATACCTACCGGAAACATTCTGCACCTCACTAAACCACTTTAGTACCTACCATCAGCATTCTGTACCCCATTAAGCAATTTCCAAACTTACTGGCAGCATTTTGTACACCACAAAACTATGGAGCATATTTACAAGAAAGTGGCGCATCAGCTATGATGGGCCACTTTTCTTACACCCCCCCTAACGTCACCATAGTGGCGCCATATTTACAATACAGCGTACCATGGTGCACGTTAGTACAACAGCACCAACATTTTTGATGCTATTTGGCACATTGGTCGACTCGCGCCAAAAATGATGACACTAGTTCAGCATGCGTGGGGAGACCCATTGGAAACAATGGGAGCGTCACTTTAATACCTGCCTTGAGCAGGCGTTAAAAATGACTGGAAAAATGGTGCAATGAAATCTCATAAATTTCACTGCACCCTTTTTTTGAGCCTCCTAATGGGGAAATGCTCCCCTTGTATACATTATGCCTGGCGCAGGCATAATGTGGCGCAAGGGGTTACAAAGTGGCGCAATACTTGCATTGCGCCACTTTGTAAATTCGGCATGGGTAAAAGGCTTCCTTGACACCGCCTTAGCGTAAAAAAGAATGGCGCTAGGCCGGCGCAAGGAGGCGCTAAGGGCTTGTAAATAAGCCCCTATATTTGTTCCTACTGGCAGCTTTCTATACCCCACAAAATCACATCCATACCTACTGGCAGTATTCTGAACCCCACAAAACCATATCCATATCTACTGGAAACATTCTGTACACGCAAAACCATACCGTGCCTACTGGAAACATTCTGCATCTCACCAAACCACTTTGATACGAACCAGCAGCACTCTCTACCCCATTAAAGAATTTCAATACCTACTGGCAGCATTCTGAACCCCACAAAACTACTTTGATTTCCACAGGAAGTATTGTGTACCCCACAAAATCATGCCCATATCTACCGGTGGCATTATGAACCCCACTAAACCATATCCATACCTACCAGAAACATTCTATTTTATGTTATGTGTATCTGTAAAGTGCACTATCACCTGTAAGGGTATCTTGGCTCTGAATTACACCCCACAGAACCAATACCTAAAGGCAATTCTGTACCCACAAGTTCCTACCGGCACCATTCTGTACCCTCCAAAGTCACATCCATTCCCAGCGGCAGCACTCTGTACCCCACAAAACCATACCCATTCTGTTCCAAAGCCATCTCCTCGTGTTGTCATGCAGGGCTGTGCAATATTTCTGTTCCTCTTTCATTTATTCCTTGATTGCCATGTTATTATAATATTACTATAAAGGCCTGTTGCTTCTTAGGACTTAGTCGATGTTGTACAAAAATACAACCTAAAAGCAAATTTGTATATGTTGCGAAGCCAATGAACCCAAGAATAAGGCTGTATCACTGTGAGTACCCGGGTGCACATCCTCAAGCCTTCACATGATGAGGCCGGGCACAAGCACTGCTTTGTATCAATCTACAGTACTATAGTCCGTAACTAGGTGGAGTCGAGCATACCTTGTAAGAATACTGACCATTTATGGGCGATGGCCCTCTTGTGTATCAGGGTGCAGTACCAAAGGCAGTTACTAGGTGGAACTGAGCAGTGCCTTATATGAGAGTACAAACCATTGTAGGCGGAGGGAGTCAGTGGCATTGCTTTGTATGAGGCTGTAGTGCCATAGGTTGTTACTAGGTGGAGTCGAGCAGTGCTTTATAGAGTCAAGACCATCGATTAGTGGACCGAGGCACTTCTTTGTATGAAGTTGCAGTACCATAGGCCGTTACTAGGTGCAGAAACATAGCAGCACTGTTTTGGGCATGGATGCAGTACCTGAGACCATTTCTAGGTTTGGTCAAGACAAACGCTAGTTTGTGTCAGCATGTAGTACCATCAATACAGCTCGAAGATGGAGCCAGCAGCTGGTGCAGTAGAATTTCCTCCCTGCCAAGTGCCACGCATTAAGAGTTGAATAAACACATTATTGTGCTTGTACCCGCATCACCTCGCTGCAATGCATTAGTCACACAAGTAAACCTCTGTCTTTTCATATTGCTGAACGTGTTCTCAATAGGGGTGGGCAGAACTCACGGAGTTTCACTCTGTGGGATTCCGTGAAGTTCCAAAAAACTCTGTGAGAATCCATGGAATTCTGCGGGCAGTGGATTTCGGCATTGTCACGCTGCTCGTGCTGATTTTTAGCGCCGGGAGCTTGTTTAATGCTATTAAGTCAGCGGGAACAGCACCACACCATAGGGAGAGGATTCTTTCTGCTGCTCAAGTAGATTTTCTACTTGAGCTGCAGCTTTCTCAACGTCAATGGTAGCGACCTGCTGTGACCCCTCGCGTTCAGAAATATTGCTGGAACTTGATCTAGCACTTGATGTTCTTGCTCACTCGCCAACATAAAGTTGACGAGCAGCGCGCAAGAAAAAACTCTGCCACGCAGCAGTTGGTGTAACCTATCTGGAATTCTGTGCTCTAAGCAGAGCGCAGAGTGGACAGAACTCCACCATCTCCACTAGCAGAGCAGAGTTTAACGTCCACCCCTAGTTCTCATACCAGCTGTGTGTGTAAAGCCTGTGAGTGCTTTCACCTTACTGTGCTGTTGGTGCTCCGGGTGGAAAACATGTGCGGACAGATTGTCATAGATGTGCGAAGGGCTTGATGGGAAACATGTGGCTGGGGCCAAAGCAGACCGCCTTATAGCCCTCTCTGTTGTGAATGGACCTCGCAGCACTGAAGAAGTGACAGTTACTAAATAACTAGAATATATGGTTGGCTGTTCTTAGAAATGGGGTCTTTGGTTGGCAGTCAGGTTACCCCCTGTCTAAGCAAGGACCCTCACTCTAGTCAGGGTAAGTCACACACAATCCAAATTATCCTGTGCCCACCCTCTGGTAGCTGGGCACTGAGCAGTCAGGCTTAACTTAGAAGGCAATGTGTAAAGTATTTGTGCAATAAATCATAAAATAACACAATATACCACCACAAAAATACACCACACAGTGTTTAGAAAAAATATATAATATTTATCTGGATAAATGCAGGTCAAAATGATTGAAATGCAATAAGTATATGTTGAGATATTACTGAAAAGTGATATGAAGGCCCTCATTACAACCTTGGCAGTCGGGCGAGTCTGACCGCCGAGGTTGTACCACCAGATGACCCCACATGCGACCGGAAACCCGCCGGCCGCATTTACACATCCCCGCTGGGCCGGTGGGCGGAAACAGCCGGCCCAGCAGGGATGTGGGCCGTAACATTGAAGCCGCCTCCTAATGGAGCCGGCGGCAATGTGGCGGTTCGGCAAGTGCAGCAGCACCCGTCGCGCTCTTCACTGTCTGCCAGGCAGACAGTAAAAATCGCGACGGGGCTGTGCCTGGGGGCCCCTGCACTGCCCATTCTAAGTGCATGGGCAGTGCAGGGGCCTGCGACTTACCTTCCCGTCAGCCTTTCCATGGCGGTCTCTACCGCCATGAACAGGCTGGCGGGAAGGGGAGTCATAATCCCCAGGGCAGCACTGCAAGCAGCGCTGCCCTGGCGGATTATAACCACCGGGACAACCATGGCGGAAAAACGCCGGTCCCCCGCAGTCAAAATATGGTGAATTGTACCGCCAGCCTGTTGGCGGTACGATCGCCACTTCAACCCTGGCGGTCTTTGACCGCCAGTGGCGATCGGTCTTTGACCGCCAGGGTTGTAATGAGGGCCAAAGTGTCTTAAGTCTTTTAAAAGCAAACAAAGTCTCTTTCAAGCACAAAGTACCTGTTTTGCGTGAAAAATCTCTGCAAAGAACCGCAGAGGAGGAGAAGCGTGGAAACAAAGGGTTGTGCGTCGATTTCTCGGGCCGCACATGGTGATGCGTCGTTTAGTTTTCACGCAGGGACGGCTGTGTGTCGATTTCCAGCGCTCGGTCGTGGATCCTCTTCGGGTTGCGGGGTTTTCAGACACCCCGGGGCGATGCCTGGATTTCCAGCACTGCTAGGATGAAGTCACAGGAGCTGTGTCGATCCGGTAGGCGTTGCGTCACATTTCTACCACACAGCAGGCGCTGCATCGATTCCCCTCTGGAAGTCGTGCTGCGTCGTTCCGGCTCGGCTGCGCATCGATCCGGTGAGGCCATGCGTCGAATTTCCGGTCACTACGCTGGTGCTGCATCGATATTCTCGTTGCGAAGTCGGGCAGCGTCGTTCCGGTTCAGCATGCAGTGAAATTTTCACCGCTGTGCAGGCTGTGCGTCGTTTCTGGCTGGCTGTGCGTCAAATTTCACCACACAAGGAGTCCTTCTTGCAGAGATAAATTATTTTTGGTCCTGAGACTTCAAGGAATAGGAGGCAAGATCTATCCAAGCCCTTGGAGAGCACTTCTTCACCACAGCCAGAGAGCACCAAGGCAGCAGGGCAACAGCAAGGCAGCAGTCTTTCACAGAAAGCAGACAGGTGAATCCTTTGAGCAGCCAGGCAGGTCTTCTTGGCAAGATGCAGGTTCTGGTTCAGGTTCTCTTCTCCAGGAAGTGTCTGAGTTGGTACGGGCAGAGGCCCTGTTTAAATACCCAAATATGCCTTTGAAGTGGGGGAGACTTCAAAGAGTGGCTTAGAAGTGCACAAGGTCCCCTTTCAGTTCAATCCTGTCTTCCAGGGTCCCAGTAGGGGGTGTGGCAGTCCTTTGTGTGAGGGCAGGCTACTGTCCTTTGACATGTAAGTGTCAGGCCCTCCACCCTCCCAGCACAGGAAGACCCATTCAAAATGCAGATGTATGCAAGTGAGGGTGAGTATCCTGTGTTTGGGGTGTGACTGAGTGAATGCACAAGGGAGTTGTCAGCTAAGCCCAGCCAGAGGTGGATTGTAAGGCACAGAAGGATTTAAGTGCAGAGAAATGCTCACTTTCTAAAAGTGGCATTTCTAAAATAGTAATATTAAATCCAACTTCACCAGTCAGCAGGATTTTGTATCACCATTCTGGCCATACTAAATATGACCTTCCTACTTCTTTCAGCTCAGCAGCTACCACTTACACAATGAGGGCAGCCCCAATGTTATCCTATGAAGGGAGCAGGCGTCACAGTAGTGTAAAAACAAATTTAGGAGTTTTACACTATCAGGACATGTAAACTACGCAGGTACATGTCCTGCCTTTTGTCTACACAGCATCCTGCCCTATGGGTTACCTAGGGCATACCTAAGGGGTGTTCTATATGTAGAAAAAGGGGACTTTTAGGCTTGGCAAGTACTTTTAAATGCCAAGTCGAAGTGGCAGTGTAACTGCACACACAGGCCTTGCAATGTCAGGCCTGAAACATGGTTAAGGGACTACTTATGTGGGTGGCACAATCAGTGCTGCAGGCCCACTAGTAGCATTTAATCTACAGGCCCTGGCACATATAGTGCACTTTACTGGGGACTTATAAGTAGATTAAATAAGCCAATTGGGTGTGACCGAATGTTACCATGTTTGAAGGGAGAGAAGATATGCACTATAGTACTGGTTAGCAGTGGTAAAGTGTGCAGAGTCTTAAAACCAGCAAAAACAGTATCTAAAAAGTGGAGGGAGGCAGGCAAAAAGCTAGGGGTGACCACCCTAAGGCTGTCAGGTCTAACAGCTGTCTTCACACTACTGCTAAACGTCTGTGGGAAATATGCCAGTAAGAAAGCGAATGAAAATACTAATATTCTAATCCCCGTAACTACACAGCTGCAGATTTAATTGAGGCTGTTACTGATTACAATTTCCTTTGGGAAAACTGTCATGCAGGGGTGTAACTATCGATAGTGCAGCAGTTGCAGTGGCACCAGGGCTGAAGGTTGCCTGAGGGCCCACTTTGTATTTAACTATCCAACAGGGGCTGAGGTTCCATTTCACTTGCTTGCATTAGGCCCAGGGCCACCTTAGTACGCCACTGCTTATATAACTGGTGAATAAGTGAGAGCGATAAAAAACATACTTTTATGAAAAAAGCTCTTTCCACACGAAACTACACTCATACCAACCTACTCTGTGCACTTTTCTTCTTTCTACTATGACATCATCCCGCCAGGAATTATTCGTTCTTCAAATTTAAGTCATAATGACGTATAGCATTAGTGTAAATTGTTGATTAGGACGAACCACATTTTCACTTCAGAGACTCGCAGAAGAAACGCAAGATAAAGGGACTTCACAGGAAGTTTGACATTAAGGCCCATATTTATACTTTTTGACGCAAAACTGTGCTAACGCAGTTTTGCGTCAAAAAAATTAGCGCCGGCTAACGCCATTCTGAAGCGCCATGCGGGCGCCGTATTTATTGAATGACGTTAGCCGGCGTTAGCCGCCGGCGCCGTCTGGTGTGCGTTAAAAAAAACGACGTACACCAGGCAGCGCCGGCGTAGGGGGATATGGGGCTTGGGCGTCAAGAAATGGGGCAAGTCAGGTTGAGGCAATTTTTTCGCCTCAACCCGATTTGCGCCATTTTTTTTCACTCCCAACCCCCATAGAAATGACTCCTGTCTTAGCAAAGACAGGAGTCATGCCCCCTTGCCCAATGGCCATGCCCAGGGGACTTCTGTCCCCTGGGCATGGTCATTGGGCATAGTGGCATGTAGGGGGGCACAAATCAGGCCCCCCTATGCCACAAAAAAAAAAAAAACACTTACCTGAACTTACCTTAATGTCCCTGGGATGGGTCCCTCCAGCCTTGGGTGTCCTCCTGGGGTGGGCAAGGGTGACAGGGGGTGTCCCTGGGGGCATGGGAGGGCACCTCTGGGTTCCTTCAGAGCCCACAGGTCCCTTAACGCCTGCCTTTTGCAGGCGCTAAAAAACGGCGCAAAAGCGGCCGTACGTCATTTTTTTTGACCCGCCCACTCCCGGGCGTGATTTTTGCCCGGGAATATAAATCCGACGCACATGCCTCGGAGTCGATTTTTTAGACGGGAACGCCTACCTTGCATATAATTAACGCAAATTAGGTGTCCACGCTAAAAAATGACGCTAACTCCATGGACTTTGGCGCTAGACGCGTCTAACGCCAAAGTATAAATATGGAGTTAGTTTTGCGTCGAAATTGCGTAAAAAAAAACGACGCAATTCCGGCGCAAACGGAGTATAAATATGCCCCTAAATGCCATAAACTTCTTAAGCAATCACTGAGCGGGTTTGGGCTGTTTCTTTAATAGAATATGGCTGACATCTTTGGATGATAAGGTTTTGGGGCTTGAGTTCTTATCAATTACGGGAGATCAATCTGCGTGAGCAGCCTGCTGCTTACATCTCTGGACCTTCCGGCTTCCTCTCAAAACCTGTGCACTCTGGGAACTGTAGTCTTCTTAACTTACAGTGAAAAAAATGACACATCTTATGCTGATTTAACAACGCTTAGAGGAGAGGGTTTGGAATTACCGCAGAGCTGATGACTTTCTCTCTGAAGAACCACCTTGGAGTTTCAAAACCCTTGTGATTATGGGCAAATCACTTAGGCCCATATTTATTCTTTTTTAGCGCTGCATTCGCGTCAAAAAGCGGTGCAAATGGGGCGCTAAAAAAGTATAAATATGGGCCTTAATCTCCCCGTGTCTAAGAAATAAATGAATGTGGCCTTGTTAATGTAACTGTTGCTCATGTAAAGTGGGTAAGTCACTAAGGGCCAGATGTAGGAAGATTCTGAATTGCGACCCGCAAATTGCGAGTCAGAGCGACTCGCCATTTGCAAATCACAATTCTGAATGTTGGATGGTGTCCCTGACACCATCTGCGACTCACAAGGGGGTCGCAAAGGCCCACCTCATGAATAGTCATGAGGTTGGTCGCAATTTGCGACCCCCTTGCGAGTGGCGGCATTCACAGGGATGGTGGCCTGCTGCGGACAGCAGACCACCATGTCTGTGACTGCTTTTCAATAAAGCATTTTTTTTTGTAATGCAACCCGTTTTCCTTAAGGGAAAACGAGATGCATTACAAAAACAAAAAATGAAACGTTTTTGTTTAATTTTTTCAAAGCAGGCAGTGGTCCTTAGGACCACTGCCTGCTCCGAAAAAATGTTTGCAGTGCCAATCTCAATGGGGAAGGGGTCCCATTGGGACCCCTTCCCTTTTGCGAATGGGTTACCACCCATTACAAAAGGGTGCAAACTGCAATTGGTTTGCGACCGCATTCGCGGTCACACAGCAATCCTTTATTGCACTGCGACTCGCAATTAGGAAGGGAACACCCCTTCCTAATTGCGACTCGCAAACCCATTTTGCGATTCGGTAACCAGGTTACTGAATCGCAAAACGGGCTTTGTGCATTCCAAAGTGCTTTTTGCACGTCGCAAACAGTGAAATTCGCTGTTTGCGACGTGCAAAAAGCTTTCTACATCTGGCCCTTAGTCCCATATTTATACTTTTTAAGCGCCGCATTTGCGCCATGTTTTGATGCAAAAATGGTGCAAATTTACAAAATACAATTTATTTTGTAAGTTTGCGCCGCTTTTGTGTCAAAAAGCTGCGCAAATGCGGCGCAAAAAAAGTATAAATATGGGCCTTAATATACCCATGCCTAAACAATAAATGAATGTGACCTTGTGTACTGCAACTGATGCTCATGCAAAGTGCTCCAAAGCCTGTGGATCGAGTTTGCGTTTTATAAAACTGCAAAAAAAGAACGGGCAACATGGTGTCGCGATATCATGAACTGAGCAGACAACAATAAAAGGCCTTTACGTGGCGTTAAACCAGTTTTTAACTTGTATTTTGCTTAAAAGTGACTCTAACCACCAGAGAGATCTGAGGTAAAACTTTCAGCCACCTGAAGCTGCTTTTATTCACCTCAAACATACAAACACATTGCTTATTCTTGAATAATGCACTTTGTGTGAGTGTTTTAATTGCAGGTTAGGGTGAGTGCGGCTCTGCTCTGTCTTTAGTGTAATTGCTTTATGGGAGGCGGTGGGTGGGTGTAAACTCTCTGCTCCCACACACCTATGCCAGTTCTGTGCTGCTGAAATCTAAAACAAGCATTTGCAATGCAACGGGTCTCGCGTTTGCTCATGTTAGAGCTGATAGCATTGTAAACTCCTAACCCGACTTTTCACCTATCGGCAAAAGTGCATTATGTACGTAACCCGAAAAAGTGCAATTAACTGTGTAAAGCGCTCGACTTCTGCCAAGCGAAATCGCGCTAGTAAATTAGAGAAAAAGTAGTCCAGGAACCGGACAGAAAACAGCGAGCCTCGCATGTTTTCTGTACTTGGTCGATGCGCTCGAGGAGGGCTAGCCACCGGAAAAGGGATGACGTATGCGTGCCTTTGACTAATGAAAGCAAGCAGATTTTAATAGGCAAGCCCACGAACCAATAAAAAACACTGACGTGACATCGACAGGGCTCCGAGCCCTTTTCGAAACACTAAAGCGTCTCGCTGCGATACGCATGCGCGAGCGCATGAAACGCAGGCTCGACCCTAAAAAGCCAAAAGTCTGGTTTTGCCATGATTGTTTACATTCTGTCTTCTCCATCTGATAGAGCTAATCCATTCCTTCAGAGCTCACAATCTAAACTGCACGTCCTTAAAATGTTCCTGTTTCTAATCAGGATAAAAATGGGTTCTTTCGATACTTACTGGCTGTGAATGATTGGATGGGCCTCGCCTGTGTGAAGCCCATCTCTGCTGGCCTCAAGTCGATAGGTTGATAATAGGCTGGTGAGTGGCCACGATACGATACCCCACCTGCCAGGGCATTTTAGGAATGTGAGATCTGTTTAGGGATATTTCTAACCTATGACAAGGGCCACTGGAAATATGCAATTCTTTGGTTTTATCCGCATAATCAAGGATTTGCTGCACTTGCCACATAATCAATCATCTGCTGCATAATCTGCAGATTTTAACAAAACAATTTTGTTTCCCGCTGAAGTGGTTCAAAAGTTACTAAAACTTTTTGATATGTGTTCGCAGGTGTTTGAAGGCCTTTTGCAAAGGTTAACTAGCCATCTTTCAGTTGCTTACTTGTTTGATTGTTGAATTGATACTAATGAGGTGAATTCTTTGCCCAGGCAGTGTTACCTTTGTGTACAAATGTCAAAATAATGGATGAATACTATCAAAAAGTGCTGCATTATGCCGGATAATTGACCTTTTCTTGCCGCATAATTTAATCAGCCCTGCCGCATATTTTGGTGCTCCCTGCCACATAATTCCAGTGGCCTTTACATTGCAAAAATATGTTTTTTTTTCTGAAATATAGCTCACCACGCGGACCTGAGCGCCTTCTCCTATTTATGATAAAGTGCCCCTCACGGTGCCAAGCGTAGGGCAATAAAATATCACACGCAAGCACCCTTAAAACGTGTAAATGTCACACAAAGCAAAGGACCAACTTGGCAGCGATGGATTTTCAGCAAGAAGCGCTCGAGCAGTGCTGATGTTGTCTCTTGTTTAGTTTGCCACATTGTATGTTGTATTTCTAATGAGAGGGGTTTACGTCTCATTACCACTTCCCTGTTGTGTCTTTCTGACGCTGTGTCCTTGGGGCAGAAGCTGTGCACGTTTGGCAGTTGATGGAGGTGTCTTTTGCAGCTGTTTCTTTGTGTTTTCAATTCCTGGGAGCATCCACGATTATCTTTTTGAAATAAATTAAACAAGGTGATTGCGCCATTGAGTTCTCAAGGATTTACCTCTGCTTTTTGTCAGAAGTTTCTCTTGTCGGTTACTTTTAATGAAAGGGAAAAGGGCAGGGCAGGAAAAACGTTCCTGAAGCGGTAAATATTTCAATTGGTTGCAATACCTGCCAATCATTTCATTAGTAGATGGGCACTGTGCACATGCTACTACTCTACGCCAGTGCCTAATTTGTAAATAAAAAGGTGCCGGTGCTCAGAGCCCTCCTCTTAAACATGCGGCTGCTGCAGTTAAATGTGTGAAAAAGGAATACGGAGGCAGCGTAATCCTGAAGCCATCTCGGGCCTCTCCAATCCATATAAAGCCACTCCCTGCCCCTTCAGCTCACTCTTGCAGCTTTCTACTTTCTCCCTTTGTGACGCTTTTTCGTTTTTCCCTTCATCCATCTTTCCCATATGTGTCTTTTGCTCGCAGCAAATGCTTGAGGCAGAAGAATAAGCCCCGGGCCTCAGAAATAAGTGCCGGTGCTCAGCACCGGACACAACAAGCACAAATTAAGCACTGCTCTACGCGCAAAGGGAAGGTGATGACTTTGCACATATCTTGGGGCATATTTACAAGACCCTTGCACCTCCTGCGCCACACTAGCATAATTTTTTTTTTTAACACTAATGTGGCGTCAAGGAGGCTATTTCCTTGAGCCATATTTACAAAGTGGAGCAATGCACGCATTGCGCCACTTTGTGACCCCTTGCCCAACATTATGCCTGTGCCAGGCATAATGTATGCAAGAGGGATGTTCCCATGCAGAGAGGCCCATAAAAATGGCGCAGTGAAATTCACAATATTTCACTGCACCATTTTTTCCTAATTTTTAACGCTTGCCTGAGGCAGGATTTAAAGTGACGCTGCCATTGTTTTCACTGGGCCTCCCTTGACTTTGCAGGATTAGCGCCATATTTCTTGCTACCAATCTTGCAAAGCGCCACAACACTGTCAACATTTAGGACGCTATTGTCCTAACGTGAGCCATGGTGCGCTGTATTGTAAATACGGCACACACATTGTGTCGTTAGGGGTGCAGGGCGATGCAGGAAAAGTGGCGCATCAGGACTCATGTGCCACTTTGTTGTAAATATGCCCCTTTGTGTGGGGTTAAAAGGTTGCATCTGTCAGTCTAGTTGCCACTTCTTTGGTTGACAACAAGCAGTGGTGTTGGGAACCCCTGCTTCTGCCTGGGGGGGCACTAATCCCCACTCTCTGGCAGGCTGAGTCACAGGGAAAGCAAGGTCACATGCTTTGTGTGCCCCATTTTGTGTCTTACTTTTGAGGAAGGCCAAAATTTGTTTTACCAGAGCCCCAAGACAGAGGTAGGAAGTAAACTGTAAACTTTGCACTTGTTTAGTGCACTACTCACCTGTTAGGGTCTCAAGGCGCTGTATGCATACTGCTGTGGAACCCCGCCTGGCTTTTCCCTGTGAGGCACCTACTCCTGGACAGCTCCAGGGTGAAGCCAGGCATCCAAGTGCTGTCAGGGCCATTGTGGAGATTAAGCTGGGCCCAGAGTTAGACCCATTAATTAGATTAGGCACCGAGGTGAGAATTATCTGGTCCAAGGGAACTGAGTCCAAGACCCACCGAGGTGGGAATTGAATCTTGGTCCCAGGCCAGATCTCTGCAGCAGGGTCTGCTGCTCTAACCATTGTGCCACACTTCTCCACAAGTGTGGGGCTCAAGGACTTGCAATGGAGCAACAGTAATTGGGAATGAGAAATTATGAAACCTGGGAAGAAAAGAGGAAGGGAGCGAGAGGCAAGGAGATAGAGTGACAGAAGGAAAGGAAAGTCAAGTGTGGAGGTGAGAACAAGAAAAAAACATTGAAGAAAGAAAAGAAATGGTAGAAAAAAGATGGAAGAAAAGAAAACACCTTAAGTGCTCTGTGTGGGCCAACTTCAGCACAAGGCTAGTAGTTTATGTTTTTGGGATAATTGCATGGGTGCCTCTATAGAATCCATGCAAAACGTTTTAAGAATATTTACTATAAAATGCACTGCGTAGCTCTTAAAATGCATAGTAGTAGACCATCCCTTCAGAATCAGAATCCCCATAAACACCTGCAGGGACCCTCAGTCCTTCGCTCACTGGCTCAGAGGTGTGGATGAAGAGGGGGGATTTTAATTTTGTGGCTACTCCCTTGACAGTAATGTTGTACAACTTTTTACATATATTTAGGCTGAGCTTTTGTTAAATGATGCATTGCATTTACCAATGACATCTGCTGAATGTCAGGCATGGGTTATGCAATCCTGCGGTTTTCATGTGCAGCAGTTACTTAAGAGGTAATATACCAGAACATTGAACAAACTGGGCTTGTGTGCGTGGAGCCAGTTGTCTAGTACTGTAAGTTGAACATGAAATCTGCCAGGAAGTAGGTAAGCTGTACAGTTGCTATAACATGGAATATAATCTTGGAACTTTAATAATAGATGTGTGAATGTGTGTTTATTAGCACACTTTCTGCACATAACTTTCTTTACTGGGCCATATGTATTTTTACTGACTTGGCCTCTTGATCATTGCCTCTGTTTTAGGCGGAAGAACTGGATCTAACACTTGGGGGGTCATTACGAGTTTGGCCGTACCAGGACTGCCATGTTGGTGGCCGCACCACTGGCGGCCAGGGAGAGAAGCCTGCCAAATCACTGCCTGTACCACCAGTGCAGTGATTCTGCCACAGACGGTGGTAGCCTCCTTCAGACCGGCGGACATCATGTTCCCATCGGACATATTAGGAAGCTGCACACAGCACCACCACGAAAACTCTGGCAGAAACCATCTCTATAAAAGGAGACACTCACCTTCTGAAACACATGCCAGTCTGGATCAGCCATGGAACCCAAACTGCATGTCCTCCCACTGCTCCTGCTCGCACAACGACTCCGGAAACAGCAGTAGCGATGAAGACAACAACCATGAGTACACACAACTACCTGACACTGTAGGGAAAACCCCAGGTACACAAGCACACACAACACACACATCAGGGGCAGCAGGCAACAGCAGCACACGCAAGTAACCACACACCCATAAGCACACACGAACACAAACGTACAATACACACACTAACCCGCACACATATAACACCGGCACAGTCCAACACAACAATACACAGCACCACGGATTCACAAAACGACACCACAGCCACAACAACACACATGCTACGGCACACTAACACATTAAACACCTCCACATGACACTACATACATACAACAACACGTTACAACACCTGACAACCAATATACACAATCACACAGCCGTACAACAAGGCATATGTCATACCACGCCAACACAACATACAAAACGTCTGACACACCCATCACCACATACACGCCTGCACACATAACAACCACACAAGGGCACACAACACCACCATTACACATTTCAACAAAAACAATACACAATTTATCTACATACATGCATGTTCCAAACACAAACATATCCTACACACAACACACAGCCACCACAGCTGGACACATGGCAGGGCAACCCCCACACATGCAGCCCAGACACAACAACTAGCACAACCAACACACAAACACATGCCACTCACACACAAACCAAAGCAGGCAAAACCAAAACAGCCATTTGGAAAGAAAGGCAGGACAACTATGTTACCAACGAACCAACAACTGGTTGGCCCAGATATAATAAATAGAAATATAAAAAGATGAAGATAATTAAATAACTATGTACTAATATAAGGCCATTGGCCAGTCCGAAGTGCACAAGTCACAAATGGCACTTCTGTGTGCCCCTACATGACTCCAGGGGGTAGGGGCATCAAGGGGGCAGGCAGGCATCTCAGTGTTTGGGAAGGTAGGGAGGAGGGGTTGGGCTTGGGAGGGGGGTTCTTTGGGCTTGGGCTTGGGAGGGGTCAACTTCTTGGCAGGGGCATGGATACTTGCGGGGGCAGGGGAAGACTTGGAGGTGGATGGGCTGGACTTGGGGAGGTACACAGACCGTTTTGGGGTATCACAGGTGGGAGAGTAGTAGGGAACAGGGAAAACTCAGAGAGGAACACCTTCTTAGACACACAGGGCGGTCATGACAAAATGGTTTGGGAGTGGAGATAGAAGGAGTGGTTGTAGGTGGTGTTTTGGTGGATGTCTTGGGAGCATTTGCATGTGAGGAATGCTTGTGGTGTGCTGTGTATCTGTTGGGTGGGCGAGTGCAGGCGTTTACGTGATTTGGGAGCAGGGGGGGAGGAGGTGCTAGGAGATGCCATGCTGGATGGGTGACTGTCTTTTGGGGTGGTGTCTGCAGGTATAGAGGATGTGCTGCATGTGGCTGTGTTGGTGGATGTGGTGTCTGCAGATGTGGTGACTGGGGGGGATGTCTGCGTGTCTCATATTGTTCTGACTGTGGGTAAGATAGGAGTTGTGACTGGATAAGTGAATATTGGTGTGGTGGCCGCAGGTGTGTCTGGTATAGTGTCTGTGAAGGTGGGGGTGATAGGGGGTTCTGTGCAGGTAGTGATTGCTGGTGTGTCTGTAGGTGGGTGTTGTTTGTGTGCATGCTGGTGGTGGGTCTTGTGGTGCCTGTGTTTGTCTGTGCTACCGTTGCATGTTGAGGTGGATGATTACTTGTATGTCTGTGTGCTTTGGCTGGGTTTGGGAAGAGGGGTTTGGGATTGGGAAGAGGTAGGTGGAGGGGGGACGGGAGACAAAGGGTGACTGGCTGCCGTCAGTGAGGAGGCAAGAGTCTGAAAGGATCTCTGTAGGCCAGCCAGTGCACCGAGAATGCCCTCCAGAAACGCATTGCTCAGCTGGACTTGAGCTGCCAGTCCCTGGGCTGACCCACAGAGATGAACCTCAGGAGGTCAATAGCCTCCTCACTGAAGGCAGAGATGCCTGTGGCAAAGGAGACGCCCACCCTCTTGGGTGAGCGAGCACAGGCAACTGGGTGGGGAGCTACAGGGAGTGCGGTGGTAGTAAGGGGGGTGGAGGACAAAGATGCTGCTGAGGTGGTCCCAGATAGGTCCGCCACTGCCAGTGAGTGTCCACTGGAAGAGGATTCCGAAGATGACGTGGAAGATCCGGTCACACCCTGTGTCACTCCCCTCGACCTCCATGCACTGCGTCCCTCGCTGTTGCTGGTAGCAGCACCCTGGGTCCCGTGACCTGCAGCAACCTCACTCACCTGTGCCTCTTCTCCTTTGCCTGCTTCACAGTAAGAGAGGGAGAGGGAAAGATATGGAGAAAGAGGGTTAACATATACCTCACATAAACAAAAGTAAACAAGCACATATGTCAGACTACATGTCCTGGCTAGCTATCTCAGGTGCCAATACACATGTCCTACATCATGTCACAACATGTCACTACTACCCACCCCTGTATGCCAACCCTTAGACCTATGTCTATATCCAAGTAGGTCAGCACGACTGGAGTCATCCACATAATCACCACCAAAGCCATGTTTGCATGCACATCATGCCCTGGATGAAGTACAGATGACTCCTTAATTTCACATCATACCTCTCCATACCCCTATCACCCATTGGAAGTACAGCTGACTGTACTAAACACATCAGGCCTCTATAGATACAACAGTTGATCAGTCCATGTCCTCTGGGAAATATCAATGATAGTGTAGACTACTGCACTCACACTGGCTGTCACATCACATTGCAGACCTAACACTCTGTACAGTGATGCCAATATAGATCTAATGACTGATTTAGCCAATACAAGTTAGACACTCATACAGGTGACAACTGATGTGTACAATACATGTCTGAGTTATAGCCATGTGATTAGTCTGACCCAATCACAGAGGAAGATCTGCAGACACCTAACACATATGTCACAATATATCATACATCTATCTGCATCTACAATGGGCCATATTGCACATAGTACACATCCATACTCAATCACTGAGTGCAGTGTCACAACCGATGAACTTCAGTAACACACATATGACAACATGGTCCATACACAATACCACACACATGCAGTGTCACCAGTAGGGCTTCACAACATGATAACACCACCCTCGCACACACCATTCCAGATTTGTGAATAACGGTAGCTAAGTCCAGACAACACACATCTCAGACTGTAAATACATCTAAGCATCATGCACACATGGACCAACATCACTGCCTTTGCACTGACAACACATCCCACTACTACATAGGGCAGCCTTAGGAGAGAATATACAATATTTGAATCACATAATTATCCCATAAGTCATGCAATACCCAATCCTGTGCTAATCAGTCATGTTAGCTAGGCCAAGGGTAGTAGACATTGTCCCACTCCATCAGATGTACCCCCAAGTAACCATTGTGACATGATGTAGGCAGTAACTCTAGCTATGTTGCACTTTAATTCAAAAACATCGACAACTTATACTTAGCCCGGGTGGTTACTACCCGTTCCCATTAGTCTACATACATGTTGCTTTGACGATATAGTCACATAAGCTACAGTGAGGCAGTAAATCCCATACAACCCGAGCCAAGTCCCAGGATACAGTCATAACTCACACGCTTGTGGCTGCTGTGCTGCCCTCAAACGCCCATCAACATCAGGGTAGGCCACCACCAAAATGCGGCCAATAGGGGGGGTCAGGGTCTGACGGGCACCCCTCCATCATTGGGAGGAGATACCCAGCTGGGCCTCCGCAGTCTTCTGGGCCCAGCGTCTCAGGTCCTCTCACCACTTGCGACAATGGGTGCTCTGCCGGCTGTGGATCCCCAGTGTCTGCACTTGCTTGGTGATGGCCCGCCAGATCCCTTTCTTCTAATGGGCATTTACCTGCATGGATGACACAGACAAAAGGAAAAAGTCATGTACACTGGCACCATACCAACAGCAGTGGCCTGTATACATTTGTCTCACCAAGTGCCCACACATACCCATCCCCTCGGCACACACGCCTTCACTTTATGCCCTCTGCATGCATGTACTCCCTCACCGGTACACATACCACATTCACCATCACATGCACCCCTTTCACACATGACTATGGCACTGAGCTCACCTGCTCCTATGGTGCCCCATACAGCTGTCCATACAGGGGTTGGACCCCTTCCACAAGCTTTTCCAGCTCTTCTGGGGTGAAGGCTGGTGTTCTATCACCTGCAGGACGTAGCATGATGGCTTCCAGAGACAGTAAACAGCAGCTCAGGTCATGGAGGTCTTGCTAGCAACAGTGTCAGGTGTCAAGTGAGGAAGGCTGCAGAAAATAGCAGTCACGGGCGCCACGTAGAAGACCGTCACCGCCAGCGGTCATCGCCATTGGTCCCAGTCCACCATAGGCAGTAATGTTATCCAATGACAAGTTGCACAGCAGATGCAACCGCCATGATAACATACACAGGCGGACTTAGGTCACTTCCAACTGTCCAGTGCAGCAGGACAGGTGGCTGCCATTTTGTGCACGTATCATGCTTTGATGTCCCGAAATAAGTGTGCCATACACATATTCGTTCAAATGGCAAAGTAAGCCTATGTTGTGCCATCATGGTAGTGCAATTACATGTAACATGCATGACACAGTGACGTTATGTGGCAGTATATTTGATGATGGGCATGTTTACATACTCAGAGGCACTATATGGGTATATCCCAATACTATTTAACTGATCAGTGCAGGACAGCTTGGTGTGCCACGCATGGTACATTTCACATGTGATATGTGTCCCATCAGACGTGCAGGTTCAGCAATGTGCTGCAAAGATGGTGTCCAAGGGGCTTCAGCCTACCCATATTAGTATGTGTCAGCAGTGCAATACATGTCCTTCAGTGTTAGGTGTGTGGGATTTTGTTCTGCTTACATGTGTCAAGTGCATTTGTCAATGTACATGTTCTCCTCTCTACCTAGATATCCTGCCATGAGGAGATGGAGACAACCACCAGTGTACTGACCACTAGTTGACCTTGCAACCCTGGAGGACAGGCATATCATCCAGACCTATTGTCTGAAACGTCAGACCATCATGGATCTATGTACACAGGTGGAGCCTGATCTCTTACCAGCCATACACAATCCCTATTGCATCCCTCCCACAGTACAAGTCCTGTCAGTGCTATACTTTCTTGCCACAGGCTCCTTTCAGAATACAGTGGGCTTGGCTGCAGGGATGTCACAGCCCATGTTCAGTCTTGTGCTGAAGGATGTACTGTGTGACATGGACAGCTACATCAGGTTCCCCCAAAGTGCGGACTTGGCTTTTATGAAGGAGGACTTTTATGATATGGGTCATACACCTCATGTGATAGGGGCCATTGATGGCACCCATATAGCCCTGGTCCCTGTCAGTGCCAATGACAGGTGTATAGGAACAGGAAGAACTAACACTCCATAAATGTTCAGGTGGTGTGTCTGGCAGACCAGTACATCACACAGGTCACAGCCAAGTTCCCTGGATCTGTGCATGGCTCCCACATTTTTGAGGAACAGCAATGTCCCATACATGATGGAACGACTACAAACAGAGAGGGCCTGGCTCCTTGGTATGTATGCAAAGGAAGGTGTTTCACCGTTCTGGCATCTGTCTTCACATTCTTCCCAGTCACTGTACCTGTATTTTTACTGGTCCTACATTTTGTAACACAGGTTACTCTGGCTATCCTAACCTTCCCTGGTTGTTGACACCAGTGAGGTACCCTGACACGGATGGGGAACTGCATTTCAATGAGGCCCACGGGAGGATGAGGCGTGTAACTGAAAGGACATTTGGCCTCCTGAGGGGCCAGATTCAAGTGCCTGGACCTATCTGGAGGTGCCCTCCTCTACTTGCCCCAAAAGGTATGCCACATTATAGTAGCTTTCTGCATGCTCCACAATCTAGCCCTGAGACGTCAGACACCATTGCTAGCTGATGAGGGTGAGGCAGCTGGACCAGTGACTGGTGATGCTGACATGGCAAGTGATGAGGAGGCAGAGGAGGAAGATGCAGCTGACTCTAGGACTGAGCTCATCGATCAGTACTTCCAGTGACATACAGGTATGTTGAGTGTGGATGTTCAAGTCATGTATATCCACATGAATTCCTCTGAATACTCATCCTGGGTTGACTCATCTATTGGGGTGTAATCTGGTCCTATCCCTATGTGCGTGTTGGGGGAGCTGACTGTATGTAAATTGCACAGTAAAGGTGTTTAGACTATTACAAGTTACCTTACTGCAGTTTCCTAAATTCACATCTCCACTGTACAGACCACTATTGATTTTTGTTTGTTGCACTCTCCTGTCTCATGTCATTCCCCCCACTGACTGTGGTATTGAAATGTGTGCTTCTGTTACCTATGACTTGAGGCATTCATAGTCATTAGCCGTTGCTACATTAATTCATGATTGAGGGTTGCACATGACAGATGGCAGCTAAAGTGATGTTTAATGACCATCCTGTGACTGGGGATGTATAGGTAATCTCTGGGGGCCCCCGCTTAGGTGGTATTCTACACTGGGCACAACATCTATGAGCTGCATATGTGCTTTGTCTGGCTCCATGCCTTCCATCCTGATGGCACCATCTGTCATTGTCTTTTTGCAGGTTGGAATACTGACTTTACTCTTGTGTGGGTCTGGATTGTTGAATCTCTGACATATTTACTGGAACATTTCTGTTGTACTGTGTCTCCTGCTGAGGGTGCCTCTGCCCTTTACACTGCCTGTTGGATGTAGGGGGGGCATGACCATATCACGATTAGCAATGGTTACATTTATTGATGTTTTAATGAATACTAATAACAAATAGTGTGGTGGCATGGGACTCAAAGGGTGACGTTTTGTCAACTTCTGGTAAGCAAAACCAATTGTTGCCATTTGTCTTGAGAATGTCACTCTGGTCTATCAACGAGAATATTTTCTTAATGGAAGAAGTGGTCTCACACACTAATAGTGTCATGCTTCATCCTCGACCACCTCTCCCCACCCTGGTAGGACAATGCCACCAGGGCGGACTCAACCTCTTGGTACAACCTACACTAGAGGGAGTTCTTATATAAAGGACTACTGGATAAAGTCAGGCTTTCAGATCTAAGTTAAAAATACCTCCTGGACTACCGGTGTTATTCAACTTTATTGGTGGTGTCCAAGGATATGATTAAAAACACTCTAGGACAGTATTCAGGGCCTAATTACCCTAACTGTCTACTCTAGCCAACATGTGTCTGCCCACTCTATGAGCCTAAAATGGTCTGGGGCTTTCGTCAGTGCTGAGGATCCCTAAAATTGAATTACTCTGTCATTTAAAAGGAGGCATTGGGCAATACCAAAGTTAAGAAAATGTGTTTGAGTCAGTAAGTTCCAGGTAAACACTGACCATAAACCTCTCGGAGAGAATTTTAAGAGAAAGGGATTAGTTGCTGTGTCAGGAAGGATTAGACATTGGGTGGTTGCTTTACAATAATTTTAGTCTAATACATTGTATGTTCCTGGGATGGAAAATAGTATAACCGATTGTTGCTTATGTTTGATGGACAAAGATATTGTTGCAGTGCAAGAGAGGATTAGAAATGAAGACGATGATTTCGAAGTGTGTTTGATCAAAGAAGGTATTGTAAAAGAAGAAGAGTGGATGGATGAACTAAACAATGATGAAGTCATACAGGAAGCAATTTGTAAGATCAAGAATGGTTGGAGAGAAAATGAGAAGAATCATGAGCAGTTGTGTGAGTTTTGGAGTGTCAAGGATGAATTGTCTGTACAGGGAGAAGTGGTATTGAGAGGAACTAGATTAGTTCCTCCAAAGTCCTTGAAGGAAAGTTGTTATATAGTAAGCTCAAGAGAGTCATCCAGGAATATAAAAAACAAAGGAGAGACTCAGACTAATGTATTGGTGGCCAGGCATAGATGTTCAGGTTCAGAGATGTGTAAGAGAATGTCTAGAATGTATCAATGCTGATAAAACGCTTACATGCAGAGTTCAGCCTATGAAGTTGAAAGAGATCTTGAAAGAACCCGGGCATGAAGTAGCTATGGACATTTTGGGTCTGATAAAACACACTAGTACAGATAAATATGTAATTGTGCTGATTGACATGTATTCAAGATGGCCTGAGGATGGAATTACCAACACTGTTGAAACACAAGATGTGAATACATTTCTTGATCAGGTGTTTGAAAGAGAGGGTTTCCCCACTTTCATTTTAACAGACAATGGTGTTCAACTGGTGTTACATGAGATGGGGACATATCTTACAGACAGAGGTATTAGACACAAGAAATCAGCCTCGTATCATCCCGAAACGAACGGCATGGTGGGGAGACTGAACAGAGTGTTGAAAGAGACTATAAAAAAGAGCAATAGCAAACAATTAGTGTTGGAAGAGAGAACTATTAATAATAATTAAAAACATTTTTTTTAAAGTACAGATAAATGCCACTTACCAATACACAGGTATTTCACCTTTTGAATTGTTTAAGAAAAGGAAACCCAGCACGTTGATATGTCCTTCCTGGGCAAAGGTCAAATCAGGGCAGAAGTTGAATCTAGAATGGAATGACAAAATAAAATATGGAAGGGAGCAGATGAAAATGTCAGAAAGGAAGTCCAGGTTTGATAATCGCAAAGCAGTCAAGAAAACCAAAACTCAAGTTGGTGGAATGGTCAAGATTAAAAATCCTAGAGTGGGTGTCTCTAAGATACAGTAGACATTTTCTACTCCTCAGAGGCTGATTAAAGTATTTGAGAATGCCATAAGGACTGACGTGGAATGTGGGTAGAGTAGTGAAGGTCTCTTCAGGATTAGATGCATCTATGGAAATGAAAGTGGTTGAGCTCTGAAGGGAAATGAAAAAGAAGAAAAAGAAAATAAGCAAAAGATAAGAAGAAGTTTGAGAGTTGAAAGCTACATTTTTAGACGGTTTTCTCTAAAACAAAAGATAAAAGGAAACAGGGGATCGTGAATTGTGAGGAGTAAGAACATATAGGTATATCTAGAACTTTTGTAACTAATTTAATAATTTTGGAAGTGTTGTGTTACATATAGTATGAAATGCTTATTGATTTTGTTGTGTTAAGAAGAGGGAGGTGTGTGGTAATCTGGCCTGGAATGTGACACAGCAAGTCTGATGTGTTGCATTCCATTGTTTACCATAGAGTTTTGGGAGATTCATTTGAGAAGGAAATCGTTTGGGAGCAGAAGCACGTGTGGTGGATGAGGTGTATTTACTGCTGCTTAAAGTAAACGGTATTGGAAACAACTACCTACATTTTCCAACCTCATTTCAAAGTTCTCTGTTTTTACTTTAAAGTTCACATGGGTCCAATGTCAAGGTAACTTTGCTTTGGGAGTACCAACTTCACCTCTGTCGTCTTTGCAAAGTAGCTGTAGTGTATGGGAACACTGCAAACACCTGCTAACGCGTCCCTTTATAATATTTATTACACATCAGGACTCGTTTTAGGCCGATGAATCTTTTGACCCAGTTGAGAGACACCTTAGGGCGAGATAGCTGATCAATATATCAATCAATATGTCAATAATCTCATCAATATTTATCACAACAAGATATTTCACTTTAGTCAAAATCATTAATCAATTCAAGACGCTACCATGACCTTTCAGTCACGAATAACCACACTGATTTAGTGGAATTTTATAAGTTTTATTCCCTATTAATTACAATCTAGAAGCAGATGTGTTAATCTCAACACCAAGAAACATAATAGCATAGTCACGATATGGCAACTTTGATAAGATTTCATTAAAGCAAGAATCACAAACATCAGAACATAACACGGCGTGAACATAGATCAAATTCAACAGAGTGTCAATAACGCGTCAGTTCAACAAAGCATAGTCTCAGTCGTTTGTCTATTTGCGTCAGTTTTGGTGAACACCTGTCCTAACCACTGATTAGCATTAGCATGTTGGGCTTCATGCAAAACAATTTACAACACTAATTTGGAAAACATCTAACTAAGGTCTCTGTCAAAATTAAGCAGTTGGTACCTAGAAAGGAAAAGCAAACAGACAAATCACAATTGCATTGTCATAATTACCCTCCAAAGTTTAGGTCAGCGCACAGGTTCAGTCTTCGTCTTCAGGACTTCAGTCAAATCGCCATCAGACAAAACTCAGCTCCGGGGCAAAAGGGCACTTTCCTCATAAGGAGGTAAAGTGTAAAAATGGACAATCTAAGGGTGAGGATGATTTTAAGTAACCCACCAAGTCACCAAACTGAGTGACAGAGTTTCTGGATGAAATCAATAGCATTCCCTAACCCGCCTCAATGACTCCCCGTGACATGGGTTTTTATCCCTTTTTTGATGTACATTCCCCAAAAATTCTATTGGACATTTGCTATACCCCACTATCTTTAACCTATCATAAAACACATTAGGTAATCTAACTCTGCACCCCATATTATTTTACAAGTTTTTGATTGGTCTTTGTAATTGACGTCTTCAGAGGTGGTACGTCCAGTGTGATTTGATCCTTCTGTAATTCTTTGCACATCTTTTGGTCAGCAGTTTCATTGTCTTCACCGGTTTGAATGACCTTGTACATTACATTAGCCTACATTGTTTCAATTTACTTTTTTAACATTTAGGGGGTCATTCTTACTTTGGCGGGCGGCGGAGGCTGCCCGCCAAAGTAACCCCGTCAGAACACCGCACCGCGGTCGAAAGACCGCTGCGGTGATTCTGAGATTTGCCCTGGGCTGGCGGGCGGCCGCCAAAAGGCCGCCCGCCAGCCCAGTGCAAATCAACCTTCCCACGAGGATGCCGGCTCAGAATTGAGCCGGCGTAGTGGGAAGGTGCGACGGGTGCAGTGGCACCCGTCGCGTATTTCAGTGTCTGCATAGCAGACACTGAAATACTTTGCGGGGCCCTCTTACGGGGGCCCCTGCAGTGCCCATGCCATTGGCACTGCAGGGGCCCCCAGGGGCCACGCGGCACCCCCTGCCGCCATCCTGTTCATGGCGGGTTTCCCGCCATGAACAGGATGGCGGTAGGGGGTGTCTGAATCCCCATGGCGGCGGAGCGCGCTCCGCCGCCATGGAGGATTCAGAAGGGCAGCGGTAAACCGGCGGGTGACCGCCGGTTTACCCTTTCTGACCGCGGCTGAACCGCCGCGGTCAGAATGCCCTTCGGAGCACCGCCAGCCTGTCGGCGGTGCTCCCGTGGCCGGTGACCCTGGCGGTCACCGGCCGCCAGGGTCAGAATGAGGCCCAAAGTCTATGGACGAGGGGAGATGGTGAGAACAGATCTAACGAGGTTACATTCATCTTTCAAATCGAAGAAAAGAATAAACAGGGTCATGGCCCCTTGTGAGTCAGCACACTGGAAAATAGAAAAATGCATTTAATATGAGAGCCAAGCAGCTAATCTCCGGCTCATGCTAACTTAAGGCCTATGAGGTTTTCAGTACAGATTTAATAACGCAATTGTTAGTGTAAACTTATTTAAACATAATATAAACACTTTGGTCATTATTATTAGTCTATGTATACATTGGTGGCCACTCATCGTGGTCACAATTCAAGCGCACGTCTAAGCATAATTGCTATTATTATAGTTTCTATGTGGCATCATCACACCTTAATTCATAAACATTTCATGTTATTATAAATTATATAAGCTACGCTCTCTCAGTCCCTCCTCTGATGACGTTCGTCATCACAAAACTTTCCTTTAACTTTTCACTTTAATTTTTCACTTTATGCATAATGCGCATTTAAACATCTTGGGCCAGATGTAGGTAGGTATGAAATTGCGACTTGCAATTTGCGAGTCATAGAGACTCGCAAATTGCAACTCGCAATACAAGATGCAGAAAGGTGTCTCAGACACCTTCTGCGACTCGCTATGGGGTCGCAAAGATCCACCTCATGAATATTAATGAGGTGGGTCGCAATTTGCGACCCCATAGCGAGTCTAGGCACTCACAGGGATGGTGGCCTGCTGGAGACAGCAGACCACCATGTCCGTGACTGCTTTTTGAATAAAGCAGTTTTTTTTTTTCTTTTTGCAGCCCGTTTTCCTTAAAGAAAAACGAGCTGCAAAAAGAAAAAATACCGAAACCATTTGGACCACTGCCTGCTCTGAAAAAACATTTTTAGTGACATTCACAAAGGGGAAGGGGTCCCATGGGGACCCCTTCCCGTTTGCGAATGAGTTACCATCCACTTCAAGTGGATAGTAACTGCGAGTTGGTTTGCGACCGCATTTGCGGTCCCAAAGCAACTCTGCATGGCGATGCGGTCGCAAATAGGAAGGGAACACCCCTTCCTATTTGCGAGTCGCAGCCTCAAATTGCGAGTCGGTACCGACTCGCAATTTGAGGTTGTGCATCGCGTTAGGCCTTTTGCGCCTCGCAAACTGCGTTTTTCGCAGGTTGCGAGGCGCAAAAGGCTTGCTACATCTGGCCCATAGTCCCTTGTGTGAACTCTCCCAAATTTCATTAAACATTTTCTCCCTTTCACTTTCCTCATTCCTTTTGCTTCTCTTTGTCCAATTTCTTTTGATTTTATCATTTATTTTGCCTGCTCCCCACAATCCTAATAGACAGGCCAGAACAATTAATAGACCCCCTAAAATTTTTGCAAGTACCCCATTCCAAATATTGCTAAACCAGCTCCCTACTCTGGCAATTCCTTTTCCCAATTTCTCCCACACTCCAGGTTCCTTCAAATCCTTCAGATCTGTACTATCTTTAGTTAGGTTAGTAAGCATACCTCTAATTTTTTTACTATTATCCGGTATAAATGAGCAGCAATGACGCTCGTTGAGCATCTTGCATTCTCTGCCACTCTTTGCTAATAGAATGTCTAAAGCAAGCCGATTTTGAAGAGTCATAGCTCTTTCCGCAGCAAGTTCAGTATCCATCAGGAGTATAGCCCCTGTAAGATTTGTCAGCATGTTATCCACAATAGTAGACTTTTGAATCTTTATGGAGTTTAAAATAACCCCTACTGAAGGAATTATGGCTCCAAATATGTCTCCAACGACAGCAGCCGCTGTCTCTCGTTGTTGTCTAGCATGTTGTAATTCAGACGTTTTAGGTATTTGCTTTAGGTCATCAATCTGATAAATGTTTGGGAAAACTATTCCAAAATAACATGTCCCATACCATCCCTTAGGGAGACGGTAATAAGCATTAAGTCCACAGATATAATAAATCCCAGGTATCGCTGGATCCTGTCCATTTAACATGAATGTCCTTTTACTCTGGAACAAAAACACATGTCTGCATTCACTCGTTCCCACAAATAAAGTGTCTTGCTCAGATTTTGGCCTATATATACAAAGCCTTCCTACGTGTAATGCATCTATAGCTAATTTGCCTTGCGTCTTTATTGCAGTGTAAGCATAATCCTTTGCATATGTGTGTTTTTCTAACCCTTTCTCTAATCTTTCTTTCAATGCTTTGCGTCTATCATCGGTGTGATCTAAGAAGCTTTTCTCCACAGGTGTCAATAAGCAGGTCAGATTGTTGCGGTGTGCATAAGCTGTCCCAAATGTAAGCGTTGGTTCAAAGAAACCTCTCACTAATTTTATACTATGCTCTTTAGCTAACTTGTTCAGAAACTCAATCACAGGCACAAAGGAAAACACCACATCTAAATTCGAATAAAAATATTGCACATGCTCTTTATAGAATCTTGTTAATAGTAAGCTACAACTTATCCCGTATGTTAGTGGAAGGCTATGGTAGGTGACCCCTTCTTGCACTGATGAAGGAATCTTTGTGCACACATAACAGTTTTTCGCATCCATAGTCTCAACGTACTCATTCAACAGGCAATAGAAAACATTAGTAGAAAGTTCCCCCTTTGAGTTAGTACCCTCATGCAAGTGTTTTGCATCCTGCTCAAACCTTTCTCACGGTGTTAGTGTTGTAGTCTCAGGTTTTGAAGCATTGTTAGTCACTTTCTTATCCAACCACGGCATTCCCACAATCACTCCCACAATTATTATTGCACACACAATACCTAATATAAGACTCAACCAACCACACACCTTACCTTTCTTGTTACTACCTCTATTATAAGCCATGTCTGTAAAGAATCAGATAGCAGAACAATAATCTACTTGAGGACGCTATAAAACTCTTTTTTTTATTTTTATTTTTTTAATGCAAAGGTCTCTTTCTCTCTTCTGCGTGTATTTACAGCGTCTCACTCACTCCAGGACCCCCTTTGTCAAATCAGGTTAGCAGCTTGTCATAATCAAGTTCTCAAAGTCAAATCAGGTTATCAGTGTCGCATCCGGTAATTTATAAGCCTTTTTTCTTTAGTCTTTCAGTTTTCGATTTTTAACAAAGTCTTTTCTTTGAGTTACTTAAGGTACCATAGTATTGGCCTGGTACTTCTCGATCAAAACAGAAGGCTAAAAATTCTTGTTGCCATTCAGATGTTGTTGCATATGCCCACTCAGGACCTGCGTACCTTCTATTTGCGATTCTTTTTCTTTTCAGTCTGCGTTCACCTTGCAATTCCCCTTCACTCAGGTCCTCTATTCGGGATGTATCCGTTTCTTCTGTTATTGTTTCACCTGGTATGCTTCTTGCTTTTGCAGCCTTTTCTCTGGCCAGTTATCTCCCTAATGCGTCTTCTTCTGGCTTGTCTTTTCAGAACGCTGAACAGCACCCTCCTCTTGTAATATGGTGTTTTCTCTTGATGGACCTGCAACTGGTTCAGGGGATGCCGGTGTACTTTGATCTCTTTCTACTATTTCACCTTCTTCTTCTTCTTCTGGATCTGTAACGGGTTCAAGATCTAACCCGTATCCGTCTGCTTCTGGGAGAACTTCTCCTTGACTTAGTTCTCCTGTTGCCTCTACTGAGATAGGCACACTGTCACCTCTACCGAACTCGTTTACTGTTTGAGGGACAAGGCTGTTCTCAGTGGGCTCTCCTGCAATCTCAGTTCTCGCTTGGCTATTTTCAGGCCCTGAGACTTCCCTCTCTGGAATTGTTGAATCGGAAACTTCAAGTTCCTCATCAGTTGGAAACGTTACCTTCTTGGTGTGGCTGGCATGTATCCAGTTTGGAACGCCTGCACATTTCACAGCAGTGGTTGTCGTCAAGATTACTTGATATGGCCCCTTCCAACGCGGCTCCAAACACGACTTTCTCAAATGCTTCTTGACAACCACCCAGTCACCACCTTGCAGGGTGTGACCTGGATCACCGATCGGTGGCAATGTGTTAGCTTCCACCTGGTGAGAAAAAGAGCGAATCACATCAGCCAAGCCTTTGCAGTAGTCCAACACCACATCATCCGTGATATTCACAAGAGCATTTGCAGGTACTGCGGGCAGCCTCATAGCCCTACCCATAAGGATCTCATGTGGTGACAGTCCTGTCTTCTTATCAGGGGTTTTCCTCATTGACATCAGCACTAAGGGCAATGCATCTGGCCATTTCATATTGGTAGCTGCGCACATCTTTGCCATTCTCGATTTTAAAGTACCATTCATTTGTTCTACTAATCCTGATGCTTTTGGACTGTAGCTACAATGCAGCTTCTGTTCGATGTCTAATGCAGCACACAAGAGCTTAATCACCTCATTGTTGAAGTGTCTGCCCCTATCTGATTCTATAGAGACCGGAAACCCGAACCTAGGTATTAGTTCCCTAAGCAGCAGCTTTGCAACTGTGACACTGTCGTTTCTACGTGTGGGGTAAGCTTCAATCCAGTGGCTGAAAACACACACAATCACCAACACGTACTTTAATCCTCCGCAAACAGGCATTTCAATAAAATCCATTTGCATCTTGCTAAATGGACCACCAGCTCTCCCTATGTGGCTCAAAGTTACCACAGTCCCTTTTCCGGCATTCATCTGCTGACAGATGATGCACCTGTGACAGGTAACCTCTGCGGCATGTCTGAACTTTGGGTTAAACCAATCGATCTTAAATGATCTGATCATTGCATCTCTTCCAAGATGAGCCTGTCCATGATAAAGCGTCGCAAATTGCGACAGAAGACTGTTTGGTAAAACTAGTTTCCCCTCTTCTGAGACCCACAAGTCATCAGCCCTTTGTACACATTGCATTATCTGCCAGGAGCACTTTTCCTCTTTGCCAGCACGACACTGTAGTGTCTTTAGCTCTTCTAGTGTATCGACCACCCTTAATGCAAGGTTCAGGCATGTGTCATTTTCAGTTTGCGGTAACAATTCCCACTGATCCTTGAACGATATACAGTTCAATGCGCAAAACCTCGCGACTTGATCTGCATAACTGTTCCCCATGGACACAAAGTCTTGTGACTTAACGTGAGCATTGCATTTCACCACGGCAATTTCAAGAGGTAACTGAATTGCATGTAACAAATCCTTAATTTGTTCACCATTTTTCACAGGGGAACCAGAGGAGGTCGTGAAACCTCTCTGCGACCACAATTGGCCAAAATCATGTACAATTCCAAATCCGTATCTGCTGTCAGTATAGATAGTGACTTTCAGATTTTCAGCTGCGTGGCATGCCTTCGTAAGGGCAATTAGCTCTGCCACTTGTGCGGAATACACTCTCTCGAGCCAGGAAGCTTCGATGATACCAGCTATGGTACATACAGCGTAACCGGCTCTCAGCATTCCGACTGAGTCTCTCAAACAGGATCCATCAACAAACATAATGCAGTCATTTTCTTTTAACTGCGTATCTTGAATATCAGGTCGGGCTTGGTACATAGTTCTGTTACCTCAAGACAATCATGTTCCACCTCCTCTTCGTTATTAATCTCGGTATTCTCAACAGGAAGTAGAGTTGCCGGGTTCAATACAGTACATCGCTTCAATGAAACATTAGGTGACCCCAATATAATTGTCTCATATCTGGTAAGATGGGCATTTGTCATGTGCTGGGTTTTGGTTCGAGTCAACAAAATCTCAACTGAATGAGGAACCATTACTGTCAAGGGATGTCCCATCACTATGCCTTCACACTGCGTGAGGCTTTGACCAACTGCTGCTACTGCTCGCAAACAACCCAGCAAGGATGCTGCAACAGGGTCCAAGGTAGCTGAAAAATATGCTACAGGGCGGTTTGCACCTCCATGGACCTGTGTTAAGACAGACAAAGAACAAGCATCACGTTCATGACAAAACAGTAGAAAAGGTTTCGTGTAATCAGGCATACCCAAAGCTGGTGACCTGCACATGCACTCTCTCAATTCCATGAATGACTCAAGCTCTTCTTTTGATAGGGTTATTGTATATGGTTCATCCTTAATCTCTTTGCCTGTTAGCCTTATCAATGGTTTTGAGATAATCGAGAAGTTAGGTATCCACTGGCGACAGTAGCCCACCATCCCCAGAAACATCCTGACATCTCTCTTGGTAGTCGGAGGGTTCATTTGCAAAATAGCAGTCACCCTTTCCTTCAATATTCTCCTGGACCCTTTCTCAATCAAGTGTCCTAAGTATTTCACCTCTTTCTGACAATACCGCAACTTCTTTGGTGACACTTTATGTCCGTTCTTTCCCAAATGATTCAGTAAGGCAATTGTGTCATATTTATAGTTATCTTTTGTCCTGGACGCAATCAGCAAATCGTCAATGTACTGTACTAGAGTTGAATTGAAAGGCAGTATTAGGGACTCTAAGTCCTTTTTCAATATTTGATTGAAGATGGACGGTGATTCAGAAAACCCTTGAGGAATTCTGCACCAACTGTACACTTTGTCCAGGAATTTGAAACTGAATAAAAACTGGCTGTGCTCATGAAGAGGTATCGAAAAGAAAGCTTGTGACAGGTCTACAACGGAGACCCATTCGGCATCACACAGGACCTGAAACATAATCACTGCTGGATTGGGCACAATGGGGCAACACTTTACCACAATCTCGTTTATTTTTCTCAAGTCCTGCACAATTCGAACCTTCCCACAAGGCTTTTTCAGACCCATTATCGGTGAATTACAAGGGCTACTCAACACTTCCTTCAGGACTCCTTGTTTTACTAAATCCGCTTTTATTTGCGCCACCTGGATAAGAACATCTTGTGCCATATGGTACTGCGGCACCTGGGGAAACACTGCATTTGGCTTTACTTGTACCTTAACTGGTTCCACTCCTTTTATCAGTCCTACTTCTTTTCTTGACAAATCCCACACTTTCTCTGTCACAGTTCCCTGTAACTCGGCAGGCAAGTCAATCACTGTAAGCATCGGGAACAATGTAATCAAAGGGTAATCTTCATTTGTGGTTCCTGTTTCTAACTCTGAGAACTGACCATCATCCCCTTCATCATCACTGTTTGTCTGCACCTCGATTCCATCATTGGAATATGTAATCAAACATTTCATAGTGCACAGTAAGTCTCTTCCCAGTAGGGATACTGGACTTGAATCGCAGACTACAAACTTATGCAGTCCCTGGAAGTTGCCGATCTCAACTTGTACTGGATCTGTAATCGGATTCGTCAGGTACTGGTTAGCTACTCCGACCACTCTTATGGTACGCCCCGAAAGTGGCAATTTCGGAACCTCTGCACTCCTGACTGTAGAGCGTGTAGCTCCGGTATCAACCAAGAATGAAACCTTGTGACCCATTACCTTTCCTTCTACATAGGGTCCCCTCTGATCTACTTCTAAGGATGCTGCAAGCCTACACTCTTCGCTGTCTGAGCTATCATCCAACCATTCTTCATTCATTCCATCTTCACCTCGCAATGGGAACTGTTGTACTGTATTATTTTGACTCACACTTGGCCTGTGACCTGCTGAGGAAGCATCACCTGTTGCTGTCCCATCGGAGCCATTGGTAATTGCATTTGATGTCTAAGTACCATGGGAACCTGCTGTTGTACTTGCTGCATTTGCGCTGGCTAAACATGCGGCATTTGCATTTGCTGCATGGGCTGTAACCCTTGCATCTGAACCATGTTATTTTGGAAGTTCGGGTTTTGATTTCTCAATTTTGGACCTCTCATATTTTGCAATGTACCGACATTAGTGCTTTGTTGAATGATACCGTCCTGCACCACATTTGGGCACTCCCGCTTCCAATGCCCCACGCCCCCGCACGCGTGACACGGTGACATATTTTTTCTCCCCTTGCACGTCACTTTGAACCACAACAGTATTCAAGTCTGGACCGCGATTCACAAAACCTCGACCTCGACCTCTTGGTTGTGCCTGAAACACGCCATTCCCTTGCGGTTGCTGCTGTATCATTTGTTGAATTCCATTTCCCTGCATTCCTGCCTGCGCTGCCCTTATCTGCATCACCATCACCTTCTCCTTCAACTTTTTCTGCTTCAGCTCAATCTCATCACTACAGTATTTCACATACTGCAATACCTTATCAATCGGCTTCGCTTGCCAACAGATCAAATTATTCTTAATCATCTGGCTAACCTCTGGTCTCAACCCTTCAACAAATCTGAACACGAGATGATTCATGTCTTTCGGTTAAATGGTCTCAGTACCACTGTGATGTTTGAATGCCTTTAACAATCTCTCATAGTAAGCATGTAATGATTCCTTAACCTCCTGTGAGGTCCGGTCGATTTTCTGCCAATCAGTCACTTTCGGCGACACTTTCTGCTTCAAACACTCAATCACTTTATGATAGTACTTCATCACCTCCTCAGAGGGTGCTACGGTCACCTTATCCCTTGCCGGCTCCTTCGTCGGCCAGTCTACCCCTCTCTTGCACTCGAGCCATAAGTCGGGCGGAACAATAATCTCAAACAAGGTATTCAAGCCTTCCCAGAGACATTTTGCAAGCTTCACAAACCTATCTGTTTGTTGGTACAACTCAATCGGTTTCTCCCTCAACCTGGGATAATCGTAGAAATTGTTCAAATTTATCTGATTTTGAACATCATGCGGATATACTGCAACAAAAATTCCTATTGAGAGGATATCCTAGGAAGCTCATCAGGGATTCATACAAAAGAGCTAAATATTACAATAGGGCCAGTATGTTTGAAAAATCAACAAATACTAAAAAACCTGTTACCACTCTGGCATGTGTAATTCAACACTCCAATCTAAACGAAAAAATTAGAAGGATAATCCTCTCTAATTGGAATATACTCAATAGTAACTCTAACCAAGTGCCACTAAAACGTCCCCTCCTATCGTTTAGGAGGAATCAGAATATTTCCAACAAATTGGTAAGGGCTTCCCTACCTAAAAATGAAAGTTTTTGTCAAAAATCTATAAGTGGAGATCGACCTATCTATGGACACCACAAATGTGGCAATTGCAAGGCTCGCTCCAAAGCAATTGTGGGCGATTCCTTCTTTTGGAAGGGTAAAAATTACATACTAACAGATATGACTAATTGCAGAACTACCAATTGTATATATTTGATTAGGTGTACATGTCCCCTCCTGTATATAGGTGAAACAGGAAGAGAAGTTAAAGTAAGAATATTAGAACATATGTCTAACATCAGAAATATAAAAGAAAGTTCCCCTTTAGCGTCTCATTGGAGACAATATGGACACCAACTAGATGATTTTTCTTGGACTGTCGTAGAAAAAATAAAAAAAGCAGGACAACTAGATGAGTCCAAAATAAGGAAAAAACGCGAAGTGTTTTGGATATTTACTCTTGACAGCTATGCAAAAGGACTGAATGAACTTATACCTTGGGAAAATGCTATCACTTGATCAATATCCCTCTTCGGTTTGAACTTGAATGCAAGTATTTTAATACTATATCGAATTATGAGAGATAGCATTTAGTTCAGATTTACTTATATATTTCTATAGATTGTGGTATTCTGTTTTCACTCTTTTTCATTTCTTAACTACCAATAACAAACCTAGTAGATATATTCTGTATCTACATTTTTGCCTATGGCCTCCTAACTATTTATCTAGTCTTTTTGCCTATTTCTGTAACTATCTACACTTTATATGCTTTGATATATCCAATTCAGTATTCTTCATTTTATTTTATTTTCTATTTTCATCTCTTTAATTTTTCAGTATTTAAAAAGAACTTTAGTAGACATTCTGTATATTTATATTTTTTCTTATGGTTATTCATCTAGGTAGTCTTTTTTCTATTTTCTCTATTTTTTCTATTTTTAACTCTCTTAGCTATTGATATCTTGTAATACTCGGTATACACTTACTTTAGTAATTTCTATTTCTACTTTTACTCAAGACTACATATAGTATCTGTTCATATTCCTTTATCCTCCACCTTTATTTCCATTTCTATTTGCCATAGAGTGCCTTAGAACGTTATTTTCCAGCTAGAGCCATCGTTCCCCTTAGGATCGCGTAATTCCAATATGGCGGCGAACCTGGGACAATAACAGCATAACAAATGGCCTCTGACTAGTTGCGTGGCCCATATCGATCCTCCATACCATTTAAATAGAAGGAAACTGCGGCCGCCGACGCGTACTATATTTTTTGGAGACAGCATCGGCCACCTGGTGAGTGTTATGCGAGCTTATTACTATTAGTAGCTGCCAACTATTACCGAGGAGATAATTCTCCTTGATTGCTCCCGGGCGTATCTAGCAAGTCATCTTCATTCTCATTTTGTATTTCTATTTTCAATGTTGTGAACGAGTCATACTAAGTAAACGAGCATCATCCTTTTGTTCTTTCGATGTAGGTCCCACTTTCTTTAAACCTATTACTATCAAATCTCAACGGAGACCATGTACCATACGATCAGATAACGGTTCGCTATATTGGTTTGCTCCAGCAGGTAAATAAAAACTAGGCTTATTTCTGTGGCTCAGTGCCTATATATATATATATATATATATATACATGAATAAAATTTTCTTTTAAATTATAGATAAAAGAGCCTTTAAATAATATTAACAATAAGATATACCTGTAGAGACTGGCGACTAATTATCTTTCATAGTCGATTACTATACATCTTTTAATATGCATCTTCTTATTTATTGTTTTATTCTTCAGCTAGATTGTTTTCTTTGCTGAATGGACGTCGACACGTCCATTCCAAGGACTGGACTTTCTCTGTGATTTCAACATCGCTTGATACATTCCCCAATACTACTTTAGTAAGCGATTTAATACCTATGGAATGGCACTATTGTTCTAACATGCACAGATGCATGGTCACACTAGCTTGGGATGTAATAATAATAATGTTATGCATTCTTGCACAAGATACAATTTCATCAACTTTATACTAACATATCTATATAAATATGCTCTTAATGATTTTATTAATTAATATAATTAATATAATTATTTTACTACTTTTACTTTTCCAACTCTTACCTTTTAATAAATAAACCTTCTTACCGGGATCTCTGAACTTTAAGCTTGAGTAATTTTTTCACCCATATCTAAAATTAGTGACAGGCACGTTTACTATATAACTCTAGATGTAGACACATCTATGAGCACATGGCAATTAAAATAATTGATGGAAAGAAGGCCAACAATTCCACAAAAGTATATTAAGTTATGCTTTTTTCTTTATCAGATGACATGACTACAAGACTCCAGTGCATCAAGCATCCAATGAACAAATAACTTATTAGAGAATTGGCTGCTGAAATTAAACTTTTGTCGTTTTTTATCCACGGGAATGGCCCTGAAGAAGGTGACCTAAATATTTTAGGAACACCGAAACGCGCGTAGGCCTTTGGTTCCCCAGCTTATCCTTGCTGGACCCTGGTTCCCCAGCTTATCCTTGCTGTAACAACACCACTCCAACCTTTTCTTCTCCAACTACAAATCAATTATTTACTGATTGGATTGTTATCGATATTTATCCATGTATTTCTGAATATTTTCTCTATATAATTGTATTTATTGTATTTCATGTATGTTAGTCCACTCATGTTGATATATATGTAAACAGTTCTTGGATTTATCTTGTTATTGTCCATACCTATTTTTATTTAGTTTGAGTGTGGTGTGTCTGAATTAGAAGTTTTATGCCATATTATCACATTCATTCTTTTTTCCCCCCTTTCTTCAACATTCTTTTGTTTTCCCCCCTCTTATTTATCACATTTCATTAAAGTCTATTTAACTGAGAGTAAGTTTCTTGTATCTTTTGTTATTATATTTTTTTATTTTCAGCGGCCTCTAATGGTTTGTATTTAAGATTTTGAATTATCATTAGCTAATTATCAGTACCCATAAGGATACCAGCCTGAAGTTTATCTGCAGCTTCAGCTACTTATATTATCTACTTTGTAGCTCACGTAGTAGTTTCCCTTACATTTTGCAAGCTTCACAAACCTATCTGTTTGTTGGTACCACTCAATCGGTTTCTCCCTCAACCTGGGATAATCATTAGTAAAAGATAGGATGTCTCCTCTGGACCATGCTACATGAATTAAGACCCCACCAGCTGTCTCTCTCATTGGTAGTATCTTTACTGATTCTGTGTCTGGTGTGGTTTTGGCTTTACTAGCTCCTGGGCTGTCATCTTTCTCCTTATCGCTTTTCTTAGCCCATCTGCCTTCCCACTTTTCTAACGCTCCCCAGATTTGCGCACTTTGCACTATTTCTTTTAAATGCGCTTTCATTCCGGCAGATCTAATATGCTCGAAGTCTTTTGAATCAAAGTCTAACTTGTAACTTCTTTTCAAATGTTTAGTGTTTTCAATATCAATGTTGTACTTGTCTGCCAGGTTCGTTAATTTCTGATGTACTTTGCCTACTTCCTTAGTAATCTTAGAGCACAGGTATCTCAACTCTGCTTCTGTGTATGACTCTAGCCTGTTCACCCCCATTGTTCCTTCCACTAATTCAGCAGCTTCCACGCCCAGTCTCACAAAGTTCAGGTAATCAATTTTCTCTGACCTTTCCGGTTCTACTGCTGTTACTGTAGTCTTTTGCGTAGTATAGGTCTTTTCTAACCACTCATTCAACTGTTGTACCATAAAACCTTGCAGTGAAATGTTCCCCGCATGCATCATCGGCGACTGTGGAGTGTTCGTACTTATTGTCTGTGGGGTTAACGCCCCTAACCCTGCCTGTCTCATTGCTTCCAAAGGTGCTTCAACTGGGCTAAGGTCTATCAAAGACCTGGGTTTTTCAACTGCTTGTTCTCCTGGGGCCATTAACTGAGGGGTTCCTATGGACCCTCCTCTTAGCACATTTTGGGCCATTACTCCCTGATCACATACACCAGGCTTACCTTGTGCATACAATGGCACCGGTGGACCAACAGTAATTGGCAATGATATTGCGGCTGGTGTCTGACCTGGTCCTAAACCTCGTGGAGCAGCGGCTCCAAAGGTCTGATCTAGTGAAGCTGGAGCAGGTATCAACGGAGGACCTGCTGCTGGGTTATGTCCCGGTATCAGTTGTGGCTGCGGCTGGGGCAGCAATTGCAGAGTCGACTCAATCTGCACTAACCTCGATTTTGTATATATCGGGTCTGGCGGCACTTTCAGATTTGTAGTAGTCTCTAGTACTGGGACGTCTGGATAGATTCTCTGTATCTGCAGTGGAGATTGCAACTGTATCTGCATGTCTGGCGCAGTGGATACACTGACACCATTCTGTATCGAACCCGTATCACTAGTCTGTGCTGTATCAGTAACTCCTTTCTCCTGCGTCTGGTTCCCAGGACCCGTACTAGTGCTCGGAACATTATTGCTTACCGCATAAGGTGGCGGGTGATCATGTAATATCCGATCCATAAATTCTTCATCGTCTGAATC
This sequence comes from Pleurodeles waltl, assembly GCF_031143425.1. Lineage (NCBI taxonomy): Eukaryota > Metazoa > Chordata > Amphibia > Caudata > Salamandridae > Pleurodeles > Pleurodeles waltl. The sequence continues at coordinate 70,461,697 of NC_090442.1, read as the reverse complement.
ATCTTCTTCTTCCCAAGATCTCTTAGTTTCTTTAAGCTTACTAGAGTCTTTGTCTGTTTTACAGGTGGCTTTCTTTTCCTGTGTCTCATCTCCCTGTGTAATAGCTGGGAATAATTTTAACCCATCAACTATTCCCCATCTCCAGATTTTGTTTTCATTATCCCATCTAGCTTCTGCATAAGTCTTTTCTGCCCTTTTTATTTTTCTTTGGAATTTTTCTTGTCTCTGTTTAAGGGCCATTAAATCCCAAATCGCTAAAGCCTCATATTGGGCTGGCCTCGGAGGTGGTTTCTGTACACTTAACATCCACCTCAGATTTTCTAGCACTCTCGTATTGAACGTCCCATGTTCTGGGAACGCCAAACATCCCTCTTTTTCTGTCAATTTGCACCACTGTTTCATCCATAAACAAGGCGCGACACCCATTTCCTCCATAACTATGTAAGCCGGAGTTCCCTCAGGCGGTGTAGGCTCCCCTTCATTCACCATAATGTATGCATCTCCTTTCAGAGCACTCCTAAACGCCTTGACAAAATTCATTTTTACGTTTTCTCTTATTTGTATTTAATCAGAAAGTGACTTTAGTTCCCAGGACACTCTTCACCCACCTTTCTCAACCTATTGCCTCTCACGGACGGCAGCCAATCTGTGCGCGACCCCTCTCGATAACTGACCTATCTCAGCGCGGCACCACTGACGTCAAACTCACACACTGCAGCTGACAAAGTCTTGCGGCTCGTCCGCCCCTCACTGAATTCACACCAAACTAATGCAAAAATTACTGCGAGCACCCTCAACAACAACATAAATTTGCCGGTTTACTACAGGAAGGGTAACACATTTGCTTCAGAACTTTACAGAGATTTCACTTGAAGCCTCGGCCGCTACTCTCTCTTTCTCAGTTCCCGCACCCGCAAGCAGAATTCGACCCGCAAATCCTACTCTCGACTTGTCAATGGTTCATCCTAGTGCACTTTAGAACTTGCCAACTCTCCATCGAAGGTTTCGTACATAGAATTTGACTCAAACTCGACTGGTCAACCACGCCCGATTGACCTATTAAACCGCACAAATTACAACATAAACACAAGTGTCTCCCACACTTGTCAATATACTCCGGAGTCTTAGACCACGACAGGTCCATACATGAACAACCAACCACGTGGATAATTTTGAGCACAAAGCGCCACACTTATATGAAGTACGCCGACTTCCCTACTCTCATACTGCGGAGTACGCCCACTCCTACTAAAACAACATTACCTGGCCTAAATACACACAAACTTCACAATTCACCTGCAAAATGCATAAGCTGAGCAAGCGCAAATCCTACACCACACATGCTATGACGCCGAGAACATTCCCAACTCACTTAGGCAGGCTCCGAGATCCCGGGAAAGTCATGGTGAATTTAGAAACACATCATACCTCCAATTTGCATTATCTCAGAAAAACAATTTAAACAATGATTCTCCGTCCTAGGGCCCCAAAGGCCAAAACCGTCGCTCTGCTACCAGAACTGCTAACGCGTCCCTTTATAATATTTATTACACATCAGGACTCGTTTTAGGCCGATGAATCTTTTGACCCAGTTGAGAGACACCTTAGGACGAGATAGCTGATCAATATATCAATCCATATGTCAATAATCTCATCAATATTTATCACAACAAGATATTTTACTTTAGTCAAAATCATTAATCAATTCAAGACGCTACCATGACCTTTCAGTCATGAATAACCACACTGATTTAGTAGAATTTTATAAGTTGTATTCCCTATTAATTACAATCTAGAAGCAGATGTGTTAATCTCAACACCAAGAAAAATAATAGCATAGTCACGATATGGAAACTTTGATAAGATTTCATTAAAGCAAGAATCACAAACATCAGAACATAACACGGCGTGAACATAGATCAAATTCAACAGAGTGTCAATAACGCGTCAGTTCAACAAAGCATAGTCTCGGTCGTTTGTCTATTTGCGTCAGTTTTGGTGAACACCTGTCCTAACCACTGATTAGCATTCACATGTTGGGCTTCATGCAAAACAATTTAGAACACTAATTTGGAAAACATCTAACTAAGGTCTCTGTCAAAATTAAGCAGTTGGTACCTAGAAAGGAAAAGCAAACAGACAAATCACAATTGCATTGTCATAATTACCCTCCAAAGTTTAGGTCAGCGCACAGGTTCAGTCTTCGTCTTCAGGACTTCAGTCAAATCGCCATCAGACAAAACTCAGCTCTGGGGCAAAAGGGCACTTTCCTCATAAGGAGGTAAAGTGTAAAAATGGACAATCTAAGGGCGAGGATGGTTTTAAGTAACCCACCAAGTCACCAAACTGAGTGACAGAGTTTCTGGATAAAATCAATAGCATTCCCTAACCCGCCTCAATGACTCCCCGTGACATGGGTTTTTATCCCTTTTTTGATGTACATTCCCCAAAAATTCTATTGGACATTTGCTATACCCCACTATCTTTAACACATTAGGTAATCTAACTCTTCACCCCATATTATTTTACAAGTTTTTGATTGGTCTTTGTAATTGACGTCTTCAGAGGTGGTACGTCCAGTGTGATTTCATCCTTCTGTAATTCTTTGCACATCTTTTGGTCAGCAGTTCCATTGTCTTCACCGGTTTGAATGACCTTGTACATTACATTAGCCTACATTGTTTTAATTTACTTTTTAACATTTAGGGGGTCATTCTGACCCTGGCGGTAAAAGGCTCCTACCGCCGGTCAGAAGACCGCCATCATACCGCCGCGGCCGCGGTTAACAGCCACAGTCATTCTGACCCACAACTGCCAAACCGCCAAAAACCCGACATCCACTGAAGGCCGCCTCATCAGTGGTCAGCGATAAACTGGAGATGACCAAACCTCCACCGTCACGCCAACACAAACAAGCCCATGCCATTACGACCCACTAATACACGCGGCGGTCTTTCAACCGCGGTATTCCATTGGCGGTACACACCGCTGCGCTCAAAATACAAACACATTTACAAAACACAACCACATTGGACAATTCGAAATACACACACCTGATACACATACAAACAACACTCCCACACACCCATCACTATATAAAACACACCCACAACACCCACAACCCCCCACAAATCGAAATTCAGAGACAAGGCGCAATACACAGAGAGAGAGCACAGGGAACACAAGGCACAACACACACAGGAACCCAACATCATCACCCACACCACATCTACGCACAAAACACCACACACCACCACACTCATCACCACAAACACCACCCCACACCACCCCATGGCACCCCAAAGACATCCCAGGTTCTCGGACCAAGAACTCAGGGTCATGGTGGAGGAAATAATTAGGGTAGAGCCCCAGCTCTTCGGCACACAGGTGCAGCACACCACAATAGCCAGGAAGGCGGAGCTATGGCAAAGGATCGTCGACAGGGTCAACGCTGTGGGACAGCATCCCAGAAATCGTGAAGACATCCGAAAGCGCTGGAACGACCTACGGGGGAAGGTGCGCTCAATGGTGTCAAGACACAACATCGCTGTGCAGAAGACTGGCGGCGGACCCCCACCCACTCCACCCGAATGCACAGCATGGGAGCAAGAGGTCTTGAACATCCTGCATCCTGAGGGCCTCGCTGGAGTAGGCAGAGGAATGGACTCTGGTAAGTCTAATCTCAACTACTTCACCCCCCCCAACCATCCAGCATGCCAACCCACACCCCCACCCTCACCCCCAACCCCCCAGCACACATCCTCCCTGTTAATGTCTCACCAGCACAACCCACCCAACCCAACACCAACCCCTGAATGCCAACACAAACCATGGACACCCATCACCTAAGCATGACCACTGCACATACACATCCCCCCCCCAAACCACCCTCACAACTCCTCCCACAAGGGACTGCCAGCACTGGGGGACAAGGGCACCCACAAATCGCACGCCATGGCACACACAAAAGCAATAACCATACTCTTTTACCCCTGCAGGGCCCGAACGCCAACACACCGGCCAGGAGGGTCCAGATTTGTCCATCCCACCCCCAGAACAGGCCCCCAGTGATGACAGCAGCTCTGTCGAACTACAACCTGATGACCAGCCCGGACCATCGGGGACCTCTGGACAGTCTGTTACCCTCAGTCAGCCACAGGCCACAGCAGACCTACCACCCTCAGGAAACACCACAGCACCCACCCAGCGGGCCCATGCTTCTGTCTCCAGGACAGGTCAAGCAGCGGTGTGTCTACCAGTACAGGGCACCCAGGGTAACCCACAACCTCAACAACAACAGGGACCTGGGGGCAGTGGTAGTGGGCACACCATCCAGGGGACAGAGGCCCAGGAACAAAGGGGAACTGGGAGGGCTGCTGTGCGACAGAGGGAGGATAGGCCTAGGGAACCCACTGTCCAAGAGGCCCTCACCACCATCATGGGAGCGTACCACCACTCCCAAGAGACGATGGCGACGGTCCTGGCCAGGTTGCAGGAGATCCTGCTTCTGCATGAGCAACAGAATATGGGGTTCCGGGAAGAACTGCGCAGCATCAGTTCCGCAATGGGTACAATGGTGGTGGCACTCAACCAGATTGTCACCACTTTGCGGGACCATGTGGCCCCCCAAAGGGCCCCTGCCACTAGCATGGAGGAAGAACAGCCCACCACCTCCGCCGGCGCTAGTGGTCAGGATGCCCCGACACAACAGCAACGGCCCACCCGGACCCCACCCCCTGCCGAACAAGAACCACCCCGCAAGAAAGGCCTGAGATCTAGGAAGAAGACAGAGTAGGATGTCAAGACCCCCACCATGCACGGAATCCCCCGGATGTCATCCCACTGTCCCACTTGTTCACCCTGTCTAACCTTGAACTGCCCCTGCTCCACCTTCCACAGGCATATGGACAATGGACCTGTAGGAACGACAGTCTGGAAACTGCCATGGACATGCCTCCACCATCACCCATCACCCTTTTTGAACTATACACCTATTTTACAACTTCAATAAACACAATTATTGCACAAAAACCAACTGGATTCTGCTATCTATTTATTTAAACCAAATGTATTCGAGATAACCAACAAAACATTTCTATTAACATTGTGATGACAACATACCAGTGTCACACAGCGGTAGTCGATGGGGAAAAAAACCAGAGGGCACTCGTGGGGATCAGATCACTGAAATAGGAAGTGAAATACACAACTAAGTTACCATACATTGGGGTGAAAGGTCAGACAGTAGAGAGCCTCTACAGTTACAGATATAATACAATGCAGGAGTAGATTCATACCTGTGTGTCACTGGAAATACTGCAGTATCACTCTGTCCCTGTTGTCTGTGTCGTCCTCTTCGTCTTCCTCCTCTTCACTCTCCGCAGGCTCCACAGCGGCCACAACACCACCATCTGGACCATCCTCCTGCACGAAAGGCACCTGGCGTCGCAAAGCCAGGTTGTGAAGCATGCAGCAGGCCACGATGATATGACACACCTTCTTTGGTGAGTACATTAGGGATCCACCGGTCATATGCAGGCACCTAAACCTGGCCTTCAGGAGCCCGAAGGTTCTTTCTATGATCCTCCTAGTTCGCCCATGGGCCTCATTGTACCGTTCCTCTGCCCTGGTCCGGGGATTCCTCACTGGGGTCAATAGCCAAGGCAGGTTGGGGTAACCTGAGTCACCAATTAGCCACACACGCTGTCTCTGTAGCTGTTCCATCACATAAGGGATGCTGCTATTTCGCATGATGTACGGGTCATGCACTGACCCTGGGAACTTGGCATTTAAATGGGAGATGTACTGGTCAGCCAAACAGACCACCTGGACATTCATCGAATGATAATTTTTTCGATTCCTGTACACCTGTTCATTGTCTTTTGGGGGAACCAAAGCCACATGGGTCCCATCAATGGCACCAATGATATTGGGAATGTGTCCAAGGGCATAGAAGTCACCCTTCAGGGCAGACAACACTCTGGACAACACCTTTGAAAACATAGGCTGAGACATCCCTGATGAAATGGCCACTGTAGTTTGAAATGATCCACTGGCAAAAAAATGCAGTACTGACAGCACCTGCACTAGAGGCGGAATCCCTGTGGGTTGGCGGATGGGTGACATCAGGTCTGGCTCCAGCTGGGCACACAGTTCCTGTATAGTGGCACGGTTGAGTCTGTAGGTGAGTATGACGTGTCTTTCTTCTATTGTCGACAGGTCCACCAGCGGTCTGTACACGGGAACATTCCTCCGTCTCCTCGCAAGTCCCACCGGATGGTGCCTAGGAAGGACAACATGGAGCACAGAGTCAAGCAACCCACAGGTAAGTGCCCACAGCATGCACAGTACACGAATCTCTCGGGATTGAATGGGCAGTATGAATGTCGGTGCAAGGCCTAGCCATGTGTGACGCAGTAGGAATTAAGCCATGTGGGCCCTTGAAATGGCGGCTGCCTGACCTGTGAAGTGTGACAATGTGAAGTGAGGTCATTGCGCTGGCGTGGCACACCGTGGCGGTAGGCGGTCGCAGTCCGCGGCGCAGAGCCGCATTGGACAACATTGAACCCTATGGGTTTCAGGAGCCAATGGCGGTGAGCGCCGGCGGTCGTGGTATGCACCGCCGCGGTACGCACCGCCGCGGCCATAACCACCATTTTCTCTATGCTTAATCACACGAGACCTGAGCATCAACAGGAGAGGACCTATACTGCAAGTGCTTCTGTGACCTCGGTCTGGAAGTGACAATGGCTGCTGCAACTGGGGAAAGGGCCCCCGCCTTCAGTTCCGAGGAGTTGGAGAAGCTCGTGGACGGGGTCCTCCCCCAGTATGCGCTACTCTACGGTCCTCCAGACCAATAGGTGAGTACACGGGGGACAATGCATATTGCCCAATGCCTGGGTTGAGTGGGGAGGATGTACGATGGAGGGGAGGGCAGCGAATGACGAATGCATGGCACGACAGATGAGAGCATGTGCCACATGGCAAGGTTGGGGAGGGGGGGCCACTCACATCGAGCATGCAGAAAAGTGATGATGTTTCTCTTCCCCCCTTGTACATGTCACATAGGTCAGCGCCCATCAGAAGATCGACATTTGGCGTGCCATCGCCAAGGACGTCCGGGCCCTGGGGGTCCACAACAGAAGGGGCACCCACTGCCGCAAGAGGTGGGAGGACATCCGCCGCGGGAGCAGGAAGACCGCCGAGGCTCTGCTGGGGATGGCCTCCCAACCTAGGAGGGGTGCCAGTCGGACCTTGACCCCCCTGATGTCCAGGATCCTGGCGGTGGCCTACCCCGATTTAGATGGGCGCTTGAGGACATCACAGCAGACTCAAGGGGGTGAGTACAAGCACATTCAGCTATTTTGCGCGCAGTGGAGTTGCCTGGGTGGGGGAGGAGGGCTGTGGGTATCCCTAGGCCAAGGCGATTTCTGTAGGATAGGCCCGTCCGTGAGCTATGGTCCTATGCCCCCACCCCCCACCTCTGTAGGGTGCCTAGTGACGCGATTCATGGACCAGTGTATACTGTGTGGGCAGTTGTCGCCCATAGGCTTGTAGGGCATGTCCCAGTGAATGAGTAGTGTACCCCAAGTGAGCAGCATAGTGCAGGGGGCTTCTGTGTCTGTCCTCTGCCAACGGTGTCCCCAATGCATGCACTCAACCTGTCTTTATGTTCCCCCCCCCCCCAATTTCTTTGTTTTTCTGTGAATGTGTGCATTAGCATCATCAGGCGGAGGAGAAGTGGCATCGGCGCAAGAGGGAGCTGCATCTCACATGGCCCCGGAGGGCCATGCAACGGACTCCGACATGACCAGTGAGACGGAGGGCGAGGGGGGCTCCACGACGGGGACCCGTGGAGACGTCAGCGACACCGACACGTCCTCGGAAGGGAGCTCCCTTGCGGTGGCGGCAACATCCGTGCCCACCGATCTTACAGGTACAGCTGCCACCCAGCGCACCAGCTCCGCCCTCCCAGCAGCCCCTCGGCCTTCGGCCTGTGCCCGCAAGGCCAGGAAGCCGGCCATCTCCTTCGCCCCAGGCACCTCAGGCCCTGCCCCAGTTACCCCTGCTGCCCTCAGTGAGGAGGTCATTGACCTCCTGAGGACCATCATTGTTGGGCAGTCTACCCTTCTGAATGCCATCCAGGGTGTGGAGAGGGAGGTGCATCAAAGCAATGCATACCTGGATGGCCTTCATTCGGGTCAGGCTGCCCATCAACGATCGTTCAACGCTCTGGCCTCAGCACTGATGGCAGCCATTGTCCCTGTCTCCAGCCTCCCTCTTCTGACTTCCTCCACCCAGTCCCACTCCCCTGTTCCTCTGCCTATCCCATACACACCTACAGACCAGCCTGCACACACCTCAACACCCAAGGGCAGCTCATCCAAACATAAGCACCACAGAACACACAAGCATTCACCCAAGCAACATCCAGATGCAGACATGCCAACAGTCACTACCTCCTCTGTGTCCCCCACCTCCTCGTCTCCCTCCTCCCTCCCTGTGACGTCTCCACACACACCTGCAAGCACACCACCATCAGCCATTGCACCCATCACCAGCAGACCCTCCAGACCAGTCCGCACACGTGCAGTCACCACCCCCACTGCCATGTACACGTCCCCTGTGTCCTCTCCCACTGTGTCTGTCACCCCCGCTTCCCAACCACACAAACGCAGGCAGGCACCCAAACAACAGCCATCCACCTCACGTCAGCCTCCAGCCCAAGCACCTGCACCCAAAGACAGCACACTTGACTCTCCTACAACCACATCCTCTTCCTCCACTCCCATACCCACTCCAGCTACTCTTTCCATGGCTCCAAATAAATTTTTCCTCTCTAAACTTGACCTCTTTTCCTCACCTGACCCACCCCCTCCGTCCCGTAAGAGTTCCACAAACACCTCAGCCACCACCAGCCCAGCAACTCCCAAGCACGTCGTGCCTGGTTTTTGGAGTCTGCCCTTTCCTTGGTCTGGGACATCGACCAGCAGCAAAGGCACAGCCAGCCCCCCCCCCCCCCCCGGGAAGAGGAGCAAAAAACTCAAGGGCAGGCGCGACAGGCCTGATACGCCTACCCCCAAGGAGGGTAGCCTCGCACCGTCACCTGCCACATCGGGTAAGGGAGCCAAGGGCCACGGACAGTCTGCCAAGGATGGCAAGGGTAGCAAGGAGCAAAAGGCAGGGAGCAGCTGACCTGGCCATGAGGGCCCCACCAGCCCCATTCCGGGGGTATCGGAGGAGACCCAGGGCCCCAGGGCTCCATCAGAGGAGGGCCCCGCAACGGAAAGGTCCGATGCAGACTGAGCGGCAAGCATTGGCCAGGTGTGGTTCACTGGAAACACAAGACAGGCACCGCTGAACAGGGCCCTGCCAAGACAGGCACCGCTGAACAGGGCCCGCCGTGAGAAGCACCGCTGAACAGGGCCCGCCAAGACAGGCACCGCTGAACAGGGCCCCGCCAAGACAGGCACCGCTGAACAGGGCCCCGCCGTGAGAAGCACCGCTGAACAGGGCCCCGCCGTGAGAAGCACCGCTGAACAGGGCCCCGCCAAGACAGGCACCGCTGAACGGGGCCCTGCCGTGAGAAGCACCGCTGAACAGGGCCCCGCCGTGAGAAGCACTGCTGAACAGGGCCCCGCCAAGACAGGCACCGCTGAACTGGGCACCGCAGTCTCAAGCACCGCTCCGCTGGGCCCTTCCAGTCAAGCACCGCTCCGCTGGGCCCTTCCTCTCAAGCACCGCTGGGCCCTTCATCTCAAGCACCGCTCCGCTGGGCCCTTCATCTCAAGCACCGCTCCGCTGGGCCCTTCCTGTCAAGCACCGCTGGCCCATTGGCAGTCCCGGTTCTGTGTCGGGCAGACCTTCACGACGCACTCTGCCCACCATGCCTCCTCCATGACCAGTGGTCTCTGTAATCCACCTGATGGACTGTGGCTTTGCACTCCCCAGGATGTTACAGTGGGCAACCCACCCACTGTAGAGACTTGTGAGACTGTGGCTTTGCACTCCCCAGGATGTTACAGTGGGCAAACCACCCACTGTAGAGACTTGTGAGACTGTGGCTTTGCACTCCCCAGGATGGCACAGTGGGCAACCCACCCACTGTTGAGACTTGTGAGACTGTGGCTTTGCACTGCCCAGGATGGCACAGTGGGCATGGAGGCCCTTTGTGGATCTGGCGTCGTGGACTCATGTGGCTGAGGTGCCCCCCCTTCCCTTCCCCCTGAGGTGCCTGTTTTTACTTTTTGTGATGCCCCAGCAGTGTTCTCTCCAATGGACTCGGACTCGTGTGTGGGCTTTGCCCATGTCTTGCTGCACATTGGCCCACGGACATTTGGACTTGGAAAGACTGGGCCGGACTTTTGCCACTTGTATGGATATACAGGGAGTGCAGAATTATTAGGCAAGTTGTATTTTTGAGGATTAATTTTATTATTGAACAACAACCATGTTCTCAATGAACCCAAAAAACTCATTAATATCAAAGCTGAATATTTTTGGAAGTAGTTTTTAGTTTGTTTTTAGTTTTAGCTATGTTAGGGGGATATCTGTGTGTGCAGGTGACTATCACTGTGCATAATTATTAGGCAACTTAACAAAAAAAAATATATACCCATTTCAATTATTTATTATTACCAGTGAAACCAATATAACATCTCAACATTCACAAATATACATTTCTGACATTCAAAAACAAAACAAAAACAAATCAGTGACCAATATAGCCACCTTTCTTTGCAAGGACACTCAAAAGCCTGCCATCCATGGATTCTGTCAGTGTTTTGATCTGTTCACCATCAACACTGCGTGCAGCAGCAACCACAGCCTCCCAGACACTGTTCAGAGAGGTGTACTGTTTTCCCTCCTTGTAAATCTCACATTTGATGATGGACCACAGGTTCTCAATGGGGTTCAGATCAGGTGAACAAGGAGGCCATGTCATTAGATTTCCTTCTTTTATACCCTTTCTTGCCAGCCACGCTGTGGAGTACTTGGACGCGTGTGATGGAGCATTGTCCTGCATGAAAATCATGTTTTTCTTGAAGGATGCAGACTTCTTCCTGTACCACTGCTTGAAGAAGGTGTCTTCCAGGAACCGGCAGTAGGACTGGGAGTTGAGCTTGACTCCATCCTCAACCCGAAAAGACCCCACAAGCTCATCTTTGATGATACCAGCCCAAACCAGTACTCCACCTCCACCTTGCTGGCGTCTGAGTCGGACTGGAGCTCTCTGCCCTTTACCATTCCAGCCACGGGCCCATCCATCTGGCCCATCAAGACTCACTCTCATTTCATCAGTCCATAAAACCTTAGAAAAATCAGTCTTGAGATATTTCTTGGCCCAGTCTTGACGTTTCAGCTTGTGTGTCTTGTTCAGTGGTGGTCGTCTTTCAGCCTTTCTTACCTTGGCCATGTCTCTGAGTATTGCACACCTTGTGCTTTTGGGCACTCCAGTGATGTTGCAGCTCTGAAATATGGCCAAACTGGTGGCAAGTGGCATCGTGGCAGCTGCACGCTTGACTTTTCTCAGTTCATAGGCAGTTATTTTGCGCCTTGGTTTTTCCACACGCTTCTTGCGACCCTGTTGACTATTTTGAATGAAACGCTTGATTGTTCGATGATCACGCTTGAGAAGCTTTGCAATTTTAAGAGTGCTGCATCCCTCTGCAAGATATCTCACTATTTTTGACTTTTCTGAGCCTGTCAAGTCCTTCTTTTGACCCATTTTGCCAAAGGAAAGGAAGTTGCCTAATAATTATGCACACCTGATATAGGGTGTTGATGTCATTAGACCACACCCCTTCTCATTACAGAGATGCACATCACCTAATATGCTTAATTGGTAGTAGGCTTTCGAGCCTATACAGCTTGGAGTAAGACAACATGCATAAAGAGGATGATGTGGTCAAAATACTCATTTGCCTAATAATTCTGCACTCCCTGTAGTTCTAGATGTGTATTGGTTCTTCATATATTGCTATGATCGCTATACTTTATTGTTGCTATAATATAGTTCTACTTTTATATTCATTGCCTTTTGTCTTTGCTTTTTGGGGGGAGGGGGTTTGGGGGTGTCACTCTGACTTTTTTATCTGCATAGGTGTGTAGGTATTTCGGTGGGGGTGAGGGTGGGGATGGGTGTGTGGCGTATGTGTGTGCCCGTAACCTTTCCTCCTCCCCCCTCCCCTGTGTCGTAGGTGCAGTACTCACTGTTGTCGTCTGCGGCGAGGTTCGTGATCCTGGAAGAAGAGCAGGAAGGCAATGGCTGGGAGGATGTGGAGTTCGGGTTCCATGCTGTTCCGATTCCGCGTGGAGTGTGTCGAGGTAAGCGTTTTCCATTGGAGATGTCTGTTTCCGCCGTGTTTTTATCGGTGGGGCTCCCGCCCCGGAAAAGGTGGCGGATTGGTGAGTCGTGATAGTGTGGGCGGTACATTGTCTGCCGCCTGTCTGTTGGCGGTGACCGCCGCGCTGTTTGTTTGTACCGCCGTGGCAATCGGAGTGTTAATGCGGCAGCCTGTGTTGGCGGTTCCCGCCAGGGTCAGAATTCACTTTTTTTGACCGCCAGCCTGTTGGCGGGTTGGCCGCCGCATTAACACTGACCGCCAGGGTCAGAATGACCCCCTTAGTCTATGGACGAGGGGAGATGGTGAGAACGGATCTAACATGGTTACATTCATCTTCCAAATCGAAGAAAAGAATAAACAGGGTCATGGCCCCTTGTGAGTCAGCACACTGGAAAATACAGTAGAAAAATGCATTTAATATTAGAGCCAAGCAGCTTAGCTCCGGCTCATGCTAACTTAAGGCCTATGAGGTTTTCAGTACAGATTTAATAACGCAATTGTTAGTGTAAACTTATTTAAACATAATATAAACACTTTGGTCATTATTATTAGTCTATGTATACATTGGTGGCCACTCATCGTGGTCACAATTCAAGCGCACGTCTAAGCATAATTGCTATTATTATAGTTTCTATGTGGCATCATCACACCTTAATTCATAAAGATTTCATGTTATTATAGATTATATAAGCTACGCTCTCTCACACCTTTAGATTTTCAATGCGTTATAGAGCCTGGAGCTCCCACAATAATGGGACAAGGGTTTGCTTGAAATTCTGGTACCCAATAAAGCCAGCTGCCAACAAGGGCCAAGCGGCACATCGTATGATATTCTTATGCAGAGCAGGTGTAGTTCCAGTTACATTTTGGAAATGTGCTGCTTACTCTTGGGAGGTTGTGCTTGCATTGAAATGTCCACTGGGCGGTGTCCCTGGAGTACAGATCTCACACAGGACATCCCTGGCTTGTTTTGTTGTTGTGGTGCAACACTTAGAATTGAGTTAAAATTGCACTTTTAGCAGGCACTAACATTATTGGTGATCAACTCTTGGTGCTGCACAATTTCTCACCATTTGCACTGTACAGTAGTTGTTTACGTTCACCTGGGGCGTGGTGTCTGCAGTGTGGGTTTGGTGTGTGTGGTTTTGTGCTCTGGTTGTGAGTGTCGATAAGGAGAAAGGTTTCTGTAGCATAACACATGGGTATGGGTGGATGGCTTACTTCGGAGGCATGGGTGCCTTCCGGGCCGTAGCAGGTCCTTAAAGCAAACATCCTAAGCTCAGCGCCCTTCTTCAAGGATGCCTGAGGACAGTAGCGACCATGGAAGGGATGCTGGAGCCGGGGCAGTGATTGGCTCCTGTGACCATGAAGGTACAACACAGACCAGGTTGTCCTGTAGTTGATATCCTGCACAGAGTATACACAGATCCTGGTTACATGCCATGCTCTGTTTGTGCTCTGTGTGCATTATGTACAGTGTAATGGAAGGCCACATCCTGTGTGGTGTACTGTGCCAAGTATGTACCCTCAGGCCCTGAAGGGCTTGTTCCCTGAGAATGTGTTAAACATACCATGCTCATCACAAGTGAGCAACAATAAACAGACCAGCTCCAATCAATCCCTCTTTAGAGTTGGGCCACAAGAGCAAACATTAACAGGACTTGACTCACCCACTTCCCTGAGAGGCAGCTGCAGAAAGGGTACTTGGCCCAGTTGTTCAGAAGCCAAAGTAGTTCAGTGGTAAAAAGTCTCCACCACCGTGGCCCAGTGGACCATGCGTGGCCTGTGGCCCTCTGAAAGGGGCTCTGACAAAGACTTTGTCACACTTTGCATCTGATTACCAGCAGTAACTTATGGTATCACTTTCTCCATGATGAGACCTGGAGGGTGTGGCTCTTTTTGCTACTTGTTGTTTCTAATAATCAAATACCAGTGCTGGACTCATGTCTACACAGTCTAGCAGCACACTGGGCAATCCCCGGTGCTTTTACACATTAGAAAACAACGTTGAAACTGGGTCATTAATGAAACTTTACACACTAGGGAGGCAATGTATAAACACAGTAGGCAGTGATACTTTGCCTGTTTAGGCAATGTTTACACTAGCATGAAAATGTTGCTTTGCATCCCTGAGGGCAATGCATACACTGGCACTTCAATGGAACTTTACACACTGGGGGGTGTAAAAGTGGCATAGCAGTGGGTGTTTTAACTGCAGGAGAAACAGATAGTGGGATCATGGCAGCATCTCTAACCTAAGGGGACATTTTATAGGCCTGGGACAGAACATTAATATAATAAGGGACCTGCATTAGTCCGAGGAGACTGAGAGTTTGGTGGCATTGTGAGCAGTGCCTGGCACAATGAGCAGTGCCTGGCACAATGAGCAGCCCTGGCTTATCCGAGCATCAGTGACAGCTTCTTCGAGATTACTGTATTAAACCCCTGACTGCCCTGCTGTCTGACTTTTCCTGTGCAAGATACTTTCTCCAAAATATGTACAACCTTAGTGCAAACATTGGAAGGTCACTTCTCTAACATTTGTGGCTCATACTCATGACGTGTGAATACCTCTTAAGTGCATTTTTTTATGACATTGCTGGACGGATTTACACCAAAAGTGCTGGAGTGTTTTTGTTCCCTGGAGATAAACCTGGTCAATAGCTCTCCAGAAATAAGTCTTTTAAAAAGTTGCTAAGTGGGCTTTAAAGGGTGGACAATTTTATGTATCCGTGCAATTTAAAACCACAAATCATGATTTGTGACTCCTGACAACCACATTTTGAATTATTTTGACACGTGTCTGACTGCAGAAAGGTTCACAATTTTATTGGTTTCTGCCATCTTGAAAATTGTTAATTTATTACAATTCGTGAGTTTTGTGATGGGGATAGAAATGTTCACAGCCAATGGGGCCACCCCAAGAGCTGTGCGTCTCCACTCGAGTGCTGATGGGGGCCCAGAGGCATGGAAAATTCAAGTCCCACACCAGGAACAAAGTGTAGAAAAGTGCAGAAACCAACACACGGTTTGCGAATCATAAAGCAATTGCTATTCTGCAAATCACCATTTTAAGTGTCAGATTCAGCCACCATTCTGTGAATTACTTGAAAATTAAGTACGATTTGCAGCTTTTGTTCAGTAGAAAAGTGATTCACAGGCAAGGGGAAACACAATGACGAGTGTCGGACATCAGAACACACGTGGTAGGGATCTAAAGGCATGGAAAACACGTGGCGGACAGCAGCAGGTGCGTGTAGGGCCAGGCCCTTCTCCCAACCCCAACTGTCCATGGACAAAGGCTTTATGTAGTAGGGTTGACTGTCTGCAGTGGACTGTGCACAGGGTCTGGCTGCAGACCAGGGTTAATTCAAACCTCGGTTGTGCACATCTAAAGGTTGGGGTTGTCCACTGTCACTCTTTGGGTGCAGGGCCTGGCCACAGGCCAAGCCCTGGAGCCTCCCCTTGCATTGATGTTGGCTGCTCATGTCGAGTTAGAAGAAAGGGCTCCTGCCAACCCCCAAAGGCCATGTAAACTGTAAACTTCATACTTGTATAGCACACTACTCACCTGTTAGGGTCTCAAGGAGCTGTACGCATACCACTGTGGAACCCCTCCTGGCTTTTCCCTGTGAGGTGCCCACTCCTGGGCAACCTCTAAGGTGAAGCCAGGCATCCCAGCACTGTTGTGGAGATTAAGCAAGCTATTGCCCAGAGTTACAGAGTGGGACCCATGAATTAGATTAGGCACCCATGCAAGAATTATCAGGTCTGAGGAAATTGAGCCCAAGACCCGCCGAGGTGGGAATTGAACCCTGGTCCCGCACCAGATTTCTGCATCAGGGTCTGCTGCTCTAACCATTGAGCCACACTTCTCCACTCCATGAGCAGAAGTAGTTGGAAATTAAGTACATCATAAAAGATGAAATTCATTGAGAAACCACAGTTAAAAACCGAGTTATGATTCTGGCACGAAAACCCATAGAAATTCACTGGTTAGGGTTACCAATGCACACAGCACATGCAATGCACACTGAACACTATCCATGCAGTGATTTCTGGTCATGTCACCCCCAGGGCAGTGCTTCGTTTTCAAGGTGGGAGGGCCATTTGCCTTTTGGGTTGTAACCCCAGCCCCTTTCCACACTTCACCCATTTCTACGACCTCTTATTAGTGAGTGCAGGTAGCCTCGAGAAGCAAGACACAGGAAGGAGTCAAAACGCAGGCAAATCCAAAATGTGCTACTGAGATATTGCCACCTTTAGGGAGAGAAAAATCAATAGCTTTACTTGTCAACATAAAATGTCAGATACTTTAGTTCTTGTCCACAAAGCGCTGCATGCCACCGGAGCAGGCTATCTCATGGAGAGGATTAAAGACTGTGACCCCCTCCAGAAATCCTTGATCCATCTATGGCCAGATGGCCAGAATTCCCAAGATCCATTAAGCGAGAATTTGTGGCAGGTCCATCTTCTATCTAGCACCTGTCACGTGGAATAAACTTCCTCTGGCGTTACGCATCACAACCGAGCTATTGATCTTTAAGAAAAAAATGTAAACAAGGCTTTTCCAAAAAGAGTAATTTGACAGTCTGTGATATGCAGGCAGCTATGAAGCCAGCATCGGGACACTCTTTAGAGTATCTGTGCGCTCTATAAATCCTACATCAGGGGTCTCCAACCTTTTCTGTAGCGGGAGCTACTTCTGATTAGTGAAAATCATCGTGAGCTACCGAAGGCTAAACAACTTGCACATTATTTCTAGACACCCCCATGGCAAACTTCCTTGACTTTAAGCCTAATCTTCATAGAGCCAGGTGCTATGGTTTAAGCAAAATACTTTGACTAGGGGCACTATGACAGGGCTGCCATGTGTGTCAGTGAGAGCACGGTCTTTGGGGTTGACTAAACATGTGTGCATATGAATGGGATATATGTGTATAGCTAACCGAGAGCCGGTGTCATATGTACTTGTGGCACACAGCACACAGCATACCTTTCCCCATATGTGGCACAGTTACAAATATAACACAAACATACAAACATTTTTTTTAATGGGATAAATTTAAAGTGCAAATATGTTCATCATGTGAAACATTTTTCAGCACTTTCAATTTCTCTCATTTAAAAAATGATTGTATTTGTCAGTTTTAAATATTCCACTGTGACCTAATGGCCACTGAGAGCAAGAGGCCTGCTGTTTGAAAATGCACCACTTTGAAAAATAATTTGAGAAAATGAAAATGAAAAGTTAACTTAATTATAAGGTAACTTTTCATTTTCTCCTATTTAAAAGCATTGAGAGAGAACATTTTGTTCTCACTTCCAATACTGAGCTGACATGGGCTTTTATTTAAGAGTTAAATACCCTAGTGCTTCAGTTCTTCATCTCTGTGAACTGGGTAATAAACCTGGCTCCAGCATGATCCTTATCAGACCCTTCTATCTGCAGCCTGGTGATATTATTGTAAAATAAACACAGCTTTCCCTTAGCTTCAAAGGGAAAAATCTCACCCTGTGTTTATTTAAAAATGAACTCCAGGCTGTGAGCTACTCTAAAGAGGCCAGGGAGCTACTGGTAGCTCACGATGGACTGGTTGGAGACACCTGCATCATCATCAGATACCAGTGTTAACTGAGGCAGCCACTGACACTTCCAGAATCCACAGAACTTATCTCAAAATCATGCATTATGAAACAATTGTTTTCCATGGTCTCTATAAATCGGTTCACCATGAGGATTATTAAGCCCAACCCAAATGTAACCTCCTGATTCAGTTACTGAGATAGGCGGTTGCATCATTTGTGAATAGTATAGTATATAAGACTGCAAGGTTAACTGCAAGGAAAGCAGACCTTCTAGCATTGGCAGCAGCTCAAGGGCTGCCACTCAGTGTCCCGGGGGTGCTGGTCGCCTGCAGATCTATGGCAAGAATCTATAAAAGTGAAGGTGTGAGGCCGCTGGGAGCGGCCAGGGAATATGTATTCTTCGCTGCATTGTCAGCAGAACACAAACCTATGGAGAATAAAATATAGTGGCCTCTTTGCAGACCCATAACTGGGGTAGAAGGGGACTCCTTCCCTGGGACCTTCCTGCCAGGTCGGATTGCTCTCACACTGTTTTCCCTGCTTTACTCCTAACTACTATCTCACTGTACGACTTTACAATTACCTCACTGCCAGGCTTAGGTTTTTCTCACTGGCCTCCCATGATTTCTCTCTGGTTCCTACCAGTGCTTTAAGTTGTGCTTCAGAAGGGGTGGATGGATTGTAGTCAGCTCGCAGTGTGAGCTTGTGAGCACAACATAACATAGCTTCCATCCCGTCTCCTGCAACCCCACTCAAGGGAGGTGCCTAGAAATTCTCCTCCTACTTTGTACCAAAGCTCTGATGGCACCAGGCAAGTGAAACAAGTGAGCACAGACCTCCCTAAAGGAGCTTCCTTGTGTCTTCCATCCAGCAATCTATCCATTCGTCGTTTCACCCATCCATCCATCTGATATCCAATATTTCACCTTCACATTCTCTTATCTATCCATTCTTTCATCCATCATTTAATCTTTCACCATTCCATCCATCCATTGGCCATTTCATCCATCCATTCCCAAACCCATCATCTATGCACCCATCCATCCATACACCCATTTACCCATACAACCATCATTTGATGTACCCATCCTTCATTAAAAGCCTTTCATCCATACATTGATCCTTTTGTCCATTCATTCATTCATCCATCATCTATCCATCCTGTCATATTTCCATTTACTTTTTCATCTGTCAATCCTCTCAGATTTCCATTCACTATGCCATTCATCGTCTCAGGTTTCCATTTACTACCCCATCTTTTCACGCACCATATATCCATCCTCTCAGATTTCTATTTACTCTCCGAGCCTTTCACACATCTTTTCATCCTCTGATGTTAATTTACTCTGCCATTCTTTGACCCGCCCATTATCCATCGTTTCATCCATCCGAACTCTCAGATTTCCATTTACTCATCAATCCATCCTCTGCAATTTACAGATTAGCTACTCGGCCATTCTTTCATCTACCTATCTACCCATTCTCTCACCTACTTACCCACACATCCTTTTACCCTTTCACCCATTCACCTATGTATCCTTTCCCCATCTATCCATCCATTCACCCACTCATCTCTCGTTCCATTCATGCAGCCATCTTTGCACCCATTCACCCATACTCACTTTCACCTACTAGTGTACCCATTCGTCCATTCTTCTTTACCTTTTTAATAAACCTATCTTTATTTCTTTCAGCATTAATTATGAGCTTTTATCTGCTAAGTTGCACTTAAAAAGGCCTATAAACAACCCCGCCCCCACTGTGGCTGCTAAAGTGGGGGGTTCACAATGCCATTGCCCCTTGCTCCATTCCTTCTACCAGCTCACCCCAGTCTCCCCCTCAGCTCACATCAACAGAGGGTTGACCCTCCCCCCTCCCTCCCCCCCCCCCCCCCCCCGCCTCCCCTGTCCCAGTGCAACCCATCTTTTAGCCCAGTCCGTCCCCAGTGCCATCGTCCTCCCTGCATAATGTCAGCCATGGTCTTGAATGATGACAGTACCGACCACAGGTACTGTCCAGTACCCAGGGGCTACACCAGGGGCTGTAGGAAACCCTGACAGAGGGGAAGAGCCCATGCTCTGCTTCTCTGGGATCCACTGGTCAGGTCTGGCACCTCACGCTCAAGCCCTGGCTCCCCGCGGGGCAGGTGAACAGGCCCAGAGATGCTTCAGTTGGCACTATATGCAGCGCAGAAACTAAATACCGCGTTCTTTACTTCGACCACTTCCATCACCACTTCTTCGACTTACCTCACTTTTACTTCCACCGGTCGACTGCCTTCCCCCTCTCAAATCAGCCCACAAAGCGCCACGAAGTACGTCTTCACCCGCTCTCCTAGTCTTAAGGTGAAAAACATATCCTGGCCCCACTACTCCTGCTGCAGAGACTCGTCATTTTGTAGAAACCAAAAAGTGACGGCGGCGCTATTTAAAAACACAAAAATAAATTAAAAAATGGATCAGTGCAGCCGCTCCGGCCTGGAGTGTCTCCCAGGCTCGTGGATTTCCTGCTCTAAGCTCCGTTGCAGAGAGTTTCTCGCTGACAGAAAACCTGATTTTCACAGAACGCTGGATGTGACGGCCTCACAGCGCTGTCCCTGGAGGCACATTGAGCCTGTGAGGTTTGAGGTAACTTACTGGCAGAAAACCAGCTTTCAGACCCTTTCCCCTCAGCGTTTTCCCTGAAATGTCAGAGCAATTTCCATTCACCACATTATGGGATCCAAATCACTGAAATATTAATTTTTCTACTCTGGTCTTCACCTGCTGCACTATTCTCTTCTGCTCTTTTCCCTTCCTGGGGGTAGAGGGGGCGTTCCTAGACCCCCATCCGTCTTTTCATCCTCTGCTTTGGTTCTCCCTTCTTCCTCTCCCATCCACCCACTCCTCCCACCAACATTTTCACTTTTCTTCTTTTTGTCTTTCCCTTCATTGTGCCCAATCACCCGCCTTCATTTGTAGTTCTTTTTTCCTTCCCCTTCGTCTCCTCGTGAATCCCTTGAGCCCTTGTTCCTCGTTTACACCTTTTCCCGTATCTGTGTTGCTTTCTTTCTCCATTCCACTCCCCTCCTGGTTTCTCTGTCTTGTTCCCATTTTTCTCACCTGTTTCAATTTTTACGTGGTCCTGTGTTTAGGGTCATAGAAAAGAGACCATATTTAATGCCTTTTTAGGGTCGAGCCTGCGTCGCATGCGCTTGCGCATGCATATTGCTTGTGAGACGCCGTAGTAGTTAGAAAAGGGCTCGGAGCCCCGCCCATGTCACGTCAGTGTCTTTCATTGGTTCGTGGGCTTGCCTGTTAGAATCTGCTTGCTTTCATTAGTTGAAGGCACGCATGCCTTTTTCCGGTGGTTAGAACTCCTCGAGCGCAGCGACCAAGTACTGAAAACATACGAGGCTCACTGTTTTCCGTCCGGTTTGTGGACTACTTTTTCTCTTTTTTCGTAGCGCAATCGCGCTCGTTTTTTTCCCCCATTTAATGAGGCAAGAAAAGTCCGGTTCGGAGTTTACAACTGCTAATAGCTCTAACTCAGAGAAATGCAAGACCCGTTGCATTGCAAATGCTTGTTTCTTTTTTCCCTTTAAGAAGCACAGCGTTCAAATTCCCTCTTTTTTTAGGATTTTTGTATTTTGTTGTAAACATTTTACGTTTTTTTATCACCATTCACATTCAAGAATTGATACCGAGTTTGTGAAGTTTAGGGCATTCCTGTGAATTGAATTTCTCACAAAACCACTGTCCATGTTTCCGATTTTTTTCATCTGCCATGCTCTCATGACAGCTCTGCTTCTATTAAACCACACAACAAATTAGAGGTGGGAGCCCTGCAGTCTGTAATCACCCCACTTGTGCACGTGGCTATTTTGAGGTCA
This sequence comes from Pleurodeles waltl, assembly GCF_031143425.1. NCBI lineage: Eukaryota > Metazoa > Chordata > Amphibia > Caudata > Salamandridae > Pleurodeles > Pleurodeles waltl. Next base: position 70,439,890 of record NC_090442.1, on the reverse strand, counting down.
AACTCTGTGACTTCTGATCCACTGGATGGCTCGCCCAGTCCTTGGTTCACCTGCTCATACAGTTCTTGGCCTCTGCTGCACGATACATGGCCATCAGATGCAGCAACTCTTTTTTTCTAAACCAAGAAATAAAGTACAGCCTCCACCTCTACCGTGATGACAACTCTGATTTCAGCGCCTGGATACTCTCACGGGTGACAAGCAGCGCTCTACAAATCCACCTTACATTACATTGCTGTTCAATTATTCCTTCACAAACCCCAACTACATTGTGCCACCTGCTTCCTTTTTAATCTGCTGCCAATGCCAGCCTGACCTCCACACAGCAATGCATCAAGGGCATGTCAGGCTGGTAACTTCTGATGCCAGGTCTGAGAAGAAAGCAAACAGCACGTGGTGCCATGAGTTCCACCCGCAACTTCTTGCTGCCCAGATTTGTTTTACATGGTTACATGGTCTGGGCCTTGAAGATAAATGCCTGTCACTGACCCTGCCTGCTTTTAAAGTTTGACCTGTTCTGTTATTTGGTGATTCTTCATGAGTGATATTTTTCTAGTCTGAAGTCAGCAGGCTTTCCATCCTTCCAAGGTCGGTAAGCTGAGTATCATTGAGTTGGTTAGTAAGAGATGGTAAAGTGCAGAGCATGCAGATGGGGCAGGTGCAGTCCAAAGCACGGTTCCATAGATGGTAGCTGCATTGGTCTAGGGTCAATATAGCCCTATATCCTGTTACCCAGGCCTACGCCAGTTGTTCAAGGCCCTGAAGGGGAGTGATGAGTCCGAGCCACAGGCTCACACCTAGCATAGCCTGATGCGGAAGGGCTGTTTCACCGACGGAGGGTAGAATGTTCTAAATTAAAAAGGGAGAAACAGAAAGACAAACTTTGGAATGCTGGAGGTCCCAGCTTCTACCGGCCATTAGAAGCCAGAGGTCCTCCACCGTCTGCAATGGAGCTCCCAACATTCCAGTGTTCTAGTTAAGTTAATCTCTCAATGAAAAAAACATCTGATAGCAATTATTTCACATGCAGTCAGAATAAATTGAGGTACTGTCTGCAACCCACGCACTGGTTACTGGGCCCCAACCATGGAGGTTGGGGGTCGTTTGCCACTGATGTCATGTAGTCCCTTCTACTGCGGTGCTGTAAACTGGGCCAAGTGCACCCCTAAAGCAGTTCACTTTTATGGGAGCGAGTCGGAGCAGCCCAAGGCATCTCAGGGAGGTAGTAATGGTGGTAGAGACTCATCAACAATCACATACTAGATACAAGTGAATGTTCAGCTCATTGCCTTTCATTCAGAAATGAGGTGTATTAATCACACCACAACTTACAATGGTGAAAGACCTGCCGACTCACACGGTAAAACTGTGTCGCACGATTTCGGCTCCCTTCACACGGTCACTCAGTGAGAAGCTGAAATCGAACAGTGGCAGGCAAGACACACTGGAAACCACTAAAAGGTGAAGATTTTCAGCTCCTTTTTTGAGACTGTAGACAAGCGTTGTCCATTGAGGGGTGTGCAAACACCCCAGGACATCGGCAGCAGCCCCTGCAACCTTTGTTTATTGTGTTTTTGGAGGCGGGTGGAGGTTGATGGAAGCATGGCGTGGGAGCAAACAGGGCTCAAAGGTGGTTCTCAACATAAAGCCCGCCCCCTCCAAGACCACGCCCCCTTCCCAAAGTTGGCAGGTCTGCGGTACCTAAAGAACAAGTAGAAGTAGGGGATGAACAGTAGGGGATCTACAGGGGTCCCTATACAGTAAAACACAGAGCTCTCAATTAAGTCAGTGCATTTGCACGCTCTATGGCTAGCAGGGCAGCTTTCTTGTAGTCTGTGACCTGTAGGCGAGTCTGTAATCCTCGAGTATGCAGTTCTGGTAACATGTAGAGTTTTCTTTATGATGTGCAGTGGCAGGCATTCCACTGGGTGTGTGACCCCAGATGCAGTCACTGCTGCACCCACCACCAAACCGACTGCTGCACCCATAGATGTTGTACCGACAGCTACTGCACCCACCACTGAACCGACCGCTGCATCATCCGATGCACCCACACTCGCTGCGCCCACGATGCTGTACTAACAGCTACTGCACCCACCACTGAACCGACTGCTGCACCATCCAATGCACCTACAGATGCTGCACTCACAGATGTTGTACCGACAGCTACTGCACCCACCACTGAACCGACTGCTGCACCAACGGATGCACCCATAGCTGCTGTACCCACAGATGCTGTACCGACAGCTACTGCACCCACCACTGAACCGACTGCTGCCCCATCCAATGCACCTACAGACGCTGCACCCACAGATGCTGTACCAACAGCTACTGCACCCATCACCGAACCGACTGCTGCACCAACGAATGCACCCATAGCAGCTGCACCCATAGATTCTGTACCGACAGCTACTGCACCCACCACTGAACCGACTGCTGCACAATCCAATGCACCCACAGATGCTGTACCGACAACTACTGCACCCACAGCTGCTACACCAACAGCTACTGCACCCATCACTGAACAGACTGCTGCACCAACTGATGCATGCACCACCAAACCGGCTGCTGCACCATCCAATGCACCCACAGACGCTGCACCCACAGATGCTGGATCCACAGCTGCTGCACCCAGAGATGCTGTACCAACAGCTGTTGCACCCACAGCTACTGTACCCATAACTGCTGCACCCACAGCTGCTGTACCCACAGCTGCTGCACTAACCGCTGCACCCACAGCTGCTGTACCGACCACTGAACTGACTGATGCATCAACTGATGCACCTACAGCTACTGCACTTACAACTGCTGCACCCACAGCTGCTGCACCCACCACCAAACCGATTTCTACACCCATCGATGCACCCATAGATGCTGCGCCAATTGCTGCACCCCCAGCTGCTGCCCACACATGCTACTTGACCAACAGCTACGGCGCCCACAGCAGATGCAACCACAGTTGCTGCACTAACTGCTGCTACACCCACAGCTGCTGCGCCCACATCTGGTGCACCCACAGCTGCTGCACCCACAAGTACTGAACCCATAGCTGCTGCACCAACAGATGCTGCACTCACAGGTACTGCACCAACAATTGTTGCACCCACAGGTATTGAACCCATAGCTGCTGCACCCACAGATGCTGAACTCATAGGTACTGCATCAACAGCTGCTGCACCCACAGGTACTGAACCCATAGCTGCTGCACCCACATGTACTGCACCAAAAGCTGCTGCACCCACAGGTACTGAACCCATAGCTGCTGCACCCACAGATGCTGCACCTACAAATGATGCACAAACTGCTGTTGCTGGCACTTTTGAACTTCTTATTGCATCAGCAACTATGATCATTTAACCGGATCAGTGGGGACCTGACCATGTTCGTGGTCAGCAGAGGTCTGCATGACCACCTCAATTCATCAGCAGGGCTTCGCCTGACCATCTATACTTAACAATAGGTGTTTGTCTCACCGCCCCGCCTGATCAGCAGGGCTTCAACCACCCAGCCTGCTCTGATGCGGTGTGGCTACCCTGACTGATCAGCAGGGGTCCGTCTGACCATCCAGCCTAATGCGCAGGGGTCCGCTTGATCATCGTCCTGGTCATGAAGGATCTGAGTGCCCAGTCTGGCCTACAGGGGTCCGATCACCCAACCTGAAAAGCAGGGATCTGACCACTGAACCTGGTAAGCACGATTCTGCAAGGATCATCTCCTTCTGGGATGCAGCAGTGACTGAGGCAAAGAGAACTCTTTTTGGGGAATTTTCTGCCAGTGAGAAGTACAACCATAGGGAAGGAAATTACCTGCCGGAGAGATCCTGCTTTCACCCTGGTTTCACAAAGATGCAAACTTATTATTACAAAAGAATAAAACATGATGATTTAGACCTTAAGTACACATTTATTTAAAAGGAATGGTTAGTCATAGAGCAACGACAGAGTCACATTAAAATATCAATATGCACTTTAAAAATTACATCAAATACAAACTTAATTAAAACATAATTAAAAAATGTAAGACGTACGAAATCTCCAGAGCCACTGAACCAGTTTCCAGCTTAAAAAGAAACTGAAATGCTTTGTTAATCAACCTCTTGTTATTTTGATTTAGAAAAGGACCGATTAACAGAGGTTGTAGTAGAGTATTTGGAAAGTGCCATAGACACTCAGTGTGCCAATGTTAGAGTCCGGTTGTATACCCTGGCATTGTGATGCTAGATAATCTGCCCCACCGTCAGGGCTAGCCAGTGTCTATGGATGGAGATGAAGTATTAACCCTGTACTAAGCAGTGCCTGCCTGAGACTTTAAATATGGGACCCTATCAATGGACTGCTTTTGTCTGCCAATCTACTCTAAACCACTTTTTGTAACTGGCCATCGCTACAAGAGCATTAAGAGATGAATTTTCTAAACGAGAATCCAAAGACAATGGACCTGTAAATAAATAAAAAGTCGCAGTTTTTGCACAACTTTGACCGGGTTAATTTATTATCTTGTAGCCACCAATTGGTATTCGATTCCCATCTTCTAAAACTCATTATTATTTGAGTATTACCTGCACTATTAGTAGAAGCATTCAAGCCACAGTGCTGGCTCTGGGCATTAAGCTGGACTGAAAGCCAGTCTGTGTGTGATCCCAAACAACTACATAAGTTCATTAATGTGTCAATCTCTTACTCTGGGTGGAAAGCCATAGCAAGGATGCTAGGAAGATCTCAAAAGTGCAGTGTAAATAAAAGTGGGGCCAGGACACAGCCCCTTTAGTTCATTAAATCAGTGGTTCCCAACCTGTGGTCTGGGAACCCACGGGCGTCCGCGAAGCCTCCTCAGGAGGTCTGCGACTGCTTAGAAAATGAAATAATATTAACAGGTTAGGTCCCCAGCTTTTAGTAATGGCTCAGTGGGTGATCCCCGGATTCCAATAATGATTCACTGGTGGTCCCCGGGATCCAGTAATGATTCAGTGGGGGTCCCCGGGATCCAGTAATGATAAAGTGGAGGTCCACAGAAGTCTGAAGGTTGGGAACGCCTGCATTAAAGCATTCGTGAAAGAAGGCTGTCCTTTCTCACCTCTTTGGATCTTTGCCCAAGTTTCTGAGTGTGGCACCTGAGTGAGGGCCAGAAGACCTTCAGAAACACCCGGGCAACCTATTCTTCTCCATAGAAAGGGCAATCTACTGTGTCAAAAGCAACATGCATGTCTGCTTCCATCTGCCATGTACCCTTGTGCTATATATGATGCAAAGTGGATCATCCAGTTTAAGCCTCTCCCGGTCAATAGCGGTCAGTCCATGCTCACGCGTCCATTCTCCCAAGTCATGCAGAATTACTCGGCCAAAGATGTTGGTAGACGAATTAAGTAGAGACCGATGTGGTAAATGCCAGGATCACACCTATCGCCCATTTTAAAAACTGCTTTTATCACTGATACATGCCAATTTGAGTCAATAGCTCAGTTTGTACTATATGTTTAAATAAAGCTAATCAGACACACATCCATGGTAATGGATCTCATCTAATGATCATATTTGACAGACCATGAGGTTCTGGGGCTCCACTAGAAATTATAGAATTAATTAGAGTTATTAATTTGTTCAGATTTAATTTTTCAAGAAGATCCATGGCATAAGTTTCGCCCTCCCTAAAAGTACCAAGTAAACCTCCAGCCCCAAGCATAAAGCCTACAGCTTTCCCCACCTAATTTCACTAACATGCAACCCCAATCCTCCGACTCTTCCCCCATTGCCACCATATTCCAGAAACTTCTCATATCGTTGGCCTCAGTGAGTTCTTCCATCACATGCCAAGCATTCCCTTTAGTAGTTTCTTTTCAGTTTCTCTTATAATACCTCTATAATTACTGCCATGTATTTTTAGATCAGATAATTTACTTTCATCCCTTTCGACTACATATTCGCACAATATACTTCTACGCATAATGGTATCATCTTTGCACTCAGAATCAAACCAACAATTTATTTTACTTCAGCATTTTGATCTAAGAGATATCATAATGTTCCGCGACATGATTTGAATTTTCCAAGTAATTTTATGCTTCAGCGCCCTTACGCAGATTTGCACGTGTGGGCAGCTCTAGATCTGTATTACAGACCTTGATTGCCTCGCCCACATATTTTGTTCTTCTTTTACAAGTATATAATTCATTGTTCTATCCACACTGGTGTTTAACTCGCTGATTGATGGGTAAACCTACAATCAGCATGACAGGAAGGTGGTCACTGTCGTCCCCCAGTATAACCTTAAAATCCTGGCAATATTTAGAGAAGGCTCAGTTGTCAATCATTAAATTATCAACAGAGCAAGAAGAATTACCTTTAAGAAATGTATGTCTTGCTAGTTAGTCGCTAGGCGAGTGACTATTAACAATACTTGAGACAGGGGCCCAAATTTACGAAGGCCTATCATTTTTTTTATGCCAATGTGGCGTTAGGCGTGCAAAAATGCTGTGCCATATCTACAAAGAGATGCAATGCATGCATTGTGCCACTTTGCAACATTTTGCGCCACACTATGAATGCACCATGCATAATGTATGCAAAGGGGGCGTTCCGGCGCAAGGAGGCCCGCAAAAATGGCATAATGAAATCTACAAAATTTATTTGCGCCATTTTTGGCGTCATTTTTAACGTCTGCTGAAAGCAGACGTTAAAAGGACGCACCCATTATAATCAATGGGCCTCCTTGCACTTTGCTCCACTAGCGTCAAACACTTTTTACGGTGGTGTAGCAAAGCGCCACAATAGCGTCAAAAATGTTGATGCTATTGTTCCTAATACCGCCATGGTGCACAGTATTATAACGGCGGCACACACATGATGGCGTTAGAGGGGCGCAGGGAGCGCAAGAAAAGTGGCGCTGCATTGGATGCAGCGCTACTTTTCTTAAATTCGGCGCAGTATCTCTACGCCACTGTAATATATTTGCACATCTCTTACAGGGAGTGTTAATATCATAAACAGCTTCTGCGATACAGAAAAAATTCACACATATTAGAGTCCCATCCATACTGACTGGGCACCCGAGCATTAAAGTCACCATCCAAACTTGAAGAGATTTTCGGATATTTGTCTTTAATGTTGGTTATTATTTCATCAATTGCGAAATTCTCTGAGCCTTATTACATTTCTTCTGGCTTAAAACAAAAATTCAACACAATAATACTGTGGGCACTAAAATTATTTAGAAAATGACTTAAACTGCCATTATATACAATCTAATTCAGAGACTCAGCAGTTAACCTGAGGCCAAGAGGATGGCCAAGCCTCCCACAGGTCGACCCTTTGGCTAAGAGTTGCCTCTAAATACAAGGGGCGAAAGCCACCTGGAAACATTGGGGCAAGGATCAAAGTGAGCTGGAATAATATAATGGAATAGCGTGCAACTGCACAACTGAGGTTTGCAAGATTCTGCAAGTGTGCAAAGCCAAATTCATTCTAAGAAACTATATGCACTACCCCCAGGTCCCCACCAACTTTAGGAATTCTACTGGAGGTCTTGTCCTAGTAGTTCTGTGAGTTCATTAAACCGATTTGTAAAACTAATAAAATACGTTGTTTTCAATTTCCCTGCCAGGCAGCTTTTCTAAGAAAAAGGGATATGTTCCAACAAAACAAAGTTGTAATATTTTGTGGAGGAACATCGAGTGATGGGCAGAATGTAGGCATGCCTCTTCCAGATAATTTAACACCTGTTTTATTTGCTCAAATTGCTTAAGCATAAGACAATTCCATTGATTTTATCAGCATTACTAACACTTATTTTATATGCTATTGCATCGTCTTCAGATCCCAACTCTTTTTCTGCTGCCTGTGCAGCGTATTTATTAATATATGATGCATTCCTGCTCTCTCTCTGTGCTGGTGCACTCTTTGCAACATAGCACTGATGCAGGCACCCTTGGGCCACGGTGAAGAGATACCTTCCTGCACAACAACAATCCTGGGAGGCATATTGATCTTTCTACATGTGCTGCAATTTGCAATTCTTAGTAAATCCTAAAATCCACCTAAATCCATGGGTGGCTGTATGGGAACACCCACGCTCCACACACGGAGTGCCTTCCGAGTAATGTAAGGCAGGGACTTGCGCTACTGCAGATTTACTAGGCCTTGCAGAGGCACGCTAGGTGGCTTTGTGTGGCCTTGTAAATCTTACTGAAGCCCTTGCGTTGCCTTGTGTGACACAATGGCAGTACACAGGCTTCGTAAATCTGGGCCTTGGTATGTCAGCTCTTGTACCTACAAGATTATAGGACTTTCATGTTGAACCCCACAGCACTGCCGAGGTTTGAGCCTGAGTTTAGTTCAAGCAGTAGTTTTAAAAGAGGCAGCAGTATCTTCCTTTGGCTTCAGGTTTCTACTACACTCCCAATCTCACTGTTTGGTGTTGGTAGACGCTGAGCTGCTTGTAATGGAGTTAGGTTTCCTCTGTAATTATGATTGCGTTAACTTGACAATTCTATATGCAGTGCTTAATGTGAGTCAGAGGTTGCAGGTGGGGCCTGTCGGCACTCTTTTTTGGGTGCTGCACTTATTTTTCTTCAACAGACTTTGATCCAGACCAAGAAAGAGAAAATAAAATTTAGGAGAAAAAGAGGAAAATGGAAAAAAAAGGAATCGGGGATGAGAAGGAAGCTGTTTGAGGAGTCAGGGACTATCTGGAGGTGGGTGAAAGAGGCATGAGTTGGAATCAAGACTGCACAGCCTTGGTGTTCAGAGCACTGAATTTTTTTTTTGATAAAGAAATTTTATTGATTTTGCAGAAAGATAAGATAGTGCTACAAACATTTAACATGGCGCCAACGGGCACCCAACATTGGTCAAACCCATTGTCCCAGGCAACACATTATAGATGAGAGTGACGCGCCGCCATGGTAGGGTAACCCTGAAGATGCTACACACCAACCAATCAGAGGGGATTGGGAGGGGGGGTCCGCGCCGACCCTCTTCGATGTAATGCCTTTCGGCCACAGGCTTCTGAGCAAAACCTTTGGTCCCCGAACGGATGTTTTTTTTTTTACAAATTAAGCACTGTCTATAGGGAATATATGTATAACATGTAATCAGGATGTTCAGTTACAGATGCGGACTTCATCTTATTTCAGCTGGATTTTGAAACCTGTCGTCCTTTAGAAAAAAAATCTCAATATGATGTAAAATACAGGCTGTCATTCAGTTTGAAATTGTAAACACCTAGGGCAGCGTCATTGTGAGCTTGGAATTATCCGCTTCAGGATTCAGACACCCACTCATTAGATTCAAAGGGCTCCTTGGTCTTCAGTGAGACATGCCCCTGTGCAGGAACTTACAATAGCTGTATCCCTTTCACACAGGCAGGAAAGCTGCAATTGACTAAAATTCCTAACCATCACAGGAACAATTTCAGTCTTGTTTCACTTTCTATTCCTTTAGAGCATCACAGGAACAATTTCAGTCTTGTTTCACTTTCTATTCCTTTAGATATCTTGGGACAGGAGGCTGCAGACATCTTTCTCCCAGAAGGTAGCATATCTAATATACAATGCTAGTGTTTGGTGACACAGGGGCAGGTCAAATTAAGTCAAATTGATAAGTTAACAGACCAAACGAGCCACTAAGACCTACCACCTGACCAACACCACAAGCGAGACCCAACACTTGGCTTCCGGAGACAGCAGGGTTGCACAGAACTGTAGGAAAGTACCATCTTGCCTGGCATGTTACCCCCATATTTCACTGTATATATGTTGTTTTAGTTGTGTGTCACTGGGACCCTGCCAGCCAGGGCCCCAGTGCTCATAAGTGTGCCCTGTATGTGTTACCTGTGTTATGACTAACTGTCTCACTGAGGCTCTGCTATTCAGAACCTCAGTGGTTATGCTCTCTCATTTCTTTCCAAATTGTCACTAACAGGCTAGTGACCAATTTCACCAATTTACATTGGCATACTGGAACACCCTTATAATTCCCTAGTATATGGTACTGAGGTACCCAGGGTATTGGGGTTCCAGGAGATCCCTATGGGCTGCAGCATTTCTTTTGCCACCCATAGGGAGCTCTAACAATTCTTACACAGGCCTGCCACTGCAGCCTGAGTGAAATAACGTCCACGTTATTTCACAGCAATTTACCACTGCACTTAAGTAACTTATAAGTCACCTATATGTCTAACCTTTACCTGGTAAAGGTTGGGTGCTAAGTTACTTAGTGTGTGGGCACCCTGGCACTAGCCAAGGTGCCCCCACATTGTTCAGGGCAAATTCCCCGGACTTTGTGAGTGCGGGGACACCATTACATGCGTGCACTACACATAGGTCACTACCTATGTGTAGCTTCACCATGGTAACTCCGAACATGGCCATGTAACATGTCTAAGATCATGGAATTGCCCCCCCAATGCCATCCTGGTATTGGGGAGACAATCCCATGATTCCCCGGGTCTCTAGCACAGACCCGGGTACTGCCAAACTGCCTTTTCAGGGGTTTCACTGCAGCTGCTGCTTCTGCCAACCCCTCAGACAGGTTTCTGCCCTCCTGGGGTCCAGCCCGGCTTGGCCCAGGAAGGCAGAACAAAGGACTTCCTCAGAGAGAGGGTGTTACACCATCTCCCTTTGGAAAAAGGTGTTAAGGCAGGGGAAGAGTAGCCTCCCCCAGCCTCTGGAAATTCTTTCATGGGCACAGATGGTGCCCATTTCTGCATAAGCCAGTCTACACCGGTTCAGGGGTCCCCCAGCCCTGCTCTGGCGCGAAACTGGACAAAGGAAAGGGGAGTGACCACTCCCCTGACCTGCACCTCCCCTGGGAGGTGCCCAGAGCTCCTCCAGTGTGCTCCAGACCTCTGCCATCTTGGAAACAGAGGTGCTGCTGGCACACTGGACTGCTCTGAGTGGCCAGGGCCAGCAGGTGACGTCAGAGACTCCTTCTGATAGGCTCTTACCTGTGTTGCTAGCCTATCCTCTCACCTAGGTAGCCAAACCTCCTTTTCTGGCTATTTAGGGTCTGTGCTTTGGGGAATTCTTGAGATAACGAATGCAAGAGCTCATCAGAGTTCCTCTGCATCTCTCTCTTCACCTTCTGCCAAGGAATCGACTGCTGACCGCGCTGGAAGCCTGCAAAACTGCAACAAAGTAGCAACGACGACTACTGCGACTTTGTAACGCTGATCCTGCCGCCTTCTCGACTGTTTTCCTGGTGGTGCATGCTGTGGGGGTAGTCTGCCTCCTCTCTGCACTAGAAGCTCCGAAGAAATCTCCCGTGGGTCGACGGAACCTTCCCCCTGCAACCGCAGGCACCAAAGAACTGCATTACCGGTCCTCTGGGTCTCCTCTCAGCACGACGAGCGAGGTCCCATGAAAAAGCAACTCTGTCCAAGTGACTCCCACAGTCCAGTGACTCTTCAGTCCAAGTTTGGTGGAGGTAAGTCCTTGTCTCCCCACGCTAGACTGCATTGCTGGGAACCGCATGTTTTGCAGCTACCCCGGCTCCTGTGCACTCTCCGAGGATTTCCTTTGTGCACAGCCAAGCCTGGGTCCCCGGAACTCTAACCTGCATTGCACAACCTCCTGAGTTGTCCTCTGACTTCGTGGGACCCTCTTGTGCAACTTCGGGTGAGCTCCGGTTCACTCCAATTTGTAGTGCCTGTTCCGGCACTTCTGTGGGTGCTGCTTGCTTCTGAGTGGGCTCCTTGTCTTGCTGGACGCCCCCTCTGTCTCCTCACGCAATTGGCGACATCCTGGTCCCTCCTGGGCCACAGCAGCATCCAAAAACCCTAACCGCGACCTTTGCAGCTAGCAAGGCTTGTTGGCGGTCTTTCTGCACGGAAACACTTCTGCACGACTCTTCACGACGTGGGACATCCATCCTCCAAAGGGGAAGTTTCTAGCCCTTGTCGTTCTTGCAGAATCCACAGCTTCTACCATCTGGTGGCAGCTTCTTTGCACCCACAGCTGGCATTTCCTGGGCATCTGCCCACTACCGACTTGATCGTGACTCTTGGACTTGGTCCCCTTGTTCCACAGGTACTCTCGTCAGGAAATCCATCGTTGTTGCATTGCTGGTGTTGTTGATTCTGGCAGAATTCCCCTATCACGACTTCTGTGCTCTTTGGGGAACTTAGGTGCACTTTGCACCCACTTTTCAGGGTCTTGGGGTGGGCTATTTTTCTAACCCTCACTGTTTTCGTACAGTCCCAGCGACCCTCTACAAGATCACATAGGTTTGGGGTCCATTCGTGGTTCGCATTCCACTTCTAGAGTATATGGTTTGTGTTGCCCCTATCCCTATGTGCTCCCATTGCATTCTATTGTGACTATACATTGTTTGCACTGTTTTCTATTGCTATTACTGCATATTTTGGTATTGTGTACATATATCTTGTGTATATTTGCTATCCTCATACTGAGGGTACTCACTGAGATACTTTGGCATATTGTCATAAAAATAAAGTACCTTTATTTTTAGTATATCTGTGTATTGTGTTTTCTTGTGATATTGTGCATATGACACTAGTGGTACTGTAGGAGCTTCACTCGTCTCCTAGTTCAGCCTAAGCTGCTCTGCTAAGCTACCATTTTCTATCAGCCTAAGCTGCTAGACACCCCTCTACACTAATAAGGGATACCTGGACCTGGTGCAAGGTGTAAGTACCCCTTGGTACTCACTACAAGCCAGGCCAGCCTCCTACAAGAACCACGTCTGAGTCCTTGCAACAAAGTTTCTGGGCCAATCGAAGGTTCAAGGAGCCAAGGTGTAAATTCGCAAGCAGGGTGTAAATACCTATATATCATCACTGTACATTGACCAATAAATGAGAATAACATAGATAATGTATACAGAAAGACAATCTTAATTAATTAATTAGCAAACAGCTTTCCTAGTAACATCAAAAAGATTAGAGGAAAACATATTTCCTCTAACACCTTTCTGATCCCTACAGCATTCTTTAGAGAGTTACTAACTGCAAATCAGATACATGCTAAGCTTCACTATAAGAGGTTCACCGAGGTGGTTCTGCATCGCCTGTGGCCCAGAGAGAGCAGCCCAGGGTGCAATAATGTCCTTCTAGGCACCGCATGGTACTGGCAGAAGAAATAACTGCATGGATGTCTCCTTGACATAAAACCACAAGGACATCAGACTCACGCTGGAGGAAGGCTGGGAGCACCTGGTATGAGAATCCAGGGATGGTGTTCCAGTCAGGAAGATAACATATTAAACTCATGCCAGGGAAACAGTACACCCAGCAATGGCACTGAAAGTTCAGCCAGTTCCATAGAGGCTCTTCTTGCCAACATGGAAGTAAAAACATAGGAATCATCTCTTGGAGGTAAACAGGTAGACATCGTAAGACCCAAGCAATCCCATGGCCAAGGGACAACCCTACCAGTGGGTGGCAAACACACACTCTGGGATTTCAAGAAATAAGAGACAAGGCATCTAGAAAGTGTGGGGTAGGGAGAGAGACACCCAAAGACAGATAGCACGAGGGAAGCCCACTTTTTCATGTAAAAAAAGCAGGGAGCCCTAGTTTTTCATCCGAGGACATTTTTGAAAAGTGTATCCTTATTACAGCTATTTTACATATTGTCATCTTTTCATGTTGCCTCTAATCATACAACAGAGAAGGGAGCACTGACAAATCACAATGGAGCACCTGGGTAAGTCAACTATATAGCCAATGAAGAACTTGCCACCTTGATGAACTGAGTGATGTCCTAGTTTATGGCTATATAACTGAGTTATCCGGGTGCCCAATTGTGATTTGTTGGCGCTCCTTTCTCTGTTGAGATTTTTCTGTAAGAGGGTGTGGTCAGAGAGCAGTAGGACCCGTTGAAGACGTAGCGCTGTGACTTCAAGATATATATATACCCACACTGGTGCGGTCAGGGAAAGCCTTTTTACTGCTAAGCATGTGGCAGAGTGCTTGTGTGTGGTGCATTGCGGCACGGTGAAGACTGGCATTGTGTCACGCAAGGAACGCACACACTGGGGCACTCGAGATTTTGTGGCAGCTCAGGCAGTTGACTGTGGCTGGGTAAGGTGGTGGCAAGTTGTATCTCCATGCCAGTGGACAGGAATGGCGTAGGCCTCACATGCAGGGTGAAAGGTGTGCAAAAGGTGTTAACCAGGCTGCACAATCAGGTTCAGAAGTGACCATACTCCAGGGAGCACTCTCTAGTTGTGAACTTCAGAACAGGGCACACAAAGCTGCAAAAGTGGTCTCCAGAGATGGACACAAGAAATCAGATATGGCACAAGTACAGGACTAAACTGCAGATGGGGCATCCAAACCAGGGCAAAATTCAGCAGATGCGGCCTTCAGGAATTAAACTACAGGTGTAGATTTCAAAACTGCAGGGACGAACCTCTTAAGGATTTTTGAGGCCCCCGGCAAGGCTTATTTACTGCTGTGTGCATGAAATTTTGGGGCATATCCAGCATGTTTTGTTTGAAGAAGGAAATTATCTATTTGATTAAAAAGGTACTGTGTTTTTTTGAATGGAGGTAGTTAGTGTTGTTGGGCATCAGGATAGCCAAACTGCAGAGTTACAGGTAGATGTGGTTTGGTGTTCAGTCCAATATAGTATGTTGTATGTTAATGTATGGTGGGTTATGATGGCCAGTGCTGTTGTGAGCACAGCACTGATCAGCAATTTGACATACCTGTGCCTCGTCTCATATCTGTCTTTGGAAATTTATATATTTTGTACCACCTGTTACAGAGCAGTCATTACTGTATGGTGGAAGCCAGTTCCTTGCACATTTAAAGCATGCACACTTTATATTCTTAACCACAATGGTCCCTGTGATTAGAAAAAAAATCATTTGTCCATGATAAATGGTAAATTACTTTTGAACTATTAAATAGTTTGTAAGTATGCAGTCATGTTTCAAGCTGTGATAAAATATACACATTTAATGAATAAAGAACTATAATCAAATATCTTAAAATTTGTATTTGTCACTATACATATAACTAGAAGTTTATGATGAAAAAGTGCCTATTGGTGCAAAAACTCAATAATTTGTTGACCCTATCTGAGTAGCGACTGTAGGATATTGAACGAAGATCCCACAGGTAGGAGGATAGGCCTGTGGTCCTATGTTAAGTTAGTGAGATGAGCCAAGTTTAAAATTGAATTTGGACATTTGTCGGCACTGATAGATATTGGTGAAAAATAATATACTCCACTCCGCTCAAGAAGACAGTACCAGCCAGGCACAGGTAGGCCTGTTATACGGTTCCTACTAGGACTGCGTATGTAGGAGGACAAAACTTCAGAATGTGGGAGACTGAGTCCTACCTCACAGTGTCTCACCCAAACCCCTAACTGTACACAGGTGAAAGGTCATTATGGCAATCTAAACATGACACTCCTACTCCCAAGGTAGTTGTGGAAACAGATCTCACCTTTTCATTGTATTACTCATGCATGCCAAGGCGAAATACAAGGACAGATGAGCGTTCAGTACATTTATTGAAACAATCGTAATCTTGCATAGAGAGAATGAGCTGCGATAAATAGGCAGATGAAACAAACAAAGTTACTAGCATTATGACTATGGTAAAGATAATGAATAATCCAATCAGTTCTAGAGGTTACTACATAACCGTAATACGATACTGTGAGCGTAGCAGGTGTACCCTTCTGCCTTTGCCCGATCTAAGGGATTAACCTTAGCCCCATCTGTAGAAACAGCATCAGGAGCCAGCCTGTAGTGTGGAAGGTAATCCTTTCAGTAGCTGAAAGATTAGCACCAGCAGAGTTGCACGTTGAACACAGCATTCATCCCAGGATGATCACGGCTGGAGTGTCCCTCTGCCCCTTCCAGGTCAGTGCACTTTTTAAATAATAAAACCGCACTATAGTAGAAGCACAGCTCTGATGCAATGCTAGATGTAAGAGGCTGGCTCCTGAACGGGCAATGCAAGCACTAGGATATTGTGCACTGTGTACAGAATGTACTGAATATATGTTGAGAAAAGGCTAACTAAAACAGATGACTCTTACAATAAATTCCTAGAATAATAACATGCAAGCAAAAATATGTAAAACGTGACAGCTAAAAGCAATATAGCTAAAACATGTTAAATATACAATATAAAATTAAGATAAAATGAGAACCAACCTGTGTCAAAGAGGGCCTCACTATACTCTCCCCTTGCTCGTGAAAAGATAGATTCTAAAAAACCCATAAAATGAATAAAAAGGAATAAAAGGAATAAAAGGGAAAATGTACACCCCAACAAGCAAAGCAAACAAGCTGTATTAAAAATATGTCAATTTAAAACATAAAAGCAATCAAAACAACCTAATAAAAACAAGGTCCAAATTTAAAAAATATTGGTGGCTTCCAAAATGTAATCCGTATTGTCAGTATTAATTTTCTAATCACTAATATTTCTAAAGCGCGTTAAACCAGAAGGCATCAAAGCGCTCAAAAGCAAGATACACATAGCAAACAGTGGCACCCCAAGCAAACAAACCTACAAAAAAATAGTCCCCAAAAGTGCCTAGTGTACAAAAAGCCTGGTTTTAAGTTGCTTGCAGAACAACAGGTATTTGTTCAAACTCCTGATCTGTTCAAGAAGACAATCCCACAACCTGGCAACTGTGATAGCCCGATCGCCCCACCCGGCTTTCTTGCAGTATGGCACTACTACCTTGTAGTGTCCTGCAGATCTCAAAGGTCTTCTAGGAAAGTACCAGTTCAGGGTGCTCTGCAGATAGCTAGATCCCTGAGATTGAAGCGCTTTATGTGTCAGGCACATCGCTTTAGAGGACACTTGTTTCCTTTTCAGCAGCCAGTGGAGATATTCCAGATCCTCCCTAACCAAGGTGTGTTTAGGTACTCCTAGAACCAGGCATGAGGCCGCAGTCTAAATGAGTTGGAGCTTGTTTAGCGACTGTGGTTGATGTTTAAATATAGGGCATTGCAGTAGTCCAGTCGCGATGGAATGAGAGCTAAGACCACTGATACCCTGAGCTCTTCAGGATCCTAATCATCCAAAAGCAAGAATTAGCCATTCTATTTCCTGAGTGTCAAAAGTCAGAGTGTCATCAAAGATTACACCCAGTTTTTTGGCCACTGCTACTGGGAGAGGTAAAGTACCGCAAATGTCTGGCCACCAGCATTCAGTCTAAATTGATCTACCAATCCAAACGCCACGATCTCAGTTCTCTCCCTATTCATTTTCAACCAATTCTCACTCATCCACCTGCTGACTTCCCTCATACAGGCCCGAAACCTATCTGGCACCTTTTCCAAGTCTCGGAGATAGAAATGATAATCCGGGTATTGTTCGCATTGGTTGAAACCTGGAACCCATAAAAGCAAACCAGTTTTGCCAGGGGTCTACATACAAGTGTAATAAGGTCGGGCTGAGGGGCGACCCTTGGGGAACTCCACAAGGAAGCTGAAAGGGGGCCTCTCTGAAGTCACCACAACTCACTGTCATTGATCTATCACACAGGAAGGACTCCAACAGTTTGAGAGCCACATCCTTCAGCCCAGGCTGCCGCAGCCTTTGTGCTCTCAGTGATGGAGATATGGTGTCAAAGGCTGCTGATAGATCAAGCAAAACCAGGATAGCTGCTCCTCCCTGAGCCACGTGCCTGTGGATTAAATCCGCTCAAAAATGAGCACCGATTCAGTGCTATGATTCTTCCTAAACCCATTCTGCGAATGGTCCAGGAGATCTCGATCAGGAGAAAATTGTCTAGTTCCTGGGTTAGGTGCTTCTCCAGGATTTTTGCAGGAGTAGACAACAAAGAAATCATACTTAAAGTTTTGAAATCGCTGGAATCCCCATCAGGTTTCTTTTTCAGAGGGATGACAACCGCCTTCTTCCAGCCCTGTGAGTACACCCCAGTTTGCAGGACCTCAGAAAAGATCCCAAGCCATAAGGTTCAGAACCAACTGCATGACCCTAGGCGAGGATGGGTCATCAGGAAAATCTGAGGTGATCCCCTCTAGTAGAGTCTTGAACTTATGTGCAGGGAGTGGGGAGAATCTGGCTACACCACTGGGAGTAAGTAGTTCTAAGCCTGCCCTGCCCTCACCATCATCTAACTGAGTTCTAGAATCAGCGGCCCCATCAATAAGAACAGGGAAGTCCGCATGAATCTTAATGATTTTTTCTTTAATGAACTCAGCTGCTTAATCACAAACAATGTGTGAGCTCACATTAATGGCCAACCTAATCCTCTGAGAGAAGAATACTCCTTTTGCTTCTTTAATTACTCTTTTATATTTCAGAATCAACTCCCTAAGTATGGTTTTCACTACCAGCTCAGGGACCAATTTCCATTTTTGCTCCTGCCATCTGCACTGCCTTTGGACCTTTTTGAGCTGTTCTGTGAACCACGGGGCCGATGGTTTCTTCCTGGTTTCTTGCCGATGGTTTACACTCATCAGAGGAGCCCCCTCTTCTAATGCTGGTCTGACCCAGTTATTGAAATTCTCAGCCAGTGAGCCACGGCCAATCAAGCCCTTCACCATAAATGTATCCAGGAAGTGAGCAAACTCCCCTGCTTCAATTTTACCCCAGTTTCCAATGCACTTAGTGGTTTCACGGGCAGATGTAAATGTCATTGTTTTCTGAAACAATAGTGCTTTCAGCTGGCTCACCTTGCCAAAGTTAACATGAAAGGTAGGAATAAAAGGCCACCCTAATCTCTTGAGCAGGAGGAAAGTGTATGTTGTTAAAGCAGGTCACTATTTGAGAAACAGAAACCGCATAAGGGACACCTGCTCTCATCCCAGGGTAGGCTTGATTATTCAGCATCGAGTAACTTCCACTTGAAAGTAACTGAAATACTGGGTGAATCAAGGAAACTGGTACATGTTACATTGGCCACGAATGTACTACAGACTCCATGCAATGTCATCTGTGTAAAAGTCATGGAAAGGTTTAGAGAAGTTTCACATTTGTTTCCACTAAGAAAAACTTCTTTTTCTCCGCATACGCATTTGAAATCAAAGGCTAATTCCCACATCTCATGAATAAAACTCTATTCTAAAGCTTCATATCTGCCTACTGGAAAATGTTTCAAAGATGATGTCAATTGAAATGTTGAAATAGGCAGTGAAATGACTCAGGCCCTCATTACAACCCTGGCGGTCGGTGTTAAAGCGGCGGCACTACCGTCAACAGGCTGGCGGGAAAAAAAATGGAATCACGACCATGGTGGAAACCGCCAACACAGACAGCCACTTTAACACTCCGACCGCCACAGCGGTAGAAACAAACACAGTGGCGGTAACCGCCAACAGACAGGCGGAAGACAATGTACCGCCCACTGTATTACAACAGGCCTATCCGCCACCTTTTCCGGGGCGGTACCAATGCCATCAAAAGCTCGGCGGAAACAGTCTTTGGAACAGAAACCACTCACCTCTTGACACCCAACGAGGAACCAGGACGCCATGGAGCCCGAACCTCAGGTGCTACCAATGTTGGTTTACCTTCTCTTCTACCAGGAGCAGCAAAGACACAGCAATGACCACAGTGAGAACTGCACCTAGCACAAAGAGAGAGTGACACACACACACGCAACACCCCCACCCTCACCCACAACAACATACACACAAATACATGCATCAACATTACATATACACCCCATCACCCCCTGGAAGAACGCAAGTACAAAATGAAATGATTGTAACGAGTGTAATGATGGAAAATTCAGATATGGAAACAGCTCTGTAACAGATCATTATATACAAATATGTACAGCAACTACACAAGTCCGGATAGTGTTCCAATCATTGTCCGTGGACCAGTGGTCCCAAAATGCATGGCCGAAACCCATACATGATACCTGACTCTAAACGGAGAGAACACAGCTGGGGCATCAGCTCGAAAATAAACAGGCACTTCCGGGGGAAGGGGAGGGGGGCACCTCAGCCGGTTGAAGGGACGATGCCACTGCTACACGAGGGGGCTCCATGCCCACTGATTGGTCCTGGGGAGTGCAAAGCCACAGTCTCTCAAGTCTCTAAAGTGGGTGGTTTGCCCACTGATTGTTCCTAGGGAGTGCAAAGCCACAGTCTCTCAAGTCGGTAACATGTTCCACTGGTTCTGGAGGGGGCTTGGTGCCCAGAGTGCTTCATCTTGCCAAGGACTTGGGTAGTGGATGCTTTTCTCCACTGGTTCTGGAGGGGGCTTTGTGTCCAGATTGCTTCATCCTGCCAAGGACTGGGGTAGTGGATGCCTTTCTCCAATGGTTCTGGAGGGGGTTTGGTGCCCAGAGTGCTGCACATGCAGTGTGGCAGGTCCCATTCCCTCACCTAGGTGTGTGTGCCACAAGATTGCCTAGGAACAGGTAGCATGATACTCCATGGAGTCAGAGGCACACTCCACCCTGCTGCGACTTTGCCTGCCACCTGCTGGTACTAACAGTGCTGGGTGTGGTGCCTCGTGTACGCTGTGCAGGGTCCAGGATGTCTCCTGCAGCCTCGGACGGCTGTCCACTGGGAATGTTTGCCATGTCGGCTGTGGTGGCACTGTCTGTGCCCGTCGTGGGTCTGGTGGCAGTGTTGTTGCGGCGGTGTCTGTGGCGGGGATGCTGCCAGTGGTGCATGTGTCAGCACCTGTGTAGGGAGACAGCAGGATGTCTCCTGCAGCCTTGGACGGCTGCCCACTGGGGATGATGCTGGGGACTGTTGCTGAGGCAGCAGACGTACAGGTGGCAGTGCAGGTGGCGGTGTCCACCGCCATAAAGGTTGCTGTTTTGTTTGCCAGAAGGGGTGACACCAGTCCCTCAGTCGGAGGCTCCGTGCCCTGTGCTGACTTCCCCTTAGCCTGGTGTCCCTTCCCCACCTTGGATGTCGCTGCTGGGCCCTTGGCACTGTCCCCTTTTGACTTGGAGGAGGCCTTGCTGCGTGGTTGGTGCAGTTTTTCCCTACGGCATGTGGGCCCCTTTTTCACCTTGGCAGGTGCCGGAATGGGCTGATCCTCAGCCTCGCTAGGTGGCACACTGGCAGCTCTGATGGGTGCCACCAGCTATGTTACAGGACTTGCTGGGACCACAGTGCAGGAGGATTTGGGGGCTGAGGTGCTGGGCTGGGACCTGGACATCCTGGCCCTAGGGGAAGGACAGGGGGGAGGTGTAGGGAAGAGGTCAATGTTAGCCAGGAAAAGTTTTTTTGACACACTGGGACGGGAAGATGGAGTGGGTTTGGGAGTGGAGGAAGAGGTAGTGGTTGTAGGAGGTGTACGTCTGCTGAATTTGGGTGAAGGTGCATGGGCCGGAGGCTGTTGTGAGGTGGATGGCTGTTGAGTGGGTGTGTGCCTTCGTTTGTGTAATTTGGGAGGAGGGCTCACAGACACTCTGGGAGAGGACACAGGGGATGTGTGCATGGTGGTGGGGGTGGTGAGTTCATGTGAGCGGTGTGTGGTGATGGGCATGCTGGTGATGGAGGTAGTGGCTGAGGATGTAGTGCATGCAGGTGTGAGTGGAGACGAGACAGGGAGGGAGGAGGAGGACGTGGAGGAGGGAGACATAGTGGAAGCAGTGGATTTTGGTGTGTCTGCATGGGTCTGGTGCTTGTGTGAGTGTCTGTGGGATGTGTGGTGCTTATGTTTGCCATGTCCACTCTTGTGTGTTGATGAGTGTGCATGCTGGTCTGATGGTGTGCTTGGGATAGGCTGAGGTACAGGGGATTGGGTCTGGGTAGTGGGAGTTGGAGGGGGGAGGCTGGACACAGGGACAATGGCTGCCATCAGTGCTGAGGCCAGAGCCTGAAATGCTCTCTGTTGGGCTGCCAGGCCAGAATGAATGCCCTCCAGGTATGCATTTGTGTGCTGCAAATGCCTCTCGATACCCTGGATGGCATTCAAAATGGTTGATTGCCCAACAGTGAGGGATCTCAGGAGGTCAATAGCCTCCTCACTGAGGGCAGCAGGACTGACTGGGGCAGGGGCTGAGGTGCCTGGGGCGAAGGAGATGCCCACCCTCCTGGGTGAGCGGGCACGGGAAACTCGATGAGGGGCTGCTGGGAGGGCGGTGCTGGTAGGAGGATGGCGGC
This sequence comes from Pleurodeles waltl, assembly GCF_031143425.1. Lineage (NCBI taxonomy): Eukaryota > Metazoa > Chordata > Amphibia > Caudata > Salamandridae > Pleurodeles > Pleurodeles waltl. The sequence goes on along the minus strand of NC_090442.1, from coordinate 70,417,856 downwards.
TGTACCTGTTGAGGCGGTGGGCACAGAGGTGCCCGCCACCTCAAGGGAGCTTCCATCAGAGGAGGAGTCGCTGTCGCTGGTGTCTGCTCCTGTCCCCGTCATCGAGCTCCCCTCGCCCTCCGTCCCACTGGTGCCTTCAGACTCTGTAAATTCACCCTCCTGGGCCATGTGGGTTGCAGCTCCCTCCGTCTCCGGTGCCAATGCTCCTCCGCCAGATGATGCTAATGCACACAAGGACAGGGTGACAAAACAAAAAGGGGGGAAAGACAGAAGAGACACATGGTCAATGCCTGCAACACAACTACCGTTGGCGAATACAAAACACAGAAAGCAGCCCTATGCACTAGCCCATGCACTAACAGTGCAGGGGAAAAGCACAGGCCCATGGGGGACTCTGCCTAGACCCATCTGATGCACAGCTGGAACCCACAGGAGCCTTACTAGGTGTGGAGGGCCACTACCACTTTTGGGGTTGGAGTGGCACTGAGCCTGCAAAACAATGGATCTACCTTGGCGCGTCTGCCCCGACCTAAGGGAACCCACAGCCCTTTTCCCCCACCCAGAAACCTCATAAAGCACGCAGAGTCAGCTGAATTAGACTGTACTCACCCCCTTGTGGCTGCTGTGATGCCCTCAAGCGCCCATCCAACTCAGGATATGCCACCACCAGGATCTGGTACATCAGGGGGGTCATGGTGCGATTGGCACCCCTTCCACGTTGGGAGGCCATCCCAGCAGCGCAGGTCCTCCCATCTTTTGCAGCAGTGGGTGCTCCGTCTATGGTAGACCCCCAGGGTCCGCACTTCCTTGGCGATGGCATGCCAAATCCCCTTCTTCTGGTGGGCGCTGACCTAGAGGAATAGTGAAGTAAGAATGGATGTTACTCCCACGTGCGGTTCTTCTTACCCATTGCCCACAAACCTCCCACCCTGGCCCAGAAAAACATACACTCACCATCCTCACATGCTGGCCTGTGCCCCCGTCTCTTCCATCCATGACACTCCATACATTCATGTGCCATCCACCATGCACACAGTTTACTCACCTGTTTGTCTGGAGGACCGTAGAGTATCGTGTACTGGGGGAGGACCCCATCCACCAGTTTCTCCAACTCCTCCGCAGTGAAGGCAGGGGCCCTTTCCCCAGACACTGTAGCCATTGTTGCTTCCAGACTCAGGTCACAGCAGCACTTGCAGTGTAGGTCCTCTCCTGTTGAAGGTCAGGTATCAAGTGAGTGAACAGATAGAAAATGGTGGTCACGTCTGCGGCGGTGCGTACCGTCACCGCCGGCGTACATCGTCATTGGATCCTGGAACCCATAGGGCCCAATGATAACCAATGCTGAGCTGCACCGCGGTCTTCGACCGCCTACCGCGACGCTGCACAACGCCAGCGATGTTACTTCATTTCCCCTTGTCCCTCCTTACAGGTCAGGCAGCCGCCATTTCAGGGGGCCACATGGCAGGCCAACTAACTGCGTCACAGCACTTTTGGCCAGGAATACGGACAGACAAATCACACACCGATTATATCACGATTGTGCTAAACAGCCTTGTGAAACCTATGTGGTGTATGACCCTCTGCTCACCCTTCTCCTCCATAGGGCACGTCCGCTGGGGCAGGTGATGAGATGGCGTCATCCTCCGGTATACAGACCCCTGGTGGACCTGTCGACAATGAAAGACAGACACATCATTATAACCTACAGACTTGATCGTGCCACAATCCATGAACTGTGTGCCCAGTTGGAGCCAGACCTGATGTCAGCTATCCACCATCCCACAAGAATCCTCCCTCTAGTGCAGGTGCTGTCAGTACTCCATTTCCTGGCCAGTGGGTCCTTTCAAACAACAGTGGCCATGGCATCAGGGATGTCACAGCCAATGTTCTCTAACGTGTTTTCCAGAGTGTTGTCTGCCCTGCTGAAACACAAGCGCAGCTACATCGTGTTCCCTCAGGTGGAGGATTTGCCCACAGTGAAAGGTGACTTCTATGCCCTGGGACATATCCCCAACATCATTGGTGCCACTGATGGGACACATGTGGCCTTTGTCCCCCCTGCAGGAATGAACAGGTTTACAGAAACCGCAAAAGCTACCATTCTATGAAATGTGCAGATGGTGTGTTTGGCAGACCAGTACATCTCCCATGTGAATGCCAAGTATCCTGCCTCAGTGCATGACGCTTACATTTTGAGGAATAGCAGCATCCCTTATGTGATGGGGCAACTCCAGAGGCACTGGGTGTGGCTAATAGGTGAGCCCAAGGTCCCAATACAGTTGACATAGGTGTCTGGGTATGGGAGAGTCCCTAAGGGTTGGAGGATGTCTAACAGTTGTCCCTCGATATTTGCAGGTGACTCTGGTTACCCCAACCTGTCATGGCTAATGACCCCAGTGCGGAATCCCAGGACAAGGGCAGAGGAACTCTACAATGAGGCACATGGGCAAACTAGGAGGATAATAGAGTGCACCTTCGGCCTCCTGAAGGCCAGATTCCGGTGCCTCCATCTGACAGGTGGCTTCCTGTATTACTCACCGAAGAAGGTGTGCCAGATAATCGTGGCATGCTGTATGATGCACAACCTGGCTTTGCAACGCCAGGTGCCTTTTCTGCAGGAAGATGGGCCTGATGCTGGTCTTGTGGAAGCTGTGGAGCCTGTGGACAGTGAAGAAGAGGAGGCAGAAGAAGAAGATATAGACACCCGAAACAACATCATCATGCAATACTTCCAGTGAGACACAGGTAAGAGGATGGCACTGCTACTCACATATCATACTACTGTAGGGCATTGCATAAATCTGCCTTTTTACCTCTGTGTATGGACCCTAAAATGTCACTTTGCCTTTCCATTTCCAAGATCTGGGTCCCACTTTGTGCCCTCTGCTATGTTTACTGCTGCCCAACAACTGTGTAACATTGGTATGTGAACATGAACATTGACATTGCTATATTTCTGAGAGGTTGCAATTACACATTTGTGAAAGTTCAGACTGACTCCAGATTGATTTGTGATTCAAGGGTGTTTATTTCTGTGCAAATAAGTGGAGGGGGTGTGCAATGGGCTGGGGTGATGGTGGAGGAATGTCCATGGTAGAGTCCAGTCTCTTGGTCTCACAGGTGCATTGTCCAAGGGGGCATAGGAAGTGAAGTAATGGCAGTTCAAAGTTGTAAGGGTGACAAACTGGGACAAAAGGGTGACAATCAGGAGAGTGCTATTTCCTGGCGGGGGTCTTGGCAATGTTCTCTGTCTTGTTCCTGGATCTCAGGGACCGTTTGCGGGATGGTTCTCCTTCTGCAGGGTGTGGGGTGCTGGTGGCCTGTTGGTCCTGTGGCGGGACCTCCCGTCCACTAGCGCCGGCGGAAGTGGAGGGCTGTTCATCATTCAGGCTAGTGTCAGGGACCCGTTTGTGTGCCACTGTGTCCCTCATGGTGTTGGCCAGGTCTGCCAGCACCCCGCAATGGTGGCCAGGGTGGTGCTGATGGACTTCAAGTCCTCCCTGATCCCCAGGTGGTGTTCCTCCTGCAGCCGCTGGGTCTCCTGAAACATGGCCAGTACCGTGCCCATGGTCTCCTGGGAATAATGGTATGCTCCCATGTTGTTGGAGAGTGCCTCGTGGAGAGTGGGTTCCCTGGGCCTGTCCCCCCCCTGTCGCACAGCAGTCCTCCCAGTTTACCTGTTGTCCTGTGCCTCTGTCCCCTGAACAGTGTGCCCACTGCCACTGACCCCAGATCCCTGATTGTCTTGGATTAGGGGGTTTGCCTGGGTTCCCTGTAGTGATGGACACACTGCTGATTGATGTGTCCTGGGGACAGAGGGATGGGCATGCTGGGTGGGTGCTGTGGTGGTGTTTCCTGAGGGGGGAGCTCTGTGGTGGTTTGTGACAGTGGCAGGGGAAACGACTGTCCAGAGGTCCCTGATGGGCCGGGCTGGTCATCTTGATCCAGGCGTGCAGAGCTGCTGTCGTCACTGTGGGCCTCTTCTGTGGGGGGACTGGATATGTCTGACACCTCCTGTCCGGTGACGTTGGGTATGGGTCCTGTTGGGGTGTAAATGCATAGTTATTGTATCTGTGTGTGCCATCCTGTGCAATGGGTGAGTTGCCCTCTACTCCTGTGCTTGCACTATTGTGTTTGCCCTTGTGTGATTAGTGATTTTGGGGTCTGGATGGGTATCTGTACTGGACATGCTTTGGTGATGGGGGTTCATGCATAGGTGTTGCATGCAGGGCTTGGTATTGGGGTGGGTGGGTTGTGATGGTGGGGCATATGTGAGGTGTTGGGGTGATGGGGGTGAGGGTGGGGGTATGTGATGGCATGCAGGTGGGGGGTGATAGTAATAGAGATTTGACTTACCAGAGTCCAGTCCTCCTGCTACTCCTGCAAGGCCCTTAGGATGCTGTATTGCCAAGACTTGCTCCTCCCATGTTGTTAGTTGTGGGGGAGGAGGTCGGGGTCCACCGTCAGTCCTCTGTACTGCTACCTGGTGTCTGGATACCACGGAACGCACCTTCCCCCGTAGGTCGTTCCACCTCTTCCTGATGTCATCCTGTGTTCTTGGATGCTGTCCCACTGCGTTGACCCTATCGACGATTCTCTGCCATAGCTCCATCTTCCTAGCAATGGAGGTGTGCTGCCCCTGTGATCTGAAAAGCTGTGGCTCTACCCGGATGATTTCCTCCACCATGACACTGAGCTCCTCAGAAAACCTGGGGTGTCTTTGAGGTGCCATGATGTGGTGTGAGTAATGTGTGAGGTGATGTTTGTTGTGCTGTGTGATGTGTTGTGTTGGGGTGTGTTGTTTGAGGTGCGTGGATGTTGTATGAGTAATGATGTTGTGTGCTTGTGGATGCTGGTGTTGAGTTTGCTATTCTCTCTCTGCTTCTTCACAAAAATGTCGTTGTAAGGGGTTGTGGGTAATGTGGGTGTGTGTTTTATAGTGTTGTCAGTGTGTGAGTGTGGTGTGTGTATGTGTATCAGGTGTGTGTATTTAGAATTGTCCAATGTGGTTGTGGTTTGTAATTGTGTGTGTATTTTGAGCGCGGCGGTGTGTACGGCCAATGGTTTACTGCGGTTGAAAGACTGCTGCGTTGATTCGTGGGTCGTGATAGTGTGGGCTTATTCTTGTTGGCTTGACGGTGTGGGTTTTGCTATCGCCAGTTTATCACTGACCTTTGGTGTGGCGGACTTGTGTGGGTGTCTGTATTGTTGGCGGCCTTCAGCACGGCGGTAAGCGGGATTTACCGCCAGGGTTGTAATGAGGGCCTCAGTGTATTAGCCATACTGTTGATGGTGTTTTCGGTACTGTTAAGGATTGCGTACGTAGCGTCCTTCTTTGCCATGATTTGTTGCTTACATGTCAAATTAAAAGGCAAGAACAGTTCTGTTGCACTCACTTGCTTCCAGGGCACACGTTTGATCTCAGAACTTGCAATGTCCAACTCAACTGCATATTAGATCTATGTTATCTTTGCCCATGCTGTAAAAAAGACATGTCATTTTGTATGATATAAATTGCAGAAGACACAATGTGGTTTAATGTGTAAATACGAGTGGACAATGTATTCATTCCATTATCAATGACAGACAATGTTTTCTCCAAATTAGGCTGATCAATTTGCCTTAAACGAACAGCAGCTTCCATTTGTAAAAGTTTCCACATTTCATTATAAATGGCATATAGAAACTTTTTTGAATGTGGTGACCTAGGACCCAACAAGAAATCTTGCAGATGCATGTCATCAGTGAGAAGAGATAGGTGTTGTTTTACAGCTGATAAAGGGGGTCATTCTGACCTCGGCGGTAAAAGGCCCTTACCGCCGGTCAGAAGTCCGCCATTCTACCGCCGCGGCCGCGGTAAACCGCCACGGTCATTCTGACCACCAACTGTGAAACCGCCAACAATCCGACATCCAAGGAAGGCCGCCTCATCAGCGGGCCGCGGAAAACTGGAGATGACCAAACCTCCACCGTCACGCCAACACAAACACGCCCATGCCATTCTGACCCACGAATCCACGCGGCGGTCTTTCAACCGCGGTATTCCATTGACGGTACACACCGCTGCATTCAAAATACACACACAGCTCCAAAACACAGCCACATTGGACAATTTGAAATACACACACCTGACACACATACAAACAACACTCCCACACATCCAATCAACTATAAAACACACACCCACATCACCCACAAACCCCCACTAGTTGGAAATCGGAGAGAAGGCGATAGAGATAGAGATAGAGAGAGCGAGCACAGCAATCGAAAACCCCAACACACACAGGAACCCAACTTCATCACCCACACCACATCTACGCACACATCACTACATATCACCACGCACATCACCACAAACACCACCCCACACCTCATCCACACCACCCCATGGCACCCTAAAGACACCCCAGGTTCTCGGACCAAGAACTCAGGGTCATGGTGGAGGAAATTATAAGGGTTGAGCCCCAGCTCTTCGGCACACAGGTGCAGCACACCACTATAGCAAGGAAGGCTGAGCTATGGCAAAGGATCGTAGACAGGGTCAACGCTGTGGGACAGCATCCCAGAAATCGGGAAGATATCAGAAAGCGATGGAACGACCTACGGGGGAAGGTGCGCTCGATGATCTCAAGGCACAACATCGCTGTGCAGAAGACTGGCGGCGGACCCCCACCCACTCCACCCCAATTCACAGCATGGGAGCAAGAGGTGGTAAACATCCTGCATCCTGATGGCCTCGCTGGAGTACACGGAGGAATGGACTCTGGTAAGTCGAATCTCAACTACTTCACCCCCCCAACCACCAGCATGCCAACCCCCCCCCTCACCCCCAATCTCAACCCCCCAGCACACAACCTCCCTGCCAATGTCTCACCAGCACAACCCACCCTAAACAACACCAACCCCTGAATGCCAACACAAACCATAGACAGCCACCACCAAAGCATGACCATTGCACATACCCATACACCCCCCCCCCACCACCCTCACAACACCTCCCACAAGGGAATGCCAGCACTGGGGGACAAGGGCACTCAAAATGCACGCCATGGCACACACAGAAACAATAACCATACTCCTTTACCCCTGCAGGGCCCGAACGCCAACACACCGCCACGGAGGGTCCAGATTTGTCCATCCCACCCCCAGAACAGGCCCCCAGCAAGGACAGCAGCTCTGTCGACCTAGAACCGGATGACCAGCCCGGACCATCGGGGACCTGTGGACAGTCGGTTCCCCACACACAGACACAGGCCACAGCAGACCCAACCCCCTCTGGGAACACCAGCACAGCTCCCACCCAGCGGGCCCATGCCTCTGTCTCGCGGACGCGTCAATCAGCGGTGTGTCTGCCACTACAGGGCACCCAGGCTGACCCAACACCCCAACAACAACAGGGACCTGGGGGCAGTGGTAGTGGGCACACCGTCCAGGGGACAGAGGCCCGGGGAAACAGGGCAACTAGGAGGGCTGCTGTGCCAGAGGGGGTTGACCGGCCCAGGGAACCCACTCTCCAAGAGGCCCTCACCACCATCATGGGAGCATACCATCACTCCCAGGAGACGATGGCGACGGTACTGGCCAGGTTCACCGAGATCCAAGCACAGCAGGAGGAACGGTACATGGGGTTCAGCAATGAACTCAGGAACATCGCTACCGCTATGGGGACCATAGTCCAGGCCCTCAACCAGATAGAAACCACATTGCGGGACCATGTGGCACCACAAAGGGCCCCTGTCACTAGCCAGGAACAGCCTACCACCTCCGCCGGCGCTAGTGGTCAGGAGGCCCCCACAGAACGACGGCCCACCAGAACCCCACCTCCTGCTGAAGAACAACCACCCCGCAAGAGGAACCTGAGATCTCAAAGGAAGACAGAGTAGGATGCCAAGACCCCCGCCAGCCTAATATCCCCCCGGATGTCATTCCACTGTCCCACAGTGTCACCCTGTCCAACCTTGAACTGCCCCTGCTCCATCCTTCCACAGGCATATGGACAATGCACCTGTGCGACCGAGAACTGGACTCTGCCATGGACATAACTCCACCCTCACCCATCACCATTTTAATATCATGTACCAATATCTAGCACTAAAAATAAATCACTCATTGCACTGAAATCATTCAGGAGTCAGCCTGTATTATTTACAAATGTATAACACATTACTGATCAATAATGTTCTGTTATTTTTGTGATGACAACATACCGATGTCAATAAGCATTAGTCCATGGGCTAACCAAGCAGAAGTCACGCAGTTGGTTATACAGCACTGAAAAGGGAAGGGAAAATCAAACATCAGTTTAAAAGAACTGGGGGGAAATACACAAAGTAAAGATGCAGGGGGCTTTCAGTAAATGTTAAATGGCGTGGGTGATTCTTACCTGTGTGCTACTGAAAATACTGTTGGATAACTCTGTCCTTGTTGTCTGGGTCGTCCTCTTCGTCTTCCTCCTCTTCACTCTCCGCAGGCTCCACAGCTGCTTCAACACCACCATCTGGACCATCCTCCTGCAGGAAAGGCACCTGACGTCGCAATGCCAGATTGTGAAGCATACAGCAGGCCACGATGATCTGGCACACCTTCTTTGGTGAGTACATCAGGGATCCCCCTGTCATTTGCAGGCACCTAAACCTGGCCTTCAGGAGGCCAAAGGTTCTTTCTATCATCCTCCTAGTTCGCCCATGGGCCTCATTGTACCGTTCCTCTGCCCTGGTCCGGGGATTCCTCACTGGGGTCAATAGCCAAGGCAGGTTGGGGTAACCAGAGTCACCAATTAGCCACACACGGTGTCTCTGTAGCTGTTCCATCACATAAGGGATGCTGCTATTTCGCATCACATACGCGTCATGCACTGACCCAGGGAACTTGGCATTCACATGGGAGATCTACTGGTCAGCCAAACAGACCACCTGGACGTTCATAGAATGGTAACTTTTCCTGTTTCTGTACACCTGCTCATCGTCTTTTGGGGGTACTAAAGCCACATGGGTCCCATCAATGGCACCAATTATGTTGGGGATATGTCCAAGGGCATAAAAATCACCCTTCACAGTGGCCAAATCAACCTCCTCAGGGAATACAATGTAGCTCCGCATGTGTTTCGTCAGGGCAGACAACACTCTAGACAATATTTTTGAAAACATAGGCTGAGACATTCCAGATGACATGGCCACTGTTGTCTGGAATGAGCCACTTGCCAAAAAATGGAGGACTGACAGAACCTGCACTAGAGGGGGAATTCCTGTGGGTTGGCGGATGGGGGACATCAGGGCTGGCTCCAGCTGGGCACACAGTTCATGTATAGTGGCTCGGTCAAGTCGGTATCGTAGTATGATATGGCGTTCTTCCATTGTCGACAGGTCCACCAGCGGTCGGTACACGCGAGGATTCATCCTTCTCCTCGCAAGTCCCAGCGGACGGTGCCTAGGAAGGACAACATGGAGCACAGAGTCAAGCAAATCACAGGTACGTTCACCACAGCATGCATAGCACACAATTATCTATGTATTGAAAGGCGTGTATGTGTGGCAATGCAAGGCCTAGGCCTGTGTGACGCAGTACAAATTATGCCATGTGGGCCCTTGAAATGGCGGCTGCCTGACCTGTGAAGTGGGACAATGGGATGTGAGGTCAATGTGCTGGCGTGGCACACCGTGGCGGTAGGCGGTCGAAGACCGCTATACGAATCCGCATTGGCTAACATTGAAACATATGGGTTTCAGGAGCCAATGACGAGGTGCGCCGGCGGTCGCGGTACGCACCGCCGCGGTACGCACCGCCGCGGGCGTGACCGCCATTTTCTATCTGCTTAATCACTCGAGACCTGATCATCCACAGGAGAGGACCTATACTGCAAGTGCTGCTGTGACCTCGGTCTGGAAGTGACAATGGCTGCTGCGACTGGGGAAAGGGCCCCTGCCTTCACGTCTGAGGAGTTGGAGAAACTTGTGGATGGGGTCCTCCCCCAGTATGCGTTACTCTACGGTCCTCCAGACCAACAGGTAAGTACACTGGGTGCACATTGAATGGGCTATGCCTGTGTGGAGTGGGGTTGATGTAAGTTGGTGGGGTGGGGGGCGAATGAGGAGTGCAACGCACGACAGATGAGAGCATGTGCCATATGGCAAGGTTGGGGAGGGGGGGCCAATCGCATCTAACATGCAGAAAATTGATGAATTTTTCCTTCCCACCCTGTACATGTCAAATAGGTCAGCGCCCATCAGAAAGTGGACATTTGGCGTGTCATCGCCAAGGAAGTCCGGGCCCTGGGGGTCCACGTCAGACGGGGCACCCACTGCCGCAAGAGGTGGGAGGACATCCACCGCGGGACCAGGAAGACCGCCGAGTCACTGCTGGGGATGGCCTCCCAACCTAGGAGGGGTGCCAGTCGTACCCTGACCCCCCTGATGTCCCGGATCCTGGCGGTGGCCTACCCTGATTTGGATGGGCGCTTGAGGACATCACAGCAGACACAAGGGGGTGAGTATCAGCACATTCTGCTATCTCTCTGCGCAGTGGAGGCGTCTGGGTGGGGGAGGAGGGTTGTGGGTGACATTAGGCCAGGGCGCTTTCTGTAGTGTAGTCCTCTCCTTTAGGCATGGCCCTGTGCTCCCGGCCCCCACCTCTGCAGGGTGACAAGTACAGCTATCGATGGTCCAGCATCACACATGTGCACGATTGTCGTCTCTAGACCTGTTGTCCTAGTCAGAAGTACGGAGTAGTGTACCCCGAATGCGCGGCTTAGTGCATGAGGCTCCTGTGTCTGTCCTCTCCGCCAACGGTGTTGACATTGCATGCACTCAACCTGGTCTTCGTTTTTCTCCCCCCACCCTTCTTCTTCATCTTCTTGTGCATGTGTGCATTAGCATCATCCGGCGGAGGAGAATTGGCATTGGAGCACGAGGGAGCTGCAAGTCACAAGGCCTCGGTGGGACCAGGAACAGACACCGAGGGCACCAGTGATCCGGAGGGCGAGGGGAGCACCACAACGGGGACCGGTGGTGACACCAGCGACACCGACACGTCCTCGGATGGGAGCTCCCTAGCGGTGGCGGCAACATCCGGGCCCCCCGCCTCTACAGGTAGTCCACCCTTTGCCAGCAGTGACACTTCAATCAGCAGCAAGGGGACAGCCAGCCCCCCCCCAGGCAAGAGGACCAGGAAACTAAAGGGCCGCCGTGAGAGGACTGACACGGCTGCCCCCAAGGAGCAAAGTTTGCCCACTTCACCAGCCACAACATCTAGGGGAGGCAAGGGCCCGAGAGCCCCATCTAAGGAGCGAAAGGGCAGCAGGGCGGAGAAGTCAGCCAGCAGGAGCGCGGAGCAGGAGGGGCCCACAAGCCCCATCCCGGGTGTTAGGGAGGACACCAAAGGGCCCAGGACTCCGTCACCGAAGGGTCCAGCAACAGCACGGTCGGAGGGCGACTGAGCAGGCACTGCTCCGCTGGGCCCCGCAGTCTCAAGCACCGCTCCGCTGGGCCCTTCCTGTCAAGCACCGCTCCGCTGGGCCCCGCCGGGCCCCGCCGTCTCAAGCACCGCTCCGCTGGGCCCTTCCTGTCAAGCACCGCTCCGCTGGGCCCTTCCTGTCAAGCACCGCTCCGCTGGGCCCCGCCGTCTCAAGCACCGCTCCGCTGGGCCCCACCGTCTCGAGCACCGCTCCGCTGGGCCCCGCCGTCTCGAGCACCGCTCCGCTGGGCCCTGCCGTCTCGAGCACCGCTCCGCTGGGCCCCGCCGTCTCGAGCACCGCTCCGCTGGGCCCTTCCTGTCAAGCACCGCTCCGCTGGGCCCTTCCTGTCAAGCACCGCTCCGCTGGGCCCCGCCGTCTCGAGCACCGCTCCGCTGGGCCCCGCCGTCTCGAGCACCGCTCCGCTGGGCCCCGCCGTCTCAAGCACCGCTCCGCTGGGCCCCGCCGTCTCAAGCACCGCTCCGCTGGGCCCTTCCTGTCAAGCACCGCTCCGCTGGGCCCTTCCTGTCAAGCACCGCTCTGCTGGGCCCCGCCGTCTCAAGCACCGCTCCGCTGGGCCCCGCCGTGCCCCGCCGTCTCGAGCACCGCTCCGCTGGGCCCCGCCGTCTCAAGCACCGCTCCGCTGGGCCCCGCCGTCTCAAGCACCGCTCCGTTGGGCCCCGCCGTCTCAAGCACCGCTCCGCTGGGCCCTTCCTGTCAAGCACCGCTCCGCTGGGCCCCGCCGTCTCAAGCACCGCTCCGCTGGGCCCCGCCGTCTCGAGCACCGCTCCGCTGGGCCCCGCCGTCTCAAGCACCGCTCCGCTGGGCCCCGCCGTCTCAAGCACCGCTCCGCTGGGCCCCGCCATCTCAAGCACCGCTCCGCTGGGCCCTTCCTGTCAAGCACCGCTCCGCTGGGCCCTTCCTGTCAAGCACCGCTCCGCTGGGCCCCGCCATCTCAAGCACCGTTCCGCTGGGCCCTTCCTGCATGCACTGTTAACGGTTCACTGTGCCCACCATGCCTCCTCCTTGACCAGTGGAGACTGTAATCCACCTGATGGACTGTGGCTTTGCACTCCCCAGGATGGAACAGTGGGCAACCCACCAACTGTAGAGACTTGAGAGACTGTGGCTTTGCACTCCCCAGGATGGCACAGTAGGCATGGTGGCCCCTTCATGGATCTGGCGTCGTGGACTCATGTGGCTGTGGTGCCCCCCCCTTCCCTTCCCCCTGAGGTGCCTGTAGTTTTTTCATCAGATGCCCCTGCAGTGTTCTCTCCAGAGGACTCAGGTCTCCTGTGTGGGCTTTGCTCTTGTGTTGCTACACTTTGGCCCACGGACACTTCGATTTTCTTTTGATGTGCAGGACTAATTGCCTCGGTTATCCATTGCACTGTATATGGAATTATTTTGATATTGATTATTTGGCTAGTTGACCATTACTTTTCAGAGCCTATTTTGTACATACATTTTTATTCACAATTTAATTATCTCTTTGCATTTTTCTGGGGGGTTTGGGTGGTGTCACTGTGACTTGTTGCTCTGCATTGGTGTGTACATAGTTTGGGGGGGTGGGGGTCGCATATGTGTGTGCCGTAAGCTTTCCTCCTCCCCCCTCCCATGTGTCGTAGGTGCAGTACTCACCGTTGTCGTATGTGCCGGCGTTCGTACTCGTGGTAGATGAGCAGGTAGACGAGAGCAGGTAGGATGTTTAATTCGGGTTCCATGCTGTCCTCCTTCCTCGTGGAGTGCGTAGAGGTGAGCGTTTTCCCGTTCGTAGTCTGTTTCCGCCGTGTTTTTATCGGCGGTGCTCCCGCCCCGGAAAAGGTGGCGGATTGGCCTGTCATAATAGTGTGGGCGGTACATTGTCTGCCGCCTGTCTGTTGGCGGTGACCGCCGCGCTGTTTGTTTGTACCGCCGTGGCGGTCGGAGTGTTAATGTGGCGGGCTGTGTTGGCGGTTCCCGCCAGGGTCAGAATTCCATTTTTTGGACCGCTGGCCTGTTGGCGGGTTGGCCGCCGCTTTATCACCGACCGCCAGGGTTAGAATCACCCCCAAAGTGTATTGCTGCAACCTTTGCTGCCATAATTTCCCCATGCTGTAAGTAGTGACCTGAGTGGTGAGTCTAAAAATAACGAGGGTCCGGTCTGCTTGCTTTAAAACCCTGTGAGAACTTTAAAAAATGAGGATGACAACCATTTGTGTCCACTGGCCACAATACTCTACCCATTGGGACCTGAAAGTGTGGGATTACATGTACCATTTTGTACTATATCATTGAGCTGTTCTTCAGTGTAATTTACTAAATGTTGCCAATTATCAAAACTTTTGATTGAGGGGATATGAACCACATTAATTTCTTAAATGTTTGCTAGACCTAGGCAAGAGGTCTGCTGCACACTGTCATTCAGAATAATAACCTGTAGTGGATTTAGACACTCTTTAAACAAGACATCTATGCCCTGCACTTGCCAATGTTTTGTTCCCCAAACTGATTTTAAATACATTTTTCTTTCCAATAATCATAGCTTCTAATGGCTAGTTGGGAAACAAATGAATATGAGTAAATTTATTTAGTATAGGTCAGCATATGTTTCCTTGATTTTGTAGGTATTAATTTGAAATCGTAAAACACAGGATCTGAAGTGTCATGCCCAGACAACCATGTGAATTCCCACTGGTGGAGTCAGACAGTCTTCCCATTTTGTGTAATTGAAGATTTATGTGGAGTACGAGCTGTATGTATGTAATGGTGTGCATAGTGATGGTAACAAAACATTTCACCATAACTGGCAGAGTTCACATACATATCCTCACTCTCAAATAAAGTATAATATTCAAGCTCAGAGATCATAGAAGAAACTATCTCAATCATCATACACAGCACCTCCTGTTATAACATAATCCGTAGGAACCTTAAACACATATGGAATTTATACAGTCTCTGTAGGACCAGAAATATTATAGGTGACCTTATCCCAAACAGTCCTATCAGGAACTGAAACAGCAGAAATGTTCACAAGGGACAGGTCTCTTTGCACTTTATGAGAAGACGGGTGAGGCTTCAGCACCTCGGCTACCAGTTCAACAGAAGAGCCTTCTAGGAGATAATGCCCATTTATAAGTAGGAAGAAAAAAGTCACAAATTCAATAAGCAGAAGTAAAGAAAGTAATGTTAGTATAATACACAAATAGGACCATGGACAGATCAGATAACTATGCTTCAACCAGTGAAGGAAAGCATGTACACCATTAAGTGAAGTATGTGAAGAATCAGAAGAAAAGTTGTCAAGACTGACAAAATAGCCAGAAGCAGTCTGTGTAAAAACAGGAGTCTCAGCATGTGAAAAAGAACTTGTAGACACCCCCAAAGGTGGTTCATCATAAACAACTGTGTTGCTTTGAGTATCGGGACTGCCCAAACACCGTCCTGGAACACTACAGCTCTTTTAATGGGTGGAGCATGTAGCCTTTAAGGCTATGCGCTCCACCGCAGGTAGCTGCTTGCCACTTTCATCCTTTCCCATTTAGCGGCTTCCTGCTTGCACTTACATGGCATCTCGCGTCCTATTCCTGACATCTCTTCCCCTTCTCCTGGGCTCCCTGGCAACCCTGAGGATCTCCTTTTCTCCACTCGGCAGCGTCCAGTCATGTTGGGTAATCTTTGGGTTCCTCAACATCGGATGATCGTATTTTTCCTAAGGGACCAAAGGTAAGAGACAACAATGAGAAAAGGAATGGGTGACCTTCATTTGGGTAACATGTGCGCTACAAATCCTAATATAAAGGACACATCTTATTCTGAATTGATGTTGGCAATTTTGTATGTCGTTCTGTAACAAAACACAAATAATTCAGTGAGTGTATGATTCAGTGAGTGTATGATTTACCTCAAGGTGCCAGTTGGAAATTGGGACAATTAACATATTGCGCACTACAAATATTTTGATAACTGAAGGGTTGGGCTATTGAACTGCATATAGTTTGAGTTACATAATGCAGTGCTTGAATATTTTGAGTAACTGAAGCATTGAGCTATTGAGCCAGATATAGGCCCTCATTCCGACTTTGGCGGTCTTCAAAGAAGACTGCCAAACCTGCGGGTGCCAGAAGCCTGCCAGGGCTGGCGGTCTTCTGCCCACCATATCACGGGTACTGCCGGATTTCCGCCACACTTTGGGCAGAAATCTGGCAGAAGTGCTGGTGGGCGGAGGCACTCTAGAGGTTTCCCCACTGGCTCCGGCACACCAGTAGGATTCTCCCAGCCATGCTATGGGCAATAATACAGCCTGGCGGTGTACTGCTGGCGGGGTGCTGCCGGTGGGAGAACCACCAGAGCACCCGTTCCCGTTCCCTGCTGGACGACCTACCCGGACCAGGTAAGGTGATCGTCCGACAGGGGAAGGGGTGGAAGGGTGGGGGGTGGAAGGGTGGGGGGTGTTGTGTGTGTGGTGTCTGCATGTCTCTATGAATGTGTGTTTGCATGGTAGTATGTGTGTCTGAATATTGAAGTGAGTGCGTGTATGCATGTAAGTGTGTATATGCGACTGTGAGTGTTGTGACTGTGTTTGTCTGCGTGTGAGTATGCATGTTTGAATGGGTGTGAGAGTGTGTGCTTGGGTGCGTGTATGAATGTTGAAGTGAATGTGTGTATGTAAGTGTAGGTGAATTGGTATATGAGTGGGGCATGTGGGCGTCTGTGTGCATGTATGCGGTGAGGGGGGTGTGGGGCGCTGTGTCTGGAGGGGGGTGGGAGGGAGCTGTGGCTTGAGGGGGGTGAGGGGGTTTAGTTGTTGCTTGGCGGGGTGGGGGAGCCATCTACCAGTGACAGGGACGAAATTCCCTGTCAATGTTAGCCTTTCCTCCATGGTTTTTGTGGCGGTGCTACCGCCGTGGAAATCATGGCGGGAAGCGGGCTCCCAGTTCTGCCGGCGGTCTTCTGTGGACTGCCGGATTGGAGATGCTCCTCTCCAACCCCCCCACTGCCGGTATGAGTGGAGATGTCGCAGGTTGGCAGACACCAGCCCGCCACACTTACCGCCACCCTATTGGCGGTGGGACCGCCACATTTACCCTGGCAGTCAGAAGACCGCCTGGGTCATAATGAGGGCCATAGTCTGAGTTTTGATACGCAGTGTCTGAATATTTTGATTAACTGAAGCATGAGGGAATGTACAGATATGTAGATTTTTTTCTTTATATAAGAATGTCTGGTACCTAGAGGTTCAGTAACTAGTGGTCAAAATTAGACCATCATCCTTTGGAACGTCATGCTAGAGGAAGGTTAGAAACCAAAGTCTTAGCGTATAAGGAGAAAAAGGCAGAACCAGAAAAAAGAAGAGGACCCCGAACCTATGCAAATAGAAAGTCTCAGATGCCCCTTAAGTTAGAAGGAATGACAAAGATGTGACATGAAACTTTGTCTATTCTGTGGTGAAAAATGGCAATTTTTTTGCGGGATTGTACTCTGAAGCCAAAAAGAAAAGGGGAGGGTTGGGAAACTAGGAGACCCAAGACCTAGCGAGGCAAGATTTTTGGGTCCTCAATTTCACCTAGCCTCAAAAACCCTGGTGCAGATAACTTCAGTGTGTTTGTATCATCATTTTTATGTGACAGCTCAGTTAACCTGGGAAAGGGGCTCTGCATGTTTTCAGTTACAGGTAAATTCGGGGGCAACTTGGAATTTTAGGGACAAGTCTTTAGCGACACAATTTTCTTACCAATTGAGCCCAAATACCTGGTAGATGAGGTCAAAACTATATATGGTAGCACCTTGAAGTCAGGTCCTATCACTCATTCCACAGCTGACATATGGTTATGTATGCAGGAGACTCAGAGAGAGAGCTTAAGGTTAGTTTTAATCCAAGCCCTGTAGTTCCAAGTTATCCTAGGAATTCCTTGTTTAGAGATTCATATTCCAGATATTGACTGGGAAAAACGCTCCCTTACTTTTTGTTCTAAATTTAGCAAGGAGCGTTTTTTGACCTTGTTTCCTAGTACTGAAGATAGGAATCCCATAGCAGCTATGATGGAAGATACCAGTCCCATTATTGCCCCCTGCTGTTAAGATTTCACAGATGTATTATGAGAAACAAAAGGCAACTACTCTCCCTCTGCATAGACCGTATGATTGCCAAATCGATCTTATTCCTGGGGCTCATATTACCTGGAGTAGAACATAAGCTTGGACAGAGAAAGAAAACCTCCTCTTCAAACAATATCTTGATGAAATACTTTATATTGGGTTTATTAGATCAAGCCACTCACCAGCTCTTCTCTGCTTTTTTTTGTAAAAAAAATAGGGTGGTGAATTACGAACATGTATAGGTTACAGAGCTCTTAACAAAAGTAACTTTTTAAAAATGGTACACTTTGCCCTTAATTACCACGCTATTAGATCAGATAAGGGATACTAAGGTGCTTTCTAAATTAGATCTGAGGGGCGCATATCATTTGGTACGTGTCAGAGAAGGAGATAAATGGACAATGGCTTTTCGCACAAAGTACAGCCTCTATGAGTATTTAGTCATGCCCTTTGGGGTAAAGAGAGAGTATTTGGATGTTTGTGCACTGCCATACATCAACAATATTCTAGTATACTCCTCTTCTATGTCAGACCATGGCAAACATGTCAGAGCCATTCTACAACAATTAAGGACAATAAATTGTTTGTTAAATTAGAGAAATGTGCATTTAATGTATCCAAGGTCTCCTTTCTGGGATATATTCTGTCTTCACAGGGTGCTAATATGGATCCCTAAAAGTTTTCAGCCATCATACAATGTAAGACCCCTAAATCGGTGAAGGAAGTACAGACATTTTGGGGATTCGCCAATTTTTATCAGCATTTTATAGACCACTTTTCCACCTCGGTGGACCCTATTGCCAAATTACAAAAAAAAAGGGGCTGCTTTCCAATGGAATGATGCTGAGGATCAGGCTTTTCAAACATTGAAGATTGCGTTTGTTTGTGTACCCATCCATCTTGCAACATCCTGACACTACACAGCCTTTTATTGTAGAGGCAGATGCGGGATAGGGAAGTACTAGCTATAAAAAAGGCTTTTGAAGAATGGAGACATTACTTATTGGGCTCCTTACATACTGTCACTGTAGCTACTGATTATAGAAATCTGAAATTCCTCAAGTCAGCCAGAGCATTGTCAATGCATCAACTGTGATGGACTTTAATGATTACAACTATTAAATACAATTCCAATCTGGTGGTCAGCATGGTAAGGCCGATAAATTGTAATGGTTGGGTTATGAAGTTCTAGACCAGGAAAGAGATCATCCACCTATAATCCTGGGGGCCCTTTTTCTGAAAATAATTTTATATCGGAAGTAGCTATGGCACAAACTACTAAAGATGCGGATAACATAATTCACAGCCATGACAGTTAGAACAACTTGTAGTATATAAAGGGAGGGTTGTCTATTCCCACCAGTTCTTTACATCAACAGGCCTTAGAATGGTGCCACACACAGGCTCTCCTAGGTCATCTGATGAAAAGAAAAACACTAGACTTTCTCAAAAGACACTTTTAGTGGCCAACACTCAC
The DNA here is from genome assembly GCF_031143425.1 of Pleurodeles waltl. NCBI lineage: Eukaryota > Metazoa > Chordata > Amphibia > Caudata > Salamandridae > Pleurodeles > Pleurodeles waltl. The sequence goes on along the minus strand of NC_090442.1, from coordinate 70,398,852 downwards.
TTATGATCCCAAACAATTTATACAAAAATGTAGCATTTGTGCTCAGAGCAAAAAAAACCATATCAAGCACCCACTGGACTGCTAACTCCCCTACCTACTCCTCCCGCTCCATGGCACGCACTCTCCATGGACTTTATTGAAGAACTCCCTAAGACAGAACAAGGACACATTGTAATCATGGTTACTGTAGTTAGAGCAACTTGTATTATAACAGGGAGGGTTGTCTATTCCCACCAGTTCTTTACACCAACAGGCCTTAGAATGGTGCCACACACAGGCTTTCCTGGTCATCTGATGAAAAGAAAACACTAGACCTTCTCAAAAGACACCTTTAGTGGCCCACACTCACTTATGACCCCAAACAATTTATACAAAAATGTAGCATTTGTGCTCAGAGCAAAAAAAAATATCAAGCACCCACTGGACTGCTAACTCCACTACCTACACCTCCAGCTCCATGGCACGCACTCTCCATGGACTTTATTGAAGAACTCCCTAAAACAGAACAAGGACACATTGCAATCATGGTTACTGTAGATCTGTTAACTAAAATGGCTCATTTCACCCCTGTAGTTGGTTTACCATTATTCAAGGAAATTGCAGATACCTTCTGACAAACTGTTGTAGGTTTACATGGCCTTCCTTCAATTATAGTGTCTGTTCGGGCCCTCAATTTGTTTTTAAGTTCTGGAAGGCTCTTTTAGGGGTATTGCAAATCGATGTCTGTCTTTCCACTAATTATCATCCCCAAACTGATGGGCAGACAGAAAGAGTAAACCAGTGTTTGGAACAATACATTTTGGGCCACATGTACGAAGCATTTTGCACGTCGCAAACAGCGAATCGGGCCGTTTGCAACATGCAAAATGCAATTTGTGATGTACAGACCCATTTTTGAGATTCGGTAATCTATTTACCGAATCTCAAAAAGGGTTTGTGAGTCGCAATTAGGAAGGAGTGTTCCCTTCCTAATTGCGAGTCGCAGTCCCATGAATGTTAAACAATCGCAGTTAGCACTAGTTTCAAACTGGTGCTAACCCATTCGCAAACGAGAAGGAGTCCCCATGGGACCCCTTACCCTTTGTGAATGGCAGCGAAAACATTTTTTCATTTTTTATTTTTGAAATGTATCTCGTTTTCCTTTAAGGAAAACGGGCTGCATTTCAACAAAAAAAACTGCTTTATTTAAAAGCTGTCACAGACATGGTGGTCTGCTGTCTCCAGCAGGCCACCATCCCTGTGAGGGCGGCCATTCCCAATGGGGTCTCAAAATGCGACCTACCTCATGAATATTCATGAGGTAATTCATTTGCGACCCCCTTGCAAATCGCAAACAGTGTCATTGACACTGTTGTACATAAGGTTTTGCGACTCGCAAATTGCGAGTCGCAATACCTGTATTTGGTACATGTGGCCCTTTGTGTCAAATGATAAACAGTACAGCAGACTGGCACAATTTTATCTGGATAGCGGAATTTGCTCATAGAACTCGGTGCACAGTTCTATCAAAGCCTCACCTTTCCAATGCAACTTTGTTTTTCATCCTCATTTCATGATGCTTCTGACGGTTCCTGCTTCTGAAGTACTGGCAGTACAGAACTATATTGAAAACATAAAGGAGTTACAATGGACTACACAAAACAATTTAGAACAGGCCAAAAACATATACAAAAAGAATGCTGACCGACATCATAGACCTAGTCCAGATTATCAAATTGATGACAAGGTATGATTTGAAGGGGCCTCGCAAATTTCAACCATGGTATATTGGCCCTTGGCCCTTTCAGTATTGTAAAAAGAATTCATGATGTAGCAATGAAACTGGATTTGTCTCCTAACATGAGAATGCACCCAATATTCCATGTGTCCCTTTTGAAACCAGTGGCTCCAGGAATTGTTGTTCCGTCAAAACCCCCAGACCTTATAGTCAGAAAATTGACCTGAATTTGAAGTTGAAGCGATTTTGGATTAAAAATGAATACAACACAGCCTGTACTACCTGATTCATTGGAAGGGATACGGTCCATTTTAGATACTCTAACCAGCCCAAACCTATGAGGGGTTCTATATCTGGTGTGTACTGTTGGTCCTGCCCGAACACCGGCCGGGAAAATTATGGTTCCGTTAAGGGGTGCACCGCAGGAAGCTACTCGCCATTTCATCCTTTCACAGTTAGCGGCTTCCTGCTTGCACTTACCTAGCGTTGCGCGTCCTGTTCTCAAGGTCTCTTCTTCTTCTCCCGGGCTCCCTGGCATTCTCGAGGATCTCCGCTCGGCAGAGTCCGATTGTGCCAGGTAATCTTCGGGTTCTTTGTCAGAGGAGGATCGTATATTTCCTAACAGACAAAAGAAAAGAGACAACAATGAGAAAAGCAATGGGTGACCTTTATTTGGGTGCGCTACATATTTTAATATAAAGCAAACATCTGATTCTGAAGTGATGATAGTAGTTTTTTCTGGCATTCTGCTTATGATGAATCCTGTAACAAAACACAAATCTTTCAGTGAATGTATGATTGTTTCTCAAGGTGCCAGCTGGAAATTGGTACAATTAAGATATTGCGCACTGCATGTAGCCTGAGTTCTAAATGCGGTGTTTGAATATTTTGAGTAACTGAAGCATGAGGGAATGCATTGTATCTACAGATATGTAGATGTTTTTCTCTATATATATGTTTAGAACCAGAAAGTTCAGTAACTACTCCAGGAAGCACATATACAACAGTATAGGTACGCTACTCTTTATGCAATACTACATATACTTTCATAATTCACCTTGGCATATTTAAAATTACAGGTATTTTCTTGTGTTTTAGATAGAAAGATTATGCTGTTGAGCAGCTCTATACTACCCCTTAGACGGAGGAAAGTATTACCAGGTACTTACACTATGGCACTCATTATGACATTAGCGGTAAATCCCGCTTACCGCCCTGCTGGCGGCTGCCAACTTACCGCGGCGGCGGCAGATATCCGTTCACCATATTATGACACACACACCAATCCGACAGAATTCAGCCACAGACACAAATCCGCCACACCAAAGGTCAGTGATAAACTGGCGGTATCAAAACCCACACCGTTACGCAAACAGAACAACACCCATCATATTATGACCCATGAATCACCACGGCAGACATTCAATGGCAGTAAACCATTGGCGGTACATACCGCCGCGCTCACAATGGATACCTACATATAAAACAACACCACATTGGACAATTCAAACAACACACACCTGAAAACCATACACACACCACACCACTACAAAACACACACCCACATTACCCACAACCCTTTACGAATACAAATCATTGCCACCAGAGAGACACAAACCACTGATACAACTACATACACACACTACTCACACCTATACACCACTCACGCACTCCACATCACACACCCCAACACATTACCCAACACACCCTCACCAACACACCTCACATAATACCCATGGCATCACAAAGACACCCCCGTTTCACAGAGGAGGAGCTAAGGTTCATGGTGGAGGAAATTGTCAGGGTAGAGCCCCAGCTATTTGGAGCACAGGTGCAGCAGATATCAATAGCCAGGAAGATGGAGCTATGGCAGAGAATCTTGGTCAGGGTCAACACCGTGGGATAGCACCCCAGAGCAAGGGACAACATCAGGAAGAGGTGGAACGACCTAAGGGGGAAGGTGTGTTCCACAGCAGCAAGACACCAGCTCACTATCCAGAGGACTGGCTGTGGACCCCCGCCTCCTCCCCCACAACTCACAGCATGGGAGGAGCAAGTCTTGGCAATAATGCAATCCTGAAGGCCTGGCTGGAGTCGTAGGTAAGGTCTCTGGTAAGTCAACTCTCTACTATTATCACCCCCCTACCTGCATGCCATCACATACCCTCACCCTCACTCCCATCACTCCACTATATCCCACACTCTCCACCATCACATCTCACTAATCCCAATGCCAAGCCCTGCATGCTGTACCAATGCATGGACACCCCTCACAGCCCTGCATGGACACTCATCACTAAAGCATGCACAGCATATAGAACTAACAATCCCACCATACACTAACAATCAAAAGTGAAAGCTGCCAGTGCAAATCCAACCACAGAGGGGAAGCCAGAGATGTACAACATGTCATACACATTAACCATAACACATCATTTACATCCCCACAGGTACCCCAGGCAATGTCACCGGAAAGGAGGTGCCAGCACTATTCGGTCCCCCAACAGAAGAGGCCCACAGTGATGACAGTAACTCTGGTCTTTAGGATCTGGACAATCTACCTGGCCCATCAGGGACCACTGGACAGCCAGTTATCCAAGCCCAGTCACACACCACCGCAGAGCTTCCCCTATCAGGATCCAACACCACAGCACCCAGCGTACCCACACCTCTGCCCCCAGGACACATCAAGCTGCAGTGTGTCCACCTCTACAGGGACCCCAGGCCACACCTCGCACACAAGACAATCAGGGGCGGCCTGGGGTTAGTGGTAGTGGGCACACCGTTCAGGGGACAGAGGCACAGGCCAACAGGGAAACTGGGAGGAGTGCTGTGCGCCAGGGGGAGGACAGGCTCAGGGAACGGACTCTTCAGGAGGCACTCTCCGAGATCCTGGGAGCCTACCAACATTCCCAGGACACGATGGGCCAGATCCTGGACAACGTGCAGGAGAAGAGGCGGCTGCAGGAAGGACAGTACCAGGGGATCAGGGAGGACTTGCAGACCTTCAACAACACCCTGATCTCCGTAGCAGAGGTGCTGGCAGACAAGGCCAACATTATGAGGGAGGCATTCTCACACCAGAGGGCCCCTGCCACTAGCCCGATATGTGAACAGCCTTCCAGGTCCGCTGCCGCTAGTGGCCAGGAGGCCCTGCACCAGGACTCACAGGCCACCAGCACCCCTCCCTTTGCAGAAGGTGGACCACCCTGCAAACTTTCGCTGCGATCCAGTCAGAAGCCAGAGACACATGCCAAGACCCCTGCCAGGAAATGAGACTCTCCTGATTGTCCCCCTTGTGTCCCACTCAATCACCCTGTCCACCTTGAACTGCCATTGCTCCCCTTCCTATGTCCCCTTGGACAATGCACCTGTGCTACAAACAGACTGGAAAAATACCCTGGACTTTCCTCCATCATCATCCCATCCCATCGCACTTTCCCCCTATATGTTAGCACTTCAATAAACACCCTTTGAAAAAAATCCATTTGGAGTATGTCATGAGCATAGATTAATGACCTGTAGCTGGCTGTAGTGATCACACCAGCAGGAGTATTTATCAATTCACCAACATCTGCAAAATGAATTGCCAGAGGGAACAGTAAGTGGGCATAGAAGTGGGAAATATCAGCATGCCATTGCCACACAGATTACAACCAGTCATTGAAATGTAAAGTTACAGTGTCCTGTGTGTCATTGGAAGTATTGACGGATCACAGATGTTCTGTTGTCCTCATCCTCATCCTCTGCCTCCTCATCCTCACTGTCCACAGCGTCTACTGCTGCCACAGGGGCATCTCCAGTCTCCTCCTCCTGCAGAAAAGGGACATGGCGTCTGAGGGCCAGGTTGTGCAACATGCAGCAAGCCACTACTATCTGGCAGACCTTCTTGGGTGAGTAGCACAGGGATCCACCTGTTGGATGGAGGCACCAGAACCTGGCCTTCAGGAGGCCAAGGGTTCTCTCAATGATCTTTCTGGTTCGCCCATGTGCCTCATTATAATGTTCTTCTGCCCTTGTCCTGGTATTCCTCACAGGGGTCAGCAGCCATGATAGGTTAGGGTAACCAGAGTCACTTGCAAATATTGAGGGACAACACTTAGCCACACACTATCCGATATGCCCCACACCAACATATACAGGGTGGGAACCAGGGCTCACCTATTAACCACACCCTGTGCCTCTGGAGTTGGCCCATCACATTTGGGATGCTGCTATTCCTCAGGACAAAGGCATCATGCGCCAACCCAGGATACGTAGCATTGACGTGGCAGATATACTGGTCCGCCAAGCACACCACTTGAACATTCATGGAGTGGAAACTCTTATGATTCCTGTGCACCTGTTCATTCTGCCGGGGGGGTGTCAAATGCAATATGTGTACCATCAATCGCCCCAATTATGTTGGGGATATGTCCCATTGCATAAAACTCGGCCTTCACTGTGGGCGAATCCTCAACCTGGGGGGAAACAATGTAGCTGCACATGTGTTTTGTCAGGCAGGCAATACTATTGTCAGCATTATTGAGAACATTGGCTGTGACATTCCTGTTGCCAAGCCCACTGTCACTTTTAAAGAACCAGTTGCCAGGAAATGGAGTACAGATAGCACTTGCACAAGAGGGGGATCCCAGTCAGATGACGGATAGCAGATATCAGGTCAGGCTCCAAATGGGCACACAGATCTGTGATTGTGGCCCTGTCAAGTCTATAGGTGAGGATAATGTGCCTGTGGTCCAGTGTATTCAACTCCACCAGCGGTCTGTACACGGGGGTATGTCTCCATCTCCTATTCATCCGCAGCAGTAGGTATATAAGGGACACAAGAGTGAGGCGGCTGTCACAAACAGAACATTGGAGCCACAACAGTAGTTTGCATTCTGTAAACATGTAATGGGTCATTGTGATTTGTCCAGTATGTGCCTATTTCTCCTGTGATGCAGCATGATTCCATAGGGCTGCCCCCCCCATGAAATGGTGTCCGTCTGTCCTGTGTGGAGGGACAGGTGGAGGTGAGGTAATTCCGGTGACGTTGTGCACTGTGGCAGGTGGTGGTCGGGTTGTCGGGGACCGCCGTGCAACTCCTCATTGGTTAATATTGTGCCTTCTGGGTTACAGTGGCCAATGGTAATCTACGCCGGCAGTGACAGTATGCACCGCTGCGGACGTGACCGCCAGTTTTCTATCTGATTCCTCACTTGCTACCTGACCTTCCATAGGAGAGGATCTACACTGCATGTGCTGCTGTGACCTGTGTCTGGAATCTACCATGGCCCGTGTGACCGGGGAAAAGGCCCAAGCCTTCACTTCAGAGGAGTTGGAGAGACTGGTCAATGGGGTCCTACCCCAGTACGGACTGCTTTATGGACCTCCAGACCAACAGGTGAGAACACTGTGGGCACGATGCATGTGGCATGAATGCATGGAGTTGTGTGTTTGAAGGCCCTGTGTAAGGGGGGGTGGATGTCCTCTTTGCGGTGTATACGTTGTGTGCTGGGCTATCTGTGTGCCAATGGTGATGGAAATGGGTATAGTGGGCCATATGTGTGTACTGCCTATGCAGGTCAGTGCCCATCAAAAGAAGGGTATATGGCGTGCCATCACCAAGGATGTGCGGACCTTGGGGTTCTATGGCAGACGGAACACCCATTATCGCAAATGGTGGGAGGACCTGAGACACTGGGCACGGAAGACAGTGGAGGCCCAGCTGGGGATGGCCTTCCAACGAGGAAGGGGTGCCCGTCGGACCCTGACCCCACTGATGGCCTGCATACTAGTGGTTGCCTATCCAGAACTGGATGGGTGCTTGAGGGCATCACAGCAGCCACAAGGGGGTGAGTACAGTGGCTATCATTACAACTTACAGCTGGTGGGGTGGTATCCGGGTGGTAGATGTGTGTTAGTGGGTGACAATAGGCCAGGCCTGACATAGCAGCATAAGTCCTCTGGTGGCTAGGGTTCTGAAGGGATAATCCTGCCTACCTAGCTTGTAAGCATCCACTACTGGTCAGGGCTCGGTGGGTCCCAGGTGTGCTGCAGTTGGCGTTATGTGCTCCTCCTCATGCCTTTGTGGCTAGCAATATCAGTGGTGGTGCAATACATAGTGCGTAGGCCTGTTCCCTGTGTGTGAGGGTGCAGTGTATGCCAACAGTGGTGTTGGTGCAGCTATTGACCCAGTGTATCCTTTTTCTCTCTCCCCCCCTTTCTTGTTTTGTCATCCTGTCCTTATGTGCATTAGCATCTTCTGGCAGAGGAGCAGAGGCACCGGCGACGGAGGGAGTTGCATCCCACAGGACCCAGGAGGCAGAGTCCACTGACACTAAGGGCACCAGTGGGCCGGAGGGCGAGGGGAGCGCCACGGCAGAGAATGGAGGGGACAATTCAGACTCAGATACCTCCTCCGATGGAAGCTCCCTGGTGGTGGCAGACACTTCTGTGACCACCCCAGCTACAGGTACAGCCGCCATCCCCGTACCAGTACTGCCCTCCCAGCAGCCCCTCAGCAAGTTGCCCGTGCCCTCTTACCCAGGAGGGTGGGCATCTCCTTCACCCCAGGCACCTCAGGCCCTGCCCCAGTAAGCCCAGCTGCCCGAGTGAGGAGGGTACTGACCTCCTGAGATCCATCTCTGTAGGGCAGTCAACCATTGTCAATGCCATCCAAGGGCTGGCAGCCCAGATGAAACAATCTAATGCATTCCTGGAGGTCATTCACACTCGATTGGCGGCCCAACAGAGATCGATTCAGGCTTTGGCCTCCTCTCTGATGGCAGCCATTGTCCCTGTTTCTACTGTCCCCCCCCTCCAACTACCACTTCCCAGTCCCATTCCCCTCAACCCCAACCCATCCCAAGCACACAGGCAGACGAGCATGCACACAGGACAACACCCAAGAGTGTCACAGGCAAACACAAGCACCACACTTCATCCCACAGGCACTCATACAAACACCATCCAGTTGCAGACACAACATCCACTATTTCCACTGTCTACCCCTCTTCCGCCTCCTCCACCTCCCATCCAGTTACGTCCACACTCACACCTGCATGCACCTAATCATCATCCGCTACCTGCATCATCACAACACCAAGCAGAACACACACCTCATTGGCAGACACCACCACAACAGCCATGCACATATCCCCTGTGTCCTCTCCCACTGTGTCTGCCCCCCCTCCTAAAGTACACAAACGCAAGCACTCAGACACCCAACAGCCATCCACCTCACAACAGCATACAGCCCATGCACCTGCACCCAAATCCAGCAAACAGACACCTCCAACAACCACTCCCTCATCCTCCACTCCCATTACTTCCACCTCTTCCCGCCCCAAAGTCCCTAAAAAGCTTTTCCTTTCCACCATTGACCTTTTCCCTACCCCCCCAGTCCTGCACATATGGCCAGGGTATCATGAACGCAGCCAAGCACCTCTGCCACACAGTCCACGGGCCCAGTTCCATCCGCACCTACTCGTGGTGGAAAGGATTCCAGGCCACATATACTGAAGGGGAAGGAGCCCCCACCAGCCGGCCGAAAGGGGAAGGAGCCTGCACCAGCAGGCCAGAAGGGCAAGGAGCCTCAACAGCAGCTGTCACAGATCCCCCCACCACCAACTGTGGTTCTGCAGCCATCGCAGGGTGCAGGAGCCTCCCATCACCACTACCAGCATCACCACAGTGCAGCCATCCGAGGGTGCAGGGCCTGTTCAGGAGCCTCCCACCACCAGCACCACCAAAGTGCACCCATCCGAGGGTGCAGGGCGTGTGCAGGAGCCTCCCACCAGCACCACCACAGTACAGCTGTCACCACCGGCGGACGCAATGTGATCCAGGCTCCACGGGCTGCTGTGAGGCCTGTCCCCTCCAGAACCAGTGGGGAAGACACCCACTCAAGAGACTGTGGCCTATCACTCCCCAAGACCAAGCACAGAGCATGTTGCCCCCTCCAGAACCAGTGGGGAAGACACCCACTCGAGAGACGGTGGCCTATCATTCCCCAGGACCAAGCACAGGGCTTGTTGCCCCCTCCAGAACCAGTGGTGTTGTTTCCGCTTCTGGCTAGGGTTTCCCCTCCCCCGAGGTGCCTGCCTTTTTGCCAACTGATGCCCCTGCAGTGTTCTCTCCGTATTGATGCAGGTGGCAAGTGGGGCCTTGGACTTTGCCCTGTGGCCATGTGGCCCACGCAAACTGTGTATGGTGCTTGTGTGGGGGGGGGGTGTATGGTGCATGTGTGTGTGTCACTCTCGCTTTCCTCCCCCCCTCCCTTGTGTGCTAGGCAGCTGTACTCACCGTCATCGTCTTCGCCAGCATTGGTGTTTGTGGTAGAGCAGAACGTAGAATATCATCGGAAATACTTGCAGTTCAGGTTCCATGGCGGCGTGGTTCTTCCCTGTTTCTCCAATGGTGAGTCCTTTCACTTCTGTGCAGTCTTTCCGCCAGACTTTTGATGTTGTTGGTACCGCCCCGGAAAAGGTGGCAGATTGTCTGGTCATAATATGGTGGGCGGAACTTTGGCTTCCGCCTGGCTGTAGGCGGCTACCGCCGTGGTACCTGCTGTTTCCACCCTGGCGGTCGGTGTGGTCCATTGGCTTTCTTTCAGAGATCTTTCTGCCATGGTCATAATTTGGCGGTAGTTATCACCAGCCTGTTGGCGATATTACCACCACTTTATCACCGACCCCCCATGGTCGTAATGAAGGCCTATATCTCAGTTCTACATAGCATATAGGCGATTTACATACACTTATACCACTACATAGTAAATACTGTTTTGTTTAGTTACAGAAGGAGATTGTGAGGAATCTGGTGACTCTGATATAGCAACCCTTGTTTGAGGACTTCTCTTCCTTCTCTTCCTTCCTACCACCAAAGTAGGGCATACCAGGTGAGATCCTGAAATTGAGTAGCAGCAGAAAACCGTAGACTTATGATGTGTTTATTACATTTGCAGTGATAACAGGAATCAAGAATAGTTCATTCTCCGCCCTCCCTAGCCTGGAGGACACAATGTTGGTGTTATCCAATACTTGAAGAGTTATTTCCTGTATGGTAGTGAGAGAGATTAGGGAACCACCCAGGAGTTCTCGAGGCCCACTTTGTAGGATCGGCCACATGATGCAGCATTCATTGATCAATAGAGACAAAGTTCTTAGATTTAGCACTATCATAATTGCAGAGCCACCTTGGTCCAGAGTTGACCGGAGTTCCTCGTTGGCTACAAGCAGTGCGATCTACTTGCTACAGCAAGCTCTAAAACCTGTCTGGATGGGGTGGTTAATGTTATGAGTTTACAGAAAACTGCAAAGATTTTTATTAACATGTTTTTGTAATAATTTACTTGCCACTGGAAGCAAGAAGATGGGTCTGTAGCTTTCTGCCAGAAGCAGGTTAGGCATTTGTTTTTTTAATAACATTTTACTGTAACACATTCTATGTGGAGGAAATATTGCCACTTGCCAGGGAGTCGTACACAATGTCCACTAGAATGGGCAAAAGAGCCTTTCCGCCCTGATCTAAAATATCAGGTGGGGCTGGATCAAGTAGTGATCCTTATTTATTGGGGACTTGTGGCAGAGTAGGGTATATTCATGAGACTGTTTACTTCTTTAAACAGTTCCTTGGAGGAATTAGGGGTATTCTCTATTTTTTCCTCAAAGTAGGCTATTCTAGACTATCTTATGTCTCGTTTTAGTTGTTTATGGCTATTTTGTAGCTATTTTTATTGTTGCCATTGTGTTGTTTTCGCCATTCTCTTTCCTTTCTGGGTTAATCCCAGGCATAGCCAAATGTGGTTGGACAGCTTGAGCAGCCCTTGCTGGGGCAGCTGTTAATGTACGCATAACAAACTGCATTAAACAAATGTATAATATACCTAAATTATTATATAAAGAATGTAAATTGCCTACAGATAAATTCTGTATGTGCGCATATGGTGTGTAGACAGCTAAAACCCGTCATTACTGAGGGGACCCAGTCTAACGTTGTCGATAACGAGTGGTAGGGCACTTTGGAACCAATTTTAATGTTCCTGGAATGTTGGTGGTATTTCTAAATCATGATATAGGCCCTCATTACAACCCTGGCGGTCGGCGGAGAAGCGGCTGTCTTACCGCCAACAGGCTGGCGGTAAAAAAGTTTGGAATTATGACCATGACGGTTACCGCCATGGTCATCCGCCACTTCTCCTATCCGACCACCAGGGCGGAGACGACCGCTGGGCTGGAGATCTGGGTCTCCAGCCCGGTGGTCGGCACAATACCGCCGGTGGTATCATGACCCAGCTGACCGCCATGGATTTCATGGGGTTTGGAACCGCCATGAAATCCATGGCGGTGAGCACTATCAGTGCTCCTTCCCTGGCACTGATAGGGGTCTCCCCCACCCCCCACCCCCACCCTGAGTCCTTCCCCTACACCCCCACCACCCCTGCCACCCCCAAAGGTGGCAGGACCCCCCTCCCCACCCCTACCCCCAACATTACATTACACATTCACACCCGACACGCACTCAGGCACTGCCAACACACATACCCGCACACACACCAACATACATGCCAACAGCCACACACAGTCAAACGCACACACCCACATTCAGACATACACGCACACATCCATACAGACATACATACAGACACGCACTCATTTCCAAACACACAACACCCCCGCATGCATACACGCACTCACACACCCCCTCTACATACACACACGCACACCCCCATGCACGCACACAACACCCTCCCACCCCCCTCCCCTAACGGACGATCAACTTACCTGGTCCGTTGATCCTCCGGGAGGGGACGGGATCCATGGGGGCTGCTCCGCCACCACCACACCATCAACAGAACACTGCCACACCGAATCACAGAACGTGATTCAGTGGGCCGTGTTCTGTTGACGTGGCGGTGGAGGTGGAGCAACCTCCACTTCCCCGCCGCCCGCCAGTATGGCTGCTGGCGGCTCTCCGTCCGAAAAAGGACGGAGGGCTGCCAGCAGTCATAATATGCGGAGCGGAAACCGCCACCAATGGACGGTATTGTCAAAGGACCGCCGAGGTCGAAATGACCCCCATAGTCTCTTTTGGCCTGGTACGTTGGCTGCTGTTAATGTATGAAATTTATTTGTATTAGCATCCACTACAGGAAAAGTGACCCATGAACAAATTACTTAAATTTTTTATGCATTGTGAGTGTCAACCACAAAGGTAACATCTCCACCCCATAAGGTAGCTCATGTTGCATTACTTGTTGTGTAACAGCATTTCAGCAAATAGAAATATCAATTGGATTCACCATTTTGGTAAATGGAATTCAGAGGGGGAAATACTAAAGGGGCGTATCCTTTTAAAGTTCAAGACAGACAAATATGGGGGCTTCCTGTAATGCTGAGGAGAATTTAATCCCTAACACCACGGATGTATCTGCTTTAAGGTGAATAGGGCACCTTGAGCACACAATAAAAAACTACTCAGGAGACCTGTTAAATAAGTATCTGACCTATAAACATTGTTTGGCACCTTGTTATACTGTTCCTACTGAGATAATAGGACTCGTTTTTAGGATGACAGAACTTCACAATATGGGGCATTAGGGGCATATTTAAAAGCCCCTTGCGCCACCGGACCACCACTTTTTGTGATGCTCTGGTGGCGCTGTGCACTGCGCCGTATTTACAAGGCACTAAACCACTTTTTGTGGCTTAACGCCACCTTGTAAATACGGTCCTTTCACATGCACACTTTGCATGGGAGGGGAGTGCAATGGGTGTTGCTGTGGGCGTTCCACAGCAACACCCATTGCATTTTGACGCTGACCCAGAGTTACAAGAAACTGTAAATTTATGTCAGCGCCAAAATTTAACGCCACCCCAGGGGTGGCGTTAGCATGATGCAATGAGGAGAAATGCTATAATTTCTCCTCGCTTTTTGCTCTCTTTATGTGTGCTGCAATATGACGCATCTCATCGTTTCAGAACTGACACAGTGTTGTGCTGCGAATTTTGGCACAGTGCTGCGCTGTACCAGTTCTTGGTAACTATGTCCCTAAGTCCTTCCACACCATCAGAGACTGTCAGCCCAATTCCTGGTTAGCTCACAGTGCCTCACCCTAACCTCTAACCGAACTAGAGTGAAAGGTGATTACGGCAACCTAAACATGACACGCTGACTCTCAAAGAAGATGTAGAAACAGGTCTCACCCTTTCATTGTATTACTCATGCATGCCCAGCTGAAACACAAGTGAGATATGAGATACGTTTTTAATACGTTTATCAAAACAACCATAATCTTGCATAGAGTATGAGCTGCGATATTTAGACAGATGAAACAGAGCAAAGTTACCAGCATTATGAATAAGGTAAAGATAATAATAATCCAACCATGGTAAATGAGTCATAGAGGTTCTGCAGATACTACATAACCCTAAGACTATACTGAGAGTATAGTGGATGTACCCTTCTGACTTTGCCCGATCTGAGGGATTAGTCTTAGCACCATATCTGAAACCAGCATCAGGAGCCAGCCTGTAGTGTGGAAGGCAATCCTTTCGGGAAGCTGGAAGATTAGCACCAGCAGAGCTACATGCCGAACACAGCATTCGTCCCAGGACGGTCGCAGTTGGAGTGCCCCTCTGCCCCTTTTGGGTCAGTGCACCGTTTATATAATAAAACTGCACTGTAGTAGAAGCACAGCTCTAATGCATGATATGTCGAGATGTGAGAAGCGGTTTCCCGAACGGGCAACGCAAGCACTAGGATATCGTGTACTGTGTTGCTACCCTTGAACAGAATGTACTGGTTATATGTTGAGAAAAGGCTAACTAAAACAGGCAACCTGGACATTACAAACTAGAATAATAACACGCAAGCAAAAGTGTAAAATGTCACAGCAAAAAGGAGTACAGCTAAAAGTTGTAAAATGTACAATATAAAATGTAGCCAAAAAACGAGAACCAACATGGGTCCAGGAGGGCCTCACTATACGTCTTGTCGGATTATAGAAGATCACTTCTTGGATGCATCTAAGCTGACTGGCGTCCAGCAGCGTCGTTGTAATGAAGGGGAGCAAAAACTGGTGGACCGCCCTGATAGGTCTGGTGAAAGAGGGCCATGATAGACAGTCTAATTCTATGAGTCATTGTTTAAGAAATGTTTCATTTTGTGCTGATAATCTCCAAAGTGCAGTTGCTGAGAGACGGGTGGAAGATTTCTCTTACCATAAGAAACAGGCTCATGGTAAAGATTTTTAAATTACTTTGCTGTTTCCGATTTTCTAATGCAGATCTAACAATGATCATACAATCCTGAATTTGTTAAAATCTATTAATAGAATGTGTGATATGTGTATAAAAACTGCCGGGCTTTAGAGCTGTGGACTTAATTTTAAGTCATCTCTAGGGCTGATGATGCTGGGAGATTTGTTTATCTTTTTATGTCCGTTTGACTTAGATTTCCTTATTGGGATGTTGTTGGTACCCTTTATGAGTTTAACTTGAGTTTTGTACTGCATTTAATAAAACATGGTACTAAATCCTTTTTATCTTATTTTTGATACAGAACTCACTAATTAGCATTTCCTCATTTATTCTATTTGAATCTGCTGCATTGTATATTTTTTATGTGATGTCTCTAACCGCAAGATCTATTGGACATTCTGGAGCAGAATTAATTAGGTACATTTTGGGGTGTTCAAGATATTGGGGTTCAGGTGATTACTGAAGTTTGGCTCCTACAAAGCTATGATCCCCGAGATCTGGGCTCCATCCTGTGCGTTATACAGCTGTGATCCTCAAGAACTGAGTTTCCGGCTCCCTCCTGTGCATTATACAGCTGTGATTCTTGGGGCCTGAACCCACAGCTCCCTCCTGTGTGTTATACAGCTGTGATCCCCGGGGCCTGAGCTCCCGGCTCCCTCTTGTGCGTTATACAGCTGTGATCCCCGGGGTCAGAGCTCCCGGCACCCTCCTGTGCGTTATACAGCTGTGATCCCCGGGGCCTGAGCTCCCGGCACCCTCCTGTGCATTATACAGCTGTGATCCCCGGGGCCTGGGCCCACAGCTCCCTCCTGTGCATTATACAGCTGTGATCCTTGGGGCCTGAGCCCGCAGCTCCCTCCTGTGCATTATACAGCTGTGATCCTTGGGGCCTGAGCCCGCAGCTCCCTCCTGTGCGTTATACAGCTGTGATCCCCGGGGCCCGAGCTCCCGGCTCCCTCCTGTTATGTTGGGAAGTAAGGGATGTACCATGACAGAGGGGTGTCCGGAAAATTAGCCTGTCACAAGGTGAGAATAACCCTGTGACGTGAGGCGTACTTGGTTGCGTCCGGAGGTCGTGGTAAAAAAGTAATAAAAAGGACGGGTTGGTTTGGCGCCAACAGGCAGAGAGTAAGAGCAATACTGTGTCCTGTGTCGTCTCTATTGAGCCTGTGAAGTATCCTGGCCTCGCGCACCTGGTCCAATCCAGGGACGCAACAAATTGGCGACGGGGTAGTGACCCCGAACGCCGGTGTACCCAAATATGCAGCATGTGAAGCTGTCAAGCATTGGCTGGGTGGAGCGGACGCCCCGACGCCGAGGCTAATCGGAGCACCCACGCAGCTGGTAGTGACCTGCGATCGAGCGCCGGCAGGATACGAGCCACTTCACTCTACGGTCGCTCCAGCGGCGGCGTCTACGCCGGGTGAGGCGTTTGAAGAGTAGCCGGCTCAGTGCAGGTGGGGACAGTCACGGCCCCACCCTCCGACCAGCGTCTGGTTCCCAGCACATGGAGGACTCAGCAGCGAGCTGAACGACAGCTGCGGCCCCGCCCTCTGGACGATATCGAGCAGCTGAAGCAGGACAGAGCCGTAAAAGTGCACACAGCCACAGGCACACCGGTGAGTGGAGACACGAAGAGGGCACAGGCAACGCCCAGACTCCTGTTCCTGCTGTGGGGCACCTGAGGACAAGTCAGGACACCTTTATAAAAAAAAATAAAAAATAAAAATACCTACAGCGATATGGCCACCTTTCTGGTCTTAGAGCCTTTTGTAATGGAAGGGCACCCATAAGCTCAAGCGGCAAAATGGAAATCGTGGGTGGAGAGGCTAGAAAATTACTTTGCGGCCATTGTGTTAGACCCTGACAGGCAACGACTGATGCTCCTGCATATGGGTGGTGCAATGCTCCACAGGATCAGCAAGTCCGTGGCCGAAGAAGGACCTCCATTCACTTATCGAACCCTTAAACATGCAATTACAGCATATTTTGAACCTCTGGCAAACCCAGACTATGAGCGGTTCCTCGTCCAGCAAGCTAGGCAACTACCTGATGAGTCCGTCGACACCTTCCATGCAAGGCTGAGGGAACTAGCCAGCACATGTACACTACCAGACCCGGAGGACGAAATAAGAGCGCAATTCATTCAAGGGTGTCACTCTACAAAACTAAGGTAACACATTTTACAGATTCATGGCATGACAATGGCAGACATATTGACCATGGGCAGATCAAAAGAACTCTCCAAAGCAAGGGCAGCACATATGGAATCGGCACTCACACAAACCATTAAGGCAGAGCCGGTAAATGCCATCACTTCAGGGATCACAGCCAAGAAAAAAGACAAGATAAAGTCAGGAAACACAAACCGATCATGCTACATGTATGGAGGGATATTCCCACATCAAGGCAAATGCCCGGCCATAGGGAAACAATGCACTAACTGTCAGAAATTAAATAATTTTGCCAAGGTATGTCGTTCCACAACAAGATCCAAGGGGGACAGGCAAAAGATGAGTCATGTTGCTAAGGCAATTCAACAACCCGACATAATCCCCGACATGGACGATGAGCCTGAAGGGACAGTATACATCATCCATGACACAGAACCAGGCAGCCAGACCAGAAAAAAGATTCCCAAATGCAAAGTAAAGGTGGCAGGTCATCAAGTTACAGCACTAATCGACACTGGGGCCTCGATCAATATACTTGCTCAATCGGCATTCAATTAAATGCCGCATCGCCCCCCCCTTCGTCATACAGCGGTACAGGTATCTGCATTTGGATCAACAACACTGCTCCCCTTGCAGGAGTCTTCACAACAGCTATAACTCATGAAAAGACAACCATACAAGCCAAAGTATATGTCACCAAAATAGGAACTGGGATGCTACTCAGTTGCCGCGCTGCTGAAGAGCTAAAACTAGTGGTATTTGCATTCAGCATACACATAGGGGCGCTGGAGAGCCTCGAAGAGGAGTATGCTGACATATTCAGAGGAATTGGCTGCCTGAAAGATCGTCAGGTGAAACTGCATATCGACAAGTCCATAGAACCGGTGGCCCTCAAACACAGACGCATAGCTTTTCACCTTTGACCACAGGTGGAGGCAGAATTAAGGAAGCTCGAGGAGGCCGACATCATTGAGAAAGTGGAAGGACCAATACCGTGGGTGTCGCCGATTGTGGTCACGAGAAAGCCAAAACAACCAGGAGAGGTACGCATTTGCGTGGACATGCTCCTACCAAACGTGGCCATCAGGAGGGAACCTCATCTCACACCCACGGTGGACGACATAGTGGCAGAAGTCAGCGGCTTGAAGTGGTTCTCCAAGATGGACTTGCGCGCTGGTATCATCAACTAATATTAGCCCCGCGGTCACGTGCAATAACAACTTTTTCTACCCATGTAGGGCTGAGGAGATACCGGCGCCTGAGTTTCGGCATTGCAAGCGCGGCGGAAGTGTTTCAAGACACGATAAGAGGTGTTTTGGCTGGTCTGGAGGGCGTCATCAATGTGGGCAACGATATCTTGGTGCACGCTCCCACGGCAGAGACACACTTAAAGAGACTTCGAGCTGTATTACAACGTTTGCACCTGAATGGGCTAACGCTACACCGAGAAAAATGTGAGTTTCTGAGACAGGACATTGCATTTTTTGGATATCATTTTTCAGAGAAGGGTGTTCTGCCTGACCCAGAGAAGGTTGCAGACATCAAATCGGCACCTGCCCCTAAGTCTGTCACAGGGGTACGCAGTTTTTTGGGCATGGTGACATATTGCGGAAGATTCATTCCAAACCTAACCTCTCTCACTGCCCCATTGCGGGAACTCACGAAGGCCCACACTCTGTGGGAATGGAATCTGGCACAGGAGACGGCGTTCCAAGCAACCAAGCAGGCACTATCTGCGGAAACTACATTAGTATACTTTGACCCTGCTAAAGACAGAGAACTGTCAGTGGAAGCCAGCCCGGTAGGGCTTGGGGCTGTTCTGTCCCAAAAAGGAAAGGATGGTGAAAGGGCACCTGTGGCCTATGCGAGCAGAGCATTGACCGCGACGGAGCAACAATATTCCCATATCAAAAAGGAGGCACTGGCGGTAAACTGGGGATGTCGTCACTATCATCTATATATCTATGGTCATCTGTTCATGATATGTACGGATCATAAACCCCTCATACCGTTGTTTAACAAGACAGCGTCACAGCACCTCCCCCAGAATCGAGAAATGGGTTCTGCAGTTACAAGGATATCAGTTCTTGGTGGTGTACTGCCCGGGCACTCAGAATCCCGCGGATTACCTCTCACGACACGCCAGACCTGTCACAGCACTGGAAGAAGAAGAAGCAGAAAGTATTGAGGAATATGTACGGTTAGTGGTGGAGAGGTCTAGGCCGCTACCCATGTCATTGAAAGAGATACAGGAGGCTACTCAAAAAGATGAGGTTCTACAGATGGCCATGTCATGCGTCAGTGATGGGAGATGGCATTGGTTGAAGGAAAATCTGTCTCTTAGAACCATGGAGGCAAGTACTGCACTGCAAGCACTATTCTGCGTTCAGCATGAGTTGGCAGTGTCCGCTGAAGACTATCTTCTTCGAGGCCATCGTATCATCATCCCCGAAAGTCTGCGACAAAGAACGGTTGAGTTGGCTCATGCTGCCCATCAGGGCATGGTAAAGACTAAAGCAAGGTTGCGTAGCAAAGTGTGGTTTCCAGATCTGGATGCCAGGGTGGAACAGACGATGCAGCAGTGTCACGTGTGCCAAATGGTGGGGCCGGCGTACCTCCCGCCACCCATCATTACGGAGCCCATTCCATCCATTCCATGGCAGCGAGCCAGCGCGGATCTAGGCAGCTTACCGGATGGATGGCATATGTTGGTCGTAATGGACGATTTTTCGAAGTATCCTGAAGTGCACCTGTTGGAATCCACCATCACAGAGAAGGTGATACCATGTATGGAAAAGATCAGGGCCACCCATGGGATCATACAGGAATTGATAACTGACAATGGCCCCCCATTCTCAAGACATGAGTTTGCCTCCTATTTGGCTTCGCATGCAGTTCATCACCATAAAATTACTCCGCGGTGGCCCCAAGCCAAGGGGGAAGTGGAACGGTTTATGAGGACTTTAATAAGGTGTTGCGAATTGCAGTAGCACACGGGAGGAACGTGGACTGTGCCATTTTGGAGTTCCTGAGAGAATATCGTTTGACGCCACACAGCACGACCGGAGTGTCCCCAAGTTCAATTTGCATGAGAAGGGAGGTGAGAGACACCATCCCTCAGGTAGCTGGTTCTACAACAACTCAGGACCAAGTGGAAGTAAGGCTACGAAATAGACGAACACAGAATGATCGGATGTCGAAAGAACAAGCTCGTGTGACAGACTTGTGAGTGGGAGATTTGGTTCTAGTGAAGAACAGACATCCAGGTGGAAAGTTCAAGACTCCTTTTGAGCCCAATCCGTGGGCAGTCGTCAGGGTGTGGGGCACTCTCATGACTGTCAAGAGAAATGCCGAGGAAGTAACCAGGAACATTTCCTGTTTCAAACGATACCACTGTGAGGGGCAGGCACACGAATCGAGTGAGATGGCTGAGACAGGCATGGGGGGAAATGAAGAGCTCACGACACCCTCCTCATATGGGGATATCTGCCTGCCAAGGAGTGCCCGGCAAACCAGAGAGGTACAGGATGTAGCAGGTACAGCCCCAAGCAGTGAGCCCGATCGGAGTGACAGAGAGAGAGGTTTTGAAAAGCCCTCTGAGGGCTGATGTCACACCTAGACAGGGTCTGGACAGATACAATCTGCAACCGGTGAGACTGAAAGACTACGTATGTTCATAGGTGGGAAATTCTGAACCATATACTGCAGACACATGTATGTCGTTTATTCAAATGTTTTTTGTGGTGTTTCAGACAATAGGTTTGATGTGTCATGCTATGCCTTTAAAGTTTTATTTCAATTTAAAGTTGAGGAGGAATATTATGTTGGGAAGTAAGGGATGTACCATGACAGAGTGGTGTCTGGAAAATTAGCCTGTCACAAGGTGAGAATAACCCTGTGACGTGAGGCGTACTTGGTTGCGTCCGGAGGTCGTGGTAAAAAAGTAATAAAAAGGACAGGTTGGTTTGGCGCCAACAGGCAGAGAGTAAAAGCAATACTGTGTCCCTTGTGTCTATTGAGCCCGCGAAGTACCCTGGCCTAGCGCACCTGGTCCGATCCAGGGACGCAACACCTCCTGTGCATTATACAGTTGGTGATCATCGGGGCCTGAGCTCCAAGTTCCCTCCTGTGTACTACACGTCTGTGGTCGCCAGGCTTAGATCCCGGCTCTCTCTTGTTCATCATACACCTGTGATCCTCGGGCGTAAGTTTCCAGCTCACTCTTGCTCATCACACAGCTTTGATCCTTGTTCATCACACACCTGTGATCCTCGGGGCCTGAGCTCGAATCTCACTCCTGCGTGTTACACGTCGGTGGTCGCCAGGGCCTTAGATCCCGCTCCCTCCTGTTCATCAGACACATGTGATGCTCAGAGCCTGAGCTCCAAGCTCCCTCCTGTTCATCACACACCTGTGATCCTCGGGCCCCAACTCCCGGCTCCCTCCTGCGTGTTACACACCTGTAACCCTCAGGGCCCGAGCTCCATGCTCCCTCCTGTGTGCTACACGTCGGTGGTCGTCAGGCCCTTAGATCCCGCTCCCTCCTGTTCATCACACACCTGTGATCCTCGGGGCCCCGACTCCCGGCTCCCTCCTGTGTGTTACACACCTGTAACCCTCAGGGCCCGAGGCCCTTAGATCCCGGCTCCCTCCTGTTCATCACACACCTGTGATCCTCGGGGCCCCAACTCCCGGCTCCCTCCTGCGTGTTACACACCTGTAACCCTCAGGGCCCGAGCTCCATGCTCCCTCCTGTGTGCTACACGTCGGTGGTCGTCAGGCCCTTAGATCCCGCTCCCTCCTGTTCATCACACACCTGTGATCCTCGGGGCCCCGACTCCCGGCTCCCTCCTGTGTGTTACACACCTGTAACCCTCAGGGCCCGAGGCCCTTAGATCCCGGCTCCCTCCTGTTCATCACACACCTGTGATCCTCGGGGCCCCAACTCCCGGCTCCCTCCTGCGTGTTACACACCTGTAACCCTCAGGGCCCGAGCTCCATGCTCCCTCCTGTGTGCTACACGTCGGTGGTCGTCAGGCCCTTAGATCCCGCTCCCTCCTGTTCATCACACACCTGTGATCCTCAGGGCCCCAACTCCCGGCTTCCTCCTGTGTGTTACACACCTGTAACCGCCAGGGCCGAGTGTCCTCCCCCGCCCTTCGTCTGACCTCGGCGCCTTTCTCTGTTTTTTAAGAATCTTTAAATTATACCTTTTCTTTGTTAAGACAGGGCGTCATCTCTGAGCAGACTCTGTTATTATCATTTCCTGGAGGTGTGTGGCGACACATGGCCTAAGCCCCACGGCGCCTCTGTCCCAGAAAAGAGCAGACCTGTGTACAAAAGAGCAGTTCTGAAAGTTATACATGAGGTTTTCTCTAAGACACGCCACTTCCGGGCCCCGTGACCCGGATAAGCCTGGATATACAGAAAAGGATCCGCCGAACAGCAAGTGCTTTGAGGTGGCGATCGGGTGGTAACCACAGATCTGCATTGATGAGGGTCTCAGTGGGCGGACGCGGATTAATCAGTCATGTGGGAGGGTCACCAATGTGGGAGGTACCAAGAGGGCTGGGGCAGACTCAGGCCGACCGCTTGGTGTCAAAATGATAACAAAGGGAAGAGCTCGCGCTCGAAGAAAGCATGTTTGGGACACATCTTTCAACCTCGCACACCTAGCCAAGCGCCTTCACAGTGGCATGGCTATCAATTGTGCAGCGGGTGCAGTGACTCCGGAGCACACCACACAATCCAGGGAATGTTGGGCCCATGTTCTCTGCTTCATCTGGGGCCCCTGACACCCTTAGCCACTGTCCACTAGCCAAACTCCAACACACACCGTGCAGTCTGATGAGACGCCTGATATAAATTAGAGCGCTTCTTGGCGCTGTCAGAAGTGTGACTGAAGCACTAGATACAATTCAGTACAATACATGCTAAATGACCTTTGCGGTCAAGGGGGATACCCCTCACAAGAGCTGCAGATGAACAATGAGCTGGGATGTTCCACTGAGTTATCAATAATCTTCATTGCCGCCCCATCTTGTCCTCCTCGCCAAAGGGATGTACCAAGCTTCTGTGCTACATTATGCACAGATAATCAAGAGATGCAGAAAAATATGCTTTATTAAATCAACAATTACTTCCCTGCAGATTTAAACACAGTAGCATCGACATTACAATCATCAGAACTGGCCAGGTCTCGCCTATAGCGCTTTATAATCGTTTGATGAGCCCACTGTGTCACGTTCCCTCCATCTCTTGTTGTCCTTTGTCTGCTGTGCCCTCTGATACAAAGAAAGAGTTTGCCCTCCTGACCTCCTTGCCACGGTCTATATAGATGGATAAATCCTTCCTTACATCTATAGAAAATGTAATTTGCGAATCTTTGCCTGACTGCTGGGAGAATTATTTCTTGTGATAGACGAACATAGGAATTAATCTTGGTAATAAATCTGTGATCCAATTTGAGAATCATCCTGTCAGGAAAGAATCTCAAGTACGGAGTGAAAAGGACCAACTCTCCCAACCTCCTTGGCCAGATAATGGAAACGAAAAATGCTGTCTTTGCAGACGACCAACCTAGGTCGTACTTTTCCAGAGGTTTGGAAGGGAGCTGTCCCAATCCTTTCAAAACTGCCGAGAGGTCCCATGTTGGCACAGGGCTTGTGGGGATGCATCCGTGAAGTCCTGCCCCTTCCTGGGCGCTCTAATGGCTACCTCTGAGCTGACAAAGGGGAGGGTGCTCAGCCTTGCAAAAACCCATACCTGAGGAATTCCAGGATCTGAAATACATCTAATCAGAGAGAATTGACCCCTTTGGAATTTCCCCACCTTTAGAATGACCCCCAGTGCTTCTTGTAAGAAGTTAGTGTTCATGGTGTTCTTGAGGCTTGGCTATCCTGGGCTACTTCTTCCGAACACCCCAACCACTGGAAGCCTGCCCTCTCAGGTTCCAAGCCTTTAATCTGAGCTATTGCATCTGGATTAGCAGCAGGGAGGGGAAGTTGAGAGACGGAAGTTGGAGGGATGGATGGAGATACTCCGCTCTGTATAGAGGCATAAGGAAAAACCAAGGGCACCGGGGCCACAAGGTTGCCACCAACAATACTGATGTCTTCGCCTTCAGAGCCTTCAGAAGCGTCCTTGGGAGGAGGGGAATCAGTGGAAAGGTTTCTAAAGAGTTCCCCTGGGCCGAGAGATTGACAGAGTGTCCACTGCCAACGCGAGACCCCTGTATAAAAACACAGCTAGTATCACATCCTGTTGGGATGCAAACAGGTCCACCCAGGGTTTACCGAAGTGACTACAAAACCGGTTGAATTTCTGGACAGAAAGTTGATACATCACAACAGATGGGATGTTGTGGCTGAGACTGTCTCCCCAAAAATTCACCTGATCCTGAATATAAGATGCTCTTAGGGCCAGGAGATGTTCCTAGGAGCGGCTCCTCTGCAATGGCGGAGGAGCGTTGCCCCCCTGGCTAAGAGCCAGCAGCTGAAAAATAAAACAATATTTCATTATCGTTTTATTTTACAGCTGCTGGCTCAGCCAGCAGCATGTGTGCGGAACGATGGTTTTGAGGCACAGGAGGGAGGAGAGAGGCGAAGGAGTGGATTCTGTGCACTAAGTGCGCATATGTGTTTGGCCGACCATCTCAAGCTGGCCAACCACACATGCACACTTAGGTTTTCCAAACCCAGCTGTGTTACACTGCAGAGTTGGAGAAACTGCACAAGCTCCAGTGCGCTGTCTGAGCAGCAGACCAAGTCGCTCAGACCAATCCTGGTGCTGCTCTCGTGCTAGGTTCAGCATGAGAGCAGCACAAGGATTGCTCGGGAGCCTGTGCTGGCTGCTGTCCCAGGGAATGCTGGGACACCAGAAGAGAAGAGGACCAAGGCGGCGGCAGTGGGAATTGGTACATTTTTTGAAAATGTATTTATTCCACCCCCTCGTCATCCCCTACCCCGCCTCTCCCCCTTGAGATTTCTGCCAATTTGCCCTTTGTCTCCTGATCCTCCAGGGTTGCCCCTCAGCCCCAAAGGTAGGCATCCATAGTCAACTGCAATTGGGGAGGGGGATGGAGAGGAAATCCCTTTTCAGGGCTGTTCTTTTGTAACCACTAGCTTAATGCCTCGCGGATCTAATAAGTCACTAGAACTTCGAATTTGAAATCCTGAGATCCTGGGGACTAGTGGTGGAGCAGATGGATCGCTAAGGACTTTACAGTATAATGTGCCCAGGGCAGCGTTGCTATTGTTGTTGCCATTAGACCCTGTACCTTCAACCAACCCCTGGCTGTCATAGCAAACTGGTTTAGTAGAGCCATGAGTTAGAACGACAGACACGCCCCACGCTGGTGTTAAACTGGACTCCGATAAAAGTCTTGATCTGTGCAGGCTGAAGGTGCGATTTCTGGAAGTTGATGATAAGACCCAGTTGCTGCAACACTTCTGTTGCCATCTGTACACTGTTTTGCATCAAAAGGAGAGAAGCAGACAATGGCCAATCGTCATGATACAGAAATAGAAGGAATGCAACAACTAAAACGCTAATACCATTATAAAGACTCTGGGAAACTATGTCGACCTGAATCATAGAGCTTGGAGCTGTAAATTCTCAGTCCCCACTGCAAATGCAGAAATGTTAGCTCTCCTGATGGATAGGAATGTAAAAGTAGGCGTCCTGCAAGTCCAAAGCCCCCATGAATACGTCTTCCATTGTTAGCGGGACGATTGATTGAAGAGATATCATCTGAACATATTCTATCAACAGTCAATCCAGATGTACTTATGAAATGTACTTAGGTCCAAGACAGGGTGAGACCTCTCGTCTGGCTTTGGTACAAAGAAAAAGGATGCATGATTAAATATTGTTGATAAAAATATTGTGAACAAAATCGAGGACTAAAATATTGGGAAGGTAAGTGCAAATCGGTAAGTATAAATGTACTGTTCTCAACTCCATATCTACGTACCTTGAATATATAGATGTATCATCAAGGTGTGTATATGTTGAGTTAAATGTAGTAAAACTTTGCTTTCCCATAGAAACTTACCTTCACAATATTTTTTCCTAGATATTCTAGACACAATCTTTTGTCCACACAATATTTTTTCCCAATATTTTGTCTAAAAACCCAAGAAATGATCAGAATATTTTTCCTCTCTTCTCATTATCTGGGACTGAATTATCACTCTTTTCTCTAGCAAAGCCTTTATTACTAGGAGCATTGACTGTTCCTTGAGTTTGTCTCTTGGGGTAAGTAGAAACTGGTTGTTTGGTGGTCTGTGTAAAAATGGGATATAATACCTGTCTTGGATGATGCTGAGCATCAAAGTGTCCGGAATCCATTGCTGCCACTGATGTTAGAACAGTCCCAACCTCCCTCCACCTTGCAATTGTCCTGGATCTTAGGTGGGTAACAGGTGAGTCTCGTTGGCAAACGCAGTTCCCCAAACTCAGGCTCGGTCATAAAAGTGACGTATCTTTGGAGACTTTAATGGATACAGCTTTGGTAAAAAGGTCTTTTTGCAGGTGAATAGTTGAATGGTTTAAGGATCTTCTCCTCTGCTGTTTTCTGGATCATCTCATCTAGTTCATCTCCAAATACTTTCGGGTGTGTGAACTGAGTGGCTTCTGAATGAATGATCTCGGAGCTCCATCCAGCTTCCAGGACGCCATCCAGGAGCCTATGGCTGCCCCCGAAGAGGATGTAGCTGCCCACAAGCTGTCAAATGACATATCTGACAGGAGCTGTACGTAGAGGTACATTTTTACTAGGATGGAAGTTTTATCCTCATTCTCCTGAAGGCAGTCTAATAGTTGTGGGAAATCCTTAAGAAGAACTTGTGTGGTGTATGCCGCATAAGTATTCATCTCTAATTACAAAACTGGATACTCTAAATAATCTCTTAAAGGTAGATTTTACCTTTTTATTGACCATGTCCACCAAAGTAGCATCTTCAGCATCTTCAGATGCCACAGAACAAATTGAAGACGTTGCCAGAATAGTATTCACCTTCAGGGTCTGAGGAAATTAATCTTCAAAGCTTTGAAGACAATACATTTTATTCTGTGATGGGTACATTGTTTTTTTCCACTCTTTAAACAACAGGTGTTTGATGCCATCATGAAAGGGTACGTCATCTTCACACTACTATCTAGTAAAAGACCTCTTCTTCTTGAGGTTTTTCCTCGACACTCAAGAGTCTCTCTGATGTGTTTAAAGGGGTCAAACAGCTGAGGACCTTGAATGTATTGGCAATTTTTATCTGCATCCTGGTTCTCCTCTGCTCATCTAAGGTAGAATTAATTGCCGCGTTTATTAACATTCATAGATCAGATCTCAAGATCTGATGGACTTCCTCCTCCTCCTGTTATTGGACAAAGTCCACATTACACTTGTTGTCCACGGCTTTCCTTGGTTCCATGTGGACACAAGAAATAGCAGACTTGCTATAGCAGCCTCCCTTAATATACGGTGCTGGTATGAACTGAATTCCCGTGAGACTTCAACCATCAAGGCACTGCTGCCTCCCCGCACCTGCCCCACAAGTAAACACACAGGCGCGGGCTGAGATGCTTAAAGGAGCTCTCAAATGGCCCAACTGACAACGTCTTGCAAGCTCTCTGCCCCAGCCCAGAAAGAACATGAGCAGTAGTGCTTAATTTGAGCCCGTGGTTTCCGGTGCTCAACACCTGTGAACACAAGCACTTCTGAAAGTCTGCCACATGGTGATGCTGTTTCTCTAATTGCAAGATGAGCACGACCACATTTACTTAATAATTCAATATGCATTAAAATGACTAATACCTGCCACCATGTCTATTGATTTAGAATCGGGAATAGTCTGAATTGTCACACTTGTAGGAGTGTGATGGTTAGTAATTGTGTTGGTAATGTCACTGGGAGCGTTGGCAGAGGGAATGGGGGTGCACGCGGCAGAGGCCCCCTGACAAGCGTCCTGGCACTTATGTTTTTTTTAACAAACTACGCACTGATGAGCAGGGAGCGTGTAAGTAACAGTAAATGCTGGTTTGCATTTGTAATGTGTACTGTATCACAGCTGTAAGTATGTAAATAAAAACAAATAGTAAATAACATGACTTTTAAAAAATAAATGAACAAAAGAGTAACAAGTTTACCTCTGTTGGAGACAGAGAAGATACAGGAGGCGTGGGAGGGAGGGATGTTCTCGGACTTGTCAACTTGTGAAACATTTTACCTGTGTGAGGGAGTGAAGCCTTGAAGGGGTGTGGTTTAGTGCCATGCACAGCTCAAGGCACTTTTAAATTCACTTGCCTCTAAGCCCCCATGCCCACCACTGAACCCCTCTCCATGCCACCAACACCAAAAACAAAGCTTTTGAGGCTGTTGTCGTGTCCTGAGAAGGTTTCACACCTCACAAGGGCTGAGCAGAACGTCCAACCAATTAGCTGGAAGCCTCCTCTCTGCAAGGGCTTCTAGCTAATTGTGTGCATACTCACCGAGTAACCAGGTGAAGGGAGCTGATACTACGTGATTCACGGTAGTACCTTGTGAGCTGGCAGGTCTACGTTCTTCAACCACTAGGAGTAGAAAGAGAAGAGGGACACAAAGTGGCTGGGATTAGACATCATTTACCGTGTAAGGGATCTGTATGCTGATGAGTTGCTTTTTTCAGTTAGGACTGGAACGAGGAGGACAAGATGAGGGGGTAAATTGCTTACATGAAAAGTAGGAGGGCGTTCAGTAAAGGTACCTCTTCTCCCAGGCAGAAACCCTACCATATCTCAAATTTTGGTTTTAGAGGTATTTTTTAAAACACTTGCTGACTTCTTTCTAAACTTCCATATACTTCCTGTCTGCCTATGGCCTAACCCTGCAGCCATTAATGTCCATAACATTTCTCATCTCTGAAGTGCTGCTCAGCCTAGTGCAAAGCTTGTGTCTCAAGAAATGTGTGAGTATTAGATTAATTCATTAAGCAGTGGGTGGCAAAGGAGAATGTCTCAGAATGCTGCGAGAATTCTACAAATCCCCAGCCCTTTGATTTTTAATCTGCATTTTTGGACTCTGATGAGAGCGGCCTC
Organism: Pleurodeles waltl; assembly: GCF_031143425.1. NCBI lineage: Eukaryota > Metazoa > Chordata > Amphibia > Caudata > Salamandridae > Pleurodeles > Pleurodeles waltl. The sequence continues at coordinate 70,369,645 of NC_090442.1, read as the reverse complement.
CCTGCCGAGTACACACATGCGCATGCTTGTGCCGGGCTCGCAGCAGATTACCAATGACGGTAGTTTGAGCTTCGCTTTTGTGTCGTGAAAGTCATAAGTATGCAACTAATTTTACAGAAAGCAATTTACTTTTCTGAAGTTCAAATAGTCCTGTACCTCCTGGGAGACAACGTCTTCCACCAGAAAAAAAGCATTGGCAATGGCAATTGTTTGGGTTGTGTAAATTGTAAAATGTTCCCAAACCATTGTAACAAACAGAAGAGGTAGCACGTGGGTAGCGGCAGCCGATGCTTACCCTCCTGCAGTACCTGCTGTGTGTGTTGTGTTTGTGCATGTTGCTGCCACCTGCCTGTGACTGATCTGTGTGCTGGTGAAGCCTGCCCTGCCACCGCCAAGCTAAGCCACACTTTCCCTGTAAAACAAGACAAAACCCCAGTGCTTAATTTGTAGAATAATGAATGCCGGTGCCAAAGCGCTGTTCAACAACCCTCACCAGTGCTATATAATGTCAGTGTGCCAAACTCCAAGACTGTGCAGTTGTGAACACACCTCAGGCCTCTTTAACCCACCTCCACACACTGCCTGCCCCTTTATCTCGCAGGTTTCTGTTTTCTGCCTTGTTTACATTTTTTCCTTTTTTCCTGTGTGTGTTTTTCGCTCTCTTGCTCTCAGGAAATAGTTGATCGCAAACATTAAGGGACGGTGGCCCCCACCGGCTTAAATTAAGCCCTGCTTAACCCTCTCCACTCTTAAAGGGGAGGGAATAATTGATAGGGTCAAAGCGGCTGCAAGGGCCTGGGAAGCATGGGACACCAAAGGTGAGGATGCAGGCGGGCTGGCATCGGAAAACAATTACTTTGAGAAACCATGGTGGTGAAGGTGTGTCGGGGGAAAGGAGGTGGAGTTATGAGGGGCTCATCATGAAAAAACAGTCTGACAGTCAAAATATACATGTATTTTTTAAACATCTGCTGCAAAGAAATTGGCAACAAGGATACGTGACAGTGAAAGTGTTCTAGTTCAGTGGTTCCCAACCTTTTGACTTCTGTGGACCCCCATTTCATCAATACTGGAGCCCGGGGACCCCCACTGAATCATTATTGGAATCCGGGGACCCCCACTGAGTCATTACTGATAGTTGGAACCTAATATTATTAAATTTTCTGAGCAGTCACGGACCCCCTGAGGAGTCTTCACAGACCCCTAGGGGTCCCCGGCCCACAGGTTGGGAACCACTGTTCTAGTTTACATAATTGGTCACAAAGAGGCTGCATTCAAAATATCTTACAGGGTGAAGACACCTGCTGCACAGTGCTTGAAATGGAAATATAGAAGTGCAGGAATTCAGCTGTTTGCTGCTGAGAACTGCTGATATTATCCCATTAAAAGCATTGGAGCAGTGCTGGGAAGTGCAGGTACTAAATCTTCCAAATTAAATAAGTGGAGTTACTAAGGGGCATATTATGAGCCCCTAGCGCCACCTTGCGCCACATTTGCAGCATTTCGTTTGACACAAATGTGGCGTTAAGGTGGCATTTCCCACGTGCCATATTTACACAGTGGTGCAATGCTTGCATTGCGCTATTTTGTAAGCCCTTGTGCCACATTATGCCTGTGCCAGGCATAATGTGTGCAAGGGGGCGTTCCCCCATTAGGGGGGATGAAACTGGGTGCAGCGCCACTTTCCTTAAATCTGCCCCAAAGTACCTGATAGTATCTGCCCCTTTAAAGCACTGCTGCTCAAAGATCTTTGGATGCCCAACAACTTTCAGGATAATATAATAGTGGTAAGATGACGCTGGCGGTTAATGCAGTTTCAGGAGAGTTCCGTGTTTTTGTCTGTACGCAGTTTAGATTCATAAAGTAGCATAGAGGGTTAATGTGTAATAAGCAGAACACAGATTTGTATTTTATGTAGATAAATGAGTGGGTTACTGCTTTTGACAGAGATCCCTTTGTTACTTGCAGTTCATTAGTTGCAATCCTAATATAGCACAGAGAGCTGTGAACCAGCATTAAGGAGCTGCACGCAAACTGCAAGTTATGGGCTTAGTTCCTCATTGATTGTTTTTATCAATCTGTTGTTATTCTGAGTTTGCAAACTAGGGTTCCTTTGGCTCGTAATAAAGTTAGTACAGACAAGCCCAATCTCTGCATTACGTTTTAAATCCTGATACTGTATTTCTCACAGCCATCACTGCATTACATTTTAAATCCTGACATTGCGTTTCTCTCAATCAGACACTCTTAATATATATTGTCTCAAAGTATGGAAAATGTGGGACTCCTACACCTCATAACCTTTATTAAGCAACATTTCCTGTACATTGATTTACACACATGATTTATTGTCTCTTTGTGCATTCTGTAACGTGCTGTGACACCCTACACTGGAATGAGTAGTGCTATAGGAGAATGACATAAAAATAAATTAGTAGGTGCCATTTAAATAATTATTTGTGTAATTACTCATACACACAGATACATCTTGCATTTGTACAGTGCATGCCCATCCCTTGCACAAAGGGATTAAACATAGTCAAAAATGTGCTTCCAAATCATTTTTTGTCTAAAGTATGTGTGAAGTGATAAGCTGTGTGCCTTTGTTTTCTTCCATTGCATAGATTTCTAGGTGTTAATTGCCAGATGGCTCCAAGCGGGAAAGATACTGGGACAAAAGGAGGGCTGATGGCCCTTTAAATCAGGCCTTTTGTTTTAGACTCAGCTGGAAGTGAATATAAGAATGCCCTCTTGCTGCCTGCATGTTGCTGCTACAAACACAATTCAGGGGCCCTCTCAGTGCTCCTGAATTGTGCCCCGTATGAGAATATTACAGCAGGGAAAATTCATCATATTTCATTGGGTCAGCTGGATCCCAGAACCAGCTCAGAATTAGCTAAAGGATCTGGAATTAGGTGGGACTTCCTCATGTTCTGCACTGAGTGCAGAGTACATGAGTAAGGGGAGCATAGGGTGCAAGTGTGAGGTATTCACAGGGTTTAGGTGCGTGGGCTGTACAAGGTTTAAAGGGGCATGCAAAGTGGGCTGCAAAGGTGTTGGGAACACAGGGTTCAAGGGGATGAGAAGTACAGGCTGCAAAGGGAGTGGGAAGTGCAAACGGTCTGGGAGGTCAAGGTGCAAGGGGATGGGAAGTGCAAGAAGGGCACCGAGTGCACAAAGCTGTGCAATGCATGGTGCAAGGGAGTGAGCACAGGGAGTGAGTGCAAGGAGGGCGCACAGGGTGCAAGGGGGTGGGAAGTGCAGAGTGCATAGTGGCTGGGAGCTCAGGGTGCAAGGGGATGGGACATACAAGAAGAACACTGAGTGCACAAAGCTGTGCAATGCATGGTGCAAGGGAGTGAGCACAGGGAGTGAGTGCAAGGTGGGAGCACTGGGTGCAAGGGGGTGGGAAGTGCAGAGTGCATAGTGGCTGGGAGCTCAGGATGAAAGGGGATGGGACGTGCAAGAACACTGAGTGCACAAAGCTGTGCAATGCATGGTGCAAGGGAGTGAGAACTGCGAGTGAGTGCAAGGAGGGGGCATGGGGTGCAAGGGGGTGGGAAGTGCAGAGTGCATAGTGGCTGGGAGCTCAGGGTGCAAGGGGGTGAGACGTGCAAGGAAGAGCACTGAATGCAATAATGCATACAATGCACGGTGCAAAGGAGTGAGCACAGGGAGTGACTGCTTGTGCAAGGAGTGGTTGCAGGGTGCAAGGGGATTTGAAGTGCAAGCAACAGCACCGAATGCAAGGAGGTGGGGATTGCATGGTGCAAGGGAGTGAGCACAAGGTGTGCGTGCAAGGAGGTGAGCACAGTGAGCTTGGGCATGCGGGAACGCATGGTGCACGGGGTAGCAAATGCAGGTGCAAGCAAAGGGTAGGGTGTAGGTCATGGTGCAAGGAGGAACGCAAGGTCCAAGGGTGAGTGGGTATTTTCTATTTATTTGCAGCGTTTTAAGACAAAAGCACTGAAAAGATAACATTTCTGTTTTGTGGAGAGCCTGAGTGTGTGGGAAGGTTCTCTGAGGCATCTCCAACAAGGGTCAGCTCTAGAGGGCTTCTAAATGTGCAATAGTCCATCCTCCCTTCACCCAGAGAGCATCCTCTCAGCAAACAGGTTTTGCCCCCTGAGCCCTGGGACATCACCATAAGTGGTGGAATAATCTGTTTATTTAATACTTTCCATTATGAAGCTGTTGAAACTGAGCCCGGTCTCTCGACAGCCCCTGATTCCGGACAGTCAGCAGAAGTAAAAGTGATGGCACTGGGGCCTCGCCTCAGGGGGTGTCTTACAACCCCCACCTGCTAGTGGTGCCCTGATGCTTATCATAACTCCACCCCATAGAAATGTCAGCCTGGTTTGTCCAATGTCTGGTGATGTAGAAATCAGAAATCACCAACTCTAGTCCAAGAGGGCAGACAAAAAGCACAGCCAGAAGTTAGCTTAGTCCAGGGCAGTGGCAAACACAGGAGCAGATTTATTCAACTTTTACGCAGCGCAACGCAGGAAGCCACCTTGCTGTGCTGAGCTTTGTGAAAGGGAGGGGGAAGGAATGTACTGTAGTTAACCTTATACGGTGCACTCCTGCTCTCTGCCCATGGTGGCGTACAATGTGCTGTCTAGCACCAACACAGGCACCCTTGCACCACGGTGCAAGGGTGCCTGCGTTGTAGGCAGTATTGTTTTTGTGCTGGAAGGGGCACTCTCCTAAACAATCCTCAGAGGCATTTTCCTCTTTCTACGTGTGCTACAAAATGGAGCACACATGGAAAGAGGCAAAAACAAGGAGAATTAAAGGAATTTCTCCTCATTGCACCTCTGATGGGGAGGCATACAATTCTGACGTATTCTCGGGTGTACCAGTGTTGGTAATTCTGGAAATGCGTCAGAATCCATAGCATAGATTGTGGGAACACCCACTCTCCACCCATGGAATGTCTCCCTGTGGTAGAATAACACAAGGCAGTGACTCGAGCTGCCTTGCGTTACTCTAGGTTTACCAAGCCACACTGGCCTTGCGTGGCTTGGTAAATTTCATGTTAGGTTTTGTGTCACCCTTGTGCCCCCACTGCGTGGCGCAGGGCAATGCAAAACCTTTCATAAATGTGCACCACAAGAAATAGCAGAAAGCCATTGTTAGAAATGGGGTTTCTGGTTGGCACGCAGAACTTCTCTTAGATGCGAGTGCCACGCGGGGAGGTCCCAAATGCTGCCAGGTCACAATGGCAGAGGTCTACTTTCCTCTTGTGGCACAGGCACCTCCAGGCCACGTAGCAACCTCATCACTTCTCGGCGCCGCTGAGTGTGACCCGGGCCATGACAGTCCAGGCTGTCAGCCGCGAGCTCCTGCGAGCGTGCTGGGGAAGGCACCACACTTCTCACCCGGTGACGCAGTGGTAAGCAGGCTCCTCTTTTCCATGCAGCACGGCTACAGTGGTGAGCGCTCCAAAGCCGTTTTCTGCTTGTGCCCCTGGGGCACTGACCGATGGGTGCTCTACTCGTGCATTGCTCTTCGTGCACTTCTTTCGAAGGGACTGCAGCGCTCTTCACGCATTGGATACAATAAGCACATAAAGCACTCTCTAACCGCTGTAATCAGACAAGTGAAGGGACCATATAAAGAGCTTGCCAAGCGCTATGGGCCAGGAAGCAGGAAAACAGTGCCCTCTCTATGCTGTGGTCCCTGGAAGGCACAAAAGGGGGTACACAAAGGTAGGTGGTATCAGACGGGGAGACAGTCACCCAACAGGCAGGTAGGGGCGATCCATACACCCAGTCCAGAGTACCAGTCCAGTCCAAGCCTTGTGGGGGCAACTGGTCAGCAGGGCGACAAACAGAAAACCGATCCCAAAGAGTCCTTCGTACCACCTAGCAGACACCAGGCAGCAGGGCGACAAACAGAAGAGTAATCCAGATGAGTCCTTTGTGCAGTGCAATAGCCCCTATGGCAGAGGTTCAGTTCCAGTTACAAAAGTGCTCTAGCAATTTGGGGGAAAGCCCTCTGTACTTATACTCATTTTGCACAGTCTCCACAAAAGGGGGAGAAGGGGATCCAACCAGTCCTAACTGATAATAGGAGTTTCCCCTCTCTCCTCCAGCAAAGGCTCCAGACATCAATGGGGGGGTAAACGAGCCATCTGTGTGAGGCCAGGGCACAACCTTTACAAATGCAGGTGTGCCCCGCCTCTCCCTCTCTCATCCCAGGAAGGCCATATAATATGCAGATGCACCTCTGTGACACCTCCACCCGCCCTGTGTACAGGCTGTCTGAAAAGTATGCACAAAGCCCAGCTGTCACTCTTCCCCAGACGTGGATTGGAGTCAAGCTGCAAAACACCAGAGTCATAAGCACAGAGAAATGCTCACTTTCTAAAAGTGCCATTTCTATAATGGTGATAAGAAATCCTCCTACACCAGTAAGCAGCATTTCTCACTCCCATGCAACCATACCAAACATGCCTATGCCACCCCTCATAGATTAGGCAATACACACCCTAGACATAAGGCAGGGCATTTCCAATGCAATCATATGAGGACGGCGGCACCCATAGTAGTGAGAAACCAAATAGGCTGTTTGTCACTACCAGGAAAGGCCACACAACTAGGCACATGCCCTGCCTTTTACCTACATTGCACCCTACCCATAGGGCTAGCTAGGGCCTACCTTAGGGGTGACTTATGTGTAGTACAAGGGGAGTTCCAGGCCTGGCAAGTACATTTAGATGCCAGGTCCCTGTGGCAGTAAACAGTGCACGCGGGCCCTGTGCTAGCAGGCCTGAGACAGGTTTGAAAGGCTACTTCTGCGGGTGGCACAAGCTGCGCTGCAGGCCAACTAGTTGCATTTAATTTACCAGCCCTGGGTATAGGGATAACACTGTACAAGGGACTTACAGGTAAATTAAATGTGCCAATCAGGTGTAAGCCAATCATACCAAGTTTAAAAGGGAGAGCACATGCACTTTAGCACTGATCAGCAGTGGTGAAGTGCCCAGAGTCCTAACGTCAACAAAAAGGGTCAGAAAAAAATAGGAGGAAGACAAAAAGTTTGAGGATGACCCTGTAAAAACGGCCAGGTCCAACAGCTGCTCTAACTTCATTTTTAGCAGGAACACCTCAGTCACTGCAAGGTCACCTCTTGTTTGCCTTGGTGGGCCTCTTGTAGGTCCTGTACCGAGTGGCTGAGCTCACTGGTGGTACCAAGTTCTCTCAGTCAGGTCACCATGTTCGACTCCGATCTGCAAGAGGTGGATCCCTGTTACGCATGCCACCTCCCTCTGTGAGTGCTTCACTGTCAGCTGCTGTCACGTCTGATAAAGGAGATCCCAAAGACAAACTCTTGAGTGTAGGGGAATCCTTCTCATAAGCAGGTGCCTATAGTTGCCACCAATTAATGTGAGAAGTAAGGGTTTGGAATCCTAAACTCCACAGTCTAACAGAATTGTCGCCTGAACTTCCACCCATCCTCCAGACACCTATGTTCCTTATCTTACCTTGCTGCCAAGTCCTGGAGTGACCTGCCCCTCTACCTCCAAACAGCACTGCTAGACCTGACAGCCTTAGGGTGGTCACACCCAACTTTTTGCCTGCCTCCTCCACTTTTTGGGCACTGTTTTTGCTGGCTTTAGGACTCTACTAGTGCCAACCAGTAGTAAAGTGCATATGCTCTCTCCGTTAAAACATGGTGACATTGGCTCATACTCAATTGGCATATTTAATTTACTTGTAATTCCCTAGTAAAGTGCACTGCATGTGCCCAGGGCCTGTAAATTAAATGCTACTAGTGGGCCTGCAGCACTGATTGTGCCACCCACATAAGTAGCCCCTTAAACATGTCTCAGGCCTTCCATTGCAAGGCCTATGTGTGCAGTTTCACTGCCACTTTGACTTGGCATTTAAAAGTACTTGCCAAGCCTGAAACTCCCCTTTTTCTACACATAGGTCACCTCTAAGGTATGCCTTGGGTAACCCACAGGGCAGGGTGCTATGTAGGTGAAAGGCAGGATATATACCTGTGTGTTTTATATGTTTTGGTAGTGGAAAACTCCTACATTGGTTTTCCACTGCTGTGAGGCCTCCTCCTTTCATGGGCTAACATTAGGGATACCCTCATATACTGTTTGAGTGGTAGGTTCTGGTCAGAAAGGGGTGGACAGGTCATATTTAGTATGGCCAGAATGGTAATACAAAATCCTGCTGACTAGTGAGGTTGGATTTTATTTTACTATTTTAGAAATGCCACTTTTAGAAAGTGAGCATTTTCATTTCTCTGCACTTAAAATCCTTCTGTGCCTTACAGCCTGTCTCCAATCCACGTCTGGGCTGGGCTGGTTGACAGCTCCCTTGTGCATTTCACCCAGACAACCACAAACACAGGATGCTTAGTCACACCTGCACACATCTGCATACTGAATGGGTCTTCCTGGGCTGGTAGGGTGGAGGGCCTGACACTTACATTTCAAAGGACAGTGGCCTGCCCTCACACAATGGACAGCCAAACCCCCTACTGGGATCCTGGCAGACAAAGTTGTACTGAAAGGGGACATTGTGCACTTCAAAACCACCCTTTGAAGCCTCCCCCACTTCAAAGGCACTTTTGGGTATATAAACTGGGTACCTGACCCTACCAACTTAGACACTTCCTGGGACAGACACTCTGAACCAGATCCTGCAACCTGTCAAGAGCAGCTGCCTACCTGCCCAAAGGATTCATTTGGACTGCTTTGCTGTGAAAGACTGCTGCCTTGCTATTGCCGTGCTGCCTTGCTGGCCTCTGGCTCTGCTGAGAAGTGCTCTCCAAGGGCTTGGATTGAGCTTGCCTCCTGTTTCCTGAAGTCTCAGGGCCAAAAAGACTTCACCTCTGCAAACGAACTCCTTGTGCGGCGAAAATCGACACACAGCCTGCCGGAATCGACTCACGGCCTGCCTAGCGGTGAAAGAATTACTGCATCTCCGACCCGGAATGATGCTGCCTGGCTCCTCGAGAGGAGATCGACGCAGCGCCAGCGTTGCGACCGGAACTTTGACGCACAGCCCACTGGATAGATGCATCGCCGAGCCAGACCGACGATGCCCAACTTCCTCCGGGAGGAATCGACGCAGTGCCTGCCATGAGACAGGAACTCCGATACATCGCCCACCGGATCAACGAAACACCTGTAACTTCGTCCTGCACGCCCAGGATTTCCACGCATCGTCCCTGGGCATCAAAAGACCCCGCATTGCAAAGAGGATTCAAGCCTGCACCCCGGAATTCAATGCAAAGTCCTTTCCGTATGGAAAAGAATCCACGAATCGTCTGTGTGCACCTGGAAATCAGACGCATACCCCTCGTTTTCCATGTATCTCCTCCTCTGCAGTCTCCGTGCTTGTAATTGTGACGCATAACAGGTACTTTGTGCTTGCAAGACACAATTGTTGCATTTAAGAAATTAAGACTTTTCTTATTATTACCAAAGTGATATTTCAACTTGTGATTATGAAATCTTGATAGTTTTGACCTTAATTTATTTAGATAAATATCTCAAATTTTTCTAAAACTGTGTGGTGTATTTTTGTGGTGTTTTCACTGTGTTACTGCATGATTTATTGCACAAATACTTTACACATTGCCTTCTAAGTTAAGCCTGACTGCTTAGTGCCAAGCTACCAGAGGGTGGGCACAGGATAATTTGGATTGTGTGTGACTTACCCTGTCTAGCATTGTGGTCCCTACTTGGACAAGGGTGCATACCTCTGCCAACTAGAGAACCCATTTCTAACAAGCACCCTCTCTACAGGATTTCAGAAAGGGACTCAAGACTTGGCTTTTCGACTGAGCACATCAGGAATGCAGTACCTGGATACCCTCTTGGGTGATTAGCTGCGCTTTTTAAATAAGAGTTGAGAATCATATTCACAATAGGATGCAACTCTCTCCGCCCTTGTCCCTTCCCTTCCTCGCCTGCCAACTGGGGAGAATGTTCCTCCTGGCTGTGTGGGCAGAGCTCTGGAGGGTTCTATTTCTATGCATTCATGCTAAGCATGAGTATCAAAAGCATCTGCTGGTGACCTCTGGCATCTGATGCCAAATATAGGCATAGGGTGGGTATCTGACTTTTGGTGGGTGTCCTTTGCATCCATGGGCACACAATGGTCATTTGACGGAAAATTAAATTGATATCTGGTGACCATCTGTAGCGTATAATGGTCACTCCTGACATCTGGCGCTATCCCTGATGTTCAGAAGCTCAGTCTGAAAAACGGACAGTCATTCTGGAATAAGGTGGGCATCCCTGGTATATGATGGCCATCCCCGGCATCTGGTGCTCAATGTTGCTATTTGGTGGTTAGTTGTGATATAAGATGGGCATCATTAACACTTGAAGACCACGGACAGTTGGAACTCTGGAGCATCTTGTGTTGGCTGACTGGGTAGCAGAGGTTTCTCCATCATTTTAGTCATCTCTGGCAGATTGTATGGGATCGTGGGAGGGGGAGTTTGTGGCACACGTTCCCCCAATTTCCATGTAAAATGGTGGATATTAACCACCTAATTTGGACAGTGGAAAGGTAGCCCTAAGTTAAGAGTACACTATCAGTGACCGCTGATCTTGTTTTCCTGTTGGACATTGTTTCTCAGAATGTTAGGGACACAGATGTTGCCCTTTTGTGAAAATCCATCATCATTTCCTACATGATCTTCCACACAGGAAGTACGCCAAACATGGTTGCACATCAGCTGCTGTAGATGTGGTGGCCGAATATCCACCACTATGATAGAACAGATGTCTCACCTGGAGGTGTCACCAACAATGGGATGTGCGATGCACAAACAGTTAAATTGGATGTCTAAGTTCCCAGATGTTTCAGTGGAGACCCTTCTGTTTTTTTCAGCAGATTCACCAGTATTGCACTGCTTTAAACGAGGCCCTCAGATACTCCTTAGAAAAGGGAAACAGTAAAGGAGTCAGAAGAGAAGTAAAGGCAGATGTTATATATCCACCTTGAAAAGGATAAAAGCTCATGTGCAATTGCATTCACAGAAATACTGAACTGCCTATGCAGCTGCATAGCCAATCGTTATCAGCACATAGTGCTGAACACTGCACCATTCACCACCAAGTTTTCTTGAGAGAGGTCAGCCACAGCCTCCCTAGAGGAGGATTGCATTTAGGTGGCTCACCACGAAGCATGAGACTAGTTCATGGACTCCACTTCACAGCTGCCTGCAAAGCCAATGTGTTCTTGACTCGTTTATCTGTACTTTGTGCAGTAAAATACACCACTTTCCCCATTTTTCTCTGAAAACCTGGCCACGCCCCATTGGATGCGTACCTGGGGAGGATGTAAGACAAGCAAGCAGTGATCACTCACTCATGCAATTCTAGGTGCAATGGCCAGAACAGAAAATAGAGGAACTGATGAAAAAACAGCTATAAATTTTGTTGTCACTGATGCATTAACCTCATGCTTGCTCCATGTGTCCCCATCACACAATGGTGCACCATCTAACAAACAGAAACACATAGCAGATTCCCAGTCCATAGATCCACCACTGAGGAGTATTGATTCCAGGTGTATAACATTTTTTCACTGAAAAAAGCAAGCTGAAAGCATCAGACTGAACCAGATATCGACCTAGTCAGGAGCAGGGTGCACGGCAACCGACCAAGCCTAAACAATGCATCTTTTGCCAGATACAGACAGACTCTGCTCCCTTCCACTAGGAGAAGCATCCTTCACAACTGATGGTACGCCCGTCAAAACAAGCACTGGCAACATCAATAGGTCTGGCATTGTCTGCCAAGCTGTTGGCAATTCTTGTTTTTTTCTTCATTGTTTATGCAAAACATTTTTGTTCAGGAAGCTGCCTGGTGTTTGTCAATCTAAAAAAAACACACTGACTAAAGGCAAAAATTATTAAGGTCTCAAAAAGAACAGATGAAAAAGAAAAAAGGAAGGGAAGAAAGAAGGAAGGACGGAAAGAAAGAAATAGAGCAAAAAACAAGGAAAGAAAGAAGGCAAGAAAGCAGAAAGGAAAGATGGAAAGAAAGAAGCAAATATGGAAAAAAGAAAGAAGGAAAGATGGAAACAACGAAGGAAATGAAAAAGAATGGATGACAGAAGAAAAATGAAAGAAAGAAGGGAAAACAAGAAAGAAAGAAAGAAAGAAAGAAAGAAAGAAAGAAAGAAAGAAAGAAGGAAAAAGCAGGAAAGAGAAAAAGCATGAAAAAATAAAAGAATGAAAGAATGGATGAAAAATAGAAACAAGGAAGGGAAGAAAGAAGGAGGGAAGGAAAGAAAGAAAGCAAGAAACAAGGAAAGAAAGAAGGCGAGAAAGCAAGAAGGCAGGAAGGAAAGATGGGAAGAAAGAAGAAAAAATGGAAAAAATAAATAAGGAAAGATGGAAAAAAGGAAGGAAAGAAAAAAGGAAAAAGAATGAATGACAAGGAAAATGAATGAAAGAAAGAAGGGAAGAAAGAAGGAAGGACGGAAAGAAAGAAAGAGAGCAAAAAACAAGGAAAGAAAGAAGGCAAGAAAGCAAGAAAGCAGAAAGGAAAGATGGAAAGAAAGAAGCAAATATGGAAAAAAGAAAGAAGGAAAGATGGAAACAACGAAGGAAATGAAAAAGAATGGATGAAAGAAGAAAAATGAAAGAAAGAAGGGAAAACAAGAAAGAAAGAAAGAAAGAAGGAAAAAGCAGGAAAGAGAAAAAGCATGAAAAAATAAAAGAATGAAAGAATGGATGAAAAATAGAAACAAGGAAGGGAAGAAAGAAGGAGGGAAGGAAAGAAAGAAAGCAAGAAACAAGGAAAGAAAGAAGGCGAGAAAGCAAGAAGGCAGGAAGGAAAGATGGGAAGAAAGAAGAAAAAATGGAAAAAATAAATAAGGAAAGATGGAAAAAAGGAAGGAAAGAAAAAAGGAAAAAGAATGAATGACAAGGAAAATGAATGAAAGAAAGAAGGGAAAACAAGAAAGAAGGGAAACAAGAAAGAAAAAAAGCAGGAAAGACAGAGAAAAGCATGAAAAATGAAAGAGTGCAAGAATTAAATAAAGGACAGAAAAAAAGGAAGAAGAAAGAAAGGAAAGAAAGAAAGAAGGAAGAGGGAAAGGAAGTACAAAAACGAATACCAGAAAGTAGGAAGGAAAGAAGGAAAGAAAGCAGGAATTAATTAAAATACAGATGTAAGGAAAGACTGAAAGAAAGACAGAAGGGAATGGACAGAAGAAAATAAAAGAAAGGAAAACAAAACAAAAGAAAAAAAAGGAAAGGAAAGAAGAGAGGAAAAGTTGGAAAGAAAGAAGAAAAGATTGGCAGAATGAAAAAAGAAAGAAAAGAAAGAAACAAGGAAGAACTGAAACAAACAAGGAACAAACAAACAAGGAAGATAGAGATACAGTACATTTAAAAAGTGTTACAAATGCTTCAAATTAAACATGGCAGCGGCTGATGTTCTTCCTCTGCAATATTTAATCGAGAACTATTGGTGAAATTGAGTCCAGAATAAATGAGTTCTGAAGACTTGTCTTCTTATGAATTCACATGCATAATATGAAGCTTTCAGTTTACGTACTGCATACATAGTAAAAAGAGAATAACTTATTAGAAAACAGTTTCAGATGGAGGCAATTTTTTATGCTGTGAAATACCAGCAGTCAGGCAAACAAAAGACACTTCAAAAGGAATTTAAAACAGCATTGGCAGGAGACAGTAACTGATAAAAGGTGGAATCTGGCCTGTGCTCACATTTGGTAGAAAGGTCCTGCTTTCACCTTGGGCTCTAATCACAAAGAGCCCCATTTATATCTAAAGTAGATATAAATGGGGGGTCCCGGTTTTATGGTATTTATGTTTTTGATAATTCGCATCTGTACTTATCCATATAATTTTTTTGGCCATTTTATTAGTATTTATCCATATTTATTTAGTGGTTTGCGAGTACATGGAGTAAAAAATGGTAAATTTCCACATTTATTTAACTCATAAACACGCACTCATACATTGATGCCTGTCGTGTTTTAGCAAATTTATCAGCAAAATAGAGCAAAACACTACACCCACAGGTAAATATTAGCAATTTACTACAACTATATTTTAACATATGCCTGTATTTAAAGATATCTTAGCCTGTTTTTAACTCCCCATGCTGTCTAGCTGCTCTTCTGTTGTCTTGCAGTTCACATTACACAGCAGGGAACATTACACAGTAGAAACACAATTTTCAGTATTTTTCCTCTTTTATGAATGAATAGACAGGACAGATATTGTTTTCAGTAAAAACAGAAACATGAAAGCCTTAATTATAAAGTTAAAACAAAGATACTAGCACTGAAGGGAACTACTTTGTGTGCGGATGTGCTCAATGTGAATGAACAAAATGCAGTCACTCGAAGTAAGGTTACCCAGTGGCTGAAGAAGGCTCACCTACTGCCCCATGGTGTATACTGTAGTGGACAGAAGCAAAATGTGAATGACACAACAGACCAACGGGTGAAGAGACATGACTGAAAGCCCCATTAAGTAAGTATACTTTACATATAAATTTAGTAAAATCAAAAGGTCTTGGCTAACACCAGACCTAAAAATCACATATAGACAAATCAGTTTCATGCTACTTCGAAAACTCCACGACGGAGGAAGACCAAGTCAAAGTCACCTACTTAAGCAAATACTGCAGCAAATAGAAAAATTGAAATAAATAATACCAATCCAATCGCAGAAGACTCCGACCTAAAATATGAGCTTTTGTAAATCTTCAAAGAACTAACTAACTCAAGAATGTGAAATACAGCCTGATAGCCTTGGACAAGCTATGTAAAAAGCTATGTAGAAAACTCTAAAATTCCTAATCACAAAGCAGTAGGAGATCTGAGGATGAATCAGTAACAAGCTTGAAGTGTCTCCGTTGACCCTTTTACAACCTCTCCTCAGCAGTTTTAGAATCTGCTCCTTGAGGGTATGGTACCCAGTGGAAAACACATGAGAGCCCAGACCCCATCAAATGCAAGGCAGTCGGTCCTAGCTGCCTCCCATGGCATTGATAATGCGCTCCATTGAAATTTTTCATTGCTGGCTCCACTTCCCCGAAAACACCTTCTCTTCTTCTTCATTTGGCTGCAGAACATGCTTCCACTAAAAAGAAACAGAAGAAAAGTATAAAATGAATGCCAGAAGGTAGACCTTCATCCTCCAAAGAGCCTTGGCAAACCCGCCACACCATCTGCCACTGACCACATAATCCATTAGGATTCACCAGGGCACAATGAGGCAGCCTCCTCTTACTTGGGTCCCCATTTAAGAGTAGGGGTGGGTGAAACTTGCGGAGTTTCAATCTGCGGAATTCCACAGAATTACATGAAAACTCTGCGAGATTCTGCGAAGTCCGTGAATGGCTGAAATCAGCAAGTTCCACTCCTCTCCCTGATTTGTTGCACCGGAAACTTGTTATTCTCTGTGAAATCAGCATGAATGGCACTACACAGTGCACCAGAGCGCGCTGCTTCTATGCTGCCACTCCAGTAATTTTCTACTCGGGCGACAGCTTTCTCACCGCAAATAGTTGCGATGGCCTGTGACCGCCACGTTGGGACAATCTTGCTGGGTGTCCTCCTAGGGCCCAAAAATCTCACTAGGGGGTGCCAGTTTTCGCTCGCCAACTTACAGTTGTCGAGTTGCGCACTAGAAAAAAATCCACCCTGCAATGGTTGGTGGATTTTTGCCGAAACTCAGTTTTACACCCGTAACATGGAGTGGGCAAAACTCCGCCGGCGGAGCGGAATTTATTGCTCACCCCTATATAAGACAAGTGTACTGTAATGCAGTGAGACATCAAGTTACACAGATCTTATCATGGGATGAGATTTTCCTCCCTTCTTCCTTCTCCCCATACCACTTTCCTTCTTGTAACTTTATTTTTTCTTATGACCCTTCCTTCTATCCTTTGTTCCTATACACCAAGGTGTAGAGTGCTCATAGGGAAGGGGGGTGATCTTTGAGGACACAGCACAGGGCATTGCTGCTATCCAGATGTCTGGTGGGACTTGCTAAGAACATCATGTTGCATTTATTGCAGCTGACGTCTACCTTCCTTCCCTCTCTCTTCCTTCCGAGTCATGCTTCCTTTCCCCTGCATGCATCTCTCTGCACTTTGAAGAGTTCTTGGGGTGGCATTATGTTATTAACCCACAACAAACATGATGGAGTGTGACATTCCATAGTCCTCTGAGACCTCACACAGCCCCAAAAGAAAATCACACAGCATGCAAGAGCTGCTCGACCGTCACCACACCCCCGGGTACCCCTTCCTTCCCTCTTCTTCACTCCTCTACTTTGAGGCAAGCTTGGGGTGGTGTAAAAGGCCCCAGTGCTTTAAATGGGCCGGTACTGTCCGGTACGGGGTACCAGCACTTTTTTATTTTGATAGAGAGAGTACCTGCACTTCTCAAGAAAAATGTACTACTTTTAATTGGAGAGTACCGACACTTCTCAGGAATAAGCAGGTTGTCTGGTACAAGAGATGTGTTTATCTCCATGCAGTAAATGAAATCAATACACCTATACCAGCTCTCCTGCGGCATGTTTCCATCTGAATTACGCTGTTTTTCAACCTTTATACATACTTGTCAGTATGCACTGATGAACCTGTTCTACTTCTCCTGTCGCGTATCTGGCTGTATTCCAACCTTTATCTGTTATTTGTCAATATGCATCGATAAATCCATTCTAGTTCTCCTGAAGCTTATTTGCATCAGAATAAGGCTGCTTTCCGACCTTAATCGTACTGTCAACATGCATTGATAAACCTGTACCAGATCCCCTGAAGCGAAGACCTTTATCTGTATTTGTCGATATGCATTGTCCTATTGCAACTATCTCTTGCGGTAACTCCTGTATACATACGCTGATGTAAACGTCCACGTTTAACTACTTTTAATGTAACCCGCTGTAGTCACGTATCCTGTGTGTTGTAAAGCGCTCTGATTCCTTCAGGCCAGGTCTGGGCTATATAAAATTGCATGAATAAATAAATACATACATACATGCATCCATAAACCAGCTCTAGCTCCCCTGCCCCACAGCTACAATTTCCTGTGACTGTTTTCCCGCCTTTAGAAGTGCTTGAGCATGTGGCGGGTGCCCTGGTTCTGCTTCCGGTCTGGCAGGAAGTTCCCAGGTGCCCCCAAGCCTGACTTGGTGCTGAGTCCCGCTCCCTGGGTGCGCGTGCCTGCGCCCTGCCCGCCACGCGCCCGCCTCTCTCCCTCCAGCAGGGCAGCGCTTCCTGTTCTGTAATCATGTAAACACGCGGAGTCTAATTATTCCTGGCACCGGCGACGAGCTGAGTCAAATTACAGCAAATGATAAAAATCTGAAAATGAACCGATTAGGACAGTCTCCAGGACTTGGCAGGCCGTTTACGACTCCGCAGGCGTTGCGCGAGGAGCGCAGAAGGGCCGCGCTGCGCGCCCACACCAAGAATATTGTTTAATAACATTAAGGGAGCGGGGAAACACACACAACTTACAAGTCACTGGAGAGTGTGTGTGATCTATTTATAGGAAGCGAAGGGGGAAAAAAGTCATATACATTTAATATAGAAATCAGGAGAAAGATTCTGTGAGGGAGAGAGGCTCAGAAAGAGACTTTTTGCATTAATGAACCAGTTCTGTCTAAAGTGTTGTATGTACTACATGGCAGCATGTGACGTCACTGGGCGGCAGGACGGTCGTTTAAAGATAAGGTGAAGGTGTTTGGGGATGAAAGGGATAACACATTGACAATACCTTAAAAATGCCAGTTCACTACACATGTTTTGATGACACATATTTACAGTGTTAGGCAAAGGAGGGGAGAGTGATTTGCCCAGGATCACGTGGTTGTTGGTCTGCTACCAGTGTTTACGAATTGTAAAATGGAGTGGAGTTCAAGGCGTATGCATATGGGTCTTATGGTATTCATATTTGTACAGCTCACCAGGGAGGGTATCCTGGTGCAGGAAGAAGGAGTAGGGTGGGCCAAGCCTAGGCCGAGGATAGGCAAAGACCAATGTCTTCAGTTTCTTGTGGCAATCCAAAATTGAGGAGACAGCTCTGATGTGCAGAAATAGGTTGTGCAGACTTTGGTAGTGAGGTATGAGAACACATCACCGTCGGATCTGGTTGTGGGTATCTGGGGGTTTTGTGTGTGTAGGAGACCAGCTGACCGGAGGTGTATGGTAGATTTATGGAAGTTAATGTGAATGCTGAGGTATGTGGGGCTGATGTTGTGAAAGGCTTTGAATGTGTCCTTGAAGAGTTGAAAGAGTTCCCATTTGTGGATGGGGAGGCAGTAGAGGTCTTTGAGGTATGGGGTGAGCGGTGACGTGGGTGTGGGCGGGGTTATTCAGATTGTGAGTTTGGCAGCAGAGTTCTGTATGGTCCCGAGTCTTCTGGTAAGTGTTATGCTGATTCCTACATAGAATCCGCCTGTGATGAGGGCCTAGCCGATTGTTCCACAAATGTTAAGAGGAAGCCACGTGAAAATATTCTTGAGCATCTTCAGTGTATGGAAGCAGGAAGTGGTGACTGCGTTCACTTGGTTGGTCATAATGATCTGGTTGTAGACTACTATTCCGAGGTTCTTTGCATGGCTGGTTAGGTAGGATGTGGATGTTGATGTCGTTTGCATGGGATATAACTGACGCTGTGGACAAGAATGATTCTGGCGAGTGTGGCTACGTAGGCAGATGAGGTTGGTGGTGGCCGAGGCGAAAGGAGTTAGGTGACTGACTTGGTGCGACTTGTAAGGAAGGAGCAGATCTAGCAGAGTGACTGTCACTGACTGCCGGCTTCTTTTAGCCATTGAATGAGGATTGGGTCGAAGACAGTGTTGAAGGCAGCGGATAGATCTAGAAGAATGAGGAAAGTGGTGTCTCCTCTGTCCATGATCTGTCAAATGTTATCCATGGTGATGATGATGGCAACCTCAATGTTGTGGTTCATTCTGAATCCAGATTTAATGCTGTCAAGGAGATGGTTGTGTTTGAGGTGGGTGGCTAGACATTTGTTCATGGTCTTCTCCATGACATGAATTGTGAATTGAATAATTCTACTTGTGAATATATTATATTTTGGTGTCAGTGTTTGTTTAGTACATTTCTCCATTAGAATGGCCTTGTAGCACTCTTGGCAACTCACTGCTCTTCTGCGTAGCATGCAGCACCTCAAAAAAAGGTAGAGGCCATTAATTGCATTAATAAAAGCCACAAGGATGATTTTTCTTACAGAGTTAAAGCTCAAAAGCCCAAACCATACGCCCACAGCTACACTTGCTTTCCACTCACCAATGAAACTCAGGATAATCCTATTCAATGGTGCTGTGAGACTAACAGTCCATTAAGGCAGCTGAATCCGAGGCCTTGCCTTTGTCCAGGACTACGCGAAGGCCTTGTTCGAAGGTGGTCTGATATATTAATTCGTCATTTCCTGCAAGGGTGAATCTCATTTGGCACCTTGTGGTTTTAACCGAGGGCGAAAGTACTATTTCAGTGGTTCCCAACCTTTTGACTTCTGTGCACCCCCACTTTATCATTACTAGAACCCATGAACCCCCACTGAGTCATTATTGGAGTTCAGGGAAACCCTACCGAGTCATTAACTGGTAGCCTACTCGTGGACCCTGGCCTAAGGATTGTCCATGATTTGTACCGCAAAACAGTACACTAAAATACATAAACAAGCATTCCATCAAACACATACACAAATGCTAACACATTTTATTTAACTTGCAAATATAAATAAAGCAATAAAATGTTTTATTTTAATACGAAGGTCGGAGCTTTTCTTAATTCAATTGAAGCCACACATCATCCATACTATATTCTGTTTGATGCACATGCACTGCTCCCACGAATCAATTTGAGGATACTAATTTAATGTTTAGCCTCCAATTACAAATTCCTTGACAGTTACTCTATGTTTTAACATTTTCAGTTGTGCATTTAGCCACTTTGTTTATATACACTTTATTAATCTGTTAATATTATTTAATTTTCTAAGCAGTCATGGACCCCCTGAGGAGGCTTCGCAGACCCCCAAGGATCCCCGGACCACAGGATGAGAACCACTCTACTAGTTGATTCATAGTTCCAGAGGTCCGAATTAGAGATACCTTATGGAACTGGAGTTACAACACTTCGTTTTTGAAGAATTTCCCTTTTTAAGAACTTTTTTCCCTTTGGCAAATTTTTCTAGGTTGTACCTGGAGGAATTCTTTGAGGGAAAAACCAGGATTTGTATAGTTTTGCACTACTTGTAATCTGATATGGGTGCACACACCGTCTCTGCCAGAAATCGGTTTTAGCCTTGAATTAAGAGTGAGACTATGTAGAACACCAGCTCAACAGAAAGCCCAAGACTAGCCCAACAAAAAGCTCAAGACTAGTCTGACTGAAAGCCCAAGTCTAGCCCAAAAGAAAGCCCAACCCTAGACCAGCTGAAAGCCCATGACTAGCCCATCAGAAACCACCAGCACAAGCCCAGAAAAAAAGCATGCATTCTGCTGTTCTCCTGAAGGTGCGAGAATGCTTCTAACAAAGCCTGTTGAACAGAACACGAGCGCCTGCTACTACTTGACAGAAAAACGCAGAGCTCAGTGTTCCAAATACATCTCAGGAAAAGCAACACTAAACCCCTTCCGGTTCAGTGCCCTCAACAAAAAACAGACAAGTTCACTGGTAGCCCCAGAAGGCGAGTATGTACCAGGCATTGAGGCACCCACCTTTCAGAGAAAAGAGAAGAAACGCAAAACCAACCTGGGTTTGCTACCTAAACTAAATAGATGGACAGATAGATAGATAGATACTACTCACCACAAAATGAAATGTTATAAGCCAGAAAATGATAGCCCTTGAATATCTGTTAAAAAAATCGCCAAGTACAAGGGCAGCTGCTGGACATTGAAAGTGGAAAGTACAGATAGACATGGAGAGCAGATTGAGCCAGGAGCTATCGATGAAGCGCTATATAAATGCTACAGTACAATGTGATTGGGTGTCCTCCAAAACGCCTACCCCTTCCTCATATGGAGCCTCAGATACGAGGCGACAGAGAAGGGATGCTGTAGTGAGTTGTCCCGCCGGATCAGCACGAGGAGCAGAAACAGATTCAGGATACCGGGTGTCTTGTGACACCACAGGAGACTCAAAGCCCCCCCCCCAGTGACGTAACGAAACTGGAGCACCGCCCCCTCGCAAAGAACATGGAGGGGAGCCCCCTCCAGACTCACTCGGGACAGGTTCTGTGCTGAGAGGTCCCCTTGAGCCGGCCCTCATATCCCCCCTTCCGCAACACGTGGGCTGCGGGGGCCTTTCGTTACGCCACTGAGTCCCCCCCTCCAATACCTGCGAATGCCTCTGAATTGAGATTTTCCTAGCCTTGGTGTAAGAAAGGCTAGATTTTATTAAAGACAAGGAGGCGAGTATTATGCTTAACTTTTCTTACTTTATTGAACAGCAGCCAAGAACTACAAATCCCTGGGAAAAGAAACTACAAAAATGCATCACAATGGAGCTAACCAATCATGCAACGAGCCCCATAATAACAATCTTGACTGAGAGCACCAAGCCCTCTTTTCTTGTGAAAGTCAGTCAACAGAGTAATCCGAAAAGAACCATAATAATCCATAGAGAGTCAAAAAGGCAGAGAGGAAGTCCTTGCAGAAATCCTTAACAAAAGGATAAAAAACTGTAGAGCAGGATGATTCATGTGAAGATCCCAAACCAGGTGCCCATGAAAGGTGGTCAGCCGGAAGCTGTGTTATTGGTTGAAGTGGAGGCAACTGGAAAAAAAGAACAGTGAGGGTTAGATGAGGAGGGATAATACTCACCTCCTTGTCTTTAATTTAATTTAGCCTTTCTGACACCAAGGCTAGGAAAATCTCAATTTTATTACAAGACAGGAGGCTCGTATTATGCTTGTTCAAAGCAATGAGATAACAGTTTGTAAAGGATGATCGACAGGTTTACAATAGAAGGTTCTAAACATACTTAAGTTTGACCAATCTGAAGATCTGAGGATATCATGCAAACTAGCACCAGCCCAAAAGGCACGAGAAGCCGTAGCTCCTCTAATGGAATGGGCGCCATAAGAGGTGGTAGGGACCCCAGCCAAAGACATCAGCCACTTTACCCAACGAGCCAAAGTGGGTGTTGAAACAGGTTTGCGGGGCTTCTGAAAGGAAATAAGTAATTGAGATGAGGAAGGAACCCTGAGATCTGCAGTTCGTGAAACGCAAGTTTTTAAGCAATTACCCACACACAGTTTAGGTTGAGAGGGAAAAAAGGGATAAAGGACAGAAGACAAATTGGTCTAGGTACGTCTAAATACATTTAAATACACACCTAAAGCGGAAAAATGAAAGGAGAAAACATCCAGAGCCTTCACAGAGCATAGTCAGTTTAGCAGACAAATGTTTCAATGATAGATCAGCATTATCAGGCCATGAAATAAGAAGACGAAGGATGGAGTTCACATCCCACATGGAATTGTATTTGGGAGCTGGAGGTTTGGAAAAACGTACTCCTTTTAAAAGACGACAAACCAAAGGGTGTTCTCCCACTGGTCTACCATCTACCCTGACCTGAAGAAATTGCAGACCTATAGGTATTGACAGTATGGTAAGCCTTACCTTGGGAAGCTAGGACATTTACCACTAAGGTAACGTCTGCTGAAACGGGATTGGAATTCCTGTCCACACGCCCGCTGCAGCATACTGACCAGGCGGAGCGGTAGGCCCAGGATTGTTGGATTAACTGGACAGCCTCCTCCGAAATTCCTTGGGTTTTCCAGGAAGCCCCGAAATCTTCCAAGCTATGAGATACAGGTAACATTTGTAATACGAGATTGTGGGGAAGACCCTGAGGGTGCAAGAGAAGATTGTGGAAGGGAGGAATCAGGACCAGAAGGTCTGACAAGAGTTCTAATAGGGTTGGATAACAAGGCTGAGACTGCCAGAATGGAGTGACAAGAACTAGAGAAGAACGTTGTCTGCGAGCGTGAGCCAGGACCCGAGCAATTAATAGGAAGGGGGGAAAAGCGTACAGGAGCGAAGGAGGCCAAACCCGAAGGAAAGCATTGGTAGCCAAGGCCAAAGGATCTGGTCTCCAACTGAAGAAGGTTGGAAGTTGGGAATTGAGCCTTGAGGCAAAAAGCTCTATGGACATAGTTCCGAAGATGGAAGAAAGGAGTTTGAATATGGAAGGGTGAAGATGCCAATCGCTTGAATCCTGGGAGTGTCTTGAGAACCAATCGGCCACTACATTCAGATTGCCCGGGAGGTATTCTGCCCTGACTGAAATGTTTTTGTGGAGACAAAACTCCCAGAGACTCTTGGCCAAGAGAGACAAAGTTTTGGATCTTGTTCCGCCCAGGCGATTTATGTATGTTACGGCCGATAGGTTGTCCATTCTGAGAAGAATGGAGCACTTTACCCTGTCTTTTGTAAAGGACTGGATGGCAAAGGAACCTGCAAGCATCTCTAAACAGTTTATGTGTAGTGCCGACTCCTGAACGGACCATGGACCCCCAGTCGAGAGTGGACCACATCTTGCGCCCCAACCTGTCAGACTTGCATCTGACTCTAAGACAAGAGCTGGGGCGGCAGAGAAAATTGTCCTCCCGCTCCAGGTGTCTAAATGACTCATCCACCATGTAAGTTCTTCCCTGGACTCTGAATCTAGGATAACCTGATCTGAATATGAGAGACCTTTCTGAAGGTGACAGATTTTTAACCTCCGGAGGGCTCTGTGATGAAGGGGTCCTGGAAAAATGGCCAGAATGGAGGAAGAAAGGAGGCCTACGAGACGAGCTAGAGCTCTGAGGGAAGAACAAGGGAGAGACAAGGCATGCCGAATCTCCTTCTTTATCAAGGAAGCTTTGTGTTGTGGAAGCTGAAGAAGCAACTCAGTATTGTTGACTAGGAACCCCAGGAACTCGAGAGATTGGGAAGGAATCAAAGCGGACTTTTGGAGATTTATGAGGAAGCCCAGTCGAGAAAGAAGGTCTCGACAAAGGTTTAGTTGAGTCGCGAGGGAAGATTTGTCCTGAGCCTTAATAAGGAAGTTGTCGATATAAACAATAAGCCTTATGCTTTGAGCCCTGAGGAAGGCTACCACAGGTTTGAGGATCTTGGTGAAACACCAAGGGGCCGAGAAAAGACCGAAGGGAAGAGTTTTGAATTGAAAGAAAGAATTTTCCTCCTGGAATTGAAGAAATTTTCTGAAAGAAAAATGGGCAGGTACTGAAAGATAGGTGTCTTGAAGATCTATTCGGACCAACCAGTCGTTGTGAAGGAGGAGATCCCTGAGATGGAGGATAGTTTCCATCTTGAAATTATGATAAACTACGAAATTGTTGAACTCTTTTAGGTTTATGGCAGGATGATGTTTTTTGTTCTTCTTTTGAACCAAAAAGATATTGCTGAGAAATCCGAAAGGGTCGAAAACCAATTCCTCGATAGCCTGCTTTGATAATAAGGATTGTATCTTGTCGTGAACGAGGCAAAACTGGTCGCGAGACAAAAGGAGAGGACGAGGAAGAAGGGGCTGATGAGGTATTTGGTATAGATCTATGCAATAACCTTGGACAGTCTAAATTATCCAAGGATGGGAAGTTATAGAAAGCCAAACGTTTAAACACAAAGCTAGTCTGCCTCCTACTGGAGGAAGGCCAGAACTGAAAGTTCTTACCTGCAAGTTGTTCTCCCTTAGATCTGTATCCCCTGTTGCGGCCTCCGCGGAACCGGCGGGGATAGAACTGGGGTTTGTACCCATGGTAGACATCGAGCTGGTTGCCTTGAGAATAGGAGCCTCTGTTGAGGGATTGTCCTCTTGCTGAGAAACGGTCGGCAAAATGACTCATTCTTTTACCGGCCCTTCCAAAAACCCGATTGGAAAAAATGATCTTCATAGAAAAATGGGCTTTGTCTAAGGAGTTGAAGGTAGAGACGTATTTACTCATCTCTTTTATAAAAGAGTCTCCAAAAAGAAGGCCCTCTGCATTGGGACCTTCCTCCTTGGATGCTAGAGAGCTGAGCTTAGGGTCGATCCTAAGAAGAAGGCTCTTCCGTCGCTCTTGCGAAATGTAAGCATTGGCATTACCCAGCATACAAATCGCCCGTTGAGCCCAGTTGGAAAGCATCTCTGGATCCACCTGTGAACCTTCCATTTTCGCTTCCTCATCTAGATCAAAGATTCTAGTGAGGGGTCCCACAAGGTCCAGAAGTCTATCTTGGCAGTTTGACCAGGCACAATCAACTCCTTTTTTGGGGTCCTTCCCAAATTTGGTGAAAAAGAGTAACATATTAGGGTCAATGGCGGGGGTATCAGCAACTTTAAAAGGAAGGGAGGGTCTGGGACATTTGGACTTTAACTTGCTTCTGGATGACTTATCAAGAGCATGCCTAAGATAAAAGGAAACATAGTCCGAAACATGGTCGGAAGGAAACCATTCTGAGGAATTGGGATGGTGAATGGATGTTGGGTCAAACATGGGGTCACCATCAGGATCAACCAGATCCTCCGGCACTAAGTGAGGGGAGTTGTCATGAGGAGAAATTTTACTCCTTTTCTCCGGAGGCCCATCATATAAGTCATCATTAAACTTGTCTTGTAAGACATCGTCCCCATCACTGTCTGTATCCCGTAAATGGAAAATATTAAGAGGGGAGGAAGGGAGCCCCGAAGAATTCGCCTCTCGGGTTGGAGGCCCAAACTTGGAAGAAACGCCTTTGGAAAGCTCATGAGAATGAGACACACGTTTCCTACCTCTCAAAGGAGGATTAACCTTAGGTGTGTGAAGCATCTTAGAAATGGAGGCTTCTAAGTTTTTTGATATATCCAACATAGTCACTGAAACAGCGTGTTGGACTGAATCCTTGATAAAGGATTTCAAATTATCCTTTATGGAATGAGTTTGGTCATCCTCCGACATAATGGGGAGCAAAAAGTTAGAATTTAAAAGGAAAAAGGGGAAAAGAATTCAAAATGTGAAATAACAGGCTGAAAACCTGTCAAACGTGAGGAAACCAATGCAAAAAGGGTTAAAAACTTAGGCTGGGAGACAGGGAGAGGGTCCGCCTCTGAAGGGGCTGGCTGGGGGTGTGGTATGGGCGTTGGAGGCCAAACCAGGAAGTAAAAGCAAGGAAAGCCCTCACCGGCTGACAGAAGGAGGGTAAACACGCGTTGGCAGAGGAGCCAGGAACCGGAGCGTGTAGCCGGAACAAGCGGGCGATGGGAGATAAAAATACCTCAGACGGCGCCCAATGAACGTTATAAGAACGTTCTAAACGGGCCGCAAGCGTGAAACATACATTTTTGGAGTTTTCCTAGGGTGACCAGAATTATAGGGTCAAAATCTAAGACATTTCATAAAAATAGAAAAAGGACTATAATTTTACTTCAACTGAGCGCGCAGAATGACTGCGCTCTTCACCATAGAATTACAGCAGGGGCACTAAGAGCATAAATAAAATGTAATTTGTAAAGCCAGTATCATGCCTAATAATTACATTGCTTTGTTATAACAGCTGCTAACTATCCCTGATGTGGAAAACATATAAACATAAACATATAAGGTACATCCCACCCTTTTTAGTCGACCCTCTCTAAAAACCGGGGAATGAGTAACATTTCGGGAAATCTGCTGGGATAGCAGATGAAAATCCGGGACTGACCCAAGCTTCCAAGGTAAACAACACTTTGGAACCCCCTCTTCTGATCCCTTGAGTAGGATTTACGAGCGCGTATTTCTCTGCTGATGTGGCGGAGAAATTCACAGTCATAAAACCATTTACACCTTCTGATCCCTGTGAGAATTTCTGTCCTGCAGAAGAGTGGTAAATGTGGTCATAAACTTACATTTACGACCAAATTTACCTTTGTAAATAGGCCCCTTTGTCTTTTACAGTGTGACGTCTTCCCAGCAGTTTAATTCCATCATTATTAGTTACAGGTATATACATATAATCCCCCCTCCCCTCCACCCTCACCAGGGGCACTGAAGTGTCTCTTCTAAGCACAAGGAGGTACTGACCCAGCTGCCAGAGGTGAAACACAGGCAGGGAACCCTCTCCACACCTCTACGTAAGAGAGAGGGACGGGCAACTAGAGGGAGAAAGGGAGACAAGGAGGGGAGGGAAAACCGTAAACAGAGACCTAATGTGTGCGTATAATGTGAGAAAAGAGACGGGAGGGGTAAGTAAGTGAGAGAGAAGAGAAGTGGGAGGGATGAGAGAGGAAGAAAAGAGGGGGGGAAGTGGGGAGAGAAGAGGTGAGGGGAGAATAAGGGAGGGAAGAAGAGAAAAGAAGAGATGAGATGGAGAGAGTGAGGAAGAGGCTGGTAGGGAGGGAAGCAAGGGGCTGATGGTTGCATTTCACACAATTTTGAAGATGAAGTATGTGGCCCAGACTTCTGCCAGACTCTTGGCCTTCCTTCTAGTATGGAGCACTGTGCGCCCCGGGAGGGCTACAGTTGAATAAACTGCTTTAAGTGGCATCTTTTGCTGTAAATAACTGGAGCACACAAAGGCTAAAACCGACCATTTCCAGAGATGTGAGAGTGACCAGAGACGCTACTGGGAAGACCATTCAGGCAGTGCTTAATTTGCGCTTGTTGTTTCCGGTGCTGAGCAATGGCACTTATTTTTGAGGGCCGGGGCTTATTCTTCTGCTTCAAGCATTTGCTGAGAGCAAAAGCCTCATATGGGAAAGACGGAGGAAGAGAAAAATGAAAAAGCATCACAAAGGTAGAAAGCAGAAAGCTGCAAGAGTGAGCTGAAGGGGCAGGGAATGGCTGTATATGGATTGAAGAGGCCGGAGAAGGCTTCCGGATTACGCTGCCTCAGTATTCTGTGTTCACACATTTAATTGCAGCAGCCGCCTGTTTAAGAGGAGGGCTTTGGGCACCAGCACCTTTTTATTTACAAATTAAGCACTGCATTCAGGACTGTACCCTCACCCGCTCTGATGCACGAGTGGACGACATGCCAGTAATCTGCATTACACCTTCCTCCTCACAGTCCTCAACAATCTGAGGATGGGTCCACCCTCCGGACAGACGACGCTTCTTGCCCCTACATTGAAGGATACCACTCCCCAGGAGAGTAGAGCTGTTCCAGCCGCCGGCCTTCCTGACTTGTAGCTCAACCTGTCCCCATGTCTGCCCTGCATGTGGGCACTGGTGCTGGCACTGCCACCACAACTGGCGAGGCACTATCCTCAGACCCCCGGCTGGCAAGACACTATCTTCAGACCCCGGCCCACAGACCATAGTGCTGCAGAGGAGCATGACTTTGGAGGAGAGTAGAGCGGGAACAGTGAAGAGACCAACACTTTGTATGGGTAATTAAAGAGAGGAAACAGGCTTGCCAAGGTTAGCTTAGGCTAGGTTAAATTACGTTAGGTTAAATTAGGTTAGGCTAGGTTAGGTTAAATTGAGTTAGATTAGGTTAGAATGGATTAGGTTAGGTTAGGTTTAGTTAGGTTAGGCTGAGTTAAATTAGATTAGGTTAGGGTGAGTTGAGTTGAGTTAGATTAGGTGAGAACGGGTTAGGTTGGGTTGAGGTAAATTAGGTTAGTTTAGGTTAGATTGAGTTGAGTTAGGTTAGATTAGGATGGGTTAAATTAGGTTAGGTTACATTAAGTTTAGTTAGGTTGGGTTGACACAGGTTAGGTAAGTACTTATAGAGTGCAACATCCAACCGTAGCTATATCTTGGGCCTAAGACCAACCAAGTAATCCAACACATACCTGTAAAACCTGTCAAGAGATCGGGTGTTAAAACTGACAAATTGAGAGAAAAAGCCAGGGTTTAGGGCTCTCTTAAATGTGCCTCAAACTAACTTCTTGCTGAAGATGGAGCTGCAGAGGATTCCACTTCGCTGCCTCTTCCACAGCGAACGTTTCCCACCGAAGGTTTTGAAATGATATTTACAGAGTTCAAGGAGAAATCTGCCCTTGGATCTCAGCATCTAATTTGACTTGTCTGTGTGCTGCATCTGTTCATGTGTGTGTCTGCCTGTTCATAAGCCTGAGTGCACTGGTGTGTGTGTCTAAGTGTGTCATGGAGTGCTGTGTTTTAATGTGTCAGTTTCTGCTACTGCTTGTGTGACTGTGTCTGCTAATGCAAATTAATATGAGAGTGTCAGGACATATGGGATGACAGCAGCCATAACCTGGCTAGCATAAAAGGATCATTCCTGGTGTATACAACACTCACTGTCATGTAATTGTTAGGGGTGGGCGGTAAACTCTGTTCCGCCAGCGGAGTTTGCGGTGGAGTTTTGTAATTCCGCGCTCCTCTTGCAGTGTGGAGTTCGGCAAAAATTCTGCCTACCGCCGTGTGGCGTAGCCTACCAGCATTATCCCCTAATTTTAATATAGATTTGCTGCATCATGCAAATTGTAGTGCATTATTTGCTAAAATACTAATGTGCATACAGGTCACACAAGCAGACAAACTGGTCCTGGGCTTCCCAACATCATAGGGGACTGGCAGCCTTTGTTGCACATGGGACTGATTGTAAGAGGTGAAAAGACAGATGGACCTTCCTGCCTTCACCAACCTGGAGTGAAGGGCACGGGCTGAATGCATGCTTGGATTTGCAGCAGATTCTCAATGAATACTGTCATTAATATGCACAAACAATAGGGTAGCACTGTTTAACATCAGATACGCTCTGCCGAGTGAGTTAGAAAAAATAACACACCTGAAGTAACCTGGTACAACAACTAGGATCCCAACGTACCGGACCTACTAGAGAGTTATTAGCAAAACAATATGAATGAACATCTCATCTCGACCTGGCAGAGCAGCGCACCGGGCAGAGATAGAATCATCCTGTTGGTTAATGCATATGCTGTTTATATGAAGGATTTAGAGGCAGCTGCTGCTCTCTGGGAATTGGCAGCCACAGGACCCAGTGTCTGCTCGTGGGGTGAGGGTGTCAAACATTGGAGAGCCACTGATCCACAGCACACAACATGAGGACTGGAAGGTGCGGGTGTTTCAGGCCTGATTCAACACTGCATGCAGACGCTGCAGAACTACTACTCATGTTGCGGAGAGAGGACTGGTGATGTGAAGTCATGGCGATGGGGTCTCTGGGACTGTGCCTGGTCTGTCCAACACAAGCTTTGTGTGTTAAACTAACAACCAATCAGGGCGAGTTAAAATCCTGATGTCACTACGCACTCCAACCAAACAGAGAAGGGACTAATGACTCAATCCTTGTCCTACTCCACGACAACAATGTTGGACGAGAGCATTGACAAGGCGCCTTAGTGCTGAACGCTTTTATTTCTGAGTGAAGTTATTAACTTGTGTCTCATCATTATGACATGTGGTTGCTTGTCCCTTCTGGAATCGGTCAGGTCGGATCAGGTGAGCAAGATATGCACATTTGCACATGAGGTGACCGTATGGAAGCTAGGGGTGGGCAGACCTCTGCAGAATCTCATGGAATTTTTATGTAAGTCTGCAGAATTCAGTGGAGTAAAACTCCTTGAGTTACGCCCACCCCTAATGATGGTGCTCACTGGTATATTTATTTATTTATTCCTTTATTGTTGATTTATGAGGTGTTACAAGTTGCTACCAGTCCACTTCAGAGTACAAGGAGTCCACTTCAGGAGTCCACTTCAGGAGCAAGAGGTGAACAATGAAAGAGGGGAGGGGGGTGGTGGGGGGGGCAAAAGAACTGACCAGAAGTGATTTTCAGGATTAAGAAGAAAGCATTCTAGATCCCGAGGTGGGAGGTGGATAGTCCACAAGAGTCAGTGAAAAAAAAAGATCACTGTTCAGTGCAGGATGGAAACAATCGAGGCCTATCATAAATGAACAGGCAGGAGAACATGACCCCCTTGGCCCAGACACCATGACCTGAGGACAAAGAATCTGGGAAAACCTGTTGGAACAGGGTGGGCTTAACCACTGCTCTGAATTTGAAATGATCTTGTTGCTGCCCGGCATAAAGCTTCGGGTGGATTCAAGCTTCGGGGTGGCAGGTTTTCAGCATTGTTCCACTTCCTTCCTTCTTGTTAAAGAGAGCAGGGGTGATTCTGTTATCAGATAACAGTCCACCTCTTTGAGCTTTCATAGACCTGTCCTTTTTAGGTCGAGCACACAAGTGCTCTGGCCTTTTGTAAGTCTTGTGTGCTTTTAGCCATGCCCGCCGCACTCCCATCACTATCACTTGTTCATGGGCTTGCTTTTTAAAAATCATTTGCTACCATTGGCAAATGCTTTATGTTTGTCCCCCCGTGCGGTGGTTTTGTTACCGCCTTGGAAACCGATCCTGTTTTATGGATAATTGCACGTTTGCCAATACTTTTGACTGCAAGCGAACTTCTTTTTCCTTTTGTATTTCTCTTTCGCGCTCATGCTCATAGTGGCTGCTGTGCTTTGAAATGGCTCACTTATGTCAACTGTTTTACTTTTAATTTTCAATTTATGTGGCAAGAAAAGTCCAGTTAGGAATTTACAATGCTAATAGCTCTAACTCAGTAAATGCGAGACCCATTACATTGCAAATGCTTGTTGTATCCTCCAGCAGCTAGAGACTCCCTTCAGCGCTGGCAGCTTCCATGCATCCATCACCAGCCCTCCATAGTCAGCTGAAATACTTATATTGCTGCATCGAAAGCTCAGCAGGAATGGGTCCTCCTCACACTCTTCGGCACTCCTAAGTGGGAACCATCTCAAATGGATCATCTCCCTCAAAGCTTCAGCCAGGTGAGGAAACAGGTTTTTTTTGCAGGTTTCTCCCAACTTTTTGCCCCATTTGAACTACTAGCTGCTGTTTTTTTGACTCTGAGAGTCCACTGAGGCGTGCTCACCAGGCCTCACTTCCAGTGTTTTAACCCCAGGCAAAGTGCATGTCAAACTGAATATACCTAGTTGGCGAGGCCTGACTGACTTATAAGTCCCTAGTACATGGTACCCAGGGCATGTAAGACAGTGTGTGCCCACTCAGAACTGCAGCACTGTGTGTGCCACCCTTCATGTGACAGGGTACAAAAGGGCTCCCAGTCTGCCACTGCAGACTGGAAGGACAGTGTTTTCACTGCCCGTTCGACTTTGCCATTCAAACCAAGTAAGTCTCCCCCAAGGAAGGGCTATGGAGCCCTATGGAAAGGAGCTGTGTTTTTGTTATGTAAGACATATGTTTTACAATATGTCGTAAGAGCAACATTTCCAAATTGTCGTTTTGCTGTAGGTATAGTTGGTGGCCCCATTGGATATCACAGGGTTACCGAGTTGCATCGCAACTTTGGACTGATTTTGGACTGAGACTACCAAACTAGGTCATGTAAGGTATCAAATTAAAGGGGGCATTAAATGTGACTCTATGATGTAGACAACAGTTATGTCACTTTTAAGGTTGGCAACTTTTGGAAAGTTGCCACCCTGTGCTCTGATCACCCAGCACCCTCACAAAGGCATACACACCCAGACAGCTTTCTGACCACCTGGGGAGACATATGAATGATTCCCATGTTCAGGAACAGAGGTAGTGCTGCAGCAGCGAGGTATAACCTTCTCTCCCAGGATGGCCACTTGGGGGTTAGCCCAGAGGCATGCTTTAAAGGGGAAGCTGCCAATGATGGGCCGCCGGGCCCAACACCCCTGAGCTGGATGCCTTTTGTTCCTGTAGACAGCATGGAGACAAGGCCAGAGAGGGGAAACTCACCCGGTTTTACAGTGGGCGTGTTGCCTTCAGGTACCCACATCTCTAGGGTGGGCTACCTTGCTCCTGATGTCCGAGGAAGGGTCGTGCCATCTTGAAGGGAGCATGAATGTGGCATTCTGGCATCCCAGATGCTACACATCACAGGAGCTTCATTACCAGGTAGGAGAGGACACCCTAGACCATTGGCTAGTGACCGTGTGGTCCCCCTCATGCACTTTCCTGGGATTATATGGCACCCCTGACACATTCACACTCAATATTTGCTGGGCTGGAAAGGAGGACGGGAAGAAGACCACTTTGCACCCATTGGTAGTGCAAAAAGAGAGGCTGTGACACCAGAGCGACAACACCTGCTGCGCTTTGGGCTAGTCGAGTTTGGACCCTGTTCTTTGTGCTTGGCTCGGGGAAAAGCTGATTCCTGGACCCAGAGCAAAGCAGAGACTCCAAGGGTCATTTGGCTGATCTCCAAGAATAGCACTGGGGACATAAAGCTGAAAGAACCTAAGTTGCATGTATGGTGGCTGCTGCAGAAATTTTGCCGCTACCAAACACCCTGCACACTCAAAGGACAATTCAAAGTTGCCAAAAGGTTCACACCATGGTCTGCTGGACCCATGGGGTTGGTTGTGACCCAATTCATCAATCAAGAGGGACACCCGTCTCCACCAAAGATTTGCACCTTAACTGCTGTGTTGCAAAATCGCACGTTCTGCATCATCAGCAGCAGCCCTTGGAGCCCTACACAAAGGACTTAATGGGGCCCCGAGATCCGTGGAGAGAGTCGCTGCACTCATCTGTGGATCAAGCACTCAACTGGACTTCACCACCCTCGACTGCACAGCACCAGGAATATCCTTGATCCTCTTTGAGCCTGCATCCCTCAGCATCAGGACTACTCCATTGTCATCTATGGCGGTCATCCTGTAAAGTTTGGATCTTGCTCTAAAAATGCTCTGGTGGCCACTTAACTGTCCAAAGTATCCTATTTGCTGCCCTAGACCTCTCTCCTGTTGAACTTGGTTGCACAACTTTGGCCTGAGTTGTCAAACTAACTTTTACAAACTTTTCAAAATTGTACAAACTTTTTGTTGGCTAATGCTTGTTTGCAGTTGATATAAAAGTTATTTATTATTTCTAAAATCTGCATGTCTGGAACCCACCAGTGGATTTTGAGGGTTAAGGTCTCTAAAAAAATTATTAAAATCTGCTCCATTTTTATAAGTTTGTGTCTTGTATGGTGTGACTTTCTTATTCTGTTGTTTGGTGCTGTTTAATGCTATTTACATTGTTCCGTTGCTAAGCCGAACTGCTCAAAGCCACAGGTACCCAGGGATGAGCTTAATGTTGAGTAAACATACCTGACTGGACCCAAGATGGTATTTGTGAGCGTAGTGCAAAGTAGGGCTTCCCAGCCATACCATGTAGTACACCCAAATCCTCACAGAGGCAGAACAGCTTCTGCATTACCCAACCCACTGAGGTAACTGCCTAAAAAGTAGTACACATTTAAGGCATCCATCTGATCTGTTCTGACTTCCTTAATCTTCTTGTCAGTGGACACCTGAAATCAGGATTCTTTGTTGGGAAAGCAACAACTTTGTATCCTGGCGTAACACATGAGGAATACACAGCTCTATGATCCACGCTGTAGAAATCTGGTCCAGTCTCTCAGAGGCCACTGAGACATATGTGGTCCATGCAGGTCTTGCAGAGGAAGTCCTTGGTCTGGGGAGGACATTTAGCACAGCTCCTGGATTGCCTCCCATGGATCAATACAGACTGTCACTACAGGAGGTTGGACACCCAAGAAGTAGAGATCTGCCCTGGACAACTTCTTTGAATGTGGCCCTGATAACCACAGGTGTATCAATTACAGCTGGGCTACTTGTGGGGCCCCTCTTTGCCCCCACTTATCTATTAGATGATTACAATTGGACACATTCTAATTTCACTTCTTACTCAGGTGCGATACCTGATGATTTCTGTGGTCATTGGGTTTGTTCTATGCCTGTTGCTGTTGGCTTTTTGTCCAGTTAGATTTAGCCTGCTAAGAATCAGCCAACTGGTGTGTTAGCTCCATAAGACATGCATAACAAAAGTGCACTGTATCACTTCAGCTAGGATGCACACGGGGGTGGGCCTTACTTAGTCCTGCAAATCTGGGTTCAATTGTGATAGCTCAGTCAGCTTGAAACACTACTGTGGTGGTCATGCACAAAATTCAATGAAGCACTTGCAAGCTCTAGTGAGCTAGGTCCTAACTCCCAAGTTCAGGGGTGCTATCAAGTACTATAAAGGAAGACTAGGCAATGTATCTAGTTTTGGGGTCATCAGTAAATCCAGTAATTGGTGTTGAACCTATCACAGTTGAGGAAAACCACTGTCTGTGTGAACTGGTCACAAGTCAAAGTTCAGAGGTCCCTGCAGCACACTTAGCACTCAGCTTATGGTTGAGGAATAAATCAGGGCACCCCAGTTAATGGCACATTGGTCAAGAATCTAGGATTAAAGAAAAAATCCTTGTGTCTCAAGCTGCATGAAGGGGGGCATGAATCATAACAAGTACAAGCGAGACACAAGGTGGTACAGGCTCTCCAACAAACAAAGGCTCTGGCTGGTTCTGGAACATCCTAAACCCTTGGGTAATGCAGATAGTGTCAGAGAGCAGAAGGCTACCTCGGCTGAAGAGTCTCACAAACATATTTTTGAGTCACACTCCACACAGGTCTCAGTCAGCTGAGTAATTAACATCACCATCACACCAGATCATCTCATCTCCTCTCTTGGGCACAGTAGCTGCTCAGCTTCAAGGCACACCAGTAGTGACCTTCCATGGTGCTCCATGGTGCTAATCAGATCTTTGATGGGAAATGAAGCTCAGCATCTTCCAAAGGCATCTGCACTGGATTACACATTCTTATCCAGGTCTTGGGCACTGACCAGGAAGGGACAATGAAAGAGGTAGCCATATTGGGGAAGAAACTGGAAGTTTGTTTTAGAGTCACATGGCACACCATGAGCAGTTTTTCTCTTGTTACTGGGTGACCCCTGGCACAGTACACCAGGAGGGGTCAGATCAGAGGACAGAAATTTCCAGACGAATAGACAGAGCTCTGGCCTGGCAGTTTTTCAATGTGGATTTCTCAGATGTCTTTCTGATGTCCTTGGGTGTCTGCAAGGAAAGCTACAGTCTGGCTGTAAATCCATCTTGTGTTGTCATCATTGTGTTCTTGAAGAGGACATTATTCACACAGAAAAGATCCATACACATTACTAACCCACTTATCATACATGCTAAATGCCAAATACCACAAATACTCTTCTGGGGGGAGTGAAGAACTTCAGTGATGAGAGAACGCGGGGACTGAGAGTTGTGAGGCCCCTAGCACAGGATAAAGTTTACACTTATAACATGGGTAGTCACAAACATTTTTCCAGGGGCCAAAAAGCCTGATCTGTAGCATGACAGAGGGCTGCATTAATGCTAACAGGGTGAGGATCGGGGTGGTATAAGATGGGGGGTAGGGAAGGCAAAGCATGTACTTGGTGTGGACAGTGAGTAGTGGAGTTACTTTGAGGGGCAAGTCATATCCTTCCTCTCCCTTTGTCCCCTTAATTGTCATTATGTGATAGATGTGGGTGAGTCACAGAAGACTCGAGCCAGATGCCCGACTCTGGCTCAGTTACAAGTTCTCTTGGACTCCCAAGCCACAAACAAACCTAGCCTTCACACTCTAACCTCATGCCCAAAAATTAAAGAAAGACATTCATTTTTTTATATAAACCTTGAGAAGGAAACAAATGCCTATCTACTGGCACAATGTGAGACCAGAAAACCTGCGGTCAATCCCGTCTTCCCCACTTGACCAAATTGTGTGATCCCGAGCAGTTGTTTTATTTCACTTGCTTCCTTTTTCTTCGCTATCATATATGAAAGCACCTTGAAATACATGACTTCGGGGTGTGCACTCTACCTAGTATATTAACTTCCAAGTATAAAAACAATGAAGTCACCTAGAGGATGTGCATGACAAGTGACTTGCTTCCTGGTTCACTAATGCCATGATTATAAGAGCAGGGGGAGGCATGCCTGCTTTAAGTTAATGTTTGAAGACTATCACTTCTAAGAATTGGCTCTTTATGTTGTGATAAGATCAGATGTACTAGGGTGAAACTCTTCTCTTTGTTAGTGAAATATACCTTCTTGAATTTTGAACAGAGTTTGTCATATTTTTGTGTTTGTTGCACAGGGTTTTTAAAATGGGTGTGCTCTAAAAATAAGTGGTGCAAGCTGCCTTCTTTGCTTCTTTTCCTTTACTTGAGTTAACACGTGTAAATAAATACTTGCCCGTTTAATACCTTTCTGAATGTTGATGCTCTGTCAAGTAAACAGTATCCCAGTTCTACTTTTCACAGGTGGGCTGCATGTCAATCAATCAGTGGATTTGAAGAGTGTGACTAATCATCTGGGAGGGTATCTAGGTGCTGGGGTGGAGAAGTTGCCTGAGAGATCATTTGAACAGCCAGGTCTTGAGCGCCTTCCTGAATTCTGGAAATGAGGTAGGTGTTTGCAGATGCAGAGGGAGGTCTTCCAGGATTTCGCCACGAGGTAGGAGAAGGAACGTCCTCCAGTGTTGATTCGGTGGATATGAGGGTTGTGAGCAAGGGGCAGGGATGCGGATCATAGGTGTCTAGAGGGGTGGTGAAAGTATATGCATTGGTTGATGTAGGCTAAACCTTAGCTGTGCAGGGCCTTGTAGGTGTGGCTCCACATCTTGAGCTGACATCTCTTATGTACTGGGAGCCAGTGGAGTTTCCTGAGGTGAGGGGTGATGTGGGCCCATTTGGGGAGGTTGAGGATGAGTCTGGCTGCAGAGTTCTGGATGGTCCGAAGTCTCTTCAGGAGGCATGTGGTGATTCGTGCATAGAGTGTGTTGCCATAGTCCAGGCGGCTGGTGATCAATGCGTGGTGACTGTGCATTTGGTGTTGCTGGGGAGCCACTTGAAGATTTTCCATAGCAAGCAAAGAGTGAGTAAGCAGGAGGAGGAGATTGTGTTGATCTGGGATTTCCTGGTTAGCTTGCTAGCTACTGTTATATGACGCTTCTTGCATAGTTGGTTGGATTGGATGAGGGTCCTAGTTCTGCTGGCCACCACATGTCATTCAACAAGAAGGGCTTTTTGCTGAAGATCAGCACTTCTGTTTTGTCTGTGTCGATTTTCAGGCAGTTGTTTTTCATGCACTCAGCGATGCTTGTCATGTATCTGCAGAAGTTTTCCATTTTGGTGGTGGGGGCTTCTGAGAGCGAGAGGATGAGTTGGGTGTTGTCTATGTAGGATATGATGTTGAATCAGTGGCTTCTGATGATGTTGGGCAGGGGGTCGTGTAGATGTTGAAGAGCGTGGGGATGAGAGACGAGCCCTGAGGAATGCCGCAGATGATGAATTTGGGCTCAGACGTGAAGGGTGGTGGATGGACTCTCTGGGTTCTTCCAGTGAGGAAGGAAGCAATCCTCTTGAGGGTGTTTCCATGAATCCCAATGTGATGAAACCTGTTGATCAGGATGTGGTGGGATACAGTGTCAAATGCTGCTGAGAGGTGGAAGAGGATCATAGCTGCCATTTCTCCTTGGTTGAGGAGGGTTCTAATGTTGCTGGTGGCTGAAGACAAGGAGGTTTTGGTGCTGTGGTTGGAACGGAATCGGGACTGGGAGGTGTCAAAAAGATGGTTGTTCTCCAGGTGTTGTGTGAGTTGGTGATTGATGCCTTTTTCCAGGATTTTGGTGGGGGAGGGAAGCAGGGAGAAGGGACGGTAGTTCTTGAGATTGCTAGGGTTGGTGGTAGGTTTCTTGAGAAGGGGTTTTATTTCTGTGCATTTCCATCTTTCAGGGAAGGTGGCCAAAATGAGGGAGACATTGAATAGTGCGGTGAATTCATTGCTGATCCTGCTACTTCCTAGGTCGAAGATGTGGTGAGGACAGGGTCCATGGGGGGTTTGTAATGGCTACGGAGAGGACTGAGTTCATGATGGCTGTGGTGTCCTGTGGGGTGAGCAGATTCCAGTTGGTGCACAGGTGGTCTGGGTTGCTTCTGTGGGTGAGTAGTGGAGAAAGTTGTAGGGGGTTATCTGGGGATTAGACATTTCTGTAGATAGTAGAGATCTTGTTGTGGAAGAAGTCTGCAAGTGTGTCGCACACTTCTTGTGAAGGGGTGATGCTGTTTTTGGTGGGGTTGGAGAACTCTCTGAGGATGTTGAAGAGTTAATTGTTGTGTTTGGAGCTGGCCGCGATTTGGCCCACAATTGTGTTCTTTTTGGATCCTCTCAGTATTTGGTGGTAGCCGTTGTGGGTCTTTTTGAAAATTACCCTACCTGCGGTCTCTTTACTGGTGCACCATTTCTTTTCTATTTGCTTACAGTTACGTTTTGCAGCTCTCAGATCTTTGTTGTACCTTTTGGTTTGTTTGGTGGATCTCATGTGTCTGTTGGTTCTGATGGGGGCTACGTTTTTGTCAGGGATCCAGAAGGTGAAGTTTCTTACAACCTGGTTCAGGCTGGGGGCTTTTCCAGGTGGGATGTGCTGAGGGCGGTGGACCATTGGCTCTCAGACATTTTGTTCCAGCTGCGGTGGGGGGCGCTGGGAATATTGGGGGCAGTGGTGGTGGAGGGGGGTGATACTGAAGTGGACAATGGCGTGGTCTGTCCATATGAGGTTGGAGACATGGCTGAACTTGACACCTTGACGTTTGAGGTGAAATGGGGTCAAGCGTGGGTCCTGCGATGTGAGTGGGGCTTGTGACCAGTTGGGTGAGTCTGATGATGTTCAGGCTTTCAAAGAGTTTGGTGGTGCTGGCGTCATTGAAGTAGTCGCAGTGGAAGTTACGGTCTCAAATGAAGATGTAGTCTTTGGAGTCCATGGCGAGCAGCGCTATGAAGTCCAGGATGATGTTGCAAAAGCTGGGATGTGGGCATCGAGGTCTGTAGACGAGGGTGGCTCTGCTGAGTACTTACTGTCTGTTTGGAGTATGAAATTGACGTGTTCCATGATTGGGGTGGCATTGTCCGTGGTGGTAGTGCAGTGGATGGTCTCTCTATGGATGATGGTGATTCTGTCACTGTGTTTGTTGATCCACTCCCGATGTGTTATCCTGTAGCCTTTGGGTTTTGCTAAGGCGATGTTGAGGGTGCACTAGGTTTCGGTGAGGAATATGACATCAGGGGTGAGGCTGGTAATGATGTCCCAGATTTTGGTGACCTTCTTGCAGAGTGATCGCATATTGAGGAGGAGGCAGTTGAGTTGTTCCGGTGTGAAAGTGCTGTACTGTTTGGTCGTCGGTTGGGTGATAGTCGGGGTGGGATGAGCACCAGTCCAGCAGGAGAAGAGGCAGTGAAGGCAGGAGAAAGGTCCTATCAATGAGCGGGGAGCTGTGCAGCAGCAATTGTTTGCTCGGTGTCCGGTGTTCATAGCTCGAAGTTTGGCAGTGGAGTAGCTGCGAGGGGGTAGGAGATCCAGGATTTCTGGCACTAGCCACGGTCCAGGCACCGGCGGGCATAGATGGGCTTGCAATTGGCATGCCTTTGGCGCGTCAGTGGCGCTGCTGCCTCCATTAAGTAGGTCAAAGAGTCAAAGAAAGAAATAAGAGTAAACTCAGAGAAAAAGGAAATAAGAGTGAAGCGCAGAGGAAAGAATGCGAGGCCCAGCGGGGTCAGAGAAGTAGACTCACGCACCAGAGAGAGGTAAACTACTCAGCATAACACGGATAGTGAGCCAGGGACCTGAAAGGCCACAAGGAGCCCCTGGGACTACTTTGACTAATCCTGGGTAATGAGGTCTGTGCCTCTACCTAGCAATTTAAATGCCACATATTATTAACCATCACTTAGACTCCTGATGTAAACGGCAGTCACCCACCACTGATCCAGCAGAGTCTAGCACTGTGTAGGGATCAATCCTAACATATGTGGAACACTCACCACTGACCTGTAGGATGGAGGAGTCTGGGATTTTCTTTTCAACATGCATCCAACAAGCATTCCTTCGGACTGGAAAACTAAACCACACACCACATGAAATCTGAACAGTGTGGAGTCAGATAAGTACAACACAACTGACCTATGGGGTAGATTTAGTAAGACTGTGTGCCTTGCATCACAAAAGTGATTCAAACCAACGGAAAGTGGTGATTTGGGATTTACTATCCAAGGCAATTCGCTGTTTGCTTTGGAAAATAGCCTAATTTGCATCAGGTGGGCATTCCATGGGTGGTACGAATTTTGACACAAAGGTCTATTTACTAAACAAGCAGCGACAAAACCAATAAGTCTTACCTTTGGGACCTATTGTCTTTATCAATGGCTTAAGCGACGAGGCACAGCACCCCGATACACTGCTGTATGGCTAAATAATTAAATAAATAATTAGCTTTTGATGCAGTGACCACGTAATTTTGAAGGCACTCGCACCATGCATGTGGGTACGTACAAAATCTCCTGGACGCTTGTGTTTTTTAGTTACTGATCAAACTGGATCGGTAACTAAGAAGATGAAAAATGTACAAAACATTCTTATTGTATTAAAGTGGTGGGTGAATTAACAGAGGGGAAGCAACGTAGAGGCCAAAGCAACACACTGCACGAGAGGTGGAAGCAACACAAGGGGCTTGGTGGAGGTGGGTTCTTAAAGCAGATGGGGGAAGCAACACAGGGGAGAAAGGAATGCAGATTTATGGGAAAGGGGGAAGCAACACAGAGGAAGCAAGTCAGGGAGGCAAAATGAGAGCCCAGGCGGGGGGCTCAGAAGAGCAAAAGACAGCCATGTGGAGCTGCAGGGAACAAAGCACACAGGCGAGAGGGCACCACAGAGGAGTGGAAGCAGCACACTGACGAGAGAGAGGAAAATAGATTGCAGCAAAGGGGGAAGATAAGCCCACAAGGGAGACAGCAGAAAAACACATGCATTCTCGTAAACTGCTTAAAAGTTTAAAATATAGCTTCAGGAGCGGAAAGAGATAGTAAAGCATCCACGCTCAAGGGGTGGGACAAACACAAGAAAAGGAAGAAAAGTCGACACAGCTAATGAATAAGAAGGAAGCAAACGAGTGGCAATGAAGCCGACTAATAGTAAGCAACGGGTGGGCTCTTACACCATTGTAAGATAATAATGTGTCCCTCAGTACATGCACTGGCTTAGGCAAGACCTAGGAAAGTAGACAGAACAGGGCACCAAAAATTAACACTTCCTCAAGCAAAAGTAAAGTTTAAGAAAAATGTTTAGTTCTCAAAGGATGTTCAGCTTTGTATGTGTGATGCACTATACATCACACTTAGTAAATGGGAAAAGGATTAAGCTATGTTGTAGTATATTAATTTGTACTGGAAGGGTACCCATCCAGTGCAAAATCTATGCTTGAAATCATGCACACACCCTTGCACTATAGAGATAGGGTGTGAGCATTGGGACAGGCAGCCAAAAAGTACACTAGCACAGCGGGAGAAGTAACAGAACCATATCCTATTAGGTATCCTATTGTTTTGCACTCTCCATCCCACAATGCAGCACTGCAACTTTTGCTGCAGCGCTACATGAAAACATAGTAAATCTGCCCCAATATTTTGAATTCAGAGATTCTGACTCTCCAAAGAGAAAATCACAAACAGCCTTGAGTTGAATGTTTAACATGGAGCTGCCTGGTTCTCCTTCCTCAGTATCAGAAGAGGAGGTGACCCAACACATGATGCACAGAGTCCCCCCCTGGACCAGAGTGTGGCAGACTGTGTGAAAGCAGCTGTGGGAGTATTTGTGCATTTATAAAAACAGAACATTACTAATAACATGCAAAATATGGCTCAGCACTTGAATTTACATATGTACACTTATCTGATGTTATTGTCTTTAAAATTATTTCCTGTGACCTGTTAAAGTGCCTCATTTGGCTTATGCTAACTAGTCCTCAGTTAGGCCTCTGTGCCATCTCATGGAAAATTGAGGTCACACCCTGCAGGTAACTTTTATTTCTGCTGCACACTGTCAAGCAAAGTCATGTTTGTCTAGTGTTTCACATGACTTTGTTCTGGAAGAAGTCCACCTTCTAACATGGGCTCAGTAATGTTTCCCCTGCTCAAGTTCTCTCTCGCTAGCCCATTGTATTGCATTCATTCACAATAGTTCACTGTTGCTTTGTAACTAGTTTGTTCTGACGCTGCCAAAAGATTTCAGCCCCTCTAGCTGAATCAATATACATGTGGTTGATTAGTGCTGAGAGCCTTAGCGCAGCATGGCGCTCTAATTTTCTGTCCTATGAGTTGCAAAATTGTATTCTTTCGTTCACAACATGATGAAACAGCACTTTTAATGTATTCCTATGACAAGATCTCCTACATAAACCCTCAAATTTCCAGATGAGCCGGCAGATGTTGCGATGCTATTTGGGATGCTATCCAATTTCCTACTGATTTTACTGCTCATTTGGGATTTAGAATATATTTGGTTTTGCTTACTATTCTGTGTTGACCTATTACTGCGAGTCTTCTTGGTATTAACTTTAAGCATCTACACTTTAGCATTTCTGTATTGCACCTTATGAAATTTTGCAATAAATATATCTGTTTTTTTATGATTCTCCCATAAAAATCACTTATCGAGCCTGTCCTTATTTAATTAACTGTATTTTGAGATGGTGTGTTGTGCCTTTTCTTGAGACACATTATAACATGAAACTGAGGTTTAACACTGTCCCAACCAATCCACCCATAGGCGTATGATATGGGAGGCTTTTTGGGGTGTAACAATTTAGAGGTTACCCGGGCACACATAGCTATGCCCATTGACGTGTTGTCAGTCCTCAGACACCAGCGGTCTTTTAATCATTTGTGAGAAATATATTTTTAGCAAAAAAATATATATATCTAATTACGCAACAGTTAAAAGGTTTCTAGGTGAAATAATTATTACCTTGAACCTAAAAAAGTTTTGACAGCGCCCTCATTGTAACCCAACCTTTATATTTAGCACTATGTTGGCAGTCTTACAGGAGACGTAGAGACCTCCACTAGTTCCCAGTGTGGTCACTACCAGAGCAATAATAGTCAATTAGCAGGGTTGGAGTAACAGTCATTCTGGTCAGTGCAAGGTTCCAAAGTTAGGGTAACAGTATCAGAAGTAAAAGTGGGGAAAATCTGCTGATTTTGTGTAAAAAGTAAACATCAGTCAGAAAACCGGAATATACTTACCAATAAATTTTCTGGTGCTTGAAAACTGTCTACAGTGGAAAATAAGAAGTGACAGCAAGAAACCGAGTGTGAGGGCTGGAGGGGAGCATCCCCTAACCCTGAGAAAAGTGATGTCACGGGTCTGACGCCTGGGTGTTTCTTTATGGGTACTTTTGGAGTCGGTCCTCCAGGTCTCTACAGTCCTTGTCTGTCAGAGATAAAGGCAACCCCTTCC
Source organism: Pleurodeles waltl (assembly GCF_031143425.1). Lineage (NCBI taxonomy): Eukaryota > Metazoa > Chordata > Amphibia > Caudata > Salamandridae > Pleurodeles > Pleurodeles waltl. The sequence goes on along the minus strand of NC_090442.1, from coordinate 70,325,504 downwards.
AGTAGCCAGATTGCCTCCGACACCTATGCGGAAAGTGCGTTAAAGAAAATGCCCCAAAGAGGAGAAAAATGCCCTAGAGCAAAAAAAAGCTCCTTGGTGACAAAAACTCAGAGCAGAAAAGAGCTAGGGCTTAGGAAAGGCTTTGCAGGCATTTTCATACCTTGCAAACTATTTAAACGAATTCACACTAAAAAACCAAAAACATTCCTTTTATCTTCTCATCAGTGTAAAGGTCGCCCCTCACCCACCCACACAGTGTTTTGTCCTGAAAACCTAGAGGTCGAAGTGGGGGGGGACTAATGGGAACTGAGTTCACACACTGTTAAATGATTCCACACCTTCTTACAATACTGTTTACAGATTCATTACTTTTTATTTTATATTCACGTCATGCATTCCATAATGACTAAAACATGCAGAATGGATTTGCCTCTCCCCTTCTGTCCATTTTGATCATTTCTCCATTTCCCTGCCCTTTTCACCCAATCGACTCACATCCTCCCTCCCGAAGCGGAAAGTATGTGACTCTGCTGGACAAGGAATAGGTCCAAGGATGCCCACGTCACTAGGGATGGGAGGTTACACTCCTCAGCAAACTAGACTGGGGCTCATGGTTGTACAGTGATTTGGTAGTCCAGAAAGAACTCCTAATTGATCCAGTAGGAATAATCCATTCTGTCCTTGTTTGTTTGTAACTCTTCTGTGCTAATAAATAAGTTGCCAGTCACATACAGGCAGCCCTTAGTCCTGCATGTTCACCATTTTTTGCTCTTCTCAGTGAGTAACCCTAAGTGTGATGGCTGTGCCCCCAAGAACAGGTCCCGTAGCCTGCTTTGAAGATGACCCAATCTTCCATACACTGATAAGTCCCAACAAGGCCCACACATGCCTTGGGTTGCCAGTGTTTTGTAACTCAGGGGACACAGTCTTGCGATTTTTAACATATAGTCCATTTAGTGGCAGGATAGGACAGATTTGCATATAGTCGCTGTCTGTAATGGCATAATCAACAACAAAATGCAATGCAGTGGATTACAGCGCATAGTAATTACCAGTCGCTGAGTTTAATACAATATTCCATTCATTGCTTTTGTTTCTACTCATTGAAATCCAACTGGGGACTCCATGATGATTGTGCCCTGACTTTGCACCAGTTCCCTCAACCTTGGAGTAGCACTGACACTCTGGTGACATTATCATGCATCACTCTGGACTTCAGAAGAATGCCTGTAAGAGAACTGAGAGAGGGTAGCTGACAGGGCCAGAGTCTCTCAGGGATGCCCTCAAGCCTGTAACCAAGGCGGCATGAAATGAAGGTGATCCTGGACACGTGGTCCCCTACAACAACCAGGAGCTTGTCTCGGTGGCCAGAGTGCCACTAAGACAAGGAAAATGAGACCAAAGTCAAGACCTAGCTTCACCCTGACTGTTTGTGGTCTGTGTTGTGGGCAAACATTAGAGCCTTGAAGGACAGCCTTGGGGAAGAGGAGACGAGGTACTGAGGACAGGACCCCAAACACAGCCAGGAATCATCTTCAACATCTCAAGGCCCAAGGATATTTACTGCCACCTCTGTCACTGCAGCTGTGTTGATTCCATAAACATTGACACCTAAGTGATCCCTCTACCCTTATATGTCTCTACTTCAGTTACCAGGAGCAGGACCTTTGCGCCACTTGATGGCCATTGAAGTGACTGGTGTAAACGGTGCCAGTTCTGAGTCCCTCACTGTTCCCTCTTGTCTTCGGTACATCTCTTGGGTGAATATTGGAACCACCACAGCAGCTTTGGTAGAAACCGCTAAGTTACCTCACGAAGCCCCATGCTTTGCTGTCCAGGATTCTATGAATGCATTAACAGACTGGGGCTTGATAAGTGAAACCACATGATGCCTCAGAAGGATGGCTTGGCTTTGAAATCACTGAACAAGTTCTTCAGTTCATTGATCGGATATCACTGATCCCTTCTAAACACAACAATTATCTTAAGAGTTTACTTGCGTCCAAGCATGCTAACACTTATCTCTGCATCCAGAGGTCATGAGGCTTCATGTCTTTTTGTCCTCATGTTTCCTCTAACTAATGAACCTTTTCTAGTGATAAATAAAGTGTTATTACTTTTAAAGAATTATCACCGTCTAGACTTGGAAATTGACTGTGTGTGTGAAGATTGTGTCGCATTGTACCTACAACCTACCGTATACACCTCCCATTGTAAGCCTTGGCGGCTCGACCACCGCACCATTGGAGAGTCGAGAACACGAAGGAAGTCTTGGCAAACCTAAATCAGTGCAACAGTACCCATGGCACGGTCACAATACCGGCAAACAAGAGCACCCACTACATATACTGCCTGGTAACCGCTAACTCAGTGCTTAATTTGTAAATAAAAAGGTGCTGGTGCCCAAAGCCCTCCTATTAAACATGTGGGTGCTGCAATTAAATATGTGAACACGGAATACTGAGGCGGCGTAATCCTGAAGCCTTCTAGGGCCTCCTTAATCCATATAAAGCCACTCCCTGCCCCTTCAGCTGACTCTTGCAGCTTTCTACTTTCTCCCTTTGTGACGCTTTTTCATTTTTTCCTTCCTCCATCTTTCCCATATGTGTCTTTCGCTCACGGAAACAACAAGTGCAAATTAAGCACTGCGCTAACTGCTCCAGGATCTTGAGAAAAGCCCAACACTGCCTTTAGATACTCTTTGAATCTGTTTTGAATCTGTTTTTTTCACTCCTTCTCCAGCTGAGCCAGGAGACATCTGGAGCTTTCTTTGTTAAAGAACAAATTTGAAAAAAGGACAATCCAGCAGGATCCAAAATTCTACCCCTCCCTTATTTTTTAACACCCTTCCCCAACCCCCTCCCCACTCAACCCCCATCTGGCTTGCTACCTTCCCATCAGGTGGCTTGTAAGTGGAGTACATCACAGAGTCCATAATTACATTCTAGGATCCTACAGGGCAGGAGACACACAGGAATCAAGAGTATCTGAGCACAGAAGCTCCCCAGGCTGCACTAAAGCCAGGGTGGAACTGAAAACATATAAATCAGGGCAACAGACACGCGGACAAGATGTCAATCACTGCGAACAAAATCCGTCTCGGGCACGAAGGCAACATAAGTTCGGAGGCACCCTGTGCTCTAAGTGACACCTTCAGGAATAAACAAAAACCATGGCATGAGTTCTGACACAATTAAGAGACACAGAATGAACATTTTTGGGTGCATAAATTTGTAAAGGTTTTTTCTCTGCGAGGTCAGGAAGGTTTTTTGTTTTGTTTTTAAATTTGCAGTTCTCGTGAACTCGACATTGTAGCAGGAGAGATATGTTGCTAAAAATAGGTCAGCCATCAATCAGTCAGTCATTTGTAAAGCGTGGCTAATCACCCTTAGGGTTTCAAGGTGTTATGGACAATATTCCCCAAAATAAAACTTTTACAGGGAGAAGCTTGCAAAATAAGGGGCATATTTATGGGAGGCTTGTGCTGCCAGCGGGTCACTTTTTTGTACGCTCCAGCAGCGCAAGTCTCCCAACCATATCCATAAGGCCGCGCAAAGCCACTTTGTGTCGCTTCGAATGGCTTCATAGATATGGAGTCAGACAAAGCAGCGCAAGTCGCCTTACTCTGCACAAGGGAGGCGTCCATGGGTGTTACGGTGCAAGATCCATTGACTTTGTCACTGCCCCCGATTTGCTTAATCACGTAAACCTGGGCAGTGCCAGAACTTTACGCCTCCCCAGACCATGCATAACGAGGAGACATTTTTTAATTTCTCCTCGTTTTTTCCTCTTGCACACATGGAAAGAGGAAAACGCCTCTTGGGATTGTTTTTGTGCAGGAAAGTGCCCCTTCCTGCACACAAAAAATCCTGCCTGCAAGGCAGGCACCCTTGCAGCATGGTACAACGCATTCCTGCCCTTTTCTTTTGACACACGCCAGCGCAGCAAGAAGCCTTGGGATGCTTCCGTGCGCCAAAATGTTGTAAATAGGCCACACTGTACCATGATGCAGTAACAGTTCACTTTGCTCTCATCACAAGCTACCCCTCCAAGTACTCGATGACTGTTAACCTTTGACCCTGCACAGAGCTCTGCTGCCATTGCGCTCCCCACAAAAACCATGACCTACAAACAATCTGGGCCACTCTAGTCAGATGAAAGGGCCACTTTCAGAAGGAAGTGTGTGAAGTGTGAGATGAAAGAGTAATTAAAGCTCCTAGTGAAAACAGAAGACTTTAGCAGAAGTTTATCATCTAAAATCATAGAAAGTGCTGGGGTAGAAGCAGTGCTGGAAAGCAGGGCGAGTTACATCTGATCCTGTTTCCGGCAGCTATTTCTTGACCGAATCTAGGATTCAGCTGACCCAGGGAAATATGCTGAATTTGTCCTGGTCTTATTTTCTGTCACCAGGACATATTCACCACTGCCCGCAAACTGTCTGATGGCAAGGAGGGTGCTTTCTTATGTTATAAAATCCAGGGCTTCATTTACCGGCCCTTTGCGCCACCATTGCGTCATTTTTTTTTACGCAGTGGTGGCACTAGCAGTGCACTGCACTGCTCCAGATTTACAAACCGATCCATTGGACCCAATGCGTCAGTTGGTAAAGCCCTGTGTCAGAATATACCTGCACCAGGTATAATGTGTACAGTGTAGGCGTTCCCACGGGAAAAAAGTCACGCAGAACTGACGCAGTGAAATTTACATTTCACTGTGCCATTCTGTGACTTACTGCCTGCTCACAGCAGGTGTTAAAATTGACGCAGGGCTTTTTCCAATGGGACCCTCCTCACATTGCTGGAGTAGCGTCATTTTTACAACACTACTCCAGCAATGCATTAGTTTAGTACCAATAGATGTATCAGAATTTCTGAAGCATCTTTCAAAAGGTACGACACGGAGCTCTCTATTGTAAATACAGTGCATCCATGGCGTCAATAGGGGATTAGGGAAGCAAAAGAAATCTGACACATCAACACCAATGTGTGAGATTCTAGTAAATGGGGCCCCCAGTTTTGCTCAAGCCAAAAGTAAGATTTAAAGAGCCATTAGGCCTTCTTTTGTTCGAGTATCTACCTGGCTGGGAGCCAGCTCGAGCATAATACCTAGATGTCAATGGAATGGAAATAAAAGCACACGCACACAGTACTTTAAAGAAACTATGACATGGAGGCAGGTTTTTAACTTTGTTCAGTCCCTATGTAATAGATATGCATGCACATTAAAAATTCAAGATTTATTGTTGTGTGTGAGTAATGACACAAATAATTATTTAAAGGGCGCCTACTAATTTATTGTTTATTTAATTCTTTGATAGCGCTACTCATCCAAGTGTAGGATGTCGGAGCGCTTTACTGCACACGCAGAGACACAATAAATCATACAAGTGTCTACAGGAAATGTTACATTATGACAATGAGTGTTATAATATATAGAAATCACATATCATCCATGCTTCTAGACATTATAAGTTGAGAGTGAATTGTTGGAAGAGACACAAAGTCAGGATATAAAACATAATGCATTGACTGTGGTTTTCTCTACTAACAATAATTTATTACTTCCCAAAGAAACCCTTCTTTGGAATCTCAGAATAACAAAAGATTGAGAAAAAAACACCCAATAAGAATCTACACCCAGAGCTTACAGTTAGCATGCAGCTCCTTAATGCTGGTAAATAGAACACTCTGCTATATTAGAAGGCTTGCAACTTATGACTGGAAAAAATAAAATTATCTTAGCCTCAAAAGCAGTAAACCTTTTACCTATCAGCATAAAATACAAATCTGTGATCTGCATGTTACACGATGTACTTTGCAGCAGGCACATAAACCCTCAATGCTACTTCATGGGTCAAAAGTGTGATTAGACAAATTACAGAACTCTCCCAGAATTGCATTAACGACCATTGTTACCACTATTATAATTCCCTTAAAATTTCTGGGCACACAAAGATCTCTGCAGCAGGCATCTTAACCCTGTACGATATTTTAAAATGCAGCCTCTTTGTGACCAATTAAGTAAACTAGAACCGATTTCCTGCCTCATTGGTCCTAGTTGCCAATTTCTTTGCAACTGCGTTTTTTAAAATAAATGCTGACTCTCGGGCCCTTTTGCAAGGTTCGCCGCTCGTGACTTCACACCCTTTCCTCTGCTACACCTTGAGCCCCAATTTGTGGGTTCTTGAAGAATTTTTTTTCCAATCCCAGCACTCAGTAGAAGGTAATAATTAATAAACGGATACGCACCTGGGTATGGGCTTTTGAAGCAGGGCAGCAAAGCAAGCCATCTTTCTGCACTACCCTGCGTCAAAGGGGAACGGCAGGAACATATGGCACATTCCGGTCCTTTCCCACTGCGCTGGCGTCGTTTTGACAGCCTCGCGCCAATGCAGGCACCCTTGCACCATAGTGCAAAGGTGTCTGCGTTGTCAGCAGGATTGTGTTTTGTAAAGGGAGGGACCCCTTCCTGCACAAAGAGAACCCTGGGGGTTTTTACCTATTTTGATGTGTGCTGCAGAATGAAGCACATGCAGAAAGTGGAAATAACAAGGAGAAATAAAAAGATTTCTCCTCCTTGCGCCTCCCCTGGGGAGGCGTAAGGTTTTGACACATCCCTAGGTTTACAAGGTTCTTGCAAATCTCTGGATGTGTCAAAATCCAAGGGTGTTTGCATGGGAACAGCCCCCGCAATGCCCATGGAATGCCTCCCTTGCGCAGCGTAAGGCAACGCAGCAATTTGCCCAGCCTCGCCTCACTCCATATCGATGAGGCCATTCAAAGCCCCTCATAGGGGCATTGGCCTCATAGATATGATTTCAAGGTTTACGCCACTGTTGTGTCATTGAAAGTGATGCAACGGCGTGCACGGGGCTTGTAGATATGCTCCAGGAGTATAAAGTAACAACCAGCAATTAAAAGGCTGATTCATTTGACATCCCGCAACAGAGAGAAGTTTCTTTTACCCTGTTCCTCATCTGTCCAAGGCTGACGTTCTAGTAGCTGGAGGGGGTTGGGCTATTCTCTGCATCAGCAGTGATCTGGAGACATTGTGCATCAGACATAGGAGAACCCCCATCCCTCCAGACATAGATGCCACAAAGGAGGTAGGGAGGCGTTTGATCCCCTGGCCATCAACCACACCAAAGGATGCTGGCTTCTGGTTAAAGGGTGTAACATTCCTTGTGTCAGGGCTGAGATCACGGCTCATCTCCATGCTTCATTGGGTCTTGATTGTGTTAGTAATATGAGACCTGGGACCTGGACTGTGGGGGAGGAGTCCCAGTGCACGCCAGGTACACCTGTCTGTCCAGCCACAACCCACCAATTAGAAGGAAGAAAAGTTCTCCACAGAAGCGTGGCTGCTGAAGACTGGTCAGTGGAGGTGTGTCTCATTGTTAGGTAACCATCACAAGTGACTACATATTGTGTACGTGTGTTTGTGTGCCTCTGTTTCTTTGCATGTTGTTCATGGGTGGGCACCTGCTGCTGTGTTTTCTCAGGCTACTAATATATTCTGCCCCTCTGTTCGAAATAAGGTGGCATGTTGCCTGGCTCACTGTAGATGCCAGGGCTTCGGGGTACTGGGTGGCTGAGGGGTGTAAAACCTGGGGCTGTGATTGCTTTAGCCCCACATCCGACCAAGCATTGGACTATTAGGCCATCCTGTCGGCCTTGCTTCTGTGTGCCACTTGCATGGCACCCCTCGGCTCTTGCCTCAGATTGCCTCCTTACCTCACTGCAATGTCAGAGACAATGTCCGCTCTTAGATAATCTGTAAATGAATCTCCTGTTTCCAGTACTCAGTTTGTAAAAAACATAAGTGCCAGGGACCTTGACAGAAGGCCACTGAAGTTTGCACCACCTATTGCCCCCACTTGCTTTGCCGGTGACAGGACCATCACACTTAACCTTCACACTCATACATGTGTAAAAATTCAGACTTTAAATATACATTAAAAATGACTAATACATGCCACCTAAGCTATTCTTATGCCTTTGTGTGTCAGGTATTAGTGATGTTAATTGTATATTTAATTATTAAACAACTGTTGTTGTGATCCTCATGTGATTAGACAGTGCCACCATGTGGCAGGCAGTTATAAGAGCCGCTGTTGACAATAAAGTGTTGGAGCCGAGCACTGGAAACCACTGGCTCAAATTAAGCGCTGCCTGTTTCTAAGTTTTAAGGGTCTTTAAGCCTTCGTTAATGAGCATCATTTAACCTCAGAGAATCCTTTTCAGTCCTCATAAGTCCAACAAAGAGAGCATAACTTTTTTTTTGGAAAAAAAACACCCAGGGTCCGGCTGGTCTGTAGAGCAGTGCCTGATGGGCTGGCCTGACAAGTCAGTGTGTGAGTCGGTTTGTTGGCTCTTTGTGAGTCTGTATTATGGTCTTTTGGGCTGGGTTTTACTGTTGATTTTCCTGATGTTGAAACAAACATTGCCTGTAACAAGCTCAAATCCATGCAGTCTGCCATACTTTGCAAAACACTTGTACAGCGTGTCTTTATAAACTTAAACCTGACAGTTTGCAAACAAGGGCCACTGTTTCAGCTTTCTAACTCGTAATGGGGAGCACTTTGTGGTGTCCAGGCCTATGCCCTGTCCCAGTTCGACCCTCAAGAACCTCGTCTTTGTTGGGGCTCAGGGTGTGAACCAGTAAAGTGACACTTACAAGCCTGTGGGATGGCCATCCAAAGGGCTCTGTGCACGCAGCACTGAGTGCATGCGTTTCTGTGCACTGCTCTGTGTGTGAGTGCGTTCAAGTGCCTTTGTGATAGGTTTTGTAACCAAAATTTCACCAATTTCGCGGGCAGAACAAAAAATTCTGCCCACCCCCCACTAATAACTCGGGATTTAATGTACATACGCTGCTCTGTGTAATGTTACCTTTGACAAGGAGGCCCTGCTGAACATTGCTACCTTGTGTTCCTGGAATATGACACCTTCGGCCTTCTCAGAAATAGCGATTCTCCTGTTTTTTCTGAAAATGTGTGGTTTCTAAGAAAATAACCCATGTAAGAGGGGTATCGGGGTACGAATGTGTCAGTTTAGGGGTAGACCGTCATTAATAGTTTCAACCTTGTGTTAAAGAGGGAATGGCGTGTGTCACTATAATGTGGGAAAGCCATGTTACTCCACGTTACTCTTAAAGGCGGAGTTCTGACCAAATTCCGCCAATTGCTACATGGCGGAATTTTCCTCCTGCACGACTCCAGAAAATGTGAGCTGGTGAGCGCAAGCAAGATTTAGCATCCCCTAGCATGATTTTCTAGCGCAGGCGGTCACAGATTGATTTGCTGCCCCTTGCGTAACAACACATATCGGCGTTCACACTGATTTTCAGCGCTGTTCACGCTACCAGCATTAAATTGCAGCTCAAGCAGCGTGAGCTACATATTTTTCACTCGTTGGGGGAACTCAGCGGAAACTTGCAGAGTTTTTATTCAACTCCTCTGAACTCCATGGAGTAAAATACTGCAAGTTCCGCCCACCCCTACCTATTAGTTTATGGTAAAGGGAGACAACATCTGCAAAAAAAACATGCCAAAGTCTCTAAGAAAAGAGTGAAAATCTTCAGTGATCCTAAGAAATCTACAGAAATGAAAGCGAAAATCGTATTCCTTTTTCTGATCTCAATGCCAAAAACAAATGAAAAACTACAACACACTGCACTCACTGTATTTATTTTCAGCATTCATGAATGATTACAAATTAAGCTCAGTGTGCCTCTCCTCCCCACACTTCTCTTGACAGCTACTATGTATGTTTCGTGATGTAACTCCTATATTTCCCACACACATCCCTCCTCCGTACACATCTCCCAGTAGCTGGCCTCTGTCCTCGTGCCTGGTTATCCACCCCTCACACGTCATCACCCATCCTCCTCATTTGCATGTTGGCACATCTGACCTGCTTGCTGCATCTAGTTAGAGGACCTAGGAGTGAGGAGGTGGCTGTAACCTGGAATGGGGTCTTGTGTGAAAGGTCATCCATGTACCATGATATATGACCATGCACCTTTCCTCAGGAGGCTCTTTTCATGTCGCTACACTTAACTTTCTGCATCTAGATATAGGACACAGGAGCCGGCGGGGACTGAGTGACCTGGGCTTGGGGCCTTCTGTAAAAGCCTTTCTGTGTGCCATGGTATTTGCACCCTCTAACTCCTTTCTTCATCCCCTCGCCTGATGGGTACACCTAGCGTGCTTGTTGATCGAACTTATAAACGATGAGAGTCAGTGGGGGCAGGGGCACTGAGTGATAAGGCCAGGGGACTTGTGTGCAAGGCTATCTGTGTGTTAAGCTATATGCATCCCCTAACACCATTCCTGAGGGCACCCATATGCATTTTGGTACCTCATGGCAAAAGGGTGGCTCATAGGGTGACCAACCTCCTGCAAATCTCACCGACCGCCCGGGATTTGGGCCTCTTGTCTGTTGTCCGTGATGGTTTCTTTCACAGACGCCCCATGTCCGTAATTCTGGACATGAGCGAGCTGCGCTGCCCCCCGCAAGATGCCTCAATTCTGTAACTCTCTCTATAGGGGCCAGCAGCAGTCCCTCCCCGGCCTGGCACAGAAAGGCCCCTTATCATTCTAATTGCAGTGATTGTCACAGTGGCAGCAGTTGCTGGCCTCCTCCTGCCCAGCCCAGGGGGTGGCATTCTGCTTTTGTTCAGGGGCTTGTGTCACTGTAGTGTTGGGGGCCCTAGGCCCTCATACTGCTAAGTAAGGTGAGGCAGACACATAGTGAGGGTGCATATAACTGGCCTCGAGCACGTGCACTCGGGCTCTTTTATTAGCAGGGTCACCTGACCCGTGACGCCTGTGTTGGATGGGTGTGGGGTGGGTATAAGGTACAACCCTCAAGGAGTGGCTGTGTAGCAAACACTAGACTGTGTCCAGGAGAGCACTACATTCACCAGGGACCAAGCTCTGGGGACTCGCCTAGAAATTAGCGCGCATAACACTTTATGCCGCTTTGCAATACCTTACGTGAAGTGAGCGATATGTGGATGTTACATGTTTGTCCCAACTACATCCATGGATTTTGACTCTAAGCCGTATCTACAAAGATTGTGAGACCCTTCTTTGTGTCAAAAAAGAATGCCTTGCGGGGTGTCAAGTCAGAGAAATATATTTATTCCTCCTAACACTTCACACATTGCATGTGCGCTGGACTGTACAACACCACATCCAAAGTGAGAAATGTTTAACAGTTGTCAATCATTTGTGTGGCTTAGCAAATGACAGAAATGATTTTGCGCTGGGGTTGCGCAACAAAAATGATGCAACCCTGAAGCACAATCATAGTAAATCCGGGCCTTACCTATGTCTTTGAGCTGCTCTCTCCCCCTTGCGCATAACTGCGCACTAAGGGGCATATTTACAAGCCCCTAGCGCCCCCTTGTGCAGCCCTAGTGTCATTTTTTTTACACTAAGGCTGAGTTAAGGTGGCCTTACTCCTGCGCCGTATTCACAAAGTGGCGCAATGCTTGCATCGCGCAACTTTGTAAACCCTTTCGTCACATTATGCCTATGCCAAGCGTCATGCCTACGTCAGGCATAATGTATGCAAGGGAGGCGTGCTGAGGCAGGGAGCGCAGAAAAAAATTACGCAGTGGACATTACATTTCACAGCGCCATTTTTCCATCATTTTTAACGCCTGCTCAGAACAGGTGGTAAAATGAGGCACCCTAATCAATGGGCCTCCCGGTGCTTTGCTGCACTAATGTCAAAATGTTGACGCTATTGTATGATAGGCGGCCTTGATGCCCTATATTGTGAATACGGCGCAACCACGGTGAGGTGTATGGGGCAGGGGCGACGCAAGAAAAGTGGCGCTTCTTGTAAATTTTTATTTTTTTATTTTATTTTATTTAATGTGTTTTTATATAGCGCGGACTTTACCCGAAGGTGTCAGAGCGCTTCACAATAGGCAAAGTAAAGATACAAGAGGAGAGGAATTACAAGTGAGCTTGTTACAAAAGCAAACGTTACATTACATGAGGCAATACGAAAGGAAAAAGTGACGTGTGCAGGTTACAAGAGCAAATAAAGTACGAGTAGAGGTAAAAAAAAAATAAAAAAAAATTGCAATAAATGGTAGACACTCAAAACACTAAAACAATAGTTACGTTACATGAGGCAGTGGTGGCCGTTGTGCATGTATCAAAAGCAAACAAGATATAAGAGGTAGCAAATGATACGTTGTAAAAGGAAAGGTGCCGTGTGCATGATACAAAAGAGTACAAAATACAGGTAGAGGTAGAAAACTGCACTAAATGGCAGACACTCAAAACACAAAAACACCCTTGGAAGGCACTTCTATAGGCATGGAGAACAGAATTTTCTATAATGGAAGGACTTCCTTCAGAAAACAGAGAGCTTGAATTAAATTTGGAAGTGTCTTTGAAGGAGGAGAGCTTTGAGGTCAGTTTTGAAGGCCTGGGAAGAGGTGGTGGTCCGAAGCTGAGGCGGAAGTGAGTTCCAGATTCTCACTGCGTTGCCTGAAAAGGATTGGGCCATCGATCTTTCCTTCTTGAAAATGGGAGGTTCAAGCAATAACTTTCCTGCATTACGTGATGGTCTGGAGCCCCCAGAGAGTTTCAGTTTATTCACCAGGTAGCGAGGGGAGGAGGAGTGCAAGGCTTTGTGGGTGATACATGCAGTTTTGTAGATAGATCTTGCCTCTATGGGAAGCCAACGGAGGGTGGATAAAATGGGTGTAATGTGGTTGCTTCTTTTGGCCCCATATATGAAACGAGCTGCTGAATGGAGAATAGACTTCAGGGGGGAAAGGTGGGATTTGGGAAGGCCAGTAAGAAGAGAGTTGCAGTAGTCCAATCTGGAGAGAACCAGCGATTGGACCAGGGTTTTAAGGTCGTGCTCTGGGAAGAAGCGACGAATTCCCCAAAGAAGGCGCAGTTGGTGTCGAGCAGACTTTGCAATGGAGTCGATGTGGGAGAGTAGATTGAGTTTTTTGTTGAGTATGACACCAAGGGATTTTGCGCTCTCGACAATGATGGGCTTATTGTTTATTAGATTGATCTGATCCATCCATGATTGCACTGGGGGATGAGAAAGTGAAGAGGAGAGGAGGAGGAATTCTGTTTTGGAGGGCTGAGGAAGAAGTGCTGCCCTGCCTGTGACTGTGCTTTGTGGAGCTTTCCTGCAGTGCTGCTTCTGCCAGAGTAAGAGGGCAAAGACTGGACTTTGTGTGCCTTCCATCTTGTGAAGAAATCTCCAAGGGCTTGAGTTAGAGCTTGCCTCCTGTTGTTTGAAGTCTCAGGGACAGCAAAGACTTCTCTCTGCCAGCACCTGGAGTCTCTGGAGAGACTCCTGCTCTGACAAGTGGTGCCCTATCCAGTCCCTGGGCCCTTGAAAGGAGAGCTGGTGGAAATCCAGGGAAAACGACTTCGGACGACTCCGGACCGACGCCGCTGCTGAATCCGGTAACGCCGCCTGCACCTGACACCGTGACCTTCGCTGGAACACGACACTCTTCGCAGGCCCGTCGCCGCAGCAGCCCCGCTGAAGTCCGCGACTCCGTGGAAGTCGCCACACCACGTCGTGACCGACGCCGCTTGAAGTGCACGGATTCAACGTTTCGCACAGACACCGCGATTCCTGACTTCGCGCCTCGGCTTGTTTTCACTCTTCACCAAAGGTACTGTACTTGGGGGTCTACACGACTCCGTGTCTGGCGCCGCTGGTGTCGGCTTGTTGGGAACGACTCCGTCACGACGCCGTGTTAACATCTCATTGAAGCATTTTTGTTTCTAAGCGCTATTTTTGAGTTTAATCTTTAAAAATTCATAACTTGACTTGGGTATGTCGGATTTTTGTAGTTTTGGTCTTGTTTTGTTTAGATAAATATTTCCTATTTTTCTAAACCGGTGTTGTGTCATTTTGTAGTGTTTTCATTAAGTTACTGTGTGTGTTGGCACAAATACTTTACACCTAGCGCTCTGAAGTTAAGCCTACTGCTCTGCCAAGCTACCAAGGGTAAGCAGGGGTTAGCTGAGGGTGATTCTCTTTTACCCTGACTAGAGTGAGGGTCCTTGCTTGAACAGGGGGTAACCTGACTGTCAACCAAAGACCCCATTTCCAGCTTTACTTGTAGCATTGCGCTGCGCTATTTTTCAATAAATGTACCAGTTCCAGCGCCCTTCTCGGCATGGCCAACTCAGCCGCCCAGCCTTCCGAGGGTGATAACCTACCCAATAAATACCCGTTATGGGTGATAAGCCCCACCGTTTCTTACAGTGCCTAGAAAGCTTACTTGTGGTGGGAAGCGCTATGTATAAAGCTGTATAATTGTTCTGTTGTTGCCCACATTATTTCGGGCAACCAAGTTACAGTGTGTGCTTGAACTGTGTTGGCACCATGGAGGTCAACCCGCCCCGCACCCCCTCACCTCCACCCATCCAGTCTTCACAGAGCAGACACTGTCTCTATTGTTCATAGAAACCTGTCTTCTTAGCAGACAGAGCTGGCAGCACGGAGGGGGGTGCGGAGAAACCGACCCCGGTCCAGACGTGACGTCAGCTGAGTGTGCACCGCATGTCTGTGCATGGGCAGGTGAGCCCGAGGGGGGCTGGGGAGGGACAAGCAAAGGAGGCTGACAGCGCCCCCGCCCTCCCGGAGACAGCCTGGAGCCCCCAGGCCCCATTACACGTCAAGGTCACCTTTGTTCTCTCTCCGTCTGAAACCACAGAGCCCTCCGCCTCCGAGGGGCCTTTGTTTCAGGTCACAGCCAGTGCAAAGACTCCCACCCCGCCCTGTCCAGAGCCCCCCCCCCGGAAGAAGTCAAGGCCCCGGGACAGGTCTCCGATGACAAATGCAACTGTCCGACTTCAATGCGCGTGAAATTAAATGCGAGTATTAATACTCATTTAAAGGTCACGGGTTCACGTTCAGCAGGGTGGGTTCTGACAGCCCTTCCGCCCCACATCACCCGAGATTGATGAAACGAGGAGCGGTCCCGTCTAGGCGCTAGAAGCCCCTGGAGCATGCTCCTACAGCGCGTCTGCGCCTTGGGGTTAGGTACATTTGCAAGCTTAGCTAGAGTTCACATTTTTAATTTATTTTCAACGCCTCCTTAGGAGTAGTAACCACCATATAAACCGAATTTACAAATGCCATTTATGTATTCCCTGAGCATTGGAAAAAAACATACAACATCGGGCACACCTCAATGCAGCAAGACTTGTGCAATCAAAAGGTGCGAACTCCCATGCTGCTTTGGAACAACAGACCACACCCTCAAGACTCCCTTCAAAGGGAGATACTACAGCTTAGGAGAGGCCCCTCCCCAAGAAGGACCTCCCACCCCTTGTCGTGAAACGACACTTATTTCCTCCATTCTTGACCTGCAGCACCCTCGCCTTACAGTGCTGCGGCGCACACGCCTCTCCGCCCTTGCACCTCAGTCCTGCTGTACCCATGTCTCTCAGTGCTGCGGCGCACACGCCTCTCCGCCCTTGCACCTCAGTCCTGCTGTACCCATGTCTCTCAGTGCTGCGGCGCACACGCCTCTCCGCCCTTGCACCTCAGTCCTGCTGTACCCATGTCTCTCAGTGTTGAGGCGCACACGCCTCTCCGCCCTTGCACCTCAGTCCTGCTGTACCCATGTCTCTCAGTGTTGAGGCGCACACGCCTCTCCGCCCTTGCACCTCAGTCCTGCTGTACCCATGTCTCTCAGTGCTGCGGCGCACACGCCTCTCCGCCCTTGCACCTCAGTCCTGCTGTACCCATGTCTCTCAGTGCTGCGGCGCACACGCCTCTCCGCCCTTGCACCTCAGTCCTGCTGTACCCATGTCTCTCAGTGTTGAGGCGCACACGCCTCTCCGCCCTTGCACCTCAGTCCTGCTGTACCCATGTCTCTCAGTGCTGCGGCGCACACGCCTCTCCGCCCTTGCACCTCAGTCCTGCTGTACCCATGTCTCTCAGTGTTGAGGCGCACACGCCTCTCCGCCCTTGCACCTCAGTCCTGCTGTACCCATGTCTCTCAGTGTTGAGGCGCACACGCCTCTCCGCCCTTGCACCTCAGTCCTGCTGTACCCATGTCTCTCAGTGCTGCGGCGCACACGCCTCTCCGCCCTTGCACCTCAGTCCTGCTGTACCCATGTCTCTCAGTGTTGAGGCGCACACGCCTCTCCGCCCTTGCACCTCAGTCCTGCTGTACCCATGTCTCTCAGTGCTGCGGCGCACACGCCTCTCCGCCCTTGCACCTCAGTCCTGCTGTACCCATGTCTCTCAGTGCTGCGGCGCACACGCCTCTCCGCCCTTGCACCTCAGTCCTGCTGTACCCATGTCTCTCAGTGTTGAGGCGCACACGCCTCTCCGCCCTTGCACCTCAGTCCTGCTGTACCCATGTCTCTCAGTGCTGCGGCGCACACGCCTCTCCGCCCTTGCACCTCAGTCCTGCTGTACCCATGTCTCTCAGTGTTGAGGCGCACGTGCCTCTCTGCACACCCAAGTCCTGGCCTGCGGCACCTGCTGCTTTTCCAGTACTGAATTCACACACTTCTCTGCCAGGGCACCTCAGTTTTGAGGCAACTCCTGCTTTTTAAATTCAGCCTAGGCGGTTGTCTGCTTACCAAGAACTTAGAGTGGACGTAAAGCCCGCCCACTGCCTACCATTGGTTGGCTTTATAGTTACTCTCAATTTCTTGCTGAGTATTCGATGGCTTGCCTTGTCCATCCTTTGTTTGCTGGTCCTTTGAAGCACAGCCGCATTACTTATGTCATTCCACTGCCACTTTTACAGAACTACTTTTCTTTTTTGGTTAAGCACTCCATGTGAGTGCTTGTGTTTTCCAGTAGTCTCCTTGTGCTTCTCTTACCACCTGATGGTCTGAGCTGTTCTCTCCCACCTCTGTGCTTCCCTCCCCACCGTGCTCCTGCTTGCTCTCTCTTTCTTGTGTGCTGCTTTCTACCTGTGCTGCTTTCCCTTGTGTGCTGCTTTCTACCTGTGCTGCTTTCCCTTGTGTGCTGCTTTCTACCTGTGCTGCTATCCCTTGTGTGCTTCTTCTATCCCTTGTGTGCTTCTTTCTACCTGTGCTGCTATCCCTTGTGTGCTGCTTTCTACCAGTGCTGCTATCCCTTGTGTGCTTCTTTCTACCTGTGCTGCTATCCCTTGTGTGCTGCTTCCTACCTGTGCTGCTATCCCTTGTGTGCTTCTTTCTACCTGTTCTACTATCCCTTGTGTGCTGGTTTTCCCTTCCCACGTCCCACGCGCACCTCCACTGTCCTTCAACTCTGCATTCCTATTCTTTAAATTAAATGTTTTACAATCTTTATACCTTATAAGAAGCGCTTTTTAGCGACTTCTAGCCCCTTTTTAAAAGTGTGTAGGCGTGGTCATGCACGCGCGCTGGCATAATGGCACATGGGTGCATACATGATCAGGTAGGCGTGTGCATACAAATGAGCCAGCCAGCAGCTGCGTCACAGCACCTTACTTTTTAAGTTGAGCATAGCTGCGCGCAAGCGCTGCCCATCTCGACATGGTGTAATCTATTTAGTGGGCTTTAACCATGCCCATCTCATGCCCATCTCTTTCATTTGTTCCTGGGCTTGCCTTTCAAAATTCTCTTGATGTCTTTGGTAAATGCTTTACGTTTGTCCTGTCGTGAGGCTGTTTTGTTACCGCCTTGGAGACTGACCCTGTTACATGGATCAGGGAGGTACATTGGTGTGGCGCACTATTTTTTCTAGTGCCTCGCCGCTTCACTCATGGCACTATGTTGCTTCTTCGTCTTCCTTGGTTTCAGGCATCTTGTTGTTTCTCTGTGGGTGCTTTTTTATTTATTTATTTTTTGCAGTTTTATACAGCACATACTCAACATGAAGGTATTGGAGCAGTTTATTTATTCTTTTTGCAGACTCGATACAAAGGTATTACAGCGCCTCACATGAGCACTGGTTACATTACATTAATTTTTGGTAGCAAGGGGAGATGAAGTGATTTGCCCAGAATCACCGAATGTTGAGCCAGTGTCGAGACTCAAACCGTGTTCCCCAGCTCCAAAGTCGGCAGCTCTGGCCTTTACGCCACATCCTCTCCTCTAGGTTTCTTTGTCTGGTGCTTGTTGGGGCAGTCTGGCAATAACTTGTTTTTTTAATAATATAGTGCTTGGTAATACAGTCTCTGTCATTTCATAGCGCTGCAAAACAGGTGCCATTCTGAACAAAATCGCTATCATCATTTGCATCAACCTTGTAGAGATGAAGAGGTGAAGAAGCTATGTCAGGATTGTAATCTGTGACACTCTCATTGGGTGCAATTTGTGACACTCTGCAGTGGGTTCATTAACCAACTGACGTGAGTAGAGCTTAACACTAGACAATAGCACGTGCTCTTGATAACCTCCAGATGGTCACTGACCAAGTACATAGGTTAGTTCCAGGTAAGAAGATGTCGAAAGGTGTGTGGAAAAGGAGTCGTGACTCCAGACCCAAGCACTTCAAGGTCTCAAATTTTGATAGCACAAAAAGAAATCTAGCCTTTAGATGTAAATTGGGCCTCTTCAAAAAGAGTTCAATTAGCGTGGACTCGATACAAAGGTATTATAGGGCTTTACATGAGCACCAGTTATGTTACACAAGAACACATACAGGTATGGTAGCAGGTGGAGATAAAGTGATTTGCCCAGAATCATAGGACAATGAGCAGGCACAGAGACTCGAACCGTGTTCCCCAGCTCCAAGTGTGACAGCTCTGTCCCTTACACTACATCCTCTCCCCTGGGGTTCTTTGTCTGGTGTGTGTTGGGGCAGGTTTTTTAATATACCTCTTGGTAATACAGGTTCAGCCATTTCATAGTGCTGCATGGCACATGCCATTCTTAACAAAATCGCTATAATTAATTTGCAGTTGAGCTGCCTCTTCTGTTATTCTCTTTGTATACAGTCAACGCTTTTAAAAGTTAGGCTGGAATGGGCAACATACAGGAATAATTCCTTTAAAAATGTAATACACAGAAATATATGTCTGCCCTCTTTTCCTTGCTCCTAACTCCTTTGACTCTCTCATTCTCCAGGTTAAATGCCACAGAGGTGCTTCTTTGTGGCTTGTTTGGCGCTATAAAAGTTTAGGTAAACACACTAGAAAGGGTTGCATCTCTAGGGTATCACAGCCAGTCTGTAGGAATGAGACAAACACACTCCCAAGATGGTGGCCTTGTTGTGTCCTCTCTCCTGTAGAGACAAGCCTGGGAGGGTTGCTGTGGCACCTGCCATATATCCACTACACTCTAAACCAAAACACATAGGTAAAGGACATTGTTATTTACAACGCCAATAGCTCTAATTGTCACAAATGCGAGACCTATTGCATTGCAAATGCTTGTTTAATCCTTTGGTTCATGCTGTACTTTGTTGGCAAGTCTTGCTGTGCATCGTGCGGCATGAACAAAAAGCATTGGCACAGCCAAGAGGTCTCAAAGGTGAGAACTCTTGGCTTTGTTTAATATCGAACCCAGACAGCACATCTAGAGCACCTCCACCTCATTTGCAGCACTCTTCGTTGTTCCAAGCACAGTGACCAACACGCATCACACTGAGGGGCATATTCATACTTTTTGGTAGAAAACTGCACTAACACAGTTTTGCATCAAAAAGTTTTGCACTGGCTTGCACCATTTTTGAGCGCCAGCCGGGCACCTTATTTATGGAATGGTGCAAGCCGGCACAAAGGGTAGGCTAACTTAAAAAAAAAAAATGATGTTAGCCAGGTGGGGATGGCGGTATGGGAGAAGGAGGTTTTGCACCAAAAAATGACGTTAGGCTGGTTGGAGTTAAAAAAAAAGACTCTAACCGGCGTCATTTTCTGACACAAAACCATCCATACCACATGACTCCTGTCTTAGAAAAGACAGGAGTCATGCCCACCACCCCATTGGCCAGCACAGGGTATCAGGGTCCCCTGGGCATGGCCACTGCACCCAGTGCCATGTAGAGGGGCCCATTTCAGGGCCCCCAATGGCACTTAAAAAAAATAATAATAATACTTACCTGTACTTACCTATACTTAGCTGGGATGGGGTCCCCCATCCTCCACTGTCCTTCTGGTGTGGGTGGGGTTGTCCCTGAGCCCTGGGGAGGGCACCTGTGGGCTTATTCCATGGTGTTCTACCATGGAAATAGGCCCACAGGTCCCCTAACGCTTGCCCTGACCCAGGTGTTAAATAATGGTGCAAAGTAAGCTTTACACCATTATTTGATCCGTCCTCCCCCCGTGCGTGATTTACCATGGGGGGATAAATATGGCGCTAAGGCCATAGAGTAATTTTTGCACAGGAACGCCTACCTTGCATCTCATTGATGCAAGGAAGGTTTCCACCTCCATATAATGACTTTAACTCCATAACTTTGGCTCTAGATGGGTCTAGCGCCAAAGTATAAATATGGAGTTCGTTTTGCACTGAATTTGTGTGAAAGAAATGACGCAAATTCGGCGCAAAACAAGTACAAATATGCCCCTTTGTTCTTTCACCAAAAAGAAGCCCCCGCAGCTCCAGAGATGCACCTCCATCCTGCCTGAGGCGCTCCTCCTGTTCCAGAACAAGAATCATCAGTGACGTACTGCTTTCCCCTCCAGTGAGGTTCGTCCCTGGAAAGACGTCAGCGAGGTCTTGGCCAGGCTGGGCCTGTTTTTATTTTTACCTGATTTTTGCAAGTCTCTAAAGTGCAAAAATGGCCCAAGGGCATCAGAGCAGTTTACAACAAAGAAGGTAATAAATTTAGTTACAAATATCATAAAACAGCAGACACAAAATAAATAAAACAGCGGTTCCTAGCAGGAAAGGCACTTAGGCTGGCAGATGCCAGGACAGAAAGGACAACTCACCATAGGTGATGCAGAGAGCTGAACATACCTGCGGCAAAAGTGGATTTCAAATGCACGGCGCTTGCGTTCCTTTTCAAACCTTCAAACTAAGCTAGGCGCTATTCTATGTTCTGTTATTCCGTTTCTGTATAGCGCCGAATTCACTAATTGCTTGGT
The DNA here is from genome assembly GCF_031143425.1 of Pleurodeles waltl. Classification (NCBI taxonomy): domain Eukaryota; kingdom Metazoa; phylum Chordata; class Amphibia; order Caudata; family Salamandridae; genus Pleurodeles; species Pleurodeles waltl. The sequence goes on along the minus strand of NC_090442.1, from coordinate 70,304,486 downwards.
TTCTCACCGTTGTTGCAGTGTCTATTAAAGTTGTCCACTACTGTCATCAGCTCACAAAACTGGCTCATGGTGCAATGTTTCTCGAATAATCTGCAAGCTGGCAGCAGAGTGGTAACACAGACACCAGGCATCCTAAATTAAGAAAAGTGACCACATGTCCGTTGTTGGGTAGTGAAACACACCCATTAGTGCGGTATGCAGTTGCAGCTTGCGACAACCAGAAGGGGCTGGGTGGCACGGAGGAGATGGGGTGGAGGGATGGTGGTGGGGGGGAATAAATAACAATTAAATTAAAAAAAACACTTACCTCCTCTGCGGCGCTCCACTCCTCTGTCTCCTTGCTGCAGGCACAGGTTCTCAGCCTGCCCTGCGACCAATCCTGATGCTGCTAGAAGCAGCATCAGGATTGCCTGGGTGCGCCCAACCAGGGCGCTCCCAGTCAGACCGGGAGCCTGTGCAGGCCCTCTCCAGCTAGGCAACTGTGTTGCTGGGCTGGAGAAAGCCCACTGCGCATGTGTGTTTGGCCCACCCGAGACGGCCGGCCGACACACATGCGCTCTGAGGGGAGTGCTCTGAGCACTATCTTCAAGTGCTCGTCACCCCCAATGCCCTGCCCCTTTTCAAGAAAATGATAATAAAAACAGGTTATTATCATTTTCTTGAAAAAGTTTTGCAGCTGCCGCTGCTGGCCCAGGGGGGGAGGAGGGTGAGGGGCGGTGACGCTCCTCTACCCTAGTGGAGGAGCCGCTCCTGGGGGTATGGATGCCCCATTGCATCCCTGTGCCCCCCTGTCCCTGTACCTGCTGCACTACTGATATTGAAACCCCCGGTATTGTGACCATTGTTGCTGGAGGGGTCATAGGCAGGGCCACTGGAATTACGCAGCAGGTGAGGGCCAAATTATATGGCAGGGTTGAGTAAATTATGCGACAAGAAAAGGAAAGCAATGAACCATAATGCGGCACATTTTGAAATAGTAATACTTCATTATGTTTTTATTTTTAAACTTGGTAACACTGTCTGGGCATTGTTTGCACCTCATTAGTACCAGTTTAACACCCAAATATAGCAATAAGCAACAAAAAGCTGACTACTCCAGTTTTGCAAACGGTCTTACACTTTGCTGCAACACGTGTTGTTGTATTTTTTCAAACTTCTGAGCTAGAAACAACTTTTTTTTAAAATCTGCAAATTATGCAGCAGATGATGAATTATGTGGCAAAACTATAATTATGCAAAAATTACTGCAGCCGCACAATCACTTAATTCCAGTGGCAATGGCCATTGGAGGGTTTTCCAGAGAGGTGGTTGGGAGTTGGGTGCAGGACCAGGGCATGTGTAACGTTGGTAATGGCGTAACACTGGGAAGATCTGTGAGCTGCCACCTGGTCGACGTGTTTGATCTTTTATAGGGTGTTTGCTAGTCTCAAACAAAGACAGGTCTGTGGCTAAATATCTTATTTTTGAGGGCTTTGTGGGTGTGAGAGGACAGCCCAGAGTCCCCCTTTTGACTGTGCTCTACTGGGATGAGCTGTTGTTTAGTCAACAAAGTTTGTTGGACCAGTTCTCACATGAGTGGTGTGCGGTGGTGTGGCATGTTGTAATGTACAGTGTCTTTAACTAGTGCATGTGGTGTGGTGGAAGTGTCGGCTGTGGTACCGTACACCATGTGTTTGTAGAAGTAGGGTGGGGGGTAGGCTGATTAGTGGCACTGTACCATCCTCCAGTAGGGTGGTGTGTTGGTTGTTGAGGGGCCATGTGTGGGGGGGCTGGTATGAAATTGTATGAGGAGGTGTGATGGTGCCCATGGATTTGTGTCTCTTGAGATGTGGTATTGTGACCCTTGAGATGTGCTGACGCATCGGCTGGTGTATGGAGTGTTGAAGTGTGGCACACGGATGGACAGGTGGGTGCAGAACTGTCACACTTCTCACTACCCCAAAAAGAGATTCATAAACTCACCCCACATGGCCACTTTTATTACAGTTTATTACAGAATGCAAAAATATATCCTTTGAATGAATTTGTGTCCATCACTTCATATACCACACACAAAACAGTATGGTCAAAACTGTGCCAGACTGTTTCACCTTGAAGAAGATCTTTTAATCAAAGACGCCTCTGCTGCCAATGTGGAATGGTCTTAGACCTTCAAACATTGAGCCCTCAGGCCCAGCCCTGTCCACCAGGAACACAGACTACTGACTGGTACCAAGGGCATCAGTGCCAGAGTGGCAGGCTAGCCATACTTAGCCATTCTGTCAACCCACAAGCCAGGGAAAATAGACTATAAAATTCTTGGTAAGAATATAACAGTTTTTAGTGATCACAAGAAGTTTCGTAGTAGAAGATAAAGTACTAAACAATTACCTTTCCTTCCACAGGGCGGTGCCGTTCTGGACGCTGTAGCTACCCCTGGTCAAAGGAGGTTCTTCCAAATGAGAACAGCCTGTAGGGGCCTCAGTGCCTTACACTGAGAGATGGACATCATCAAAATGTAGCATCTGTTTCTCTCCAAACAATAGGTCTGTTCCTGGAAATACCCCTTTGTGCTGCCTTTGTCAGTATCTTGAGGTTCAGCACACCTTTAGTCTGTATGTATGCATAGAGATTTGCAGAGTGCAGATCTAGCGAAGGAAAAACTTCACATGGGTGGTGGCCCTGATGTACGATTCAGAGGCATTTGCAATGATGCAGGATGTTCCTGGTTCTGAATACTATTGTGTTACATTATGTTATATGCTTTTGTAAAGCGCACTATCACTCTCAAGGGTATGCCGGTGTTGAGTAGGTGTGTGTGCCTAGCCCTGCCTCTGGTAGGTTGGATAATTGAAAGCCAGATCCCCATCTCCAAAAAGTTAGCAGGAGGCTCTAATGTGGAGTTGGAGATTGTTCCATGCTTTGGGGGCAATTTATAGAAAACTCCTGTTCTTCTGATCTAGTTTTGTGGATGTTTGGGATGTTAGTGAGTAGGAGTCCTGGGAAGCAGAGGTGCCTGGATGGTTGGTGAAAGGACATACAACTGTTCAGGTAGGTGGGGCCTAAGTTGTGCCTTGATTGTATGCATGAGGAATGCAAATTGAGCACGTTTGTGTATTGGAAGCTATTGTAGTTCCCTGAGGTTTGGGCATATATCATTGGCCAGAGGGATCAGGTATGCGTTGAAAAGGTTGGGGCTTAGTGATAAACCTTGAGGCACTCCGCAGATGAGTTTATGGGCTTTCTAATAGGAAGGTGCCAGCCTGACAGATTGTGTTCTATCCATTGATAAGGAACAGATCCAGTGGAGAGCGGATCCTTGGATGCCATTCTTGTGCAAGTGCCTGATGAGGATGGGGTGTGAAACCATGTCAGATGCTGCATAGAGGTCCTTGAGAATGAGGGCTGCCATACCTCTTCTTTCAGGGATCATGCAGATGCCATCTGTGGTGACGATGCGTGCTGTCTCTGTACTGTGCCTGGACCTGAATTCCAACCTCGTGGCACGAAGAAGCTGGTGGTCAGTGAGAAGTCAGTTGATTAGTTTCTCTAAGAACTTTGCCGGGCATGTTAGGAGGCAGCTCGGTCTGTAGCTGGAAACTTGTCTGGGTCAGCGGATGGTTTCATGAGCAGAGTATAATAGTGGCATGTTTCCAGGTGAGCGAGAATGTGTCTTAGTTGATGGAAGAGTTGAGGACTAGTGTTAGTGCTTCACTGATTGGTAGGAGTCCTGTAATGAGGGCTTGGTGGGGGCAAGGGTGAAATGGAGGACCGAGTGGGTCTTCATATTAACAGTAATTTTAACAGTGGTGATGGCAGACCACAGGTCAGAGTTCATTCATCTGCTGTGATTGGAAGTTGAGTTGGAATGGGAACAGGGTGCAATTAAGGGTCAAAGTTGCTGTTTATGGAGGTGATTTTGTTACAGAAAAATCCAGAGAGCTTGTTAAAATGTCTTGTGAGGTGGTGATGTTTCTGGAAGTGACAGGAGGCATGGTGAAATCTTTGATGATGGGGAAGAATTCCTTGCTGCTGCTAGTGCTGGCATTAACGCGATCCCCAAGAGTTGTGCGGTTGATGCTCCACATCTGCTGGTGGTAGCATCTTGGGCTGATTTGAAGATGTCTTTATCTGCAGTGCCTTGACTTGTTCTCCATTTGCTCTGCAGCTGCTTGCAGTGGCGTTTCATCAGGCTGACTTCCTCTGTGAGCCAGCTGACCTGTGGTCGGGCTTTTGCCTTTTTTGCACTTGAGGGGAGCCAAGGTATCGGCACATGCGGTGATCCACATTATTGGAAGGAGATGTGATGTTCTCTGAAGGCAATGGTCTTCTGCTTAGGGCACTTCTCATGTTCATGCCTATGTGGTTCCAGGTCCAAGCAGCATAGATGCAGAAGGTTCACCCTCTGTTTTTTGCTTTGTTCCAGTTGTTTATTTTAGTCTGGCCGTGCCCCAGCTTCTGGTGTCAGCTGTCCACCTGAGTTTGTTAACTTTTCTTAACTGTATTTACTTTCTACTTGCAGTCTCCTAATGTTCTTTTCCAGATTCCTAGATTAACTACGTTCTATGGTGTTCACTATATGTTGTGCATATGCGGATGCATAAGTATGGTGCTCCGCCACACAGCACCTCACCATGTTTCCACAGAAAGATTTGGTAGGTTGGTCCAGATTTCCACAACAGGCATCCAACAGTAATATTTGGTATCTTCAGGGTTTCCCTATTGATTTGTTTGAAAAAAAAAACAATTAGGTTCAGTAATGTTGATACTGCATGAGAGTTTTTTATTGTTAGTCTTATATATCTGTGTGTTATATATTATATCCTATTATACAGCCTTTTTTCCTCAATGCATTTCAGGCAAAATCAAGCTCTACCTTTAGGAGTAGACGCTGAAACAAAACCAAACTAACTTTCCTTGAGTGCGAAGTGTAAAAATCAGTATGATACTTAGGGGCAGATTTATGAAAAGTTTTCTTGTGCCCCTTAGCGCCCCCTAACACCACCATGGTAGCGCCGTATTTAAAATACGTCGCACCATGGCGGTAGTCAGGGTGACTAGCATCGTAATGTTTTATGCTAGTCCAGCGCTTTGCAGGATTAGCGTAAAAAATTATGACACTAATCCTGCAAGCACCCAGAGGCCATTATATTCAATGGGAGCCTCTGTTTAATGCGTGCACTTAGCAGGCGTTAAAAAATGCCAATAAAAATGGCGCAAAGGAATCCTACAGATTCCTTTGCTCCATTTATACGCCCCCCCTAGCGCTGGAACGCCCTGCTTGCATACATTATGCCTGGCGCAGGCATAATGTGGCGCAAGGGGTTACAAAGTGGCGCAATGCAAGCACTGCGCCACTTTGTAAATGTGACATGGCGTTTTTGGCCTTGTTGGGCCACATTTGAGTAAATAAAAATGACGCTAATATGGCGCAAGGAGGCACTAGGGGCTCTTGAATATGCCCCTTAGAGTACATAATCATATGGTATATCCTATAAATGGTTAATTGACACAATTCGGAACAAAGGTACAATTGAGTGCATTACAAAACACTGCAAGCAGCCAACTGAGACAATGTACAACAAAGATATAGTTTGAACGTGAACAAGCATGCACAAAATCAATGTTGATGTCTTATAGCTTGATATGAATTATGTGATTTAACTGATGAGTTGGTACGTACATTATTATTGATTATTTGATTTAGCCTGTGGTGCCTAATGACTTTGCTAATGCTTGTTTTTGTAACCAGATGTCTGCCGTGCGTGAACGCACGGTTACAGCAGCCATCTTCAAATAATTTTCTTAAAGCAAAGAAAAATGATTCCAGGATGGCCACTGCTTCAATCCATCAAACCAGGAGGAATGAACAAAAAGGCAAAGAAAGACAAGAAAGCCATGGAATCATGAGTAAAGGGAGGACATCAAGCCCACTTTTTGCCTATCCTGGATTCCACAAGTCTATCAACAGAGTGCAAAAGCTATATGCAGGCAAGATCTCAAATTCATTTTCTTGTGCTTCATTGTGGCATTTAGGGGCATATTTATACTTGTTTTGCCCCGAATTTGCGTCATTTTTTTCCAATGCAAATTCAGTGCAAAACGACCTCCATATTTATGCTTTGGTGCTAGTCCCGTCTAGCACCAAATATATGGAGTTAAAGTCATTTTTTGGACATGGAAACCTACCTTGCGTTAATGAGATTCAAAGTAGGTGTTCCCGTGCACAAAATGACTCTATGGCCTTAGCACCATATTTATCCCCGTGCTAAAATCAGGCACGGGGGGTAGAGGGATCAAATAATGGTGCAAAGCTTGCTTTGCCCCTTTATTTAACACCTGGGTCAGGGCAGGCGTTAGGGGACCTGCGGGCCTATTTCCATGGTGGAACACCATGGAGTAAGACCACAGGTGCCCTCCCCAGGTCCCAGAGACACCCCCACCCACACTAGAGGGACAGCGAAGGATGGGGAACCCTATCCCATGCTCAGAGCAGGCGTTAAAAGTGGCGAAAAAAATGACGCAAAGAAATCTGTTAGATTTCTTTGTGCCATTTTGTCGGCCCCCCTAATGGGGGAATGCCCCCTTTGCATACATTATGCCTGGCGCAGGCATAATGTAGCGCAGAGGGTTACAAAGTGGCGCAATGCATGCATTGTGCCACTTTGTAAATATGGCGCAGCGTTTTTGGCCATTTAACGCCACATTAGTGTAAAAAAAATGACACTACTGTTGTGTTGGAATGACACTAAGGGCTCTTAAATATGCTCCAATATTTTATATAGTTTTAAGGTGGTCGGTCCCAAAGCATTTCAAAAGCATCTGCCATTACCAAAGCCAACAAATGCTTGTTTAGCTAGCTGATTACCCCTACCTGATCTCACTAACTTCAGCCTGATGCTCTTAAATATTCTATTACAGCTGTGCATCTCTGACATTTTTTTTGAGTGACAAAATACGTTTGGATTAGTAGATGAATAGTTTTTTTTACCAGTTTCAGCATTATTTTCCAGCAAAACCTGAAGAAACACATTACAATAGTGTAACTAGTTTATCAGACGGTTTGTGAGGTCACTGTCTTAACTTTAATTTTCTTGTTCTTTGCTTACAGTTTCATCAACGGTGAGTGAGGATAATTGAAGGGCTTGGGCCCGGTCCTGTTCATATCATCAATGGGGCGAAAACATTGGCAAACCAGCTTCTAGCACACTCACTGGAACGGGGGCATCCAGAACTGGACTGGAAACCAAAACCAGCCCTGACAAAAACGTTCAAACCAACCCCACATTGCAGTAGGCCATGATTAGACTGGGGCCACGGGGTGTGGCTGGGTCATGGCTGCCCATCCAGTTCTGAGGGCAGCACGCACTGCAGGGGCCATGATTAGCCTCGGGCCAGGTGGTATGGATGGGTCATAGCAGCCCGCCCAGATCTGAAACCAGACCCACACTGCAGGGGGGCATGATTAGACTGGAACAAACAAACACAAATAATGGACGGAATGCAGAACCAATCAAACATTCACCCCCAGTTACAGATCTGGGTTTAATCCATCAATTATTTTGCTCACCATGCCACCCCAGTTTGGACCCAGCCATATGCAAATCAGTCTTGACCCTGTTCCCCACGGGAACAGTCCAGCCCGAACTGCCAGACAAGGTCCTCCCTGGACCAGAAACAAGCAACCTGGGACTGGTTTCGGGGTATCACCCTTCATCAGCCAGGCCAGCTTGAATCCAGTGGCTTAGTGAGCCCGGGACCCACGTCTGGGCATACCCGGCGCACTTTGGCCAACAAATGCAAAAAGAACACTTGTGGGGCGGGGGGGGGTTTCTAACTGGTGAAAGAGAGCAACATGGAGCTGGCAGGGAGAAAGCACACTGGCAAGAAGGCAGCACAGGGGGAGTGGAAGAGAAGCACACAGGTGAGAGAGGAATATAGAGCGCTGTGGGGGCAGAGAAGCACACAACGCAGACAGATGGAAAGTATATGCCCTTGTGTAGAGTACTGAAAGAAAAAGGAAAAAAACAGCATATGAAAAGTGAGCAGTGGAAGGATCTAGTAATGCATCCATGCTCCAGGGGAGGACACAAGAAGAAGAAGGAAAGCTCAGGCAGCTAATGAATATGAAACAAGCAAATGAGAGTGACAATTAAACTCATGGTAAGCAATGGACGAGCTCGATGCCTACTGTAAGATAACACTATTTCTTGCAACAGGTAGTACATACATTGTCTTAGGTAGGACCTAAAAAGTAAGTGCCCATAACCAAAAAAGTCTCTGCTTTCCTCCTTTCACCCCACACCAAAATAAACCTCAGTGGATTCACCACAAAATTCCCAGATAATTCTACACTATACTTGAACACAGTAAGATCCCATGTAACACAATAAAGCATATTTAGATGTCTAAACTTTCAAGACATACGGGCCCCAGCACTACACTCCAGGCAGCCCACAAACTGCAAAAAGAATGAAGGCGCCCCTGCCTTGACTGCAGACCCTTGATGCGGACCACAAGGGATGGAGCCCTGCTCCTTCTGCCTCTGCCTGGTCCCCGGCATGTGAGAAAGTCCGTGAGCCTAGCACTTGAAAGAAAAGACCAACATATGCTGGTAGTCAGGTCCAGGTGGCTTCAGCAGGTTCAAGAAGGGCTTCATTTATGTGAACCAGGCCTCTAACAGTTCCCCACAGCCATCCCTGAACCCCGTAAGACCCCTGAAGTTCTTAGTGTAGACCAGCAGTGCACAGGAAGGAATGCACTCCCCAAAAGTGCTTATTTTCTAAACAAGTAATTGACAGGTCATAAAATCTTGCTGAGGAGGGGGTGTGACAGCTGAAAAGAAGGCATTACCTGCAAAGTCACATTCACCTCGAGCTTTCCACCATCTCCACTATCCCATCTGCTATGCAGTCAGCCTAACCTGCAAGCAACATGCAACACCAGGAGAGAGAGAGAGAGAGAGAGAGAGAGAGAGAGAGAGAGAGAGAGAGAGAGAGAGAGAGAGAGAGAGCGCGCAGTAGTCCTACTTTTATTTCCATTGTTCATAGAAATAGATGATGGGCGGCCAATACACAAAAGATAAGGGGGCATATTTATACTCCGTTTGCGCCGAATTTGCGTCGTTTTTTTCGACGCAAATTCGACGCATAACTAACTCCATATTTATACTTTGGCGTTAGACGCGTCTAGCGCCAAATTACATGGAGTTAGCGTCATTTTTTTGCTTGAACACCTTCCTTGCGTTAATGATATGCAAGGTAGGCGTTCCCGTCTTAAAAAATGACTCCGATGCTATTGCGTCGGATTTATACTCCCGGGCAAAAATCACGCCCGGGAGTGGGCGGGACTAAAAAACCCGCATTTGCGCCGGATTTTAGCGCCTGGGTCAGGGCAGGCGTTAAGGGACCTGTGGGCTCAGAATGAGCCCAGAGGTGCCCTCCCCTGCCCCCAGGGACACCCCCTGCCACCCTTGCCCACCCCAGGAGGACACCCAAGGGAAGAAAAGGTAAGTTGTGGTAAGTATTTTTTTATTTTTATTTTTTGGCATGGGGGGGCCTGATTTGTGCCCCCCTACATGCCACTATGCCCAATGACCATGCCCAGGGGACAGAAGTCCCCTGGGCATGGCCATTGGGCAAGGGGGCATGACTCCTGTCTTTGCTAAGACAGGAGTCATGTTAATGGCGTCTGGGCGCCCAAAAAAAATGGCGCAAATCGGGTTAAGACGTTTTTTTTGCCTCAGCCTGACTTGCCCCATTTTTGGACGCCCAAACGCCATTTTTCCCTACGCCGGCGCTGCCTGGTGTACGTGGTTTTTTTTCACGCACACCAGGCAGCACCGGTCGGCTAACGCCGGCTAACGCCATTCAATAAATACGGCGCCCGCATGGCGCTTCAGAATGGCGTTAGCCGGCGCTAATTTTTTTGGCGCTAAACTGTGTTAGCGCAGTTTTGCGTCAAAAAGTATAAATATGGGCCAATGAATTTTCACTGTTTGTTGTCATTTTATTTCTATGCCTATTGGAGATAGCAGAAGGGCTAACGTGCTGTCCTTGCTGCTCAGTCCAAGACCACGACAATGACCTGGCAGAATCCTGGTTCAAGTACTGGTGGTACTCACCAGCAGCCACCGGCACAAATTAACCACTACCACCAAGGCCACACAAGGCCAGGCTGCTGTGCAGCCTGAGAAAGAGGGGTCCATCCCCACCATCTGGCCGCCTATTAGGTGCTGGAACACCTTTTCCTACAGAGGAGTACGGTGGCGAGGGGTAGCGGTAGATCACATAGGGCCTCATTCCGACCCTGGCGGTCATTGACCGCCAGGGCCGGGGACGGAGGAGGCACCGCCAACAGGCTGGCGGTGCTTCAGGGGAAATTCTGACCGCGGCGGTAAAGCCGCGGTCAGAAAAGGGAAACCGCCGGTTTCCCGCCGGTTTTCCCGCCGGTTTTCCCGCCGGTTTTCCCCTGCCCCAGGGAATCCTCCAAGGCGGCGCTGCAAGCAGCGCCGCCATGGGGATTCCGACCCCCTTCTCGCCAGCCTGTTCCTGGCGGTTTACACCGCCAGGAAGAGGCTGGCGGGAACAGGTGTTGTGGGGCCCGTGGGGGCCCCTGCAGTGCCCATGCCACTGGCATGGGCACTGCAGGGGCCCCCTAACAGGGACCCATTAGGATTTTCAGTGTCTGCAAAGCAGACACTGAAAATCGCGACGGGTGCCACTGCACCCATCGCACACCAGCAACTCCGCCGGCTCCATTCGGAGCCGGCTTCATCGTTGCTGGGGCTTTCCCGCTGGGCGGGCGGCCTTTTGGTGGTCGCCCGCCTGCCCAGCGGGAAAGTCAAAATGACCGCCGCGGTCATTTGACCGCAGTACGGTCTTTTGGCGGTCTCCGCCCGGTGGGCGGCGCCCGCCGGGGTTGGAATGACCCCCATAGTGTTGAATGGCTGGGTTTCCTTCATGCTGTTTCCCATGAGCAGAATGAGATCATGGGTGATGCACATGGGCTGTGATAATGGAAAAGGGTTGCCAGAAGGTGCTGGTGCATGGTTTGTTTTACTGCACAGGGTGATGATGAGTTCTATAGCAAGGTGTAGTGTGGGTGTTGTTGAGTGATATAGACAGCGATGGTGGTTAGTTCACACTGTTTTTGTTGATGTTGTGTAGAGTTCTGTCTTGTGTGTTGTTCTATTTTCTAGCCACATGAGGTGCTGTGATACGGTGTCCTGAGACAAGAGGTCTGTAGGAATGTTTGTGCATGTGTTTGGGAAGGAGAATAAACAAAGAAAGAAAATAGGAGAGAGGAGAAGAGAAACTGGGTGAGAGAGTAAGAAAGTAACAGCAGAAACATCAAAATTTGTAACAAGGATATGAGAAGTGTGCAAGAGGGGGACAATCTCATTGTACAGCAACCGAAAGGCAGCATTAGCACAAAGGCAGAGCAGTCACAATGTAAGGCAACAAGAACACAAAGACAGGGCAATCACAGTGTAAGACAACAAGAACACAAAGGCAGAGCAATCACAGTGTAAGGCAACAAGAACACAAAGACAGGGCAATCACAGTGTAAGACAACAAGAACACAAAGGCAGAGCAATCACAGTGTAAGACAACAAGAACACAAAGACAGGGCAATCACAGTGTAAGACAACAAGAACACAAAGGCAGAGCAATCACAGTGTAAGACAACATGAACACAAAGGCAGAGCAATCACAGTGTAAGGCAACAAGAACACAAAGACAGGGCAATCACAGTGTAAGGCAACAAGAACACAAAGACAGAGCAGTCACAATGTAAGGCAACAAGAACACAAAGGCAGAGCAATCACAGTGTAAGGCAACAAGAACACAAAGACAGGGCAATCACAGTGTAAGGCAACAAGAACACAAAGGCAGAGCAATCACAGTGTAAGACAACAAGAACACAAAGGCAGATCAATCACAATATAAGGCAACAAGAACACAAAGACAGGGCAATCAGGATGCAGTGTCCACCCAGAGAAGATCTAAAGTCACACAACTGCCCACTTTTTGCTAGTTGGGCAAAGCACAGGGCAACCCCCCTTCAGAAGATTTGAAACCCTGATGCTGTTACGCAATTGGCGACAAAGTTAATGCAACAGCTCCACAAAGTTGCCAAAAGGGGTGAAACACGCCAAGCAGGGGTAGTAGGATGGATGGATCAATAAGTACATGGCGGAAACACTGCAGTTTGCGCTGTCTGTGGGAACTATAAGCAGATGATACAAACTATGCAGTGTTTGCAGTGGGTCTCTCTATGGTAAGTATGACACGGAGGCCCATATTTTTTATTTTTTTCATGCAATGCAATGCAGCAAGACAACTTGCTGTGCTGCGCCGTGAAAAGGCGAGGGCAGTAATGAGCCATATTTACCATCATATAGAGCATTCCTGGCTTCTCCTTGCACTGGCGCCCTCAGTGCAGCCTCGCGCCATTGCAGGCACCCTTGCGTCATGGTGCAAAGGTGCCAGCGTTGCAGGAAGGATTGTTTTTGTGGTGGAAGGGACTTCTTCCTGCATGAAAACAATCCTTACAGGCAGTTTCCTCTTTCTAAATGTGTTGCAGAATGCAGTTCACTAAGAAAGAAGAAACAACGAGAACAAATAAAAAAAAATCTCCTTGTTGCGCCTCAGGTGGGAAAGTGTACAATTCTGACAAATTCCCAGGTCCCCCAGCGTTGGTAAATGTAGGAATGCCTCAGAATGCATGGGTGCATGCATGGGAAAACCCACGCTCCACCCATTTAATGCCTCCACCACGCAGTGTAATGCAAGGCAGAGACTTGCAGTGCCTTGCGTTACACAAAATTTACGATGCCATGCAGGGCCACTTAGGATGGTCTTGCGTGGCTTGGTAGATCTAGTTCTAGGTTTTGCATCACCCTACATCACCTTGCGTGGCAAAGGTACGGTGCAAAACCATGGTAAATCTGCCCCTGAATGTGCTTTCCGCAATCTGTAGATCTTCTGCACACTTAACACCTTCTGGTAGAGCATGATGTATTGTTTTTCCTATATTTAATTTTTTTGTTAGCGTCGGTGTTATGCTATTAATTGTGTTTGACCAATGACTTTGTGTTTCACCACTGCGCTTATTAGTTGTTCAATGTTCATCAGGAGCACATTACATTATGTATTCAGTTTAGCTGCCTATTGGCTTTAACATGAGATAAGACATTACATTTGGTATTTAGATTAGCTGCCTATTGGCTTTAATGTGGCATTAGACATTACATTCTGTATTCAGCTTAGCTGCCTATTGGCTTTAACATGGCATTAGACATTACATTTTGTATTGAGTTTAGCTTCCTATTGGCTTTAACATGGCATTAGACATTACATTTGGTATTTAGGTTAGCTGCCTATTGGCTTTAACGTGGAGTTAGACATTGCACTTGAGACAGTGCAGATGAGCTGTGTTTTTCCACATGGCAGACCAAGCTGTGTTTTTCAAATTGAATTCACACGAACCCTAACGTGATAAGAGAGCGTATATTTGGTGTTTTCCTTTCTGCTCAGCCTTGAAAAGAGGAGAGGCTTAGGAGATCTGGCCAATCTCCAATGGCTTGTTTTATTTCCCAGGTCTGAGAGGAAGGGGCCAGGCTTTTTTACAGTGGCCCTGGGCAGCAGCGAGGGGAGATTTTCCAGGACTTCAGTCAGGAGCGGACATCAGCTGCCTGGCCTCCCAGTTGGGTGGAAAACCTCCTTCTCACAATTGAACAGGAGTCATCAACTTGCAGGCATGAGAAGGATGATGAGCAGTGATAGGCCCTACGGTGATGACATTTTTACTTTTATTCTTTGCTTTGAAGTTATGCTATAATATAATCACATGTATTTGCTGTGTACATTGCAATTGAGAAGTACTTTGATATATTTTGCTCTCATTGCTGCGACTACTTTTAAACGTGTGCTTCCAACCTACTGATCTCGTCTTTCAGGAACCTCGTGGTGAAGTAATAATAATAAATGTCTTCTTTAAACTAAGAAGTGCATTCCAGAGAAGTTTTGTCAGCTCGGTCATAAGATAAGGAAAGCAAAACAGTTGGTACGAACCTTCTTCCCTCGAAAGATTAAAGGATGTTTGCATCACACAAGAACCCCCAATAAAACATTGTGCCACAAGACACTCTCCCTGAACTTTCAAAGTTCTAGGCAGCATCCCTCTCACAAAGGATAATGCTATTGTGAGCCTTAGGTGGGTGCCGCTCGCGTTCGCATCAATGAGGTAGGTGCTGGTGTCTGATGCACTTGCAAATGATATGGTAGCCTTGGTTGGGCAGCGCACTCCTCTGAACAACTCATAGGAGACTAACGGGGTAACTTAGAACAGCGTGGAAATCTCAATAGCACAAAATATTGTGATCAGATTATCGAAGCCAAACTATCAAAAGGTAAGTAATTAGAGATGTTCTATGCCTAACTCTATATACATGTACCTTGACAAAATATATACTTTCAAGGAGCATACATGTGGGTTTAAGCATAGTAAATCTCTACTTCCTCTATGTGCACTTACCTTTTGATATTCTGTCTCTTGATATTCTGTAGACCTTGGCAGAACCTATGGAGTTTCACTCTGCAGAGTTACATAAATACTCCCGAAATTCCCCAGAGTTCCGCGAGCGGGCGGAATTCAGGTATGTCGCTCTGGTTTTTAGCACCAAGAGCTTGTTCCACACTGTAAAATCAGCGTGAATGGCACCATGCAGCACGCCAGAGGGCGCTGATTCTTTCTGCTGCTCATGTAGACTTTCTTCTCGATCGACAGCATTCTCAACGCAAATGGTTGCAACCTATCACAACCGCCCATGTTGAGAAATCTCACCAGGAGGCATTCTAGCACCCACAAATCACCCAGGAGACGTAAATTCTCACTCGTGCTCGCCATCTTAAAGAGTTTTGCCAGAACACTGCGCCTCAAGTGGAATGCGGAGTGGGCAAAAGTCCACAAACTCCACCGGCTTGATATTCCATACTACAATCTTTAGAATCACGAGAGTGGACAACCAGCTCCTTGGGTAGAAGGTGCCTGCCTCCACCTCTGCCAGTGGTGAACAGTCCACTCTATTAAGAGATCTCTGTTTGACTGTAAGGCGCTCCGTCACGAAAGGGCATTACCGAGCGCAGAAGATGCACATTCACCACAATTGAATGCCAAGAAGGTGCCATATTGATTAGAACCACTTGGCAATCGTTTTTGGTTTTAAGAAACAAACCTCTTAAAGAATAATATTCTTGAGCACCAGGGCCATTTCTCATTTTTACTTCTCGGGCCCTGTGCAGCTAATGGCAGTTCTGGGCAGTATTCGAAGCGACAGAAAGAAATGTGTGGGAACTGTGATCCTGAGTGCAATGGGAGTGTGGTCAGTGAGTGTGGGGGTGCAGTCAGAGACATGACTGAAAAAAGCAAGCTATTCTGTAACTTTTTCCTATGCTTTTCACTTACATGTAAATGCATATAAAATATAACGCATACACCTTAAATGAAAATAAGTGCTACTTACATTTGTTTGTGGGAAATGCATTTTTGTGCTTAGGACAGCGCGGTTGATTAATGCGATCACTTCAGATGTCTGTAGGTGTAACTGGACGGTCACAAGTTGGTGCACTGAGGAAACAGTAATTTGTAATTATAATGCTAAGAGGTCCAAGATTGTGACAAAAAGTCATGAGAATAAGTAAGTCATTTGTTTTAAAAAAGTGTTGCATATAGTAAGTTAGATTCTACACAGTGTAAATAGGTTGTCCCAAAATGTACACAAGAGATTGTGTTTACATGTTTATAATTCTATCAAAAGGTTATGTTTTAGTAATACTTTGATTGTACTTAGTCTAGATCTTTTTAAATTGGTTTCCATTGATTAAAAGGAACAATTCCAGATTCTATTAATTAAAGGCTGTAGAGGCTCCCCAGCAGTCT
Organism: Pleurodeles waltl; assembly: GCF_031143425.1. Taxonomy (NCBI): domain Eukaryota; kingdom Metazoa; phylum Chordata; class Amphibia; order Caudata; family Salamandridae; genus Pleurodeles; species Pleurodeles waltl. The sequence continues at coordinate 70,288,562 of NC_090442.1, read as the reverse complement.
CTAGATTTTCCAAAGAACCAATTGCACACATTTATATTATGGCCAGGTAGTCGCCGATGTCCCTTGGGGAAAAAAACCCTAAGCCCACATCCCCCCTAACACCTACATGTCACTGACAAGAACACAAATCAAGTTATTTTGGGTTAGGGGTCATAAGACCCCTGGCCGTATTTATTTACACATATACACAAAAACATATTTCATCACTTTATGTACAGTAACCTACAAATCTCCATTTTGCTTATAGCATTAAGTCCTAGCTTTCACAGAGATGCTAGTATATTGGAGTTACCGAACCAAAACTTTATGAGTGGCTACAGGAAGATTTTGATATCCTCATACCACTCAGAAAAACTAAACACAATAAAAGAAAACCAACACCTTAGACAAACACGGAACTTAAAAAGATAAAGCAACAAATCAGAAAGTTGCAGCGGACCTGGCTCAAAACAAACAACAGTCAAGACAAACTGCAGCTACACAAACTTAATAGGATATACAAATCATCAATCAAAAAAGCTAAAAAAAAGGTAGTACTCAGACAGAATTCAAAATGCTCAATCTACAACCAAGGAATTTTATAAAATTCTCAATTAATTTCGAAAACCTACATGAACGGAAGGAAGACATCCCACTACTCAAGATTTCACAAACAAATTGGCAACTCACTACACAACCAATGCAGACACATTGGACTCCTATTTAAAACAGAAGAAAACCATCAGCACCAACCCCTTTACTAAAACACCTTCTAAGAATAAACCAACCCAACCTCTACAGTCTTTCAAACAAATATCCCAGGATGAATTTATGGATTTGGTCAAAGCAAGCAGACCTTCTGGTTGCCCTTCTGACCCTTGTCCACCACAAATCTTCAAGGAGATTCTTCTATCTACTTCTGCTGCCACACCTGTAAGAAGAATCATCAACAACTCCTTACTTTCAGGAACTTTTCCTGTAGACCTGAAAAAGGCATACATACGACCTTTATTAAAGAAAACAAACCTAGACCCGCAAGACCCCCAATAACTACAGACCAATCACAAATGGACCTTTCCTGGGCAAATTGATAGAAAGAGTAGCATTCGCCCAGATGTCACAATTCATTGAAGACAATTCTATACTTTCAGACTTCCAAATTGGATTCCGCCCAGGAAGAAGCACTGAATCGCACTCATAGCAATCTGGGATGATCTTAAAAACACAGTCGACCGAAATGGAGTTGCTGCACTATTTCTCTTGGACCTCTCAGCTGCCTTTGATATGGTTGACCATGACACCCTAATTCAAAGACTCCACAAAGCCGGCATACAAGGGATTGCTCTCAACTGGATTACTTCCTATCTTCAAAAAAGATTGAATATCATCCACTCGCCCCCCTTTCGTCCGAACCCTACCTCACAAAAGCAATGGTCCCCCAAGGATCAATCATCTCACCTTTGCTTTTCAACATCTACATGATATCTTTACCAGAACTGATCAATGATTTCCATCTCACATGCTACAACTATGCAGATCACACACAAATACTACTTAAATTAGAATGCCCCAAAAACATAGAAAACTCACAAATCTTCAGTTGCCTCAGAGCCGTTGATCAGTGGATGACCTGGAACCATCTCAAACTAAATACCTCCAAAACAGAAATACTCATATGTGGTGACTGGAAAAATGATGACCCTCTGTGCGTCTGGCCTGATGATCTCGGACCACCTCCTCAATTATCCAAGGAAGTTAAAAACCTAGGAATCACCATGGATTCCAAGTTAACTATGAATGCCCAAGTGGACAAATTAGCACAAACAAGCTTGATCACCTTGAAGACTTTACGACGCATCTTCCCCTACCTCAGATTTCCACACAAGGTGCAAGCTACTATCTCGCTTGTACTATCCAAACTGGATTATGCCAATGGCCTCTACCATGGATCATATCTATCTGTTATGAAAAAACTACAACGTATCCAGAATTCCGCAGCCAGGCTACTATTACATGTAAAGCCGCAAGCCCACATCTCCCCTGCCTTGAGAGCACTACACTGGTGACCTGTTGCCAGAAGATGCACCTTCAAGCTGCTTTGTATCACCCACAAAGCTATACATGGAACAGGACCACTTTTTATCAGAAACAAAATAACCAAATACATCCAACAAAGAAACCTCCGTTCAAGATTGGCACCCCGCCTTAGAACACCGCCATACAAGAAAAAGACTATAGGTGGTACATCCTTCTCCGTTCAAGCAGCCAAACTATGGAATTCATTACCCCCAACTATAAGAGCCACAGATAACTTTCTTGTCTTCAGAAAACTACTCAAGATTTGGCTCTTTCATTCATAACCACCATATTCAAACAACTATGAACTGCATATGCCTATGTTGATAAATATTTTTTTCAGATTATGTGTATATTTCTAATTATGTATAGTTTCTTTAGAAAATATGTATCGCTACTATGTCATAACAATAAAATACACACACACTCTTTAAACCTGTTTGACTAAGTATATTTTACCCATGGTTCTAATTATGTATTGTATGTGCATATGTGTGTGTATTCATGTGTGTGTGTATGTATATATATATATATATATGTATGTATGTATGTATGTATATATGTTGTTTCTGTGCTTGGCATGTTCGTGGGTCATTGCATGGCTCCTGGGTGGGTTGTTATACTAGATATCTATGAATCCCTGCTCTCATCTTATCACACTTATCTACCCATCATCATATGCCATGTCTCTATCAAACTATCCTCCATTCTCACTCTGACTCATCCCAAATCCTTTCTACTACTTTCATCTCCTAAATAACTCTGCCTAAGCTCTTCCCTCCGCTTCCACATCTAACTCACCAAACCTCACTCTACTACCATGACCTCCCAAACAACCCTACTAAGTTCACCCTCATTTATCTCGCCCTGCTACTATGCTCTCCCTAACCCTTCCACATACTCTTCCCTCCTCCATCCCCCTTTACTCATCCCAAGCCTTTGGGTTGAGTAAATTAAGGATATACTCCCAATTAACACTTCTGGATTTCTTTCCTCCTCCACTCCTCCATTACTCCAGTCAACCTAACTAACAAACTCTCATATCCGCGGCTCAAATTAACTCAAAATAATACTAAAACTGTACTCATTATTTCCCGCTACTAATCTATCACTAGTTTTTGTTGGGTTCCAGAGTAGAGTGTTACTCACCAAAAAGCGCTTCGACGCCTCGTCAGGGGTAGTAAGCGCTATATAAATACGATTACAATACAATACAGTACAATATACTTTTACAAGTGAGATCATGACTGGTTCTGGGACCCTTCCTCTTAAAACCACTTGTCCAGTAAAATGGACATGGATGGGTCCCTCCTTATGAAAGGACCCCACCCGCTGACCCATACTGGGAGTTCCTGTGCAAGGGGCCCATCTGCCTGCTTGGATACCTAGCTCAGGCATGCCCTACATCCATCTTCCTCCCCCCAAGGGCCTGTGCTAGCTTGAGCCGGCTGTGCCTGCACGGGTGGTTGCAAGGTAAGTGCTGCGTGTCAGCGACCGCCCCCAACCACAGCACCACTGCAACCTCCTTTAGACTTGCTGCCAGCACCCCTTGGAGGGTCAGTGATGCTGCTGTTATTTTAGTCTGAAAGTTTGCCTTACTGGACCCAAAATGTCCCACCAATCATGACCTAACCCGCCCACCATCATAAATACGACATACTAATATGACCTGCAAGAGAAAGAAGCATTGGCAAAGCCAATAGGTCTCACCTAAGCAAGATCTATTAGTTTTGTCAATGTTTTTTTTAACCATATGGTACAGTAGTGCTGGCTTCAGTGCAGCGTGGCTGAAAGTAAAAAAAAAAAGTGCTATGAGGCGGTCAGTGCTGGCTGCGTTATAGAGCTTTTTTATATTTACTCTCAGCCATGTAGCAACATGGGTAAGAAACACTGGCAAAGCCAATAGATCTCATATATGCAAGAACTATTGGCTTTGCCAATGCTTGTTTCTCTGTGCAGCGGATTCTCCTGTTGTCAGCAGATGCTACTTGGGGTCAGTCTCTGCTGAGTGGGTGATGATGCACACTGTGAGTGTAACTTGCTGCACGTAGGCATCGTAGGCCAAGGCTTGGAACTTAGGTGCCCATTGTGTTCTGGATCACCAAGTCCAGCCACCTGTGGTGGGTTTTGGAAAAGATGTTACCTGATGCCTAAAATGCCATCTGAATGAACAAGAGACATGAGTGCTATTGCGGCTTCACCGCCCACTGTAATTATGCGATTTTGTGCGGATTGTTAATTTTCCAGTGCCTTCGTTCTGTAATTCGTCTAAATATGGAACAGTTAAAGGGCAGGTTTTAGGACTAGCACTTGTACCAGAAACACGGTTCAATAGTTAGTCAAGGCGCTTCATGAGAACACAGCACTTGGGTGGGCGCACTGCCCCAGCTTTTCGTGCCGCTATGTAGAATGTGCTCCCTTAGCTACCAAGGCACACGCAGCAGGTGCCCCGTTCAGAATGTCTCTGACGTTTCTGTTTTAAGCTTGTAGCATGCTGTGTGTTTTGTCCAAAGTGCTTGGTTTGCCTTGGCTCGCCAGTGACACCCCTCCCCCATGGGGAGAGCAATCTGCATTCTGCCCATGGACGCTCTCACTTTGAGGATTCACAGGCCTCTTTGCAGATAGGGAGGTCTCGGGAGGATGCTAGGTAACTAGGATACTCGTAAATAAGGTTTTAGCATGGGAAGGATGAAGTGACCCTAGAGACCCAAAGCCAGCAAATGAAAAGCCAGAAAATGTGAGTTATACACCACAAAGCCAATGCAAGCGGAATGCATTCCCAGGTCAACTTCTGAAAACACAAAGGTGTCTTTTGCAGCTGTCTGGTAGGCTGCCACCTAGAAAGGGTTGTTAGACATGACGCAAGCCATTACCACGACTTCAGATAAAATCCCAGTTGCATCTCACCTAGTAAAATTGTGTAACCTTACATGTGCCCCTCCTCTTATGCCAGAACACCCGGGCCCTCCCCCTCACTCTGTGCCATTTGGACAAACCGGAGAGAAGGCTTGTTTCTACTTTAGCTGCCTTACCTTTCTCTCACGTCACAGTACAAGAGACCTTCCTACGCCCCCTTTAATCTGCAGTAACTCAACCACACAGGGAATGTAAAAAAAAGTACGGGAACTGGTTTGATAAAATGAATGAATACATAAAGTCAATCTTTGTCAGTGTGCGCTATATGTAGAGTCTGAAGGGCAGGAGACAGACAGATCTTTGGCAGTGAGCTGTTCATCTGGGAATGCCTATCCCAGACTCTGCGCTGTCCAGAAGTCACCTGCGATATTCCTGCCACATGGCGAGCGGGATCTGTAAAGTGGACGCTGCCACTGTAGCGCCCACTGAGGACAGCGGCAGAAGACTAGGCGCTAAGGCGTCCTAGCGGTAGCGTCGGCTCTGGAGCGAATTCCGAGCCCTTTATATGATCTGCTCAATTATTCGCCCTATTGCTGGCTCACGGCGTCGATGCCAGGGATGATAAAATGTCCTCTCGTTCTTGACTACAATTCAGGATCTTTTCCAAAAGCGTCTAATTAATTGAGTCCTATTAGTGGAAGGCACGCGCCTGGTTTTTCATTCTAGTGCCAGCTGTCATGTAACTGCGAATAACCCGAGACTGACAGCTTCATGTGATGACAACGTCCAGGGCTTTGAATGGGATTAATAAACTGGGGGAGGGGGCTGGGTCTCTCTTAAAGGGGCATGGCCTCTATAATTAAGGGCTTACAAACATGTATGCTAAACATCTGTGCTTAGTATAGTGTACCACCCAACTGGTATTTTGCGGCTTCTTTCTGTCACTGCACCCAGCAACAACTGATATTACACCTAAAACAGGCCAGGACTATTTGCTTTGTCAACGGTTGTTGGTTGTATAAGATAAACAAGTTCAACAATGGCTTTGTTGTATATAAAAACTGAAAATGCTTCAGTTATGAAATGATGAGACTGAAATAACTATAACTAGTCTCTTTGAAGTTACATCAAAGGGAGTGAAGGGTGATACTGCTGACGAGTTAAGATTTGTTTCACCCTGAGGGTGAGGGTAGTAACAGAGAGCCCGATAGGGGCCTGTCTCGGCATTTGCTTTTTAGAACTGCCGGTACTGAGCACCGGCAGGACCCGGCCCACTTAAAGCTCTTACCATTTTTGTTCTGGCAGGACTCGGACTTGAACCAGAGTGGCATGGGGTGAGCGCAGCGCCAGGACCAGCAGACGGGGTACCGTGCTCTCTGGCTGACCCTCCAAAGTGAAGGAGCTATGACCAAATTTACATAAGAATAATTACCACTTCTTAATGGATTAAATGGATCACTCCATCACTCAGTCGAGACTCAACATTGTGTTGTTTTCACCTCTAAGATAACGATTGAGGCAATTAATTCTTTGAAACATTAAGACGTTGTATGGAGGGCCCTTTTCAGCTGAGGACAAGGAGTGGCCTGTTTCAGCTGAAGGTAGGGAGGGGTCCTTTTCAGCTGAAAGTAAGAAGATGTCCTTTTCAGCTGACATTAAAGACGGATCCATTTCAGCTAAAAGTAAGGAGGGGCCCGCTTCAGCTGAAGGTACGGAGGCGCCTATTTCATCTGAAGCTAAAGGTGGCCCCTTTTTTAACAGGAGGTAAGAAGGGACCCATTTCATCTGAAGGTAAAGATTAGCGGAGGGCAGAGCTTGTGAAGTTTCACTCTGCGGAATTCCGCAGAGTTACAGAAAAGCTCTGCGTGATTCCACCGAATTCCACCAAGGGGTGGAAAATATGCAGCTCATGCTGCAATTCAGTGCTGAAAATCGGCATGAACGGCACCATTCATTGCGCAAGAATGCATAACCTTTAGAGCTGATTTTACTGCCTGTCGAGTAGAAAATCTACTCGAGCTGCAGGAAATCTACTCGAATGGCAGTCCTCTGACCGAGACTGCTCGTGCACGCTGGTGAGATTCCAAACTGGAAAATTAAGCTAGCGGACGCCAAATCTCGCTTGCACTCACTAGCTTGCATATTTTGGAGCCTCGCAGGATACAAATTGTGCCTCGCAGCAATTGGCGGAATTTGGCCAGAACTCCGTGTTAAAGAGTAAAGCAGATTGGCCAAAATTCCAACAGTTCTGCGGCCATAATGGAATATTTCGGACACCCCTAGTAACGAAAGACACTTTTCAGCTGAAGATAAAGAGGAGTGCATTTCAGCTGAAGGCATGGACAGGCCCATATCAGCTGTTAGTAAAGCGAGCCTCCATGAATATATCTGGGCCGCATTCAAGGGACTGGCGTACACTAAGAAAATACCGATAAAATGATATAAGATGACATTAAAATAAACACGTGAAAATGAAGTCTAAACAAACTGTTATTTACTGGCACATTGTGAGCACCTAGGGTGGGAAACTCTTTATAGTGAGATAAAATACCATGACCCTACCAGGCTGAATTTAGACTCTCATTCATGTTCTCATTAAATCACTGATTTTAAAGTTCAGAATAGTTTATAGGCATGACATGCATATCTGTCCAATATCACACTGTGTGTCAAGGTAGAGTGGTTTTGAACCCAGGTCATGTAATTTCAAACACACCTCCAGTGCAAGGCTGCACCACTACAGTTACCAATCTCCAGGCGCGGAGGAGCGTCGCCCCCCCCACCAGCAGCAGCAGCTGCCAAACTTTTACAATTAAACGATAATAGACTATGTTTGGCGAGCACTGAGGGGGAGGGCATAGCACTCTCCCGCAGTGTGCATGTATGTTTTGTCTGCCGTCTCGATCCAGCCAATCATACATGCGCACTTAGCTCTCTCCAACGCGGCACTGCGGTGGCGGGTTGGGGAGAGCAGGCAGAGGCCAGCAGCAGGACAGCAGGGGTCAGATTGGCCACAGAGCAGGCTGGGAGCCTGTGCCTGCAGCTTGCGGCGAAGGCAAGAGGAGCGGCCTGGTGGCGGCGGCGGTGATTTAGGTAAGTTTTTGTTTTTTTTAAATACATTTTCTTCTCCCCCGCCCCCACCATGTGCCACGAGCTGCTCCTACCAATCTCCCATAAACGTTATAACTGTAACCAATGCCCAGCATGGACAAGCTACACCCCTGCAGCTGCCCGCCCATCATAACCGTAACCAATGCCCAGCGTGGACAAGCTACACCCCTACAGCTTCCCAGCTCCCAAATGTCATTACCGTAAACAATGCCTTACGTTGACATGCTACACCCCTGCAGCTGCCCACCCATTGTATCCTTAGCCAATGCCTAGCATGGACAAGCTACACCGCTATAGCTGCCCACCTCCCAAATGTCTTAACCGTAACCAATGCCCAACATGGAAAAGCTACAGCCGCCCACTCACCATAACCATAAGCAATGCCCATCGTGGACAAACTACACCCCTGCAGTGGACAGCCTCCCATATGTCAAAACTGATATCACTTCCCTTGTTGACATGCCTTTCGGAGGGGCCCAGGGGAGTGGACAAGAAATCTGTACTGTCCTGTATGATCCAGGAGGAGGGAGGGAGTAGTGGCAGGAAGCAGAGAATCCAAACCAATCCAGATGGATTTTAAAAGGTCTCAAGCCAACATTTTCGCAAGTCAAGACTCAAACACAAAAGGCCCATTGACGCCTCACAGTATATTTGTGTATGACTGTTTCCTATGGTGTGCTATGTTCTCTGTGGATGTGTATGAACATGTGTGCTCTTATGTGTGGCTGTGTTTTATGGTATGACCTGCTGAATATGGCTGTGTACTGGCGTGTGTGTTGCTGTGTGTGACTTTTTGCAATGTTGTGTGCAAACCTTGGTCACTGTTTACGAGCAGCAGTGTCTGAAAAAGTACTAACTCAGAAAAATACTGGGTTAAATTAATTCACTTTACACACTATAGGTGCATAAACCAGATGTCTGGCTCTACGCGGCACTAGAAAAGCCCATCATGATGCAGCCCCTGAAGTGTACTCGCAGGCTCACACACGCTCGCATGCACACACTTGCATATGCTTGTGGCATGCCTTCAACTAATTAAGAGATGAATTCAATCACTCTATACATCCCTTTTTTGTATACTGCAGTGCAACGTACTAAGCGCGATGTGTATGCCAAGATATGGGTCCGTGCTCACTGTGCCCCTGGAAGCAAGCTACACCCAACTGAGGGCCCCAATTAGTCTTGTGTTGCTTGTGTTTTGGTTCAGGAAGGACCTGGCCTGACAGTTCAGGCTGGACTGCACCTATTTAATCAGGACTGTTCCTTTTGAATTGGAGTCAAGGCTGATTTGCCTATGGCTGGGTCCAAACTGAGGTGGCATGGTGTGCAAATTAATGATGGACTGGGGTGTGGCTCTAAGTAATTGTCAGTTGCTGAGATTAATTCAAACATTCCATCCATCACTTTTTAATTTTCCTCCAACACATACATCTTCATGTGTGATTGCGTTAATGTGTGTTTGAGTGTAGAGGCACAGTGCCAAAACTAACAGTGAAGACAAGAAAAAAATCTTGTCCTGCCCTCTGACTGGAGCTTAACTGACAGCCCAGGATCCCACCTCCGTCTCTCATCAATTGAACCTCACAGAATCGTAGCCAATGAGAGGAAGATGCTGCTGTAAGAGTGAGTTCATGGTTTTGCCCTCACCGCTGACGGCTCACTACCAGCAACCCAGTGGCTTGTGCCCTGCATGTCTGGCTGCCTGAGTGTTGATGATGGGCTTCCGCTGGGCTCAGAAGCTCCTAAACCCACAGCAGACTCCATTATGACTGATCAATAGGCTGCAGGGATATGTGTCCATGGAAACACAGCAACAATGTCTATGCATCTTGCATATAATTTGGGGTAAAGGAGTAGGTGACAAAAGTATTGTGTGCATGTATGTGTGCACCTGTGTATAAGTGCTTTCATAAATTAACATACGCATGCCTATGTTGTGCATCTGTAAAAAGATGGGATATCTGTCGGCAGAGAGTAGTGGGGATAATTTCCCTGATATCTTGGTCTTGGTATCATGTAGACATCATTGCTAAATTTTGGACCACTTCTGGATGATATAGGCCATCCATGCTGTAATGGTTAAACTGGCATACTGGGACTACCGCGGCACATTGTGGGCATGCTTGCTATATTGGTGGTAATCCCAGGCACAGTGGTGGCCATCTCATTATGTGGACATCCTTGGGATATTTCAACCCTTCGTAGCATTAGAGTGCTCACCCTTGGCAATAACATGGGCATCCATGGCATAATGGTGGCACCGGCATATTGTCTTCATCCTTAGCATATTGTGGCACCCTTGTGCAGTTAGTGGCCAACTGGCCACGTCCGTCACATCATGGGCAACCTTGGAATATCTATGGTCTATGTACTCTTTGGCAGTTTGATGGCTGCCCCTGCTGTAAGGATCCATCTGCAGCATTTTATCAGTTCCCAATTGTTTTTTCTTTCCTTGGATTTGAGTCCACAGATTCTAAACATTTTCTTCTGTAGTTTAAATGGTCCTCGGTCACCATTTAAAATCTGTGGCATTTTGTGACTGCACACAGGAAGGTTTCTGTGACTATCATGGGTCACGTTCTTTTATACGACTCCTGAGGGTCCGTATGGGGGATATCTACGACGTGGTCCTCAATTAGTGGTGTTCAACATATACTTTGTAGGAAGGTGGATGAGCTAAATTGACGAAATTCGTTATCCTTCATGAAGTCCTCTTAAGGACGAAATATGCTGGCCTGGCTGTATTTTGATGTTTAAAGGACAAATTAAAATCTCTGGGATTCAACACTATGGCTCCAGTGTCTTAATGGACCGAAAGAAGAACCATTCACTTTAATGGACTGTGTAAAATATTATATGTAATGAATTATTATGTATTTGTGTGACTCGTTGAAGCGCTTCCTATGGTGGCTGGGATTGAGTTTTAGTGGTTCAGGGTTCTTGAGCAGTAGGGCCCTAGGAGGTGAAGTGATACCCCTATTTTTCTTTTTCATTTTTTGATTGTGTGACCAATCTTGTGCTGTCTCAAAGGGCCATTATTGCTCTTTTTTATGGTTGCTCTGGTCCTCAGTCTCTCCTTATTACTGGTGGATGAGAGTTTCCTAATTTAGCAGCTTGGAAGTGTCTCCAATTTTTATCTTGTAAGGTGGAATTATTAGATGCAACTCTGCCATCAACTGTAAGTTCTTTGGCTGGGAGTATTCAATGTTCTTTTTCTAAAGGTATTTAAGGCCTCCACCATTTATCACCTTGTAAGTGACACAATGAACTTGAGCAAGGATCTTCTTGCAAAGGTTATCCAGCATAAAGCCTTTAAGACATGAGAAATGTGAGAACCTATCTTTACATGGAGTAGTCGTCTTGCTGCAGCATTTTGAGTTCTCTGCAGCCTTCATATGATTGACAGGATTGATAGTGGAGAGCAGTGGCAGCGGCCATTACCATAATCCATCTTTGAGAAGATGAGTGTAGTTGCTTGAATCTTTTGAGGCAATCCTATCTGTGTGAAGATGCATTAAAGTACTTTCCTGGTGTAGAAAGAGGATTCTGTTAGTTTATCCACTTGGACAGCCATGATAACTCTAAGGTTTCATACCTCTTTAAATTTAGTTTCCAAATCATCTGACCGGGACAAGAGTTAATCATGAGTTTTCAAGTTGCTACAACTTAGTATTTATGTTTATGTTTTTGTTTTTGAAGGATTCAGTTTGAGGTGGCTTTAAATCACCCATTAGTGTTCTGTTCTGAGGCTTTGATTTTCTTATGTTCTTAGGGTTTTACAATGTATTTTTTCTGTGACTCCTCTCCATAATTGTAGCATATAATTTCAGAACTATTGATCAGCTCTTGAAATGGTTTCATGTAGATGTTTATCAGAAGGGATGAGATGATAGATCCATGTGGAACTCCTGTTTTTATGTTGTAAGGTTTTGAAATAAGAGGGATGGGTATGAATCATGTTACTCTTGTCTAATTAAGATGAAATGCAGAAAAGGACAAGGTTCTCTACACGCATTCCTTTTAGACTGGACAAAAGGGTATTGTGGCCAACTGTGTCGAAAGCTGCTGCGAGATCCAGAAGTACCCGTGGAGATATAGCATTTTTGTCAGTATTTTTCACGGTTAGGGCTGGTTCTGTGCCTCTTCCAGGGTGGAAGCCTGTTTGTGGCCTTCTATACATTGGGAGATCTGTAGGAATGTTGTTGTTTACATTAGTGTGCCAAAGATGGATCCATTAGCTTCTGGTCTGCAGTTGTTAGGTTCTTGAGAATCCAGGTCATTATTTCAGCGATGCACATGTGTAATCTTTGCGTTGTAGATTATTTTTCTGTCAGGGTTAACTACAGATGTTGATAGCAGAATGTTTTTTTGAGATTTGGAGAGGGCAAGGGCCTGATGAATAGCTGACTGGGCTTCTGGAGATTTATCAAGGTCCTGAAATTCAACTATTGAAATTTCTTGAAAAGATGTGAGAGATGGCGGTAAATTTTCAGTGGTGGTTGTGTTTGGTTGTGTAATTCTGGGGCAGCTTGTTTCCTTGAATGCTACATATGAGGCCAATGTTTCTCTTTTGTTTATGTAATAAGTATTGTATTGCAGTTGTTAATGTTGGCACAAATGCTTTCATGGTCATGAAATTCAGCTAGAATTTTGAGTATATCTTTTGAGTGGCAGCTGCCATTGATGATCCTGTTTGAGAAGTGAGAGTTTGTCTTTTTTGTCCCTGATTTGCACACCCTGTTGTGCATATGTAGGAGCATTGAGTCATGAGGCCATGAAAGTCAAGTGCCACGTGGCCGGTTAAAGCACTTACTGTAGACACAACTTACGCCGAATCGGCAGGTCCCACAGTAGAATACCAATTCAAATTTCCAGCTCTGATTAAAGGGGGACCACCTATCGGATAATAAGGGGTTTTAATAGAGCTATGAAGCCATGATATGGGCATCAAGGACCCCGTAAAGCACATTGTGGATCTGTGGCCCATCCCTCTGCAGCACTGATCGCATTGTGTACTGCAGCACACCCCTGTGGTGCCGTGGGAGCACCATGAATGGGATGAAGTGCTTTACATTTCTACTTTTCCTTAGACCACTGCTCACCACACAGCTCTGTTTGGCTCTGCAGTGGCTGCTGTTGCTTTTTGCATTATAGGACATATATATGAGAGGCTTGCAAAACTACTGCGTCACTTTTAGTGACACAACGGGAGCGCAAACCTTTCAACCATATCTATGAGGCCACAGAAAGCCACTTTGCATGGCTGTGAATTGCCTCGTGGATATGGAGTAAGGCAAGGCAGCACAACGCCCTGTGTAGCCTTACTCTGTGTTAAGGAGGCATTCCATGAACATTGCGATGAGGGTTCCCACACAACACCTATGGATCTTGATGCATCGCCAGATTTACAAGAGCTTGTAAACCTGGGGATGCCCCAAAACCTTACGCCTCCCCAGGGGAGGTGCAATGAGGAGAAATATCTTTATTTCTCCTTGTCACTTCCTCTTACTATGTTTCTGTGTGCCGCACACATAGAAAAAGGAAAAGGCCTCAGGACTGTTTTGTGCAGGAAAGTGCCCCTTCCTGCATAAAACCAATCCTGCCTGCAATGCATGTACCCTTGCACCATGGTGCAGGGGTGTCTGCACTGGCGCTAGTCTTCCGAAATGGCGCCAGTGCAGGGGGAAGGACGGAATGTGCCGTGTTGGATAAGTACAGCGCATTCCTGCCGTTCCACCAGTTACGTTACACAACAACAGATTAATTTTTGGTAGGGACCAGGAGATAAAGTGATTTGCCAGAATCACAGAATGTTGAGCTGATACCAAGACCCGAACCTGGATCCCCAGCTCCAAAGTCATCAGCTCTGAATGTCACGCCACATCCCCCCCAGACACCTCTATAGCTGCATCCTCTCACCTTCACAATGCATCTCAATGCAATCCGCTGCAGACTATCTCACTGAGTGAAATCTTAGCATACTGGAGTGGTATGAACTCATACTGCCAGATTGTCATGGGCCCCGCCTGAAATCATTACCTCTTACTCATAGACGTCATTTAGGGGGTCACAGGTTTGACCCCTGGCTTGCCCCTTGCGATGCCTGGCACTGCCTTTGCGACCCCTGGACTCAGAGGTGGCAAAATCAGTGCCAGGAACACAGGGGCAACTCACACTTATGAACATTTCTTAGGGCTCCCCTTCCTTGTTTTCAATACGTTTTCTATTACACTAAAAGTGAATAATATTATATTCTTCTCTATTGGAATAATAAAAAATGGAATATGACCCTCCTTTGTAGCTGAGGTAAGTAAAAAAAACATTTTAAAAGTGTTTGTGGTGTGCATGCTTGTGGGTGAGAGTGTGCTCATGTAAAAGAGAGTGAGTATACAAGTGAATGTGTGTTTTGGTAAGCATTGTGTGTGAGTGAAAGTAAAGATGACATGGCGTGTGATGTCACTTCCACTACCCCTGGCATTTTGGTGAATTGATGTCCATACTCTCACTGTTTAAAATTTGGTACATTTTGTGATAGTATTATGTCTTCATTTTGAAATTTTCATATGTTAATGCTGTCTGGGCAAAAGGTTGACCTTGTTAGTACCAGTCTGACACCCAAAATCAGGAACAATCAACAGAAAGATGACCAGTCAACCTTTGCAAAGGGCCTTCTCCTGCACATCAAAAAGCACTTGTAATAATTTTTCATTCGTTTGAGCAAGAAACTAGTTTTGGGGATTAAAATCTGCAAATTATGCAGTAGATGATGGATTATATGGCAAATGTGTGACACCACTTCTTCATCCAAGGATTGAGCCATATGCCAGGCTCAGCCCTCAGCTGGGCACCAGCTACATGTTACCCAAGCGGGGACCCTAGACATGTCCAACGTTTGGTAGGTTCTTAATGATTCTTAACTCATGTATCTAAACTTTGCCATGCTGTTTATTGTTCTCTACCTCTAGGCAAGATGGAGGACACATCTGAGTCATTGGTTGGGTTGGTAGAGGTTGGCATATGCTCATCAAGAGAAATACAGACATATATGAAAGTTTAATATATATTTCCTTGAATGACCGAGATTTGTCACACGTATGATCTGGATTAACTTGCCCTGTAGCCAGCATGGTGGCTTCCTAGCCACCAATGCATCTGGGAACCTCTTCATCTAAGCACAATGACCAGAGTACGGCAGCCACGCGGCCAAGGGAGGGTCGTTACTGGTCAGTGGAGTATGTCATTAGGCCACCAGGACCTGGCCAACAGAGTAGAGCCACAAATGATGTTATGAGATATTATGTACTTTGGGATGTTTATGCCAGCAAAGAATACACATAAAGTAACCTGTGAACATGTTTCCATCTATAGTGAACACTAGCATGCAAGACTGCTCTTTCATAGCTTAGTGCCTGATGCAGAGTTTGTTGGATAGGGGAACTCCGTCACAATTGTGACGGATATCCCATCTGCCGCATTATAATCCCATTATATCCTATGGGAATCGTAATACGGCAGACGGGATATCCTCCACGGTTGATACGGAGTAACCTGTCCTCCAAACTCTAATTCAAGCCCTTAGTGTCAGACTGACATCCCCGCTTTGGGGTTGTGTCCGATCATGAAGAGGGTTACCAAGCCTACACATGGATCTCTCTGACTTCCATAGATGTATAACTTTGGCTTTGTAACAAAATCCATAACGTCTGCCACCTAACTCTACTTACACACTTTTTTGTGCCCCTCCTTTTTAGTGCTTCTCCCACTAATTCCAGAGTTTCTATTCAATACATACTCTATACTAACAGAAAGGGGCTTTGGGCCAACATACGTCAGCCATTGACTTCTTTGTCTCTCAACACTTGAGCCATTGGCTTGAGGCATTGTCAATCACATCTTGGATCAGCCCACTGCAGTATTGTATTCTGACTGTGCTTCTATTCACTATTTCTCTCCACCATGTCTCTTGGACCACTGCCTACCCTTAAAAAATTAAAAGAAAACTTTTCATTTTTCTTTTTTAAACACATCCCGTTTTTCTTAAAAATATTGCTTTATTTAAAAGCAATCACACACATGGAGGTCTGCTGAGCTCAGCAGGTCAGCATCCCTGTGATTTTAGCGTTTCCTAAGGGGTCACAAATTGCGACCAACCTCATGAGTATTAATGAGGTAGGTCGCTTAGCAACCCATTAGGAAACGCAAAATGAAACTCCATGAATTTCATTCATTAGAATAGCGATTACCTAATTGCGATTCGCAGGGAATCGCGATTAGCTTATCGCAATTTAATAAAATGATTCGTATGGCCCTTAGTGACCAGAGAGTTAGTTTATTTGAGATTATGTTTTTGTTCTTTTGTTCTATTTGTCGCTTTCTTAGTTGGTTCTTTGTTTCTCTGTTGTGCTTGTACATGCTCTTCTCTTCCAGGGCAGTGGAGCAGAGACACCACCAGCAGCTTGGTGTCCAGCCTTCCACTTTGGGAAGAGTGGTCTGGCCATGTTTCTGTGTCATTATCAATATTGTTGATATCCATATCCACAGGCAGCATTACTGTCTCCACGCAAAGGTGGTCAAACAATGTCTGGACACATTTCTGTTCATGTAAGAAATTGTCAGCTCTCTTCTGGCGCAGAGAAGCCAGGTCACGCCTTCTTTTATACTCAAGTTATATGTAGTGATGTTATCCTTCGACAACAACTATTCTTTAAATATTCAACTTATAGACAATGATGTGTTCTTATCCTCTTTTTGTTCCTTACAGGGAGTGGAAAGGACAGTGACTCTATGAAGTTCGAGCCAATTCCAACCGAGTCCAGTCTTTTGCTTCTCTCCTAACACCATTAACAAGAGACATACCGTAGTGCAACCATCCTTGCACTCACTCTTATATCCATCCATTCACCAGTTCACTTCCCCTCCACATACCTTGCCCCTTCTCATGCACCACCCTCACAATGCCCATGCATTATTCATTCACTCATGAACTCACAAATCCATCTAGCTGTCCATTCATGAATTCATTCATTCACTCATCCATCCAATCCTTCGTATTTTCTTACCCGTACAACCATCCTTCCATGCATGCATCTCACCCGTTAATCCATGCACTCACTCATCTATGCATTCATCTGCATTTACCATAGGAACTTCAAACCTATTGGTTTTTCTTTCTTTAAAATGATTTTTTTAGAACTGGCATTAGTCAAGATCTTTTGCTTTTACTAAAATTATATGCACAAAATACAGACTGATAGGGCCTTTCTGCCAGCCCTCTTCATCACTTGGGGGCATATTTACGAGCCCTTTGCGCTTCCATTGGGTCTCTGTTTGTGACGCAACGGCAGCCCAAACCACCAAATCATATCAATTAGGCCATGCAAAGCCACTGTGTGCAGCTTTGAATGGCCTCATACACATGGAGTGAGGCAAGGCAGAGCAAATCGTTGCATTCCCTTATGCTGTGCTGGAGAGGCGTTCCATGGGTATTGCGTTGGGTGGTCCCACGTAAGACCCAAGGATTTTGACGCTGTAGGAAAGACCCTTCTTTTTGGCATGGTTACCCCCACTTTTTGCTTAGACTGTTTTCACTGGGATTCTGTTAATCAGGACCACAGTGATTGTGCTCTCTCCCTCTAAATGTGGTTGCCTAGGACCTTTGTGCACCCCACAATTGGCATACTGGTGCCCCCATATAAGTCCCTAGTATATGGTACTTAGGTACCCAGGGCATTGGGGCACCAGGGGCTCCTCATGGGCTGCAGCATGTATGGTGCAACCCATGGGAGCCCATGCAAAATGTGTCTGCAGGCCTGCCATTTCAGCCTGAATGAAAAGGTGCATGTACCCTTTCACCACAGGTCACTGTAAGTCACCCCTGTGGTAGACCCTCCTAGCCCAGAGGGCAGGGTGCAGATCCCTGTGTGTGAGGGCACCCCTGCATGAGCAGAGGCGCCCCTGCGACCTCCATTGCACTGGACTTTGTAAGTGCGGGGAAGCCATTTTGCCTGTGTACTGGACATTGGTGCTGGATCTTTGTCCAGCTACATAATGGTGACTCCGGACCTGGGCAATTCTGGTATCAAACATGTTGAAATCATACCCCGATACTGTTGCCAGTATTGGTTGTATGATTCCGTGCACTCTGGGGGCGCCTGAGAGGAACCCCCCAGTATTGCTCCTACCAGTCTTCCAGGGTTTTCCAGGCAGCCTGTGCTGCTGCCACCCTTCAGAGAGGTTTCTGCCCTCCAGCTGCTTGACCAGCTCAAGCAGGGGAAGGCAGAACAAAGGATTTCCTGTGGGAGAGGGAGGCAACACCCTCTCTATTGGAAATAAATGTTAGAAGGGGTAGCCTTCCCAAGCCACCGGTTTGCCTTAAAGGGCACATTTGATGCCCTCCTAGCATAAACCGGTTTGCACCAGTCCAGGAACCCCCAGTCCCTGATGTGGCGCAAAACTGGACAAAGGAAAGGGGAGTGACCACTCCCCTGCCAATCACCACCTCAGGGGTGGTGCCCAGAGCTCCTCCAGTTGACCACTTGATTCTGCCATCTTGAAACCAAGATATGCAGAGGTTCCTGGGAGCATCTGAGTGGCCAGGTCAGGCAGGTGATGTTACAGCCCCCTCCTGATAGGTGGTCACCCTGATAGGTGACCAATCTCCCTTTTAGGGCTATTTAGGGTCTCCCTTCTGGGTGGGTCCTCAGATTCAACATGGAAGACTCCACCAAGACTCCTCTGCATCATTTACTTCGACTTCTGGCCACTGGAACTACAACTGGACTCCTCAGGAATTGACAAGACTGCAACTTTGGTGATGACTTCGCTTTGCAACATTGTTTCTCAGGCTCCCTCTAACAACTGCAACATTTTCCTCGCTGTGCATCCTCTGTGGTTGACAAGACTTCAGCTGCACCAAGAAGCAAGAAGGAATCTCCCATGGAGTGAAGGAGTCACTCCCCTGCATCTGCAGGCACCTACAGCAACCATGTCCGTCTGCATGGATCTGTTTTCCTCTGGAACTGTGTGGATCCTGCATCACAGGTGGTGGTCTGGAGTGGTCCTCTCTGCCAGCTGTTCAACTTGAGACGGTGAGCCCTTGCCTCTCCTTGTAGGACAGTGTCCATGTGCACTACCAAGGCCTGTTGTTTCCTGCTCCAATGGATGTTCAGGCTCTGAGTAGCCCTGGCCCCCAGCACTTCTCCCTGCCAAGCACAGTCGCCTCTTTGATGGTCCAGAGGCTCCTCTTCAGGTGTGCTGACTGAGCCTTACTGCGACTTACTGTGCCTGCTGTCAGTTGGTTGGCTGTGGGGGCTGAGACTGCTTCTGGTGGCTCTCCCAACAGTTGAGGGTCACACCAGACTCCCCTCCAAGGGTCGAGTCCCATGGCCTTGCTGGTCCTCTTTAACCTTGCAACTCTTATTTTGCTCCTCATGCATTTGCCAAGGCTTGTTGGTGATTCTCCTTCACCACTGACCATCTGTAACACGTGGGACACCATCTGCAGTGCTCCAAAGACTCCTCTTTAGCTCATGGGCTCCACAGCTGGTCTTTTTCTTCTCCTGTCAACCTGGTTCTTCATCCACAGAAGGGGTGGTAGTAGCTCCTGCCCCCACTGGACACTCCATTGTGGACTGGCCGCTGTTTCCTTCTTTTGCAGATCCTCTTCTTTGAGAATCCACTGCTGGTTTCTTCTAAACTGGTCCTGTTCTTGGATAATCCTTTTTGTAAGTCCTCCTGTTAGTCTTTGGAAAGACAAGGTACTTACCTCTGCTCTCCCGGTCACTGGGGGTCACTCAGGTAGTCAGCTCTTGGGGTTCCTAGTTCTACCAGCTCCCCTCTAACAACTCCCCATCCTTGGGTGGGAGACTATATCTTGCATTCCACTTTCTTAGTATATGGTTTGGTGCTCCCCTAGGGCCTCACTATTTTCACTAAGTATTGCCAATACTTGTTGTTTCTATGCTAATTTCTGATTGCTATTGTGTATATATTTAGTGTGTACTTACCTCCAGTTGGGGGGACTGCCTTTAAGTAATCTTGTGTTGTATTGCTATAATAAATTACCTTTATTTTTGTAACACTTTGTGGTTCTTTTATGTGTGATAGTGCTGAGTGACTACAGTGGTATTGCAAAAGCTTTGCATGTCTCCTCGATAAGTCTTGGCTGTTCATCCACAGCTACCTCTAGAGAGCCCTGGCTTCCTAGACACTGCTTACAATTCACTAATAGGGGTTGCCAGGACCTGGTATAAGGTGCCAACACCATAGGTGTCCACCACACACCAGGCCAGCTTCCTACAGACGCATTCCCAGATTTGCAACAGCTTGTAGATCTGGAGATAAGCCAAAACGTTACGCTTCTCCAGGAGAGGCGTAAAGGGAGAAATATCACTATTTCTCCTCATTTTTTCCTCTATGTGTGCTGCAGAATGAGGAATGCGAAAACTGCCTCCCAGGATTGTTTCTGTGCATAAAAGCAATCCTGCATGCAATGCAGACACTCTTGCATCATGGTGCAAGGGTGCTTGAGTTGGCGCTACGCAGCCAAAAGGACGCCAACGCATGGGGAAAGGACAGGAATGCTCCCTATGTTATAGATACAAGCATTCCTGCCCTTTCACTTTGATGCAGGGCAGTTCAGCAAGGTGACTTGCTGCGCTACCCTGCTCCAAATCCCCATAAAAATGGCCCTTGGTTTGTTGCTGTGTTATTCACTTATTCAGCATACTGCATGGGGTGGTAAGCAATGGGTCAACCCACTTTAGCCATTGGATAACTTCACTGTGAGTGATGGCATTCAGTCCTTTCACGGGGAGCACATCCTCACACAAAGTAGTTCCTTCACATGCCAGAGACTACTATGGAAATGTATGCTATTTTAAACCAAATGTATGTTTTGCTTGTAGTCTTTTTTTTGCTTGATGGGGGCCCAGCAGCTTTCACAAAAATAATGTTTTTTTTTTTAAACTGTGACAAAACAAAACAAACATTGACAAAGCCAAAAGGTCACGCCATATATATTGGCTTTGCCAATGCTTATTTATCCTTGCCATGTCTAGCTCATAGTTTTCTCAGATTTTCTCATATCCTTGCCACAATAGTAATGACTGAAATACAAAGAAATCTATGTAGTTTGTGTCTTCTTTTTAAATTAATGTATTATACTCATTGCACTGCATACACCAGCGCCTTGAGACCCTAGCGGGTGGCTAGTCGCGCTTTACAAGTATTATGATTGATTGATTGTTACACATTATAATTAAAAATGAAAACTTGTTTAAAACCCATATCTGCAATCAGGTTTCCTGCTAGGCCCCTATAAAAGCAATCACCCTTCTTGGCTTTCTGTCAATATGTAGGTCCACATTTTGAAAATTAATTACTACACTTAGGGAATTGTCTTATCATTGATTGTGCTATAAAAACGTTATCTATCTTGCCATCGCTTTGGGGGTCCCTCGGTTCTTAAGTATAAAAAAGAAATAATTACAAGAGCAGTGAATGGGATAGAAACCTCTCCTGGGAGTTTTATTGGAAACCTTTAAATTGTATGTAATTACAGACCACATAAAGTGCCTCCATGGTCTGTCACCTTCCCATCAGATTAGAGTGAGCACCTAACATAGATTTGTGTTACCTTGCACAGTGGGGGATTCTGGTGGGATGTGATGATTATCACAAGCACCAGGGGCAACTTGCAAGTAATCAGACCCTATGTGAAAACTACTTGCACAATTTAGGGCCTAATTCCAAGTGGCCCTGGTCCATGTGATAATCATCGTATCGCATAAAAATTCCCCACTGAGGTGCTCTGCATTTATCTGGTGAGATTATTATTGAATAGTCTAAGGTTTTGTAGGCTAACCTGTAGATTTGCAGTTTATTGCACCAAAATCCACATCCTGGTAAGTACAGGGCCTTTCCCCCTTGTTAGATTCTGGCAGGTTTCACCTGCTGAAATTTAAGGCACGATCTGCACTGCACCTGGTGATTAGCAGTTGCTTCAATGTTCCCAAACAAAAGAATAGGAAAAACATGCGCTGTGGCCCCAGTTTCAATTACTGTCAACAAATTTGAGCTTTGATGAGCTCAGCAATTTATATTACGAGGCCGGGGTTATATTTTAGCCCCGGAAAATAGAAATTAACGAATTTGCACTTAATTTTAATAATAAAATGAAAAAGGGAGGTAAGGTGTGACGAGTTGTCAAGTGTATGAAACACTTCCAGTGTTTGATCCCGCCCCCTCTGCTATAGAACTGAAGCGTGGGAAAGACCAATCAGGAAGCAGAATGGGAGAACGCCCCCGCCTCCGCGTAATTTAGGAAGTGTGTAATTGTGCCTCATTCTCAGCGCCACGGAAAGAGCTGATAGAATCATCGTACCAGACTCAACCCATTTAATCCTGTGTTTAGGGATTTGGACGCACAGATAACCCCCTCGGAATCTGACTCGCGTTGCTTCCCTGGTATTTCTCGTCAATGGTAAACATGCAGCCGAGGACGGAGGTTAATTTGACTCGGTCACCTTTTGTGATTGAAGTCAGAAATGAAGAGAGCCCCCGGGGACACGGGCCTTAATTAGAAATGGAGGAGCCCTTTGTTTTATTAGATTAGCTTTAGAGCAGCCCTGGAAAGCACGGCAGAGCATGCACTGCGGCAGCCTTGGAAGGGACACAGAACTTGTATAGGAGCAGATCTGGAAGGGAAACCAGAACTTGCATTGGAGCATCCCTGGAAATGAGAGCAGAACAGTTTCATTAGAGCATCCCTGGGAATGAGAGCAGAACTTGCATTGGAGCATCCCTGGGAATGAGAGCAGAACTTGCATTGGAGCATCCCTGGGAATGAGAGCAGTACTGTTTCATTAGAGCAGTCCTGAAAGGGAAAGCACACATGTCTTAAAGCAAATCTGGAAGGGAGAGCAGAACTTGTATTAGTGCAGTCCTGGGAGGGAAAGCAAAACTTACGTTAGTGCAGTCCTGGAAGGGAAATCTGAACTTGCATTGGGGCAGTCCTGGACGGGAGAGCATAACTTGTATTAGTGCAGCCCTGTGAGGTAGAGCAGAACTTGTATTACTGCAGTCCTGGAAGGGAGAGCAGAACTTTCTTAGAACAGCCATGGAAGGACACACAGACCTTCCGTTAGAGCAGGCCTGGAAGGGAAAGAAAAACGTTCATTAGCACAGCCTTGCAGCCCTGCAAGGGAAAGCAGATCGTTCATTAGAGCAGTTCTGGAAATGAGAGCAGAACTTTAATTGAAGCAGCATTGGGAGGGAACATAGAACTTGTATAAGAACAGTCCTGGAGCGAGAGCAGATCTTGTATAAGAACAGTCCTGGAAGCAAGAGCAGATCTTGTATAAGAACAGTCCTGGAAGCGAGAGCAGATCTTGTATAAGAACAGTCCTGGAAGCGAGAGCAGAACTTGTATACGAACAGTCCTGGAAGCGAGAGCAGAACTTGTATAAGAACAGTCCTGGAAGCGAGAGCAGAGCTTGTGTAAGAACAGTCCTGGAAGCGAGAGCAGAGCTTGTGTAAGAACAGTCCTGGAAGCGAGAGCAGATCTTGTATAAGAACAATCCTGGAAGCGAGAGCAGATCTTGTATAATAACAGTCCTGGAAGCGAGAGCAGATCTTGTATAAGAGCAGTCCTGGAAGCGAGAGCAGAACTTGTATAAGAGCAGTCCTGGAAGCGAGAGCAGAACTTGTATAAGAGCAGTCCTGGAAGCGAGAGCAGAACTTGTATAAGAGCAGTCCTGGAAGCGAGAGCAGAACTTGTATAAGAGCAGTCCTGGAAGCGAGAGCAGATCTTGTATAAGAACAGTCCTGGAAGCGAGAGCAGATCTTGTATAAGAACAGTCCTGGAAGCGAGAGCAGAACTTGTTTAAGAGCAGTCCTGGAAGCGAGAGCAGAACTTGTTTAAGAGCAGTCCTGGACGTGAAAGCAGAGCTTGCATTGAAGCAGCCTTGGAAGGGAACACAGAACTTGTATAAAAGCAGCCCTGGAAGGGAAAACTGAAGTGCCCCTTCCCGAGCTACCATTTATGTGGAGGGCTAGGACTGGACCGTCAGGTGTGGGAACAGGTTGCAGATGGTTGGTTGAGGAACCATCATTGAAGACTAATCCCAGCTCCCCCCAATCACACTCGGGGCAGTAAAGTTGGGTGACCAACAACTACCCTGGGGCTGGAACCACTGGGAAAACAACTGATAGAAGGGCTGAACATATACTGAAGGAAGGTGTTCATATCAGACATTCAAGAGACTGACATTTCCATATAATCTTCCTGGCACAGCAGACACCCACCCGTGCAAGGCGGTTCAGGTACTATCCTGTATTTTAATTGCATCTTTATAGCACGCAGAAATGCTTTTGAAGAGTAACTTTTATTTGAGGAACAAGGCACTTTTTGTTCTTGAAAGAGTAATTGTAATTCCAAACATTATAGAAAGAGAAAATAGCACAAAACAAAACAAAAAGATAATTGGTAGATCCGCAGGTCCCAATCAGTTTCAGTTAGCACCATCCAGAAATTAAGGGAACTGCTTGTTTCCCAGAAGTCTTTTTAATAGGAAGTACAACATAGTAAGAAACTCCACCTGAGCTGTTTTATTAAAGGGGGGAATGAGTGCCACCATCTTGGATTGGGACACCCTGCTTGGATTGATGACATGTTAGTGGTCTCTTGTGCCTGACTACACTGGCACATTATCTTTGCTCTACATCTACTGTCCCACCTGCTGTCACTAGCTGTCTGTGCCTTCATCCTTCCCAGGGGACCCATAACCTCAAGCTACCATGACTCTGAAAGGTATCATAAATTATACAATATATATCGCCCTAAGTAGAACGGGTATGCCCAGATGTGTGTCCTGTGCACACTATGTCAGTGAAAGCAAGGTATACCTGGTTGATGAGCCGAAACCGGTCCTGGGTTTCTGGTGTTCTTGTTCAGGGAGGACCTGGCCTGGCAGTTTGTGCTGGACTGCTCCATTGGAGCAGGGTCAGGACTGACTAGTAAATGGCTGGGTCCAAACTGAGATGGTGTGGTGTTTAAAATAACAATGGACTGGGATGCAGCCCCAAGTAATTACCAGTGGCTGAGATTAATTCATGCATTCTATCCATCATTTTTTGTGTACTTTAGTATGTCACACTAAGTGGGACGGGCATGTCCAGATATGGGTCCCATACATACCGTGTCATTGGAACCCGGCTATACTTAGCTGATGAGCTGTAACTAGGGCTAAACTAGTCGTGAGTTGCTTGTGTTCCGCTTCATGGAGGGCCTGGCACTTCGGGCTGTGATGTTCTTATTGGAGCAGATTCAAGATTGATTTGCAGTGGCTTGGCCCAACCTGAGGTGGCATAATATGCAAAATAACAATTGACTAGAATGCTGCCCCAAGTAATTACCAGTTGCTGAGATTAATTCAGGCTTTCAATCCATCACTTTTTGTATACTTGGGTGCCTCAAAAGTATCATGGTACCCAGCCGGCACGCAAAGCAGGTGTGCTTGCCCATGAGTATTCCTAGCAAGGATAACCCTCTTTGCTTCACTCCTTTTTTAAGCAATATTTTATTGAGTTTTTCTATTTTTCCAATTCACCCACACAGTGTTCACATGCACAATGACACACAGTTTCTGTACATTTACTTTCATCATAAATGTTAAGTGCTTTTTACTGCTCTTTGCTTCACTCTTAAAACAGAAACATCTAAAGAAAAGTCGACCCACTCATTAAAACGAGCTGATTTAAATATTATATGAGCTCTATTTATGTTGCCTGCTTAAACAGCCATTGCTGAACTGTACACTTACTACTGTTCTCTAGAGATTGAGGGATTTCTACAGCTGATGTAAATTGTTTCATCAGATGATGGTCACTAAAGTGACTTAAGGGTGTTGGACATGTCCAGCTCACTTCATACCAATATCATTGAGAAACAAAGTTTGTATCACAGTCACCACTTGGAAAAGAACAGCTGGGAGAGGACACAGGGTTGTGGTGATAATCCCCAAATCTACCAGTAGGGGGCCCACTCTGTTTGATTTTTTAATATATGCAAGAGTTTCACATTTAAAACAAAATGCAAAGATAACCATTTAAAATTACATGAGTATTATTTCGGATTCAAAAAATACTACATGTTTTCTTATCCACACAATGTACTCTTTCTAGATCTCTTACAGGTGTGAGGGACATATAGACAGGTGTAGGCCCTATAAATATAGAGAGAGAGTGCAGTGCATTGTGGTGAAATAATGAACCACGTGGCTAAAGAGAGAGTGGTTTGTAAATGTCACAAGAACTCTGAGATAGCAATATAGGACCATGTTACACAGGTTACCTATTATGTATTTTTTATGTTACATGTTATATTGGGGTATTTAGTTTCAAAAAGCTGTTTTCTTTAAAGTGCTTCTAACATCAGACATTGTTTGGAATTGGAATGTTTTGTTCGTGATTTGTTTACTTTTTATGAATAAATGTTGCTTAAAATCGGAAATGGTGAAAGCCAGTGGATTTATATAATTCTGTACTGCACCAGTTACAGCCTCATTATAGATTTCCTGCATTTGCCACATAATGAGCAGATTTCACACAAAATATTGTTTCAAACTCAAATGGGTGAAAGTAATACTGGCAGATAATGTTCTGCACAGTTTTCGTTTTTTGCTGCATACTTTAGATAACTTTATATTGCAGCTCTCCATGCTGCATAATAGTAGTAGACCTGACAATGTTAAAGCACTGCAGAGTGGCTTGGGAACTGTTGATGGAATCCATATGTCACAGGGAAACGTGAAATATCTTCATAGTTTCCTGTGCAAGTGGAAAATAGGTTATACACCACCACATTTGGTGCAGGCACTCAAACATCTATCTATCTATCTATCTATCTATCTATCTATCTATCTATCTATCTATCTATCTATCTATCTATCTATCTATCTATCTACTTATCTATCTACTTATCTATGTATCTGTCTGTCTGTCTGTCTATTTATAGACATGGTATGGAAAGTGCGTGCCCCATCACCTCATGGAGACTTGTGAAAACATGGTGAACAAAAAAGAACAGAGTGAACAAATTAAACATCTAAATCACTGCTAAAACCATTCAAAACCACCCATTGTCAGCCAAACGGAAACCATAAATATGACAGACTACTGCAAGTGACAGGCCAATTCTTCATCACAGTTTAGCCCCTGAGGGAATACTGTATGAAACTCCAGGATATACCTAGATTAATGCTATTTTCCTAATTCACAGTATGGGGACTTCTCTCTGTCACTTCCCCGTGCATTAGGAAAAATAGCATCAATCACAAAGAATCTCATGCACTCTATGCTGCTATAGGGCGTGTTAGCAAAATGTCGTGCCACAGGGTATTGGGAGTTATTGTGCCTTATGGCCCACAAGTGCTCTAAGATCCATTTTTGCGCTTTATGTACAGTACTGCCTACGTATATCAAATTACAAGGACATTCAAGACAATAGACACAGAACTCTGTGTTGCAGGTCGTGAATTTGCGAACTGTAGACAATCTCTTGGTATTGGGGATCACAAATTCCTTTGTAACGTAACTGGTTTAAACCCCAGTTCTGTTTTCTAGGGGTACCACTTGTAATGTGATATTTGCTGAGTGCATCTTTTAAAGACTGGCTTCTCCTAAATGTGACTTTCGGGACTACACTAAGATGTTTTCTGAGGTTGTCATCCATATGTAGAACATGCAAATGCTTTTTAAGAATTCTTCTGACCGTCCCTGCTTGTCCAGAGTACGTAGTTATAAATCTAACGCCCTCATCATTCTCTTCCTGGTCAGGCCTCTGCAAATATAGCAAGCTCTACCTGGAAGTTAAATCAGCTCTTTCAGTCACTCTTTTTCTAACCCCTTTGGGGTAACCTCTCTCCTCAAATTTCTTGTCCATGATCTCCTAAGTGAAATATATTTTTACCAACAAAAATAATCAAAGGTTGAAGTGCTGTTGGAGTTAGATGAACGAATGAGACACGAACTTAAGTTTAAAAAAAATGAAACTTGACACTTATACTTTAGCCAACTAACTATAGCTTCCACCCCAGTAATGCACTGCTTATGACCTCACATTTTACACCTTGCATGATATATTAAACAGCATCATTGATGACATCACTGATGGCATGACAAATGGCATTCATGACATCACTGACAACATCATCTATGAGCTGTAATGAGCAAGCTATAAACTTTCTGGACTGGAAGTGATTGAACTAGTGACATAGGTAATGTGATAAAGGCTATAAACGTTGGCACCATGCAGGACACGTAGCACATCTCTTTTGGGGAAGTCACCCCAAAAAAAGGTGCGATGACTCTGCAGCAGAGAGAGCTACAAGGGCATCTCTTCAACAGAGGAAACATGCACCTGCATGTAGCCTGCAAGGTATAAGTTTGATTTATTGCAGGTTGTAAAAATCAATGATCATTCTTTTAATTGGGATAACATGAGTATCCTTGACTTGTGCAGTTATATATCTACTACTTTTTAAGATTTCATCTGCATTATGCACTTACAAAACACAATACCTCATACACTCTAGCCCATGGGTACTCGCAAACATTTTCCCAGGGGCCAAAACGTTTGGTCTGTGACATGCCTGGGGGCCGCATTGATGCCAGGGCAGTGGCGGTTGGGTGGGGTGGCTGGGGGGATTGGTGGAAAGGTAGGTGTAGGAGAAGCAAATTATATACATCTAGTGGCTGAAATAAACAATGGGAATGGGAAACCAGAAAACCTGGAACTAATCCTGGCTTACCCACTTTTCCAAATTGTGTGATCCTAGGCAATTGTTTAATCTCACTTTTCCTCCTTTTTCTGCATTGTCACATTTAAGATGACCTCGAAATACATGATTCATGGTGTGCGCTGCACAAAACCTGCTTCAATGTTCGATTTATTAAAGTGTAATGTTGTTGAAGTATGATAGGAACCCAGGCCACCCATAAAGCGCACATACCAAGTGACTTATCTCTTTAATTTACTGTTGGTGGTGTTCTCAGGGTAAGGGAAATAAATAATGTTTCCAAATGTATGTTTTCAAATTTATGTTTGAAAACTGTCACTTTTAAATAGATACATCTCAATGCACTGATAAAATAAATTGTACTTAGGTGAAAAGGTTCTGCATTTTAACTAAATACACTTTTTTTTAATTTTGAAGAGGCTGTCTTAGTTTTACACTTGTGTTGCAAGATGTCTTTAAAAATGAAGGCGTTTCTAAAGTTAAGTGCAGGAGCCCCTAGTTACTTCCTTTCTTTAAGAACAATTGAGCTTGAAATAAATGATTATGCGTGTATTTTATATTTTTATTGTTAGTGCTAAGTCTAGCAAACAGCTGCTCAGTGCTCCTGTTGCTCAAAGAGCCGCATGTAAAGGTCAGAGGGGCCGCATGAGGCCCGCGGGCCGTACTTTGAGTATCCATGCTCTAGCCTTAATTAAATGGCATTGCAACTGCCCAGACTCAGCTAGAGCAGCAAATGCATCATAACAACTAGAATATAACAACTTATAACTGAAAAAGGTTAATTTCATTTATTGATCTATCTGTTATATGAAATATAGCAATACAGTGGCTTACGCTTCCCCAAGCTTTATACTGAAGTACCAATTATTACCTTACAAAAGTAAACTTATGTGACATTGGGCTACTTAAATGGCCGCTCGCATACTTAGAATACATTATAAATAATGTATGTTGAACATACAGGTTATTGTCCTTGAAATCCTAAACACAGAAATGCTAGGAATGTTGCAAAAATTCCTGCTGTCCCTCTGTCTTTTATCATTGTACACATTCTCTTCATTTTCTTTTATAAATCCATTTACTTTTTTGATAGATTGAACCAATCTGCTTTCAGTTTCCTGTTAATCTCCTGGAGAAGTTATGAAGTACATGCTGAGTGTACATTCTTGGTTTCCCATTATAGGCTGCTCAGTCTAGAGCCAAGGTGTGGAAATGTCCACGTGCTCCTCCTTTCACCACCAATACCTGCTCTCAGCCGGCACACTCTTTGAAAAAGTATTACTGATTGTCCTTGAAGTGAGGCATTTGGAGCAGAATCTGTTGGCAACGAAAACAAAAAAATTGCAATGGAATGGGTCTCGCATTTTCTTGAGTTAGCGCTTATTGGCAGTGTAAATTGAGAACTGGACTTTTCTTGCCGTATAAATTGCTCAACCCTGCCTCATAATTTCGTCTTTTCCTGCCATGTTTTGGTGGTCAGTGGCGGCTACTGACATCAGAAATCACAAGCCCTTGAGGAGAGACAAGATGACTGCACTACCTCGAGCTGTGTAAAAGTCTGAACAGAAATTGGAAAATAAGGCTAGAAAAGTATTTTTTCTTTTTATGTTAACAGAATGAAAAGTCTTGCAGGCATTTTTGCCTCAATTTCAACAAAGCTGTAATGAAGTTTACAATAGCAGAGCGGCCTGAGAAAAGTTATGGCCCCAAAAATGGCGATATGCAATGCCCTGTGTGCGGATGTCTCTGAGGGTTGGCAGGAAGGGGGCCTGGAGAGAGACTGCAAGTTTTACATCATTGTTTCGAGGTTTAGCTACATTCTACCAGAAAGGGCATATTGTGGCTTGTGTGTGCAGTGAGCTAAATGTTTAGGCACCAGGTGTTTTGTTTTGTTATTTTGTTATTTTAGGAGCAGGGTAGAGGACAGCACTGGAATAAAGCCAAAACAAACGTCAGTGACATGGGAGGAGGTGGGAGGAACGGAATGCTGTACTAAAACCCAGGCAGCTACCAACTTAAACAGCACAGTGAAAGGGGAGCGCCAAAGAAATGTCAAAAATAGTCCTACACAGCAACAGATAAAGAAACCAAAGTGGAACAATACAGTAGTCGGTCACTGCTCTGCAACAGAAGAAGTAGGGAGAAAAAGGCAGAACTGACCACTAGCGAGCAAGAATTTTTTAAGACCACTGCAGCCAACAGATGAAATCGCTTTAAGCCATAAGACGTATACTAAAAGTATACACGAGGTCGAACACTTAAGCTCGACCTAAAAAGCCCTTCAGTGTGTGTAACATTGTGCAGGCTGCTGCTCACGCCGGCCCAGGGCACACATAATGTGCATGTGCATGGCAGCAGTGCGCCCCGATGCTGGAACCCTGCAGGGAGGCATCAGCGGGCATGTGCCAGAACTGGGCTCTACTCCGGCAGAAGAAAGGCGGCAGGAATCTGGCCTGTCCCCACTGGTAGCTGGTACTCTAGTTCTGGTGGCACCTAGTGCGACAATCTTTTTTAGCGCCCTTCCATAACCTCATTCATCATGAATTCCCTCCCTATCACTCTCCAGCAGTGCCCCTCACCTCTCCAAAGTCACTTTCTGATATACATTTTTTTTTTTTTTTAAGGTGCTACTCATAGTTTACCCACACTCAGTTCTGTGATCTGCATGGCACACATTCTTTGCAACAGGTACATTATCCCTCCGAGCTACTTTATGATGTGTTTAAACTGCCACTGGACAAAATTACGATATCGCACTAGAAGTTCACATTAATCACCAGAGTTATCTTGACATTTTAGTTGTTGCCTGAAACTGCTAGACCCACAAGAAAGTTCTTTACACCCTTAAATTGTTTATAAACTTAGCACCCCCATCAGAATCAAAGTCAGCGCCAGGTGCAGCTGCACAGGTTGCACAACCCTAACGCCGGCCCTGCCGGTACTGTCAGGTGTTCTATGTATCAGCAGAACCTGCCACTCATCTCATGGTCTCATCGGGCATATGCTGTTAGGCATCTGCCGAACTCGGTGACCGTAGGCGCTGTGTGGCGCGCCTTGATGCCATGTGGACCAGACAGGGTGGTCTGCATGACTGGATATTTAGAAAAAACCTGCGTGGAACAAGGGCAGAGGGTCTGCCTGGCCACTAAATACTGGTACAGGCAAATTTTAATACTGCTAAGACCTTAAGCCAAAAAGAGAGTCATAAACCTTCATCAGTCAGGGTCACGTGTCTTGTGTTAAGAAACTCTTACGCCAGGGTCAAAACTTGGTTAATCAGGCCCAGAGCCTCCTAGATCAAAAGGAGGGAACCACAGGCAGCGTGACACACAGGTCAGAGTGAAAACGTCTAAATGGTGCATGTGAACTCTTTTAAACGCGATGGGTTCCATTTTACAAGCCCTTGGAGAATAGAGAAACAATGTACTTTAAGGTAGCATTAAAAAATGTCGTTTTCAAAGTGCTTTAACTAATTGTTTTTGCGAGGACCCATTTTAACAGTACTCAGTAGATTAACCTAGGAAGGATGAAGTGCTCAGTGTGCCCCATTGGGAAACAAACTGGTGGCCTGCAGATGACACACAGATTTCAGCATCGACATCTTGCCATCTATAACAGCGGGTAGCTGACCGAGACAGGGGTCAGACACATGACCCTGTACTATCAGACCTGTCAGTGACCTTTGACACTATCGACCAAAGAATTTTCACCAACTATTTATGAAAGGCCACAGAAATAGGGGGATCCCAATCAGGCGTACCCCCTTCTAAGACGTAACATAATTGTGGCAGGCAGTACTTAATTTGTAAATTAAGAGGTGCCGGTGCTCAAAGCCCTTCTCTTAAACACGAGGCTGCTGTAATTAAATCTGCCAGCACTGAATACTGAGGCAGCGTGATACTGAAGCCAGCTCGGGCCTCTTCAATCCATTTACGGCCACCCCTGTCCCTTCAGCTCATCCTGCAACTTTCTACTTTCTCCCTTTATGACCCTTTTTAGTTTTTCCTTCTTACGTCTTTCACATATGTGTCTTTTGCTCGCAGCAAATGCTTGAGGCATAAGAATAAGCGCCGGCCCTCAAAAGTAAGTGCCGGTGCTCAGCACCGGAATCAACAAGCACAAATTAAGCACTGGTGGCAGGCAGTATTGAAATTATGAGAAGGAGGGGGGGCAGGATGGGTCTCAAATGTACAACCCTGGTCATTCAAAGCTACCCTTCCTGAAAACTCACCCTTTCTGAAAACTCACCCTTCCTGAAAACTCACCCTTTCTGAAAACTCACCGTTCCTGAAAACTCACACTTTCTGAAAACTCACCCTTTCTGAAAACTCTCAGAGGGCCTGACAACCACGACCTTCCCATGTTGTTGGTGGTCACCTGCATTGTCTTGGTGGAAACATGAAACAGGAAACGAAAGAAGAATGAACAAAAGTAGAAACAAGTAAGGAAAGAAAAAGGGAAGAGAAAATAAGAATGAAGAGGGAAGAAATAGGGTGAAAATTATAAAAAGGAAGGGGCAACAAGCGCATACAAAGAAGGCGGGTCATAGTGCAGAAGGAACAGCAGGTTAGGGCTGATGCAAGGGAAACTGAGATACAGAGGTAAGAGAGAGGTAAAGACTAAGGCAAAATGCAAGCTCGGAAAACAGGTGAGCAAAACCTAGAAATCATGGTCTTTGTAAAAGGAAAGTGGTGGGGATTAAGATGACGTAGATACTTTTGGATAGTTAGTCATATTGGGCCTTATACTGCTTAGTATTCTATAGACATTCTTGGCATTGCAGGTGATTGGTCATAGAGCAGACCTCCATCTCACATAGTTGTCGTTCTCTTCACAGTGTATCCCTTCATGGCATATCATGGGCATATGGTGGCATTGGCAGGAGGCGGCCCACCTTGGCATATTCTGGACTTTCCAGACAATATGGTGACTTTGGCATAGGATGGTCCTCAAGGATCTTTCAAGTATCTAAGGCATCATGATTGCCATCCCTGGTGTAGTGGTAGCCCTGGCCTAATGGTGGCCCTGTAATCCTTAACCTGTTTTCAGCATCCTTGTCACCAATGTGGACATCCCAGGTGGACATACACAGTAAATGTGAGGGTGTTTGAGTCCTCCTGGTACCCCGGGCAAAACATGTGCACCTGGGACATTTGGTGGCTGCCACTGGCATATGGTGGACTTCCCTGGCATGAGACTGTGGCACACGGGCCCTCCGAGTCAAATTCTGTCTGTGTAGCCAGTAGACCAAGTGAGTCATTTATGAAAAGGACAAGTTGGTGTTTGGGGACAAAGGTGATGGATTTTCTGAAAAAGAAAAACTGTTGTTTGAGTGATCAACTTTTGAAAGGCTTTTATTTTTGGAGAAATTAACTTAATTAGCCAAAATAAAAATGCTTGCTTTTGGGAAGTGGTTTTTTTAAATGGTAAGTTTCTATTTGGAAACCAAATAGTTGCATTTCCATAGTATATTTAGAACTGATGTTTGAGTAATTTTGCTAATGCCTTTTCCTTTGGGCAAGAGGACACTTGCTGCTATGGCTGCTGTTTCATGAATCAGGTGGAGGCCCTTCATCATCTGTACTGATGGAGCTTTTTATCACATTATCATGAGCATTGTTCTGCGAGGCCAGAGCCCTCAGGGTTAGTGTAAGGATGTGTCTGCTATGTGAACCTGTGATGCCTTTGGAATCCTAGCAGTAGAGTCCTAGCGACAGGTCTACCCTGAGGGATAGCTCTGCTGTATTCTAATTCAGCAGAACTTTAAATATTTCTACCCTGCTACCTGATCTGCTTGGAAGAGGCAGAGTGGGAAAATAAAATGAGATGCGTAAACGTGAAGGAACAAAAAAATAATAATAATCAGTCCTATCTTGAAAATGTTAGAGGTCCATATAGCATGCCAAATTATTTCAACTTCCTGTAACACCTGTAACGTTTTAGAGAATTTTTAGAGGAAATGAAATGAAAAAAAAAGCTTATTTTTAAAACCCTCTAGTGTTGACTACACGTGTAAAACAGCATAAATTATTTAAACATTTCGTGGATTTGACTGAAACTGCCTGTAAAGACTATGGATCCTTGAAAATTCATTTGAGAATTGTACTATAAATTGTCCTGTTTTTGTTAAATGTTTCTTATGCAAGGTTGGGCTTCCCCACCTCAGTTGGGATGGCCAGCTTCAGTGGTGAGCAATTGCTACCGTGGGCTTCATGAGTGGCCACACTAAACCTTCTTAAAAACCTTAATGACTAGTGGTGTGCAAAGTTTACCTGATTTGCTCTGGCATAATTAAGTGAAATAACGGCAAAATTATGCGAATTTATGAGTAATTACGTGAAACAAATCTGTAATTTTGCACTACATTTTGGCACAAAATTCATCCTCACATCAATTTTTGGCCCGAGGACACATTTAAATAAAAGCACCTCAAGCAACAGTCACGCATGTTGCTTTGTTCCCATGAGTTTGCAGTCATTCGTTTTATACTGTGAATGGCGCGTAGTTACGCAAAGTAACATCATGGCGTAATTTCGAGAATTTGCATCACAAACGTACCGAGAAATTCTGTCATTTACACTCTACCGAAGATTATTTACGATCATATTCTTTGCAAATGGAGCTATGAAATGCACACTTCAGCACTGTTGGATTAAAGATGCCCACAGGGAGTTTTCTACCCTCAGTCCTTCCTAGGAAGCCTCAGATAGTTCCATTTGCTTGCTTACACAGTGCCATTCAGGATAGGTGTTATGTCTTATTTGTGTGGCTACTTTGAACAGAAAATATATCTAAAACCTCCCTTTTACATAGAAAAGACAATGTGAAGCCAGAAAACATACAAGCACGGAATATATGAAGAAGTCACGTGACAGCATCCCTACAATATAGTTATTGTCTTAAAGTAAACGATACATCATAGATGTGCAATGCATTTGCTTCCAGACTCATCAACTTATCGCTCACGTTTCTGTGTCTTCTTGCAGGAAGCTTATTGAATTCAGGAACAAATAATGAAATGAAAAATGGAGGAACAGTTAAAGAAATAATGAATGCAAGAACACATATAGTTATGATTAATGCAGGAACAGGTAAAGGAATGGTGAATTCAGGAACAGGTAAAGAATTGATGATTGCAGGAACATAAAAAGCTACTTCAGGTGAAGTGTCCCAGCACTGAAAGTCCAGCTCCCCTAGGTCCTGTACACAACAGATATATTGTAAAATCAGCCTGAACTAAATAGTAAACACACACTATGTATTATTCCACACCTCTCACTTTTTTGCGGTCTTTATGTCATACGTGATAATCAATAATCATGTTTCAGTGACCAGTATAGTTACAGTTTGTTTTACTATTCAGTTTTACAGGTTTACAGCTATTGCCACATAACTTAACTTGTTAGATTTCACCTGCAGACAGCTGCCTGCAGGGGAAATCTCTTATAGACTAAAAGCTTAAAGGGAGTTTAAAGCCCACCCATTACTTACCATTGGTTGGCTTGCCCATCACTCATGTTTACTTTCTTCTTATTGGTCAGTGGTTTGCAGCTTCCTCCTGGGCTTTGAGTTTCCATCCCTACAGTGGAGCATGGACCAACTACAGTATCCTTTCACTGGCCGCGCACTACCCAAGGTACTTCTTTTTTACTTTTAGACATGCACTATCAAAGAATGCATGTGTTTGCATGTCCATTCTTCCCCAAGGACTGTGCTTTTCCTGACTCCCTCCCTTCAACCCCCACTGTCTGTGGTGTTGCCCAAACCTCCTTCGTCTGCCCCCCCTTGTGTTGCTTGTCTTCCCTCCCCTCCTCCCGCTGCCCATTTTCTTTGTGCCCTCCCATCTCCCTAACTTCACTACCCATGTTCTATTCCGTGCCCTCTTGTTGCTTGAACATCTCGCCCTCCTCCACCCTCCTGCTATCCTTTGCCCTCCATGCCCCCTCTGGTGCCCCCGTATGTCTCAAAAAATAAACAGTAGCAATGCAGAGCTATTTGGCTATGTTAATGTTTTTAGAGATGTTGGACAGTAGCACAGGCTGCTATACAACATGAGTTAAAGTAAACAAAAAAAGCACTATGACCCAGTCAATGCTGGCTGTGCCATAGCGCTTTGTTTTTATATAATTTAAGCAAATCTGAACAGCGCCCGCACTGTGGTGCAACATCTTTAAAAAAAGATTAACAATGCCAGTGGGTCTAGTATTGGTGGAACCTATTGAGTTTGCCAATGCCTGTTTTTATTTAGCAATCCACAGCACATTTTTATGCATTCCTAACTGCTTTATATAACATTTGTTACTAATATCTTATTTTATTGTGCTTTTAGAGACTACATGTACTATTACATAGCCCAATGTTTGATGTATTTCTTTGAACATTACAGTAAGATAACAAAATGTGAGAAAACCAAACCCTTTTCTACAAAGATTTGGTAATTGGCACTAATCAGGCCTTCCCAAAAAGAAAATAACATTTGAAAAAATCAGTGCTTACTCAGCATTTAGGCTATATAGTAAGCCTGGCAGCAAGTATGCCAGGCTCAGAGCAACACACGAGGAGCCCCTAGTCAAGGGGCCCCTAAAAGATGAGGATCATGGGCAATTGCCCCCTTTGCCCAGGCCTTAAAACGTTCCTGCAACGGTCTTCTTCATCACTGAACTATGCTGCTATAAAGAAATAATATTTTCTTTAAAGTTCTTTAAATGATGGATGGCTTCAATTCATTCACTATGTTACGCACTAGCAGAATCACATAATGAATGTAGTCTGCCCACTTTTCAGTTTCAGTGGCTTCCCAAATTAATTATATCTGTTAAAGATCACAATTCATCTTCACTTTTGGCACAAACTTAGTCAGTTACTCAGTATCAAATTGTGCATTTCATTGAGCTACCACCCACAGAACTATGGAGAGAAGTACATAACTAATGAACTTCTAGAACTAAAAATGCAGTACAATCTTACATCTCTGAGTTTTACGATTAATAGTCTGTGTTTCTCGAGACTGGTAATTAACTTAAAGCAGTGCTCAAAATTATTACTGTAAAATAGCTTTCATGTTTGGATCTCATGCATTTCATCATTTTGCATCAACCACGACTCTGTTGTGTGAACTTAGTTCAATGCACTAGTGCTGAATGTGAAGGACATGTTATTGTAGTTCCACAGACCCTTACTCAAACATAGTTAAAGTGAAGCCATTGCTTTTGGGTTAATAATACTTCCTGAAAGGGGATCAGGGGCACTGTGGTAACAGTAAACCTATTTTGCGATTAACAGTATCGCAAACACAGTACTAAGAAGAACAGACGCTTTTAACGAAAGCTATTTATTACAGCAGGGATCACTTGTTTCTTAGTACATCCAAAATAATCACAAAGGATATCATAAAAACAGCAAGAAGGCGCATTGTAAACAATGAGAATACAATGAACACTTTTAAAATGGGTAAAACATCCTATAAAAGCTTACCACCCTAAACCTACTTCTGCGCGCTACCCTAGGAGAGTATATAGTAGAGTAATTTATAGTCTATAGTTTCTCAGGGAGAAACAAGCTCAGGCTGTCATTTTCAGTAGAGCTGTGGAAGAAGACAAACACGTGCATCCCCTGGGTACTCGGCTCTTATTAGAATCAGGCAAGATGCATCATCTTGTCTGAGTGCCAGCAATAACCACTATCATTTTAGGACAGTATCTTGTAGGATAATCTGGGGCAAAGGACCTCTCAACCTATGCGGTCGACTTGTGGCCCTTAAATACAAAACATTATCAGGGATGAAAACCTCTGACATAGTTTCAGGATTGTGAAACATAGATCAGCGGTTCCCAACCTTTTGACTTCTGTGGACCCTCACTTTATCAAAACTGGAACCCTGGGATTCCCACTGAATCATTATTGGAATCCGGGGACCCCCCGCTGAGTCATTACTGAAAGCTGGGGACCTAATCTGTTAAAATTATTAAATTGTCTACGCAGACCCCCTGAGGAGGCTTCGCGGACCCTCAGGGGTTCCCGGACCACAGGTTGGGAACAACTGACATACATTATGGGCCCCAGAGAAAGGGTTCTATACATATCTTTAAGACGGTGGGAGATGAGGGGACTTCAATGGGTGTCTCATCAGTTGTTCTATCGGGGTAATTTTCAGAATGACTTGACACTCTCTCCGTTCTACAAATGATAAGGTGGATGACATTCATGTTATTATGGTTTATAACGGAGGGTTGTTGTCCCAGATGGAGTCGGACCTTAGGGACTTTACGGCAGTCCCCGTATTCAATCAATAATCTGTTTAATTAGAATGTCACAACATCCTACCTCTTTTTCTTTTAAAGCACCAACAAAGTTGAACTGAAATGTTTATGTTACTTTGAAACAGCTACAAACATAACAGGATAAAGACAGCTCAAACACCTGGGTGCACATAGATTTAACTGGTTGACATATTTCTACAAGCTTGATACATTTTGTTGGGCTTGTGAACATTATTGATGGACTTTGCTGAACAGGCTGTTCCAAAATGGTTGGAAGGAGTGTATTAGATAAATCCCTTACTTCTATGAGGGGGTACGCTTTTTCAGATGTAGATCAGTAGTGTCTTAATGTAAGCTCAGGAGGGATGAATCCATGTCACATCTTCCAAAATACCCACATAAGATTATTTCTCAAACAGTGGATTTAAATGAAAGTCCTGTACCTAGTCTCCAGGGCCTTTGTTGGATATTGCTTATATAGAACAAGAGACAGAAGAAGAGGGAGAAGAAGAGATAAGCTGCTCAGTGGGTCTTTTGACAGAGCTACCAAGAGCTAATAATAATAGATTAATAGTATCTTGCTGAAGAACTAGCAAGAAAACAGAAGTGAGCGCACAATTTTGATATTTTCTGATGTGTTTATATGCAGACTGAGTATTTTAGGGGTAATGTCTGAAATGTAATGTCACTAAAGTACTTAGCACAGCAGCTCACTGAGAGGCAATGAGTGAGATGCATAGTTACAACACAAAAAAGCACAAACCAGGTCATGTAAGAAGGCAGCAAAACCTATAGTGGAATATTTTGAGTGACAAACTAATTAGTTGCTCATTAATGATCAAATGACATAGACATCTCAACAATAGACAAAAAAACACTCCTCTCATTCTATCTGATGTCTTCATGTTTCAGTTTTATCTCTTAATGTATATTCTTTGACTATTTTATAAATAAATTGCTGTTGATATTGATCATGCATTTCACATTTGATTAATGAATATCTTCTTCATCAGAGGTTAATGATACACAATCAACGCAGTACACTTTGTTAGACATCATTCCAATAAAGTTAGCATTCTTCCCTTTGCACTATGTGTCACTTAATTAACTAAACCTGAATCCAGACAGAAACCGTTCAACACTGTACACTGAGGCAAGCTGTCATTGCCAGGTAGTGCATCTGTCTCAGACCTGATAGAATGAAATTCACAAAGGTATGTTGGCATGTGTAGATCTACTCACATGTAGATCAACTCCTACATGTATGTGACATTCTCAAGTTCTTGTTATTCACCGTTTACATTTGGAGCTTTAAACCTGAGTCTAGATGTACATGTCTCGATCCCCCTCAAATGAGGAGGTGAGGACATCTATGAGTAAATATATGAGTGCAAATTTACTAATAATACCTTTCTGCCTGTTTGTACAGATATTCACCACAGAGAGGGTGATCTCCTTATAATAAAGTGTCTGGAAATGTAATGACCCTTATTTAAAAAACTGGTTTACATAAAAAAATAGTTTAGTAAAAAAAATCATTACAAATATTTCAATGTGAAATGTAAACTACTATAAATATATAATAGTAACCCATAACCGATCACATTAGCTTCTAAAATCTGAAGTTAATTATACAATACATTAACTATATTGATTTCATTTTTACAAATTAACCCCCAGTTAACCCAGATTCAGAAGTCTGGTAGAACAAAGCAGGGTACATCAGCAACCAGACATTTGATTTATAAGAATTATCTTGCAATCCTGGTTTATTCCTTTTAAGTGCTCTCCCAGTGTTATATGTAAACACCAGCATACCTGTCAAGTAGGATTCCACACTGAAGCGGGATTTGACACGGTAATGCGAAAAAGGAAGCTCCCAGCCTCCACCCTGCATATTCTATGACGTTCAGAGGAGTCATCTCTGCTCATTCATGTCAGCCTATTGTTTGCTTGTGGAAAGCATGACACACTTTTGTCACACCTATTCAAATGCTGATCCATGACTGGGAGAAGTTTGAAAGCAAATGCAAATAAGCCTTATAGAACCTAAGGCAGGGAAAAGGTAACTTTCTAAAGCTTACTATTTTTGTAATATTTATTTAAAGTCCAACTTCACCATTGAATTGGATTTTTAGTAAGCGTTAGAAATGGTTGATTGATTTCTTTCTAGCTAGTCCCGTTCCTGAGATACCGTAGTAGGATTTCAATGTGTGCACTGGTCCTACATAGGACAGCTAGGTCTGCCACGGTCAAAAATAGCTTTTGGATGCTGGTCACAGTAAGGACATATTAACATTATGCTTCTACATGTCTTCCTTTTAAATACCATGCTCCCTGCCCTGTGGAATACATGACCTACCTAGGGGAAATTTATTTCTACTTAAAAGGGAGGTTTTGACCTACCCAAAAGGTTTCTTTTGAACGGTTGAATTGTTGTGTTTAAACTGTTGCAATGAGGCTACAATGGTAGGCCTGAGGAAATGTTTTATACTGTCTGTAGGAAAGTAGCCTCTTTCTAGCTTGGTTACCCCCACTTTTGGCTTGTTTGTCAGTGTGTTTGACTGTGTTCACTGGGATCCTGCTAACCATGACCCCAGTGATTAGGGTCTCTCTTCTAAATTTGGTTACTGGTAACTGTTTATCCCCACAATTGGCATACTGGTGCCCCATGTAAATCCCTAGTATATGGTACCTAAGTACCCAGGGCATTGGGGTTCCAGGGGATACATATGGGCTGCAGCAGTTATTTTGCCACCCATAGGGAGCCCATGCAAATGGTTCTGCAGGCCTGCCATTGCAGTCTGCATGAACTGGGTGCATGCACCCGTTTTCACTACAGGTCACTGCACCAGGTCACTGTAAGTCACCCCTACGGTAGGCCCTCTCAGCCCAGAGGGCGGGGTGCAGGTACCTGTGTGTGAGGGCAACCCAGCACTAGCAGAGGTGCCCCCAGGAACTCCAGCCCCATTTTACTGGACTTTGTGAGTGCGGGACGCCATTTTATATATGTACTGGACATAGGCCACTACCTATGTCCAGCTACATAA
This sequence comes from Pleurodeles waltl, assembly GCF_031143425.1. Taxonomy (NCBI): domain Eukaryota; kingdom Metazoa; phylum Chordata; class Amphibia; order Caudata; family Salamandridae; genus Pleurodeles; species Pleurodeles waltl. Next base: position 70,246,433 of record NC_090442.1, on the reverse strand, counting down.
TGGTAACTCCAAACCTTGGCATGTTTGGTATCAAACATGTCAGAATCATACCCCAATACTGTTGTAAGTATTGGAAGTATGATTCCATGCACTCTGGGGGCTCCTTAGAGGTCCCCCCCACCATTGCCACCACCAGTCTTACAGGGTTTTTCGGGGCAGCCCAGCTGCTGCCACCCCTCAGACAGGTTTCAGCCCTCCTGCTGCTTGATCTGATCAAGCCCAAGAAGGCAGAACAAAGGATTTCCTTTGGGAAAGGGAGGTAACACCCTCTCCCTTTGGAATTAGGTGTGACTGGTTTGGGATGGTTAGCCTCCCCAAGCCACTGGCTTTTCTTTCAAGGGCACATTTGGTGCCCTTCGTACATAAACCAGCCCACACCGGTTCAGGGACCCCCAGTCCCTTCCCTGGTGCGAAAACTGGACAATGGAAAGGGGAGTGACCACTCCCCTGTCCATCACCACCCCAGGGGTGGTGCCCAGAGCTACTCCAGAGGTTCCCTGGATTCTGCCATCTTTATTCCAAGGTTGGTAGGGAACTCTGGGAGCATCCGGGTGGCCAGGCCACTCAGGTGACATCAGAGGCACCCTCTGATAGGTAGTTACCTGGTTAGGTGACCAAGTCATCTCTTTGGGCTTTATAGGGTGTTCCTCTGGGGTGGATCCTCAGATTCGGCTTGCAAGACGCCAGCAGGACTCCTCTGCAACCTCTGCTTCGACTTCTGGCCTCAGGAACCGCGACTGGACCCTCCAGAAACCTACAAGCTGCAGATCCACGAGGAAACATCTTCTGCAACACTGTATCCGGAACTCCTGCCAGCTTTGCATCATTACCCCGGCTGTGCATCCTAAGAAGACTGCAACTCTTCAGCATGCACAAGAAGAAGAAAGAATCTCCCTTCGGGTGAAGGCATCACTCCCCTGTAATTACAGGTACCTGGTTGCATCGACGACTGGTTGCGTGGATCTCCCCTCATCCTGAGTGGCGTGGGTCCTGCATCACAGGTGGTGGTCCTGAGAGTCTCCCTTGGTTCTCTCTACCAGCTGTCCCACTTTGGTGGTGGAAAGTCCTTTCCACTTCATGCAAGACATTACCCCATGCACTGTGTCCTTTGCAGCTGCCAAGGCTTGTTGCTTCACCTCCAAAGGGAACTTCAGGTGATGTGTGTAGGAGGCTGGCCTGGCTTGTAGTGGGTACCAAAGGTACTTACACCTTGTGCCAGGTCCAGTTATCCCTTATTAGTAGAATAGAGGTATTTCTAGCAGCTTAGGCTGATAGAAGGTAGCTATGGCAAAGCAGCTTAGGCTGAACTAGGAGACATGCAAAGCTCCTACTATACCACTTATATCATATGCACAATATCATAAGAAAACACAATACACAGAGCTACTAAAAATAAAGGTACTTGTCACGACTCACGTGCTGCTGGCGCCTGGAAACCGCAGATCTAGTGGCGTAGGTCTTGAGGGTTCGGCTTTGGCCCAGAAAGGGGCGACTCTTTCTAGTAGCCACGGTGCTGCAGGCAGTGGAAACGCCAAGAACAGACCGTGCCCTTTAGAATTAGTGCCAGAGGGAAAAAACCCCAATAAAGGGGAAAAAACCTCCAAAAAATGGATTCCTGAAACGAAAACAAAACCAGGAATCAAACAGGAACAAAATGCAGGTAAATGCAAAATTGAAAAGATTCAGAACCGAAGGCTAAGAATCAGGAGCGAAGACACAATCTGAGCAGAAAGTGATGCAGCGCAAGGAAAGGGAGAAAACAGAGCCCTTATATACCAAGAAACAGGAAGTGACCAACAGGAAGTAAAAAGACACCATTTTAGATAGGGAAAAAGTACATAGGATAGAATAGAACAGGAACCATAGAAAATAGGGACCAAGGAATGCTGGGAAGAAAAAGGTAACATGGGAAGGGGGAAAGACATAAAGAAAGGACAGAAAATGCCTCGAAAAAGTAAAGAAGAAAAAGAAGAAGAAGAAAGAAAAAGAAACAGGTAAGGAGGGGTCAGGGGAGAACAGGGACACCACAGAAGGCAGAGCGAGGCCCAAAATAATATCTGGGGCCTCGCGCTGTACAAAGAAGACTCGGGGCGCGCCGCGTCCTGAGAACGCGCTGCGCGGCGCGAGCCGAATGCTCGGCTCGCGCCGCACCACGCGGCGCAACAGTACTTTATTTTTATGACAATATGCCACAAGTATCTCAGTGAGTACCCTCAGTAAGAAGGTAAGTAATATATACAAGTTATATGTACACAAACCCAAAACAGGTAAGTAAGAGTCAGAAAAGTAATGCAAACAGTGTAGAATTACAGTAGGTTGCAATAGGCAAGTATAGGTCTAGGGGCAACACAAACCATATACTCCAAAAGTGGAATGCGAATCACAAATGGACCCCAGACCTATGGGAGCTTGTAGAGGGTCGCTGGGACTGTAAGAAAACAGTCAGGGTGTCCAAGATACCCCACCCCAAGACCCTGAAAAGTAGGAGTAAAGTACACCTTCTGCCCCAAAAGAGCACAATAGTCGTGATAGGGGGATTCTGCAAGAACAACAAACACCAGCAGTGCACTGAAGATGGATTCCTGGACCTGAGGACCTGCAAAGCAAGGGGACCAAGTCCAATAGTCGCGACAGTGTCCGGGGGGGCAGGAGCCCAGAAAACCCCGGATGAAGGTGCAAGGAAGCTGCCTCCGGATGGGAGAAGCTTGGAATTCTGCAAGAACGAAGAGGCCTAGGAACTTCTCCTTTGGATGGAAGATGTCCCACGTCGCGATGAAGCTTGCAGAGGTGTTCCCATGCAGAAATACCGCAAACAAGCCTTGCTAGCTGCAAGGGTCGCAGTAGAGGTTTTTGGGTGCTGCTGAGGACCAGGAAGGACCAGGATGTCGCCTTTTGGAGGAGGAGACAGAGGGGGCGCTCAGCAACTCAGAGAGCCCTCACAGAAGCAGGCAGCACGTGCAGAAGTACCCCAACAGGCACTTGGAAGATTAGTGAACCGGAGTCCATGCAAAGTTACGACGCGAAGTTACGACGTCGGAGGCCAACTCAGCGGGTTGTGCACTACAGGACGGAGTGCTGGGGACCCAAGCTAGGCTGTGCATGAAGGAAATCCTGGAAGAATGCACAGGAGCCAGAGCAGCTGCAAATCACTCAGTACACAGGTTTGCAGTCTAGCGTGGGGAGGCAAGGACTTACCTCCACCAAACTTGGACTGAAGGGTCACTGGACTGTGGGCGTCACTTGGACAGAGTTGGCCGAGTTGGCGGAGCGGCCATTTGGCGGTGACCGCTGCCCGCCGCGGTCAGAATGACCGCCTAAGTAACTTGGCACCCAACCGTCACTAAGTGAAGGTTAGACATATAGGTGACTTATAAGTTACTTATGTGCAGTGGTAAATGGCTGTGAAATAACGTGGACGTTATTTCACTCAGGCTGCAGTGGCAGGCCTGTGTAAGAATTGTCAGAGCTCCCTATGGGTGGCAAAATAAATGCTGCAGCCCATAGGGATCTCCTAGAACCCCAATACCCTGGGTACCTCAGTACCATATACAAGGGAATTATATGGGTGTACCAGTATGCCAATGTGAATTAGTAAATTTAGTCACTAGCCTGCAGTGACAAATTTGGAAAGCAGAGAGAGCATAAACACTGAGGTTCTGGTTAGCAGAGCCTCAGTGATACAGTTAGGCACCACACAGGGAACACATACAGGGCACATACTATGAGCACTGGGGCCCTGCCTGGCAGGGTCCCAGTGACACAAGGACTAAAACAACATACATACAGTGAAATATAGGGGTAACATGCCAGGCAAGATGGTACTTTCCTACAATGTATAGCTGCAGCCCCAAGCACTCCCTCCTGCAACTTCTGGACCTCTGCATGGTCCTACAGGGACGTGGGAACAACTTCTGTGGTGCTGCGTGGGCTGCTTCTGCGATTTCTGTGTCCCTGTCCTGTGGGACACCTGTGGATGCTGCCTCTGCTCCTGTGGGACTTCTGCGTCCTGGGTCGATCCCCTGTGACTCACCCTCCTGAGTAGAGTCCTCCTGGACCTTGCTGGTCCCTGGCAGCACCTCTTTTCTTCCAACCGTGAGTTTGCCTTTGCCAAGGCTTGTTGGTGAAAATCCTTCACTGCACCCATCTGCAATCCAGCTTCCAGCGTGGGACACCTTTTGCATGCATCAGGAACTCTTCTCCAGCTTCTGTGCTGCAGTAGTGACCTGTCTTCCTTCTTCGCCGACAAACTCCAAAAGGTACCTCTGGGTGGGTAGTATTTCGTACTCTGGACTCCACCTCTCTTCACAGGTCTCCATCTTTGGTTTGCCACTGCTGATTCCTTACAGACTGTTCTGGGTGTCTTATTTTTTTTCTTTTCATCCTTTGGGGTGGTTTGGGGTAAATCCAGTGTTTTACTCCTGCATTCCTGGTCGCTGGGGGGGTACTGCATTACTTAAATGTGTGGTTTCTTAATACTCCCAGCTCCCCTCTACATGATTTACTTACCTAGGTGGGGGCCCTGTGCTTGCATTCCACTTTCTTAGTATATGGTTTGGGCTTCTCCCTAGGGCTACTATTGCATCCTGCTATTTTACACTGTTTTCTAACCTTTTTATGCCTTTTACTGCTTATTAGTGTATATATACAGTTCATTTACTCACCTCCTATTGGAGGGTTGCCTCTCTAGTATTTTCTAAAGTACCTTTTTTTGTACAACCAAGTGATTTCTTTTTGTGTGTAAGTACTGTGTGACTGTAGTGGTATTGTATGAGCTTTGCATGTCTCCTATATAAGCCTTGGCTGCTCATCCAAAGCTACCTCTAGAGAGCCTGGCTTGTAGACCCTGCCTACACTACACTGAGAGGGAATACCTGGACCTGGTGTAAGGTGTAAGTACCATAGGTACCCACCACACACCAGGTCAGCTTCCTACAGTGTCACTGTAGTAGGTGGCAAATAGATGCTGCAGTCCACTAGTGACATTGAATGTACAGGCCCTGGGTATCTTTTACACCATATATTAGAGACTTATAAATAAGTTAATATATCAATGGGGAATATGCCAATCTGGCAATGTCTAAAGAGTTAGCACAGACACTTTACCACTGATTAGCAGGGTTAAATCGCACAGAGGTCTAATGCTTGCAAAAATATTGAGGTCAGCAAAAGACAATAAATATGGGGTGACCATGCAAAAAAAGGTAATTTCCTACAGCAGGATTATCCTGGAAGTGTGAGTTGGAGCCTACATACCCATATCTGTAGAATGCTATGAAAGTCGTCCTGCTATGACTTCTATCCTATTGATCAAGGCCTAGAAGCATCAGAATGCTAGAAAACCATGACCATATCCTGCACTCTCCATTAAAGGACCAGAGTATAGTAAGATGTACTGTGCTGAGGAGAAATGTGTCCGCCACTGTCATATGAGATGTCAACAAACACAAAATACTCACTAATGTGGCCTAAGGAGGGAACCTTGCTTTCTTGGGTGGTGGGTTCGAGAATGGACCCAAAACAACCCAAGTGTCAATGATAAACTAGACTCTGAGCAATGCAATACAGGTGCAACCTCATTGACCCAGTACTGGTGCTGCCACTGCTTACCAAAACCAGCACATATAGGTGCACTAGTTGCTGGTTGGGGCAGACATCTGAACACATACTCGTGGACCACATTGGGGTCACGCCAGGTCGAAGCCCACCTCCGTTTACTATCTGGGATTGTTTTCATGACTCCATGACAACTGGTCTCATTTTCTACCAAGAAAAGACTGTCTTTCATGGTTTTATGGCACTCAGAAATTTATAGAAACCTGCCTCAATCCAATGTACAACGAGAGACAGTCCTCAGACCCCGGTTCTGTAAACACTCTGCCACTGTAATGTTTAATTGAACCAACCGTTCCTGCTTTGCCAGATGCCTCTTGTGTTTTGTGGTAATTTCTCATACAAGCAACAATATCTCCCAAGGGAAGAGCACATTTTGTCTGCAATAAGAAATAATTAAAGTATTATAGGAACCCAATTAATAAGTTAATGGCGTCTATTATGTATGGTTTGTGGTTGGATATTGTTAGAAATGGGGTCTTTGGTTGGCAGTCAGGTTACCCCCCTGTCCAAGCAAGGACCCTCTCTCTAGTCAGGGTAAAAGAGAATCACCCTCAGCTAACCCCCGCTCACCCCCTTGGTAGCTTCGCATGAGCAGTAGGCTTAACTTCAGAGTGCTAGGTGTGAAGTATTTGTACCAACACACACATAGTAATTCAATAAAAACACTATAAAATGACACAACACAGGTTTAGAAAAATAGAAAATAGTTATCTAAACAAAACAAGACCAAAACGACAAACTTCTACCATACACAAGTCATCAATTAAAAAACAAAAAGAGTCTTCATGTGATTTTAAACACAACGCTAATGCTGTTAGTGTGACAATGTACCTGGGTGTGTAAAAAATACCCCGCACGGGTGAGTGTGCATCAAAAGGGGCTTGCGATGCGTCGATATTACTCACGAGCAAAACCGTGCGTCGGTTCTCCTTCAGTCGGGTTGGCGTGCGTTGTTTCTTCTCTCCGCAGGAGAACGATTCGTCGATCTGAACAGCACTCTCAGGTCTGGGCAGGCCTTGCGTCGTTTTTACACATCCAGCAAAATCCTGCCGCACGATGATTCGAAAACCACGCAGCACGGGTTGCGATTTCACCAGCCTCTGTCAGCGTTTCTCCACCCACGATCGTCTACTTTTCAGCTGCGTCTCGGAGTTGCGTCGATCTTTTCCCCGGACGGCGGTCTGTGTGTGGATTTCTTACTCTTGTTCTGCCAGCTTCTCCTTTCAGGTTCCCAGGAACTGGATGAGCACCACTTGGCAGGGTAGGAGGCTCAACAGAGGCTCCAAGTGCTGGCAGAGAGAAGTCTTTGCTGTCCCTGAGACTTCAACAACAGGAGGCAAGTTCAGTTTCAAGCCCTTGGAGAGTTCTTCACAAGAAGGAAGGCACACAAAGTCCAGTCTTTGTTCTCTTGCACAGGCAGAAGCAGCAACTGCAGGACAGCTCCACAAAGCACAGTCACAGAAAGGGCAGCTCTTCTTCCTCATCTCTTCTTCAGGTAGAGGTTCCTCTTGCTTTCCAGAAGTAATCCAAAGTCTGTGGTTTTGGGTGCCCTTGATTTAGCCATTTTGCCCTTTGAAGTAGGCTTACTTCAAAGAAAAGTCTCTCTTGTTTGTGAAATCCTGCCTTGCCCAGGCCAGGCCCCAGACACACACCAGGGGGTTGGGGACTGCATTGTGTGAGGGCAGGCACAACCCTTTCAGGTGTGAGTGACCACTCCTCCCCTCCCCCCTAGCACAGATGGCTCATCAGGATATGCAGGCTACACACCAGCTCCCTTTGTGTCACTGTCTAGAGAGAAGTGCAAACAGCCCAACTGTCAAACTGACCCAGACAGGGAATCCACAAACAGGGAGAGCCACAGAATGATTTAAGCAAGAAAATGCTCACTTACTAAAAGTGGCATTTTCAAACACACAATCTTAAAATCAATTTACTAAAAGCTGTATTTTTTAATTGTCAGCTCGGAGACCCCAAACTCCAGATGTCTATCCGCTCCCAAAGGGAATCTACACTTTAATCATATTTAAAGGCAACCCCCATGTTAACCTATGAGAGGGATAGGCCTTGCAACAGTGAAAACCCAATTTAGCCGTATTTCAATGTTAGGACATATAAAACACATTAGTATATGTCCTACCTTAAACATACACTGCACCCTGCTCATGGGGCTACCTAGGGCCTACCTTAGGGGTGCCTTACATGTAAGAAAAGAAAAGGTTTAGGCCTGGCAAGTGGGTACAAGTCGAATTTGCAGTTTAAAACTGCACACACAGACACTGCAGTGGCAGGTCTAATCCATGTTTACAGAGCTACTATTGTGGGTGGCACAACCAGTGCTGCAGGCCCACTAGTAGCATTTGATTTAGAGGCCCTGGGCACCTCTAGTGCACTGTACTAGGGACTTACCAGTAAATCAAATATGCCTATCGTGGAAGAACCAATTACATACACATCTTGTACAGGCGCACTTGCACTTTAGCACTGGTTAGCAGTTGTAAAGTGCCCAGAATAACAAAAAAGCAAAAACAGAGTCCAGCATGCATCAACAACCTGGGAAACAGATGAAAAAAGTTAAGGGAGATCACGGCAAGGATAAAAAGTCTAACACGTGTCTCCCCCAGCTGAAAGTAGGGGGCAACTACCCAACCTCATGGGAGTTCTCATCACTAAGGCGGAAGAATCTGGACAGAGCATCAGAAGTGGCGTGTCCTGTACCAGGGCGGTGTTCCACCGTAAAGTCCATCCCCTGTAGGGGAATGAACCACCTCAACAGTTTTGGATTCCCACCCATCATCTGCATTAACCATCTGAGGGGCCTGTGGTCGCACTGAACCCGGAAGTGAGTCCCAAAAACGTAGGGTCTTAGCTTCTTCAGCGCCCAGGCCACAGCAAATGCTTTACGTACTGTGGTACTCCACCTACGTTCCCTCGGAAGTAACCTCCTGTTAATGAAGGCTATGGGTTGATCTAGGTCCTCTTCATTAAGCTGTGAGAGTACTGCTCCAATACCATGCTCTGAGGCATCTGTTTGCAGAACAAACTCCTGGGAGTAGTCAGGTGCCTTCAGCACAGGTGCTGTGCACATGGCAGCCTTCAGGGCATCAAAAGCGGTCTAGCAAGCCTCTGTCCAGATCACCTTCTTGGGTTGCTTCTTAGAAGTCAGCTCAGTCAAGGGGGTAACAATGGTACCATATCCCTTGACAAACCTCCTGTAGTAGCCAGTGAGACCTAAAAAGGCTCTCACCTCAGTCTGGGTTTTGGGAGGCTCCCAAGCCAGAATGGTGTCAATTTTTGGCTGTAGGGGTGCCACCTGGCCACTCCCTACCTGGTGTCCCAAGTACACCACAGAACCCTGCCCTATTGGGCACTTGATTGCCTTAATAGTGAGGCCTGCCTTCTGCAGGGCCTCCAACACTGCAGAGGTGTTGCAGATGTTCCTTCCATGAGGAACTAAAAAGAGCAATGTCATCCAGGTAAAGGGCACTGAACTCATCCAGCCCAGCCAACACCTGGTTGGCCAACCTCTGAAAGGTGGCAGGAACATTCTTCATCCCAAATGGCATCACTTTAACTTGAAAGTGCCCATCTGGGGTAGAAAATGCAGACCTCTCCTTGGCACCCTCAGTCAAGGCAATCTGCCAATACCCAGACGTTAAGTCAAACGGGCTGAGGTAGGTGGCAGCTCCCAACTGATCAATGAGCTCATCAGCTCGGGGATGGGGTGTGTGCCAGTTTTCTTGACTGCATTGAGTCCCCGGTAGTCCACACAGAACCTGAGTTCTGGAGTGGCACCAACTGCAGCAGCCTGTGGGACCAATACCACTGGGCTGGCCCAAGGACAGCTGGAATGCTATGGTTAATATTTTGGATACATCATCCTTAATGCTAGCCCTGACCCTGGCAGTCACCCTGGAAACTTTCTGTTTAATGGGTGGACTGTCCCCAGTGTCCACATCATGTGTGCACAAGTGTATGAACCCTGGGATCAGGGAAAACAGTGAGGCGAACTGTCCCAACACCTGGCGACAGTCACTCTGCTGCTCTTCAGTCAGGGAGGGGGAGAGGATCACTGCCCTCCACAGACCCATCTTTTTCTCCTGCAGTCAGGAGGTCAGGAAGAGGCTCACTCTCTTCCTCCACCCCATCATCTGTTGCAAGGAGCATGGACAGTTCAGTCCGCTCAAAGTGGGGTTTGAGGCAGTTAACATGTAGGACCCTAAAAGGGTTCTGGGGAGTCTGCAAGTCCACCAGATAGGTGACTTCACTCTTGCGCTCCACTACCTCATAAGGCCCAGTCCACTTGTCCTGGAGCGCCCTAGGCTCTACTGGTGCCATCACCCACACTTTGTCCAGGTTGAAACTCGACCAGAGTGGCATTCCGGTCATACCACTGTTTCATATCCTCCTGGCTTGCTTCTAGGTTCTCCTGTGCGAGACTCCTGAAGCAGGCAGTCTGGTTTCTCAGAGCCAGCATGTAGCTAACTACATCCTAGGGGGTGTTTACTACGAGCTTTTTTCAAAGTCTCCTTCACCAGACTTAAGGATCCCCTCACAGGGTGGCCATAGATCAGCTCAAAGGGACTAAACCCAAGACCCTTTTGAGGCACCTCCCTGTAAGCGAACAGAAGGCATGGCAAGAGGACGTCCCACTTCCGCCTCAAGGGCTCTGACAGGCCCATGATCATGCCTTTCAAGGTGCTGTTGAATCTTTCAACCAGACTATTACTTTGCGGGTGGTAAGGGGTGATGAACTTGTAGGTTACCCCACACTCTTTCCACAGAGACTTCATATACGTGGATATGAAGTTGGTACCCCTATCAGATACCACTTCCTTGGGGAACCCCATGCAGGTAAAAACCCCCATCAAAGCACGACCCACCACAGGGAAAGTGATTGACTTCAGAAGAATGGCTTCAGGGTACCGGGTGGCATGGTCCACCAAGACCAGGATGAACCTGTTGCCCATGGCCGTCTTGGGATCCAGAGGCCCCACAATGTCAATGCCAACCCTTTTAAAGGGGATACTGACAACAGGAAAAGGTTGGAGGGGAGCTTTACATTTCCTCCCACTCTTGCCACTTGCCTGACAAGTTTAGCAAGACCTGCAATGTGCATCTGAGTGCCTGCGCATTAGTGGCAAGTGAAAGTGGGTGACAAGCCTCTCAAAGGTCTTGTCCGGCCCCAAATGTCCAGCTAAAGGAAAATCATGAGCCAACCCCAGTAGGAAGGCCCTGAAGCACTGGGGTACCACCAGCACACGGGCTGACCCAGGCTCAGGAACCTTAGGCTCACTATACAGGAGGTCGTCCTCCCAGTAGATCAGGTGAGGACCTGGCTCCTTGCCAGCTGCCTGGTCTGCAGCCTGCTGTCGCAAACCCTCCAGAGTGAGGCAAGTCTTCTGTGCTGCACAGAATGCTTCCCTGGTGGGCCCCCCTTCCTGCTACCACTGCGACAGCTCAGGGACAGCCCCCCATTCAGCCACCTGTTCCCCTGTAGGCTCTGGGGCATCACCCTCCTGCTCCGCCTCCTCCCGGACCATGGCAACTTCTGGGGCTGGTTTCCCGTGCCCCCTGCCTTTCTTCTTTTGGCAGTCCCCTGGGCCACTGTTTCAGGCTCCAGGGGCTCTTGACCACCCTGACGGACTGCCATTGACCTGGTAGATATGCATATCCACCCAGGCAGACCCAACATCTCCAAGTGTGACCTGTGTTCCACCTCCTTCCAAGGGGAATCCTCCAGGTCATTGCCAAGCAAACAATCTACAGGCATGGTTGGACTCAAAGCTACTTTCAAGGAACCTGAGACCTCCCCCCCCCCATTCAAAGGGAACCTGAGCCACTCTGCACAGGTGCTCTGAGTTGTCCACTGCAACTACTTGGTGAAGTACCCGGGGATCAATCTGCTCTTCAGACACCAGGTGACTCCTCACTGTAGTCACACTGGCTCCTGTGTCTCTCAGAGCCTCCACCCTCTGTCCATTGATAGTCACCCACTGGCTGTACATTTTAGTATTCTCAGGCACGAGGGTTCTCTGGACCATCTCACTGTCCCCTAGTGAGACAAGGGTCATCTCAGCTGGCTCCCACCCACCCGGAACCAACTCCTCCCCAAGTGCTACACTAGTCAAACCCTGGGACTGCTCACCAGTGGGTGTCGGTGTACTCTAGGTGCATTTGAGGTCCCCCCTCACATGACCCACCTGGTCACATGCATAGCAGTTACATGGGGGACCCCCTGCCACTGGCTTCCCTTTGGAGAACCATGGCTTCTTCTCACTGGGGGGCTGGGAATCTTTACCCTGGGAATCAGTTTGGGGCCCTTTAGAGAACCCCCCCTGTTTACCCTTACCCCCCATTCTTCTGAGAAGGACCCTGCCCACCCTTGGCGTGGTCTCCCCCATACCTCTTCTGGACCCTGATGCTCTCCCAGCAGTCCGCTTCCTGTGCAAGCTTCCTGGGGTCAGTCAGCTTGCTGTCAAACAGGTGCCCGGGCAGCTCTGGAAAAAAACTGTACAAGTGCTCCGAAGCAATCAAATTGTAAAGCCCCTAATACGTTGTTACCTTACTGCCCTTCCCCCAACCATCCAGTGACAGACTGCAAAAAGAATCAACCCATTCCAACCATGTTTGGGATTCCTTCTTCTTATAGGACCTAAACTTGTCTTTATATTGCTCAGGGGTAAGACCATATCTTGTGAGTAGGGCATCCTTCATGATAGTGTAGGTGAGATTCTGAGTTTCCCCTAAGGCTGTCAGTGTATCCCTCCCCTCTACCTCAAAGTGCTTCCACAGACCGGCCCCCAAATGAGCTTTAGGGATGAGGTTCATGTGGAGAGCAGAATCATACCCCTTGAACCACAAGTATATGTCATCCTCCCTCTTGTAATCCTTCATCAGCTCTTTAGGAATGTGCACCCTCATCTCATCTCAGGCTGCACTGTACTGTTGCTGCCACCATCTCTACTAGACTGGCTCCTCTGATCTAACTCCTTTAAGCTAAGCTCATGAGCCAGCAGTATCTTCCTTTCCTCAATGGCCATCCTTCTCTAGACTGAGCTTCTTCAGCTCCAATTGGTATTCTCTCTCTGCCTGTCGGTCCTTTAACTCTTCAGGTGTCAGACCCTTGGAGGACACACTGCTGCCTGCCCTAGAGACTCTCTCCCTGGACATAACAAGCCCACCCACTACATCATTGTGAGTGACTTGCACCTCTTCCTCCCCTTCCTGCTCCTTCTTTGTGTGCCCCTCAGCTTGTTTGGCTGTCACCCAGCGCCTTTTGCAGCTCCTCCTTCTTGAATGAGCTCTTAATGGGACAGGCAAAATCCTTACAGAACTGCTTCAACTAAGCGACTGTGTAGCTCTCCAATTTCTCTATGTCAAAAGCAGCTCCAGCTGATGCATCTCCAGATTGAGAAATGATGAAGAGTTAAAAAAAAAGTGCAAAGTTCCAAAGGCAGAAAAACAAGTACCCAAATGAAGTTTTAAAAAAAAGTAAATCAAGGGATCAGCAAGAAGTAGAACAAAAAGAAGTCCCAAAAAGAAAAGCAAAAATCACAAGACAAGCAGTATGTGGTCACATAGTGGTCTGAACTCAAAACAGTAGTGTACACTTAATCACTGTATGTCAAGTACAAATACATGTCCAATCCCAACCGCTGATCACCAATGTTGGAAATGGGGTCTTTGCTGGCAGCCAGGTTACCCTGCTGTCCAAGCTAGGACCCTCACTCTAGTCAGGGTGAAAGAGAATCACCCTCAGCTAACCCCCACTTACCCCAATGGTAGCTTGGCACGAGCAGTAGGCTTAACTTCAGAGTGCTAGGTGTAAAGTATTTGTACCAACACACACAGTAAGTCAATGAAAACACTATAAAATGACACAACACAGGTTTGGAAAAATAGAAAATATTTATATAAACAAAACAAGACCAAAATGACAAAAATCCACCATACACAACTCAAGTTATCAATTAAAAACCAAAATGAGTCTTCATGTTATTTTAAATACAACGCTAACACTGTTAGCGTGAAAATGTACCTGGGCGCGTCAATAATAACCCCGCACGGGCGAGTGTGCGTCAAAAGGAGCTTGCAGTGCATCAATATCACTCACAAGCGAGACTGTGCGTTGTTTCTCCTTCAGTCGGGTCGGCGTGCATTGTTTCTTTTCTCCGCAGGAGAGTGATGCGTTGATCTGAACAGCACTCTCGGGTCCGGGCAGGCTTTGCGTAGTTTTTACATGCCCAGCGATGTTTGCGTCAGAAATCCTGCTGCACGATGATTAAAAAACCACGCAGCGCGGGTTGCGATCTCACCGCTGCCATCAATGTTAGAAATGGGATCTTTGCTTGGACGGGGGTAACCTGACTGCCAACCAAAGACCCCATTTCTAACAGATATTATTTATTTTACAAGATAAGCAGCTGGCTGGCTATTTATTGGATAATTACCACTGGATGATTTACTGAGTTCTCAGTTTCTGACATCACACTTACTCCGTGAGTTAGCATTGGACTGCTCAACTTTGCTACAGAAGAAGTTGTAAAGAGGAGTACTTGTGATCAGTTTTGAACCTAGTAACAAGGTTATGCCCCAGGACATGATCAGTGACCAGCTATGATAATCACAATCTTAGCCCTGTAACCCCAGTCTGTTCCACCAAATTGCCTTTAACCATCTTCACTGATATATTCATGGTTGTATTTATGCTGCTTGCTATTCTAAGTTAAGTATGTGAATCTATGAAAGATCCAATGCTTTAAAAGAAATATGTTTCGGCCTCTAACTACAGTTCTCCAGCACTGGCATCTTTCAAAGCCTCATATGTAATCCTCACTCTTTAGCGGTTCATCTTCCAGCTTTATCCTTTTGTGGTTGTGCTCAAAATATGAGGTTTGGTGGCCTCTGGTAAAGTGAAGGTTAGTGGTGTGAGAAAGGCCTCTTTGTAAATGGATCCACCTCTTTTTAGGATTGTTGATGCTGGTATTGTGACTCTGCACATTGAGACACTGCAATTCAATTTGGTAGTGTATGTGCTCTGTTCCTATAACATCACATGAAACTGCCTACACCCATTTGGATTATTTAAATTTCCATTAAGACCATAGTAAGTTTTGAAGACTGTAGTGTATATTCACACCGCCCACATATATGAATGGAAAAACAATGTTGCACTATTGTGGCCTGGCTGGATTCTAGCTAAAGCACTGATGTAATACGTCAAAAAAACACATCACTCTATCATGTAGCAAACCGTATTCTATGTCCGGACCGGAGGCTTCAGATTATGCTTCTCTTTCTATACTGTCCATAAAACAGCAGCCAATGAGTTAACAGAAAAAGAAAACTACAACTCCCATGAACACTTGTAGTCCGGCCTGACCAATCCCAGGCTAGCTCCCCACTCTAAGTGTCACCATAACAACAGTCTTTCCTCTTTCTTTGCTGCTGCGCAGCCGAAGTTAAGTCCCTTTCAATTTATTCTCTTGTTGCTTGTTTTATGGTAATGTTTTTTATTCGGCCCGTGGAGCGGAGCGGGGCTGAGCGGCGCTTGGTGTAGGGTTTTCATTCGAACTTGCTTCGCGGTCCTGCCCTGCTAATTTTTTAATCACCCACATGATCAGAGGTTTTTTTTCCTCCCCTTACGATCGCGCGTTGCGATCTCAGTGGGCACATTGCTGGGACCCCGCCCGCGGCTGCGAAATCCTCCTCTGACTTCGCTGTGCGGTTTGGCGATTCCAGCTAAGGAATGCAGGTCTCCCTTGGAGGCCGACCGAGCGCTGCACTTGAGAGCAGTCCGCTCTCTGTTTCTAATTGCTGCCTGATTCCTCGCGCATGCGCTCGATCAGAGATTCCGATTTTGAATCAGATCTTCGTCGTGTGCTGCGCGTTAGTCAGCTAAGCATTTTGTCTAACCCTGGAATGCCAGATGGGGCGCAAAAACGAACAAGGCCTTGCCTAGGAGGGTGATACAGGTGCTCCCTCCACATAATATTGGGCCCTATTGAGACAACGTCTCTGTGATATTTAAGACAGATTCTTCTGCCTTTCTTTGACCTGTAGGGGTTTTCCTCCCCGCTTGAACTCCGTCTGTACATCCTACCATGGCTTATTTTGCCTAGGAGAATGAATACTATCAGGAAGAAGTGGAAGGATCCTTCCCAGAACAGATGGAGTAAATATTAGTACAGGCACTTGGCCACCATGTACAAGACTCGGTTAATCAAGTTTTAATTAAAGCATTAAAACCTTTTACACTGCCCCTGGTCAGGTATGGGTAAAGAGAGTTGATGGGACCTCCACCCTCTGGGTCACGGAGTAGAGAACCTCAATCCGAAGAAAGCGGTTTTAACATCAGAGCATCCTTAGGATCGTTATCCTCAGCTGAAATTCTTTCACAGATGGCAACTGCGGTCCTTAAGGATCACGAGTATGGTCCTGGTCTCTCGCCGCTTCTGACACATTTCCACTGTCTTCAGGCTCGCGCAAAGAGCTTTCACAATCTTTAGATTCCCAATCATATTCAGAATTCTCTGAACCCAAGCGATTGGACAAACGCAAACGTAAATCTAGACATTATGCCCCAGATGAGATGGTGGCACAGAAGAATTTATTGTTTGACCCTGAAAATATTATTCACCCTGGTCGACAGAATGGATTCCATGTGCGGAAGTGGCCCACTTTGTGCAGGACAGGCTGCGCAAAAGTTTCGACAAGAATGTGCACAGCACTTTACGCTCCGAATGTCCACTACCCTCTCTACTTGGCAAGGTTGCTGACACTCCTGCACTTGACCCCAGTGTGGCTACCTTCTTAAAAAAGTTCACAAAAGACCCCAAGAAAGGGCTTGATTGTGCATGGAAAGGCTGCCAAGACAAAATGTTAGATCTTTCAGGTCCCCTTACAAACATTTTGGAATTGGCGGTCCAAGCTAAGGAGACCAGTACGCCTTTAGATCCTGAGGCTGTTCTTGAATGGGCTCAGAGAGCCATCTGTCTCCTTGGAAACGCGAACTGTGCTATGTCCACAGAGCGCAGAAAGTCCTTTTTAATGCGCATCAACCCTAAATTAGCGGAGCTTGCCCCTTCTGGACCTGGATCCCTGGCGAATGGACTCCTTTTCGGAGACAAATTTGTTAAGGACCTGGGTAAATATGTGTCTACCTTTACAGCTCTTGATGAGGCCCAGTCTTCGATGAAGCAGATGTTCACTGGTGGCCTTTTTACCACGGCCGGACGCTATCGGGGTCGAGGGTCGGGCTGAGGTTTTCAGCAGACCTCCACCAACAATGTCCCTAGAGGTCGAGGATACTACCAGCCCTCCTCAGGATGTTATCCTTCCAGGGCCAGAAGAGGCAGAGGCCGTGGTTTCGAGGAAAGGGGTCTGAACGCAACCAAAACTCCTCTGCCTCAGGTGAGAATAATTCCCTTTACAGAGGTAACCCTTGTGGGGAGATTGGAGAGTCAGCCCAGGCATGGGGGCGCATTTCACAGGATCCTTGGGTTCTACAAATGGTACAAGGTTACAGACTGGAATTTTATTCCACCCCAATCCAAAGTCATCCTCCTCTCCCCCTCATTTTTCCCAAACAGAGAGTGCTTTTATAGACGCAGAAATCAAGGATCTTCTTCACAAATATGCAATAGTCCTCTCAGAGCCACATCCAAACGGGTTTGTCAGTACTATTTTCAAAAGAAAGGAGGAGGTTGTCGCCTCGTTTTAAACTTAAAGGATTTCAATCATTGCATAGTCTATCGTCATTTCAAGATGGAGGGTATCCATATGTTGCGAGATCGGCTTCAAGAAGGAGATTGGTTAGTGCGTCTAGACCTCAAAGTTGCCTACCTCACGGTACCAATTTTTCTCCACATCGACGTTTCCTGCAGTTTCTGTGGAGACACGAGTGGTACGAATTCAGGGTTCTCCTCTTTGGTCTATCTTCTGTCCCATGGTGCTTCCCCAAACTGCTGCGCCCAGTAGCGCAATTTATTTGAGAACGAGGTGTTCGCCTCATCATTTATCTCGATGATTTGTTAATTATGGCCCAGTCCAAAGATTTAGTCTTACTTCATCTGACCTGGGCGATTCAGATCCTCCAAGATCTGGGATTCTTGATCAACACTGAGAAGTCAGTAACACTCACCTCGCAATGTATAGAATTCTTAGGTTTTCAGGTGGATTCGGTGCAAGCCCAACTGAAGTTACCGTTGTCGAAACGGATCTCGATCAGGAGAGAGTTACGGAAAGCCCTTGTCTCTCCGACTATATCATTACAGATTTTGACCCGATTGGTGGGGCTTCTTCCTTCATCAATTCAGGCATTTTTTACTGGCCCGTTATATTATCGGGCTCTTCAGCGCCTAAAGATCCTGCACCTTCGCAGGGGTCTGGCTTATACGGATCAGATTCCGTTATCGGAGGAATCCAAAATGGAGATTGTCTGGTGGCTGAACCATATGGAAGCATGGAACGGCAGGGCCATTTTTGCGTCCTCACCAGAGATTGTGATAGAATCGGATGACAGCCAGTGGGGTTGGGGAGCTCGTTGTGGCTCGGTGGAGACGGGAGGACGGTGGTCCTTTCACATCAATTGTTTGGAGTTGCTACCGGGAGCCTTTGAGATTCGCCCGCTCTCCCCCAGCAAAGCCAGTTGTTGCTTTCTGCTGCGAATGGACAACATCTCGGCGGTGAGATATATCAGTCGACTGGGCGGGACCGGATCTCAAATGCTGGCGGAGATTGCCAAGGAGTTTTGGCATTATTGCCTTCAGAATCAGATCCATGTGATAGCAGAGTACATTCCAGGCCGCTCCAATGTGGTGGCGGATTGGAACTCTCATTTTCTGAGGGACGGCAGCGATTGGATGCTGCACCAATCGATTTTTCAGAACCTCAAAGAGAAATGGGGTTCCTGCTCAATAGTTCTTTTTGCATTCCACCTCAGTTCCCAACTGCCTCAGTTTTTCAGTTGGAGACTGGATCTTTTAGCGATGGGCTCTGATGCATTCCTTCAGGACTGGTCTCAGGACCTTCTTTATGCCTTTTCCCCATTCTCAATGATTCAGAGGGTCCTTGCTCAAGTCAAAAGACAACTAGCCAAGATAATTGTAGTGACACCTCTCTGGAAAGCTCAGGCCTGGTTTCCAGTTGCGATGTCCCTATCATGTGCACCCCCTGTTCTTCTTCCATTGTTCCTGTCATTGCTTCTGGACCCATTGAGGTTTCCCCATCCTCTAGTAGTACAAGGCCAGTTGAGCCTCATGGCTTGGAGACTTTCCGGAGACGTTGGCAAATGCCGGGAGTTTCAGGAGAAGCTATGTTCTTCTTGTCTCAATCCTAGGCTCCCTCCACCCATAAACATTATGAGGCATCCTGGAGGAGATGGGTGGGTTGGTGCAGTGAACGGAGTATTGATCCCTTGGGGGCCCAGATTTCCATGATTGCTAATTTTCTCTCGGAATTGGCTACTCAAGGTCTCACCTACAGAACTATTAATAATTTCAAATCTGCAATTTCTGCAGGCCATCCGCATGTGGACGGTAAACCCGTTGGGGAATATCCTTTGATTTCAAAAATCCTTAGGGGTGTTCGGATGTTTAATCATCCTCAAACGCGATATTCAGGTTTGTGGTGCATGGATGTTGTCCTTCGTTTTATCAGGTCTTGGCTGTGCAATGACGGCTTGTCGCGTAAGCAATTGTCTGCCAAACTTACGGTTCTTTTGTGTCTAATCTCATGTAGACGCGTATCAGATGGGAGAGCATTGGACTTGACAGGTAGAGTATTTACTCCCTCAGGAGTCTCAGTCACAATTTCTAGACGTACAAAACTGCAACTAAGTGTATATCATATCCAGCTTTTCCCCATAATCAGAAGTTGTGTGTTGTAAAATGTTTGAAGGCTTGTGAAAGTTGTACGCGAGATTGTCGCAGGGATGTAGGGGGTCAATTGTTGATTTCTCTGCAAAAACCTTATGGTTCTGTGTCAGCAGCTACTTTAGCTAGATGGGTTAGTGGCTTTTGGGGGAAGCCGGTATAGACACTTCTATTTTTGGTGCTCATTCAGTTCGGGAGCTCTGACATCTAAGTCTTTTGGGGTGGGCTCCCAATTGGAAGATATCATGGCAGCGGCAGATTGATCTTCAGACAGTACGTTCAAGGTCTTTTATCATAAGCCTATTGTTGATATAGCTTCTACTATGCTGGAACAGCTTTAAACTAACATAGGGGGTCATTCTGACCCTGGCGGTAATTACCGCCATGGCGGAGGTTGGCGGTAGCACCGCCAACAGGCTGGCGGTGCTCCGCCGGGCATTCTGACCGCGGCGGTACAGCCGCTGCCAGAAGCGGAAAGCCGGCGGTGTACCGCCGACTTTCCGCTGCCCATCGGAATCCGCCATGGCGGCGCAGCTTACTGCGCCGCCATGGGGATTCTGACAGCCCATACCGCCATCCTGTTCCTGGCGGTTCACCCGCCATGAACAGGATGGCGGTGAGGGGTGTCGTGGGGCCCCTGGGGGCCCCTGCAGTGCCCATGCCAATGGCATGGGCACTGCAGGGGCCCCCGTAACAGGGCCCCACAAAGAATTTCAGTGTCTGCTTTGCAGACACTGAAATTCGCGACGGGTGCAACTGCACCCGTCGCACCTTCCCACTCCGCCGGCTCCATTCTGAGCCGGCTTCCCCGTGGGAAGGGTGTTTCCTGCTGGGCTGGCGGGCGGACTTTTGGCGGTCGCCCGCCAGCCCAGTGGGAAAGCCAGAATGACCGCCGCGGTCTTTTGACCGCGGAGCGGTCTTTCGGCGGGAACCGCTTGGCGGGCGGCGACCGCCGTCCGCCGCGGTCAGAACCACCCCCATAATCCGCAGCCTCCGGTCCTGACATAGAATAAAATAAATTCTAGCTATTGCGTCAAGAATTTTCAAATCTATTAAGGACACGGAGGCAAGGATTATTCCACCCTTTTACTAAAAACTATGATGTTTATTAAGTGGTAAACTTTGAGATGTATACTTGTTATGATGAGATGTGTTTATAGATTTCAAGTTTTACCCCCCCCCTTGAGATTCATTCATTTCCAAATGGTATTATTGGTACATTTCCTTTATTCCTAGGTGCAAGTAACAAAGGTGAGTGACTCTTCGAACGGAGGTTGATTCGGGATCTATCCGTCGCCGATTGTTGGACAGCATGTTCTGCTGCAAGTTGATGAATCGTTGGAGAGATGTTCGTCTGAAGCAAAGAAAGAGGAAACACTGTTGTTATGGTGACTCTTATAGTGGTGTGCTAGCCCGGGACTGGTCAAGCCGGACTACAAGTGTTCATGCGAGTTGTAGTTTTCTTTTTCTGTTAACCCATTGGCTGTTGTTTTATGGACAGCAAAGAAAGAGAAGCATAATCCTCGCCTCCGTGTCCTTAATAGAATTGAAAATTCTTGATGCGATAGCTAGAATTTGTTTTCTTTTTATACAGTAGTCTAACCTTAAGTGTAGGTTGTGTGTTTCAAGTATAACACCAGGACATTCTATATATTAAAAACATTTATGTCTCTGGAATGAACAGTTACACTTTCCCATGCCTTGTTGGTTCTGTGGACCTATGTCCAAGTCCCACCAGTATTCAACTATAATATCAAGGCAAAAATATTGTTTGAGCATAATATATTGGGATTGCAAACACATCATGGGTAAAAATATCAAAAGTATATAATTTTTCTAGTTTGTTAAAAAATCTATTTAAAAGTTTAAAATGTTGTTTTCTATAATATGATTTACTATTAATTATGTTTTAGTGTATTATACTTTTATTTCATTGATTTCTTGAAACAATTATTTTTTTTTTTTATTCAAATTATTTTAACCTTTAATGCATTTTTTAGTTGTTAGGTTTATTGGGGGCTTGGCTAGGCATTTATTAAGTGTATATTAATGTTAATTGTTTAATATGTTAATTATGATAATGTTTAAATTGGTAATTATTAATTCACATGTTTAAATTGTTTTAAATTATTTAGGAAGTTTTTGTTATGGGTTGTGGGGTTTATTTGGGGATTGGTTGATAGCATTTTAATTAAAATATATTATCTGATATGAATTGATTATTGAATATGTTAATTTTAAATTGTAGTTCTTTATTACACAGTTAATAATTTTCATTTATTTATGTTTTGATTCTGGGTGTAGGGAATTATTGGGGAGTAATTTAATATTTGGAAGAAATATTAATTCCTAATTATTTTAACTGCACATATGAATTTGGTTTGTTGGGTGTGCAAGTAATTTTTAATTATCATAACCATTGTCATTAATATTGCACTTTCTACAGTGTTTTTGGGAGTGGATTTAGGATAGTAACCTTGTCCGTCTTTCCCATATATATATATATATATATATATATATATATATATATACACATTTATATATATATATATATATATCTATACAAAAAACAAAGGCAAAATACTTTGTCATTATCTAGCTCGGCGTGGATAGCAGTGTGCTGATCCTATGCTTAAAAACTTTGCTAGATAAGCAGACATTTGAGGTGAGCAAATCTAGAGTGTCGCTGGTGTTGCAGGGTGCTCCTTACTAGAGCTGCTCTCCACCTAAAATTGGGAACTTCCCAGAGTTCTCCTTTGTTTTTTTGCATAATTTATGCGTCACTCTAATCCTGAAAGGGCCTTGTTTTGATATATATATATTTATATATATTCCCTTTCCCCATTTGTTCTGTGGGGTTGGGGTAGAATTATGTTATGTTATGTGTATTTGTATAGGGTACTGAAGTAAAAATAATATATATGCACTTTTCCCAGTGTTTGTTGAATGTGAGTTAGAATAGTTAACCTGAGCTCTCCAAACTTATGCACTTTCTCCAGAGTTAGTTAGACAGCAGTAAAATCGTAAATCTGATATTGCCTAAATATATGTTTTTCCCTAGTGTTTGCTTGACTAGTATTGAAGAGTAAATGCTCCCCCTGCACATCTACTGAAACAGCTGGGTGTGGCCAGATGGTTGGCTTTCCTCCTCTTCAGAAAGAGAAGCTCCCACTCCACTTCCTGGATCCAGGGGTGCAAGGGAGTTGCTTATCAGTTTCTCCCACGAATGTTGTGATCAGCTCAGCTCTTGCAGAGATAAAGGGCCAGATGTATCAAAAGTTTTTGCATTCGCAAACGGTGCGAATCGCAAAAATCGGCCATTTGCGAGTGCAAAAACGTGGTCTGCGATGCATGAAAGGCATTCGCAGACCAAAAATAGGAAATCGCAAAACTTGCGATTTTTTTGCGTTGCGACCTGGTTTTACGAGTCGCATTTTGCGATTTGGTATTTCCAGTAGGAAATTGCGAGGCGCAAAATGCGATTCGCAAAATCCAAGTCGCAAATAGATTAATAAAAAAATCGCAAATTGCGATTTTTCGCAGAATGGCATTTTGCACATGCAAAATACCACTAAGTGAAACCAGGTGGTAACCAGATGCAACCTATATAAAGAGGCCCAGAATGCCTCAGACTCTTTTCCGCAATGGCTGCACTCTACCTCATGGCGAGGAGGATGAGGATCTTGGCAGGTTTGAGGAGAGGGAGGAGGAGACAGGAGCGCATCTTCAGAGAGCGCATTACACTTTTTGACCTGACAGAGGAGGAAGTATATGAAAGGTATAGGTTGAACTCAGCCATGATACTTGATCTGATAGCTGAGCTACAACCCATACTGCAGCGCAGAACACTAAGGACTCACAGCATACCCACCCATGTGCAGGTATTATGCTCCCTACACCTACTTGCCTCAGGGAGCTATCAAGGGGTCATAGCTGCAGCTGGAGGGGTTTCACAGAGTACCCTCTCCAGATTTTTCAATGCATTTATCAACGCCATGCTAAGCAAACTCCAACAGTACATCAGATTCCCCCACACCCCACAGGAAATACAGCAGACAAAAATAGAGTTTTACCAGATAGCACAGTTCCCCCACGTCCTAGGTGCCATAGATGGCACACATGTGGCAATCTGTCCACCATCAGCCACAGAGTATGTGTACCGAAACCGTAAATACCAACATTCCATGAATTTTCAGGTGATATGCAATGCCTCCTAAATCATAACTGATCTCGTGGCCAGGTACCCAGGGAGCACACGTGATTCGTACATCTTTCGCCACAGCGGGATTCACACAAGACTGCTAGCTGGGGAGTTTGGTGAAGGATATCTACTAGGTAATGTCACTCTGTACACTGGTGCATAGATGGCGAACCCACGTCAGATGGCTCAGTTACTCATCACACCCTCTGTCCCTTCCAGGAGACAGTGCCTACGCAGTGTGCACCTACATGATGACGCCCTACCTCAATCCCACAACACCAGCAGAACGGAGATACAATGCAGCACACAGGGCAACCCGCAACGTGGTGGAGCGCACATTTGGACTGCTGAAGAGTCACTTCCGTTGCCTCCACAAAAGTGGAGGGGCACTACAGTACAGTCCAGAAACCACATGTAGAATAGTGGCTACTTGTGCAATCTTGCACAATATAGCTACAAAATAGAAATCAGTGGACTGGACTACTTCACACACTGCTTCACATTACATGCTAATTCCTAAGGGGCTTTTGTGCATACACATATAGGGTTCCTAAACATCATTGCACTTACCTTGGCTGGTACTCGGTGTGCCGGAGGTGTCGATGTCTGTGACCCCAGTCACAGCTTCAGGGAGGAGTGTGGATTCCACCAGGTCCTCCAATGGTGTGGATGGTGCTTCTGTTGGTGGTCCGCCACCTGTACCCCTGGCCTCCGCAAGTCTCCTTGCCACCCTCTCCTTTGCATGGGAGCGCAGGTCGTACCACCTTTTTTTAATTTCCTCGATGGAGCGCTGTGCCACTCCAATGGCGCAGATTTTGGATTGGATGTACAGCCATAATCTTCTCTTTGCACTCTCAGGAACCTGGAGTGAGCTTTTTCCGAACAGGCGGTCATGGCTCCTCACCACCTCCTCAGTCAGGACCTCAAGCTCCTGTTCACTGAATTTAAGCTTGCGCTTCCTTTCAGCCTTCTCCTGTGCTGGGCCTGGAGTGTCCATCCTGGCTCAGGTGTTTCTGCTCCTGCTGAGTGCTGCTCTGCGTGGCGAGGCTGCTCTCTCTCAGGATGCTGGTTTGGGTGTGGCACCTGAAACTGCCTGGGATGACTCATTTCCTGCTGGTGATGTCATCAGGCTCCTCCAGGTGTGCATTCTCGAACTTTCTCGCAATTTGCGATTTTTTACCGAATCGCAAAAAAATCTCAATTTGCGAGAATGCACATTGCGATTCGGTAAATGGGCCTCGCAAACCACAAATAGCGATTTTTAAGAAATCGCTAATTCCGAATCGCAATTTTGTTACATGGCCAATTGCGACTCGGAAATAGCGATTTCTTAAAAATCGCTATTTGCGATTCGCAAGCTCATGTTTTCATACATATGGCCCAAAGTGTCAAAAAGGTTTGTGCTCCACCAAGGCTAAGACCACAAGAAAGAATAAGAGAAAGAAAAATATGCTTTTGCACACATGCATCATACATTTTCAAATTGTGTGTTAAAGGTTTTAGTACCCCGACCTGTCACACAGCTCTGTTCAGAGGACATTTGCATACACCTTAGAACTGCTGTAACATTGATTAGTGACTGCAGTGTTTGTAATGTGATCGATGTCAAACTATGTTAGTTTGCTATTGTCTGATTTAGGTTTAACTTAAGGGTGTGCGAAGTTTGAGTAATTATGTGACATTTCAGTTAAAGACTGTGAAATTCCAGGTAATTATGTGAAATGCAAACCGATCATTCCGTGCTATAGTTTAGAGTCATATGCATCCTTTTGCCAATTTTTGACAAAAGGATGCATTTCAGTCTAAAAAAGCATGCAAATCACAATTGTTGTGAACAACAGCAACTCGCGTGCTGGTTGTTCATGTTGCACTCCTCCAATATAATTTTACCACAAACGTCAGCGTGATCATGCAGCATGTGTAATGATGTCATTTGAGGAGTTTTGCTTAATAAGTGCAACATAAAATTCCCAAAATTACACAAATTATGGCATTATAATTTGAATTTCCCCCGGTCTAGTTTAGTTGTCTACTTCATCATTGTCTAGGACACCATTTGGAATAACACAGCCCTACCAGGGAGAACATGATGGAAATAAAGATTGAAGAAGACCCAAGAAGAGTCCTCTGACTTATCTTTCATCAACCCATACTGAATCGCACCACCTCACTGCCAGAGTTGGCCAATGTTGAGTTGTGTTGAACTCTGTTGATGGGGACGGTGACTAATTAGTACAAGGTTGTGGTTACATCAGTTCACTGAGACACAGTTTAGTTTCTTTGACACACTGTGAAGTGGCAACTTTTTATGGAGAGACCTAGCAGTGAAGAAAAGCCTATTTTTACAGTTCTGACCAGGAAATAATTAAAGTCTTGCTCTAAAGGTCTTTTAAAAAATGTATTGAAAACTCTCCTTCAGTGGTGGAGCTGAGTTATTGATAACTACATTGGATAGGCAACTTTATGAAGCCATATATTGCAAATGCCATCAACCTCCATTAGTAATTAGTTTAGTTCTCCTGGCAATGATTAAACTTAGTGAAAACCGTAGGATTGCCCCTGAAAGCAGGAAGTTCGGGGAGGGGTAACTGCTGGACACTCAGCTGGAGATGTGCCAACTGGGATTACACGGGAACATGTGGCCAAACAAAAGACCTTGGCTAGGGCCTGACTTCTGACATGGTGATGCCAACAGGAGGATTCTGTGACATACATCTTTCATCAGCGTGTCAATTGTGTCTGCTCTCAGCAGGAGAGAAAGCTGGTCCCGGATCAAATAGAAAGCGTGGTTCCTCAAATCCACAGGACTGGGCCCAGATACTAGCAGCTATAGAGAGTAAAGTCTGACATCTGCCAATTTAGACAAAGTCTTCTGGGATAGTTCACAGGCAATCAAGACAGAAATGGCTGCAAAAATGTGATGGTTGATGTTGGGAATTCTGCTGAAATTGGCCCACGGAATGTCATAAATTAATAGCACTGAACCATCAGAACACTCCTGGACCTGAAAGAATCATCAGATCATCAGAAGAAAGAATGACCCTGCCTGTTAAACGGTGTTGGGCATATTCTGCTTTCCGCTTGAACCAAGAGACCAGAGGTTCTCTGCAGTGGTCAGTTGGCTAACCTGTACTACCTCAACCACATTATAGGCTGAAGAAGTGGTCCATATTATGTGGGAGGACCAGCTGCCTAGATGGTTATAGACTGCGCTCGACCTTGTGGATAAGCATGCTGGAGAGATTCTTGAAGCATAGAGGGCTTCCCTAAAAGCTTGGAGATGTGGCAGTGAATTGGAATGACTTTCACGGCATCTGTAAAAAAATGACACTGTGCCAATTTTTTGTGGATCTGGCGACCTGAGGCAAAGCACAGATGCTCCTGGGAAAGCTGCAACATTGCAGGCTTTGGCCTGCTCAGAACATTTTCCAGTGAAGATCAAGACTGCTGAAGAACCATCCAAAAGGAGTATCCAACCACATGGAGCACTTGTTGGCAAACTCTGAACATGTAGTAGGATTCGCCAGATGTGTTCCCGTCTCAGTGGAATATTATTGTGGAGGAAATCCCCCCAGTAGAGTCTACTCAGCTGCAGGGAAGGTGTGGGATGCAGCTTGTAAATCCACAGTAGGTGCAAGGATACTGCGTGCAGTCGTGGGAAATGTGCCTGTTTTGTCGAACTTAGGGACTGTGTGGAAACACAATTCTTTGATGCTCCTCCATGTCTTGGCAGTGGCAGACGTTCTAATTTGTGCCATCTGAACAGGGATAGCCTGATCCAGCTTTTGCTTCCAATACCAGCGAAAGCTGGCAAGGTACATTAACACTGAAGAACTTTGATGGATTTTGTTCTGAAGGCTGTGAGATTATTAGGTAACCACATTATAAATGTTGATTGGTCCCTTGTCTCGTGCTGAGCTGCACAAGGCTTATTTCTTAAGGTTCTCGTGTACACATTGTGCTCTGTTTTTGGAGTTGCTAAAGTTACTACTGTGACTACGATATTTGCAATGTGTGTGATGTGTTGACACACTTGTTTAGCACTGATCTGATTCAGTGAGGGATACCCTGTGCCTGGAAATACATTTCTGGACAGTATCCCCCCACCCCCTAAATCAAGCTACGATTAATTGTCCACATAATGGGAAAAGACTATACCGACTCAATTTTTCTGGGTTATGTTCCACACAGAATTCCGTCTTTCCGTGAATTAACCCTAAAGTGTCCCCGCCTGCGCTGAAGAATGATAAATGGGAACAGCAGTCAGGGTGGGAGAAGGAGATGGGAGGGTGACAGGGGACGGGGTACAGGGTGAGGCCTGGCATGGGAGCATTACAGGTTCTCCCGTGGTATAGGAGCGGGTCACGAGGCCTGTACTTGTTTATACACTTTTGCAGGTAAGGCGCCGAAGGGTCGAGGATGTCGCCATATTTGCCTAGCATCAAAAACTTTCAGGAAGTGTGTCTCATAACGCTTGACTCCCCAAGTGGCAAACTAACCATTAGGACACATTCCCGCCACCTGTGGAGGGCTGTTGCTGCCTGGGGTGTGTGCAGGTTTGCAGCATAAGCACTGAGAACAGCGCAGCCTTCCACACCCCCTCCATCTCCCCAGTCTGTTTCTCTTGCAGGGCTTATACCATACCAGCAGGGGGCGTACTTACCACAGGTGCAGCTGGTGAAGTGATACTAAGGCCCAGGGCCCTCAGGGGCTCACTGAACCTTGATAACTCCTACTTCTGTCATGTTACTTGTGTAACAATACACAGCCTCAGCTGTCTCTCAAATGCTCAAATGTCAGTCCTTGTCATGCTGCTGTACTGCAGACTACTCGTATGTTTGGGGTTCCTGGCAAGTGCCCCCCACAAATCACATCTGACACTATTAGACTTGCTTTGTGGGAGGAAGGGAGCACCTAGGTTCCACCTCAAACCACTATTCTGCATCTGCAGGTCACCTTTCCTGACACGTCACTTCCGGCCGCAATTTCTTTACACTCAGAGGGGAGGGTAAGGAGTTTAATGGACGTTTTGCCCCCTGGATAACCCTCTTTTCAGTTCTCTTCCCCCAGCAGCATTGGGAGCATCGGATCATGTGAATTCCCACTCTCAGAGACACTTGTTACTACTCCTATAGCCTGCTAAACAGCATTAAAAGATAGGCCCAGATTTACAAGAATTTGGCGTATCAGTACTGATGCACCAGATTTCTTGCACCCCCCCACACCTCCTAACGACTCCATGGGTGCGTCGTATTTACAATACCGCGCACCATGGCACACGTTAGGCCAATAGCATCAACATTTTTTACTCCATTGTGGTGCTTTGCTGCACCAGCATCAAAGATTTTGACGCTAGTGCAGCAAAGTGCAAGGAGGCCCATCCATTTCAATGGGTGTGTCCTTTTAACCCCCGCTTTGAAGAGGCGTTAAAAATTACGCCAAAAAATGTGCAATGAAATCTTGTAGATTTCATTGCACCATTTTTTTGGGGCCTCCTAGTGCTGGAACGCCCCCCTTTGCATACATTATGCCTGGCGCAGGCATAATGTGGCGCAAGTGGTCGCAAAGTTGTGCAATGCATGCATTGCGCCACTTTGTAAATATGGCACATCGATTTTTGCCTCGTTGAGCCACATTAGCATTAAAAAAATTACGCTAATGTGGTGCAAGGAGGCGCTAGGGCCTTGTAACTCTGCCCCATGACCTTTGCCATCTTCCTTTGAAGTTGCTCAACCTTCTTCATGAGAGTTGGAGCCAGATACAGGGCTGGTTAGAAGGACTGACCTGGTGGTGGCCCAGACCCGCTACCCTGGGGATTCCCACAGTGATCTTTTACAGGGTGTGATCGATGGCAGTCAATTGGTTCTGCAAGCAAGGACAAAGCAGGAAGCGGATCCTTGGTTACTGGATCTGTAGACATACAACTCTACGCAGCTAGTCATGCTGTTGCATGATTATTTCTTATGCAAATATTCCTAGGTCCTTGGACCTGCTCGTATGATCATGCACACACTAAAGGTGTGTAAATGTTATGCCAACAGTATGTGCTTTGTCATGGATGTAAGAGATGTGTAAAATATAGTTTCCACTCTTGGCCACGCAATGTTATACTTTAATGTAAAGTAAATCAAAGATACGCTCTACTTTTGAATAAGATCAAGTTCCATTTGAAAATAGGTTCAAGCCAGAGCTAAGCATGATGTCCAAGGTCCCACCTGACCCCTTTTTTAGAGTCCAAACTTATGTAAACACAACATCCCATTTTCCTTTCCTGCATGTAGGTTTACACCAGAGCCAAGCATGCAATCCCAGGCTGCACCTTTGTAGGGTCAAACCAGAGCTAAGCACGGCATCCCAGGTTCCCCCACTACATCCCATGTAGAATCATACCAGACATAAGTAAGACACTCCTTCTCCACCCCTTTTTTAGGATCAAATCAGAGATAAGCACAGCATCCCAGACGCCTCCCTGCTCCATCCCCTTTGTAGGTGTCACGGCTGACACGGCTTGTCCATGAGCGCAGCCGTGCCAAGGAAAGGGGTTATTGCACAGGACGTAGTCTAGTGTTTTTTTACTGTGTCCCGTGCATCAGATCGCCACGTCCACCCCGAAAACAGGGGATCTTGTGGTTTTGGCATTCGGGCACGGCTGGGATACAAGCCATGCCCAGAGGTCAGCACCTTGACTGGTATTCTAATAGCTACCAGTGTTACTTACCATGCTTATGGTTACCTGCTGAAATCTTCATCTTCTTCGTCTAGCTGACAGTCCAACCTGGAAGTTGGGTACTTGCTTGGGCCCTTGTCACTCAGGGAGCCCTGGAGTGAGCTCATATCTTCATGCTGCATCACTGCAATGTAGGAGGAACCTGGGGACTTGTAAACGAAAAGTAAAAGACACTGTACCAACAGAGAAAATGTTTCTACAAACTGGTCAGGTGCTCGCACAAATTTGATGTGGAAATGTACTTGCCGTACTGGATAGCTGTGCTTGAGAATCATCACTTCCAGAGATTCTGCAGTTCCTGAAACGATTAAAAACTCTATGTGAGAAATAAAAAGGTGCTCATTTTTCTGTCTTCTCCTTTTGCCAAGATTGTGGCCCTAAAGTCTTGTGTGGGACATCTTGGAGTTCTGATACACATGCCAATATTGACTGCTATCTGGAAGTAATGAGGGAATGAGCTCATACCAGCATGGCATCAGTCCTCTCTGTGTGGTTTAATCAGTAATAAGAGGGTTTCTGTCAGGAAGTTACATATGCCACTACATTTCATCAGAATTACTTAATAATGGTCTCGTTTGTGTTTTTACAGGGTTCATCACGTGCCTGCACTCTTCACCTACAAGGTCAAAGTGAAGAGTAGGAGAGAGGGAAGTCTTTGGTAAACTGAATTCAGGGGTGGCAACAGGATTATTCTTAAGAGGCGAGGGTAACTGGCCTAATCCTCTCTAGTGAATTTACTCGTAATTACCACATAATTACTCATAATGATGTGTAATTGTGCGAGAAGCGTATTCCAGCATTTAGTTCTGTGTTCTTAATGCAAACTGCACCCGTGAGTCCAAAATGGGTCTGAGGGTGTATTTTGCATTACGCAAATGGTACACAATGCTGCAGGACGTGAATAGCAGCAGCCGCTCGCTCTCTCTTAGTTTGTTGTTCCTGTGCTCCTAAAGTAATCTTAATTACTCAAGCTGGCGTAATCGCATACTTTCGGTAATTTCGCATGCAAGAGTAGTGCATAATTACTGAAATTACTCCGATTACTCCGGCGTAAGTAAAATTTCTCTCAGGTCTGTTATTCTCACACCGCCTGTCAGAGTACCACTACGTATCATTTCTCTTTGTTCGATGCACATAGAGACCTGCTGCAGCGGCCAGAAAAGGAGCCATGCGGAAGTGCCAGACTAGTACCGGCCCTGTTCGACTCTTCAGTCTGCATGCGGATGGAGTCAGTGGTTGGGTGGCCTAGGGAGCTTCTGTGATCCCCTCTCGCCCCCACGGGATTGCACTGCCTAAAGCAGAAACAAAAGTACTGGTTAGTGTCATAGAGTTAGTCGGGTACCAGAAGTAGGTAGGGCACTTCAGGTTCACACCCCACCCACTTTGGGGTCAAACCTGAGCTAAGCGTAACATCCCAGGTTTCCCTGCTCCATACCCTGCGTAGGGTCAAAGCACAGAGGTAAGTAAGGCACTCCAGGTTCCCGCCCATCCCATGTTTGTGGTCAAATCAGAGCTAAGAACGTCCTTTCTGGTTTTGCCCCGCTCCCCTCCCCCTCCCCCTTCAAAGTAAGGGTAAACAAAAACCAACCATGGATCAGTGGCGGCTGGCAGCTTTAGGAGGGAGGGGGGCGGGCAGGACACACACACACACACACACACTCTCTCATTCTTTCACATACAGATACGCACGCACGCACATCCATTAACAACACTCATACCATTCAAACATGCACGCACGCACCAAAGATTCATTTTAAAAGATCGCACACACTCATTCTTTCACACACACATGTACGCATGCACGCACATCCATTAACAATACTCATAACACTCAAACATGCATGTGCGCACCAAACATTCAATTTAAAACATCACACACATTCACACACACACTTACCTTCAGCCTCCAGGTCCCAGGAGGGTTGGGACTGCTGCCTTCCCTCATTGGCTGACCTAGGAAGGCAGCTGTCCCAGCCTCGTCACAGAGTGGGATGGGGTCAGTGAGACTGCTGACCCCACCCCACTATGTGACGAAGTGTCACTGATTGACACTCGCCCTGGGCACTTCAGGGCTTAAACTGAAGCACCCAGGGAGAGTGTCAATTGGTGACGCTTTCCTCGTCACCCAAGGGAGGGCCTCGAGGCACCTTTGCTGAGCCGATGAGGTCACGCCCATAGGAGCTGTGACCTCCTCGGCCCAGCAAAGTTCAGCTCAGGCAGCCAGGAGTCTGCGCATGTCTGCTCCTGGCTGCCTGACCTGATCATGGAGAGTGTCTGTCAGGCTGACCTTTGTTCAGCCTGACAGACACTCTACATGAGGGGCAAAAGGTGTGGGGGCGTGGCCCCTCCGCCCTAAAGGACGGGCCGCCACTGTTTTTCTCTGCTCCCCCTCCTTGTTGGGTCAAAGGACAGATGAGCCCAGCATTCAGGGCGTCCTCCCTCTACCCCCCACCCATGCGATTTTGTGTTGTTGGATTACATTTGAGAGTTTGCTGAAAGCAGCTGAAGGTTGCCGCCACCCTGAAACACAGAAGAGCTGCTACAAGGCAGCGTGAGCGGAAAGCGAGTCTGAAAAGTATGTTTTCTGCTTCCAGTGCTGTTGCAATTAAAAAAATATTACTATATCTACAACCAAGAAAGGTTAACACGTCTAACTTCAGCTGATGGGAGACGAGCTTCGCTTGGCCCTTTGAGAGACCGCACTGGACGTCAAGCTGCGCGCGACCCCTGGTACCTCCTTTTACGGCTAATCGATGTTATTGCCGCTGTTAAGGCGCTGAGCTTGTCGTGAAATACATTTCCTTGTTATGCCAGGGGATAGCGGGGATATTACCATATAAATAGAGAGGCCTGGCTTCCTTACATATAACAATGCTCTATAGAAAACACCGTAAATGCAATTTTAAATCCATGTTTGTTGGAATGCTCTTCGCATATTTTCCAGATGTTACTTGTCTTTCGTGCTCTGCTCCTTCGAGGCAGTGTCACGCCTGGTTTGCCTAATTTGTTTCTAGAAAGTTTTTACACAGTGTCGGGATGGTCGAGTTATTTGGGCACCAGTCAGGCTTGCTCTTATTTTTGGTTCTCAATTCTTTATTGTATTTTCAAGTTACATCTTCTGAAAGATATAAAGGTAACAAGGCACAAAAGTATATTACATGTCACAAAACATAAGCCCGAGAGAATGAGGCTTCTGCTGGGAGGTGCGAACCAAGAATTTTTATTTTTTGAAATAACACCAGAGCAGTTTTTATCAAACCTTTCTAGATCATTATCGAAATTATTTTCACAGTGTCACTCAATGTAGAAATTTGTTCAATGTATCAAATTAAAGTATATAAAAATGTAAAACAATGAAATATTTAAAAAAATGATGATCAATATTTGTATGTAAACTATTGCACATTTTATATGATCGTTCTGTTGTTGCCCTCATCACTTTAGCCCGACAATAACCTTTCACAATATGTCACCGAGTGAAGTGCTGTGGTGTAATTGTCTCACCAGACAAGTATGGCTTTGTTCCTCGGCTCATTGTGTCACTGGACGCAAGCTACGCCCGACTGACAAGTATGGCTTTGTTCCTCGGCTCATTGTGTCACTGGACGCAAGCTACGCCCGACTGACAAGTATGGCTTTGTTCCTCGGCTCATTGTGTCACTGGACGCAAGCTACGCCCGACTGACAAGTATGGCTTTGTTCCTCGGCTCATTGTGTCACTGGACGCAAGCTACGCCCGACTGACAAGTATGGCTTTGTTCCTCGGCTCATTGTGTCACTGGACGCAAGCTACGCCCGACTGACAAGTATGGCTTTGTTCCTCGGCTCATCGTGTCACTGGACGCAAGCTACGCCCGACTGACAAGTATGGCTTTGTTCCTCGGCTCATCGTGTCACTGGACGCAAGCTACGCCCGACTGACAAGTATGGCTTTGTTCCTCGGCTCATCGTGTCACTGGACGCAAGCTACGCCCGACTGTCACTGGACGCAAGCTACGCCCGACTGATGAGCTCTAATCAGGGCAAAGCCAATCCTTCATTGCTTCTGTTCCGGTTCAGGGAGGGCCTGGCCTTGCAGTTCGGGCTGGACTGTTCCCATTGGAGCAGGGTCAAGACTGATTTGCACATAGCTAGGTTCAAATGGAGGCAGCATAGTGGGCAAAAATGATGGACTCGGGTGTGCCCCGAGTAATTACTAGGGTGGGTGGAAATGGTGGAGTTTCACTCCGTGGAATTCCACGGACTCACATGAATACACAAGATTCAGTGAAGGACCATTAGTGGTAGGGATGCAGCACATCACGCTGCTTCCTCTGATTTTCAGCACTGGTAATGTGTTCTGCACTGTAAAATCAGGGTGAACTGCACCACGCGGCATGCCAGAGGGCACTGCTTCTCTCTGCCACTCCAGTAGATTTCCGACTTGAGCGGGAACTTTCTCAGCGCAAACGGCCGTGACATGCCGTGACTGCCTACACTGAGAAATCTTGTCGGGAGGCATTCTAGTCCCCAAAAATCACACTAGGGGACGTAGTTTCTCGCTTGTGCCTGCCAACGTAATATTGGCAAGCCGTGTGTGAGGAAAAACTCCACCATGCGGTGGATGGCAAAGTTTCGCTGGAACTCCGCACTCCAAGTAGAGTGCATAGAGGGCAAAAGCACAGAGCAGATTTTTTCACCCAACCGTAGTAATTACAAGTAGCTATGATTAATTCAAGCATTCCATCCATTACCTTGTTTTTGCTCTTTAGTAAACATGTCAAATGCAATTATAAAATGTGTTGTACGTGAGTGGATCAAGGATGTAACACCCCCGTGTAGTGCTTGCTCTTGTATCATTTCTCAGCATCCCTGTTCGTCCTGAAGTGCTGCAGCTGTGTGTCTCGGAGAAGCAGCAGTGAAATCCTGTTTACAATCAACAGATTGCAGCTTCACCGGTGCATCCACAGGAGACAGGGGGCCCAGATTTTGGCACTTTATCCGGTAGGAGGGTGGGACATGAAATTAGACCCCAAATTGTTTTCCTGTGTGAATCCTGGAATTTTGGTCTCAGAATATACCTGAAAACACTTGTACAGGTGAGTCTAATATTGGCTATAAAGATATCACATAAGAGGGGACCTCTGCTCCTACCTTTAACACTTTGCATTGCCCCTATAAACTCTCGCATGACTCACAAGCCTATGAACGGGTTACAGGACCATAGGATTGCTCGTCACAATATGTTTCAGGTTCAGGTAGAAAAGAGAAATTCATTCTTGGATTACGTGAGAAAAACATTCTGCAATTTTGTCCACCCTTACACAGAGCATAAACACGACTATCGAGTCAAAACCGCTGCACTGGGAGAAGCGGCATGATATGCAAAGCTCCCCATGGAAGACCTCCTGTGTGGTTATCTGTAGATTAAATATCCTAGCACAGCACACAGTGCTTGGTCCAGGCCTCACTGTTCCTCTGCCCCTAGCTTCTTCCTGGTTTCTCTTCCACAGAGCATGAGGTGATGTCTGGGATGTGTGGATTCCTGCTACCTTCTCTAGTAGTAAATAGGAAGACACCCCAGAGGCCCCATATGGTGATATGGAGCTCAGCACACCTGTGCCACTGGAAGGACCTTAGAGCGAGTCTTGTTGCTAAGATCTCCCCTGTGTGGCGGTGATGGTATATTCCCTGGTGAGGTATGACCTCATCTGGCGGCGCTGGGCCGGGACTCATCTGCAGAGATGGCGTTCTCTACAATGCAGAGATCCCTTCTTGGTACTTTGTTAATGAGCTGCAGTGGTAAGAAACATGTCTGACTCAGTCATGTCAGAGTTTGTGGGTCTCTGTAAACGGGGTGTGGGTACTCCCAGCTCTCTCACGCAATGGCGTAACACAAAATGATACCCTCTGCAGAATGTGATGAATGCCCCATGTGTCTCCTATATCTTCGAGATAATCATTGTCCGTTGGCTGAACAAGGGGTCCCTTGAAGTGTTGGGGCCCCCTGGAGGGTCGAGGGCCCCCTCTGATCCAGAGGGGCTGACGGAACCCACGTTAACACCCCTGCTCTTACCTCGCTCTTTAATGCAGGAGAGCAGCTGGAGTGATAGGAGCCTAGGTACACAACATGTGCAGTGGCGCCCGATCCTGTAACAACGAAAATATATTTTTATGAGTGCTTCGTATTCAGACCTTTCACTCACCCCAAGCCTCATCTTACCACTATGATCACCCTAATCCATTTCAGGAGACTCTTCCCTCCTCCATCTCTCCTTTTACTCATCCTAAACCTCAGGTTCTGGCCAAAAGAAGCATTATGCTAATACCAGAGCTTTGTTTTAAGCTAAAAAAAAAATGAGCTGCAGTAAACCGCTCTGTAATGGGCCTTCACTAATATGTTTTGTCATTTATATCCTAGTGAGAGTATGGGTCAAAAGGGAAGGGACTTCAAATACTATTCAAAACCCCCACCCTCACTTCTAATAATCGCACTGTGGGTACTTATACACGTTAGTAAGGCCTGCCTGATCAGAATTGTATGTTTGGCATCATGTATTATTTGATTGCAACAGTAGCAGAACTTAACTGCAATGTTTAGAAAAGTGTAGACATATTTAAACATTGCTAATTTGATAGAATAATTGTGAAAAATTCTGAGGGGGGGAGGCGCAACGATTTATTTTTTTCCACTGGGGGAGGTTGACGGTATTAAAAAGTTTGAAGACCACTGCTCTAACCTCTGTCAAGAACTGAGGAGAAAGTGTTAACCTTTGACATAGGACAGGAGAGAGAAGGAGATACCAATCTATTGGCTGCATGGCACATTGTGAAACCGGAAAAACTGGGATCAATCCCTGCTCCCTGCATGACCAACTTTTGTGATCAAGGAAAATGTTTTACTTCGCGGAGCCTCCTTTTTTTTCATTACCACATATGAGATCAGCTTCAAGTTCCTGACTTCAAGATGTGTGCTGTACCAAAACCTCTTGCATTTGATTTAACCTACTAAAATACATGGGAGATTGCAATCAGTGTATAAAAGTCTGTCTCTAATTTACTTATTACAGGCCGCTTGTTACACGTTTAGCCACTTGTAATAAAGAAATGACGTAGCAGGTCAACGCTAGTAACTTATTACAGGTGAGTTCTGAGTCGCAATGCCTGCAGCCACAGCCGGCTGCTTAGGGGAAGCCAAGTCACGAGGCATCACTACAGCTACTGTTTAAACAGTGACAGGGAAACCTGGCTTTTTTAGGGTCGAGCACACAAGCCCTGTTGTAATCTCTCGTTGGGCTTTTAACCACACCCATGTCACGCCTGTCACTTTCATTGGTTTGTGGGCTTGTCTTTTAGAATCCTCTTGGTTTCATTAGTGAAAGGCATGCATACGTCATGCCTATTCCAGTGTTTAGCCCACCTACACAGCACCAGTAAACTACTGAAAACATACGAGGCTCTGTGTTTTCAGCCTGGTTTTTGCACCACTTTATCTTTTTATTTTCTACTTGTTTTTTAAAATTTCAATTAATGTGGCAAGAAAAGCCCGGTACAACTTTACAACGCTAATAGGTCAAACTCAAGCAAATGCGATACCAGTTGCATTGCAAATGCTTGTTCTCCTTCTGCTTTGTAATTCTAGATGAACAGTGATGAGCAGAAAGGAGATATTTATGGCATCATGATTATTTTTTGCCGACTTAAGGTAATTATAAAGAAATATTGCATCTCTCTGCATGTTAAAACAACAGTATTTTTTAATCTGTCTTGTATTAAACTGATTCCAACATATTTTGCAATAGATATCTAACTGCTTTTTTGGGTTGTTAAATTTTGAACTATAACTTATTCCTTTGTTCTTCATGTTGACAAACACTGTATATGTTTCATAAGACTGAGAAACATGCCAAGGATTTAAGTAGTTTGTGGGAAGGATGATAGTGAGACAATGTATAACAACAAGTTTCAAGGTTCATGTTTTAAAAGTATCACTTTTAATAAATGTCTCTCAATGTAGTAATCTAATTTGATATATTAAAGTGAAGCCGTTCTGCATATTAAAGAAATACACTTTTTGGATTTTAAAAAGTGTTTATCATATTTTTGCATTATGGTTTTTGCACAATTCACATGGCAAACGTTTGCAAGAATTGGTTCATGCACGAGCTCTTAGAGCCAAGCCAGACCCTTGGCTTGGCTGTGGCTCGGCTCTCACTGTTATTTGTTTGGTCTCCCACCTCTTTCACTAGGGTGGCATGGGAAGAGCCCCAATACATGAGTGAAGGTGTTGAGCCACTGCAAACTACCCCAAGGTTAGAGGTCAAATACACATAGCCATCTGTCCACCAACTGCAACTCAGAATGCAGGCAGCAACCTGAAGGGGGAGTGTTGGACTTGTCACTTTCTGCAAGGACATACCTACATTTTATGCCTTCGCTCTCATATTTTCTGAACCTGTTTTTGTTGGATTTTAGGATTCTGCTCACTTTACCACTGCTAACCAGTGCTAAAATGAGTGTGCTCTCTCTTAGGAACATGGTAGAATTGGCTCACACCCAATTGGCCTATTTAATTTAGTGTACGTTCCTAGTAAAGTGGTGCTGCACATGCCCAGGGCCTGTAAGTTAAATGCTACTGGTGGGCTTGCAGCACTGATTGAGCCACCAGCTTTAGTAGCTGTTTACACATGTCTCATGCCTGCCATTGCAGCCTGTTGGTGCGGTTTTAAAGTGCCAGTTCGACCTGGGAAGGAAAGCCTCTTGCCAGACCCAAACCTCCCTTTTTAATACATATGAGTCACCCCTAGGGTAGGCCCTGCACTGCCCAGGGAACAGGGTGCAGTGTATTTAAAAAGTTGGGTGTGCACTTTTAAGTTTTATATGTCCTGGTAGTAAAAGAAAGTCTTGCATTTGTTTTTCACTACTGCAAGGCCTATCTCTCCCATTGGACAATAGTGGATTACCTTACTACAGTTAATAAGTCATAACTTTCAACTGAGAGTAGGCTGACAGGTTGAGTTTGGTTTCTAAAGAACTGTAATTCAACTATTTGATAGTTGAAGCTGATTTTTTGTCACAATTCTGGAAAAAGACACTTTTAGAAAGTTGGCATTTTCTTGTCTTGTCCTAACCCTTTGGTGCCTGTAGCCTGTTCTTGGGACACATCACTAATGTAGCTAGCAGTTGGTTTTTGTGTATTGCTCCAAGACAGTGAGAAAAGGTAAGCTATGTGCTGGCAGGATGGGCCACTGTGAGTTGATTAGGGGGAGGAGCTGTCACCTAGCATACTTGCACATCACAAAGGCTCTGCCTGAGCACTCTCAAAAAGGGGTTGGCTCTGCTCTTTTGTGACACCAATCAAGCTAGGGCCAGGACAGGAGGGAAGGACATAACTGACACCTCAGGGGGATGGAAACCTCTAGAAGCTTCCTCTATTTCAAAGTGGGCATCAGGTATAAATATTAGACTATTAGTCCCAACTCTTCAGTACACTTCTGGACGTGTGGATACTCAGCTAAGAAGGACTGCTACGCTGCTGAAAAGACTGCCACTCTGATGGACTCCTGCTCACAAGGACTGCTGCCCCACTGTGCTCACCTGTGCCCTGCTGCCATCTTGCCTGTGTGAGAAGGGTGGAACCTGCAAGTCTAAACCCAGGATCCCAGGGTGACACCAACGGCCAGTTGTCTGGCCTCCTGATCAGAAGCCTCAGGGAAGAACAAGCTTCCAACAACATTGAACGCAGCACCTCGACTCTGCCATCTGTGAGTCGTGTCCTCCCATGTGGTGCAACCGCAGTCCTGGACCCTTGGAAGTGGACGTGAAGGTGTTCTGCCAGCCCATCTGTGGATTCAGCAGAACTGATGCATCATCTCTTCAAAGCGGCACATCTCCTGCAGGACCAGCGCATTGCCCTCAGAACTGAAGCATTGCCTCTGCTGCACAGACTTCACCCATTGCAGCCCATCGGAACCACTGCTGTGTGACGTATCTCCACGCAAAAACATTGCCTTGCCTAACGCTGCCCATCCAAACTGCCACTGCGTAACACATCTCCAAACAAGGACATTGCCTACCCCAAAGCGGCCCATTGCAAGCTTTGCTGCGTAATGCAACTCCACACAAGAACATCACCTCAGTCAACGTAGGCCATCAGAACCTCCTCTGCGTGGCACCTCTCCACCTCCCTGGAACTGCCACTGCATGCCGCATCCCCAACACGGGACTCTTCATCTTTCGCAACCAGGACTTAAGGTACTCTTGTTCAGTGGACTTAAGTAGGTACCGTGCGCCATCGTGGACGGCTTGAACTTGTGTCCTTGTCCCACTTTGGCACGACCAGGTAACCACAGTTGGTACTTTGTACTTTTTTGTGCCATTTTACTGAAATCTTTAAAATTGCACATCTCTGATTCTACTGGTTGGATTTTTGTCATTTCAGTCTGGACTTATTGATTAAAACTTACTCTATATTTCTAAAATTGTGTGGGATTTTTCTTGAGCTGTGTGTTCACTTTATGACTGTTGGAAGTGCTGCATAACTACTTTACCCATTGGTGCTAATTTATAACTGACTGCTCTGTGCCAATCTACCAGTGGATTGAGTACAGGTTAATTTGGGATTTGCTTGTGACTTCACCCTGACAAGGATTGTGGTTGCTGCTTGAGTAGGATTTCACCACCCTCAACCCATAACCCAATTTGTCATACACAGCTTTAACTCAGCAGGCACACAGTGGCAGATGCCATATGTGGAACTCATTACCATTGTGCCCGTTGTGCTGGAAGTGCCCATGAAGTATACATATTCAGGCACAGTGGCGTACATGCGAGCCTGTCACATGCCAACGGTTGGTAACCACAAAAGGGCCAGGTGCTTAGTGAGTAAAATCCATGCAGACCCAAAACCTCACATGACCCACGTGGACTCACATCCGAAACTCATGCCATGCAGGAGGCTGTGCACTTGGCACCTGGCCTTGGATGTTTACACCTTGCATCATGCCATTGTGTGAGACATGGAAACAGCATGCAGCTCTCTATTGGGGCAATTACAGACCAGCCTTTGGCACAGGGACATCTTGTTATATGTGTTTACATGGATCTGCAGGAAGTTCTGATCCCTGAGCCTGTGATCTCTTGCCAAGGGATTGGCGACACATGCCGTGTTGCACAATGGTGCCATGCAAAGGTCTGCTCGCTGAGATGAGGAAATACCACCTCCTACCGCGGCGAGGGTGAAGAAGGCAATACTGGCAAAGGCGGAGCTGGGCAGACACCAGGGCTAAACAAGTACCTTGCAGGTGAGCAAGTACACAAACTAAACTTCATCTGTACATCACATGGCACCACAGTTGTATTCATCATGCCAGCAGAGTGAATAAACACAAGTGTGCTGCTAACAAGGCTCACAGTTTTAGGTTTGTACTGCTCTCTGCACATCAATTCAGAAGAAAGAGCATATTTTATCTACTGCATTTATACTTTAGAAGTGGAAGAAAATGGAACATAAGCACATTTTTGAGCAACTCTCAATGTTGTCAGATATGACTGCCTGGTTAGAAGCTGTGCAGACTGACAGCATGAGGCAGAATGGCATCATGGGACAGACTGACATCATGGGCAGAGTGACAGCATGGGCAGAGTGGCATCATGGGAAGAGTAGGAGGCAGGGCAGGCACACAGCATGATGGAGACTGGCAGCATGGGCAGATTAACACCATGTGGTAGACTAGCGGGATGGGGCAGACTCGTGTTATGGGACTGACTGACAACATGGGACAGACTGGCAGCATGGGCAGAATCACAGCATGGGGCAGTATGCAGGCATGGGCAGACTGGCAGGAAGGGCAGACACACAGCATGGGGCAGACTGGCATCCTGGGGCAGACTGACAGCATGGGGCAGAATGACATCATAGGGCAGACTGACAACATGGGGTAGAATTACATAATGGCCTCATGGGGCAGAATTACATCATGGGGCAGACTAGCAGGAGGGGCTGATGGAGAGCATGGCCAGACTGGCAGCATGGCATAGACTAGAAGAATGGGGCACATTGGCAGTATGGTGAATTTAAAACAGGAGTGAGATTTCCCAATGAAGCTTAAACACCTGCAGATGCTCTCGTGCTTGCATTACAGTGGTGGTGTGCTCGGATAGGTTACCACAGAGTATATGGCTGCTTATGGAGCTGACACCCACAGGCGTCCAAATGTGGGCTTACATTTATCGCTTAAATAAAGGTGGAGCTATACTGATTACAACTCCATTTTGTTTCATGAAACAGAAAATAAATATGGATACTGTAAGATATTGGGTGATTAACTTAGTGTTCTTAATGCCACATCCACGTACCATTGTCAAGGTGCACATAAGAAGAGCTCATACATGACCCTTGACAATATATATCTAGCTCTGTTGGAAATGACCCTTTTTGCAGGGTTATTCCCAAACGTTTTGCCTTCTTCCTCCTAATTTTTTTTACCTGTAGTTGCTGGTTTTAAGACTCCGTACCACTGCTGACCAGTGCTAAAGTGAAAGTGCCCCCTGTCTAAATTGTATTGGTGATTGGTTTCTCCATGACTGGCATATTTGATTTACCAGTAAGTCCCAAGTAAAGTGCACTATGTGTGCCCAGGGCTTGTAAAACAAATGCTACTAGTGGGCCTGCAGCACTGATTGTGCCACCCACATGAGTAGCCCTGTAAACATGTCTCAGACCTGCCACTGAAGTGTCTGTGTGTGCAGTTTTAAGCTGCCAGTTCAACCTGACACTTGCACCCACTTGCCAGGCCTCAACCTTCCCTTCTACCACATGTAAATCACACCTAAGGTAGGCCCAAGGCAGCCCCATGGGCAGAGTGCCGTGTATTTGAAAGGTAGGGCATGTACAGGTTTGATTTACATGACCTGATAGTGAAATACTGCTATGTTTGGTTTTCACTATTGTAAGTCCTGTCTCTTCCGTAGGGTAACATGGGGATTGCCT
This sequence comes from Pleurodeles waltl, assembly GCF_031143425.1. Classification (NCBI taxonomy): domain Eukaryota; kingdom Metazoa; phylum Chordata; class Amphibia; order Caudata; family Salamandridae; genus Pleurodeles; species Pleurodeles waltl. Next base: position 70,203,048 of record NC_090442.1, on the reverse strand, counting down.
TGTAATATCTTTTAAGTGAAATTTGCCATTGGAGCAGATAGAGCTATTGAATTTGGGACCTCTGAACTCACAATTTAAAAATACATCTTTTGGTGAAGTTGTTTTTTGGATTGTAAGTTTGAAAATGCCACTTTGAGAACATGTGTATTCTCTGTCTTAACCATCCTGTGCCTCTCCTTATCTGCTGGAATACACATCTGGGTCAGGATGACAGCTGGGCTGTTGGCAAATTCACTCTAGACAGTCACACAAAGGGAGCTGAGGTGTGCCCTGCATATCCTGATAGCTCTTCCTAAGCTAGAGTGGTGGGAGGAGCTGAGACTTGCATCTGAATAGGGCTGTGCATATCCTTACACAAAGCAGTCACCAACCCCCTGAAATGTGTCTGGGGCCAGGACAGTGAAGTGCATTGTCTTGTGCACTACAAAGACTTTCCTTTGACGTTTGCCTACTTCAAAGGCATAAATGGGCATGGATACTGTACTTCTGAGACCACAAATTCAGAATACTTCTGGACTGAGGACATTCTGCCAGGAAGAAGAGCTGGGTGCTGTAGGAGAGACTGCCACTCTGCCTGTTCCTTTGCTGTGCTGGCCTGCCGCTTGCTTCTTCTGTCCTGGGAGTGAAAAGATTGGGCTTTGCTTTCTACATCCTGCTTTCCAAGGTTCTCCAAGCGCTTGAACGGAGATTAGCTCCTGTTAAGAAGTCTCAGGGACATCAAAGATTTCATATACTAGTGCCTGGGTTCTTCGGCTGAGAGTCCTGAATTGCCAAGTGGTGCCAAATCCAGTCCTTGGGAAGTGGAAACTGGTGCCCTGTGGAAGAAAATCCACGCATCAGAGCTCCACGGCTGAAAATCAATGCAGTACCTTGGGATCAACGCAGTGCCTGTTCCACCGCAGCTCCACTGCACGTCTGGATTTTCCAAGCATTGTCGCTGGGCGTCACTTTCTTATCGACCCCACACTGCAGTAGGGAACAGAGGCTGTGTGGCCAGAAACTGACGCACCATCTCTCCTGCGATGAGAGAACTGAAACATCACCTCCTCTGCCAGTATGGAACCAACACATCACCTCCCATGCCAGTAAGGAACCGACGCATTGCCTCTCCTGCGAGGAGAGAATCAACGCATCACCTCCCCTGCCAGTAAGGAACCGATGTATCACCTCTCCTGTGCAGTAAGGGAACGGCGCATTGCCTTGCTTTTCTGGTGACTCACCTCCCCTACGGCCTGCATCGTTTTTGTTTTTGACACATCCCAGGTACTGTGTGTTAAAAGGATACAACCATTGATTCCTATGGATTAAGACTCATGTAAACCTTTAAAAAGTGTTATCTTTCCTTGTGAATGTTGGATTTTTTCATGTTGGTCTTGTTTTACTCAGATAAATATTGGCTATTTTTCTAAACTGGTGTGGAGTACTTTTGTGGTGTTTTCACTGTGTTACTGTGTGTGTGCAAATACTTTACACTGCCTCTGAGATAAGCCAGACTACTCGTGCCAAGGTATCAAGGGGTAAGCAGGGGTTATCTTTGCTGTGTGACTCCCTTAGCCTGACTAGAGTGAGGGTCCCTACTTGGACAAAGTGCAAACCATTGCCAATTAGAGACCCCATTTCTAACAAGCGTCATGATGCGTTGATGTGACGCTTTAAGGAGTGAATCTACGTTTAGTTTCATATAAGTTCCTTCCTAGTATAGCGGCTGTCAATATTTTGTCTACATAGATGAGAATGCAGCTCAGTGGCAGTAGCTGATGGCGGGCCAGTTGTGTGTTCATGAGTACAATGTGTGTACCATGTCACTACAACTCTATGTTACATGTTCTAATTTCCATCCTGACTTATGTTTTCTCACAGTGCACAAAACAAGCAATCTACCAACCACAGGGTACGGCAGTGCACTGACTCTTTACGCCTTCCATCTTCCACTCTCCTGGGTGACAAGTACCACTGTCAATCCACTCTGTCTCAGGCTGGGCTTCATTTCTACCTGTAGTCATGTTTATGCAGTTACAAGCATGTGTTGACTATCTGCTCAGGCCCGGTCCTGTTGAGATACACCAGCAGAACCTTCTGGCTTGTGTGTGTAAATTAACAACTAGCAACTTGCAAACGGCAGACACTGCTGAAAGCTAGACACTACGTCCATATTGATATAAGTGTACAAACTGGTGCACTGTTAATTGCCTCACAATGCTCTCAAGTCATTTATGTACCACAGTGTAGTTGCTACATTGTTTGCGCCTCTGTCTTCTTACACATTCCAGCACATGCAGTGCTATTTCCTCTAGTCTGCAGGATAGCAGGTAGGTTTGAAAGTAACACTTTAACTGCCCTACACTCCATGCAACCCAAGCCCACCACTGTGGATCCATAGGATGGCCTGGAAGAGACAGACTATTGGTTTTGTAAGATATGGTTGGTTACCCTAGAAGAACTTTATTCCAATGTGAGAAGGCATAACAGAACCAGCAAGAGTGGTCTGGATCACTAGAAAGAAAGAGAAGAGGTGATATGGGCTAGGGAAGCGTATATGTGGCGCACTGAACTATATGTCGGCAGAGACCCTGGCCTACACTAGCTCCTTCTGCACATAGCCTTTGCCCTGGCAGAGGTTAAAGATTCAAAGTGCTGAGAAGGCATTCATAGGAAAGGTGGATCACAAAATATTTTTGTCTGCATTACATATCCTCGGTGGGAACTAGTGCCCTGCTTATTGCTAACAGCTTTTCCCACTCAATTAGGAGAATGGGTTTATGCAGCCATATTATATGCTCAAGTAGGCAGGCTGCAGTTGAGGTACAACAACATAACACAAGAACTCATTAACAATAAAATACAATTCTACAAAACAGCACAACACAGTATTAAAATAACGCTTCACTCCCCCAGAATGGCACAACATAACACAACAGGACATTACGCCAACTAAAAATAACTACTCACAAGACACCAACACAATGCATTTGATAAGGTATCCCACCCCATCCTCATCCGATGCCTGCATTAAATTGGGATTCAATATCCCAGTGTCTGCTGGATATGCTCATTTCTAACCGAAAGAGCACAGTCAGTCAGCCTGGCCCCCACTCTTTGGAAGCTCACAACCCCATTTGCAGAGTAATGCAAGGATCCTCTTTTAGCCCAACCCTCTTCAGTGCATATAGGACCCCACTTGCCAACATCATCCGCAGCCACATCATTGTTGTTCTTTCCTACGATGAGGACACCAGGCTTATACCATCCCTCTCGGAAAAGTCATCTGCACCCACAACATCGTTGTTCTTTCCTATGATGATAACACCCAGGATATACCATCCCTCTCGGAAAAGTCTCCCAACATCTGGAACAAGTTGGCCGCCTGCATAACTAAATCAACAACTGGATGAAAAACAGCTGTCTCAAACTTAATCAATCAATCAATCAAAGAAATTTGTAGAGCGCGCTACTCACCCGTGAGGGTCTCAAGGCGCTGGGGGGTGGGGGGGGGGGGGAACTGGGAGGAGGGGGTGCCAGGGAGGGTCACTGGTCGCACAGCCAAGTCTTGAGGTTCTTTCTGAAGACCAGTAGGTCTTTGGTTTTGCGAAGGTCAGTTGGGAGGGAGTTCCAGGTTTTGGGGGCGAGGTAGGAGAAGGACCTGCCTCCTGTGGTGGTGTGCTGGATGCGGGGGACTGTGGCTAGGGCGAGGTCGGCTGATCGGAGGCTGCGTGTAGGAGTGTGGAAGTTTACCCTTTCATTGAGGTAGGTTGGGCCGGTGTTGTGGAGGGATTTGTGTGCGTGGATGAGGATCTTGAATGTGATTCTCTTGTCTATGGGGAGCCAGTGAAGGGATTTGAGGTGTGGTGATATTTGTTCGTGGCGGGGGAGGCCAAGGACGAGGTGCGCGGCTGTGTTCTGGATTCTTTGGAGTTTGCGTTTGAGTTTGAGTGTGGTGCTGGTGTAGAGGGCATTGCCGTAGTCCAGTCTGCTGCTGATGAGTGCGTGGGTGACTGTCTTTCTGGTTTCTGGGGGGATCCATTTGAAGGATTCTTTTAGAGTGCGGAGTGTGTGGAAGCAGGAGGAGGTTAGAGCATTGATTTGCTGTGTCATGGAGAGGGAGGGGTCGAGGATGATGCCGAGGTTGCATGCGTTGGTTGCGGGGGTGGTTGCTGGACCTAGGGCGGTGGGCCACCAGGAGTCGTCCCATGTGGTTTTGTTGGGGCCGAAGACGATGATTTCGGTTTTGTTTGAGTTGAGCTTGAGGTGGTTAGTGGTCATCCAGTTGGCGGTGTCTAGGAGAGCGGCGTGTAGGTTGGTTTTGGCGTTGGTTGGGTTGCGGGTGAGGGAGAGGATGAGTTGTGTGTCATCTGCATAGGAGAGGATAGTGATTCCGTGTGCTCGGAGAATGTTGGCTAGGGGGATCATGTAGATGTTGAAGAGTGTGGGGCTGAGGGAGGACCCCTGGGGGACTCCGCAGGTGATCTTGGTAGTGGTGGAGTGGAAGGGTGGAAGGCGGACTCTCTGGGTTCGGTGGGTGAGGAATGAGGTGAGCCAGTCTAAGGCTTTGTGGCGGATTCCTATGTTGTGGAGGCGTGTGCGGAGTGTGTGGTGGCAGACGGTGTCAAAAGCTGCGGAGAGGTCTAGGAGGATGAGTGCAACGGTCTCGCCTTTGTCGACTTTGGTCCTGATGTCGTCAGTGCATGCGATGAGGGCGGTTTCTGTGCTGTGGTTCTTGCGGAACCCAGATTGTGAGGGGTCAAGGGTGTTGGTTGCTTCGAGGAAGTGGGATAGGCGGGTGTTGAGTAATTTCTCTGCAACCTTGGCGGGGAAAGGGAGGAGGGAGATGGGGCGGTAGTTGGAGAGGATCTCCGGGTCGGCTTGTTTTTTTTTTAGGAGAGCGGTGATTTCCGTGTGCTTCCAGGGGTCTGGGTAGGTGGCGGAGTCGAAAGAGGAGTTGATTATGTTGTAGAGTATGGGGGCGATGGTAGGGCTAGCTTTGTTGTAGATGCGGTGTGGACAGGGGTCGGAGGGGGAACCGGAGTGGATGGAGTTCATGGCAACACCAACAAGACAGAAGTACTGGGTTTCTACCAGGTGGCAGGTTAAACTTTGAGCTACACCCACGCCAAGACCCTCAGGATCGTCACTGACAGCCAACTCAAAATGACACCCCAAATCAGTGCCATCACAGCTTCCTGTTCCCACACCCTAAAGATGCTGTGGAGCATCTTCAAATGGCTCCCAACCATCACCCACAAAACCATCACAAACAAGCTTGGGCAATACAAGTATGTATAGAAAAGTAAACAATAGGGTATGCAGTATTGTGCAGGAGTTGATTGGAGTAAATAGTCTTCACTTAGGTGCTCTACAGTGGCAAGACGGCAACATGTTAGCGCCTTATCAAACTTCCAAAGATAGAGTTAATTTGACTCCTGATTGCGCTGTAGGCCCTTTCACCTCTGCCTATGGTGCATTACCACCTGGACGCTCAGCGAAGCAGCTCCTCTGATTTGTGCATGGGGCTGACGCGTCAACAAGTCCATCAGTTCATGGTGCCAGGCTGAGATCTTTCCTCCTGTGAGTGAAGACAACAGAAGTTATGCTGGTTGCCAGACAACCTTAAACCACAGACCTCTCGTTAAACCGTGCATTTATGTATTATTCCATTGTGCGGTGTCTACACTTGTCTCTTTAGGGCACTGACCAGACCGCCCCGGGTGATTTGCTGGCAGTGCTCACCTAGACAACCCAAACACCAATTATCAGTCCTGTCTGTCTCTAACATCCTCCCACCGGGACCCCGTCCGCATCCGCGCCTTGTGGTCCATGGCTACGACTGATGAAGTCAACAGGCCCAGCTCCCAGTCTTGACGGGTGTCTGTCACTTGAGTGACAGGCGCCCGCCGGAGGCCAGGCCCCCCAGGATGCTATCATTACCTGGCGACCCTCTCTACTTCCCCGGCTGCTGACTCATCTCGACCAGCCGCCGTCTATTTCTGGAGCTCCGGACTGCAGCATGAACCTTTCCGGATAAACGAGGCGCGCCGCAGCCCTCTCCGGTCCCCATCTGCCGCGCTGCTCCTGCCCATAACATCACTTACTGTTGCCAGATGCAGAACAACAGACAGAACAGGCTGCAGACGGGTCGCCATGGAAACAGGAACTTTTGTTTTTTTCCACCTGTGTTTTACATCTTTCAGGACTTCCCCATAGTTTCTGCTTATTTGAGTTTGTTTGTTCGAGTTTCGTGGCGGAGAGGAGTCGCATTCACGTACGCGTGTTCCCTTTGCAGACTTCGCAGCAGCAAATATCAGAGCAGGTTATCTGGGGGGATGTCAGTGACGTAAGTCCCGTAAGTGGGCAGCAGCCCCCTCTGTCACAGTTACTCGGCCTTTTCGGTTTCTTTTTGGAGCTTCGTTTGCCTTGTTTTGCCCGGTTGCTGTTTTTTTGTAGACAGGTCTAGTTCTGCAGTTTGGCTGATCTCACGCCCCCCTTGGGCCTCTTCTGACCATGTTGCTTCAGTCCCACTTTCTGTGACCTTCCTTGGCTATGACCTGCTCGCCTAGGTCTCAGGAGTTATAAATTACACTCACCTGCCAGATCGGGTTGTTTGCTGGCAATTTTGGGTCCATGAAGAAGTTTGCGCCAGGGGACTTAGAGTAGGGGCGCGTGGGTGCACCCAGTGGCATCATAGGCTCGCTTTGTGACATAATGTGGCTGGGGACGCGGCAGCCATGTTAGAAAGGTTGTTTTTTGTAATACAGCCACCAATAGGTTCACAATGATGGATCAACAGTCCCTTTATTGTTTCAGTGTCTACTGCCACCTTCATCTAGTTTAAAGACCTCACTCTAAAGTATTAAGGTATTTTTAAGTGAAAAACTTGGTTTTAATCTTGTAAGAATAGATTAACTCTTTGCACTCAGGAGTAACTAAAACAGTTAACCAGTTTAGTTCCTTGTGGTAGTTCTGACCCAGAGAGAATTGTGGGCCTCTTGGTCTCCTTCAACGAGTGTCTTAGGGAGAAATGTGTCCCTTCTGACTTTCATTCACCACTTAGGGAGTATTGTAAGCCCATTGGCCTCCTTCATTTAGGCCCGTATTTATACTTTTTTAGCGCCGCATTTGCGCAGCGTTTTGATGCAAAAGCGACGCAAACTTACAAAATACAATCGTGTTTTGTAAGTTTGTGCCGCTTTTGTGTAAAAAAATGACGCAAATGCAGCGCTGAAAAAGTATAAATATGGGCCTTAGTATCTTACGGAGAACTGTGAGCCACTGACCTCTTTCATTCAGCGACTTAGGGAGAATTGTGAGCCACTGACCTCTTTCATTCAGCGACTTAGGGAGAATTGTGAGCCACTGCCCTCTTTCATTCAGTGACTTAGGGAGAACTGAGAGCCCACTTGCCTCTTTCATTCAGTGACTTAGGGAGAATTGTGAGCCACTGGCCTCTTTCATTCAGCAACTTAGGGAGAATTATGAGACCACTGGCCTCTTTCATTCAGCGACTTAGGGAGATTTGTGAGCCACTGGCCTCTTTCATTCAGTGACTTAGGGAGAACTGAGAGCCCACTGGCCTCTTTCATTCAGTGACTAGAGAGAATTGTGAGCCTCCTGGGCTCTTTCATTCAGCGACTTAGGGAGAACTGTGAGACCACTGGCCTCTTTCATTCAGCGACTTAGGGAGAACTGAGAGCCCACTGGCCTCTTTCATTCAGTGACTTAGGGAGAATTGTGAGCCACTGGCCTCTTTCATTCAGCGACTTAGGGAGAATTAGGAGACCATCGACCTCTTTCATTCAGTGACTTAGGGAGAATTGTGAGCCTCCTGGGCTCTTTCATTCAGCGACTTAGGGAGAATTGTGAGCCCACTGGCCTCTTTTATTCTGCGACTTAGGGAGAGTTGTGAGCCACTGGCCTCTTTCATTCAGTGACTAAGGGAGAACTGAGAGCCCACTGGCATCTTTCATTCAGTGACTTATGGAGAATTATGGGACCACTGACCTCTTTCATTCAGTGACTTAGGGAGAATTGTGAGCCACTGGCCTCTTTCATTCAACGACTTAGGGAGAACTGTGAGCCACTGGCCTCTTTCATTCAGTGACTTAGGGAGAATTATGAGACCACTGACCTCTTTCATTCAGCGACTTAGGGAGAACTGTGAGCCACTGACCTCTTTCATTCAGTGACTTAGGGAGAACTGAGAGCCCACTTGCCTCTTTAATTCAGTGACTTAGGGAGAATTGTGAGCCACTGGCCTCTTTCATTCAGCAACTTAGGGAGAACTGAGAGCCCACTTGCCTCTTTCATTCAGTAACTTAGGGAGAATTGTGAGCCACTGGCCTCTTTCATTCAGCGACTTAGGGAGAATTATGAGACCACTGACCTCTTTCATTCAGTGACATAGGACGAACTGAGAACCCACTTGCCTCTTTCATTCAGTGACTTAGGGAGAATTGTGATCCACTGGCCTCTTTCATTCAGCGACTTAGAGAGAACTGTGAGCCACTGGCCTCTTTCATTCAGTGACTTAGGGAGAACTGAGAGCCCACTGGCCTCTTTCATTCAGTGACTTAGGGAGGATTGTGAGTCTCCTGGGCTCTTTCATTCAGCGACTTAGGGAGAATTGTGAGCCCACTGGCCTCTTTCATTCAGTGACTTAGGGAGAATTGTGAGCCACTGGCCTCTTTCATTCAGTGACTTAGGGAGAACTGAGAGCCCACTTGCCTCTTTCATTCAGTGACTTGGGGAGAATTGTGAGGCACTGGCCTCTTTCATTCAGCAACTTAGGGAGAATTATGAGACCACTGGCCTCTTTCATTCAGCGACTTAGGGAGAATTGTGAGCAACTGGCCTCTTTCATTCAGTGACTTAGGGAGAACTGAGAGCCCACTGGCCTCTTTCATTCAGTGACTAGAGAGAATTGTGAGCCTCCTGGGCTCTTTCATTCAGCGACTTAGGGAGAATTGTGAGACCACTGGCCTCTTTCATTCAGCGACTTAGGGAGAACTGAGAGCCCACTGGCCTCTTTCATTCAGTGACTTAGGGAGAATTGTGAGCCACTGGCCTCTTTCATTCAGCGACTTAGGGAGACTTATGAGACCACTGACCTCTTTCATTCAGTGATTTAGGGAGAATTGTGAGCCTCCTGGGCTCTTTCATTCAGCGACTTAGGGAGAATTGTGAGCCCACTAGCCTCTTTTATTCTGCGACTTAGGGAGAATTGTGAGCCACTTGCCTCTTACATTCCGTGACCTAGGGAGAACTGAGAGCCCACTGGCATCTTTCATTCAGCGACTTAGGGAGAATTATGGGACCACTGACCTCTTTCATTCAGTGACTTAGGGAGAATTGTGAGCCACTGGCCTCCTTCATTCAGTGACTTAGGGAGAACTGAGAGCCCACTGGCCTCTTTCATTCAGTGACTTATGGAGAACTGAGAGCCCACTGGCCTCTTTCATTCAGTGACTTAGGGAGAATTGTGAGCCACTGGCCTTCTTCATTCAGTGACTTAGGGAGAACTGAGAGTCCGCTGGCCTCCTTCATTCAGTGACTTAGGGAGAATTGTGAGCCCACTGGCCTCTTTCATTCAGTGGCTTAGGGAGAATTGTGAGCCACTGGCCTCTTTCATTCAGTGACTTAGGGAGAATTGTGAGGCACTGGCCTCTTTCATTCAGCAACTTAGGGAGAATTATGAGACCACTGGCCTCTTTCATTCAGCGACTTAGGGAGAATTGTGAGCAACTGGCCTCTTTCATTCAGTGACTTAGGGAGAACTGAGAGCCCACTGGCCTCTTTCATTCAGTGACTTAGGGAGAATTGTGAGCCACTGGCCTCTTTCATTCAGTGACTTAGGGAGAACTGAGAGCCCACTTGCCTCTTTCATTCAGTGACTTAGGGAGAGTTGTGAGGCACTGGCCTCTTTCATTCAGCAACTTAGGGAGAATTATGAGACCACTGGCCTCTTTCATTCAGCGACTTAGGGAGAATTGTGAGACCACTGGCCTCTTTCATTCAGCGACTTAGGGAGAACTGAGAGCCCACTGGCCTCTTTCACTCAGTGACTTAGGGAGAATTGTGAGCCACTGGCCTCTTTCATTCAGCGACTTAGGGAGACTTATGAGACCACTGACCTCTTTCATTCAGTGATTTAGGGAGAATTGTGAGCCCACTAGCCTCTTTTATTCTGCGACTTAGGGAGAATTGTGAGACCACTGGCCTCTTTCATTCAGTGACTTAGGGAGAACTGAGAGCCCACTGGCCTCTTTCATTCAGCGACTTAGGGAGAATTATGGGACCACTGACCTCTTTCATTCAGTGACTTAGGGAGAATTGTGAGCCACTGGCCTCCTTCATTCAGTGACTTAGGGAGAACTGAGAGCCCACTGGCCTCTTTCATTCAGTGACTTATAGAGAACTGAGAGCCCACTGGCCTCTTTCATTCAGTGACTTAGGGAGAATTGTGAGCCACTGGCCTTCTCCATTCAGTGACTTAGGGAGAACTGAGAGTCCGCTGGCCTCCTTCATGCAGTGACTTAGGGAGAATTGTGAGCCACTGGCTTCTTTCATTCAGCGACTTAGGGAGAATTATGAGCCCACTGACCTCTTTCATTCAGTGACTTAGGGAGAATTGTGAGCCACTGGCCTCTTTCTTTCAGTGACTTAGGGAGAATTGTGAGCCACTGGCCTCTTTCATTCAGCGACTTAGGGAGGATTATGAGACCACTGACCTCTTTTATTCAGCGACTTAAGGAGAAATGAGACCCCACTTGCCTCTTTCATTCAGTGACTTAGGGAGAATTGTGAGCCACTGGCCTCTTTCATTCAGCGACTTAGGGAGAATTATGAGACCACTGACCTCTTTCATTCAGCGACTTAGGGAGAACTGTGAGCCACTGGCCTCTTTAATCCAGTGACTTAGTGAGAACTGAGAGCCCACTTGCTTCTTTCATTCAGTGACTTAGGGAGAATTGTGAGCCAATGGCCTCTTTCATTCAGCGACTTAGGGAGAATTGTGAGCCACTGCCCTCTTTCATTCAGTGACTTAGGGAGAACTGAGAGCCCACTTGCCTCTTTCATTCAGTGACTTAGGGAGAATTGTAAGCCACTGGCCTCTTTCATTCAGCGACTTAGGGAGAATTGTGAGCCACTGGCCTCTTTCATTCAGCGACTTAGGGAGAATTGTGAGCCACTGGCCTCTTTCATTCAGTGACTTAGGGAGAACTGAGAGCCCACTGGCCTCTTTCATTCAGTGACTTAGGGAGAATTGTGAGCCTCCTGGGCTCCTTCATTCAGCGACTTAGGGAGAATTGTGAGCCCACTGGCCTCTTTCATTCAGCGACTTAGGGAGAATTGTGAGCCACTGGCCTCTTTCATTCAGTGACTTAGGGAGAACTGAGAGCCCACTGGCCTCTTTCATTCAGTGACTTAGGGAGAATTGTGAGCCACTGGCCTCCTTCATTCAGTGACTTAGGGAGAACTGAGAGCCCACTGCCCTCTTTCATTCAGTGACTTAGGGAGAATTGTGAGCCTCCTTGGCTCTTTCATTCAGTGACTTAGGGAGAATTGTGAGCCTCCTGGACTCTTTCATTCAGCGACTTAGGGAGAATTGTGAGCCACTGGCCTCTTTCATTCAGTGACTTAGGGAGAACCGAGAGCCCACTGGCCTCTTTCATTCAGCGAATTAGGGAGAATTATGGGACCACTGACCTCTTTCATTCAGTGACTTAGGGAGAATTGTGAGCCACTGGCCTCTTTCATTCAGTAACTTACAGAGACCTGAGAGCCCACTGGCCTGTTTCATTCAGTGACTTAGGGAGAATTGTGAGCCACTGGCCTCCTTCATTCAGTATCTTAGGGAGAACTGAGAGCCCACTGGCTTCTTTCATTCAGTGACTTAGGGGGAATTATGAGACCACTGACCTCTTTCATTCAGTGACTTAGGGAGACTTGTGAGCCACTGGCCTCTTTCATTCAGCGACTTAGGGAGAATTATGAGACCACTGACCTCTTTCATTCAGTGACTTAGGGAGAATTGTGAGCCACAGGCCTCTTTCATTCAGTGAGTTAGGGAGAACTGAGAGCCCACTGGCCTCTTTCATTCAGAGACTTAGGGAGAATTGTGAGCTACTGGCCTCCTTCATTCAGTGACTTAGGGAGAACTGAGAGCCCACTGGCTTCTTTCATTCAGAGACTTAGGGAGAATTGTGAGCCTCCTGGGCTCTTTCATTCAGCGACTTAGGGTGAATTGTGAGCCCACTGGCCTCTTTCATTCAGCGACTTAGGGAGAATTGTGAGCCACTGGCCTCTTTCATTCAGTGACTTAGGGAGAACTGAGAGCCCACTGGCCTCTTTCATTCAGTGACTTAGGGAGAATTGTGAGCCACTGGCCTCCTTCATTCAGTGACTTAGGGAGAACTGAGAGCCCACTGCCCTCTTTCATTCAGTGACTTAGGGAGAATTGTGAGCCTCCTTGGCTCTTTCATTCAGTGACTTAGGGAGAATTGTGAGCCTCCTGGACTCTTTCATTCAGCGAATTAGGGAGAATTATGGGACCACTGACCTCTTTCATTCAGTGACTTAGGGAGAATTGTGAGCCACTGGCCTCTTTCATTCAGTAACTTACAGAGAACTGAGAGCCCACTGGCCTGTTTCATTCAGTGACTTAGGGAGAATTGTGAGCCACTGGCCTCCTTCATTCAGTGTCTTAGGGAGAACTGAGAGCCCACTGGCTTCTTTCATTCAGTGACTTAGGGGGAATTATGAGACCACTGACCTCTTTCATTCAGTGACTTAGGGAGACTTGTGAGCCACTGGCCTCTTTCATTCAGCGACTTAGGGAGAATTATGAGACCACTGACCTCTTTCATTCAGTGACTTAGGGAGAATTGTGAGCCACAGGCCTCTTTCATTCAGTGAGTTAGGGAGAACTGAGAGCCCACTGGCCTCTTTCATTCAGAGACTTAGGGAGAATTGTGAGCCACTGGCCTCCTTCATTCAGTGACTTAGGGAGAACTGAGAGCCCACTGGCTTCTTTCATTCAGAGACTTAGGGAGAATTGTGAGCCACTGGCCTCTTTCATTCAGCAACTTAGGGAGAATTATGAGACCATTGGCCTCTTTTATTCAGTGACTTAGGGAGAACTGAGAGCCTCCTGGCCTCTTTCATCCAGGGACTCTTTCCGAGGCTCATCCACTGCTGCCCTCCTAGACCTTCTACTGCAAGCAGACAGGATTTAAACCGAGCTCTCTGGACCAGGACTCCAGGGAAGAGTTGCTCTGGTGGTTATAGACCTGCAAGTGAGGAGTAGCATCATTTGGGTGCAAGACAAATGTAGAAACAGAAGCAGAAGCAAGTCAATTAGGCTGTGCTGCCAACTTTACAGGGGAAAGATGGTTAAGGGATGGAAGTAAGTTAATTGATAACTGATTGGACTGAAGTCCAATCAGAAGTCCCTCTGACACCTCCTTATGTGTATGGACAACACCTCAGGGATATTCTGTGTGAATGCACAATGGGCACATGCTCCAACAGGTACCTAGTCAAGATACTGAAAAAACATTGAAGTTATTGCTTGTCACAAGAACTGCTGCAACAAGCTTTATATCTTCTGTGCCAGATTATGGATGGAGAGGCTTTGACGGATTGTGGTGACAGAATTCTGTTCTTTATCATTCAAGCCCGTAAGGAAGTCCGTGATTCCCAGGGTAGTGGATATTTACACCTCTCAGCCAGACTGAGGTCTAGAGGATCTGATCAGGTGGAGGTTACATCTGGAAACCTGGACAACCCTTGCTTTTCTCATGGACCAGATGCATCTCAGAGGCTTGCCTTGTCCTGGCGTAAGGATACTTTGAGGCCCACCCTGCTCAGTGCTCATCGTCACCATGCTTTCCTAGGTGACTTCACAGAGTTTATGGATGAAGACCCTTGTCTTCAGTCTTCTCTTAGTATATGTTTTAGGATGCTTCCGGAAAAACCTTCAGAGGCTCTGAAGAAGGCCCATTCTTTCAGTATACACTTCAACACTGCCCTGTTATGTCTCCATATAACATGTGTGTCCTGTCTTGTGATTAAGTTCATGTTTTCTTATAATATTAGTTACAATCATGAAAACCAAGAAGGTAAATGGAAATGACTTAATTTAGCATTTAGGACGTAAAGACAGGGTTTACACAAACCCACAAGGTACTGGGGTAAGTTTTATTTTTTAATGGTAGCCAGATGCTGTCGAGATGACAGAAGCCAAATGCTAAATAAGAATATACAAAGAAAACTTGCTCCTGGGGCTACAAGAAGTAACAAATGTAAGCACTTTTTCTTCAAATATTTGTGAGTAAATTCTATGAGCTAAGGACCAACAACGATACCGGATTCCCAAGTTTGAAAAAAAAAAATTTTAAACTTGAGAAACTGACACCGTCATTAGCTGTGTAAGTTATGCCTTCCTCAGGACTCTTTTTGATACATTGAGGTATTACTATTTTGGATAAACGAGGTGCTGATTATCTGATCCTGAAGGATGCCTTCGATTTTATGACACTTTGTGCCAGATGTAGCAAAGGTTTTTACCCATTCTGTGTCTATGGGAAAAATTGTTCGTACATATGGCCCCAGGTGATGAGTGCTTTTAGTATTTAAATATCCCCTTTGACTTGGGCCAGTCAGGGATTTTTGATTACCTCATCGTCCCTTCCCCAGCTTCCCTTCATTACAACATTGAGGCAATCCTGCCTCACCAGGCACCCATACCATGTGATCCTTCATGAAATAAAAAGACCCTCCCCCCTCCAATCCTCCTGTTTTTCATTTGTCTTACCAGACTCTCTTTCCTGCGCCGTCCGCGTGCGGTGCTGCTGCTGTTTTCTTGTTCTTCGGTGCAGGTCATACGTCCTGACTTGCAGTAGTGCTGATCGGGTACTGCGGAGCCGGCCCGATCAGCGTTTTAGCAGCTTTGTGCCGTGGCTGGCGAGGGGTGGTGCGGCCCTCGCCGGCATGCCTGGAACGAGCCGGCAGACGGTGTTTCCCGGCTCATGGTGGCTGGACCTGTGCTTCCAGGTAGCGTGAGGGAACTGGAAGCTGCTGGTTGGAAGATGTAAACTGGCAGAGATCAGGGACACAAAGCTCCTCTGCTGGTCGATTCTTCACGGTTACAGTAAGGGCCTAGCATGAGGTCATTTTTACTTGGTTTTCCTGATGCGGTGTACCTTGGTGATTGGTTGTTTGGCATACAGTCAGTATTAGTTGTAACTCTGGCACTGTTGTATTTTATAGTCTTTGGGATTGGTTCCTAATGGTTTTAGCTCCCTATTTCTAGGGGGCAGTCTGTTCCTTTTCCGTTAATGCAATGATTGTGGGGAAACAAGCATCTAAGAGACTGCATATCTTGTCTACCTCTTAAAAGGATGAACTAACTCCAGCTCGGCGAAGCAGGTCTGGGGATTCAGCTGAACCTCCAGCATTGATCTCAGCAGCAGAGGTCCAAGCTACAATCGAGGCAGCAGTGGCCAGGACGTTGGACGGCAGAACTAAACCCGAGCCCAAAGGCAAACATTCTTCTATGGGAGTTGCAGTTTCTCCATCTGGGGATCCGTCGGCTTCAGGGGCTGACCTACCATCAACCTCTATGGGGAAATATGTGCATAGAGAAAAGGTTCCAGATATTCTGCAGAACATTGGGGAGTGTTTGGGTTTTTCTCCTTTTCCGTCTCAGGAAGCAGCAGAGGGCCTGTTCCACAATATATCGAGCATCTGGTTGTTTAAATGCCTTTTCGTGGCAGGATTAAAGACTTGATTACTGGAAAATGGTGGGACCCAGACCTCTCCTTGGTTCCCAGGTTTTTGCAGAAGCTGTATTCACTGGAGGAGGGTGAGGACTCTCTTCTACATAACGTTATGGTGGATGCTATCCTGGCCACTCTGATTAGTCGTACGGCCATAAATCCAGAACATTGTTCACCTTCCGATGCAACTGGTGGAAGGGGCACTTAAGAAGGCTATTTCCGCTTCAAATCTGACTCTGAAAACTGGGATTTATTCTGCTTATGCTGCACAGTTTCATCTCAGACTTTGAGAAGTTGGCCACAGCAATTCAAGAGAAAGCTGACTGTTTGGAATTGCTTTTGCTGATGAATAAGTGGCAAAGTTTTTGGCAGATGTGCCTTTTGATATCTTAAAATCTTTAGCCATGGCTACAGGTTAGCAGGGAAAAATAACTTATTTAATTGTGTTTCTCTTACAGAAGGCGTCCAGCGATTTCAGGCCAGTTCTGGATCTAAAAAGAGTGAGTGGGTGGATCAGGACGGTTTATTTCAAGATGGTCACCTTACAGTCCATAATTCTCTTAGTAAGCGTCAGCAGCTTTATGACTTCCATAGATCTTCAGGACACTTACATGTTCCAATGGCATGAGCATATCAAACGTTTCTGCAATTTGTGATAGGCGAAGATGACTTTCAGTTTGCAGTATTGGCATTTGTACTGAAGTCTGCCCCAAGGGTGTTTACAAAGATTCTGCCCCCCTTGATGGCACTGGCTCACCTTTAAGGAATTCTCCATCATCCCGACTTGGACGATTGACTGGTTCATGTTCCCACCAAGCTGTTGGCCCTCAAGCACACAGAGCTGGTTCCCTCTATTGTGCAGAGGCACGGTTTTCTTATAAATCTGGGAAAATCCAACCTTGTGCCAGACCAAGACCATCAGTTTATTGAGTCAAGCTTTCGTACAGAAAGGATTGGTCATCTTGCCAGACATAAGAGTTGCCAAAATCAAAGCCCACATTTTGTGTCTTTTGACCCAGCCTGTTCAGGAGGCGGCTCTTTGGCTGCATGTTCAGGGGGATTCTGGTTCCGTGAGTTCACTCATTTGCACAAGTTGATGGCTCACATCCTGACTTATTGGTCTCCCATTTGTCAACCTCTGTCCTTTCAGATTCCACTTTCTCCCCAGATCAGGAAGGACCCGCGTTGGTGACTGGTAAAGAAGCATATCATGAAAGGAATGCTCTCTCCCTTCCCGCTCCCAGAATTATTAAAACAGATGCTAGTCTGTCGGGTTGGGGGGCATGTATGGGAGTACGTCAGATCAGGGGTTCTTGGTCCCAGTCTCAGAGCAAGAGGTCTTCGAACTGGAGGGAACTGGGAGCTGTCCGGTTGTGTCTGATGGCCTTCTCTCAATATCTGAAAGGGGCTGTTGGTCTGATATTGACAGACAATGATACAGCAATGGCTTATGTGAACAGGCAGGGTGGGACCAGGTCTCTTTTTCTAGCAAAGGTTGTGGGAAAAATGTTTCGTTGGGCGGAGTCCTGTCTGTTGGCACTGTCTGCAATTCACATTCAGGGGGTCCCCAATACTCTGGCAGACAATCATAGCAGATTCTGTCATCTGTGGATTTTTGTCTCCGACAGGAGATGTTTGTGGAGATTACAGGTCAGTGGGGAGTCCTGGTGATAGATCTTTTTGCAAGCTCTCTATGCCAAGGTGCCGATCTTTTGCTCAAGAGCAAGGGAGTGTCTCGCTTCGGGGGTGGACACTCTGTCTTGCAAGTGGCCTTGGGTCTTCTTTATGCCTTCCATTCCTTTCCGCTGATTCTCTGGTTCCTTCTCAGGATGAGGAAGGAAAGGGCCTCAGTTCTACTCATTGCCCCAGCTTGACCCCACTCCTCTTGGTAACCTCTTCTAGTGGAGATGAGGTGAGAGAAAGAGTGGATGTTGCCACTGAATCCTTCTCTCCTGTTGCTCCCAGGGTTGTAGAAGGATGTTCTATCCAGAATGAGGTTAGCGTCCTGGAGGTCGAAAGGCTAGACTTGCAGCATAAGGGGATTCAGGCTACTTTGACTCCGGCTTATCTACTAATAAATCTTACTTGCGGTACTGGCATTCCTTCCGTAAGTGGTGTGAGCGTAAGGGTTTGGACCCTACTTCCTCGACTTATTTGTTGTGATGGTGTTTCTTAGGGGCGGGGCTTCTTTGGGTTTGAAGGTAGCTAATTAAGCTTTCAGAAGTTCTTGGAACAATCTGGCAGATTCAGAAGGTTTGGTGGGTAGCCTGTTTAAAGGTATGTTCTTCCTTCTCCTAGTGCACATATCCCTTACTGGGATCTATTTTTCTTATGGAGGCAATGATTGTTTTCCCTTTGAGCCCCTGGACTCTGTTGACATCAGGATATTGTCCCTTAAAACATTCTTTTTGTTGTCTGTTTCTTAGACATTTAGGTGAGTTGGGGGCTTTATCTTTCAAGCATCCTTCTTTTCATATTTTTGATGACAAAATAATTTTGAGGCCTCTTCTCTCCTTTCGTCAAAAAGTTGATTCCCAGTTTCATAAGGACCAGGAGTTGATTTTTCCCTACTTTTTCGAGTCTCCTTCTTCTGATGAGGAAATGCGGCTGCATTGTCTGGATTTCAGGAGGTCTCTTGTAGTGTAGTTGGATAGGATAGCTCCTATTCAGCTTTCCAGTTCCCTGTTTGTGTATTTTGGCCATGTCAATAATGGGTTAAAGCCTTCCACTTCCTCTTTGAGGTGAGGGGTTCAGTCCTTAATTTCTCTGGCCTACAAGGCTTCTGGTCAGGTTTCTCCTTTAGGGGTTCAGGGTTGATCTACGAGATCTATGGCTACCTCTTGGGCAGAGATTCAGGGGGCTTCTATTGCTGAGATCTGCAGGGCGGCCGCCTGGTCCTCCCCATTGACATTTGCCTCTCATCATCAGATTATTCAGGAGATTGAACTGCCTGAGGTGTTTGCATTTAAGGTGTAGGCCACTATGGCATCTAAATAGTGGTTCATCACTGTGCCTTTTGTGTTTAATAAACATGAGTTTGTACATTACCTTTTGGTTGTCCTGTTTTGGCTTTGTACATCTCATGGTTGTAATAAAGGGAAGCTAGGGAAGGGGGAGATGAGGTAATGCTTCAATTACTTACCAGTAATTACATTACTCTGAGCCCTCTTCTCTCGCTTCTAGTCATTACATCCCTCCCTGCCTCCCAATTAGTCCAGGCCAACTAATTACGTGTTTTGTTGGGTTATGTGGTGTGTACAGGAGGGCTGGAGGGGGAGGAGGGTCTTTCTATTTCATGAAGGATCATGTTATATGCGTGTCTGGTGAGGCAGGATTGCCTCAATGTTGTAATGAATAGAAGCGAGAGAATAGTGCTCAGAGTAATGCAATTATCGGTAAGTAATTGAAGCCTTTACTGTGACTTCAGAGATTATGTTCTATTTTACCAAAAACTACTACATAAGTTACGCTTTTGGTGTCTTCCCTAGCGACTTGCTCTTTTGTCTTCCTTAGAAACTGTTTGGCTTACACATGAAACTAGGCTTCCTGTATCACTGAGTGTTAACTCCTTTGAGGTTTTCAGCATCCATAATATGCCTCATCAGGGAATACCTTCTGTATCACTGTAATGAACTTTGAGTAACAAACCTAAGGTCTTTCATTTCTCTTTTGCTTGTTAGTTATTGGTCTATGTTGTTGTCTTAGTTAGGGATTCTATATATATTTTACATGTTGGTGGGGTCTATTGTGCTAGAACTTTATAATGATTCTAGCAGAATTGCAATAGACAGTTTTACACAATTATTCCATCCTGGTGTACAAAGTATATTAAGATGGCACTCTTGTTATTGAGTCTCTTTAACTGAGCTCTTTAGATTGACTGACACCTGTTTTAAGAACAAGTGATTATGTTTATTTCTTTATGTAGCCCATGGGGAAATTTCATTTGTATATTCTCACTTAACATTTGGCTGCAAGGCAGACAACTTCCATTGTTGTTGAGGCTTCTTTTCTGTCATTCCGACAGCAGCTGGGCCCTCAAATTTGACATTGTCCCCCCCTCTGGTGGATTTGTTAGCCCAAATAGCCTACAAGGCAGAAGCCACTTTGGAGACAAAAAACCTGCTATGGTGTCAGTGGATCATTTTCCAAGTATAGGCAACCTGTACATTCTGCAATCATGTAATCTCACATTATCCTAAATCTTAATCCACAATGAACCCCCTTGCATCCTGTATATCTTAAGGTACTGGAAACAAACGTTTAACAAGTATATATACATAAATCATGATGACCAAGCAAAGTGAACCATATTATTAATTAGGCCACTCAGAGTAATTAAAGTTTCATATATAAGCAACAACATTCCCATCGCTAGAGTAATAGCAGGCATTATTCCCAAACATTCACTTTGTCTGCACTTGTATATAATCACAAAGTTACCTTCCCATGCTCTTGTATGTTTAAAATATTCCTTTTTAAGTTGGAATGGAGAGAGTAGACCATCCTCTTGGGGGTCAAGCAAACCCACTCCAATGTGCAATAAGTCTCTATTACTCATCCCTTTATTTCCTCTCCAAATCACTGCTATCAGGACATGAACTCACCCAAAATACAGCAATCATGTGAAGTTCATTTATGTGTCAATCTTTCTTTTAGGCAAAATATAGAACATGCATTGTCTTGTGACGTCTGGTAAAATAACTCTACTGGTAGCCCATGAATCTAAGGGAAACTATATCACAATTATTTCACTGCAGAGATCTAGTGCCTTTGGTTACTCATGAATGTAGCTAGTGTGGCATCTCTGTTTGGATGTGTTGTACGGTTTGTCTGACAATGCAAGGATATCCATAAATAATTCCCAATCCAATATAGCCTACTTTGATGCTATCTTTGGTTCTATTGGCAACAAGAGATAAGCTCTTTTGCACTTATGAAAACATATTTTGATAAATTAGAAAATAATGTTTATTTTCATGTATTTTAGTTAACATCAGTAGGCCATGATTAGAAATTACTGTGACTATAATTAGAATTACTAGGGCTTAGTCTGCTCGCATTAACACTTATTTTAAAGTTGTTGAAGATGAATGCACAATTCATCATTTTGTGGAAAAAACTTCCTACATGCATGTTTTCTTTCTTGTGTGCCACCATTTCAGAAACTAAGCACAATAGAAATATTTTCATGGTGATGTTTTTTTAGTGTTGTATAAAATGTATTTACTTGTGTGTCTTAGAAGGAAGTCATGTCATGGCCCATTAACACACTAACAGCTCATGGTCTTTTGCCCATGCCTGTTCAGTGACCTGTTCGTTTAGTGAGTTTCTTATTGTGTGGTGTTGCAAAGTTATTTCCTAATGCTTAGTTATGTATGGAAAGTAGATGTCCCTAAATGTTTATTGTTTCATGTATCATGTTTATATGAATGATGATTTGTTATTAGCCATATGATTGCACTTCACATGTTGAGAGAGTGCCTTTCACTGTCTGTATACCTATAAAATGTACTTTTTATGGGATGTGTGCCAAATTTTTCTTGCTTTTCAAACTGAGCAGTCTCTGTGGCAGACTTTATTTGACTTTTCCCTTAGACTTTTCTTTCTTTAGAATTGAATTTACTGTTCACTTGATTGGAGGCAGATCTTTTGTTGGTCCTCTTGCATTTACATTATTTGGTTGAATACTGATGCTGAATATGAATTTAACTGTTTTTGCTTTCTGTAATGATTCTAATTTTTTAATAAACCTTTATGCATTTGACTTTGAACCATGCCCAGCAAAGCTTTGCATTTTAATTCTGAAGCCACCATTCTGTGGGGCTCACACAGCCCTGATCCTACATTTCAACCCTTTGAGCTTTTTAGTTAGGGAATGGGCCTAGTCTCCACAAACAATATATATAATTATCTGTTTGATACCCTGCCAGAATTACACACCCAAACCTGATTTACTCCCAGCCTTCCTTCTTGGGGTTCACAATGACTACCCAGAGGTTCAGTGACTGCTTGGAAAATTATATCAAATTGACAGATTAATAAAGTATATATAAGTGAAAAAGCAAAATGTACAGTTGAACATTTTAAAACATTCTGTAAACCTGAAGGAATTTAAAATTGGAAGCTACTAAATTAAGGTAGCATCCTTAGATTAATTCATGGGAGCATTGCAAGTGCATCAAATAGAACATAGGGCCTGATTATGATCTTGGCGGATGGAATATTCTGTCATAAATGTGACGGGTATTCCATCCACTGTATTACAAATTCCATTGGATAAAATGGAACTGTAATTTGGTGGATGGGATATCAGTCACGTTTGTGACAGAGTAACCCTGTCCACCAAGATCATAATCAGGCCCATAGTATTGACAATGGGTGGCCACAATTGAATTAAGAAAAGCTCCAAACTTCCCATTTAAATTTTGATGTTTTTATATTTGTTTGTGAATTAAATAAAATATGTCATAATTTGTGTATTTGTTTGATAAATGTCTGTTTCTGTATTTTTTATGTATTGTTTTGCCATTCAAATTATTGAAAATGCTGTAACCAGAGTCACTGGCTTCCACTAATTACTCAGTCCTTGGATTCATTACGCCTATTTCACAGAAAGAATCTCCATATCGGCACAATCTTAGGTGACAGAAGGACGTATCTTTAAACTAGAAACAACACTGCAATGGATTATCTATACACATGAGACTGTGAAATCCACATGTTAGTGTGACTCCCTCATAGTGAAGATCATAAAGCTCACACCCTCCTAGTGACAGAAGAGGCAAAAAATACAGTCAAGTGTATTAGATATTAAAACTGCAGAAATACAGCATTAATGTGCCTAGAGTAGCTGTATATCCCAATATACTTATACAGTCAGTATCTAAATACAAATATACCTCATCAATGTCCTCAGTTGGAAACCAGAAGCTATTTAACTTTAGATATTGGTTACCAAATTGTGTATCAATACATGCCCCCTCTGTACCTGTGAATTTC
This sequence comes from Pleurodeles waltl, assembly GCF_031143425.1. Lineage (NCBI taxonomy): Eukaryota > Metazoa > Chordata > Amphibia > Caudata > Salamandridae > Pleurodeles > Pleurodeles waltl. The sequence continues at coordinate 70,180,276 of NC_090442.1, read as the reverse complement.
AATGCAAGCTTTTGAGGAGTTTTACTGCAGAAGGGCCATCACAAAAATATGGTACTAACCAAATATTTTTTTTTATTCAGACTTCTTTTCGCACTCCCATGAGCCAGTAGCCAAAGCTGTTCTTTTAATAATCTTTTTCTGTTCACATCACCTCCTCTTCCGTTTCTCGTAATCTTTTCTAGGGCGTTCCATTTACTGTCATCTGCACCATGATTTCCCTTTTTAAAGTGGGCAACAAGAAGGACATCAATCTTGTGAGTCCTTAACAAGGATCAGGGTTCGGTGATTCTCAGTTTTACTTCACCTTGGGTTTCCTCTACATTGCACTGGACCTGATTTAGATCTTGGTGGATGGGTTACTCCATCACAGACGCAACAGATATCCTGTCTGCTATATTACAACCACTTTATATCCTATTGTACTTGTAATGCAGTAGATGGGATATCCCTCATGCTTGTGACAGAATGACCCATCTGCCAAACTCTAAATCAGGCCCATAGATTGTTCACATAGGTACTTAATCAGGTATATTACATTTTTGACCATTCATATGACTTTGTTCTTGCATCATCTTCCTTCATGCACACAATCTGTTCCATCTAGGCCCAAGCAAAATTTGTTCTATGCTAGCGTAAATAGCATAATTTTGGTAATTTTATGTTATCCTTGTTATGCGTGGTTTTCAAAATTACACTATTATGCCAGATCAAGTAATTACACTCCATTAGTGGTAAAAATGTACTGAAAATGTACAGATTGATGTTAAATTTGACCATAAACACACTGGAACAACACAGAGGACAGAGCGTGAGCAGCTGTTTTTTGTATTGCTTTTTTTTGTAGTGTGAAATGCATCCTTGGATCCAAAGTAAACGGAAGGGCACATTTTGAACTGAAATACAGCACCAATTAACAGTCTTGCATTGTGCATAATTACGTGCAATTTCGCATCATTTTGCAGAAATTTGATGCAATTACATTAAAGCCAAACACAAATTTTGTACATCTCTAGTCAGAATTACCACCTCTTTTTGTTCTTTCTAGTTTAGGTAGATGCTATAATGTTCTCTCACAGATTTCTGTCCCTTTTGAAAGCAAACAATCGTCTTTCCAAACTGCTCTAATGGAGGGTATTTAAAATGTGCCCTCACAAATGTATCAGATTCCTTATTTGATTACTAATGGGACTGAATGTGGTTGTGAATAGGAGTCAAATATGTGAAGCACATCATACAGGTATATTTACCCAATTTACTTATGAGTTACTTAATACCCAGTGTTAAATGTACCTGGGGTCTTTGGTTGGCAGTCAGGTTACCCCCTGTCCAAGCAAGGACCCTCACTCTAGTCAGGGCAATGGAGATACACACTTAGATAACCCCTGCTCACCCCCCTGGTAGCTTGGTACAAGCAGTCAGGCTTATCTCAGAAGCAATGTGTAAAGTATTTGTACCAACACACACCGTAATACAGTAAAAACCCTACAAAATGGACACCAAACCAGTTTAGAAAAATAGACAATATTTATCTAAATTAAACAAGACCAAGACAGCCAAAAATCCAACATACATGAGCCAACATATACATTTGCAAAACAATAAGAATCTTACTCCATAGAAAACAATGGAAAAGTTGATTTTACACAAAATATCTGGTTTGCATAAAAAATAAAGCCACCCAGGCGAGCGTGTGTCAGAAAACTCAGCGCTGCATCGATTTCTTACTTGTGAGGCGGTGTGGCATTTCTTTTCTGGTCGGGTAGGCGATGCATCGGTTTTCTCCTTAAAAAGAGAGCGACGTGTCGATTTCTGGACAGGGCACCTCAGATCTGTGTCGATTCACAATGATTATGACGCCTAGGGATGATGCATGAGGCATCCAGTCACACAGGGTTAGAAAACCGTGCTGCCTGGGGTTGGCGTCATTATCAGCAGCCACAAGTGGGTGTGCGTGATTTCTCTAGCCGCGATGCGTCGATCTCCCAGCCGCGCTGCAGGTGGAGTGACGATTTTAGCCGCGAAGTGGGTGTCGTGTAATTTATCTTTTGCGTTGCAGATGGTGCGTTGAAAATCTAACCACCTGGAGTTGTGTGCGTGGATTTCAGCTCTTGTTCTACCAACTTCACCTTTCAAGGGCCCAGGGACTGGAGGAGTCTCAGTAGAGAGTCCAGGTGCTGGCAGAGGAAGTCTTTGATGGCCCTGAGACTTCAAAACAGGAGGCAAGCTCAGTCCAAGCCCTTGGAGATTCTTCTTAAGCAGGAATGCACAACAAAGTCCAGTCTTCGTGCCCTTTCACAGGCAGAAGCAACAACTTCAGGATAGCCAAACAAAGGACAGTCACAGGCAGGGGCAGCACTTCTCCTCAGCTCTTCTCCTTGGCAGAGGTTCCTCTTGGTTCCAGAAGTGATCTAAAGTCTGGGGTTTTGGGTACAATATTTATACCCCTTTCTGCCTTTGTAGTAGGCAAACTTCAAAGGGAAGTCTCTGTTGTTTACAGGATCCTGCCTTGCCAGGCCAGGCCCCAGACACACACCAGGGGATTGGAGACTGCATTGTGTGAGGACAGACACTGCCCATTCAGGTGTAAGTGACCACTTCTCCCTCCACTCTAGCCCAGATGGCTCATCAGGTTATGCAGGCTACACCCCAGCACCTTTTGTGTCACTGTCTAGAGGAGATTCACAAACAGCTCAGTCGTTAGTCTGACCCAGACATAGAATCCACAAACAGGCAGAGTCACAGAACGGTTAAAGCAAGAAAATGCCATATGTCCCCTGGGCAAGGACATTGGGCAGGGGGGCATAACTCCTGTCTTTAATAAGACAAGAGTCATGTCCATCGGGGTTGTGCGTAAAAAAATGACGCTAGTCAGGTTAGAGTCATTTTTCTGACTCTAGCCTGACTAGCGTCATTCTTTGACGCACACACTCCTGTTTCCCCTACGCCTCCCCCACCCGGTTAGCGTAATTTATTTTGACGCAAACCGGGCCTTACCACCGGCAGTCTGACCACCATTCTGCAATTCTGGCGGTCTAGTGAATGCCAGACTCGTAATGAGACCGTTTATATTAAATAACCCAGGATGTTCTTGCTTCACTGTTCTGTTCTTACATCTGCTGAAAGGAGCTCCCTTTTTGGCTCCATGCATTGCGTTTACCACTGTCATCATCTGTAAGTTGATGGTTTGTGGTTACTGCTGAGGAGAGCACAAATGGAGGGAATATGCATGTATTATCAGCCTCCTTGCCCTTAATACTATTTAGATTTCTTTGTGCTAGCTAGGAAAAGCAACATATGAAATAATACCAATATGTTGGAATAAACTGTTGAAGATTGCCAGTGCATGGCCAAAAATTGATGGAGATTGTTGAGTGATGGAATGAAAAAGGGAATGAAATAGGTTGTAAGACTACATCAGTAAAGTGTGTATTTGAGGTGTAATCTACAGTTTGTGTAGCTCAGTAAACCTATTGTAGAAATCTGCTCATTCTGTGGGTCATTGATTCACCTTAGATTTCTGTCTGTCTGAGTTGGCTAAAATGTGTACTGTAAAATCATGCAGGATAGCTTGAAAAATACTATTCTAGCTGATGCCACATTACTTTTGCAGAAGCCATATTGCCTCTGATGTATTTAGCCTTGTTTTAGGACTGGTACCCTAAGTGAGGATTTTAGATTGCGTAACTCGGCTTCTAGAAGATACTATTCCTGCATCTTTTCCACCAGGTCTTGCGTTCTCCTCACAAAGGTGACGTCTGGAGAGGAGATGAACGACTACATTGAGTGGGCAGATAGATGAGGGAGGAGACCCGAGTAGGAGAAGTATGACTGGAGCCTTTGGTATAGAGTGAGTAGGCTCTAGAAGCCGTGAGGAAAGGGGGGGATAAGGCAGGAGGGCCCGGACATGAGCACAGACTCTATGAGGATGAACACCTGCTTGAGAAAGACTCGCTGTTGTAGCCGCCCCGGATGCAAGGGAGTCGGTGCCTGTTAATGTAACTTACTTTCCTCCCTCCCTCCCTTCATAAGAACACTCAGAGAAATGGCGACAAGATGCTTCCCTTTCGTCCCATTCCATCCCTCCCTTCACAGGATGAGCTGCAGCAGAAGGCTGGCATGCACCTTTTTGTGTTCCTCAGTATTGATGGAAAAGGGGGATTGGGGCTAAGAAACTAATATCAGAAAAACCCTCAGCAGATACATTCTGTGTACCACCAGTAAGGAAAAAGCATGTGCAGGTATTCTAAACAGTGAGCAAGATAGGATCAGGAGGAGATGGTGCACAAGTGGGCCCAGCAAGCGCAGTGAGGCAATCGTCTGACAGCAGGGCGCTAGAAGAAGGAACACAGGTCGATTAGCGTAGATATTTATATAGACGCTCCCCCTAGAATGGACACACTCCAGCCTCCAGTGACACCGATAAAGATGAAACCCTAGGAGATGCCTTAGAAGTTCTCCTCCCGTGAACTTGTAGAAGGAGAACATAATCCAGATGATTATCCAGGTCCAGGGGGAATATTTACCTGTCCATGTCCCATGGTACCCTTCACAGTAAATCAATATTAAAAACCTATTGCCCTATATTTATGGAAATCTCTTATGATTTTGTGAGGAGTTGAAAACAGTGTTTGGATGATATAAGCCAAGTTGGTCTGCTGTGAATCAGTTATTGAGGCTGGTGGTGCTGAGGAAAACCGAAGACAGATTTGTGGAAAAGAGTGAGTGTCTGCAAAAAGCCTCTGATGATGATGCTGCTTTGATAGCAACTAAGGATGGGTTGTTGAATGCAGTGATGGAAGTGTGTCTAGTCGAAGCAGAATAAAAAAGAATCTCCAGTAGATTATTTTGACAGAGAGAAGGATATGTTCAAAAGATTCTCAGGTATCTCTAAGGTGGCGGAACTAGCTCAGGAAGCTGTGAGTACTGCCTTTGGCCACGCATCATTATCTAATGTGCAAGAGCAATTGCTCACTGTTTGCATTGGTCAGCAGACAAAGTTCAGGTGAAGTGGTCACAGATTCAACCATTGCATGCTGGTTCAAGAACAGAAAAGGGAATCGAATGACTCTAGGATCATGGCTTTGCAAATGAAGTCATTCCAACAAACAGTAACTGTGAGGCAGATTCAAACGATGAATGAGGGGGAGGCAGTCTTGGACAGGGAGGAGAGTGGACCAGTCACAACCAAGGGATGGAAAGGATGAAAAAGCACCTTTAGAAGCATCATGTTTCCTTTGTGACCCGGTGGGACTTTTGAAACGTGACTGCCCATCCCATCCCAATCCTCCTGAGTTCACCAAATATTGCAGAACTAATATCCAGGTAATTAGGACAGTCTGAGGGGTGCAGACTGACCAGTAAATATGTTAATCCCATTTGGTCAAAGTGGTCCATATGTGAAGCCTTGTCTTCTTGATACCAAACGCAAGCTGTTCTGCCCCGAAAGCCCCTGAGTTTCCCTGTTTTCTTGTCTTGGGTGTGTCCATTGATGCAGTCAGCATTTCCATCATCAAAGTTCTGCATCACATCACTGACCCTGTTTTATTATTAGAGGCCCCATAACTGACCGGCATATGTTTCTTTTGAGCACTACTTTGCCTGCCAATTTGTTGAGAAGAGTTTGTTGTATAAGCTTAATGGCACCTTCTATTGTACAAATGATGGGGTGTACCTCAGGGTGCCAAAGGTTAACAGAAATTAGATTTTAGCTGTTTTATTTCAATCAGATAACAAAAATGATAACTCTGAAAGGGAAATGACTGACTCTTCTGATGAGTTACTTTGATTAGTTCCTTCCATTCTATAGTCTGAACATGTGCACAATGTTAATTGTGTTTTTTCTGCTGAGACAGCAAGAAAAAACTAGCCTCGGGTGGGTGTGGGGGGGAGGGGGTGGCCGACAAGGTGGAGATGACGGGCTAGACATGCCCTGGCTGAGCTCCGGGCGAGCCCAAGGAAATCCTGTTTAAATCGTGACCCGACCTAGTCCCATCGTCCCACAATCCTTGCTTGCTTCACCCCAGGGCTGCAATTTGCTCCACAGAGAGACAAATCTGTGGCCGAGAGGAGGTCTTGAGGTGGGTGTCGACAATCATCCTGGCACGAGCTGGCCTTACAAAGATGGCGCCCGCCTGAGCCGGTGCCTGATTGCAAGATCCTGATTCTGCATCGACAGGCCGAGGGGAGACAAGGCACTGAGAAGAGGCAGCGGCCTGAAGCCAGAAGAGCACCGGGGTTCCTACGGACTTACCTGAAACTGCTGCTGGGTTGGAGCACAAGCCGGGGCCCGGTTGGCGAAGAGAGGCAGCATGGCGGTGAGGAGTGTGGCGGAGACTGACGAGTGCAAACCCAGTGATAGGGGCTGAGCAACATACAATCCAAGGAACGTGAGTGGGAAGGCATTGCTACAGCAGGACTCTTGATGATCGAGGTGTCTGGTGGGGGCCCCTGGATAGTGGAGTGAGTGTGAGGCCTTGGAGGATTGTTTGGGCGGCGCAGGGCTCATGTGGCTGATGTGACTAGTGTGGCAGGGCTCTAGAGGCCCTTGGTGGTGGTGACCCAAGGGGCTTAGCCAACAGAAGACCTTGCGAAGAGCACCCCCTCTTCTTCTTTCCCCATTGATGGAGAGATGCTAGACCGGGGGGGGGAATTGGCAGACCTCTGGATCCTTCTTTGAGGCCCCTGTGACTGTGAATTACACCAAGAGATAGTGTCCCCCAGCAGACACTACAACAGAGCCAGGGGGGATACTTTGCAGACCCTTTGAGGCCTCTTTGGGGGTCCAGTCTGACCTGTGCCCACCTGACATCACTTTTGGTGGCCTATGGGGGCTAGAAGGGTGCTTGCTCCTGAGTTCCAGATTGCCACGGACAGTTCAATCAGAGGCCTCTCCCCCCTCCGCCACACCATTATGGAAACAAGAGGCCTGTTGCTGAGATTCTAGAGTTGTCCCTGGGACTGCAGCGTCTTGGAATGTGAGTGGAGGTGAATAGGAGGGACAGGTGTGATCGCCCTGATTACAACCTGCAACATGGCCAATAGTAAGGACCCCAAACCCTCCAGTCAGGGGAAGATAGAGACACCAGGGTGATGGAGGCCCCTCCATCCCCAAGAGGACACAAGGAATGCAATACCAGATAATGTGACTTTAATGGTGGCAATCAAGGGTGGCCCTGGAAACTAAGGTGAGGGAAGTGGCAGCAGAAGTCTCACTGTTGAGGCCAGATGTCTGGAGTGTTGCAGACAGTTACAGCAACAGAAGATAGAATCTCAGAACTAGAGGATGCTGCTCTCTCCCAAGGGAATGACTTAACAACTATAAGGGCAATTAATCAAGACTTACTTTGTAGGGTTATTGAAAATTGTGCAAGGCATAACAACCTTCAATTCGTAGGCTTCCCCGATGGAATGGAGCACTCAAATTCACCAGAATTCCTGGAGATCTGGCTCCACGCCCACTTTAAAGCCACTTGTTTTTCCACTTTTTTTGTCATAGAGCGGGAATATAGGGCGCTGGAGGCGAGGCATTAACCAAGCGCCCTTCCGAGAGCCCTCATTGCATAATTTCTGCAACTCTCATGACTGCAACGTGATTAAAGAGGCTCGCCAACTCGACACGCTTAGGTATGACTCCTCAACTACTATTTTCTTCCAGGAGGTAGAGAAGCAGTGCCGCTCTTTTGATGCTGTCAAAGTGAAACTCTGAGAAATCCATCTCCTGTATATGCTTCTCTTTCCTACCAAACTGAAGATGATCTTTTAAGACAAAACCCATTTCCTTGAAACGCCTGAGGAGGCATGGAGATGGCTGCAGGAAAGACCTCTCCCACGACTGACACAGGACCCTCTCTCCAGCGACATCAAGGGAGAAAGGACCAGGAGCCAGACCTAAAACCTGGACCGCTAAATGTAAACGTTGGGTCTGTCCTGTGGGGGGACACTAGAGAAACCTTCTAGAAAGGAACTACCGGGAGATTGCTCCTCTGGATCCGACGCTGGAAGATCACGATCAAGGAAATCAAATCTTTTTCATGAGGATGCTGGATGAACAAATCGGCCAATGTCTGGAGGAGACCCCGCTCAAGAGATACTAGACCGATGTCTGAGACACGATTGAATGATCAGTCTTAACTGGAGTCTGGAATGTGCACAAAGGGGCTGATGGAGACACTGAACTTTAATGTTTGAGGTGGGTAGAATTCCGTCTCCTGGGGCTATCTGGTTGCTCAGGGAGTGGCGCAGATGTGGCCTGTGAGAAAGAGATCTTTCTTAGTCCTTTTTCTCACCTCCTCCAGTTCAATTTCTTCTTTCTCCTAGTTTTGAGTGAGTGAATGGGGTATGTGTAAAGTGATTGGGGTGTGAAAGGACTGTATAAGCTAAGACGAGAGTTCAGATCCCTCTGTGATTGCTGAAGGGCAGAGTAGTAGTTACCTTTCCACCCCAGAGTACAGAGAGTGTGTTTCTGAGTGAATGACTCCCGAGTGTAAAGGTTAAGTTTCTTTGGAGTTTGTGGTTTGGGAGTGGGGGTGATACAGACCTCTCAGGCACGGTCCTGGATGCAGTTACCACAGTGAGTTATGTGGGAGAGTGCAGGGATGGGGGGAATGGGATCAACGTTCCTTTGTTATATTTGCTGTGTTATTTTATTTTTCCTATTTGTTTGGCAAGCGGGAGGGTTTATTGCTCACAGGAGGTCTTCCTCATTAAACTGAGGGACACTAATATGTAGAAGTTTAGACATGATGCACATCACTGATCTTGTTAGTGTATATGCGCCCCCATGGCTACAGCAATCTACTTTAAATGCAGTTGCTAAAATCCTGTTTGGCAACTGAGTCCTCCCTACATATTGTTGGATGGGAATTTAATGATGTGATGCCATTTGCCTTTGGGAGATCAGGAGTGCCCCCACCCCCTCAGTACTACACACTCCATTATTGGAGTGTATTTGTCTTCCTGGATGCAGAAAAAAAGATTTGACGCTGTTCGTTGGAATTTTTATGATGCAAACCCTGAGAAAGATGGTCTTTGGACAGAAGTTTCTGGCCTGGATAGAACTACTGTACCCAGAGCCCACCGCAGGATACGATTTAATGGCGTGATGTCAGCAGAATTTCCCATTAAGAGGGGACCCAGACAAGGTTGCCTGCTCTTACCCCTACTGTTTGCCCTCACATCAGAACCCCTAGCATTTGTGGTCCATGACCACGCGGGCATTATAGGTTTTAGGCGGTGGGATCCTTGATTGCTGAAGAACAACTGTTGCTATACGTGGACGACATCCTCCTGTACCTTTACCCAACTACAGGCTTCGATTCCCGAAATACTCCAGACATTTGAAAACTATGGGGCTCACCCAGGTGCACTTTTACCTGAGATAAATCAGTCCATTACTCAGCGACTAATCATGCAGACTGGGTGGGATTTGCTGGGAGACTGAGAATGACTAGAGAGGGCTTCCAGTATTTAGGTCCCTAAGCAACATTAGACCCTGAGAGAAGCATAGAACTCAATGTAGGGAAAGTATTGATGGATTTTCGTACAGATGCTACTCGTTGGAGAGCCCTGCCTCTAATGATAATCGGTAGGGCAGCAATCTTTAAGATGGTCATCCTACCGAAATTCCTATACGCCCTGCAGAACTCTTACTGTAGAGTCCCGGATGAGGTGTTCATTCAAACTCTGGCAATTTTTATGGATGAGACACACCCTAGAATAGCCCTCTGGACACTGCAACAAAATTTCTATAATGGAGGCATAGCCCTCCCAGATGTTAGGGCCTATTATTGGGCCTCCCACCTGACTGCAATAAATTATTGGGGCCACGCAGTGCAGAGAACACAATTTTCAAATCAAACTTATCCCCACAACCTCTGCGGGGTGAAGTGGGTGAGGTGGTTCCTTCCCACAACCCAAGAGGCAACTGAGGCATGGCATAAGACAAATAGGAGTCTGAGATGGGCAAACAGAATCACCCAGGAAACTCCGCTCTAGGTAAGGAGCAGTTTCAGAGAACTTGGAAAGTTGAAGGGGTTTAGCGATTGGGACTGCATTGGTATTTCTAAGGTGGGTGACTTATTGGAAGGGGGTGTCCTCATGTCATTCTCTTCCCTTCAGCATGAGTACCAACTTCATGATACGCAACACTTTATCTCCGGCTTAGGCAGGCGTGGGGAGCTGAGTCTGTCGCCACAGACCTCCCAGGGGATGCACCTCTGGAGGGTAGACTTTTGATGGGGAAGATAATGGAAAAGGTGGTTTCATTCGTGTACAGAACAATAAATAATAATATGGCCAACACCCTAAAGAAACTTAGGCTCACATGGGAGGCTGAAATAGGCGCACTAGAGACCTAGACTGGGAAGCCACCCTAGTGTTTTGCAGAGAGGTAGGGATTAGATCCAGACAGGCTTATTCAACTCAAAACCCTCCACTGGATCTATTATGATTGGGTGTGCCTCTATAGAATGGGGAGAGCAGTGTCATCATATTGCCTGTGATGCAGGAGACGATGGGGACATTTTCTTCATACACTTTGGAGCCGCCCAGTCATTCCTCCTTCTGGCAAAAATTATTAGAAGAATTGGGTAAGATAGTGGAGACAGTGCTCCCTGAGGGCCTCAAATATATCCCCTTAGGTATCCCCAAAGGAGTGGATCTCCCCCGGGCAAAACCGTTGTTTTGTAATCTGGGCTTCGTGATGGCCAAAGCTTTATAGAGTTTCTTTCTAATTTTTCTCAAGCTTTGAAAGAAAATCTTAGTACCCTAGTCTTGTATGAATATTCCAAACTAATGCAATATGTAGATGATTTGTTACATGCTTCAGCCACCCAATGCAAGTTTGACTTGCTATATTTGCTCACTGAATTGACTAAGAAAGGGATTAAGGCTTTGACAGAGAAATTTCAATTTTATCGCCCTGATTTCAATATATAGATCACAGCATCTCTGCTGGAGTGCGATATTTGCTTCCATAATAAGATCCCTTCAACATTATGTTAAAAGGAAACTCCAGAGCCCTAGCAGTGCACTGAAGAGGGAGAGCAGGCTTGGATTACATTGAAGAAGGCATAGTCATCCGCCACTGCATGAGGACTGCAAGATTAAACTAACTCCTTTACTCTGCATTACTGTGATTAGAATGGGCGCACTCTTGTTGTGTTGATGCAAGACAACGAGGAACAAAAGAATCCACCAACATACTATTCCTCTGCCCTGCCCCGTGGCTACAAGGCTCTCCCTTATTTGCTCTATGTAGCCACTGCACCCGACCTTGCAGAAGCCTCTAAGAATATAGTTTTAGGTTCTACTCCTATTGTGACACACATCTCATACAAACTCAAAGACCCTGATTTAGATATTGGCAGACAGGTTACTCCATTCCTATGCTGATAGATTTCCCATCTGCCGAAATCTAAATCCCATTAAATCCTATGGGAACCCGCCATCAGTATCTAAATGAGGCCCCTAACAGATCTGCACTGAACCAAACTTCCCTGATGCCTACCAAACAAAAGGTTGACATGATTGGTTGTAAGGGCACATGTAGCCAAACCTGGAATTGATCTGTTTGATGCACCGATACTGAATACCAAAGTTGCTTCGTATGTGGATTGATCCTATCTTAAGAATTAAGTTGGAGATCTTTTAGCAGGTGTGGGAACCCCAAAATTGTACATCCCGAAAATATTACTTCAACAGCACGTGTACGGTTGATTTATCGGAGACTGTGTTAAACATCAATTTCCTTAAGGTAATGTGTCCCCATGAAAAGGACTCCTACAACATATTTAAATATAGTTATTTAAGCCGACAGACTCAATAACTGAATTTTAGGGCAGGTATAAATTTTAAGGATTTATTACAAGAGTTCAAAAGGTGCGGTACAGCAAACATAGATGCAAATACATAAACTCATTGCCATGAAGGCTGTCACTAAATGGCCCACACAAAATATAGTGCAGAATCAGGATAATTCTCAGTCCCAGGAGAGCATCAAAATCAATAGCTAGACATACAGCATTCAAAGTAGTACAGGAAAGTTCTCTGGAAAGTTCTGGCTCACCCGCAAAATCAGGGGTTTCACACATAGAAAATCATCACATTTAGCTAAACCATCATTGTGTGAGCTACATAATTACATTCTGAGTAAATAAGAGCACAGATGTATTAAACATCTCATCGCATTAGCATCTAAGTACTATCCCACTACATGAATATTGATTCTGCTGACTCTATTCTAATGCCATCCAGAGGTGGCAGGACAAATGAGGTAGATGAACAGCAACTTATTATGAATGAATAGGGTACAGTGAGCTAGTGGAAGGTCCTTGAGGAAAGAAACATTATTATGACCATGCTGGATGTTTTCCTTTGAGAACAGCAAGAACAACCTCATTGGAAATAAACAAACATGACTTTGCTTTACTATGTTCTTCAGAAATAATGAACAGTGAATCCGCAGAAGACGACAACCATTGTGGACAAGATGGTATTGAGGCCTATACTGAGGCTTGGTTAACATAAGCCAAAAAAAAACACTTTTATAACTCATGACAAATTTGTTTCAAGTGCAATAGCGCTGTCCCAGTGTGCACAAATAAAATCAAGAGTAAATCCACATTCTGTATGTTGTTGATACTTCACAAAAATATCACATGCACCAAAAACTTCAACACAGGGTATGGTATATGTACTTTGTGTGATGCTTTTGAAACCTACCATTTACCAAAAGTCTGGCCTGCTCATAACTCAACTTCAGGCTTAGGATGTTTCTCTGCCTTGATACTTTCCTTATGTTACATAGTTTTTGTATTACAGAGCTTCATCAATTCCTTGAATCTCTTGATGTTAGCAAATTGTGGGTTTTTCCAATGGCTCAGTGTGAGTGTCAGGAGTTACAACCTCTGGCCTTGCCAGTATAACTTAGATTGGTTGGATTGTGGATAATGGGCAGTTCAAATGAGGGTCCTCTGAAGTGTGTGTCTGTGTTTGTGTATGTGTAAGAATGTCTGTATATCTGAGGGTGCATGTTAGTGTGTGAGAGGTATCAGTATGTATGTGGGCTGATGGTGCTCTCTGTGTTTTTATGCCTAACCTGTGTTTTATCAGACAAGCAAAATCATCATTTAATAATGTGAAATAGAAAGTAGCAGTACCTACTATCACCTTCATGTGAAATGTGAGGATAAGCACTTCCTCCAGAAAGATATTTTTGTCTCTACTTTCACTTTCAGGCTCAGCTTTAGAATTCTGACAAACAGCAACTGGCACAGGAGTGCATGGTGACCTAGAACCCTGGTGTCAAATGCAGGATCTCCTCAGGCTTTGTTCTTTAAGTGTTTTTGCTGATTTCAGTCTTTTCATTTCCAACGGTTTAAAAACACATTTTCCCATCAAGAAACTGCACAGCACGCCCTTGGTAACCAGAAATCTGTCAGGTTTAGTGGAAAACATTAAATAATTTTTAAAGGCATTTAAGAGAAACCTAAGGGTATGTGTGCAGCTCCCAAGCCACAAAGTGAAATACATTTACCAAACATTTTATTATAAACTTCAGAACTTAGAAACAGTTCTGAAGAGTGTCCAAGCTTATAAAATATTTCATCACAACAGTACATTGTCTACAACATGGGCTGCGAAAAGAAAGATGTAACAGAAATACATACATTCCAACATTTTAGAATAGGAAAGTGGGAGAATAAAAAAGAAATAATCAGGAGAATGTAGTTCTGTCACCGACTTCTACTGAAGCAGGGGCAATTTCAGGCGGTAGACAGCCAAAATAAAGCCATTTTTTGCTTCCAGAAATCGTGAGTCTCCCTCCTGAATTGGGTCTATTGGCGTCTATGGAAATAGTATCTGTTGCATGGAACCTAGGAAGAAAAACAGCCATTATAAATCCTATATCAGGACACATCAATCTACTTTTAAATCCTGTTCCCTGACAATACATATCCAGTTTCAACTAGAGCCTCAGAATAAACATATTTGGCATCATATTGCAGAGCCCCGACCTCGTGTGTGTCAGGAATGTCCAATAAAAAATATAATCCAAAATCCAAAAATTAAATTGCGAATCTGTGCATGGTAGGTGGTTGGGGACACTGCAGAGTTCTAACAGAACCCCAACCTTGTGCCAATAAGACTGAACCAAAGGAACAGTTCAGTTCTCATCTTCTAACAATAAGAAACAAACTCAAACTAATTTCTGCCTCATGGACCTTCATATATCTTTCTGTACTGACCTCAGCCTCAAACTGATCCTCCATCTCCTGGGTACTTACAACAAGTTCTAGATGTTGTGAAGCGAATGTACGTTTGACTTATTTCTATAGTGCAAACCGAGCCAAAAAGCAGCAGAGCGCCGTACAGGGTCAAAGACGAGCATAGAGCCAACAGGTAACTGAGTGGCAGCTGGGTAACGAGCAGTTAATGCAATGCCATGCAGAGTTATTTATAGAAGTGAATCTTCAATCATTTCCTAAATTGGAACAGCATTGAGGAAAATGCTATTAATTTTGAATTTTAAGCCACTTGGTATATAACCATGATACTACGGGACAGATGTAGCTAAGGTTTTTACCCATTCTGTGTCTATGGGAAAAAGTGTTCGCACATATGGCCCTACGTTCGGCCCGTTTTTTTATCTCACACCAGCGCATTACCGTAGAGAGGACCTCCTATGAGCTACTGAGCCTGAAGCTATTTTAGAAAGAAGCAGCCTGGCTTATAATGCTTAGGACCTCAAGCCACACTGCAATGGCAAAGCTCCAAGAAGAAGAAACCCATGGAGATTCCCTTAGTTACCATGTTGAGAACGTGATCTAGCAGGTTGAGTTGGGAAACTCCATCTGCCTCAAGGGAAAACTGATTTATAATAGAATATGCAGATGTACATGCTGTGAGCTTTGACAAACAGAACCGTTTCAGGGCACTGTATCAATGTTGTCTCCTGGCACACACCAACTCAGGAAGCTCAAGTAGGACAAAACACAAATGGTATTCATCTGTATTTCAAAGAGAAAGCTAGGATGACTGAGGCAGGGCATCTACACCATCAGGTATTTATGTGTGTGCAAATTCTGATTGGCTTGTCCTGCTGGACACCCACAGGACTGAGCAATGTGATTGGCTGGCAGCAACATAATGAAAAATGCTGCGCCCACCAGTGGAACTCAGTTCCCAGTACTGAAAAATAAAATTAAAGACTATATAAGAGGGCAGAGTAGGGATGCCCAGAGGTCCCAGAGGGATCCTCCATAGGATATCTATTTATTTCATTGCGTTTCCACAGTCCTGTAGGACTCCAGAGGAGCATAGACGGTCCCTGTATGGTCCTGCAAGGCTCCACTGGGAGGCAGCGCAGACCGATGTGCTGCCACTGGAGTCCTGCTGGACTGAATTTTTTTTTAAAAGGAGGAGGATGTGGGATGGGTATCTGTGAATGGTTAGCTGCTCATAGTGGCTTGGCCGAAGGCCGTCTGCTTCCGGGGAGCTTGGGAAGGAGGGCTGAGGTTGGCCGCACATATATTGTAATAAGGTATCACTTAATGTTAAAAACTCAATAGAAATGAATTGAAAAAAAGCCTAAAGGTTAAACTGGAGTTTTACCTATGCAAGGTAGTAAACTTTTAACTTATGTTAAAAAAAACTTAGAACTCACTCAAAAAAAACAAAGGGTAATCTGGAGTTATAAATAGGTATTCTACTAATAAAAAATAACATTTTAAAACCAAAAAACACTGAAATTCAACAGTTGTACTTAACCAACATATGTGTAACTTTCACCACTGTGGTCACTGCTTATGACCTCACATATCACTGATGTCATCTAAAATCTACAACAGTGCCAACCCCCACCATCAATAATGTTGTTAGCATGTAAAAAATGATGTAATATTTGAGGTAAAAAGCAGTGCGTGATGGGAGTGCAAATTATAGTTCGTTCACTGAACTAAAACTGGTATATTTCAGTGGTTTTTTGGGTTTTTTAAACATTAGCCCATGTCATATTCAACACCAAACTATAAAGTCACTTTAATCATTGTTTTTTTCACACACACACAAACGTGAAAAAACAACAGTTAAAGTTTTGTTATAGTTAAGGACTAAGAGTTTACCTTTAAAACAGAAAAACACTGACATTCACCAGTTATAGTTTACTGAGCTAACTATAACTTGGGCCCCATGTGCACTGCTTAAGACCTCACATATTGCATCACACATGTCAAATTAAATGATATTATTGATGACATGACTGGTGACATCCTAAATGACATCTTCCTAAGTCATAACCCTACTCTAACTTCAATAGCCCAGATTTAGGGCCTGATTACAAGTGTGATGGTCCTCGGACCGCCACACTCGCGGTGGCTTTTGGACCGCCACTGTTGTGGCTGTCCAACCGCTACATTACTAAGTTGGGGGGCATCCCGCCAATCTACCGCCGTCTCCATTGGGATCTACGATCCCGAAAGGCTGACGGTGAGTGCAGGTTGGAATCAGCCAGCGCGGGGCTGAACTCAGCACCACCCTGCTGATTACAACCTGGTTCTCCGCCAGCCTTTTTATGGCAGTTTCATTGTCATGAAAAGGCTGGCGGAGAACAGGTGCACGGGGACACAGGGGGGCCCCTGCACTGCCCCTGCCCAGCACCCAGACAGTGCGCATTACTAGGGTGCTGGTGCCCCCTGTGGGCGGCAACATTTCCGCCGGCTCAATTACGAGCTGGGAACAATGCTGCTGCCACTTTTCCACTGGTCAGCCCAGCGGGAAAGTCGAAATGGGGCCGGCGGGGAGGTAGCCAGTAGCCAGTAAGGCTGCAACCTCCCCGTTGGAAGTTCGGCGGATGGGTCTTCCCGTCAGTGGAAGTCGTAATCGGCCCCTTTGTCAACCTTTGGTTGGCCTTTTACATACTGCATTCTCCAAGCAATCTAGATAGACAACCTCAAACACACTACGTGTGGCAATAAAGCGTATGTGGTGTTGCCCCCTGACTGGGGGCCCTTGTAAGGATGGTATGAGCAGCATCCGATGTTTAATCGTTTTGAGGGGGAAACTTTGAGGCTTTGCATACAAATATCACATTCTGCTTGCTTGGCTTAATAAAGGTGTTTGGACTTCAAGTTGGCTTAAGAGTTATTTTTCTTTGATATAACCATGGCTATAAGCAGAACATGTGACTTATAGCACTATGAGGCAAGAAGCAGTAAGCGTTATACAAAAAATGTTATTTTTATTATTTGGAGTAAGGCTGTGCAGAGGTAGTTAAAATGTCAATTGATATACCGCAGATAATGGAGAATGAAAACGCAGCGGCTATAAAACACCGCTCTCATTTACATTCAGCACACCACACATAAGAGGCTCAGGAGTCAGTGCTAGAGGTTTTTTCCTCTCTAGCTGTTATTTTTATTCACATTTTACACAGTCACTGAATAGCAGCTAAGCAGGTTTCTGTCGCTTTTGCTGTGCAATCTTTACTTCACAAGCTCGGTTGGCGGTGTCACCGTGTAACGTGGCGTGCACACAGCAAACCAACCTGCAGAAATCAATAACATCTCTGCTGTGCTTTTAGTCACACTGATAGGCCCAGGGCAGCAGCCAGAGAAAGCAAACAGTGACTAGGGTGAAAAGAATAACATAAACAGGAGAGGTGCATCATGCACAGCTTCTGTGCCAGCCTCAGAGAACAGGTGCATACAGGCTGCGGCAGTACAAGCTTTGCATGCTTACAAATCGGGTACAAAGCAAGCAAAAGTTGTGAAATTATCCCTCAAGCACATTGCATTTGAAATGAGGGATCAGCAGTGTTAGAACAGGTGCTTGTACATGTTAGAATTGGCATCCTTGGCGTGGTTTTCCCCTAACTTGTTGCCTTCAGACCTCCTGTTTTGCTGACTTTGTTTTTGCTGGCCTTATGATTGTGGGCACTTTACCACTGCTAACCATTGCTCAATTTGCTTGTGCTTTTTTTCTGAAACGTGGCAACATTGGCTTATTCGTAACTGGCATATTTAATTTACTTATAAGTCCCTAGTGAAGTGCCCTACATGTGCCCAGGGCCTGTAAATTAAATGCTACTAGTGGGCCTGCAGCACTGATTGAGTTTGGTGTCTCTGGAATCACAATTTAAAATCACATTTTATAGTAAAGTTTGGTTGTAAATTGCAATTCAGAAAATTCCACTTTTAAAAAGTTGCCATTTTCTTGCCATAGCCATTTGCCTACTGCTTGGCTCTGATCACATGTCTGGGTGGGGGACAGCTGGGTTTTGTGTATTCCTCCTAAACAGCCACACACAAAGGGGGCTTAGGTATGACTTGATGGGCCATTTGCGTCCTGATGGGCCGTCCTGGGCAGGATGGGAGGGAGGAGCTGGGCAGCCTCATGTATACCTGAATTGGATGTGCCCTGTCCACATACGAAGGGCTGCATACTTCCTAGTTGTGAGTATGGAGCCAGGGCAGGAAGGGCATCTGTGCACTTCAAATGCATCTCTTTGAAGTCTCCGCACTTCAAAGGCACCACTTGGTATAAGAACTGGACCTCAGACACCACCAACTCAATACACTTCTGAACCTGATTCCAGTAGAGCAAGTTAGCTTCAATGAAGGTCATTCAACAATAGACCACTGTTTTAGTCTTTAGGCACTGGCAAAAAGTCAAGAGAGGTACGAAGTTGTCTATTTTGTTGTTTTGTGGATTTTCGAGACGCTTTTGATTTGGTAGATCGGAGTTGTTGTGGAATATGTTGAGGCGGCTCGGGATCGACTCAGAACTACTTTTTCATCTCCAGTGGCTACATATGCAAAATTGGGCCCAGGTGATTTTAGATACCTGTGGGTTGTTATCAAAGAAGATCCCAAAAAGAATGGGTTGCAACAAGGCTGTGTCTTGGCCCCCCTATTGTTTGCCATATTTCTGTCTGATTTGCCAAACTTATTAAATGAGACTAGGGGTTTATGCCCAAAAATGGATGGGGCCCATGTCTCTTGTTTATTATACGTTGATTATCTAGTGATAGTTGACATGACGGAGTTGGGATTGCAAAGAAAATTAGATGTCTTTCATAACTACTGTCAAAGTAAAAAAGGCTACAGTGAACCTGGATAAGAAGAAAATAATGGTGTTGGGTGTAGGAAGGTAGCCTCTTTCTAGCCTTGTTACTCCCACGTTTGGCCTGTTTGTGAGTATATGTCAGGGTGTTTTTACTGTCTCACTAGGATCCTGCTAGCCAGGGCCCAGTGCTCATAGTGAAGACCCTATGTTGTCAGTGTGTTTAATATGTGTCACTGGGATCCTGCTAGCCAGGACCTCAGAGCTCATAAGTTTGTGGCCTATATGTGTTCCCTGTGTGGTGCCTAACTGTATCACTGAGGCTCTGCTAACCAGAACCTCAGTGTTTATGCTCTCTCTGCTTTTAAAATTGTCACTGCAGGCTAGTGACTAATTTTACCAATTCTGATTGGCGCATTGGAACACCCTTATAATTCCCTTGTATATGGTACCTAGGTACCCAGGGTATTGGGGTTCCAGGAGATTCCTATGGGCTGCAGCATTTCTTTTGCCACCCATAGGGAGCTCAGGCAATTCTTACACAGGACTGCCACCGCAGCCTGAGTGAAATAACGTCCATGTTATTTCACAGCCATGTTACACTGCACTTAAGTAACTTATAAGTCACCTATATGTCTAACCCTCACTTGGTGAAGGCTAGGTGCAAAGTTACTTAGTGTGTGGGCGCCCTGGCACTAGCCAAGGTGCCCCCACAATGTTCAGGGCAAATTCCCCGGACTTTGTGAGTACGGGGTCACCATTACACGCGTGCACTACATATAGGTCACTACCTATATGTCGCGTAACAATGGTAACTCTGAACATGGCCATGTAACATGTCTAGGATCATGGAATTGTCACCCCAATACCATTCTGGTATTGGGCGGACAATATCATGCATCCCGGGTCTCCAGCATAGACGCCGGGTACTGCCAAACTAACTTTCCGGGGTCTCCACTGCAGCTACCGCTGCGGCCAACCCCTCAGACAGGTTTCTGCCCCCCTGGGGCCTGGGCAGCCTGGTCCCAGGAAGGCAGAACAAAGGATTTCCTCTGAGAGAGGGCGTTACACCCTCTCCCTTTGGAAATAGGTGTGAAGGGCCTGGGAGGAGTAGCCTCTCCTGGCTTCTGGAAATGCTTTGAAGGGCACAGATGGTGCCCTCCTTGCATAAGCCATTCTACACTGGTTCAGGGATCACCCCAGCCCTGCTCTGGTGCAAATCTGGACAAAGGAAAGGGGAGTGACCACTCCCCTGACCAGCACCTCGCAGGGGAGGTGCCCAGAGCTCCTCCAGTGTATCCCAGACCTCTGCCATCTTGGATGCAGAGGTGTGAGGGCACAATGGACAGCTCTGAGTGGCCAGTGCCAGCAGGTGACGTCAGAGACCCCTCCTGATAGGTACTTACCTTTCTCAGTAGCCAATCCTCCTCTGTGGGCTATTTAGGGTCTCTCCTGTGGATATCTCACCAGATAACGAATGCAGGAGCTCACCAGAGTTCCTCTGCACTTCTCTCTTCGACTTCTGCCAAGGATCGACCGCTGACTGCTCCAGGACGCCTGCATAACCGCAACAAAGTAGCAAGAAGACTACCAGCAACATTGTAGCGCCTCATCCTGCCAGCTTTCTCGACTGTTTCCTGGTGGGGCATGCTCAGAGGGCTGTCTGCCTTCACCCTGCACTGGAAGCCAAGAAGAAATCTCCTGTGGGTCGACGGAATCTTCCCCTGCCAACGCAGACACCAAACTTCTGCATCACCGGTCCTCTGGGTCCCCTCTCATCCTGACGTGCATGGTCCCTGGAACACTGGAGCAGGGTCCAAGTGTCTTCGACAGTCCAGTGGCCCTTCTGTCCAAATTTGGTGGAGGTAAGTCCTTGCCTCCCCACGCCAGACAGTAATCCTGTGTACTGCGTGAACTGCAGCTGCTTGGGCCTCTGTGCACTTTTGCAAGACTTCCTTTGTGCACATCCTAGCCCAAGTCCCCAGCACTCCGTCCTGCATTGCCCAACTCGCTGAGTTGGACTCCGACGTCGTGGGACCCTCTTTTGTGACTCTGAGTTGACCGCTGTCCTCAGATCTTCTAAGTGCCTGTTCAGGTTCTTTTGCGGGTGCTGCCTGCTTCTGCATGGGCTCTCTGTGTTGCTGAGTGCCCCCTCTGTCTCCTGCTCCAAGGGGCGACCTCCTGGCTCTTCCTGGGCCCTGGCAGCACCCAAAATCCTCAACCGTGACTCTTGCGGCTAGCAAGGCTTGTTTGCGGTCTTTCTGCGTGGAAACAACTCTGCATCCTCCAGCATGCCGTGGGACATCTTCTGACTAAAGGAGAAGTTCCTGCCACCTTCCATTGTTGCAGAATCTTTTGCTTCTTCCACCTGGAGGCAGCCCTTTTGCACCTTCATCCGGGATTTAGTGGGCTCCTGCCCCCCCTGGACACTTGCATGACTCTTGGACTTGGTCCCCTTCCTTTACAGATCCTCAGGTCCAGGAATCCGTCTTCAGTGTTTTGCAGTTGTTTCCTTGCAGAATCCCCTATCTCGACTTTACTGTCTTTCTGGGGTAGTAGGGTAACTTTACTCTACTTTTCAGGATCTTGGGGTGGGGTATCTTGGACACCCTTAGTGTTTTCTTACACTCCCAGCGACCTCTACACACTACACTAGGCCTGGGGTCCATTCGTGGTTCACATTCCACTTTTGGAGTATATGGTTTGTGTTGCCCCTAGGCCTATTTCTTCCTATTGCATTCTATTGTGTTCTACATTGTTTGCACTACTTTTCTAACTGTTAATTACTTGATTTTGGTTTGTGTCTATATATTTGGTGTATATTACTTACCTCCTAATATCCTCTGAGATATTTTTGGCATATTGTCACTAAGATAAAGTACCTTTATTTTTAGTTACTCTGAGTATTGTGTTTTCTTTCGATATAGTGCTATATGACATAAGTGGTATAATAGGACCTTTGCATGTCTCCTAGTTCAGCCTAAGCTGCTCTGCTATAGCTACCTCTATCAGCCTAAGCTGCTAGAACACCTCTATTCTACTAATCAGGGATAACTGGATCTGGCACAAGGTGTAAGTACCACAAGGAACCCACTGTAAGCCAGGCCAGCCTCCTACATTGGGGAAAAGGAAGGGGTCATTTTCCTGGTACCTGGGAGGTGAAAAAGTAGAAATGCTTGATTAATATAAATATCTGGGTAAGTGGTTTGACTCTGAATTAAAATGGCAAGAACATATTGAGTCAGTAAAATCCACTGCATGAATATCGGTTTGGAGATGAAAGCAGTTTAGCCGGAAGTATGGAGGTCAGTCTCTTCGTCCCGTACTCTCTGGCTTTAATGCCATGGTCCAATCTCAGTTTCAATATGGGGTGGAAGTTGTAACTCTTGCTTGGAAGCCGAACTGGGATGCAGAAGAGGGTAAATGGTGAAACGTCTGCTCACGCTTCCCCCCTCAAGTATGATCCAGTCTAACGGGCTGAATGCCAAATGACGGCGGGGAGTTACTTGAGAGTGCAAGCCGCATTGAAATTTTGTTTTGAGAGTGTCTGAATAGGGTATCCCCAAAATTGCGAACCTATGTAAAAGGGAAGTAAGGATAGGTGATCTGAATGGGGCCTCCCAATCGAGAGGTAGGCTAGAGAAGATCTGTGATACTTTGGGTTTAGCTGCCAATCAGTGGCGCAGAGAACAAATCCCTAAGCAGGAGCTGCGCGCCATGGTAAATAAAAGTGCCAGGGAAGAGGATTTATGTTATTTGGAGGGTAAAATACCTACCCTGTTCATAGTGCGTGGTTGGAGAAAAGAGGATATGTTTCCCTATAGAGAGGCTTTCCTAATCCCAAGTTAAGGAATACAGTGTTAAAATTCAGGGTTGGGCTAAACCCATGCTAAATGGATTTGAAAACAAGAGCCGTAATGAGGGATGATTTGGGCCTGTGTACATGTGGCCTCAAAGTAAAATGTAGTGGCCAACATATTTTTGGGGGATTTCTTGTGGTTCTTATATGAACGGTAAAAGTTTTTAAAGCCACATTTTAGGGAATATGATGTTATCAACCGGGATCAAGTTCTCAACCTGCTGGTAGATATGAGATTCTTGAACGTGACATGTGCCTTAGGCCGATTTTTAAATGAAATATGGGGTTTCTTAATGGGGCTCTCTAAAGCCTTGCAACGGGTGAGAGAGCTGGTATGCGATGTTTAACTAATTAAAGGTAGTTTTACAAGGAACAAATTGTTTTTAATTATTGATTATATGGTAAGGAATATGCAAGTGTTATCTAATATGAATTTAGGATTAGGTAGACTCACACGCCCAAGAAATGCAATTAGATGCATCTTTGGGTGTCGCAAGGATTGCTGTCGTACTGTGTAATGCTGTCCTGTATGTTTTATTAGGATCATGAGATGATGACAGTCCTATTTTTATATTTTGAGTATATTGTGTTGTAAGTAATGATTTAATTGTGATTTTAATTGACTTTTTGAAGGTTTTAGGGCTATGGCCAAATAAAGCTTGTTTTTAAACTGAAACACTTCTGGACCTATGGATTCTCTGCTAGGATGAAGGACTGCTGTGCTGCTGAAGGCCTGCCACTCTGCTGGACTGCTGTTTGCTGGACTTCTGCTTTGCTGTGCTGACCTGTGCCTGCGGCCCTCTTGCCTGGGAGTGAGAAGGACTGGACCTGAATCTCTCAACCCAGAACCCAGTGACTGCAAGAGCTAGCTGGCTGGCCTCCTGATCTGAAGTCTCAGGGACATAACAGATTTCCAACCACCCTGCCACTGGACTCTGCCATCTGTGAGTCTGTCCTGCCAGGTGGAGCCACCCCACTCCAGACCCTTGGAAGTGGACCTATGGTGCTTGTTCCAAAAGAACCGACACATCCTCTGTGACTCTGTCCTACCAAGTGGAGCCACCCCAGTCCCGGACCCTTGAAAGTGGGCCTAAGGTGCTTGTTCCAGAGGAACTGATGCATCCTCTGCTGGGGGAGCATTGGAGCATCACCTTTACTCCTTTACTACATGGGTCAGAACCAGTACAACCCGAATCACATCGCCACTGTACCACGCATCTTGAAACCATTGCCTCACCTTCGGAACACACACTGCAACGTTTTCACATCCCCTCTACTGCTTGGTTCAGAACCGACGCATCAATCCGAACCCGGATTTAAGGTAGTTTAGGTTCAGTGGGCCCAACTGGGTCCCGTAGCCGGCCGGCACTCCATTGCTGTTGGCCTGTCCATTTGACTTTGTCCTGGCCCGCTGTGTCCAGAAATCCTGGATTGGCGCTTTTGGCTTCTAAGCGCTGTTTTACAGTTCAGTCTTTAAAAATTCATAACTCAAGTTTTACTTATTGGATTTTTGTCCCTTTGGTCTTGTTTCATTTATTACGGTAATTTCTATTTTCTAACCTGGTGTGGGATCCTCTAACATATTGCCTTAAAGTTAGGCCTGGCTGCTCTGTGCTAAGCTTCCAGAGGGTGACCACATGTTAATTTGTGGTTTGCTTGTGCCTTACCCAGCCAAGAACTGTGGTTGCTGCTTGACCAGGGCTCAAACCCCAATCAACAACCCAACTTCTCACAGTACACGAAACAGCTACAACACAAGCAGCAGTAGTACAGTTTAATTCCAACACAAAACAGATAAATGAAGGCAGCAGCAGTGCAGGTTTCCCACACACCCAGGATTCGTGCAGCAGAGAAGAGAAGAGTGAGTGTGGAACCTTGGTACTTGGTGTTTGAATCCTCACGAAGTGGAAGGATCCATACAAGACTGTGGACAGAATGCAGCCCTGGAAAAGCAGCAGCTTGGTATTGGTTGTGTACTAAGGTGACCTCCACACATTATTCAGCATCCTGAATTAATTCCTGGCCTTTTTCAGTCTGCTCTTGATTACACTGACGTCCCTCTCCCATTACGTCTGATAGTACTGCTTAGGTAGGTAAACTCTTCACTCATGTTGAGGTACTTTCCATGGACCTGATTGATGAAGGGTTTGGGACATTGAGCGGCATGACTTCTGATTTTTTTGTGTTGATCTTCCGGCCCATTTGCTCTGCATAGATGTTGAGGCAAAACTTATTTTCTGCATGTGCTGGTATGTGTGAGAGGGAGGCTTGGTCAGCTGCATAGCCAAGGTCCTCCAGTGTAGACATTAAGGTCCATCTGATGACCCTGTCTTGGACTTCAGTTGTGCATCAAATCTCCCAGTCAATGACTTGGTTGAAAACAGTGCCGACATCACGCATCCCTGACCCATACCGGTCCTGAAGGTATACAATCTCCCACCTTGCAGGTGAAATTACTATAGCAGCTGTAGATGAGGAGAACTATCTGCTGCGGTATGTCATAAGCCATATCCGACAGAGGCTGTCAATGTGGATGCTGTCAAATTCTTTCTCAAAATTGATGGGTTTGTATGGATCAGAATGGTGGCAGATGACAAAATGCATCACCAAACTGTCAGCCTTCCACACCAGTAACCAGAGAAGAACCTAGTGCATTTTCTGACCACAAACCATGCAGATGAGTACACAGACACATTGGCAGATTTTTATCAGCTTATTTGTGTGAGTCTCTGACCATTCAGTAAATAGACTTACATGCCTGCCTTAGTCTAAGTGTAGATGTCTGCCGCTTGGCAGGGCTCAGCCTCGATGGTCTAAGATCAGACATGTCGGGCAAGCCAGTCCCTGTATCACTTCTTCAGAGAAGGGAATAGGCCCAGTGGCCTGCACCACTTTTCCACAGGACAGTGTCCGTGCCACCAGATATTGGATGAGTCTTTCAGTAGAAATGTCACAGGGGCATGAATGAGGGCATCCTACAGAGCACAAGGAAAGAAGTACCCAGGGAGTAAGTTGATACTCTAATCCTACTGCCCTACCATTCTGTTGCTGCCACTACTGCTGGGTGAGAATGCGTGCTAGTGCTTGAATAGCTAATTCTATTACCCATGACCCCTGCCCAGAATGTTAAGAGTGGGCCTAAAACCCTCATAAGGATATCTCATTTAGGGCCCAATTTAAGAAAAGTGGCGCTGCACCCGGTGCAGTGTTACTTTTCTTGCACCCCCTAGCGCCCCCCCTAACGCCACCATGTGACCATGGCAGTAGTTAGGGAACTAGCATCCAAATTTTTGACGCTAGTTCAGAGCTTTGCAGGGTTAGCGTCAAATATTTTGACGCTAACCCTGGAAAGCCCATTGAGGCCCATTGTAAACACCGGTGTGCCTCCTTTTAATCACTTAGATTTGGTGCAGGCATAATGTAGCACAAAGGGTTACAAAGTCAAATATGTGCAGTACAGTGCATGCATTGTGCCATTTTGTAAATTTGGCACTGTGATTTTCACCTCGGGAAAAAAAAATGACACTAATGTGGAGCAAGGAGACACATGGAGCTTTTAAATCAGCCCCTTAGCGTCCCCTGTGCGACTGCTGCGCACACCCACAGATGTTACCCTGAATAAAGGAGAGCTGGCATACACGCATCCGGGTCAATGCTTCTTGGGGGCGGAGCAACAGAATGCAGTCAGTGGGAGTGAGTGACTGGCTGGGTGGGCATGGAGCTTGACTTAGCAGAAAGGCTCTGTAAAAATGGGTCAATGGTAGAGAATGCATGGAGGAGGGAGGTGCTAATGTCCGTCTTCACTGTCACCTCACTCCTGTTGGACAGGACAGCTTGAGGCACTGCGAGGCCTTCTCCACAGGGCAGCGCTTAATTTGTAAATATAAACGTGCCGGTGCCCAAAAATTAATTGAGTGACCACGAATACTGAGGCAGCGTAATCCTGAAGCCATATCGGGCCTTTTTAATCCACTTACAGCCACTCCCTGTCACTTAAGCTAACTCTTGCAGCTTTGTGCTTCCTCCCTTTGTTACGCCTTTTCGTATTTTTCTTCCTCAGTCTTTTCCATATGTGTCTCTTGCTCGCAATAACTGCTTCAGCCAGAAAAATAAGTGCCGGCCCTCAAAAATAAGTGCGATGCCTGGTGAGTACTGTCATTAGTAATGACAGACGGAGTTTGGGCAACTGGTGGCAAATGCCCCCATCGCCCAGCAAACGTGCGCGCCAATAACCTGGCTATCCCAGGGCCCCCTCTAGAGAGGCCTGACCCCTCCCTCACCCTAACAAGAGGCTACTACTCTCCAGGTCTGTTCATCCATTTTAGCTACTGTTTCACGGCTTCTGTGTGCGATGGATTCGGCTACAATCCCTACCCAAATAGCCCATGGAATGCTCCAGTCCAAATGAAAAAAAAATAAACATAAAAAGCAATAAAAGTTCAAAAATAGGGAAAAGTAGCAAAAGAAAAAGGGTTTTCTCATTAAGGGGAGGCCTGTGGAATGAGCTTAGGACTGACAGTCAGACTGACTCCCTTCGGGTCTGCTGCATGCTCGCGCGACGGCACGGTTTGCCTCTCTGTTCCCTTTGCAATGTGCCTAAAATGTCAATTTATAATCATCGGTTCTCTCCGTGGAAGCTTGCCGGGAAAGCCAGCCCAGATTGAGAGGCCCCACCAGACGGGCTCGGCAGGCCTGGCATCCCTCAGGCTCCATGCCCCCCTCCTTTCCTTTGAATGCAGAGCTACGCAGCCGTCCCCGTCCCCCCCAAACGGATCTGCATGAACCCCTCCCCACATGAACAGCCTGCCAGGCAGTTTCGTGCAGCAAACAGATGCCGCGTGACCTTGAGAGCGGGGAAGGGCCTCCCTGCTGCCTCAGGGGTGCAGGCGCGCTCCCGCGGCGCGCCCCCGCGGCTGGCCGGCAGCAGGCATGGGTGCATCTCGGATCACTCGGCCGGGCATCTCCTGCACCCCTAATGATGCAGTCACCCTTCTCTGGCTGAATACGGCCTGACAGCTGTCCATCACAGAGCAGCAACCAAGGGAAGATTAGATGCCAAGAAGCTGATCACAGCAGTAACTGGCAAAGCGCACGTCATGAACCTAGGTGACAGGTAACCATTGGTACCAGCTGAGCCCCCTGGCTTCCCTTTGGTACCAGTACTTGCACATTCCTACCCCTAACTTTTGTAATGCAGGCACGGCCTTTGGTACCCTCTGACTTGCTCTTTCACAACATCGACTTGCCCTTTGGTAACCCTTGGTTACCATTTCGTGCCCATGACTTGGCCTTTCATGTGTCTAGCTTGCACGGTTGTACCTCTCTTTTGCCCTTTCGTACCCCTAGCAATGCCCTTGATACCACTGGTCTTAAGGGTCGTGCAGTGAGCACAAAAACAGAGTGTGAACAGGGCCTCTGCCCTCTGGTTTCCCATAGCTCCTCGCAGCAGATACAAGGCCGTTTAAGAGCTAAGCATGAGATGAGTGGTTCAGCTCGTGATGTCATGGGATACTAGGGGTTGTGGTGTCACTCCTCTCCTCCCAGGCACTTTGGTGTATTAATGAGCAATAAAAACTAGGGCCCGTATTTATACTTTTTTTTGCGCCGCATTTGCGTCGTTTTTTGACGCAAAAACGGCGCAAACTTGCAAAATACCATTGCATTTTGTAGGTTTGCACCGTTTTGCGTCAAAAAGCGGCGCAAATGCGGCGCTAAAAAAAGTATAAATACGGTGGTATATTTCCATCAGTTATTCCCCAAAAGCCCCGAATTCTTTTCAAAATCCCCGGATATGGAATGGAGTCACTTCTGCCATTCTTGTGGTCCAAGTCACTAATCGAAAGCTTATGTCCCCATCTCCATAAAGTAATATGGAAATACCTGCGACCAGGGCCGCACTGACCATTCAGACCAGGGTCTGCTTGCAGGGCCCGCCAGGCCGGCTTGACGCAACCGGGAACACCATATGGCAAATTCAGCTTTTTGTCAGGGGTGATTTTGGTTTCCGGCCCTGGAGGTTGATAGCTCTTTTGTCACCGGCAGCAATTTCCACAAAATCGGGGACATGCCAGAGGATTTTTGGGGCAAATGAGCAGAAACCAGGGAGCAGGTATAATTAGAATTCACGCAACGCAGAGCAGGAAGGCTAGCTGCTGCGCTGCGTTGTGTGAATTGGATTGAGCTGAAAAGTGCTACGTCTACTAAGATGTGACACTCTTCAGCTCTCCCCCCACTCTGGCGTACTGTGGGCTGCCTAGCGCCAACACGCGTGCCATTGCATCATGGTGCAAGGGTGCCTGCGTTACAGGCAGGACTGTTTTGTGCAGTAAAGAATACCTACCTGTATAGAAACAATCCTTAGAGCACGGATACTCAAAGTACGGCCCGCGGGCCTCATGCGGCCCCACTGACCTTTACATGCGGCCCTTCAAACAACAGGAGCACTGGGCAGCTGTTTGCTCCTCTGCACTAACAATAAAAATATGAAATACACGCACAATCATTTATTTCATGCTCAATTGGTGTTAAAGGAAGTAACTAGGGACTCCTGCACTTAACTTTAGAAACGCCTTCATTTTTAAAGACATCTTGCAACACAAGTGTAAAACTAAGACAGCCTCTTCAAAATTAAAAAAGTGTATTTAGTTAACGTGCAGAACCTTTTCGCCTTAGTACAATTTATTTTATCAGTACATTGAGATGTATCCATTTAAAGTGATATTTTTCAAACATAAATTTGGAAACATTAATTATTTCCCTTACCCTTAGAACACCACCAATAGTAAATTAAAGAGACAAGTCACTTGGTATGTGCGCTTTATGGGTGGCCTGGGTTCCTATCATACTTCAACAACATTACACTTTAATAAATCAAACATAGAAGCAGGTTTTGTGCAGCGCACACCATGAATCATGTATTTGGAGGTCATCTTAAATGTGATAATGCAGAAAAAGGAGGTAAAGTGAGACTAAACAATTGCCTAGGATCACACAATTTGGTAAAGTGGGTAAGCCGGGATTAGTTCCAGGTTTTCTGGTTTCCCATTGTTTATTTCAGCCACTAGATGTATATAATTTGCTTCTCCTACACCTACTTTGCCACCAGCCCCCCAGCCACCCCACCCGACCTCCACTGCCCTGGCATCAATGCGGCCCCCAGGCACGTCACAGACCAAACTTTTTGGCCCCTGGGAAAATGTTTGCGAGTACCCATGCCTTAGAGGCATTTTCCTATTTCTAAGTGTGCGGCAGAATGCAGCGTATATGGCAAGAGGAAAAAAACAAGAAGAAATAAAGATATTTCTACTTGCTCCACCTCACTGTGGAAGAAGTAGCGCTTGATACTTTCTCAGGTTTACTTGATTTAGTACATTTGGGCAGTAGCGTAACAAATCTTGAGGGGGGCCCCCTGCAAAGTACGTCAAGGGTGCCCCCAAAGCCAGTCCCCCTGAAGCCAGAGTGGAGCTCTCAGGCAAGGGCCCACCACCCATGCACAGTCTGCTGTGCTGAGATGGCTCCCTGGAATCGACCCCCCGCACCGCAGGGGCTATTGTTATGCCAGGGAATCTGGGAATGTACCAAAATCCATGGGTGGATGTGTGAGATCTCTTGTATTTCACCCACGTAATGCCTTCGTAATGCAAGTTAACGCAAGGTAGTGCTATGCACTGCGTTACATTAGTTTGTATTTACTAATCCATGCTAAGTAGCTTAGTAAATGCTAGAAAGGATTTTGTGTCAGGGCTACGCCACAAAAGTGACTCAACACCGATGTATAACCTTAGTAAATCTGCCCCATTGTTTCTGCCTTTCATTCCATCAAGTCTCCTTCTGTTTCCAGAGACCTTCACAATAATTAACAGGAGGCATGTGTTATTACAAGGACAACTTTTGATATTACAGTTGCAGCTCCCGGCAATTACCATGGATGTTTGTAATGCTCTGCAGTCATCAAACATCCTGAATCTGGATTATTGGATCCCTATAGCTGACTTTCTAGTTTTCTGGGTGTCCCAACTGACATCAGGAGCACAGTTTCACCCCAAAAGAAAATAGTGTGTGAAAATCAGACCCAGAATGCAGAAGGCATGGAGGTTGCTTGCAATGGGAGTATATTTTCGCATCTGGCTTCAAATCTTATTTTTTGATGGTTCTTCTAACATTTCTCCAACCAGCGGCACACTTTGCACTGTAAAGAGTTTTCAGCTTCTGATGTAGGCAGCTGCATAAACAGAAGCAATTTTATGAAAATTGGCTGAATTTCATTGAAGTTGATAATTCTGGGAGATTAGACCAAACTGAATTAATCAGCTGTCAAGATGCTTCGGTGATTATGCACAGTTCTTCTATTTTCTTTCTGATAAATTGTATTTATCGAAATGCAGCGCCCCTATCCTGCCCCTGCTAAGGAGGGTTACTTTTAATTGTATGAAAATATGAGAATTTATTCAAATGAAAGAACAGTGGTGGGAAATGAAACGAAAACTTACAGGGAAACAGCAGTGTTTCTAGGAAGACCTGTATTATTCTGAAAAGAGTTTGGAATTTGAACATCTGAGCTCAAAAGCACCCAACCGTGGGCATCTTCTGAGTCCCATCACCACTTAGATGGTCACTCTGTACCTTAGAAATTTAAGCCGAGATGCTGCTGTGGCAAGGGCCGGCTTTAGGGCAGTGTGACCGGTGCGGCCGCACAGGGCGCCGATCTAAGGGGCGGGCACTATTGCTAAAGCCGGCCCTGCCCGTGGCACGGTGTCCTGGAGAAGCGATGCCTTGGAAGTACAGGAGATGAGTACCTACAGCTGCCCGAGATGCTGTTTCTAGCTCCTCACAAAAAAAGACTCTAGCCACTATTCTTTTAGGTACTGGAGTTTTTTGGTTCCTGCGATTGCTTTGACAATTATGCTACTTGTTTTAAGAAGGCGTGGGGTATATTTTAATTACAACGCAGTAATTGGAGTAATTTTGTGTTACTCTTAAAATTAAAAATATAGAAAATTGAGTGATTACGCCCGCTTGGTTACGTTAGAGTAATTTGGGGGGAACATGCCTTCCTCACGAGTGTAGGAACTGAGCATGCACGGCTACTGCTGTTTATGTTTTGTTGCATTTAGTTCTATTTTCTTAGTGTACCCTTAGGCCCATTTTGGACGTAAGAATACATTTGTGGTAGCAAAATAATGCTAGATGCATGGTTACTCTCTTGCATAATTTTGCTTGATCACATAATTTTGCTATACTTTTCACAAACTTACTCTACAGCAGATTATGCAAGTTATACCCACCCCTAGTTTTAGGTATGCCCACAGGCAGATGCCCGCTGTTGAAACAGCTATTGTGGACAATATCAAATCATAGAGTGGGATTTGATTCACTTCTTTTCATTTCTATCTGTGGGCTTTTAACCACACCCACTGCACACCCATCACTATCACTCCTTAATGGGTTTGCCTTTCAGAAATCATTTCTTATCATTGGTAAATGCTTTACGTTTGTTTGTCTCTCCTTGGAGCAAT
This sequence comes from Pleurodeles waltl, assembly GCF_031143425.1. Taxonomy (NCBI): domain Eukaryota; kingdom Metazoa; phylum Chordata; class Amphibia; order Caudata; family Salamandridae; genus Pleurodeles; species Pleurodeles waltl. Next base: position 70,147,843 of record NC_090442.1, on the reverse strand, counting down.
TTTGTTACCACCTTGGACATTGACCCTGTTACATGGATAATTGCACGTTTGCCGAATGCCTTTGACTGCAATCAAACTTCTTTTTCCTTTTGTGTCTCTTCTTCACGCTCATGACGGCCGTGGCGCTTTGAATCGGCTTGCTTATGTCAACTGTTTTACTTTTCATTTTCAATTTATGTGACAAGAAAAGTCCAGTTAAGAATTTACAATGCTAATAACTGTAACTCGAGCAAACGCGAGACCCATTGCATTGCAAATGCTTGTATTGGTTTCTCCTACTGCTTTACCTATTGCTCCTATGGCTTTACTTCCTCTTTTTCTGTTTGTCCCTACCCTGGAGCATAGTTTCTTTACTGTCCTTTTGATTAGATGACTTATATCTCTCCTCGGCTCACAACAGGGGACAACTTTTCTCTTTTTTTATATCCCTCCATTGGAGTGCGTATGTCTTTTGCTTTCTCCTTCTCTCTCCTATGTGCTTGGAAGGCTAAATCTTTGAAAATCTACCAGGAAAAAATATTCAGTTTAGTACAAGACATTAGGAATTTGGTGCAGTTAGAACCAAATGGTGGATGTTTCACCCGGTTTGCAAGTTACAATTAAGAATAGAAGATGTGCATCAGACTCAGTAAGTGACTCACTCTGCAGAAATATCAGTTGTGTCTGGGCAGTCATATATATTTTGAAAAAGCTCTATTGAAGGTATAAAGGGGAGAAGGAGGAAAGAGAAGAAGAAACAAAATAAGATAGAACGAAAAAAGGGAGCAAAAGGTGGGGGAAGGGTTAACCAAATCGTGTAACATTACTTGTAACTGAGTATTAAAAAAATGGTTATCCAATAAGTGATGCAAATATACATTTACACAGTTGTGATTAAAATAATAAAGTAATTCATGGAGGTTTAAATGTGGTAGTCGTGTCCAATGTCCGAGCAGGCATACAGTTCAGATATGCGGTGAGAGGTCACCAGAATAAAACCTTTCTAATGAGTTGTTGTGTGGTGGCAGCATATGGTCTATCTAGTCTGTGATGATGACAAAGTAAGTTCCACCATCTAGTAAAGGTACCACTGTAGCGTCTTTCCAGCTGGATGTAATAATTTTGTAAAGCAATAGCAACGAGCAAGTCCATCTGGGCAGTCGTATTAACGTCTTAAGTGTAAAAATCCTGGCAGTTGTGCAGGACCCCTTGTGGAAACATCCAGTGTGGGGTTGTGAGCTTCAGAAACAGACTGAAACACAAAAAGACCTGTGGCTATCACAGGTACCTAAAACGGTTTAATAGTATTGCCCCGCATCCTGGTTCACAGGAGCTGTTCTACTTGGTTCTACCTACCAGTGGGAAACAATTTTCCTTCAATATTCACTGTTATCTACCGGCAGGGTTTCAACAAGCTACCCATGATTATACACTACATGCACACACAACTACAGTTCATTGGTGCCAAGAACATGTCGCTATCAACGTTAGCTAGAGGTTTCATTTTATATGATCACATGCAGTTTTTATGGCCGATTTTATCGTGAAAGAAAATATCCAGTTTTTATCTCACTTTTCTCCTTCTTGTTGAAAGATAACATAATCGCTGGTGTGTCATCTCCCAACAAGTAGGACACCTTGGGCCTGATTACAACTTTGGAGGAGGTGTTAATCCGTCCCAAATATGACGGATATACCACCAGCCGTATTACGAGTTCCATAGGATATAATGGACTTGTAACACGGCTGGTGGTATATCCGTCACTTTACCATCACTTTTGGGACAGATTAACACCTCCTCCAAAGTTGTAATCAGGCCCTTTGTCTAGCAACTGGCAAAATCTTTTTGGGATAATTGTACATGAAAACTAAACTAAAGCACCATATTAATATTAAAAATGTGTTTGGTGAATAAAGTTAATAATTACTGCATTTGCCCATGTATTTGTCTTACTGTATTACCCGCAGCCGACATGATTCGGTGCACTGTCTAGGGCACATGAAGGCATTTCCTCCTTAACGCTGCATGCCTCACTCTCAAGCCCAAGTAAATATTTTTGAATTGTATTTATTTATTAAGTTTTTTACACAGGGCCCATAGCTGCACAGGGCTGCTGTGCCACTTGCTTCCTTTCTCCGTCCCACCCTCACACTCTCTTTTTGCTTGGCTCTCCACAGTGATGCCCACAATGCTTCTCATCCTGGTCGCAACTTGTAATCTTTTTTTTTCCATTTTATTTTTTTAAGATGGTCCAGGATTTGCTGGAAACCATGCTTCCTTTATCTCACTTCTTGTGCATTTATTTTTTACTTTTTACATATTTTAAATTTCCATCTAACATAGCTACCCACCATACTAGAATGACAAATGAAAAGTAGCTAGGCCAGTGCCAGGCATTCCAACACATGCACATGTATGCACCTTGATTAGGGCTCCCGGTTTTATGATATATATATATTTTTTACTTTTCCGTCTGCATTGATCCATATTTATCTTTTTGCTTCCTTTATCTGTATTTATCCATATTTATTTTGTGTAGAATATGAAGCTGCAATGGATAGTTTTCCATGTTTATTTAACCAATAAAGGTTACTCATTTTTTAATGTCTAATACGTTTTATCCATTTACAATACAATACAGTCACCTGCAATTATTTCCATTTCAAAACAGCTTAAACAGCTGTTATGTAAGCTGCAGTTATTTAGGCTTCATACAGAAATCTTTTTTCTTTTTCCAACTCACCTACCTGTCAATCTGCACAGCTATTGCTCTAGTGCGCATGATTGACAGTGGTGAAAATTGGGCAAAAGAAAACCTATTTTTTGTATTTTTCCATATTTAAAAATAAATAGAGACAGATAGTTTTCTGCCTGTATTTATCTATAAAAACAGAAAACTGGGAGCCTTAATCATGATGCACGTCATGACACTTGCCTGTGCATTTGTTATGATGTATATTTGCTCAGTGGCAGCCATCTTGGAATGGGATTGCTTTAACAGAAGATCCATTGCACAACTGCTGACCAGGCATTCATATGTGCTTTGATGCACATGCATGCGTGTAGTTGGCAACAAGCAAGGGCATAGTCAATAACTCAGCCTTTTGGAGCTAAAACGTATTGACTTCGCCAATGCTTGACGCTACAGGAGCCACAGTTTAGGACTAGTCACTCATTTTCTTCTACCATTAAAAAAAAGTAGGCATTTATGTTAAGGGTACTCATAACTTGAGTCAGGAACTGTTCCTTTTACTGTGTAGTTGTTTTGTGGAGGAGATGGATGCTGAAGCTAGGGCAATAAAATGTAGTGTGCACATGTGTATGCACACGTGCTTGTGTGCATGTGCATACAAGTGTCTTTTCTGCTTTGAGGCAAATTTTATGTTTGGCAATTCTTTTTAAGTTCTTGGGAACTGAGGTGAAAATTCAATCAAGCTGGCCTTTTCAGTGCTGGGGGATTCTTCAACCTCTGTAAGGTTTTGCATGGTAAGGAGACAGGCCATAGGACATTTCTCCTGGGCCAAAGAGACCCGCCTACTTGATAACTTCCCTGGGTGTCACCCTTTCTTGGACAATTGAATCAAATACATGCTGAGATACTCAGGGGTGTCTGTAACATGGCAATGGAGGAAACTGGCCTCCTGCTTTCCCACTGTTGAGTCTGGCAGTCTGAGGTGAGTAAACAAACTGTCTATCTATCTATCTATCTATCTATCTATCTATCTATCTATCTATCTATCTATCTATCTATCTATCTATCTATCTATCTATCTATCTATCTGTATGTCTGTCTGTCTATCTATCTATCTCTATCTATCTATCTATCTATCTATCTATCTATCTATCTATCTATCTATCTATCTATCTATCTATCTATCTATCTATCTATCTATCTATCTATCTATCTATCTATCTACATGTCTGTCTATCTATCTCTCTATCTATCTATCTATCTATCTATCTATCTATCTATCTATCTATCTATCTATCTATCTATCTATCTATCTATGTATCTGTCTGTCTGTCTGTCTGTCTGTCTGTCTGTCTGTCAATCTATCTATCTATCTATCTATCTATCTATCTATCTATCTATCTATCTATCTATCTATCTATCCATCCATCTATCTATCTATCTATCTATCTATCTATCTATCTATCTATCTATCTATCTATCTATCTATCTATCTATCTATCTATCTATCTAACTGTCTGTCTGTCTGTCTGTCTGTCTGTCTGTCTGTCTGTCTGTCTGTCTGTCTATCTATCTATCTGTTTGTCTATCTATCTATCTATCTATCTATCTATCTATCTATCTATCTATCTATCTATCTATCTATCTATCTATCTATCTATCTATCTATCTATTTATCCATCTATCTAGTTATCTCCTGTATTACTAGTAATAAACAGCTGGAATTTCAGTAAAGAGTCATGGGGCTTGTCAGGGGTTTATTGCTGTTTTTGTTTGCTTTTCACCAGAGGCCACTGACATTTGTTGACTGACGCATAGACATCCCGCTCCACACCGCTAAAGCTGCTTATTGTCACTGCAGCAGTCTGGCGCCTGAGCATGTAAAGTTGGTGTAACTTTTCCCATTATGTAAAGAATATTGGGCTGTAGGACTGATGTCTGGGCCTGTAAGATTCACGGAGCTCTGCTGTTTATGGCCCTGTGATTGTGAAATTTGTTTTGCTCTTAATTGCTTTGCCAATTTCAAGTTGATTGCCCGCCATGAACACAGGGCTGAGGAATTGTGCTTCAAATGCTCCCTTTCCCACTTTTTTTAAAGTTTTCTTGGGGAGTGCGAACACCCATCATCCATGGGGACATTACAACTGCAGAAGTTCATTAGTTGCCCTTCAGAACATGTGAGTGTGAAGCTGGTGTAAGTGGCAATTATGTTGTAAAATGCATTAATCGACCCTACCTTTTTCAAAATTGTCTAGGGGAGGAACCCCCACAGCCCTGTTAGAGCACGTTTGGGTCTCCCCGGCTTTAGCTGGTTGCTTCATGAAATACCAGGTACTTGGACCCCACCACTTTCAAAGTTCTCCATCCCTCGCTGGTGGTCTGTTTGAGAGGATGTTGGCACAGATAACCGGGGTATATGCCAGTGATGTCCGAATACCTTCACTCACAGAGAAAATAACATCTAGGGCTTGTTCGGGATATATGGCTTCTGCTAGGTGTCCCATTAATCAACCTAACTATATGGGGACTACTTTGCAGCCCCAGGTAGGTGTCCTTCCACCGGAGGATGTTATAGGGGCCTGGAGTATGAGACCTAAGTGGAGACTCCCCAACAGACTCTGTGCAAAAGTTACCGAAACTGCTCCTGATGTGCAACTTTATTTCCCAATGCCTGATGTTCTGCAATATATGTCGTAGCTAGTGATTGTGAGGTACATTTTAATAAATATTATTTAATAGTGGGATGTGAGATCTTTGCTTTAATGTCCATTCAAAGAAACGCCTACTTGACAAAACATATTCTGCAGGGTCTTCCTGGTTACTCCTCGTCACCAAGCTGACACAACTAACTTCTCTAATGCCCTACTAGGTGGAAAATCGGTTTGTGTAGGTTGGCTTTGTTTTCACTTTACTACCACTTCTGAATTTTTTTTTAACTCCCCCTTCATTTAAATTCCTCTTTTCTCCCACTGTCTAACTTTCTGAAGAGAAGTTTCACCGCCCTCTCTTGTCCCCTCCACTTCTCGTGTGTCCCCTCTCGCCCATGGGTACTGGGACCCTTTCTCATCCTCTGTCCTCCCACGTACTTCCCTGTGTGGTCCTAGCCTCCAGTCCCCTCTTCCTCCTTACGTTTGCTTTTCTTTGGAAGGTATTCAGCAAGCTAGACCTAGAACCAGTTTTCTATCACCTCTCTAGTGCTAATGCTCGTAGACATTTCCAACATGCAGCATCTCTGTGAAATCACCCACATTTAGTAAATGTTCTGATCAGTTTTGAGTGGAATTGAATTGCATAAGAAATGTAATGGCTTTACAGTCATTAATGCGATCAGCAGCTTGTTACACCTGGAATACAGTTCAAAAAAGTGTTTGATCATTGTTTTCTTTAATGAAATGTGCTTGTTAAATACCTCAGCTGATATAGAATCTTAAGCCAGCAGCTTCACATCTGTACATTAGTCAAGGTAAGGCATGCAGAACCAGGCCATAAGCAGCTTCACATCTGTACATTAGCCAAGATAAGGCTTGCAGAACCAGGCCATAAGCAGCTTCACATCTGTACATTAGCCAAGATAAGGCTTGCAGAACCAGGCCATAAGCAGCTTCACATCTGTACATTAGCCAAGATAAGGCTTGCAGAACCAGGCCATAAGCAGCTTCACATCTGTACATTAGCCAAGATAAGGCTTGCAGAACCAGGCCATAAGCAGCTTCACATCTGTACATTAGCCAAGATAAGGCTTGCAGAACCAGGCCATACGGACAATCCCCGTAGTTTGATTAAGTATACTATACTTTTTCTGGAAGTGCGCAACATGGTGTACATTAGAACAAAGCTTACAATCATATTGTAATTTGAATAATCTGTGAGTCATCAATGCATTATACATTCAGCAACAATATATAATGTCTCAGAAGTATCACTGAACTTCTGGAAAAAAACATTGTCAATTTATAAATCTACAATTTATACGGAAATTGTTGATAGCACTACAGGAGAACGCATTAATGTCAGTGTGCACATAGAAATTCACAGGTGAATGTATTGTAAGGAGAAGCTTTAGTTTTTCACATGTTTTGGCATCAGGCTTTAATTTAGGCCACAAACTATTTGAAACCTATGTGTGAAACCCACACTAGTTGAGCTCTGTCTTTGACTTGGTTAAACTAAGTATTTCTTGCACTTAAACCTTCTAATCACAAGAGAACATAGGGGCATATTTACAAGAAAGTGGGGCATCATAAATGATGCCCCACTTTTCTTGCACCCCATTGCACCCCCTGACTGTGTGCGCTGTATTTACAATACGACGCCCCATGGCACACGTTAGGCCAATAGCATAAAAAATGTTGATGCTATAGTGGCGCTTTGGTGGATTAGCGGCAAAAATGATGGCGCTAATCCACCAAAGTTAAGGGAGGCGCATTGAATACAATGGGAGTGCCACTTTAACGCCCCATATGTTTTTTTCTAGGACAGGAGACTGAGTCCCCTAAAATAGCTGTCACCACATCTTTGTTGATGTGGTGCAGCCACACAGATCGTATCTCAAGATCTGTTGGCTCTGTGGATCCTCTGTGGAGTGATATATGTATACATTTTGAGACCTAATTTTCCAAAAACTACTGAACGGATTCACATCAAATCACAAAAAAATCACACTTTTAGGGCCAAAATCTATCTTTCTGCTAAATTTGTGTAATTCGTTCAGCAATTTTGGCTGTAACTGTTTCTAATTTTCCTATAAAACGTCTTGGGAAAATGTATTTTGCGACCCCTCCTTTTTCTCAGCCTACACGTGACCAAAACTTTGAAGGAAGGAGCTGAAGTGGATGATTTTTTGGGGGAACGTTTTATAAAGATTCGTCAAACAGCGCCCAAGTTGTTGATGTGGTCCTAATTGTAACTACCTTGTGGCGACCGCCACTGGGTACTATACATATAAAGACTGTCCTTTTAGCACAGTCAGACCAAAGAAAGAGCAAACTCACAAGGAAACAGTGCAGTGAAGTGTTTGTTCCTCAGATCCCATCTTTCGCATCTCACCGAACATGTTTCAGCAAAATGCCTTGATCACGGGTGGGGAACGCTCCGTTGACAACCATAGTGCAGGTAACATACAGAAATAGATAACAGACAACCATTTTACATGAATGCCTGGCGTGCCATGGGCATCTTTGAATATTTAGATTTGGATTGCTTGAGAACTTATTTTTACAAATAAAAGTCATTGTTTCTTTGCATTGATCATGATTCAGAATATCAATATAAAATAATACTTCGCCTAATTGGCCTTTTCATCTTATTAGACCTAAAGGTACTTTGCCTTATATATATATTTAGCTCACAATCAGTGTGGACAGATTGTTGTCCTTCTGAGATAGTCCAAATAAAGCCCAAGGGGACTAGTAAAACAACAAACTGACCATTTCTGTATTTTCACATACAAAATCGTCAAATGTTTAGTGTAAAATTATTAAACCTTAATACTTAGTGCCCAATACAGTCCAGGTGGGCATCTATCACATCTAGTATCAAGAATCATATACCAGCAATTGTTCAAAATACTCTACCCACTCTGGGACTACAAATGAAAACTCAGTACGAAAACAGAAAATACATACAACCTTAGATCATATTGTAGAATAGGTTTCCAGAGTCCCCCTGTAAGAAGAGCTCTGAAAGGTTTCATGGTTTCCTATCCACTTCATTTATATAGGACAGTTCCCTGGCCAAATGGATCTGTAAAAAAGTACATTAAAAGATATTAAAATTATTTATGCACTCCAACATAGATGCCAAGCGCAAATTAAGATGCAGAAAAGGTATACTTTGAAATAGTAGTAAGCCTTCAGGAACTCTAGCCCAGGTGAACCACAAGCTCCCCATCAAAGTTGAGACCCAACAGCATCAATTTATCCAACTCTGCTACACACTTGACTCTAGCATTTGTAATATCAAAGTTATATCACCACCCTGATATTGGCTGCAATGTAATCCATTCCACAAAACTATTGCTATTGCCACTACGCAGTTAATTGAAGTGCCTGGACACTGGATAGGCTGCATATGTTGCAACACTAGTTTCGTGACAAGATAGTTTGTGCTACAGAATGTTACAGGGGCAGCCCAAAGCATAAATGGCAAAAGCGGTGTTGATTGACAGAAATGTAATTATTTGATGTGAGTGTATATCATTGGGGTGCATGTAAGACTTCACTTAAAACTAACCCTGTTTTTGCTTGCTTTGCAAATGTTGAAAGTATAAAACCCCACTGGTATATTTGGAAGTACATGTTTCTTGTTTTCCTTCATAAAATTCTTTGTCAGCAGAGCAGGTGCTTAAGGGACTTGCTCCATTTGTATGTATTCTTAGGGTATTCATCATTATCAGGTTTCAAAATGTGCCTCTGTTTTCTCAGGGTGGCTCTGATGTTGCTTTCTCTGTCATTATATCTATGTAGTACTGAAGTGTATACATTCCTCAGGGGTAGTATTCTTCGAAACAGTCCTAGAGGGATTGAGGAGGTCTTGCCTCTGAACTATATTTATGCGTGTGATCGCTGCTTCTAGGGTTCTTTTCTGAGTACCCACTTTCTTAGAATTTGCTGAGCATAGTTTGTGTCTCCTTTTCAAACGTGTAGTTGGTGCTGCAGTTATGTGTAGCTGGAAGCAGCTCACCGTAGGGAATGCTGTGGATAAGAGATGGAGGATAGAATATGGCTACAGTAGTGGATAAGAGATGGAGGCTCGAAGGTGGCTACTGTAGTGGACATGAGCTGGAGGACAGAGGATGGATACTGTATTGGACAAGTAATAGAGGATGGACATAGAGGATGGCTACTGTAGTGGATAAGAGATGGAGGACAGAGGATGGGTACTGCAGTGCATAAGAGATGGAGTATGGGTACTGTATTGGACAAGTAATAGAGGATGGTTAGTGTAGTGGATAAGAGATGGATGATGGCTACTGTAGTGGATAAGAGATGGAGGATGGCTACTGTAGTGGACAAGAGATGGAGGATGGCTACTGTAGTGGATAAGAGAGGGGAGATAGCTATGGTAGTGGATAAGAGATGGAGGACAGAGGATGGGTACTGTAGTGGATAAATGATTTAGGATGTAGGATGTGTGCTGTAATGCAGAAGAGATATAGGACAGAGGATGGGTTCCTTAGTGGATAAGTGTTGAAGGATGGCTGTTGTGGTGGATAGGAGATGGAGGATGGCTACTGTAGTTGGTAAGAGATGAAGGAAGGGTACAGTAGTGGATAAGACATGGAGGACAGAGGATGGCTCATGAAGTGGACAAGAGTTGGAGGATGGCTATTGTAGTGGATAAGAGATGGAGGATGGCTACTGTAGTGGATAACAGATGGAGGATGGGTACTGTAGTGGATAAGAGATGGAGGAAAGAAGATGGGTACTGTAGTAGATAAGAGATGGAGGATGTAGGATGTGTGCTGTAATGCAGAAGAGATATAGGACAGAGGATGGGTACTGCAGTGGATAAGAGATGGAGGACTGAGGATGAATACTGTAGTGTATAAGTGTTGGAGGATGGCTATTGTGGTGGGTATGAGATGGAGGATGGCTACTGTAGTGGATAAGAGACGGAGGATAGAGGATGGCTACTGAAGTGGACAAGAGATGGAGGATGGATACTGTAGTGGATAAGAGATGGAGGATGGGTACTGTAGTGGATAAGAGATGGAGGATGGGTACTGTAGTGGACAAGAGATGGAGGATGGGTACTGTAGTGGATAGGAGATGGAGGACAGAAGATGGCTACTGTAGTGGACAAGAGATGAAGGGTGTCTACTGTGGGCATGTAGTAAAGAGTTCCCAGCCAGCCATACGTTTTCCTAAAGAGTTTATTACATAGTTTGTTCCCCACACCTTGAACTTTCTACCCCAACTTTGCTAATGTTATATGTGAAATGGAGATTGAAGTTATTATTGTTCAATTCTTCAACAAACATCTTTAGAAATCTCTGTCGGCCCTTCTAAATGACAGATCTATTATTGACGTACCGTACCCTGACAATCATTTGGCTATCGTAAAGATGTGGGGGACTGATGACCTGCTCCTTCCACCAGCCCATGAAAAGGTTCACATAGCTAGGAGCGAAACAAGTCTAATGATGCCAGCTCCCCCTCAGGTTTTAAACCGAAATCGTGCAGTCGTGAGGACGGAGCTGACCCAGAGCTCCTACTGTGTATTGGAAACAACAGGTCTGGCCAACACAGAGATAAAGCTGTCTGCAGCTGAGACCTAAAAATGTGCCTGTGGTCTTTAGCCATAGCAGAAGGACAGAAATTGAATAGGTAAAGAATGAAATATAACACACCACACAAATATGAAATGTGGACGAGAGTATTGTGGCCTTGTTCCATGCAGAACATCACAGACCCTCACAGTCACAGTTACTGGTGTGGGGGCCGGACTCACACTTTGTGTGCCAGTCTCGCTCTGTGCATTTCGAGCTGGGTAAGGTAGTGAGTATGGTAAGGGCATAAATCTGGAGGTGCAAGCAGTCCAATCCCAGACACACTGGCTCTCTCCGGTACTAGGGCACATATTTACGAGCCCCTTGCACCACCTTAGCGCCATTTTTTTGACACTAAGGTGGCCTTTTTCCCACTACATAATTAAAAAGTGGCGGAACGCATCCATTTCACCACTTTGTAACCCCTTGCACCACATTATGCCTACTGCCAGACATAATGTATGCAAGGGGGCGTTCCCCTGTTAGGAGGCCCGTAAAAATGGTGCAGTGGAATTTAACAGATTTCACTGGGCCATTTTTAGTGTCAGTTTAACGCCTGCTCTGCAGGCGTTAAAATGACGCACCCATAGAAACCTATGGGCCTCCTTGCACTCTGCTACACAAGCGTCAATTTTTTTTATGCTCGTGTAACAAAGCAACACAGTAGCGTCAAAAATGTTGATACTATTGTGCTTACAACCGCCATAGTGTGCCATAGTATAAAAATGGGGCAACCATGGTGTCGTTAGGTGCCGGTAGGGAGACGGAGAAAAAGTGGCGCATCAGCCCTAATGTGCCACTTTTTCATAAATACAGACTTAAGTCCCTAAAACGTTCCAACATTCTTTCACATGCAGAGCACTGTCATGCTTAAAAAATGCAAACCAGTTTTGCTAGGCATGAGTCTTATTTCAAAGGGAGTGCAAAAATATATGTTAAATACACCAGATGTACCATGTGGCATATGGAATTTATTACCACTGTTGAGTGGGAGGGGCATGACTCACAAGCGGCGAGCATTAACTGGGTGTTGATGCCCCGCCCACAACAATAGAAATATACACCCTATTGGCCTCTGTGAATCTGAATATAGTTTGTATCTTGCTACTTGTTTTACATGCGAGAAAGGTATTTAACCATAATTAGAGAAAATGGGTTTAAATCCATTCAGTGAGATAAAATCACTTTGAATAGGCTCTGAGATTCTCAGCAGGGGCATGATTCTTTTTAAAGTCAGTGTACCAAGCACTCTGTGAGGCAATGGGGAGTAGATTTTCACTCTCTTAGGCTGTGCTGTGATAACAGGAATGCAATAATGACTGAGTGCACATTTATTAGTACATTTCTATAAATATCTTATTTTATTGGTACCATATTTACTTTTGACTAGCATAGCATGATTCATAATAAACACACAACCCATTTAAGCATTTTCTTTACTTATTTACATATTTACATAGGTCTATGTGTCTCATTTTGGTTACATCAGAGCCCTCCATGGATTACAGAAAGTGGGTGAGAGGATATGGTCAATATACTCCAATCACTATCCCCAGAGATGTGACTTTAGTCAAATACACACGGGGAAGGTTTAATTTCCAGATCTGTCCTGAAGAGGTTGTAATTTGATTTTACCATAATCTGGATCTCAGGGGTCTATCTCCAGGTTTATTCCATATGAAGGCTCTTTAAGTGAGCAGGTTTGCCCTTCCTGACCTCAGGTTTTTGTTTCACATAAAATGGGTAGCATTTGACCACAGATATACTCTGCCACAAACCCCTTGTCTGTGGCATAAAGAACCTTAAACTTTATTTTTGTATTTAAGGATAGCCAGTTTAGTGCTTGTCATGTAGGTTTATGTGGTGTCTCCATGATCAGTCGCATTCGGGACCGCTTGGGTCTGAAGTCTTTGATACTAGGCGAAGAACCATGGGAGGATAAGCCGATGGGTTAAGACGTCAATATTGTGGATGAAAAGTTCAGCAGGGGGCTTTTCACAATGCTGATATGGGATGTCCTTCAAAGGCATCTGGATTTGCCATCCCCCTGGTAGCTGCTAAAAAGTGTCTTTGATTGGTTTGTGGTCTGGCTGATATAGATAGATCTTGATGGCTTCCTTGATGGCTCCATGGCAGTTCCTCCTGTGCATCTTGCAAAGGGTCTTATCTTGGCATGACCTTGACATCTGTCGTTGTCCATTAAGGAAATGGCTAGTTCCTTTAACCTCACCTAGAGAACTGTGAAAACATTTGTTAATATTTGAGGCTGATGTTTAGTTTTTATGATTGAAGAGGGACAATGCATTCAGGTGGCTTAAATATTAGGGTAGAGTTTATCCAGAGAGACCAGAAAAATTTTACAATTTAATATAAATTAAGTAATATACTAATAGCAGACTAACTATGTAAACCAACATAACACAAAACAATGTAAGATCAGTAAAGAGCAAAGGATACAACATAAGGCAGCCAGATTATGCCTCCATCCATGGAGCCACAACCATATCAAACCAGCCTTGAAAGCTCTCCCTTGGTTTTGGGTTGGATCCAGGGCCAAGTTCCAGCATTACACTACGCACAAAGTGTACTGGAGCAGAAAACCTACATACCTTCGGAAGCTGGCAAAACAACCCTTCCAGATAATTGTGCTCTGTGCCAATTTACCTGGTCAACACATGGTTTAACAGGCTAACTCTTGGCAGAAGATCCTTGGGAGTCCACGGTTCAAAGTTCTTCTCTACTCTTGGAAGCTGATTGCCTTAAATTCCCGAAACTAATGAAAACTGTTTTTTATTGTATTTTTTTAAGACAGTAAATGTATCTATACAGCCAACCCTGCCTAGACATGGTTGACTACATATTACCTTATGCAGTGGCAACAGCCACCAAGAATAAACACTTGTATTACCAGGCATCCAGTGCATAAAAGATCCCCATATAGACCATAAATGTTTCTGGGCCTAAGCACCTTTGAGCTGGTAGATAGCAACTTCAAATTCATAATTGTGACACATCACTGTTCACACTGGTCCTTCCTTGGGGCATCCCTGCTAACCCATTCCCTTGCGATACACCACCGTACGTTAGCAATGGCAACTAAACTGAGACTAATATATGTTTGAGGTTTACTCTCATCAGTGCCGAACGTTACAGCTTGTCCCATAATAGCTATTTCTGTATTCACCATTTTACATAGCGTCTCTGCAACTGCATCCCAACAACCCTCCAATGCAAGCCCGGTGCAAACATATGGAGACCATCGGCATATCGGGCATAGTGGAGTTCCCGTATGGAATTCTGCTCTGTCTGATCCCAACAGGCCCAGGGGTTCCACACCCAGATTTACCAGGCAGGGGAACACTGGACATGATCTTAAAGGCCAGAAAATGCAGCAGGTAAAATGGCTGTGGAGAAAAGAACCTATCTTCCAACACCTGCCTCATGCTCTGCAATGGCACGGGGGATCATGTAATGCACCCGCATGCCAGGTGACAGTCTCCCCTTCCCCACTCTTGCCAGTCAGCCCCTAATAAGGATGCTTTGTATCTTGTGCCTGAATAGTTCTAATACAGTAATCTTCCCCAAATTAATCCTCTCATCCACTTACCCAAAAAATCTAATTTCTAAAAATGTTTGAAACACATGCTGGGGAAGATTGTATTTCTCCTGGAGTGTGCTGACCTGACTCAAATGCCATCACAACAGAGCGGTCCAAGAGTAGAGAGACACCTTTGCGCCCATGAATGCCAGTCAAGTCAGTGTTTGGATAAAATATGGCAAACACAGATATCGTGGGACAGAATATTGTGTCAAAAATATTGAGGACAAAAATATAGTGAAGGTCATTTTCTATGAGTAATTAAAGTTCTACTATATATAACTCCATATATATGCTCCTTGACTATATATATATATATATATATATATATATATATATATATATATATATATGTATATATATATATATTTATATATATATATATCTTCAAGTTACGTAAATCTGGAGCTTACAATAGTACATTTATACTTAACTATTTGCACTTACCTTCTTGATATTCTAGTCCTCGATTCTTTTAAAACGGTATTCTGTCCACACAGTATTTGTGTTTCTGATTTTCTGTCACTGATCCATCAAATCATTGAGAAGACACCTTTCCCTAAAGTGGGTTATAAATGTTAAATACTTAAATATTGAATATTTTACACAACACCTACCATGGATTCTGGACAACCTTATATTTAATTCTTATAATAGTATCCGTGAATGTCAGTCAACATACCCTTGCACCTTTGAATACATGAACATGATAACTTGAAGGTATGGAACTACGTGACATGTCAAACACTAGTTAACTTATCTGTTTCACAGTGGCAGCCCAGGAATAGAATCTAAAATTAGGAAGTCCCTAACCACCCCTGCTTGGGGGGGATTTTGAGAACTTATTGTGCCCCAAGTAAAACTGCACAGTGTTGTCATCAATTATGTCATTTCAGTTGTTATTAGTTATGTTACCAATGATGTCATAGAACATGTCATGAGTGTTGTATAGTGGAGGCAATAAGCAGTGCCTGGTGAGGGATCACGTTATAGTTTCTTGAGTTAACAAACTGGTTAATGTCAGTGTTTTTTTTGTTTAAAATGTTACATTTAACCTGACATTTTTATCTAACTATAATGTCACTTTAAGCTTTGCATTTTTTCTGGGAATTTCTTTTTTAATGTAAAATATGTTATCATTACCGTGCCTAGCTATAACATCACTTTATACTTTGTTTCAGTGTATGTCTGTTTTTTAACATACAGTAACATTTTATTACCATATGTACCAGTGCCAATCTCCTGCTGCACACAGCCTTCAGCTGTACAAGGTGTGAGGTTGAACACAAGAGCCAAGAAACTGTGAAACATTATAGGTTCCCCTTCCTTCACTACTAGCAGAAGACCTTGCACCTCATTACAACTTTGGCGGTTGGAAAGACTTGACCACCAAAGCCGCGGGGATGACGGCGGCCTCCCCCCAGTGCGTACTACGATGTTTCCACCAGGCTGACTGGTGGAAACATCACATTTCGAAGTTTCTGCTGGTCTGACAACTGCACCCTCGGAATGCCCACTGTCTGCATTGCAGGCAGTGGGCATTCCAAGGGTGCAGGCATGGGGACCCCTGCACTGCCCATGCCATGCATGGCATGGGCAGTGCATGGGATTCCCCCTATGGTCCCTAGCAGTGGCTTTCCGCCAGGCTTTTCATGGCAGGGACCCGGCCATGAAAAAGTTGGCAGAAAGAGGACTTGTGATCAGCACTGCCGTGGCCAAGCACAATTTTGACTGCCGCCACCCCGTGGGGTACCACGTTCCTGGCGGTGAAGGTGGTCCCCTGGCGGTCCAACTGCCAGGATTGTAATCTGGCGCTGGAACCGCCTGGCGTGTGGTGGTCGGACCGCCACCGCAAATCTGTCGGTCGGTTTGCAATAATTTATTTGTTAGCAAGAGAAAGCCCTGAAGAAGCGGCATGTGTCGCATGAAACATGTGTTGGCTGAAAATTTGTAATCCTGACAACTACTAACTACATGGCTGAAAATTTGTAATCTTGACAGCTACTAATTAGACTGAACAGGATAACTGTTGGAATTCACTGGGTTGAAAGTTATTTTTTTGGAACTATTGCAACTGTGGATCGAAATGCACTGAAGCTCTTTCAGATTTTGATATAAAATAGGGATGTGATGTTAAATGTTCTTGAGAATAAATCAGAATGAAACTTTACGTCTATTTGTGGCATTGATGCTTTTTGTAACAGCTCCCTATGTGTAAGATTATATTGAGTTTCAAGTATCAACCTGGTTGGGCACTGGTCTAATAGGCAGGAGCTTACCGCAGGGCCATTACTATCTTTGCCCAAAAATGTTTGATTCTGGGGATGAATCCCTGTTGTTGTATAAATACTGGTTGTATCTCGCCCAGGAATTAATCCATGTAGTTGTACACACACCGGTTATAGCACATCCAGGAATTAATCCATGTTGTTCTACAGATACCGGTTGTATCATGTCCATGGATGAATCTATGTTGTTGTACAGATACTGGGTGTATCTCGTCCGGGGAAGCCTCCATGTTGTACAGATACTGGTTGTATCTTGCCCGGGGATAAATCTTTGTTATACATATACTGGTTGTATCTCGTCCAGGGATGAATCCAAGTTGTTGTAGACATACCTGTAATATCGCATCCACAGTTCAATCCATGTTGTTGTACAGGTACCGGTTGTATCATGTCCAGGGATGGATCTATGTTGTTGTACAGATACTGGTTATATCTCGTCTGGGGATGACTCCATGTTGTACAGATACTGGTTGTATCTCGCCCAGGGATAAATCCTTGTTATAAATGTTTTGGTTATATCTTGTCTGGGGATGAATTCATGTTGATGCACAGATATTGGTTGTAACACTTCCAGGGATAAATCCATGTTGTTGTTCACATAGCAGTTATATAACATCCAGGAATTAATCTATGTTGTTCTACAGATTCCGGTCTCCTGGAGTGTGAAGGGCGTCCGAGGCCGACTACAGAGACCATACTGCTTTGCAGCAGGAACTGCTGCTTGCACCAATTTGGCACCATCGGGTGCATTAATACCTGACAGTATCCCGCAGCGTGGGTCTCCTGGGGTGTGTGAGGGAGGCCCGGGGACGACTAAAGCGCCCATACTGCTTCACGGCAGGAGCCGTTGCTTGCACCAATTTGGTGTCATTGGGCTATTAATACCTGACAGTATCCTGCTGCCCGGGCCTCCTGGAGTGTGAGGGGGCCCCGGGCCATCTACAGGGTCCATACTACCTTGCGGCAGGAGCTGCTGCTTGCACCAATTTGGTGCCATCGGGAGCATTAATACCTGACAGTAATCCACTGTGCGGGTCTCCTGGAGTGTGAGGGGGGCCCGGCCCAACTACAGCATCCATAAGGCTTTGTGGTGGGAGCCGCTACTTGCGCCATTTGACGCCATCAGGCGCATTAATACCTGACATTAACCTGCTTGCCGGTCTCCTAAAGTAGGAGAGAGGCCCGGGGCCGACTACAGCATCCATACAGCTTTGTGGTAGGAGCCGCTACTTGCACCAGTTTGGCATCATCAGGTGCATTAAAACCTGACAGTATCCCGCTGCGCAGGCGGCGCCCAAGCCAAGGGCGGGCCCATTTGTGCCCGTCAGCGACAGGAAGAGGCAGGGCAGGGCTACCATCCTTACCCCCCTTTCGTCGGACACAACATTCCTCGCCAGAAAGGATTTTTATTGACCAACTTTTACTGATTGTTTTCTTTGTGGCTTTATACTTTTCTACTAGCTTGATCCCTCATCTGCAGAAACAGTGACGGCTAAAAACATTTGTTTATCCGGGCCTGATAACTACAACTACCCTATTTTGCAAATCCACTGGCTGGCGGGGCCCCTGTACATTATTTTTTTTTTATTTTGCCATTGGGCCATTCCTATTGGAATTGGTTGCCCTGTTAGCCCTGTTTTGGAAATATACAGAACGCAAGCTTAGGGGACGGTCCTGCATGGGGCCAAACTTTGGGGATACAAAAGCTTGAGAATGGTTTTCTTAGTCAGCTATTAAGCCTTCCATCAAATACACCCCTAATTCCGTTGAGGTTTGATTTGGGATTAAGACCAATTACTGAAGATGTGGAGCTCAGACCTCTACTCTTTTGGAGGTGGCTATAAGCCACTCCAGAATTAGAACTTTATAGGAAAGGACTGGGAGAAATTATGGGCCTCCCGGGGTCCAGGAATCTGCCCTGGTTGTGTTACATTAGGGATACCCTGGCCAAGTTGGGCAAGTCCAGGTTGTGGGAAGATCCCACAGTGGGTTGCCAGTCACTGTCTAAGAAAGATCTTGTAGTTTCATACGCGATTCTCAGATTGTCCATGATTCTAGGGAACGGTTCCCTGGGCCAGTTGATACAAAGATTCTTAGAGTTCAAGGACCACTATGGTCGTGAATCTTTTTTAGATGAGATTCACCCACCGTTGGCTCGCAACCTGTTCGTACAGCTCAGGCACAGTTCACTGCCCTTACCTGTGTTTACTAGTAAGTGTAGGAGGGGCAATAATTCCCAGGATTCAACCTGCCCTGTTTGTGGGACAGGTGAGGAGTCTGAGGCCCATGTCTTTTTCTTTTGCAAAACCTATGCTCACTCGAGAAAGAATTGGTTGATTCCGATTTTTGGCTTCTGGGTATTAGGCAACATGTACAGGTACTCAGAGTTTTAAAAACCTATCCCTGGCTACCAATTGTTTTTTCAGTTTCAAAATTCTTGTTCACTTCAGGGTGTATTTTTTTAAAAGCATTTGCAATCGTCCAACTCTGACTAATGCTCTGAATCTTGAGCAGCGTTGAACTTTTTACCCAAAGAACCAAAGGAGCATTTCATCTATTAGTTTTATCTTAATCGTTTTTTTTTTATATGTATATGTGTAGTATTGCACTTTTTTAAATGGAGATGTATCGCCGTACCATTCTAATCAAATCATGGTCCATATGTATCTTTTAAGTATATATTTATTGATTTTATATTGTGCTTTTATGGCTGTCAACTGCAATAAAGTATTTTTTGACTGACTGACTTACTGAATGAGATACAGTTCTATCACATCCAGGAATGAATCTATGTTGTTGTTCAGATACTGGGTGTACCTCGTCCGGGGATGACTCCATGTTGTACAGATACTGGTTGTAAATCCTTGTTATACATACACTGGTTGTATCTTGCCCGGGGATGGATTCACGTCCGGGGATGACTCCATGTTGTACAGATACTGGTTGTAAATCCTTGTTATACATACACTGGTTGTATCTTGCCCGGGGATGGATTCACGTCCGGGGATGACTCCATGTTGTACAGATACTGGTTGTAAATCCTTGTTATACATACACTGGTTGTATCTTGCCCGGGGATGACTTCACGTCCGGGGATGACTCCATGTTGTACAGATACTGGTTGTAAATCCTTGTTATACATACACTGGTTGTATCTTGCCCGGGGATGGATTCACGTCCGGGGATGACTCCATGTTGTACAGATACTGGTTGTAAATCCTTGTTATACATACACTGGTTGTATCTTGCCCGGGGATGACTTCACGTCCGGGGATGACTCCATGTTGTACAGATACTGGTTGTAAATCCTTGTTATACATACACTGGTTGTATCTTGCCCGGGGATGACTTCACGTCCGGGGATGACTCCATGTTGTACAGATACTGGTTGTAAATCCTTGTTATACATACACTGGTTGTATCTTGCCCGGGGATGGATTCACGTCCGGGGATGACTCCATGTTGTACAGATACTGGTTGTAAATCCTTGTTATACATACACTGGTTGTATCTTGCCCGGGGATGACTTCACGTCCAGGGATGACTCCATGTTGTACAGATACTGGTTGTAAATCCTTGTTATACATACACTGGTTGTATCTTGCCCGGGGATGACTTCACGTCCGGGGATGACTCCATGTTGTACAGATACTGGTTGTAAATCCTTGTTATACATACACTGGTTGTATCTTGCCCGGGGATGACTTCACGTCCAGGGATGACTCCATGTTGTACAGATACTGGTTGTAAATCCTTGTTATACATACACTGGTTGTATCTTGCCCGGGGATGACTTCACGTCCGGGGATGACTCCATGTTGTACAGATACTGGTTGTAAATCCTTGTTATACATACACTGGTTGTATCTTGCCCGGGGATGACTTCACGTCCAGGGATGAATCCGTGTTGTTGTACAGTTACCTGTTGTATTTCATATCCATATCTCCTCCGGGGAAGATACCGTTGTATCACACCTGGGGATCAATCTATGTTATTGTACAGATTCGGGTTATATCTCGCAGTTGGATGAATGCATGTTGTTGAAATAAAGAAATAACATAGTTTAACACAGTTTAACATATTGTGGTGTAAACTATTCTAATGTAAAGCAGCGCTACGCAGCCAAGCCCACCACGGGATAACGTGATGGGCTGTCGGTTCTACGAGCAAAAAAACAACGACAAAATGAGAACATAAAAAAGGGCAATTAACCGTGAGATGACGGCACTGATGGGAAGGAGGGGGTGGGCTGTGCGCTGGGTGTACACACAGCGCGCAGTTAGTGCTCAGAAGCTGCTGCTGTAATGGCCTTTCAATCTCTGCTGGTAACACCCAGTCCGGCGCGTGCCGGAGACTGCAGACTTTATTTAATGCAATGCAGGGTGTACTTCAAGGCACTATGACACCCCGCCAGCCTTCGGGGAAGTCTAATAATTCACTAAAGCACATTTAAGCCTAAAGAACACAGCAGCGTTAGCTGAGGATGAAAAATACATCGGTCTATAGGTCAATGCAGGGGTATACAGATGTGCACATCTCTCACCTTTTGTTAGGACTGAAACTTTGCATATGAGCCTTTATGTAGTGCTTTACTATGAACTAAACAGTCTCAAAGCGCTGGGCCCTTGTGAGACCTGTGGCCCGTGGGATTCGTGAGCTCCCCACACCAGTATCTTTAATGTGCGTCTTAAAGAGGGGTTCGTTGGAGCACAGGAATGCAGCCCTTTAATCCCCCCCAAATGAAAAAAAATAAAGTCAGCATGCATTACTACAGCCTCTGGTGCACAACTAACACGCACTGGAAAAGCCCGGGCGACTTGCCTATGCGAGATCTGTTGGCTTTTTCAGTGTATTAAGAAATTTGCACAGCAGCTCAAGCTCCTCTGCGACATGGCTTAAAGTAAAAAATCGCATCACAGCTTTTTTTCCTTTAAGCCAAGTTGCACAGCAGCATTTGCTGCTGTGCAACTTGTTTAAAAACAGCGCGGGAGGGGTGGAAAGCAACACGAGGGAAGCAGAGGGCTTGAGTAGGAGTATGGACAGCGGGAGAAGAGGGATATGAGGAAAACAACATGACGGAGTGAGTACCAGGCGGGAGCAGGGGGAGTTGGAGAGGGTAAGAAGAAATAGTACCTCATCATGCCTGACGCAGGAGGCAGGCACTTATTGAGTTGAAACAATCTGTGCTTGGTCCATGCTCTACAGGAAGGATCCGAAGTGACCCTTGGCATGCGCTGGCCAATTAGGAGACTAAAAATGATGAGGCACCCAGCAGAGGGTTGGAGGGGGGGTTATGATTTGTACGGTTGGAAGTGTGATGTTAGGAATGGTAGCAGAAGGATCTAAGAGGGTAGTCTGAAAAGTAAACACTGTCCTTGAAGCCCTTCAGGTCTGTCAAAGCATGGAGGCCTAGGTTTGTTGCGTAAAAAGAGCAGAGGAATGCTTGAAATAAACATATTGATGTGTTGAGCACAAGCCACTAAAACAGCCCAATCCGATTGACATCTCAGCAGAGTCAGTGCCTGATGCATTGATGCAGTGGTCCTGATGCAGGTCACATATTCCACTGCAAGGAAGTTAGTTGGAAGGGATAATGTACTTGCTTCAAATGCCATGGAAACTGTGATATGTGATGGTTAAGGCCACACATCAGAATGCTTCTGTCCTTCACAGGGAGCTAAAATCCCATCTCTTTAACTGACCCCAAATTCATATCACAGCTGAAGATATCCCACACAGAGCTCTACCCCATCCCTCAGTGCCCGACCCTCCCTGTAAGCCACAGCAGAGCACCCCTCCCCGTGACTGTAAACTCACTCTTGATGTTCCCTCATCTACTCCTCTGGCCCCTTCATCCGCAATAAAGACCTATTGTGACTCCTGCTGATCCACAAATGATTTCTGTAAAACTCTGTGCTGCTCCTTGGATTAAGGCTCATGTTATATCAAACACTCAGCATAGCATAAAGTAACTTTTACATTGAAGGTATACACACACTCTTGGGGTACTTTAGAACTTAGAACTCCAAAGCACTGCTACAAATCCTCCAGTGTGTTTAGGTTGGACGGGAGTGCTGTGTTTACTCTGATGGAGCCCAAAGCTTGCTTAGCCGGCATAAACTCCTGGGCCCAGCCATCACATTATGTACAGCAGGGCAACCATCACTCATTTTACCTACCCCCCACTGCCCTGTGAGGCCCAGGGTTTCAAGTTAGAGAAACACATAATGACCCCCCCATGTACTGGAAGAAAACTCCCTACATGTCAAGGCCTTTGGATTTTGTTTAAAAAAAAAAACAACTCCTGATTTGGGACGTGGGCACATCGAACATGGCAGACACTCAGCAAAGCTTCAGTGTCTTCAGTGAAACTGGTGCTGTGGTGGTGTCACTGATGCCAGCGACAGCTGGGCCTGTCTAGTGAGGATCTCTAAATGTGGTGGGCAGACATGTGCCAGTAGAACAGTGGTGATGAGTGAGCCACCTGCCTCAGGGGCATCTGAAGGATTTTGCAGCCCTCGGCCAAACGTATTTTGTGGGCCCCTGTAGGAAAGTAGCATCTTTCTTGGCATGTTACTCCCAATTTCTACCTGTTTGTCAGTATGTTTTGCCTGTCTCACTGGGATCCTGCTGGTCAGGACCCCATCCTCATAGTTTGTGGCCTATGTTTGTGTTGTCAGTAGTGCTTAACTGTGTCACTGAAGTTCTGCTAACCAGAACTTCAGTGCTTATGCTCTCTCTGCTTCCAAATTAGTTACTATAGTTTAGTGACTCCCTTTACCAATTCCAATTGGTACACTGGACCCCCCTTATAAGTCCCTAGTATATGGTACCTAGGTACCCAGGGCATTGGGGTTCCAGGAGATCCTTATGGGCTGCAGCATTTCTTTTGCTACCCATAAGGAGCTCAGACAAACCCTTTCACAGGACTGCCACTGCAGCCTGCGTGAAATAGTGCACACACTATTTCTCAGCCATTTTCACTGCACTTAAGTAATTTATAAGTCACCTATATGTCTAACCTTCATTTACTGACGGCCAGGTGCAAAGTTAATAAGTGTGAGGGCACCCTTGCACTAGCAAAGGGGCCACCACGCTGTCCAGGGCCAAATCCCCAGACTTCGTGAGTGCGGGGATACCATTACACATGTGCACTACATATAGGTCAATACCTATATGTAGCTTCAAATGGTAACTCTTAATATGGCCATGTAAGTTGTCTGAGATCATGGAATTGTCCACCCATGCCAAATCTGGTATTGGGGGGACAATCCCATGCATCCTGGGGGCTCCACCATGGATCCCCAGTACTGCCAAACCAGCTCTCTGAGGCTTGCTCTGCAGCTACAGCTGCTGCCACCTCACAGACAGGGTTCTGCCCTCCTGGGGTCTGAGCAGCTCAGTCCCAAGAAGGCGGAACAAAGCATTTCCTTTGGGAGGAGGGTGTTGCACCCTCTCCCTTTGTAAATAGGTGTTACAGGCTTAGGAGGGGTATCCCGTGTCCTGGGACCTCCGTGGGTGCTGCCTTGTCATCTGTGGGTTCCCTCTAGTGTTGGGAGCCCCCTTTGCCTCCTCAGTCTGAGTTGAGGCACATAGGTACCTCCTGGGTCCAGACAGCGCCATTTCGATGCAATCTGCGACATTGCTTGAACCAAGGCTTGTTGGACGAATCCAGAACTGCAACTCGCCTGCATCCAACGTCTCGACGTGGGACATCTTTTGTATCATGCAGGAACCCGCAGTCATCTTGTTTGGTGCTCTTCTGCAGACTTCTTTCCTCTTTTGCACCATCTTCTAGGTTGGCAGGGGCTCCTGTCCTTCCTGGAATCTTCTGCGACTTCTGGACTTGGTCTCCTCTCTTTACAGGTCTTCAGGTCTTGGAATCCACCATTTGTTGCTTGCAGTCTTGCTTGGTTCTTGTAATAACTCTTATCACAACTTGTAGTGTGTCCTGAGGAAACTTGCAGTACTTTACTCCTACTTTCCTGGGCTCTGGGGTGGGGTATTTTACTCACCTTTGTGGTTTTCTTACACTCCCAGTGCCCCTCTACATACTACACTTGCCTAGTAGGGGAATTTGTGATTCACATTCCACTTTCTTAGTATATGGTTTGTGTTGCCCCTAGGCCTGTTTCTTCCTATTGCATTCTATGGTATTTTCTACTGTTTGCACTATATTGTGACTATTTACTTACCTGATTTTGGTCTCTAGTGTATATGTTGTGTATAATACTTACCTCCAGAAGGAGTATTGCCTCTAAGATATTTTTGGCCTTGTGTCATTAAAATAAAGTATCTTTATTTTTGGTAACATTGGGTATTGTCTTTTATTGTGTATAATTACTGTGTAACTATAGTGGTTGCAGGAGCTTTGCATGTCTCCTAGTTCTGCCTAAGCTGCTCTGCTACAGCTACCTCTAACATACCAAGCTGCTAGAACACTACTACATTTCACTAATAAGGGATAACTGGGCCTGGTATAAGGTTCAAGTACCTAAGGTACCCACTAACAACCAGGCCAGCCTCCTACAGCCCCTGTTCAGAAAAGCTGTGAATTTATGATCCAATTTGAGCTCTTTCATGCCTCTTTGGCCAGGTCACTGACTGTACACAGGCACACTGGTCCACATTCTCAACGTGTTTACATCTAATATTCAGGCACAGTGACCTGTATTGCAACACAGCAGCAGTTCACTAATATTACTGCAAATAATCTCTGTGACACCCCCCTATTTCTCATTGGTGATCTAAGAAACCTTTTATGAATATTGCAAGAAACTATAAACATAACACTTCTCTGCAAAATGTTTGTAATAAATTCACACATCACCCACATTAAAAATAAATTAAAGGAAAATGTTATTTAAAACAATCTGTTTATGAATTACTCAGAGTCATCAGGGCAAGCCTCTCTGCAGAAAGGAGCAGGCTCTATGAGGGCTCCCCTGAAAGGCTGTGGCCTGAGGTCTGTTTTTTTCTTTTTCTCTCTTAGACACTCTCTCTTTCAGTTGTGTACCAGGCTTAATAAAAGTGATAGCACCCTCGTAAAAAGTCTAAGAGTGTGTATCTCAGTTCTGAACTTTAAAATATTTAGGTAGTCATTATGACCCTGGAGGTCCTCTGAACGCCAGGGTTAACGTGGCGGTATCACCACCAACAGGCTGGCGGTAATGAACGCCAAATTATGACCATGGCGATGATCCCTCCCATGGACAACCAACGTACCACACCAACCGCCAGCGCAGTACGAACACCAAACATGGTGGTAGCCACCTACAGGCAGGCGGAAGACAATGATCCGCCCACCATATTATGACATAGCACACCGCCACGATTTCCAGGGCGGTAGCTACGACACCAAAAGCCTGGCTGAAACAGATCATTTAAAAGGAGACACTCACCTCCAGGGACAGACAGGAGTCCGCGTTCGCCATGGAACGTGAACTGCAAGTATTCCTGATACTGTACCGTCCTGGAGCACCAACGCTGATGATGTGATGTGTTTCAGGGTGAGGGGTGGGGGTGGCATGCAGGTATGGGGGGGTGATAGGTAGTAAAATTGACTCACCAGTGTCCAGTCCTCCGGCAACTCCAGTGAGTACCTCAGGATGCAGGATTGCTAAGACTTGCTCCTCCCATGCTGTCAGCTATGGGGGAGGAGGTGGGGGTCCACCTCCAGTCTTCTGGATGGCAAGCTGGTGCCTTGCTGCTATGGAAAGAACCTTCCCCCGTAGCTCGTTCCACCTCTTCCTGATGTCGTCCCTTGTTCATGGATGCTGTCCCACGGCTTTCACCCTGTCCACGATCCTCCACCATAGCTCCATCTTCCTAGCAATGGAGATCTGCTGGATCTGTGCTCCAAACAGCTGTGGCTTTACCCTGACTATTTCCTCAACCATGACCCGCAACTCCTCATCAGTGAAACAGGGATGCCTTTGTGGGGACATGGGTGTTGTGTGGTGTGTGTGTGTTGTACAGAGGGTGTAGAGTAATGTGGTGGGGTGTGGGGTGTGTGGTGCCTGACGGATGAATGGGTGGTTGTGTGTGTGTGAAGTTCTCTCAGTGATTTGCATGGTTAGCTATTGCTGTCTTGTCATGTTGGCAAAGGATTTTGGGTGATGTGGGTGTGTGTTTTATAGTGCTGTTGGTGGGTGTGTGTGGTGTGTGTCAGGTGTTTTTTTTTAGTTCTGGCCAATGTTGTCATGTTTTGTCTTTGGGTGGCATTATCTGCAGCAGCGGTGTTCACCGCCAATGGTTTACCGTCGTCGTTGAATGTCCGCTGTGGTGATTGGTGGGTCATTATTTGTAGGGTGTAGTGTTGGTGGTGTAACGGTATGTTTGGTAGTACCGACAGTTTATCTCGGTCAGTGGGTCTGGCGGATTTGTGGTTGTGGCTGTTTTCTGTCGGTTTTGGATGTGTATGTCATAATGTGGCAGACGGATGTCCGCCTCCACGGCGGTTTGTTGGCAGCAGTCAGCACAGTGGTATTCAGTTTTTACTGCCAATATCATAATGAGGGCCTTAATCTTTTTCTGGTTGTAAAAATATAGAATACATGTAACTAATTTGATACATTTCAATACAGTTCTTTCATTCGCTTGGCATGTCGATAATTGCTATGACTGACTCAGACAATGGGCCTAAGTATGGTATTGCAAACCTTAATAGTTGCACATTTCTAATAGTAAATAAGGGCCTTATTTAGAGTTTGACGGATGGGTTACTCCGCCATAAAAGTGACAGATTCTCCGTCTGCCTAATAACAAGTGTGTTATATGCTAATGCACCTGTAATATGGCGGATGGGATATACACCATGTTTGTGATGGTTAACGTATCCACCAAACTCTATATCAGGCCCTAAATCCATATTTGTAGAATCATATACCACTTGGTCCAAATCAGCCCCTATAGATAAGTATACTATGCCATACTAAACTATAGTAAAATGTATTCCGAGCTTAGGTTCGTTTAGGGTTATTCGGGCTCTCCCTGTAGGCTATGGGGTTCACTTGTCATTCACTTGAGATATGACAAAGAAGACATCTTGTTGTGTGGTGAGGGGAGCAAGAGTCCATTTGGGGAGCAAGGGCCCTCATTACGTATACTTCCGTCAGCCCCCATGTTGAGATTTTTTTGGCAAATTCAATTGTAGGCAAGCCATAAAAGGTGAGTTTTTAGGCTTCTCCAGACTGACCTGCAGGAAGATAAGAGGATGAGGCATGGTCAGAGAGTTGAGACGGGAGAACAGGATGAGGCATAGTTAGAGAGCTCCGGCAGGAGGAGAAGAGGATGAGACATTGTAGGAGGCTGGCCCCGTGTTAATGGACACTTATGGTGTTATACCTTATCCTGGGTCCAGGCAATCCTTATTAGATAGTGTTACAGTGCCTAGGTAGCCAGGGTCTCCAGTGGTAGCTGTGAGCAGCCAAGGCTTATCTAGGAGGAGTGTAAAGCACTTGCAATACCACAGTAGTCACAAAGTAACTTATTACACATGAAAGGAAGTACACAGTGTTGCAAAAATAAAGGTACTTTATTACAGGAACACCAAACTAGATTACTATAGGCAAACTCCCTCTCTGTAGGTAAGTACACACAAAATATATACAGGTAAGTATTAGGAAATAGCACAAAATAGCAAGGGTCGTATAGGGGGCTAACCTATATACTAAAAAAGTGGAATTCAAGAATGGGTCCCCCACCAGAGGATATGGAGTAGCTAGCCAAGGGCTGAGAGAGAGTGGAACCCCAAGAGGTAAGTATCTAGAAGACCCCTAGCTACCAGCAGAGCAGAGGTAAGTTACCGGCTCGTCCCATAGGCTAACATGGGGACTCGTAAATAGAATATTGCAAAAGCAGGACCAGGCCAGTGGAACCCAATGGTGAATTCTGGAAGAAGAGGACTTGCAAAAGAAGGGGACAGAGTCCAGTCCATGCAGGAGTGCCCAGGTGGGGCAGGAGGCAATGCCCACCCTTCAGTGGGTGAAGATCCAGGTCGACAGTGGTGGATGAAGTCCAGCTGCGGAGTCCAGAAGCTGCAGAGGAGTCCCTGAAGTCACCTAGGAGCTGTCCCTCGAAGGTCGCCGATTTGCAGACAGGTCAGTGATCAGAAGGACTACCAACAAGCTCAAGCAAATGCAGCTGGAGCTGTTGGAGATTTGCAGGGCTGAAGAGGACCAGCAAGGTCCTGGGGGCTCGACCCTTCAAGGGGAGTACAAGCTGATACTCAGAAGACAGGAGAGCCAGCAGAAGCAGTCGGAGACCCCACAGGCAACCCACTGGCATTAGGCACAGTAAGTCTCAGTGAGGCCCAAGCAACACACCTGAAAAGGAGTCCTACGTCAGTGGAGCAGCAGAGAGAAGACTGTCCTTGCAAAGGTAGAATGTTGGGGGCCGGGGCTACTTGGAGCCTGAAGATCCCTTGGAGCAGGAGTCAACAAGCCTTGGTTGGTGCAGCAGTTGCAGTTCACAGGGGTTCTGTTTTGAAGGAAGAGGCAAGGGCTCACCGTCTCTCAAGTTGGACAAAACGCAGAGAGGACCCAGAGGACCCCTCCCCTCAGAACAACCACCTGTGTTGGAGAATCTTTGCAGGTCAAGAGGACAGCAGATCCGAGCAGCCAGATGTTGTTGCTTCGGTGCCTGCAGATGCAGGGGAGTGACTCCTTCATGTTAAGGGAGTTTCCTTCTTGTTTCTTTGGTGCAGCTGAAGTCTTGCTGACCCCAGAGGATGCACAGCCATGGAAATATTGCAAGCTGCTGACAGGAGCCTCTGAAACAATGTTGTAAGGAGAGGTTGTCTCTGTGCTGCAGTCTTGTTTGGTTCCTGTGAAGTCCAGCAGTGGTTCCGGTGATCAGGAGCAGAAGAGGTCCTTGCAGAGGAGTCCTAGTGGGGTCTTGCATGCTGAATCTGGGGACCCACCCACAAGGGAGTCCCTAAATAGCCCAAAAAGGGGCTTGGCCACTGATGTCATCTGCTTAACCTGAACAGCCAGATGCTCCCAGGGGCCTCTGCCCAACTTGTTTTCAAGATGGCAGAATCAAGTGGCCACCTGGAGGAGCTCTGGGCACCAACCCTGGGGTTGTGATGGACAGGGGAGTGGTCACTCCCCTTTCTTTTGTGCAGTTTTGTGCCTGAGCAGGGACCGGGGGTCCCTGGACTGGTGCAAACCGGATTATGCAATGAGGGCACCAAATGTGCCCGTCAAAGCAAACTGGTGGTGTGGGGAGGCTACCCCTCCCAGCCTTGTAACACCTTTTTCCAAAGGAGAGGAAGTAGCACCCTTTCCCTACAGGAAATCCTTTGTTCTGCCTTCCCCTGCATGAGCTGGTCAAGCAGCAGGAGGGCAGAATCCTGTCTGAGGGGTTGCAGCAGTGTGGGCTGCTCGCAGACGCTGAAAGACTGGTAGGAGCAATACTGGGGGGTCCTCTAAGGAGCCCTCAGAGTGCCTGGAATCATGCCACCAATATGATTCCGACATGATTGATACCAAACATGCGTAGGTTTGGAGTTACCATTATGTAACTGGACCATAGATAGTGAGTGACCTTTGGCCACTACATAGCTAAAACAAATTCCCTGCACTTATGAAGTCCAGGAACTTGGACCTGGAGCTCATAGGGGCACCCCTGCTCCTGCAAAGGTCCCCAAACATTACACACACACACTGCACCCTGCCCTCAGGTCTGGCAGGGCCTACCATAAGCTTGACTTACAGTGACCTAGTGTAGTGACCAGCAGTGAAAGGGTGCAGGCACCTTTTTTATGCAGGCCGCAAATGGCAGGTCTGCAGACACAGCTTGCATGGGCTCCCACGGGTGGCATAATACATGCTGCAGCCCATGGGGTACCCCTGGTGTACCATGCGATGGGTACCTAAGTATCATATACTAGGGACCTACAGGGGTACACCAGTATGCTAATTGTGGGGTGTAAAGAGTACCAAGACAACCACATTTAGAGGAGAGAGCACAATAACTGGATTCCTGGTTAGCAGGATCCCAGTGAAAACAGTCTAAGCACACTGACAACAGGCAAGAAGTGGGGGCGACCATGCCAGAAAGAGGGACTTTCCTACAGACATGGTCAGAGAGCTGAGGCAGAAGAAGAGGATGAGCTCAGAGGAAGAGAGGCATAGTCAGAGAGCTGAGGCAGGAGAAGAGGGTGAGCTCAGAGGAATAGGGGCATGGTCAGAGAGCTGAGGCAGGAGGAGAAGAGGACGAGGCATGGTCAGAAAGCTGAGGCAGGAAGAGGCCTGGGCATAGACCCGAGGCAGGAGGAGAAGAGGATGAGGCATGGTCAGAGAGCTGAGGCAGGAGGAGAAGAGGACGAGGCATGGTCAGAGAGCTGAGGCAGGAGGAGAAGAGGACGAGGCATGGTCAGAGACCTCAGGCAGGAGAAGAAGAGGATTAGGCATGGTCAGAAAGCTGAGGCAGGAGGAGGCCTGGGCATAGACCTGAGGCAGGAGGAGAAGAGGATGAGGCATGGCCAGGGAGCTGAGGCAGGAGGAGAAGAGGATGAGTCTGGTCAGAGATCTGAGGCAGGAGGAGAAGAGGATGAGCTCGGAGGAAGAGAGGCACAGCCAGAGAGCTGAGGTAGGAGAAGAAGAGGAGGAGCTCAGAAGAAGAAAGGCATGGTCAGACACCTGAGGCAAGAGGAGAAGAGGATGAGTCTGGTCAGACACCTGAGGCAAGAGGAGAAGAGGACGAGGCATGGCCAGGGAGCTGAGGCAGGAGGAGAAGAGGACGAGGCATGGCCAGGGAGCTGAGGCAGGAGGAAAAGAGGACGAGGCATGGTCAGAAAGCTGAGGCAGGAGGAGGCCTGGGCATAGACCTGAGGCAGGAGGAGAAGAGGATGAGGCATGGCCAGGGAGCTGAGGCAGGAGGAGAAGAGGATGAGTCTGGTCAGAGATCTGAGGCAGGAGGAGAAGAGGATGAGCTCGGAGGAAGAGAGGCACAGCCAGAGAGCTGAGGTAGGAGAAGAAGAGGAGGAGCTCAGAAGAAGAAAGGCATGGTCAGACACCTGAGGCAAGAGGAGAAGAGGACGAGGCATGGTCAGACACCTGAGGCAAGAGGAGAAGAGGACAAGGCATGGTCAGAGACCTGAGGCAGGAGGAGAAGAGGACGAGGCATGGTCAGAGACCTGAGGCAGGAGGAGAAGAGGACGAGGCATGGTCAGAGACCTGAGGCAGGAGGAGAAGAGGACGAGGCATGGTCAGAAAGCTGAGGCAGGAGGAGGAGAGGACGAGGCATGGTCAGAGACCTGAGGCAGGAGGAGGAGAGGAGCAGGCCTGGGCATAGACCTGAGGCAGGAGGAGAAGAGGACGAGGCATGGCCAGGGAGCTGAGGCAGGAGGAGAAGAGGACGAGGCATGGTCAGAGACCTGAGGCAGGAGGAGAAGAGGACGAGGCATGGTCAGAGACCTGAGGCAGGAGGAGGAGAGGAGCAGGCCTGGGCATAGACCTGAGGCAGGAGGAGGAAGGAGGAGGCATGGCTAGAAAGCTGAGGCAGGAGAAGAGCGCATGACAGATTTACAGGTAGGTGGGTTAGTCTGTGCCAGGTAGCGGGTTCCATTGTGGGCACAGGGTGCTGTTCCAGCTGTGGGCAGTGGGTGGCTGGGCTCCACCAGTGAGTGCCTGGCTCTGCTGGCATCCGTATGGCACAAGACTCGGGCACTGACAGGCTGTTGGCACATCCCAGTGAGAGATTCATGTGTCCCCTTTTCACATCCATTATAACAGTACTTCGTTTTCCCGGCAATAACCGGGGGCAGCTGTTCGGCTTAATAGAGAAAACACCTATATAATGTTTGCAATTAATGGTGAAGCGTGCTAGTAATGGTAAAACCTAAACACGTCATTTCACGCGCGTTGGGTATGAAAGAAAAAAAGCATGCGAACCAAAAGCATTGAGTGAGCTTGCACACTTGGGTTTGCTGTCTAACGCGGCCGACACAACAAAAACTCACAATTTCAATTGAAACAGACACAACTCAGACCACTGGCAACGTAAAAGTCAAGAGC
This sequence comes from Pleurodeles waltl, assembly GCF_031143425.1. Taxonomy (NCBI): domain Eukaryota; kingdom Metazoa; phylum Chordata; class Amphibia; order Caudata; family Salamandridae; genus Pleurodeles; species Pleurodeles waltl. The sequence continues at coordinate 70,114,993 of NC_090442.1, read as the reverse complement.
GGACATTTGAGGTCATACCTCAAATACTTTTACCGTGTAGCTCAGAGCAGCATGGCTAGCTCTCCTTACTAAACACATCCACTGTTCTCCGCCAGCCCCAATGTCATTATGTTCCAATTTTGCGCCGACACATAAACAAACAGCTGTGCTCATCTCCCGCAAAAAAGCAATCCATGTGACGTGGACAGGCGCTGTGACAGATGTGCAGCAGGGGGGTCCCTCAGGCCGCTCATGGCTCGATGGGGGCATACAGTGTGCCTGAATGAATTAAACAAACATGGCGGCAGAACTGAAGTCCCTGAAGCCGCCAACTTCAAGAGAAAACAAATTACCGGGGAGGTTTAAAAAAAAAAAAAAGCAGAAATTTTGGGAATGAGTTTTTAGGGGTGAGTGAGACACTGAAAGCTGGAGCCATTCTCGAGCCTGAAGCCTGGCTGTGGCTCAGCTCGACCTCCAGTTGGAACCACGAGCCCATATTGAGCCGAGCCCTTCGCCCCCTCCCTCCTCAGCGCCTTGAGACCCTCACGGGTGAGTAGTGCGCTTTACAAATTCCTGATTGATTGATTGATTGAGCTCTCATGTGGCTTCTACCTCCTTCTCTCTACCCGGGGTGCGGTGTTACCACCAGTTCTGCCACCTATGGAACTCAGGAACCAAGTTTGAGTCTCTACGTCGGCTCAACATCATGTGATTCTGGGCAAATCACTCAATCTCCCCATGCCTATAAACAATGCATGCAACCTTGTGTGATGTAACTGGTGCTTATGTAAAGCACCCCAATACCTTCTCATCAAGTTTCTGCTACATTTTGATAACTGCAGAAGATTGCAATAAGAGTTAAACCAGAAAACCTGGAAAAATCACAGCTTCCCTGCTTAAATTGTGTGTGAACGGAAGACGACACCGGGTAGGAGAGTTTCCTCTTTATTCTTCCTCGTCTCCTGTCCCGGCAATAACTGCCGATATTCCATCGCCCCCCAAGGTTCCACATTCCACGCAGGGAATTGGAATCACACAGCCCCACCATTCTACAAATTACATCCCATCACGCCTCACCCTTCCTTCACAATAATAGAATGAAAACTGTAAACAACAAAAATAGCTTAAACCAACATATATACACAATTACACATCTAATTGGCTCCTACCCATTGATACACGCTGTAGTCTTTGAATTTCATAGGACATGACTTCGCTCTTCCTGACACTCTCCTGTCCACACTACTATCCATGTAACATTCTCTTGTTTCTACACCCGGCTTTCTGCCGACATGGTGCATTTTTGTTCCATTTTTTCAGATTTTCTAACACAACTATGTGATCTAGAACCTTGCTCACCTTTGCAGGAGAACAAAACCTAGACAACCCCTTTCGCAAAACCCGGTTTCTTAATTCTCACCCAATCTCCTTCCTGAACAATCAGACCTTTGTGTTGTTTCTCCTTCGTTTTGTAATTCTCCTGCACTGCAGATTTCACATTACTATTGTTCACAGAAACCACGCAAGATGGCGGTCTTCTCTTCTGTGTCACCATCATGGATGGTATCTCCACAATCCCGTTGTCTTCCTGACTCTCAGATGAGAGCATGAGGATAACATTCTCTTCTTCATCTGACTCCACGTAACTCTTTTCAATCATTCTAACAGTCTGCACCGTATTCTTTTTGCTAATGTTGCTTTGCATACCCGTGCAGTGACCTCTTTTCCTGGACTTGGAACATGATTGATTCACAGCTACAAAGTCTTTTGAATTTCCCAAGTGAGATCTACTTTCACACCGGTAGCATGTCACTTCACTTTTCTCGGTTTTGTTCCTGGACAATACAACTTCTTGTTCGCCATATCCATTAGCTTTTTTACCCCGCGTGGTTGTTTTTGCAACTTGTTTCACTTTTATTTGTCTAATATCTGTTGGCTTGACGTTTTCATTCATTTCCCTCATGCAAAGTTGTGAATGTTCTATACTCCTATCCAACTTAAAAGCAGTTTCCAAACCTGGTCTTCTATGGCTAATAGTTTTTCTTGTATTTTTTTGTTGTTTGTCCTCTCAATTAGTTGATCGCGTATTATCTCATCTCTAAACTCTCTATAATTGCAACTCGTTGCAAGTATTTGTAGAGCTGCCACAAAATCGTCCATTGACTCTCCTGGAATCTGGGTGCACTGAAGGAATTTATGCCCTTCAAAAACTATGTTTTTCTTAGGGTTGAATCTCTTGTACAATGTGCTAATTATAGACGCATATTCATCTGCTGTGGACGTTGATTCAATTCCATCATCCCTGCTGTCGAGATACTTACTGGTTCCATGGGCAATGTTTTTAATATATTACTGCCTTCTGTACCTAAATTATATATTAAAGTGACTTTTTCTTTTTAGAAGTAAATGTATCTCCATCTATGGCCTCTTTGTATGCCTCAAATGTCTCTTTCCACGTTTGCCAGTCTACCAGAGGTGTTCCTGACAACTGTAAAAATGGTGCAGGAGCCAGTATCCTTTCTATCTTAAGTTTAAATATTCACCAATACTTTCCAATTAGGCTCTCTAGAATTTCAGATTTTATTTTTTTTTCTATTCCAATAAAGGTCAAATGTTCTTGTATGTTCTTATAATTTTATTCCTTTCGTTTTACTGCACATTTTCCTTTTTTTCTACGGTTGGTTGGGCACGTTGTTTAAAGTCCTCCCTAACCTGTCAAAATGGCCACCCGATATGCACGGTACATCACCTCCAAATGGCCCCTAGTCCTTCCTCTATGTCCTTCTATTTTTTTTTACCTTCAACCTGGCCGCCAGACATGTGCAGTCAGGGTTCCACACCTCAACCGTTTACTCAACTCCCTGAACTGCTGTTGTTACACTATGTTTGCTGTGCTCATCATGCTCCACAGAGCTTTGCTGCCGATTGAGACTTGCTTAGTGTCCTCCGCCGCATCCATCCCCTATGCATCGAGCCTCTTCACGCTAGCTGCACACCCCGGAATTGTGTTACGCAGTACGACTGCAAGCGTGTTCCTACACTCGCCGCATGGATTGCTTCACCCGCTTGTTGCCACTGAAAGGAAGACGACACCAGGTAAGAGTGTTTTCTCTTTATTCTTCCTCGTCTCCCCTCCTGGCAATAACTGCTGTTATTCCACTGCCCCCCAAGGTTCCACATTCCACACAGGGAATTGGAACCACACAGCCCCACCATTCTACAAATGACACCCCATCAGTGTGATATTAGGCAAATATTTTATTTCATCAAAACTCTTTGTTTTCTTCACTATCGCGTATGAAAACACTTAAAAAAAATTGATTTCAGATCAGTTGTACAAAAGTACTTCCCAGTGCAGTGCTATAATGTTAGCAATGCAAAAGGATGATGAACGGAGTGCTGAACAATGCAAACACTCACCCCCAGTCACAGATCTGGGTTTAATCCATCGTTCTTTTGCTCACCATGCCACCCCAGTTTGGACCCAGCCATATGCAAATCAGTCTTGACCCTGTCCCTCATGGGAACAGTTCAGCCCGAACTGCCAGGCCAGGTCCTCCATGGACCAGAAACAAGCATCCTGGGACTGGTGCTATAATGTGCCATTAATGTCAAAGCTTTCACATGTGAAAGAAGTAAATTTTTTCTGAACTTTGAAGAGACTTTATCATATTTTATGTGGTTTGTTGTATGATTTACATAACACATATTTTCAGGGCTTGGCTTCTGCTTGGGCTCTAAGATCTGAGACAGACCCTTGGCTTGGCTGTGGCTCAGCTCTCCCTATTAATTTGTTGCCTCGCCAGCCTCTATAGGTTATTATTTTGTCCCTCTGCCCCGTTACATAAATGACAGTCAAATGGGTAGCTTCGCAGTACTTCACCCGCCAACATTATGAAGTCAAGAGGGAAAGACTGAAGATTCCCACTGAAAGGTATTCGACAGAGAGGAGTGGTTTAAGAGACAGGATGTGGTGTAAGGCCTGAACTGGGGAACTAGGTTCGAGTCTTGGCATTGGCTCAACATCCTGTGATTCTGGGAAAATCATGTAATCTCCGTGGGCCTTCAATTCAGTGCTTTAAGACCCTCACAGGTGATTTTGCTGGGCTTTACAGTTCCTGGATTTATTTTATCGAAAGGCCAAACACACAGTTATTGTAAGGATCTACAGTTGAGATTGTTATTGGGGACGGTCCCCTGGGCATCCTGGTGGGGGTGAATGAGTCATCTTGCTAAGTTCCTTGTACAATTTAAATAAGTGTAACGTGGGGCGCATGGAGGCCTCTTTTCCCATAGATGACAATAAAATACATTGAAGAAGTATCAGCAAATCTCAGCCGGCACCCTCATCTTTGCGGGATCCAAGGCAGTGGTTCATGAGGAGGGGGGAGGGAAGGGTCAGCTGCAGGGGTACCTCTAGGATGTGGTAGTGCTGGACAGCAAGGGAATTTAAGGTCATGAGGCGAGAGCTATGGGTAAGGGCTTGGATGACAAGAAGGAGTAAGGTACCGGAGCAGTGGGTAGGCTTCCCTCCTGATATGGAGGCTGCTATCACTATGGGGAAAGGTTATCAGTCTGATTTTCATTATAGCCCTTAGTGCTAAGAGGTAGGGTGAGAATGTGAGATAGAAATAGCTATTCTGGATATTATCAGGAACAATTGGTTAAGGAAATTGAAGAAGGTGGGGTGTTTCTCAACACAACCACTAGCCCCTGCAAGGCCTCAGAGCCCCCCTTTGTATTTAGTGGCCAAAACAAATCAGGTTAATTCACCTCATTTACCCCAATACACAGTCCTATTTAATTCATAGGAAATGTATAACAGTTCAGAGAAGATGACTGATTAATTGATAAATCTCTTTTTCTGGTTCCCACTAATATGAAGGGGTAATACACAACTAGGGTTAAGCAGTTGCTGAGAATGTTAATGTTGTGTGGTTTATGACACAAACCTTTCATTTTAGAGTAAGGCACATTTTGGGTTTGGACAATAACTTTGCAGATCGCTTTTTAATTGATCATGGTCGACCTTTCATTGGGGGATGATGGAGGACAAAGGAGGGAGCATCTGATTTCCGCAGAAGCTCTGGAGGTCAGGTGATTGAGGATTCCACAACTCATTGAGCTCAGTGACCATCCTCTGATGGCACTGTTTAAACAGGTGCCTAGGCAGCTGGAATCATACACACCCAACTTGTATATCAGGCATGGTAACATACGCGCACACTTTGTATATCAGGCATGGTAACATACACACCTTCTTTCATATCAGGCATGGTAACATACATATCCACCCTGCATATCAGGCATGGTAATATACACACTCACGTTGTATATCAGGCATTGCAACATACACACCTTCTGTGCATATCAGGCATGGTAACACACCCACCTTGTATGTCAAGCATGGTAATATACACACCCACCTTGTACATCAGGCATGGTAGCATGCACACCCCCTTTTTATGAGGCATGGTAGCATGCACACAAACCTTGTATATCCAGCATGGTAACATGTATGCCCTCCTTACATATCACACTTTAACATGTACAACCACATCTTCTATATCAGAAGATGGACACCTGCCTTGTACATCAGATATGGTGACATGCGCACACTACTTGTATATGAGGCATGATAACATGCAACCAACCCTTATGGTCACCTACCCATGAGATTGGAATAATTATTTATTTGTACAGATTGAAGAGTTCAGTCTATATCAGGCACTGAGGCATGCGCTTTATGTCCACACATCCACGACCCAAAGTAAATATGGATGAGATTTTGCATGTTTGAGTGTTAAAATCACATGTTGTGCAGTGTGTGTTGTTTCTAGAATTACATTGTCATAGTCACACTTTTTTCAAATCCAACCACAGTTACGCTGCCATTTCTGTGGTAGTAACTAGATCATGGTTGTAGATCTGTTTTAAAATTCTTTGGTTGAAGGAGGTGAGAAAAGACTCAGAGGAACAAGTACTAAAAAGAACAATTGACGCAAGACTGTATGCCTAAAGCAAGGGTCTCCAACCTTCTCTGTAATAGGAGCTACTTGTGTTGAATGAGAATCCTTCCGAGCTAACATTAGTGGTAGGACAGTGGCCACATAAGAGAGGTCTATATTAGTGACTACCATAAGCAAGAATGCCAGTATTGATCACCTCACTTCCTTAAGTAGGGTCGCCAGCAGTAATGTAAATGGGATGTCGTGTTTGAGTTTCCACTACTTCGGTAATACAGAACAGCCATAGCTATAATGCTATGGACACCAAATCAATAATGCTAGTTATGAGTCCCTCTCTCCACCATTCCCCATGATTTATCACCATAATATCAAATGTAAGTATATTTTGGAAACATGGGGCCAGATGTATTAAAAAGTTTTGCACTCGCAAACGGTGCGAATCGGTAAATTCGTGCGTTTGCGAGTGCAAAACCGTGGTCTGTGATGCATGAAATGCATTCGCAGACCACAAATAAGAAATCGCTAAAATAGCGATTTCTTGCGTTGCAACCTGGAAATTGCGAGTCGCAATTTGCGATTCGCAATTTCCAGGTCGCAAAGCTATTCTGGAAAAAATCACAAATTGCGATTTTCCCAAAAATGGCATTTTGCACTTGCAAAATACCATGCTTTGCAACCAGGTGGTAACCTGGTGCAAAATTTAAAAATGCAGTTAAACTGCATTTTTAAATTAAACATGTAAAGCACACATGCCCTTAGGCCCCCAGCACCCTGGCCTTTTGCATTTCCAAAATTGCGATTTCTGGTTCAGAAATCGCAATTTTGGAAATGCAAAATATTCGCAGCTATCGGGCCAACAGGCCCATAGCTGCGAATGGGGCCGGTATCGCAATTTGCGATTCGGTAATAGCATTTGCGATTTTTAAGAAATCGCTATTACCGATTCGCAAATGTGATACATGGCCCTTTGCGAGTCGGTAATAGCGATTTCTAATAAATCGCTATTACCGAATCGCAATGGGCTGTGATGGTACATCTGGCCCTAAGTGCTCTCACAAAACAATCACTGGCAACGGCAATAAGGCTGGCTTTAGTACGTTAAGGCATACGAACATGCACAAATGATGTTTGCATGTGATAGTAAATACAAGGGGCCATCTGGTGAATGATGTCACAATGTACCCCAAAACCTCATTTGGCATCATCAATCGCACGAACATTCCAGAACTCCAATTGTTGCTGATTGTTACAGGTGTAGCAGAGAGAACTATTTTTCCCCCACACTGGATGGCCTCTTATGAGGGCACTTCAAAAGAAAAGTCTTGAACGCTCCTTGTTGCGTTTTGGGGCCTTTCTTATCTTAAGTGATGGGCCCATCCACTCAAGTGGGGTACACTTTGTAACTGAGAACAGCAAACAATTTGTGATTATCAACTAAATGGCTTTGATTTTTTACTTCCAAATGTAATCCAATGTGCAAAAACAAATTCTGCAAAATGCCCTCTGAATCATAATATTGTTAGGAAGCACAAATTCAGAGTTTTCTGAAGTAACCACTATTCCTAAACCCATGCTCTTGGGCCCATTTAAAAAAGGGATATGTTTACTTCATACCCAGTTTAATTCATTAGAATTCACCATTTGAATTGATGCATGGTTGGTACACAATGAAAAATCATAATGAGCTTCAGCTCAGTTGATGGCTCTATGTATCGTATTTTTGGCAACCAACACTATAGATCCCTGCGACTAGAAGACTCAGACACACGCTTAAGGTCCTTTCAAGACATGTTATCAGAACAAAAAATTACAGATGAAAACTTTATCATCTATTTCTATTTTTTCTACTTATTGTTTTTAGTTTTCAATTCAGCTATTGCTTTCTTTGGGAAAGCCATAATTGACCTAAAAAACATGATGCCTTGATAAATTCAGAATTTAGGACCAGATGTATCAAGCTTTTTTTCATTCACAAACGGTGCGAATTGCAAAATTCGGCCGTTTGCGAATGCAAAAATGCCTTTCGCAATGTATGAAAGGCATTCGCTGTGCAGTTTTAGACCTCATTTAGAGAATCACAAATTGCGATTCTCAAAATTGGAAATCGCAAATAGAGAACTCCTAGCGCATGTGTGTGCTTCACATGTCCTTAAAACCTTTTTGGGGTGCAGCAGAGGGGGCCTTAGGCCCCAGCACCCTGGGATTTGCATTGCCTAATTTGCGAATTCCTAACTGGAATTCGCAATTTTGGAAATGCAAAAAACATTTGCAACTATGGACCTACAGGCCCATAGGTGCAAATGGGGTCGGATTCTCTATTTGCGATTCGGTAATAGCGTTTGAGAATTTTAAGAAATCGCTATTACCGAATCGCAAAATTCATACATACCATTTTGCATTTCTTAAATAGCGATTTCTTAAAATTTGCTATTTAAGAAATGCAAATCTTTTTTTTGATACATCTGGCCCATAGTCATTTTTCTTTAACTACAGCTGGGTGGAGAGCTACCAGTAGCTTACAAGCTACCCGTCGGAGGAACCTGGTCATAATAGTCCCGGGTTTTACCGCCAACCAAATGGAATGGATGTGTTATTGACGTCCGAGTTCACAAAATATGAGAGGTCTCCAAGCACCTGATAAATAGAACACCATATTGGGCCTGATTTAGAGTTTTGGTGGATGGGTAACTCCGTCAAAAACGTGACAGATATACCGTTCGCCACATTACGAATCCCATAAGTTATCATGGGATCGTAATACGGTGGATGGGATATCCGTCACATTTGTGATGCAGCAACCTCATCCGGCTATTTGTCTGAAAGAGCATATATACAATTGGGTGTGTCAAGTCACAGTGACGGGTCCTCCATGTTGGGGATATTTGGTGTGCATACTAAACAAAGTCAGAATATCGAGAGTACTAAATATCAAGGACAAAATATTGAAAAATAAAATTGACAAGAAAGTGTAGATTTTCTATACCTAACTCCACATATATGTACCTCTGCAGTAGATATATCTTCAAAGGTATCTAGATGTGGAGTTAGAAATAGTTAATCTATACTCCCTATATTCAATTACCTTTTGATATTCTGTCCCTCGTTACCCTGTTCTCGATACTGTTATACCACAATACTCTTCATGTCGATGTTCTGTAGTACAATCAAAAAGCTGAGAGAAGGGAGTCTCAGAGTGAAGTCATTACATTTCCAGAGCCATCACCTTACCTTAAGCATGGTAGAAAAGTCTGAAAGCACCTAAATATTAATTGATAAATGTGATACTGTGATAATGTTTGGCAAAATATGCGCTGTATAGTAAAGAGAGCGTCTAGGTGGAACAATTAGTCTTTGTTACAAGTCTTTGATGCAGGACTGCCATGTTGGATGTAACTAACGCCTATACTTATACTTTTTTTGCGCCGTATTTGCGTCATTTTTTGACGCAAAAGCGTCTCAAACTTACAAAATGCAATTATATTTTGTACATTTGCGATGGTGTAATGGGTCATCCCAGGATGTTGTTGTGTTGTTGGGACATCATTTATGAGATTATATGTCACTTGTGGTAGTTTACACTAGAGTGACGTACTGCTAGTTGTGTTTCTACCTTGAGAATTGAGCTGGGGTTTGGGTGGGTTGAGGCCAGGGGGGGCTGATAAATATTTCAGGTCCAGGGAGTCTATAAGCATAAGGGGGTATAAATTGACAGTAGATGGAAGGTTTTAAGAGGGAAGTATGCCTAAGTGGGTGCAGTCTTAGGGGAGGGATGGGGCTAGGATAATGTTTGTATTAACTAGATTTTAGCTTAGTCTGCAGGGGGCCATGGCCAGGTGCACCTTTATTGCAGGCCGGGCCCTGTCACGATAAAGCAATCTTTTTCACCCTACCTGGACCTCTATCGTGATTGTTCCCTACCGATTAAAGTTCAGTTTGTTTCTTTAAAACGTGCAGTGAGTAAGGATTTAAAGAAAGGCAGCTTTCCAAGAGAACCAAGCTCATCCTATTGATCGCTGTGACTCATGCACAAACCAGACTACTGAATTTATTTTCCTTTTCTGTTGTTGTTTGTTTGCCACAGGCAGCTCTGGCAATCTTGACCTTAGAGTCACAAACAAAAATAAAAGCAGTACTTCAGCAGAAAACACCATGTAGTTGTCATGTAGTTGTCAGACTGTATTAATAGTTTTTTATTGCAGGGGAAAGCACACAAGATACGTCTATTGTTCAGACATAGTAGTCACAAAGTACAGAGTATTACCCATAGATAGAATGCCCCATCCTTAAGTCACATTTTATCACCCCATCCTCTTTCATTGTCTATCCCCCTAACCTTGTACCTAGTACTTTCCAGGCAATGAACATAAGGTTAATAAGCGGGTATGATATATTCAAGCAATCTTCGAACAAAGTCAGTGTGTGGCTTTAGAGTAAGTGGCGGGAGAGGTAAGACAACACAGTTACTCACCTGTCAACAAGCACCATGAGACATGAAAGCTGACATAGCACATTAAGACACCCACAGTCTTGTCTAGTTCATATTTTAAAGACTGTTCACAAATTCAGGCTTCTCCTTATGCAGGCGTGGGTTAGAGTTACTTTAGGTCGTGAGGTATATTTACTTGAAATAACTATAACTGCTGAATTTTTATGGTTTTGTACGATTAAATTCAGAACCTAACTATAATGTCCCTGTAATCTTTGTTTTTTTCAGTGAATATCTATGGTTTTTTAATGTAAACTAATTTTAATTACTATGGGGGTCATTCCGACCCCGGCGGGCGGAGACCGCCAGAAGACCGCACCGCGGTCAAATAACCGCGGCGGTCATTCTGACTTTCCCGCTGGGCCGGCGGGCGACCGCCAAAAAGCCGCCCGCCGGGCCAGCGGGAAAGACCCAGCAACGATGAAGCCGGCTCCGAATGGAGCCAGCAGAGTTGCTGGGGTGCGACGGGTGCAGTGGCACCCGTCGCGATTTTCAGTGTCTGCCAAGCAGACACTGAAAATCTTGCTGGGGCCCTGTTAGGGGGCCCCTGCACTGCCCATGCCAGTGGCATGGGCAGTGCAGGGGCCCCCAGGGGCCCCACGACACCTGTTCCCGCCAGCCTCTTCCTGGTGGTGTAAACCGCCAGGAACAGGCTGGCGGGAAGGGGGTCGGAATCCAGCAGCGTCGCCATGGAGGATTCCTTTGGCCAGGGGAAAACCGGCGGGAAACTGCCGGTTTCCCTTTTCTGACCGCGGCTTTACCGCCGCGGTCAGAATTGGCCAGGAAGCACCGCCAGCCTGTTGGCGGTGCTTCCGTGGTCGTTGGCCCTGGCGGTCAATGACCCCCTATATGTTAATCCAACCACCGCCGCGCACAACTGGACAGTGTGGGTAGGCTTTAGGGCCTGTTTGTGTCAAGGGATCTGTGAGTGGGTGCGTGAGTGTCTGAATGGGTCTGAAATTGGGTGTGGGAGTCCATGAGTGGGTCTGAGTGGGTGTGCCATAATTTGACCCTAAAACACCGCTATATCACACCTTCCACCCTGACCCCTTATATCACTTATTACTTCTATTTTCAGCCCCGGGGACCCTCTCCCATAACATAAAATGGTGGACGGAACTTTCTAGTTAGGTTGTGGCCAGCCAATTACAGCGCTTCTATTCACGTGCGCATTTGTGAAAATTCCTTTAACATCATTGCCATATATAGAGGTGATGGTGTGCACTTTACAGATGAAGGCAACAGAGTTTTTAATTGAAACCTGAAACTCTGCATCCAGTCTTAAATCTAACTATCTCATACTAACAATGAACACAAAGGCTCTTCTTAGGGCCACCCTGTTGCCCAAAATTATTGTTCATAGTTGTGTTAAAACATTTTCAGCATATTTGCGATGACATTGCGATGATCATAAATGGAACACAAAAGCAAGCTTTTAATGCACACCAACCCATTCAAAATTCTTATATATATATATATATATATATATATATATATATACAGGGAGTGCAGAATTATTAGGCAAGTTGTATTTTTGAGGATTAATTTTATTATTGAACAACAACCATGTTCTCAATGAACCCAAAAAACTCATTAATATCAAAGCTGAATATTTTTGGAAGTAGTTTTTAGTTTGTTTTTAGTTTTAGCTATGTTAGGGGGATATCTGTGTGTGCAGGTGACTATTACTGTGCATAATTATTAGGCAACTCAACAAAAAAATATATATACCCATTTCAATTATTTATTATTACCAGTGAAACCAATATAACATCTCAACATTCACAAATATACATTTCTGACATTCAAAAACAAAACAAAAACAAATCAGTGACCAATATAGCCACCTTTCTTTGCAAGGACACTCAAAAACCTGCCATCCATGGATTCTGTCAGTGTTTTGATCTGTTCACCATCAACATTGCGTGCAGCAGCAACCACAGCCTCCCAGACACTGTTCAGAGAGGTGTACTGTTTTCCCTCCTTGTAAATCTCACATTTGATGATGGACCACAGGTTCTCAATGGGGTTCAGATCAGGTGAACAAGGAGGCCATGTCATTAGATTTCCTTCTTTTATACCCTTTCTTGCCAGCCACGCTGTGGAGTACTTGGACGCGTGTGATGGAGCATTGTCCTGCATGAAAATCATGTTTTTCTTGAAGGATGCAGACTTCTTCCTGTACCACTGCTTGAAGAAGGTGTCTTCCAGGAACTGGCAGTAGGACTGGGAGTTGAGCTTGACTCCATCCTCAACCCGAAAAGGCCCCACAAGCTCATCTTTGATGATACCAGCCCAAACCAGTACTCCACCTCCACCTTGCTGGCGTCTGAGTCGGACTGGAGCTCTCTGCCCTTTACCAATCCAGCCACGGGCCCATCCATCTGGCCCATCAAGACTCACTCTCATTTCATCAGTCCATAAAACCTTAGAAAAATCAGTCTTGAGATATTTCTTGGCCCAGTCTTGACGTTTCAGCTTGTGTGTCTTGTTCAGTGGTGGTCGTCTTTCAGCCTTTCTTACCTTGGCCATGTCTCTGAGTATTGCACACCTTGTGCTTTTGGGCACTCCAGTGATGTTGCAGCTCTGAAATATGGCCAAACTGGTGGCAAGTGGCATCGTGACAGCTGCACGCTTGACTTTTCTCAGTTCATGGGCAGTTATTTTGCGCCTTGGTTTTTCCACACGCTTCTTGCGACCCTGTTGACTATTTTGAATGAAACGCTTGATTGTTCGATGATCACGCTTCAGAAGCTTTGCAATTTTAAGAGTGCTGCATCCCTCTGCAAGATATCTTACTATTTTTGACTTTTCTGAGCCTGTCAAGTCCTTCTTTTGACCCATTTTGCCAATGGAAAGGAAGTTGCCTAATAATTATGCACACCTGATATAGGGTGTTGATGTCATTAGACCACACCCCTTCTCATTACAGAGATGCACATCACCTAATATGCTTAATTGGTAGTAGGCTTTCGAGCCTATACAGCTTGGAGTAAGACAACATGCATAAAGAGGATGATGTGGTCAAAATACTCATTTGCCTAATAATTCTGCACTCCCTGTATATATATATATATATATATATATGCAAATGTCAATAACATACACAAAAAAATACTTTTATTTAAATTCCACAAACATATCTATGAATATGACTCTAACTCCATATATACAATTTTGAATCAATCTTTTATTGATCTAAAAATAGGTATGAAAATGCGTGAGTGGCTCGCAAATATGTGTGTGGGGGTCTCACTAGAGGATGTAAGTGGATCTCCTTATGGGTGGAACGCCCTGAGCTTAAGTCTGCACATGGGTGCATTATGCTTTGAGCGAATCTATGAATAGGTGCATAAGAGTGAGTCTGGATCTGTGAATTGGTACTCCATGGTGTTATTGGGTCTCTCAAAGGGTGCATGAGTGTCTGAAAATATTTATAAATAGGTGCATAAGAGTCTGAGTGGATATGTGAATGGGTGCATGAGGGTATTAGTAGATCTCTGGGTGCAGGAGAGTGTGACTGGGTCTGCAGATGGGTGTAGGAGGGTCTGAGTGGGTCTGTGTATGGGTGCATCAGGCTCAGACTAGATCTGCGAACGAGTGCATCAGGGTGTGAGGGACCTGCGAATAGTTGCATGAGGGTGTGACTGGATCTGCAAGTGGATGCATCAGGATGTGAATAGGTCTGCAAATGGGTGTGTGATGTTCGGATTGGAATGAAAATGGGTGTGTCAGGCTGTGATTGGGTCTGCGAATGGGTCCATAATAGTCTGACTGGATCTGCAAATGGGTACAACATGGTGTGAGTGGGTGCGTGAATGGGTGTACAAGGCTCAGACTGGGTCTGCAAATGGGTGCATCAGGGTGTGAGTGGGTTTGCAAATGGCTGCATCAGAGTATAACTGGATCTGTGCATGGGTGCATGAGAGTGTGAAGGGGTCTGTCTGAGTGCATGAGGATGTGATTTGATTTGTGAATGGGTGTGTGAGGGTGTAACTGGGACTGTCAATGTGTGCCTCAGGGTTTGATTGGGTCTCAGCATAGGTGTCTCACAATGTGACTGGATGTGAATAGGTGCATGAGGGTGTGACTGGGTCTGCAAAGGGGTGTACAAGGGTGTTACTGGTTCTCTGAATGAGGGTGTGAGTGAGTGTGTGTATGGGTGCATCAGGCGCAGCCTTGGTCTGCAAATGGGTGCATTAGGGTGTGAGTGGATATGTGAATGGGTGCATGAGCATGTGACTGGATCTGCGAATGGGTGCATGACCGAATGAGTGGGTCTGTATATGGGTGCATCAGGCTCAGCCTCGGTCTGTGAGTGGGTGCATCAGAGTGAGAGTGGATCCGTGAATAGGTGCATGAGGGTTTGTCTGGATCTGTGAATGGGTGCATGATCGTGTTGCTGTGTCTCTGAAAGGGTGCATGAGTGTCTGAGTAGAGTGGAAATAGGTGCAGAACGGTCTGAGTAGGTATGTGAATGGGTGTATGAGGGTATGAATTGGTCTGCAAATGGGTGTTTCAGTGTATGAGTGGATCTGTGAATGGATGTATGAGGGTGTGACTTGGTCTATGAATGGGTGCATGAGAGTGAATGGGTCTGTGATTGGGTGTGAGAGAGTTTGACTGTGTGTACGAATGGGTGCATGAGAGTGTGACTGGCTCTATGAATGGGTGAATGAGCACATGACTAGGTCTGCAAATGGGTGCATTAGGATGTGAGTATATCTTTCAAGGGGTGATTTAGTTTCTGAGTGCCATTATAAGTGAATGAAATACCGTATGAATGACTGTAATTTTTTTTTTTTGTCGCAAATTTTCGCGAAGATGTCCTGACGTTACACGGGGGCCACGCTGAGCGTCACAATGTATTCATGAATATCGTGAGCCTTGAAATAAATGTTTTTAAAGTCATAATTGGACCACCAAGGTCTCCGATATTACAACCCTGGGGTCAGGGTAACTCCATCCTGACCCCTTATGCCACTTTCCATGTCATATTTCAGCCCTGGGGACCGTAACCTGTTCCCTAAAATGGCAGCCACAACTTTCTAGTCAGGTCGCGGCCAGCCAATAATTGCATCCCTGTTGTTGCGTGCATTCGCGAATATGTCATGACCATAGCAAAATTGTTGTGAGCCCATATATACAAATTTGTTTTCCCTTTAATATCTCCTACAGTACTGGATTGATTTTCACCAAATAAGCGAAAGCTTAATCTCCGTAGCAAAAGCTACCTTTTTCCCAAATTTGGTGTAATTCCATCCAGTGGTTTGGTCTGTAGTCTAGTCTAAAGTTCCTATGGGAATTAACATGGGAAACACAATTTTTTTGACCCCCCGTTTTTCTAAGCCCCGCTCAACAGATCACCCCAAATCTTTTCATGCACAACAAGAATCTCCGGGGCACTTTTCTGGAAAAATTTCAGAAAGATTTGTCAAACGGTGCCAAAGATATAGGCGAGTCAAAAAATGTACATAGTCCTAACTATAACTATCTAGAGGTGACCGGCACTAGGTGATATATATATATATATATATCTATATATATATTTATATATATATAGATATATATATATATATACATACATACAGAAAGAGAGACAGGAAACCTAAGTCACAATAACTATAAAAATACTTCTGAACTTGCTAGATAGGCTGTGCTCACCAGTGCATCTCAGACCACTCACGGGAGCCAGAAAACCTATCTAATTTAAGGTAACAGTTTGGTGGTGCCCTTCATGCAATAATGCCTGGATTGCATCACAGGTGATAAGCAGCGCTCTACAAATTCACCTTAAATTACATTACAATGATCAAACTAAGAAAATAATTTTGCAAAACTGGAAATATTATCCCAGCAAGCCAGCAATCATGTTTAGATATGCCTGAAAAAGAAAGCGACAACAGACTAATATTGCAAGCAGTAGTGAGTCATGCTGATACATGGAAGCCACCCGCCAGGCCATCTGGTAAGGGACTGAAGTAAGAGAGAAATGAAAAGGCCACTACGAAGATAGATAACACCCTACTACAATGTGTATTAATGCAGGATCCTTATAATCAACTTAGTCTAATTTCAGGAAGTGTACATTCCAAGCACTGATAGATCACTGTTTGGACTGTAACACACTGCAGTTGTAGCCTGCTAATCTCATATTTATACATCATCCACTGTAGATTTACTTTGTGTGTCTCCTGAAATATGTGATAATTTAGATAAGAAGACAGACCTAACCAATAAGGCTATACTCTGGATAACACTGGAGAGAGGCTGCCCCCCCCATTGCAATTCACCCACCCCTCAAAACTTGATGAACCTCTATTGGACTTCTCATAATACCCCAACATTTGCACCAGTCCATTTACTGGCTTCCATATTTTTACCAAATGCTATGGACTCCTCTAAGAACATTAACATTACAGGACAGAAACCTAATTTCAGATGGCATTAAACCAGAGAAAATAATATTTTTACTAGCTGATGACAAAAAGAGGATGTTTTATTGTTTTTTCAACCATGTTCCTTCACCACAAAGATCCATACCACCCCTACCTGGAGTAGCCCTTCTAATGCCTCCTGAGTGTTAGCACAACACTGTTTGGGTGATACTCCTTCCTTCTGGTCCTATCCTTATCACCCATTTACCTGTGACCCCCATACGAACTAAAACTTCCTATCATCTGCAGATTAACTATGGTTACCTACGTTCAGATGCTAAGTAATATTTAATCAGCCTGTTGTGTAGAACAAACTAAATGCCCTTTGTTGTGTAAAGTTTGATCAATTTTGGCCTGAGCCTATGTGCAGAAAATTTGCCATAATGAGCTGCATGCCTGACTGTATAAACATTAAAATGTTTGTTTTAAATGTGGATTAAGAAATGCTGTTTTGTCCATTTTACCACTTTTGTTATGATTGCAAATCAATAAATGGAGTTTGTTCCATTTTTGAGATATATTTTGCATTTCTGACAAAAAACTTTCCTAGTTGGATTTTATTCCTGAAGAGCTGATATGTATAAACATTACTGGAAGACAGTGACTTTGTAGTCCCTGCAAGTGCTAAATATCTATGTGGTTGTTTGATAGCACACTTACGTGAAGTTTGTCCTGATGAAGGCAGCCGCATGGGGAGGCAACCCGAAACAACATTGATACTCTAGACATTCTGTAATTTGACCATCTTAAAAATGTTTATGAAATGTTGTCATTACCCTGTGTATGTTACTTAGTTAAAGCAGCATGCATCTGGAAGAAAACAAGGCATTCCTGGGTTTTGCACTCTCTGCGCAGAGAGGTAGTGTGGCTCTGGATTAGTAGTTCCTCAGTAGGAATGCAGATATTTTGTTGACTGTTAGAAATGGGGTCGCTGGTTGGCAGTTAGTTTGCACTGTGTCCAAGCAGGGACCCTCACTCTAGTCAGGGCAATGGAGATGCACACTTAAGATAACCCCTGCTCACCCCTTTGGCACAAGCAGTCAGGCTTATCTGAAAGGCAATGTGTAAAGTATTTGTACCAACACACACATTAATACAGTGAAAACACTACAAAACGGACACCACACCAGTTTAGATACATAGCCAGTATTGATCTAAATCAAACAAGGCCAAAACAACAAAAATCCAACATACGCAAGTAAAGTTATGAATTTCCAAAGATTAAATAAAAAAATAAATGCTTCAGTTTGGTGTAATCACGGCGGTGTGACGGAGTCGTTCCCAACAATGCGACATCAATGGCGCTGGTCATGGAGTCACACAGACCCTCAGGTACAGTACCTTGTGAAAAGTGAGGAAACAAGCTGGTGCACGGAGTCGGGAGCGAGGCGTCACTGGATCCGAGGCAGCGTCAGTTCCGATGCTTCGAAGCAGAGGAGTGGAGGCATCGGTAAGAGGCATCGGGTCCTTGCTGCAGAACAGTAGATGTGAGGTGGCGGCGGTGCAATGTGTCGGTCCCTTACACTTCCGGCAGGTTCGATGTCTGGTGGGTCAGGACACTGTGGGGCGACCTCACAGGGTTGCGATCACGCCACAGGCCTGCAAGCGCCATGGCGAGGTAGGGTGTCATGAACGTCGGTGATACAACACTCCGATTTCATGAGATCATGAGATCACGGGTCAGTGACTGCTGCGAAATTGGGCCTGCGATGTCGTTGGGGTCGTCGCACCTCAGCAAGGACAACAGCTTCAGTTGCAGGCAGCATTGCAGGTTCAGGCAGCGGTGTACGTACAATGTCATCCGATCCGATGTTGTCTGATTTTGGTGCACTTGGTTTTTCACCAGTTTTCATTTCCAGGGGCCCAGGAACTGGAATAGGCACCACCTCGCAAGTTAAGAGTCCACAGCAAGTGAACTTATAGGCTGGTAGGTGAAGTCTTTGCTGTCCCTGAGCCTTCTTAACAGGGGGCAAGCTCAGTCCAAGCCCTTGGAGAATCTTCTCAAGTAGGATACATAGCAAAGTCCAGTATTTGCCCTCTCTAAGGCAGAAGCAGCAACTGCAGGCCAGCCCAGCAAAGCACACACAGCAAAGCGGCACTACTTCTTCTCCAGCTCTTCAGCTCTTCTCCTTGGCAGAGGTTCCTCTTGATTCAGAAGTGTACTAAAAGTCTGGGGTCTTGGGTCCACTACTTATACCCCTTTCTGCCTTTTAAGTTGGCAAACTTCAATGGAAGGTATCTGTTGTTCACAAGATCCTACCTTGCCCAGGCCTGGCTCCAAACCCACACCAGGGTGTTGGGGACTGCATTGTGCAAGGGAAGGCATTGCCCTTTCAGATGTAAGTAACCACTCCTCCCTCCACTCTAGTCCAGATGGCCCATCAGGACATGCAGGCTACACCCCAGCTCCCTTTGTGTCACTGTCTAGTGGAGATTCACAAACAGCCCAACTGTCAGTCTGACCCAGACAGGGAATAGACAAGCAGGCAGAGTCACAGAATGGTTTAAGCAAGAAATGCCCACTTTCTAAAAGTGGCATTTTCAAACTGACAATTCAAAAACCAACTTTACCAAAAGATGTATTTTTAAATTGAGTTAAGAAACCTCAACCTCCATATCTCGAACTGCTCCCACATGAAACTGCACATAAAAGTTATATAAAGGCAGCCCCCATGTTAGCCTCTGAGAGGGATAGGCCTTGCAACCGCGAAAACTGAATTTGGCAGTATTTCACTGTTAGGAGAGGTAAAAACGCACAAGCACATGTCCTACCTTTAAAGACACTGCAACCTGCCCCTGGGGCTACCTGGGGCCTACCTTAGGGGTCTCTTACATGTATAAAAAGGGAAGGTTTGGCAGGTTGAATTGGCAGTTTAAAACTGCATACACAGACACTGCAGTGGCAGATCTGAGTCATGTTTACAGGGCTACTCGGGTGGCCCAGTAGTAGCATTTGATTTACAGGTCCTGGGAACCTCTAGTGCACTTTACTAGGGACTTACTAGTAAATCAAATATGTCAATCATGGAAAAGCCAATTACACATACAATTTACACAATGAGCACTTGCACTTTAGCACTGGTCAGCAGTGGTAAAGTGCCCAGAGTACCAAAACCAGCAAAAACAAAGTCCAGCACATAGTCAAAACGTAGGAAGCAGATGCAAAAAAGATAGGGGAGACCACGCCAAGGATGCCCGGTCTAACATTGACTGAAATACAACTTGTAGTTCTGTAGTAAGAATAAAAACTAGTATTTCAGTAAACAAGCTATTTTTATTTAAACTAAACAACTACAGCTTGATGTGATGCATATGTGCCACGATTTTTCTTTTTCCGGTCACAAGGGAAAGAACACTATGTTGCATCCTTGATATTGTCTTTTTATGGCCTACTGTTTGCCTGACGTTCAAGAATATGTATGTAGTCTGATGTTCACAAATATGTTCCTTCTTGTCCTTTTAGTGCTGAAGATTAATCATCACATTCCAAGCCTTTTGTACTATGGCATAAGATCCCTACTAATTTTATAACACATTTTCTACCCTCAGGAGACACTTTTGCAATGATGGGACATTTCCCTTTTGTGTAAATTACCTACAGCAGATGAAATGGCTCAATGTTTTCTGAAACCTTTATTTGTCTTTTTCATGGTCTACCACATGCTAACATTTCTCACCTAGGGATTAATTATATTTGAAGTTTTGAAAGGTCCTCTGGAAAGCAGTGCAAATTGAACACACTCTTTCTTCTGGTTATAACCCTCAGCCTAAAGGGCACACATTATGAACTAATCAAAGTCTGGAACAGTATCCTCAGTGTTACTTTCATGCTACTTAAGATGGCAGATTTTTTTCCAGTTGCAGGATTTTCTTACAACAGTGCTACTTATATTGTCACCATTTGTCTGCCTAGAAAGGTTTTCATCCAGTAGTTCTTTCTTCTTCATCTCATGTTGATCCTTTGGTTCCAGCAGTTACTGATCATATGAGACATTTGTAGAAACTAAAACAACTAGCGTCCAATAGCTTATGTCAGTCTGAAGTAACGAAGGAGGGACATGCTGACAAATCAAGGTCAAGTTCTACTTCCGATGCTCCTGGATTCATAGGTTGGCTATCATCCATTTTCTTCCTGTACATTCACTGTCAGTCAAGTTTCAACCACAATGTTTTAGTCAATTTCTCGTTCATTATCAGATTATTCCTGCATCCTTTTATCTAAAGCTGAAACAACTGAAACATTTTTTACCCTCTGAATCTCTATCAATCATGACACAAGGGCAACCAGAGTATGAGGCTCAAGAAATTTGTGATTCTCAGATTTGTTGAGGTTGTCTTCAATTTCTGATTCATTGGATATATTATCCATCTAGCGGGCTTTCTTAGGGAGGTGGTTCTTCATTTCATACTTCATTTGTATTTCTTTTTACAGTGGCATCTTGATAAACCCAGAGCATCAAGAAGGGAGCATACTGCTTTATCTGTGCCATGTACTTACTCACGGCTGCGCGCATTTAGAAGAAGACTGCATACTGAGCGGTGAGGCAGCCCATTTATCAACCCTGTGCTCAGTACACACCTAGGCATCTACCCAGTTTGTGCCAACATTTCTACAGTCATGTGGAGGGGTTTTCCTTAGCTTGAATGGATGGAAAGCCAGCATTGAAAAGCAGCAATCAGAGCATGGAAGATTGCAGGAACGTGAGATGTCAAACTTGGAATTCTTTTTTTCAGGTCAAAGTAGGCCGCAATGTTGAAGAGGTAAGTGTGCCTACCATATATGTAGCCCTTTTCAAAATGGTGCCTGTTCCCCAATCAAGAATGGAGCTTATTGCCTTCCTGTGATATAATTTCTTGCTTGGATCATGCATAGGGAAGCTTTGATAAGGGAATTATGCAATGTAAAACATTAGTTTCCTCATTTTTTATCATGTTCTTTGGTCACTGTTACTGTGAATTTGAGAGAGTAAGGTGGCTTGTGAAGTAGAGGCATTTTAGTATTTGTATTTGTGTGCATGAGTTTGTCATTTATGAAATAATGATTCTTAATTATTTTGTACTTGATGACCAAAATGTGACATGGTGTTACATTAGTTACATTGCATTGATTGTAGGGATCTGCGAAAAATTCCTTTCCGCCAGTGGAATTGGTGGAATTTTGCCGACTCTGTGTTATGCTTGTAACGCTGAGTTCTGGCAAAATTCCGCCAATCGCCATGAGGCAGAATTTGTTTTTGCATATGGCTTCAAAACAATAACTTGGTGAGCGCGAGCAAGATTTGGCATTCCCTAGTGTGATATCTGGTCACTAGGAGAACATCTGATGAGAATTTTCCAATGCGGGCAGTCGCGGGCAGTCGCAGCTGTTTGCAATCAAAAGGCTGCCGCTAAAGTAGAAAATCTACTGGAGCAGAAGCAAAATCAACTCAAGCAGCTAGGCCCTCTGGCTTGCTGCATGGTGCAGTTTGCACTGATTTTTCAGCATGGAATGCGCTCCTGCCGCTAAATCACATTGGAAGCAGTGAAGAACCTCGCAGCCCCTTTTATGGGTGGGGCTTGCCATGTTCATGGGCGAGCGACCTCAGAGACGCTCTCAGTGCTTCCGGAGCCCAGCTCCGACATTGAAAAAATCGCTGCCCACCTCTCTGCAAGGCAGCGGCGCCTCCGACTCCCAGCTACGGGCCCAGCGAAAACATCATATGTGCAGCTCTCCCGAGCTGGGGGACCCTTTGCCACTTGTAACTTGTTGATTTGTGCATGGATCTCCTCCTCATCTAGTACACAGCACTCTGGGCGCATGTGCAGCTTGTGAATGGTGCAATGTGCTCATGCACAACTTGCAACTAGTGCAGTGTCCTCAGGAACAACTTGTACATGGTGCGGTGTGCTCAGATACTGCGTGTGCATGGTGCAGTGTGCTCAGGAACAACTTGTGCATGGTGCAGTGTGCTCAGGAAAAGTTTGTGCATGGTGCAGTGTGCTCAGATACAGCTTGTGCATGGTGCAGTGTGCTTGGGAACAGTTTGTGCATGGTGCAGTGTGCTCAGATACAGCTTGTGCATGGTGCAGTGTGCTCATGCACAACTTGCACATAGTGCAGCGTCCTCGGGAACAGCATGTGTCTGGTGCAGTGTGCTCAGATACAGCTTGTGCATGGTGAAGTGTGCTTGGGAACAGCTTGTGCATGGTGCAGTGTGCTCAGATACAGCTTGTGCATGGTGCAGTGTGCTTGGGAACAGTTTGTGCATGGTGCAGTGTGCTCAGATACAGCTTGTGCATGGTGCAGTGTGCTCATGCAAAACTTGCACATAGTGCAGCGTCCTCGGGAACAGCATGTGCCTGGTGCAGTGTGCTTAGGTACAGCTTGTGCATGGTGAAGTGTGCTTGGGAACAGCTCGTGCATGGTGCAGTGTGCTCAGATACAGCTTGTGCATGGTGCAGTGTGCTTAGAGGCAGGTTGCACAAGGTGCAGTGTACTCAGGAACAGCTTGTGCATGGTGCAGTGTGCTCAGATACAGCTTGAGCATGGTGCACGGTGCTCAGATGCAGGTTGCACAAGGTGCAGTGTCCTCAGGAACAGCTTGTGCACGGTGCAGTGTGCTCAGGTGCAGGTTGCACAAGGTGCAGTGTGCTCAGATACAGCTTGTGCATGGTGCAGTGTGCTCAGATACAGCTTGTGCATGGTGCACTGTGCTCAGATGCAGGTTGCACAAGGTGCAGTGTGCTCAGATACAGCTTGTGCACGGTGCAGTGTGCTCAGATGCAGATTGCACAAGGTGCAGTGTACTCAGAGGCAGCTTGTCCATGGTGCATTGTGCTCAGATACAGCTTGTGCATGGTGAAGTGTGCTTGGGAACAGCTTGTGCATGGTGCAGTGTGCTCAGATACAGCTTGTGCATGGTGCAGTGTGCTCAGAGGCAGGTTGCACAAGGTGCAGTGTACTCAGGAACAGGTTGTGCATGGTGCAGTGTGCTCAGATACAGCTTGTGCATGGTGCACTGTGCTCAGATGCAGGTTGCACAAGGTGCAGTGTCCTCAGGAACAGCTTATGCACAGTACAGTGTGCTCAGATGCAGGTTGCACAAGGTGCAGTGTGCTCAGATACAGCTTGTGCACGGTGCAGTGTGCTCAGATGCAGGTTGCACAAGGTGCAGTGTACTCAGGGGCAGCTTGTCCATGGTGCATTGTGCTCAGATACAGCTTGTGCATGGTGAAGTGTGCTTGGGAACAGCTTGTGCATGGTGCAGTGTGCTCAGATACAGCTTGTGCATGTTGCAGTGTGCTCAGAGGCAGGTTGCACAAGGTGCAGTGTACTCAGGAACAGCTTGTGCATGGTGCAGTGTGCTCAGATACAGCTTGTGCATGGTGCACTGTGCTCAGATGCAGGTTGCACAAGGTGCAGTGTCCTCAGGAACAGCTTGTGAACGGTGCAGTGTGCTCAGATGCAGGTTGCACAAGGTGCAGTGTACTCAGGGGCAGCTTGTCCATGGTGCAATTTGCACAGATATTGCTAGTATATGGTGGAGTGTGCTCAGATCAGGCTCACTGGAACTATGCAGTAGTGGAGGGCTTAAATCATTTGTCAGAGCCAACTAAATTATGCAGCAAGAAAAGGCCATTAGGCAGCACTGTGCAGCACATTTTGTAACAGTATGACTTCGTTATTTTCTGATTTGTACACTTGTTAATACTGTCTAGGCATAGGTTGCAGCTCATTTGTACCGGTTCAACACCCACATATAGCACTAAGCAAAAGAAAGGTGACCAGTCAATTTTGTAAGGGGAGGTTCACAGCGCAGCAACACTGGTTGCTGTGTTTTTAGTAACTTTGAAACCGTTTGGCTTAGAAACAAATTTATCTTTTTTTAAATCTGTTGATAATGCAGCAGATAATGGATTATGTGGCAAATTAGGAAAATCCATAATTGTGCGGAAAGAATACAACCGCACAATCACATAATTCCAGTAGCCCAGGCTCAGATACAGATTGTGCATGGTGCACTGTGCTCATACTGCCTGTGCGTGGCGCTGTGTGCTCATCTGCAGCTTGTGCATTGCACACACTGTGCATTTGCAAATTATGCATGGTGCAGTGGCATATGGGATTGGTTTACCTTGAGAAAAACTTGCTGCTCCACAGAAGCAATGTCCTCTTTCAGAAATCACTTCCTACATACAGCCAGAGCAGATGAAATACCCCTGCCCTCTTTTACTGGTTCTGTAAATCTCAGATTAACTTTGGCCCTTTGGAGGCACCGTACTTTGAATCCGGCCCACTTGTAACCAGTTTGTCAACAGGCACTTTGGTGGGCATTCCTCATGCGCATGCCCATCATTCGCATAGCTCCTACTTGGTCATGATTTCTATTTTGCATATGCAGATAGGTTCCTTTGACTTTTCCTTCCCTTCATCTGTCTTGCAGCCCTTCCTTTATTGCGAGGGCAACCTATCTTTGAGGTGCCCACTTACGCACGCGCTTTGGCAAGGGCATGCCATGACTTATGTCCTTTGTGGATCCCATGCACATAGGCATAGGAACTGTGGGGGACGCAGGGGATTTACCCCCCCCCGCCTCCAGATTTTGGAGGTGAGGGGACACAGAGGTCAAGAGTGGGGGCGGCACGGGGACAAACGACCTTGATGCCCTCCATGTTTAAACTTCATTAGTTTTTCAGTGCATTAAAAGCATGAGCACTGAAAACGAATGAAGTTTATCTGGGCTGCTTATTTTTTCTGAATCAAAGCTGGCATTCCCTGTTGCAGGGGCTGCTGCAGCCTCCCTGTCACCAAGGATTCTTATCTGATCTGTGAGCTGGCTCCAGTATTTCACAGGTCATTCAAAGGCCTTTCAAATGTAGAGAGGATGCTTTATTTTTTTTATTGCTTCTTGTGCCCCCTACAATATAACCCCCTCTTCAGCCCACTTGCAAGGTGTCATTTAAGGTCTTGGTGGGGAGGGATAAACAGGGATGTATGGCTCCATTAGCATATCTCTCCCCATTGACACATACACTGCAGCAGTACCTTGTCACACTTAAAACTACTACAAAGGAGAGGTTATGCAAGTTTCTTTTAAAATATAAATGAGCAACACAGTTACATTTTACTATTATATTGTTGTTCCTATTCCTAGTGAGTTCCAAGCTGCTGTAACATAAGTATTTGACACAATATAAATGTCAATGTCTTTTTTAAAATGTTCTTAGCACCTTGAAACCATTAATAACATAAGACACTATTTAATTAGAATCTTTAATGAAAAAGTTATATTCTGTCATCAGGTTCAATAACTGATATTATTTAATGGCCCAGCCCTCCATGTCCATCCACCTTTCTCCTTCCAGGTAAGTGTTGCATTTAGCAAAGTATATTGTGAATGCTGTAGGCCCTGTTGCACTGTAAAGTGCATGTCATATTTTCCTTCCATGGAAGATGCTTTGAGAGGGATGGGATTAATTTATGGGCCTTTTCACTGCATGAAACACTGGTTTTGCACCTCTGGAGGTTGCTACCCTTTAACTCATCCTGAAATAGTCCAAACATAGGCCACAAGGCACTCACACACTTCCATCCATGTATTAGAATCAGTCAAAACCAACCTATCCTTTTCACCTCAAATTCGTGCAAAAGAGCAGCGAAACCACATGGTAGGCACACAACTCTGATCACCACATTCAACATATATGCAACCTTTGGGCGTTAAGCCTGTACTAACGAGGTGAAACCTTTGCCCATACAGTATTAGGATTCTAAAAATGGCCATGTAATGTAGTAATCCAATCACAACAAGTGTCACATTATGCAGCACAATTGGCTTTGTATTGCTGCATAATTTAGTCAATTCGGTAACATAATTTGATCCTCCCTGATCTGTGGGCAATCCATTGTTCTGAGAGTAAACCTCAGTTGGTTAATATGGAGGTGGGCGAGCCAACAAATTGACAGGGAGAGCCAAGCCAAGGGTCTGGCTTGCATCTGAGAGCCCGGGCTTGAGCCAAGACCTTGAAGATATTTCCTACGTAAATCATATAACAAACATCTTCAGATCGTGACCACTCTACGCCCGTGACATCCATTTGCACAAATTGTTTCAGCAGATTTGACAGCACAAGTTTAAAGTTTTTTTGTTGTGTTTTATCTTTTGTGCTGCATCGAGTGCATACAGTGCCTCGATCTCCGCCTTACGGCCACAAGAGAGCATGCAATACACTTCAGCTGGCTCTGGTTGTATTGTATCCACACTTACCCTCCTGTGCAATGATAAAGCAAATGGCAGCAGAGTTATATGTTGAAAATGTGATTACCCATGAACACACTATTGTTTAGTGGGGAGGCTAGGAATAATAATCAATTTTCCTGGTTTCACATTCCCCACAGCATTGAAGTTATGGTGAGATGGGTCCTGAGGAAAATTCCCAGAGATTGTCCTTGTGGACAAATGCCGCTGTTGGGAGTCTTAACCTGTGCTTAACCCTTGGTGGAAAAGCAGTCAGGCCTAACTCAGAGACACTGCGCTATGTATTTATGCAGCGCTCAAACTGTAGTTAAGTGAAAACACAACACAAGGCAAACCCCATACCAATGTCGAACACAAAGTAAAATGCAATAAATAAAATGAGACAAAAATGACAAAATCCTATCAGTAGAACTGGAGATATGAAATTATAAATGTTTAAGTAAAAATAGCACCAAGAAGCAGAAAGCTCTGTGGCTATCTGGTTGGTAGACCGGGACAAAGTCATACATTCAAACTGATTAAGATGGAGTGTGGGACGGATACTGGAACAAGGTTAGTCCTACTGAAAAGGATACCCCCTCAAAGTCATGCGTGCAGAATTCAACGAATCAGGATTTCACAGGAGGACCTCTTGGGGATCAGGAAAACATTCCAGCAGAGACAAGCAGGGCTCAGGAAGGTCTAGGAAGGGTCAGTTGCAGCAGGTCAGTTTGGCAGGTGTAATGAGGCCCTTGGAGCTTGTTGTGTCCTTGTAACCCACAAAAGGACGACAGCCACCTGACCATTAGTCACTCTGGTAGTCCTGGGTTCAAAGTGATGGTCCTCTCTCATTCAAGGCAGGCCTCAAGCAGCAGGGCAGTCACCTGAGAAACAAGGCAGGACTTAATCAGCAGGGCAGTCACCTGAGAAACAACTCAGGTCTCAAGCAGGAGGGAAGCCTCCTGAGAAACGAGGCATGTCTCAAGCAGCAAGGCAGTACCCTGGAGTACAGGGCAGCCCTTCTGGAGTTTTCCACAGTACCAGGACTGTGTTGAAGAGTTGATCTGAGGGTCCAGTAGCTATAACTGGTGCCAGAATCTGAAGTGGGAGAACCTTCCAGGCTTCCCCCACAGCTGATTCTGGAATTTCCTTCCTTCCCCTGCCAGACTCCGAGGGATCTGGGATGACAATAGACTGGTGTCAAGGTATTTGTGAGTGTGCTGAGGCAGCCCCTTCGAAAAGTAATTGGGTCAGGGAACAACTCCGTCCCTTCCATTGTGCCAACACCTAGCCCCCCTTTGTCTTACTGTCTGGGAGGAATACACAAAGGCCAACTGCCAGCTACATCGATTCATGTGACCCAGGACACAGGCACCAAATAGCTAGGTCAAGAAAATGCCAACTTTCTTAAAGCGGTATTTTCAGAAGTGAGGCTTAAAATCCAACTTTAACATTCAAAATGGGTTTAAATTACAATTCTTTAGACCTCAAACTTGACCTGCCTACCTGGCCTCAATTGAAGTTATCACTTATTAAAAGTAATAAGGTACCCCAATGTTATCCTGTTGGAGAGGCAAGCCTTGCAAGCCTCGCAGTAGTGAAAAATGAATTTAAGAGTTTTTCACTACCAGGACATGAAAAACTTAAAACCACATGGCCAACATTTTAAATACATTCTACCCATCCTATGGGCTGTTTAGGGCCTACCCTAGGGGTGATATATGAATTAAAAATGAAGGTTTAGGCCTGGCAATAGGTTTATTTTGCCAGGTTGAAATGTCAGTTTAAAATTACACATGTTGGAAAGGCCTACTTATGTGGGTGGCACAATAGGTGCTGCCGGCCTACTGGTGGCATTTAATTTACATGCCCTGTGGACATGTAGTACCACTGTACAAGGGACTTATAAGTAAAACAAAAAGTGCCAATTGGATTTAATCCAGTTTTACTCTTTGCAAAGAAGAAAGCACCAGCACGTTACCACTGGCTATCAGTGGTAAAGTGCACCGAGTCCTAATGCCCAACAAAAACAGGTTCAGAAAACAGGACTATCAAAGGCAATAAGTTTCGATACTTATTGGTGTCCCATTGCCTAAGATGCTCCTAAATTCCAATTCACTAAGCTTTTATACAGCTCACTTTTAAAGAGTAGCAACTGTGGGCAGTCAAGGTTTCATTGTAGTAATAGAGGGATGGTGACTTCCTTGCAGCATGATACATTAATCATACAGTTTAAAATTCAACAAGTGATTATAGCTTTATCTTTCAAAAGACTGAGGGCTTTTTGTAGGGAATGATGGCATGGATTGGCATGGATTAGAACCTCAAAAATGGGCACAGAGGCACACAAAACATCATTGCTCGCTGCCAAGAAATTGACCATTTGCTACCCTCACCTCAGTTAACTGTTAACTGTATTATCAAGTATGTTTAAGTACTCTCCAAGGCCAGAACTTGCAGTCATACTTTTAAAAAATACTTCCAAGGGAGCTTTTTAAACTGAATGGCACAAGAAAATATTTGTTTTTTCTTGCATTGTGAGGTTTATGAATGGCGCTAAGAAAGTTTTGTTTATTCTTCCTTTTTTTTTCTCCCACCCTTGTTGCTTGGTGCATAAAGAAGCAAAGACCATGTTTTTTCACACATTTTTAACTGCTTTCCAGAATGTAATTAACAATAAAACATACCTATAGACTGTGATGACATGCCCTCCTTTCTTGCTATTGCATTTCTGAACTATGGGCCAGATGTAGCATTTTCCAATTCACAAAATTGGATGCAGTACGGTGTCTCAGACACCGACTGCGAGTCGCTATGGGGTCGCAAAGACCCACCTCATTAATATTAATGAGGTGGGTCGCATTTTGCGACCACATAGCGAGTCCCTGCACTCACAGGGATGGTGGCCTGCTGAAGTCAGCAGACCTCCATGTCTGTGACTGCTTTTTAAATAAAGCAGTTTTTTATTTGTTATTTTGCAGCCCGTTTTCCTTAAAGGAAAACGAGTTGCAAAATAAACAAAATAACAAAACCATTTGGTTTCGGTTTTTCAGAGTAGGCAGTGGTCCATTGGACCACTGCCTACTCTGAAAACCCCTTTTTGGCAACATTCACAAAGGGGAAGGGGTCCCATGGGGACCCCTTCCCTTTTGCGAATGGGTTACCACCAGTGTGACACTGGTGGTAACTGTGAATTGCTTTGCGACCGCAATTGTGGTCACAAAGCAAATTAGCATAGCGATGCGAGTCGCAAATAGGAAGGGGACACCCCTTCCTATTTGCGAGTCGCTTTCACAATTTGCGAGTCGGTACCGACTCGCAAATTGTGAATGAGCATCGCACTCGGCATTTTGCATGGCGCAAACTGTGATTTTCGCAGTTTGCACCATGCAAAAAGCATGCTACATCTGGCCTTATGTGTCTCCTATACCCCTGCGCATGCACTTTGCTCACTTGCAAGAAGTGTAATAAAAACATTTATGAATCGCGCCCTCACTAGGATTAGAGGCGAAGTGTGAGAGAAAAGGTCTATTTATAACGTGTGTTTTACCGGGTGCAAGTGCAGAAGTAAAGTGTGGTAATACGCACGAATATATCTTGCATACAAATATGTCCAACCGTCAGAAAATACAAATTACCCGACTACGCTTTCGGAATTGAGTCATATATTTTAGCCACCAGATAGCTTGTATCTCTTATTAGAGTCTGACCTTCAATTTGCATATCATTATTAAGATTTCCTTTGGCTTGGCACTCTGACTCAGTGTCTAGAATGTGTGTGTGTGTGTGTGTGTGCTTATGCGTCTGTGTGTTTTCTGTTATGTTACCTCAGAGCTTCTGATTAGCACTAATTTCCCTGTTTTCAATGACCCCTTCAAACAGGAATTAAAAAGCGTGGCTAATCACCCGTGAGGGTATCCAGGCGCTGAGAAACCTGCCGCAAGGTAGAGGGTTGTGAGTGAGAGAGAGGGAGGCGGGGCGCAGGTGTCTGGAGGGTTGGTGGGGGTTCAGTCGGTGGTTGATGTACGCTGGTCCTTGGTTGTGTAGGGCTTGGTAGATGTGGAACAGCATCCTGAATTGACATCTCTCATGAAAGGGGAGCCAGTAGAGTTTCTTGAGGTGGGGTGGGTCTGCTTTAAGGGTTCGACAAGAGGCTTGGTGTACTTAATTTCCCCGATGATAGATTGCCCGTGTGTATGTGTGGTGTGTGTTGGGGGTGGGCACTAGCTGTCATTTCCTCGAGATTTAAAGATCATACAGACTGTGGTGTTAGTAGCAGAAGTCAAAGGATGGGTTTCTCTAAGAAATAGGAAGCAGTTGTACAAAAATAAATCAAAAACTATTGTTACTGTACCTTGTGTAAACACTTCTCAAAGATTTGTTGACTACCCTAAGCAGATCAATAACAGCCAGCAACAACTCCATGATCCAAGCACCACCTTTCTATTTGGACATTTTTTAAACAAATTATCAAAAAATGTGAAGATTTTCTAGAATGCGATAGGATCATTTTTAAAAATGGATGTATAATCTCTGGATACATCTGTGCCACATAATGAGGGTTTAGGAGGTGTAGAGGTTGTGCTTTGTCAAACGGAGGATGCAGAAACCCTCCTCATTAATGATATATAAATATCATATTGTAACTTTTTCGGATATGAAAATAAATATCTATAACTGTCAACAACAGCAATAGGGTTTAATATAGCTCACTTGTATGCAAATATCTTCACAAACGTTTGTGAGAAAAAATCTAATTAGCATTATAGAGTCACATAAAAATTGATAAGGTGACATATTTGGTATTTGGGAGGTAACGTTAATAGAACTGCAAATATTTTACAATTAACTGAATAAAGCATGTCAACAGATTAAGGCCCATATTTATACTTTCTTAGCGCCGCATTTGCGTCATTTTTTGACGCAAAAGCGGCGCAAACTTGCAAAATACAATTGTATTTTGTAAGTTTGCGCCACTTTTGCGTCAAAAAGCGGCGCAAATGCGGCGCTAAAAAAGTATAAATAAATATGAGCCAAAATCCATTTAGTATACGAGCTCCCACATTCCATTCCCTGGATTTCAAAGTCACATGGAAAGGCTCTGACGTTGAGACAAGAATACATAAAAATCATGGAGAGAAAAAACCAGCATGCTGGCATCCGCAAAACTAGGCCCGGGTGAATTTCTAATCATGGCAGTGAAATTGTTATAATATCTGAAATTCACGTTTTGCAAAAGGTCTGAAACTTGTCAAAAGCGTGTACTGACTGCTCAAACCAGCCTATGTCTAGTGTCTTGCAAGACTTTATTTTACGCAATATTTGCACTTTAATGTAAAAATTCATGCAAGGTACCCACAAACCATACATCGCTCTAAAAGCATGATTCCACAAACAATTTGTGGGATTTTGTAAAAGTTAAATCTTAAGTATGCGGTTTCATACGTCCCTACTCAAAACTTGATCAAAGTTCTAACCTATAGCATCCTTTTGAGATACAGGAGAATCATTCAGGTAAGGACATCAATAAGTCAGATCAGGAATATATTCACATCGGATCAAGAAAGTTTATTGCTACAGTTTGAGTAAGAAGGAATATATTGAAAAGAGTGTGAGGGTTTTTGGAAACCAGCAGACCTGCCAGAGAAGGTAGAAGGTCTTACTCCTTCAGGGTACTGATAAGAGACACCAACCTGAACCCTCAGGACCAGCACACACACAAACCTTGGTATTTTATGATAACTTGTTTTATTAAGTGCTAATCAAATCTAAATCATGGAAGAAATGAAAAATTCCTCATCAGCTCAGGCAGTGTAGAACAGAAGGCATGTGACAATTTGCAGACACAAAATAAAACATTATTCTTCTTGCTTTATGTGAATGAAGCAAAGAACTTGCATTCATTACAGGTCTCCATTCGGAAGATTGATGCTCAGCATAACTAAAGACCATGTTAATATATATCAATGGCGGTAACATATGCCATTATGAATCACACAGCTATACATTACCAAAAAGGCTGCATTTTGATTGGCTTCTTGCTGGGTAATATCTCCCCAGGAGATTCATAGCTAATACCCGAGACAGGTCTCATTACCATATCCACCTCCATATCACTACACCTTCTTCCCGTAACAGCTGCCTGTGAAGATTACTGCATCCGAATAAAGACCAAGAATCTTCACCTACCTGACGGTACGTGCCTGCGCTGGGAGACATGCTGCAGGAGAGGACCACTTTAGAGCCATTCACTGCCTCTACAGAAGGCTGAATATGTACCACCTGAGAATGTTTCTTATCTCTGCTGCTGCAGGTTCCTGAAGTAAATGAGTCAATTTCTTTCCATGTTTTGCCATTATACATGTATAAGTAAAGAATTTGAAATCCAGGATTTGTAAAGCACAGCAAATCACCCATGAGGGTCTCAAGGCACTGAATTGTATGCACGCGGAGATTAAGTGATTTACCCAGAATCACAGGATGTTGAGCCGACGCCGAGACTAGAGCCTGGTTCCCCAGCCTCGAGGTCGACAGCTCAGGCCGTTAGGCCACATCCTCCCCCCAATTTACACTGTTCCTGAGTCAGTAAAAATTGTGTAGTGTTTTCAAAATAGTACCCTCATTGTTTTGTTTGGTTTACAAAGTTAAGTATTTTAAAATATGTATTAATTATCTTTGAATCTAGAGGTTTATAAGGTGTGCAGGAAGACATATTGATAAACAAGGAAAATACACTTTTAAATATGTTTTATCATTACCTTACATTTATTTTCAAGTTAATGGGCTTTCATACAGGGAGATGCAATTATTGACCAGAGGAAGTGGACAAATGTAAAAAGAAAAAAGAACAAGCCCAAACAACTCTTTCGGAGGTCTCACTACTTATTGGAGCACAAGTCTGCCAACTCTAAATTTGACATTTGTCTGCAAAAGGCTTCCTACACCTCTCAGAAAGTTACTGGCATACATTTGATGGGCAATGAAAAAAATTCAATGTCTACTAAAATGTCACAGTTTTAAAATTAGGAAGGTAAGCTGCAGAGAAGATGGATAGCCAGAGAAAGCAGATGTGGAAAGGGGATGCTTGACTTAGCCAGGGATTGCTCTATTTAACTGTGTAGCCCATTTAAACATATATTATGCCTCATATAACTACAAACCCATACCCCCCTCACATTCTTTTAACTAGCTCACTTTATGTCTGCATTAACACTTCAATGCTCATGTACTTCATTCAGCCTCAGGCAGTGCTTTAAATTGAACAATTGCAATGCCAACAAAATGGCATTCACGAAAGCCTCACTTTTGTCATAAACACAGAATGTTAGCACTCCAGTTGTTCATGAGAATTTTGTGGTAACGCTATAGATCTGTGAGGCATCTGTTGGTGTTGGAAGTACGTTTCACTCAGCACGTCAGACTTTCTTCTGACATGGATGATAAAGATATTTGAGGATTTACAGAAAATGAGGCCTCATTTTATCTTTCTAAAGCACTAACCGTAAATCTTATGGGAAAAAAGAGCCCCTTTGTTTTGTTGATTGTCCTCAGAAGGAAATGCTTCCAGCGGTGCAGCTCTGATTCCAGCATCATGGTGTTCAGGCGTGCCACATTTTTGTCATAAATACAGAATATTATATCGCTCTAGTTGCTCATTATAATTATGTGGTGAATCTGTGGTAGAACACTGGGGAATGAACTGATAGACTGCTGCTGGTGTGGGAAGTGCATGCTTTACCCAGCATGCCAAGATTATTTCCACGCATGACTGAGGAAGATAACTGTGAATTTAAAGAAAATGTGTTCTCATATTAGGCTTGTGGGGTTTTTTCTATGACCTCTATGAGAACTCTATGATAGGAATCTGTTTTGTCTCAAACATAGCTCATACAATTCCAGAAAGAGATCAGCATTTCGTTTGACTCACCACATTTTCTAAAATTCATATGATAAGACCAACAAATAACTTATATTGTGACTAAAATCTGGGGTCCCCCTTTATATCTGTTTCTTTTTGTGACCCTCAAAAGCAGACATTCACTACAATGCAATTCAATGGGACAAAAATGCAAATCTAACAGGTTTGCCTCTTATAACCTTTCACCTAAGTAGTCCCATGAAAAGCACACTATCTAACAAACAATTTTGTGAATTTCACTCAAAATTGTATGAGTCTGCTTTACAGTAGCATACTTATACAGGTGGGGGTACTTCTAGGTAGCTACTGACCGGGGTGGGGTAGGTCACTCGGCTTTGCCTTGGGGCTCTCAGACATCACCCGGGTTAATAGCTACCTATAAGTGCCCTCCCTCTTGGATATTATTGCCTAAACATCATTAAAAGGACTTATAGGAGACTGCAATACATTAAAAATCAATAATGTTCTGATCTAAACCAGAGGAATGGCTTGCTTGCAGCGACTGTAATAATTGCAATAAAATACTTAGAGGCAATGTAGTCACACCCCCTTACACAGATAAAGGCTCTATTTTACTTATGACAGTAGCTGTGTGATTTACCTAATAAAATGTCCCAGCAGACTGTGTTACCTCCTGGAGTCAAATTAAAAAAAAAAAAATTCTGCTGTGCCACTGCACTAAAGCTGGGCTCAGTGCAGCCCCTGTGTAACGTTGGAGTAGCACAGCCATAGTGTGAAAAAAGTTAGGGTCTTTGGGTACTGCTAGACCATACGGTTGACCCGCCAAGGGGTCTTGGGCACTCGTGACGGGGGTGAGCAAAAGGCCTGATCACAGGCTCTGCAGCCAATCGCATGCTGTGCACGACCGAAGACCAAAGGCCATGTGCAGAACGAGGTTAGCCACCTGTTGGGGTGTGGGGTTGGGCACAGACCCTGACTTGTGGTCAGGCCCTTTTCTGTACCCCAAGGGGGCCCAATACCGCTTTGCTGGCCAACCCCCATGGTCTGCACCCAACCCCATGCTGTGAATGGAAGAAGGCTGTTTGCAGCGGGGAATTGGCTGCTTGCGGTAATAGGATGCAGGGCCGGCCCACTAGCCAGGCCCTGCGGCAAACCCCACATTTCACACTGCCAAAGGCCGTACGTGGCGCAGGGTAGGCTTCATAAGGTAAGGTAATAAAATATTACTTTCCCTTAAAAATTCACTGAAAAACACAAAGGTTAATATGATGTTATAGTTAGGTATGGTTATTATATCTTACTTACATTAAAAACACAGAGAAATGGACTGAAAAAAGAAAGGTTAAAGTGATGTCAGAGGTGAAAATATCAGCTAAAACGCTGAATTGTAAGCAAAAAATATAAAATTCACTAGTTATAGCTAACTGAAGTTACAAAAACTCACACCCTCACATTGCACAGCTTGTTACCTAACATATTACATTACTCATGACATGTTCTGTTACATCATTGATAACATTAATCTGAAATGACATCATTGATGGCAACACTGAGCATGACGGGGGCATGAGTTAAAGTTACTTTAGTTAATATAGTATTGACAGGCCTGAGACGAAATTAAGAGTGGGAAAATAGAATTACTGAAAAGTACAGAGTCAGTATTCATTGTTGCAGTAATAACGGACACAGATGGATACACAATAACTTATGTGTTTATTGGGGCTTTGGTACTCAGATCCCTAAATGTAACAAGGCAAAAGGTCAACTAACAAGGGCAAAATGAATTAATCTGAGCACTCATGTGAGACACAGGAAATAGGCTGTTTATTATTTGGAGTAATAAATAGCCTGCGGTAAATACTATGGAGGGGTTAGTGATCTAAAGAACTATGATAAATTAATAAAGAAATCAGTTCTCCCAGTTGGATCACTTACTATGGAAAAAGTGAAGTTTGGCCCTCAGTGGTTGAGCCTCAGTGGTTGGGCCATGAGGGGATTACAGCAGCGAGTGGCCCAAATGGCTTGATCAGGCAGAACACCACCAACCAGCAGAGATACAACCTGCATTTCACCCCTGTTAGTTGGCATTTGGTCTTGTCATTAAGCAACTTGAGTATCCAGAATCCCATCACCAAGTAAGCTATTGTTTGTCCTTCTGGGCTAGTTAGTTTTGCAACAGTGAGCCTGTATGTTCTAATAAATTCCCCTTATCCTCTTAGTTTTGTCTTAGGCCTTAAGAAGCGTCAGTACTGATGATGGCTCAGCTCGAAACGTCATTGATTATTCCCATATAGTGCTTTTTCTGATTGATTCTTGTTTGTGTTGTGATTTTGCATGTTTTGAAACACAACCCTAAATGCCTTCTAGGTCATATGTTTATGTTGAAATGAAAACCCACTTCCAAGTATGCTTGGAAGATTTAATTCTTAATTAGAAGGTAAGTACAACTAAGGAAGAACACCTTTCAATGCATCACCCACCAACAGTTCCACGCATCACACACCAACAGTTAACAGCTCGCTAACACACCTCACTTCCCATAAAACAAAAACAAAAAACCTGTCAAAATTAAAATGCTGCAACACACAGATCACACAGCAGACATTTTACTCAACCAAAAGACAGCAGACTAAAATATCTTCACATGCCCACCAACCACAATTCAACCACACTACAAAACAAAACCATACCATTTTTAGTAATACGTTTAGAAAGTGTACTTCACCGGACATTATTAGCTTTCACATTACCCTGCTCACATGAGTTCTCACAACTCCAATTCTTAACTAAGGAGTCCAACTCTGTAGTGTTCCCACCTGACAAAAAAGATCCATTCAGAACTAGAAGGTCAGCTCATAGCAGCGCATTGGTTCTCCATTCCTTCTCCATCACGTGACTCAATTCGATAATTCGAAACTTTGCTACCTTACACACTAAAGGCCTGATTACGAGTTTGGCGGTCTGAAAACTTGACCACCAGACCTGTGGCGAGGAGACCTCTGTTGAGGTGGCGGTCTCCCCACCAGCCCTGTTACAACTTTCCCACTGGGCTGACGGGCGGGAATTCCCGCCCGTCAACCCAGTGGGAAAGGTGCAGCAGCATTGTTCCAGGCTCATAATTGAGCCGGCGGCAATGCTGCTGCACGCAGCTGGCCATGGGTAGTGCAGGGGCCCCCCGTGACCCACTGCACTTGTTCTCCACCAGCCTTTTCATGGCGGTCAGACCTGGTGGATAACAAGGTCGTAATCAGCAGGGCAGCGCGGAGTTCAGTACCGCCTTGGCTGATTACAACCAGGACCGCCGTCAGCCCGTTGGTTTTACTGATCCTGGCGGGGACGGCGGTAGGTTAGTGGGTCTGCCCGCCAACCTGGTAATCTGGCGGTCGGACTGCCACAGCTGCGGAGGTCTGGCCGCCACACCGAGGCTGGTGGTCTAGAGACCGCCAGCCTCATAATTGGGCCCTCAATGCTCTTTTACACTCTTAGACAACCACCTTGAGTGAAGACTGAGTGCCCAGTCCCTTTCCCTTTGCCCACCACATTTGCTAACTCTAGCCCACTGTCCGACTGAGATCTTCTGCGTTGACACACCTCTCGTTGCATTACTCAGTGGTTGTCTCAACTTAACTTTAATGTTAATCATGTGTTCACCCACCTCCTCAGAAGCCATATCAAATCTGACTTTCTGACTCTTCCTCAACCACCAGGGAAAAGCTTGGAACCCAGAACGCTTCCCCGTAGAAGATGAAAAGGAGTGGAACCTGTAGCGGAGTGAATAGTCTTGTGTAGCTCGAAGTCCTTTCCTCCAACTTATCCCATTACTCTTTAGCCACTGCATGGTGTTTTTAACCAGTTTATTAGATCTCTCCATCTCACCGTTTGCTTCAAGATGGAAATCAGACATCTTTTTGTATATAATGCATGAATGTCTACAATGCTCACTCATATGAGCAAAGTCTGAAACTAAACCCTCTGGTAGTCCTTCGCTTGAAAAAACATCATGAAATTCAATTATTGTCCGTGACACTTTCTCCACCATTCTGACATGTGGCTGTTTTGAAAAGAAATCTATCAATACTATTCCGGGAGATTCTTTTCATGAAAGAAGAGCAAACTGTCCTATCATATTTATTAGGGCTGGGCATAACTCACGTAATTCAGTGTAGCATAATCAAGCGGGCTTATCTGAGAATTCTGTGAGATTACGCTTAATTACGTGTGAATAATTCTGTGTTTGGTGCTATTTCTTAGCACAAATATGCCTCCTCACGTCCAAAATGGATGCAAGAATGCATTTTGTGCCAAGAAATAGCGCTAAATGTAACAGAACATTATAGAGGGTGCGAGCAGCTGCTCGTGCTTGCTATAAATGCACTTGGGCTAGGTTTTTCCTCTAACTTACTCTCAGCATTTTGCTCTATTTGGTTACTGCAAAATTCTCCTCACTTCCAAAATGGATGCCAGGATACATTTTGTGCAAAGAAATAGCTCTAAATGCAGCAGAACACCAATAGCGAGCGCAAACAGCCACTTACATGAGTTAAATGTGCTCGTGTGGTAAGATTCCCCCTCCCAAATTACTCATAATTACATGAACAGGAGTAATGGCATAATTATCGGTTATTCCGTGTCAAAGAGTAACGCTGCATTATCCAACTGGCACTAATTACTCAGCGTAATTCCAATTTGTCATCACTGACCTTCCGGAACAGTCACTGATTTCAAATCAACCCTAGATAACTTAGCCAATTTATCACTGTACACAAATTTCACAATTATGGACCAAACTATCAACAAGACCTGGCTACTGGTATGTTTCTCTGGCAGGTCCAATTGTGGCCGACATGACTTAGTGCCCTTCATGACATTGGTCAAGGATGATTTACCTCATACTTAAAGGAGGTATAAATTTATCTCCACGACTCACAATACCATTGTAGGAACAGAACTCTTCCTTGATTTACTTGGAGAAAGAATGACTAAAGGTGAATTATTATTCCTTACAGTAAATGTCATTCCCTAACTCCATTCCCCAAACAAACCTCCTATAAAGATCTGAAGCCCAGGCACAAGCAAGCATTCCTGTTCATTTTTGTTGTAGCACCTCATAAGTATTTGATCATTTAACAGTTGTTGGTAATTGATCTTCTCAAAGACACAAAAACAGGTAATGCTCTCAAGACTGCAAGATACTCCTCTACAGATTCAGTTTCTTGCTGGTTTCAGGAATAAAACATGTATCATCCAATAACAATATTTACACTCCTGCCATATCATAACCTCAATTGTTTTAAGGCATAGTCAAAAGCATCAAGTTCTCCACTTGTTGCATGTTGCAGGATGCAAAAGGAGTACATTTTTAAATTCCTTTATCCCTACTCCACCTAAACAATGCTTTAGCAAAACTAATTTGTGGATGGTAG
This sequence comes from Pleurodeles waltl, assembly GCF_031143425.1. Taxonomy (NCBI): domain Eukaryota; kingdom Metazoa; phylum Chordata; class Amphibia; order Caudata; family Salamandridae; genus Pleurodeles; species Pleurodeles waltl. The sequence goes on along the minus strand of NC_090442.1, from coordinate 70,074,603 downwards.
AAGAGTCTTCTTATTCCTAGATGTTTGCGTAGACCGTAAACACCCCATTCCAATCCTCCTAGGACATTAACAGTTCTCCAGCATGCTGTAGAACAAACGGTGGTGGCGAGAGAGAAGCCCTGATAACACACAAGGAAAAGATCCACAAAATAATAAGCTAAAACAACAAATGTGGTCACCATTGTCTGGAAGAGCTCTGTTTCTAGCATCTTCTCACATCATGGTCCTTAGAAAATATAGTGGCAAAAACTCACATCACTGACTATCAACAAGTACGAGTCGTAGCTCAGACACTACCAGTTAAGGTGTGCCTGTCACCGAACAACGGGCAGTTGGAAATTCACAACACTTACTTGTCCAAAACAAATGTTCTCCTTGTAGAGAGTATCCTCCTTTAATTTCCTTGTACTCTGCTCCGGCCACCTATTAGATATTAATTTAACACAAGAACCTGCTGTGACTTCGTATTACTGTTTCTGATAACAAAATGGCCTTCATGCAATTGACTGAAGTTTGCAAAGGTGGTAGGGAATCTTACATCTGCTGCTGAACTGCCTCTGTAAGCGATTGGCCTTGTTCTGCATGTGAACGTGATGTTTGGAGGCTGTTGGTGGAACGCAATATGTGTTCCACTGCTTGTCCCACTAAGCACAGGCTACAGCGGTCCAAAATAACAGGACTTAGGGCCTGATTTAAAGTTTGTGGATGGGGTTACTCCGTCACAAACATGACGCATACCGTCTGCTGTATTATGATCCCATTATAGCCTATGAAGATCATATTATAGCGGACGCGATATCCGTCACGTTTGTGACAAAGTAACCCCATCCATCAAACTCTAAATCAGGCCCTTAATTCTTAATTACAAATATAAGAAGAACCAAGGAAGAACCCCGTCGCAGCTCCTCTCACTTCCACCTCAACCGCTGTCTCCGAACCCCCGCGGCCATTCCGTGTGACAACCCCACCATTCCATGCATCACACACCAACAGTTCCACGCTTTACAAACCAAGAGTTCACAGCTTGCTAGCACAGTTTAGACCCTCTTTGTTACATTCTTTATTCTTGCAATTTACAGTTCGAATCGCTTGAGAACCGTGCACACATTTTGTTTTGTTATGCCTATGTAATTCTTATTTAAATATGTAAATGAGTGTAACTGAATAATTATTTTGCTTTTCTCACAGTATCCTGGTGGAATATATCTTTTTGAATTGTGGCAAAATGTTATGCTGACATATCAGCAGGGTAACAGAAGCCCCCGCAGCCCCCTTGGTGTGGGGGAGGGGGCAGGCTTACTCATACTGGAGTGGGCCCCCTCAGCCACTATTGGTGTGAGTGCGGGAAGGGGCTTCAGCCAATCTTGCGGGGGGCTCCCTCATGGTTTGTTACACTGTTATGATTGTTGTAAATTATGCTTTGGTTCAGAAACCACTGTTTGCTCCAGTTTTCTTCCCCAGGTTCCTGTGAACCTTTCAGGGTCTACCCTTGTACTTTATACGGGCTTGTACACCAGCCAAGCAGTTTAGAGGTGCACCTGATCGCCAAAGTTACCATTTAAGTGATAACTTGCTAGTGACTATGCAAACTGCAAATTGCTGAACTGCTTTCAGGGGGGCTGCTATTTGGGATAGAAGGTTAGGAGTCCCTTTTCATACTCAATAAGCAAGGACCCGGGGATCAGGGTGCTGTTTTAAAGATAATCTTGGGTGAAAAAAAGCTGACATTGTCTGTGAAATGTTAGTTGGTAAAAATTGCTTTGGGATACATTTTGACATGAAGCTTCAGGTTGAGGTGTTCGTCAAGTTGAAGACTAAAGGTTTGGTTGACCCGACAGTTTTAGGGTTAAGCCATTCACTGTTATTGAAAGGAGCTCTGCTTTGCCATCATGTAGCCTCACAGGTCTGATTCTCATCCAGAGTTTGATGCTGGAAAAGCAAATTGCCATTGCATTGTATTTTGTGTGTCTTGGAAGATTTTGTAGTTGTGTGTCACCAGAATTTTCTATAAAATTTTCGTGCAGTTGTTTCATGAACAAACTGTGAGGCGTAAATTCTTTGGCAAAACACAAATCTATATTTAGATGACAAGACATTGGATTGAAAATAAGCATACAATAATCGAGAAAAAGATTTCAAAGAATAGATCAAGTTTCACCATCGAACGGACACAAAAGAGACCAGAGACTTGCACCAAGATGTTTAAACGAATTCTAGGAACAGTCAAGCTCTCATTAAAAACAAAGAACCATGAAGCTGACCCCTGAAATAAGATTTCCAGGCCTTTGAGTTTTAAAGGAGTGAGGAAAGATAGAAGATTCATGTGTAAGAAAGATATTAAGAAAGACATTAGAGTACTGTGACTGATAAGAAAGAGAATCATTCTCTAAAGATGGTGGCCACAAGTACATATAAATAGAAAGGCCTAGCTAGCATGGGTGTAACATCTAATTTCACTGGTGGCCAATAGAAAAGCTTCCTGCTCATCAGAACTTAGGGACAGTTTTAGATGTTGATGGACAGCCCGTTGTTCCGCCAGGGAGACTCCGTCCCCCTGGGGGAGGGACCACCTGCCGAATTCTTAAATAACCGCCAAGCTGGTGATAATTTATGTTACATTGACAGGAACCACCGTCATGGCGGTTCCTGTCACACTCCTCGCTGTTTGGTGTAGGGCTCCGTCATCATGACTCAACCCTGCGCCAAACTGTCTTCTTTTTATTTTCAAATACAAAACCCTGAAACTGGATTTTGATTTTGAAAATAAAAATGCCCCCTTCACCATGGGAGTCATCTCCCATGGCGAGGGAGACATTATTCCTTTTTTACTGTGCACCTGGCAGTGACGTACAGTGAATAAATGGCTATATGTCCGCCCATCCTAATTGGGTGGACAGACATGAAGCCATTTCTCTGACAGCTCTTACTCCATTGGGCGGCGGAGAGGTTTGGCTACGGCGGAGATATGGTGACGGAGTAGTCATGTGTTAAATAACCACCTGACATGGCATCGGGAAAGATGATGGCTTGGCCATAAGGGTTCAAAATCGTAAGCCAGCTCTCATGTGACATGTTCTACAGTACTCTTGGAGTGTAATATAATTTGTAAAGAGAATGAGAGCCATCAACAACCATTGAGTATCCAGGCGAGAACTAAAGACCTGGCTTTTCCCCCAAAAAGAATTCCTTCAAGTTTTGAGGTCACAATGCGCTTCTGGTTTGTACATGCTGCTCCCGAGCATCTTTCACATTGGAAAGTCCCAGGCATTTTCTGTCTTAATATTTTATCTTGAGAAATGAAGATTCAAAGAAGAACAAATGGTGCACTATAGATATTTTGTTTGCCCCCTACAGGGAAATAAAAAATACATTTAAGGGGGAGAAATGTAAATAAAAAACATTTAAGGGGGATAAATGTAAATACCTTGAAATGCATTGATCAATTACCCACAGAATAAACTTGAATTTTCGAAAATCTGTATGAATAAATGATCGAAACAATTGTTTAAAGTATCAACATGCATATCACCCTGTGCGCCCCTGCCCCACATCACACTGTGCCCCCAGCTGCACAGGGGTCTGCATGAGCACTGGTCTATGTGTATCGATTCCTGTATGTTTGCTGGTATGTGTGCGTGGGTTTCTGTATGTCTGCTGTTCTGTGGTATTTGTGTTGGGCTGTTTGCACATGAGCATCCTCTGTATTAATGTGTATCTGTACATTTTGTGTCCAGTGGTACTCTCGATAGGCATGTATATCCAGCATTAAGTGCTTCTGTGTGCATGGTCTCTGCATGCATGTGGCCTATATGGGATGTGCCTCTGTGTGCTTCTGTGTGCATGCTGTGTGTATGCATGTATGCCCATGCGTTATGTGCCTCTGTGTGCATGCTGTGTGTATGCATGTATGCCCATGCGTTATGTGCCTCTGCGTGCATGCTGTCTGTATGCATGTGGCCCATATGGAATGTGCCTGTTTGTGCTTATGCGTGCATGCTGTCTGTATGCATGTATGCCCATGCGTTATGTGCCTCTGTGTGCATGCTCCCTCTATGCATGTGGCCCATATGGAATGTGCCTCTTTGTGCTTATGCGTGCATGCTGTCTGTATGCATGTATGCCCATATGTTATGTGCTTCTGTGTGTGCTTCTGTGTGCATGCTCTCTGTATGCATGTGGCCCATATGGAATGTGCCTCTTTGTGCTTCTGCGTGCATGTATGCCCATGCGTTATGTGTCTCTGTGTGCATGCTCTCTCTATGCATGTGGCCCATATGGAATGTGCCTGTTTGTGCTTCTGCGTGCATGCTGTCTGTATGCATGTATGCCCATGCGTTATGTGCCTCTGTGTGCATGCTCTCTCTATGCATGTGGCCCATATGGAATGTGCCTCTTTGTGCTTATGCGTGCATGCTGTCTGTATGCATGTATGCCCATATGTTATGTGCTTCTGTGTGCATGCTCTCTCTATGCATGTGGCCCATATGGAATGTGCCTCTGTGCTTCTGTGTGCATGCTCTCTGTATGCATGTGGCCCATATGGAATGTGCCTCTTTGTGCTTCTGCGTGCATGTATGCCCATGCGTTATGTGTCTCTGTGTGCATGCTCTCTCTATGCATGTGGCCCATATGGAATGTGCCTGTTTGTGCTTCTGCGTGCATGCTGTCTGTATGCATGTATGCCCATGCGTTATGTGCCTCTGTGTGCATGCTCTCTCTATGCATGTGGCCCATATGGAATGTGCCTCTTTGTGCTTCTGCGTGCATGCTGTCTGTATGCATGTATGCCATATGTTATGTGCTTCTGTGTGCATGCTCTCTCTATGCATGTGGCCCATATGGAATGTGCCTCTTTGTGCTTCTGCGTGCATGCTGTCTTTATGCATGCATTATGCGCCTCTATGTGAATGCTCTCTGTATGCACCCATATGGAATGTGCAGTTTTATGAATGCTAGCTGTTTCCCTATTACTGCAAATATGTCGTTTTCCTACCAAAGTGCATGGAAGTATGCAGTGCTTAATTTGTAAAATGAGTAAGTGCCGGGCCCAAATTCTTAATCAGGCGCTTGTGACCAGCGCTATGGAACATTGGGGGTGCAGAATGCCAAGGCTGCCTTGAGTCTATCACATGCCTCTTTAATCCACCACCAGACTCTCCCTGCCCCGGTAGCTCACTCCTCCAGGTTCAGTTTAATTCCTACTTTCTCCCTTTGCTACTGTTTTGTGTTTTTTCCTCTAACTCCTTCATTTCCCATTTCATGTGTTTGTCTCTTTCACTTTGGACCAGTCTAGCTCAAAGTGTGAAGCGGAAAAATGAACGCATCTCCCCAAAAATTAGTACCAGCTTGTCATGTGCGATTACTGCACTTGGGAAAAAAATATTATTTTCCTCCCCTCTGACCGCTCTGTCGGAACATGGGCCAGTTGCAACAGTTTTACAATTTGCCAAAGGGATAGACGCTTGTCCCACGTCTCGCAAATGTCCTTGCTCCCACCACATCAAAGCAACAAAGAGGGCATGTTTACCCTGCGTCTGTTTCCCAGAGATGTTTCAAGGCAGGGGCAAAGTGGGCTCTGGCCCAGAGCCCCAGCCTTTCAGGGGGGCCCTGAAAGAGCCAACTTCAGAGTCTTGCCACGATAATCCTGAATCATTTTTAAACAGATTGTTTTAAATACCGTTTTCCTTTTAATTTATTTTTAATGTGGATGATGTTTGAAAGTCTATTACATTTTGTAGAGAAATGTTTTATTTATGTTGCATGCAACATCCATAAAAAAAAGTTTATTTTAGTTCAAAACAGGACCTCACATATGAGAAAAGGGAGGGTCTCACAGAGATTATTTGCAGTAAGGTTAGTGAGCTGCTGTTGTGGTACAATATTGAAAACACAAGTCACTATCCCTGATAATTAGATGTGAACACATTTACAATTCGTCCCACTGTGCCTGAGCACTGTCAGTGACCTGGCCAAAGAGGGCACTGTAGGAGCTGAAATGGGATCATACATTCAAAGGTGTTCTGAAAAGGGTCCGCCAATGTACATTTGGCCTAGGGCCCCCCAAATCCTTAAGAAGTTGTGGTGTCCGGCTGGACACACACTTGCCCTTCTGCACATAGCAGTTTGCCAGCCACTCCCTGAGGGCTTGACTTAACGGCCACCCCACACCCATCCAGCACAGGACACCGGTCAAGTGACCCTGCCAATAAATGTGTTGTTCTTCGGGTTGCATGTGGGCCCAGAACGCTACAGATGTCCCTGCTGTGGGACAGGGAAAACGGGGGGGATGAAAGTCATTTTTCCGCTAAGAAGTGGGTGAAGAGGAAACCTGCAAATGTCTAATTTTCAGGTTTTGGCTGTACTTTTTTCCTACTGCTATTCAGACTCTGGTGACCTCAATGGGTTTGGCCACGCCTACTTCCTGCCTGTGGCCTCCCTTGGTGCAGTTGTGTGGAGTTTTGCTCTGATAGAACTGTAAGGTGAAAACTGAAGAGTTTGTTTTAGCTTGCAAGTGGTAGTGCACTGCATTTTGTTTAGGCACATTAAAAGTGAACAAACAAAACCAAGAGAAAAAAAAAAAAACTAAATAATATCATAGTTTGGAAGTTTGAGGCAGTTTAGTTTACTCTCAATGGAATTAGCCCCATCCCTTCTTTTTCCTCAGCCAGTACTTAATTGTAACCAGTGATTTCCGGTGCAGGGCACCAGCACTTATTTTTGAGGGCCGGCACTTAGTTTTCTGTATCAGACATTTACAGCAAGCAAAAGACACTAATGGGAAAAACAGAGCAAGATAAAAATGAAAAAGCGTCACAAACGGAGAAAGCAGAAAGCTGCATGAGTGAGCTGAAGGGGCAGGGAGTGGCTGTAAATGGATTAAAGAGGCCCGAGATGGCTTTAGGTTTATGCTGCCTCAGTATTCTGTGCGCGCACATTTAAATGCAGCAGCTGCGTGTTTCAAAGGAGAGCTTTGGGCACCAGCACATTTTCATTTACAAATTAAGCACGGTCCCCAGCCCATGTCACCCATTTCTTGCTGGCGCTGAACGATGATCACTGTCCCCAATGAGAACGGTGAAAATGACCTCTTATCATCCTTTCTCTGTTGTTCAGTACCAGAAACCTAACACACAGCATCCCTACCATACATCATCATCTGAGAGTGGTAGACAACTCTGCCCAGCAGATGAAACAGAGCCTCTCCCATCTCCTAGGTTTTGAGGTGTAGGTGTTGTCAAATTACAGCCAATTACTGAAGTAATACATATGCAATGAAACAATGAAATTGTATCCCTCACATTTGTGTAAGTTCCTAAATCTAGGTGTCACAAATTGGGCATAGTTTGTTTTGAAATTAAACACCCACAAAAATATTATTGTATGTTTGTATGCATTGGCATTTGTAGAGCATGGACTTGAGAGATTGAGGGGCATATTTATACTATGTTTGCAACAAATTTGCGTAATTTGTTTTTTACGCAAATTCAGCACAAACTTAACTCCATATTTATATTTTGACACTAGGCCCGGCTAGCATCAAAATTTTGGAGTTAGCACCATTTTTTGGATGCGCACATCCATCTTGGGTCAATGAGTTGCAAGGTAGGCGTTCCCATCTAAAAAAATGGTGTTAACCTTATAGCCCCATACTTATCCCCCGTGCTAAAATGACTCACGGCTGGGAGGATGGGCTCAATAATGTTGCAAAGCTTGCTGTGCACCATTATTTAACTCCTGGGTCAGACCAGGTGTTAAGGGACCTGTGGACCTATTTCCATGGTTAAATACCATGGAATGGGCCCACAAGTGCCCATCCCAAACCCCAGGAACACCCCACCCACATCAGAGGGACACCAGAGGTTGGGGGACCCCATCCCAGGTTAGTAGGGTAAGTATAGGTAAGTATTTAAAAAAAATGTAAGTGCCATTGTGGGCCATGACATGGGCCCACCTGCATGGCACCGGGTGCAGTGGCCATTGGGGTGGTGGGCATGATGCCTGTCTTTTATAAGTCATGTGGTATGGATGGTTTTGCGTCAGGAAATGATGCTAGGCTGGTTAATGGCATTTTTTTGCCTCTAACCAGCCTAATGTCATTTTTTAAGACAAAATCACCTTCACCTGCACTGCCACCCCCACCTGGCTAGTAGTTTTTCCTGACGCTAGCCCACCCTGAGCGCCGGCTTGTGGGATTCCATAAATTTGGCACCCAGCTGGTGCTTTGGAATGATGCAAACCGTTTCTATACTTTTTGCTGCAAAACTGCGTTTGTGCAGTTTTGCAGCAAAAAATATAAATATGGGCCCAAGTGCCATGGGACACTGAACAAGGGACGCAAGGAAATCTGTTAGATTTCCTTGCCCCATTTTTTCAGCATCCCTAATGGGGGAACGCTCCCTTTGCATACATTATGCCTGGCGCAGGCATAATGTAGCGCAAAGGGTTACAAAGTGGCGCAATGCATGCATCGCACCACTTTGTAAATATGGTGCGAGGATTTGGCCTTGTTGGGCCACTTTAGCATAAAAAACAAAATGACACAAATGTGGCACAAGGTGGCGCTAGGGGCTTATAAATATGCCCCCTATTCTACTTCTAGTGGGTCCCTAATCAAATCTATAAAGTGTACCCACACAAAACTATGTGCCCATTAGGTATCTGATTATGCCTCTTGTTGAGTGAAAATTCCATACCCTAAAAGTGACCCAGTCCCTTCTGGAATCAGGTCTCTTCGGTCTAGTGGGATCTTAGGACACCAGTAGATATATTGTCTATGGCTCGTGGACATTGCCACCAACCTACCTCGTCTCCACGGTCCTGACACTCCTTCTGCTAGACAAAGGAGGGCCTGTGTAAAAAGGTGGAGAGGCTGTACCAGGGGAATACAACTTCAGAAATAAACAAAACCCTGCCCACTCATATAATATACAGTATAGGGAATAATCCTCTAAAATTATTCAATATCATGTAGTCTTGCGCCAAATAATTATTTTATACAAAAAGATTTATTGAATACTTTTTTATAATATTAGGCAAACAATTCACAACAGTAGTTCCTTTTCCACACCACTGAATGTGTAACAAATATACAGTCAATAGAAGTCATTTACTATAATCACCCGCCATCCCATACATCCTTCAAGCGCTATATATACACAGACTCTTCAATCACACCCCACTCATTCGATCACACTCAAACTAAATACATAGTAAATATTATCATATAGCGAACCAGATAGTATTCCACCCCAGATCTGTATTTATCCCCAGTGTAACTCTTGTTAAAGACATCTAAATCTTGCAATAACATCTATATATTGATGTATAAAGCTCTTACACTCCTTCTGACCTATCAACCACTATGGTACTTGCCGGCCCAACGAGGTGCTAGCCCAATGATGAAGCATGCCTCCCTTCTGGGTGGGTGGGTGAGGGCTCTTGCCCCGAAAAATAAAATGTTTTTTCTGACTTATCACCCACAATGGTACACGTATGGGGTTACCTTAGTTTCTCTGGCAGGAACAGCACACTGGCTTTTGAGCCTTGTTGCAGTGGGAGGCATAGTTAGCTTTAAGGTTAGAACAGGTGAACCTTGAGTCCTGACCTAAACTTCAGCACAGAGTAGCCAAGGGCTGGGGAGGCTGCCCTGGAGAATCCTCTTTTGCAAATTACTGTGCATCTCATTTTGGGGGTCATCAAGAGATGTTCAGTGGGGAGTAAGTTGTGAGTAGGAGTGTACGGTAAGAGTTTTGCAGCCGGTTATTTGGGGGCTACATCTTGGATGTATGTAAGGCAGAGAAGTGGTGGGTTGGTAATACTGGCACTAGGACACTTTCCTCCCTATACTGCATGCCTCCTATTTTTTAATTTGCAAAATCCCCATACTAGTGACAACAGGTCATTTGGACCATTTCTCTTCATTGTGTAGCAGGCAAGTGCCTTTCACAAGCAGATGCATTAGTGGAGTACATATGCTGGACGTCACTGGTCTTGCTGGGCTGGCCATTGTGGTCTGTACCTTAAAGGGCCACCTCCCCATAACACGTGGCGCCCTTGCTCACTGAAAACAACTGGATCGTTTCAGGTATCAGCCATGTACTGGCAAGGCTCTATGTCATAGATTGAAGGTGTTATCTCTAAAAACCATTAGCAAAGCCAATAGGTCTCAAAAAAGAAAATGCTTTTTGCCTAAGCTGTACAGCATCGGGGAAAAAAAGAAGACATAATGACGTGACACACACGTGAGTGCACAGGAATCATGACATCGTGCATCCATTTCATTCAGTAGACTAGGTGCATGTATGATGACATTTGAACATGCATGTACCACCACTTGTGCGAGTGCCTACTGAATGACGCAGTCGCCATGTTATTTAATTTTTCATTTATTGATCCAAGATGGTGGATGCTATTTGGAGCACTAAATAAAAAAAAAAATTCATTTGCATATTATTGCATTTGTGAAAGCAGAGTGGCCTGGCAGTAAATCAGAGCTGTTAAGCACTCAAAAAATCATTAAAAATAAATATTTTAAGGTCTGCGTGTGGAGCAACAAAAATGTGGGTGAGGGATTGGGTTCTGGTAAGCGACTCAAGTGGGCGGACCAACCAACAGACCTGGAAGTAAATAGATAAGGTTTGTGTGGGTGGAGAAGGGAGTAACACTGAGCTCGTGGGGTTGAGGTGAGAATCTGACAGGAAAAGCAACACAAGGGAGAGAGTAAAGGGGGAGAAAGGAGCAACACAGAGTGTAGGGTGGGAATTGGGACGGTAAGCAGCATATGAGGGCAAATGCAAGAAAATCCACGCCTTTCATGGAGAGCTTAAAGCAGAAAGGATAAAGTTGGTCCCTAAAAGTGAGCAGTGGAAGCATATGAGTTAGCCAATCAAGAGGATGGTAAAGAGGCTATGCTCCAGGGGAGGGAGAAACACAAGAAGTGAAAGGCAAGTCGTTGAATAAAAAGCAAGCAAATGACAATGACAATAAGGCCAATCAATGGTAAGCAATAGGTGGACTCAAAGCCCATTGTAAGTATTTGATATGGTCCATAAGGAGCGTTTTCCCTCAGAGAGCTAGGAGGGATCTGCTAGGCAAGACCTAAAAAAAGTCACGGGTGGAGTGGGATGAGGTAATAGGAAGGTGGGGCTCACACATGATGCATAATGTCTGGGACTACTGCTCATCCCTCAGAGAGGAGAAGATGCGGGAGGGTGGATCACCGTGCGTGTGTCATCAGTGACACTAGCGCATGTTTTGGTTTAGGTGAAGCATGTACAATGTATGTGATCATGCTCGGTCTGACCATGCATTCATGCTTTGTTTTTTGGACTACAATTTCAGGAGTAGCTATTAGTGGTGCAGCAGGTGCAGTGACACCAGGACCCAGGTCTGTGATGGCCTACCCAATCAAAATGATTTCAGTATTTTGAATCCAAGTTCCCTTGTTTTCATCAGAGCACCTTGCACCCTTGCTAAGCCACTGGCTGCAGCACACATGGTCAGTGTGTTCCCCAGAGAGCAGGTAGAGGTGGGTGCACAGGCCCCGTCTGAAGAATGCGCCATGCTTCAAAACTTAAATGAAAGAAGTGCGCACAGCTCCCCACTCCTGAGATCCAGCAGAATTTGACTGGTGGTTCATTGCTTCCACAAAGGGCAGGTTTGCAGAGTAATCATACTGTTTGTGAGCCAGCCTTTTACAAATCTATGACAAACAGCAGGTTTACTCTGAAAACTTGCCCTTTAAAGGTGCAATCATGATTCTCAAATCTCACTGGCTTCAGATGAAGTGTGTTTAATATTTTATAAATAATAGTAATTATAAAATAAAAAGTGCTGTGAATTTGAACCTCAAGGTGAGTGCCTTCTGCTTAGTGCACTCAAGAGGATCAAAACGTTACCGTAACAGTTTTTTGTTTCTCCAGTGCTCCCATTCCAGACAATCATTGGCAAAGCCAGAAGGCCTCATCTTTTGAATCTATTGGCTTTGGCAGTCCCTTTTGGCAATGCTGTACAGCATAGGCAAGATGGTGTTTAGCATGGCCCAAAAAAGCAAACAAAGATGCAATGATGTGGGTGTAGTAGTGGTGAAAATGTATAGACAAGCACATTCATGAGGTGTGCGTGCACATGCTTCATTACGCATGCACGCCTACAAAATGATGCAGGCTCCAATTTTTTTTTGATAATTGAAACAATGAAAATGAAGTACCTGAAAGGGTTTTTTCATGGTGGAGAGGCTGGCAGCAATTTTCTGTTTGCCCCCTCCAAAATAAATAAAAAATACAATATTTTTGAAAGAGATGATGGGTGTGGGAGGAATTGGAAGAGCTGGTTTAGAGAAGAAACAGGAAGGGGGTGGAAGGACGAGAAAAGCAGAACATGATGGGGAGCAACACAGGACGCAGGGAAACAAGTAAGAAGGTAACATGGAGCATGGGGAAGGGAGGGAGTTTGGTGGGGGGGGAGAAGCCATGAGGGAGAGAGCTGAAAACACATCAACTCTTGTGGAGTGCTTAAACAAAAAGAACAAAGTAGTTCCCTCAAAGTGAGCATGGGAAGGAAACAAGCTAGCCAATTGGAAAGATGGTAAAGAGGCTACTTTCAAGGAGAGGAACAAATAAACTGAAAAAACTCCAAGCCAATGAGGTGACACTAAATCCAAATGGTGGTAAGCAGTGGGAGGGGCTTTAAGCCCCTGTAAATTTCTTGGTAAGCCCACAGTAGGTCTTATGCAACCAGGCAGCTTTTGCTGGCTGGTAGGCTCGTCTTAAAAAGGCTTGATTTCAAAGTATTTTCTCTATCCTACCTCTTTGGCTGAATGAGATAGTGGTGGGTATGTGTGCACCTGCGTATAGCCTCAATGAATCAGGATTTATAAAGTGCGACAAGTCACCGGTAAGAGTCTCACGCACTGGAGTTGCTCGCTGCTTCGCGGTGCACTTGTCATTTGAACCGCCACGTCTTGAGTCCTTTTCTGTATTCCCAGAGTAATGCGGGACTCCTGAGGTGTGGGGAAGGTGGTTCCAGGCTTTGGCCGCCAAGTGAGCGGAGGAGCATCCTCTGCTAATGGATGGGCGGATCTGGAGGGTGTCTGTGAGGAAGAGGGAGGCGGATCGAAGCTGTCTGGCCAGTTGGTGGAAGGTCATTCGTTTGTTGATGTATGGTAGTCCTTTGTTGTGTACGGTTTTGTGTGCGTGGGTCAGCATCTTGAACTGGCATCTCTTCTGAACCAGGAGCCAGTGTAGCTTCTTGAGGTGCGGGGTGTAGCCTATACATTCCATTGTGTTTACACAAGCGATAGCAAACAGACGGTCACTGGGTACCCGAGTCACTGGGCTACCACTGGCCTCTGAGGTACCTCCATATTTCTTGTCACTGCCTAATGACTTTAATAACACATCGGATTTACATCAAACCAGTAATCCCTGACGGTTGTGAGGCCGAGGTCAGCGGAGAGGCAATGTCTGGTTGGGGTGTAGAAGGAGAGCTGTCTGTTGAGGTATTCTGGTCCGGTGTTGTGCAAAGCCTTGTGAGCGTGGATGAGGAGTTTTAAGGTGATTCTCTTGTTGACTGGGAGCCAGTGCAGGTTTCTCAGGTGGTCTGTGATGTGGCAGTGGCGGGGGATGTCCAGGATGAGGCGTGCAGAGGCGTTCTGGATGCGTTGCAACCTCTTCTGGAGTTTGGCCGTGGTTCCTGCATAGAGGGCGTTGCCGTAGTCCAGTTTGCTGCTTACAAGGGCTTGGATGACTGTTCTTCTAGTTTTTGTGGGTATCCATTTGTAGATCTTTTGGAGCATGCGGAGGGTGTTGAAGCAGGAGGAGAAGATGGCGTTGACTTGCTGGGTCATGGATAGTCCAGGATGAATCCTAGGTTGGTGCGTGGTCGGTGGGAGTCGGAACGGCTCCGAGAGTGGCACGCCGCCAAAACATGGGACACTCCTCCCACCCACCTGCGTCAGACCAAAGACCTCCTTACCTTCTGGAAACTTCTCAAGACCAGGCTGTTCGAGCAGTAGCAGTATCTCCCCCTCTCCTTCTCTCCCCCTCCCTCCCCTCCCCCTTCCTCAGCACCTTGAGACCCTCATGGGTGAGTAGTGCTCTTTACAAATTCCTGATTGATTGATTGATTGTGTGTGGGAAGAGGGTGGTTTCTGTGCCGTTTGTACCTCGTCAGCATTCCAAGAACGTAAGAAAAATGAAGCCAAGGAAGAAAATCCTTCTTCAAAGGCAAGGTTTCAGGGAAACGAAATGCCTGCCTGACTGAGGCGACTGGCAGCCTTGTCAGCTGCTAAAGACAGCTTCATTTATTCTGAAAGTACTTATAAAATAAATCATGTGGTATGGATAAAACTCGAGAGGTGAGCTGCGCGCGCGCAGTCCACGCGAGCCTTCCGGCCACGGGCCATCTCCTTCACGACCATTGATCAAGGGGTGCAATGGAAGATATTTTCGAAGAAGCACCCCCAACAAGAAAACCTGGGCCCATATTTATACTTTATTAGCGCCGCATTTGCGTCACGTTTTGACGCAAAAGCGGCGCAAACTTACAAAATACAATTATATTTTGTATATTTGCGCCGCTTTTGCGTCAAAAAATGACGCAAATGCGGCGCTAAAAAAGTAGAAATATGGGCCCTGGTGTGTGTAAGTGCACGTCACGCCTCGCGGAAGGGCCAGATGTCGGTATAAACAGTGTCTGTCACCGCCGAGATACACACGGACTTAATAAGATGTCAGCCGCAATGAGAGGAGCTTTGTTTTGATGCAATTTAAACATGATTACATTCGTTCTATCAACACCATGGATTTTTCAAAGAAAATGCTAACTTTGAAGATATATTAATTGGATAAAAAGCGAACGGGCTACAAAATGCGTGCATGTCATTAAAAGCAATCTTTAGCTCTGCTCAGCTCTAACCTTCTTTGGCAAAAACATAGTTATTTATGACATTTGGAACATTTCCACAACAGACGTGCCCTGAAGATCAAAGTACTGTGGATATTTATGGGACACGGAAGTTAAGTATTAAATAAATCCTTGTAACGCGGGCTGAATCCAAGAAACAGTCTATTTACATGACTTCCATGGACAGGTGGATGATGCTCTTGTAATGTGCGTTCTCTGCCACGAGGGGGCGTGTGTCCTTCTGCGCTGTGAGGTGACATTAACTAACCTTCCGGGTTGTGTTAATTTGCACCGAAAGGTCTTTTTTTTGTGCATATTTTAAGGGCATGAACTTTGCTCTATATCTTTTTGCATCAATCAGAACTTTTTTTTTGGCGGTAAAACTCAGTATTTGTACTTTGTCTACATACACAGTGCAGTAGTAGCTTCTTACTAAATCAACGCAGCCCAAATAGCGCACACCACCTTGCCCCAGGGTGCTCATGGACGTGAATGTTTGACGTCAATTTTTGAGGTTTTTGTCTGGGGAGAACCCTCCATCCAAGTCATTTAAGGGTTTGCGACCCTTGGCCTCAGAGGTGGCAAAATCAGAGCCAGGAACACAATGGCAGCTCGTCCTTATGAATATTGGTTGGGGCTCCTTTTCCTTGTTTTCAAATAGTTTTTTATTACATTATTGGTGAATATATTATTTACTATTAGTGTAATAAAAAATGGAGTACAGTTAGCTGGAATATGACCCTCATTGGTAGCTGAGGTAAGTGAAAATACATTTACATGTAAATTGTGCATGCTTGCAGTGAGAGTGTGCTTATGTAAAATAGTTCGTGTATGGGTGAATGTGTGTGGATGCATGTGTGTGTGAGTGAAAGTAAAGATGAAATGGTGTGTGATGTCACTTCCCTACCCCTGGCATTTTGGTGAATTGACATCCATGGAACCCTCCTGAACCCTTTGGAATATTTAGGCTACCTATTCCATACACATCGAGATCAGAGTTTTTGCCCCACTTGAGGCAGAAGATCTTGAAGTTATTTCTGCTCACGTAGTAGGGTCAAAAGGGCCAAAAGCGCTTCCTAATAAGTTGGCCAGTACAGACATCCACGTGCTGCTCCCCTCAACAAAGATGGCAGGCAATGGAAGGCGACTTGCCAGTAGGAAAGATGGCCCGCATCATCTGCAGTCATTTCAATAATAAAGGATAAACTATATAATTTTGTAGGGGTAGCCCAATCCCTCTGAATAAATGCAGTGCATAAGCACAAACAGTGCTTCTCTTTGCTGGTGGGACATATTACTTGACAACATTTTAGAGGTCGGTCCATGGACATACAGAGCAGTGTGAAAAGGGCTCAACTTAATACTTATTTGCTGTCTACCAGAGACATGTATACTTCTGCCCTTAGCATAATAAGAAGTGGCAAAGTCAATAGGTCACGCCTATGCCAGAGCAACTGGCTTTGCCAATGTGTTTTAGCCATGTTGTGGCCACACCAGAGTGCCTTCTGTTCAGCAAGACTAAAAGTTAGTGGCGTAGAGGAGAGTAGTGTGGAGTGGAGTAGAGTGTTGTAGAGCTGAGTGGCGTAGAGTGAAGTGTCATGGAGTGGTGCTGAGTGGCATGGAGTGGCATAGAGTGTCGTAGAGTGAAGTAGAGTGGAGTACAGTGGAGTGTTGTGGACTTGCATAGAGTGTTGAGGAGTGGCGTGGAATGAAGTGGCATAGAGTGGCTTTAGGTGTTGTGAAGTGCCATGGCGTGTGAGGGAATGGGGGAGAGTGGAATAGAGTGGGTGGCCAAAGCGTGGAGAGGCATAGAGAGAAGTAGACTGTCTTAGAGTGGAGTAGCATAGAGTGAAGTAGAGTGTCAAAGAGTAGAGTGGCATAGAGTGTCGTTCAGTGGACTGTCATAAAGTTGAGTAGAGTGTCATAAAGTAGAGTGGTGTGGCATGCAGTGTCATGAAGTGCCATGGAGGAACAAGAGTGTCGTAAAGCAGAGGAGCATAGAGTAAAGAGTGCTGTGGAGTGGCATAGAGTGTTGTAGAGTGGAGTAACTTAGAGTGGATTAGAGTGGAGTGGCGTTGAGTGGAGTGAAGTGTCGGAGTGGCATAGAGGGAGTTGCATAGAGTCGAGGAGAGTGTTGTAGAGTGGCGTAGAGTGGTGCAGATTGTCAAAGAGTAAATTGGCATAGTGTGGAATAAAGTGTTGTAGATTGGAGTGGCATAGAGTGGACTGGAGTGTTGTTGACTGGAATGCCATAGAGTGGAGTGTCGTAGAGTGGAGTGGCATAGAGTGGAGTAGAGTGTCAAAGAGTAGAGTAGCATTGACTGTAGATGAGTGGACTGGCTTAGAGTGGACTAGAGTTTCATAGGGTAGAGTGGAGTGGCATGCAGTGTCAAGGAGGGAGTAGAGTGGAGGAGCACAGAGCGAAGGGGAGCAGAGTGCTGTGGAGTGGCATAGTGTCATAAAGTGGAGTGGCTTAGAGTGAAGTAGGGTGTTGTATAGTAGAGTGGATTAGAGTGGAGTGGCGTTAAGTGGAGTAAAGTGTCATTGTGTGGCATAGAGGGAGTTGCGTAGAGTGGAGTAGAGTTGTAGAGTGGCGTAGATTCTCACAGAGAAAATTGGAATAGATTGAAATAGAGTGTCTTAGAGTAGAGTGGTATAGAGTGGAGTGGAGTGCTGTAAGTGGTATGTCGTAGAGTGGAGTGTCATTGAGTGGAGTGACATGGAGTGGAGTATTTTGGAGTGGCATAGAGTGGAGTGGAGTGTTGTAGAGTGGGGTAGTGGAGTAGAGTGTCATTGAGTAGAGTGGAGTAAAGTGGAGTGGCATGGAGTGGAATAGAAAAGGTTGCATAGAGTGTTGCAGAGTGTCATAGAGTGGAGTAAAGTGACGTAGAGGGGCAAAGGGGCATAACGTGCCTTAGAGTGTTGTAGAGTGGAGTGGAGTAGAGTTGAGTGGTATACAGTGGAGTAGTGTAGACTGGAGTGTCATAGAGTGTCATGAAGTGGAGTGGTGTAGTTTATAGTGTAGTATAGTGTCATATAGTGGAGTGGCATGGAGTGAAGAGCTATAAAGTGAAGTGCCATACAGTAGAATAGAGTGTCATAGAGTGTTGTGTCATAGAATGGAGTGGCGTAGAGTGTCATGTCGTAGAGTGGTGTGGCTTAGAGTGGAGTGGTGTGGCGTGGCTTGGCCTGGCAAGTGGGGGCCATGGAGTGGAGGGGTGTATAGCGGAGGGGCGTGTTGTACAGCTGAATGTCATATAGTGGAATGGCATAGAGTTGAGCGGCATAAAATGGAGTGGCATGTCGTCGTGTTGTGTGTGTCGTAGAGTATCTTGGAGCGGAGGGGTGTAGTGTGGAGTTGTGCTAGGGGAGTGGCGTATTGTAGAGTAGAGTGGCATGTCGCAGAGTGGAGTGGCATGTTGCAGAGTGGCATAGAGTGGAGTGGAGTAGAATAGAGTGGCATAGAATGGAGGGACACAGAATAGAGTAGAGTGTTGTAGAATGGAGTGATGCAGAGTGGAGTGGCAAAGTGTGGAGTATGCATGGTGTGGCGCACTACCATTAAAGACAACCCATTTTCAAGTGAAATGATCATTACATTTGTAGAGTGTTATAAATGAAGTTTCTGGTTGGCTAGGGTATGCACCTAAGCCAGGCAGAACCCACCCACTCTAGTCAGGGCAAGGGAGTTACACGTCCAAGATAACCCCTGCTCACCCCCTTGGTAGCTTGGCACGAACAGTCAGGCCTACCTCAGAGGCAATGTGTAAAGCGTTTGCACAACACACAAAACACACATGATGCACTATCCCCACCACAAAGGAAACACAACACCAAGTTATATGAAAATATACTGTATTGTACCCAACGCAATTATTAGACCAGACACCACATTTCAGTAATATCCTGCTACCTTAGCAGTTGTCAGAACGTTACACATTAGTTACTCTGCAAAACTGGCAGTAGTAACATATAACACACAGGTTACTTAGTATTCTGCAACATAAGCAGTAGTCAGGAAACACGTTACTACACCAAAGCACTTGTCATAGAAATATCATAAACACCCATATTAGGAACATTAAAAAACTTATGTCAAGTCAGGAAAACATATTAGCAAGTCATGCCCATGAAAGGAACATTAGCATACATATATGTAATACATCATAAAAATAGGTAGGCAAAATATGAACCAATAATGTCTCTAAAAAGAACTTATGACCTATATATTGTCTTTTAAGTACCTGGTTTTCTGATGAGGGCACCTCCAGTGCCAAAAGAACGAAAATGGGGCCCCGGCGCTCCTCTGCACCAAACGGGGGCCACCCAATAGTTCTGGGGTTGGGGGGGTGACACGCACCCCCTCTGGATTTTAGGGCCCACGATCGCTGGGGGCCTCCTGGGCCTCAACCACCCCTCACCAGGTGGGGCCAAAGTCCAGAAAAACAATAATGGAAGGAGGGGGGCATCACGCACCCCCTCTGGTTTGTAACGGGCCCTCCTGGGGCCCGCAATTGCTAGAGGCCTCCACTGGCCCTTCTACACGCGGGGGCACAACAAGGCACGAAGAGCACCAGCAAGAGACCTGGGAGCGCGGTTAGCCTCCGATGAGGCTTCCACCCCTCCCGCCCTTCAAACTATGCCCACCGGGCCCCTCCTGGGGCCCATGATGTTGGGGGCCAAAAAAGAAGACCGGTGGTATGGGGGGAGCCTCCGATGAGGCTTCCTTCCCCACGTCCGGCTGCTCTCTCCACACGGCGGCCCGCTGGCCGTCACAGAGGGCCGGCACTAGAGTAGGCACGCTTCACCCCGGGTGTACCTGTTAGAGCGGTCCGTACTAGTAATTTTACCTGTATTCGGACGCTCTTTAGGCCGATGAATCTTTTGACTAAGTGGGAACTCTCTGTACTCTTATATCGATCAATTGCATCAAATCAATAGTCAATAACGAACATAAGCAATACCTCGATCAACATAACACTTAACAATTAATCCAGAATACATTTCGGCGAACCCTGACCTTTCAGTCAGGAATAACCACACCAGTTTATTGCAAAGTTAGTGAATTTATTTCCCTATATTAACAAAGCTAGCACAATATAAATGTGTCTCAACACCAAATGATAAACATAAATGAACATTAATAGCTGTCCATAGCGGCGAAACAAGTGCAATCTATGTAGCATTTGAATCACAAGGCATTCGATAATAGCAATGCAAATCACTAATACGATAATCTGTAACGAACTAATTGCATACATTTAGTCAGCATAACAAGATCTCAAATTGCATCATACGACATATGGAATCCTCGTCTAACCTCAAATTAGCATCGGCATGTGGGACTTCATGCAAAAACAATTTAGCAACATTAATTTAGAAAAACTCCTAACTAGGGCTCTTATCAAAATCAGCAGTTGGTTACCTAAAGGAAACACAATGCAATTTTACAATTTCCTTTCATATTTACCAATTACGATCAGCAATCAAGGAAGTCTTCGTCTCACAGGTACCGTTTCTCGATCAGCATGGGTCCCCTTTCGATCGGCATGGGACGGGGCAAAGGGGCAGGGGTGGACGGGGCAATTGCCTCACGGCGGCAAGGTAAAATTACTACTTCATGCAAAGGGATCAAAGTTAAAGTCTCTAGGGCAAGAATCATTAAAGTCTCTTTCTCTCGATTAGAGAAAGCATCAGAGTCTCTTTCAAAATGACGTCGCAGCAAAGTGGGCCATAATAGCTACGAAGTCTGCAAAATGGCGGGATGTCCAATAATGGCCGTAATGATCGCGCAATGGCAATCATAGCGCGTAATGGCTACCTTCTTCTCGTGCACCTGGTTTTTATAGACAACAGTTCAAATCCAGTAGGGTCTTCCATTGGAGGGTTCATAGGTTAGCTTCAAATTGTCCAATCAAAAACGACAGTTCTCAAGCTTTTACTTAAGCATACATTATCCTTGGAGATGGGTACGCACGTTGCAACATTGTATACCAATTAGCTCACTTTCAGAGCCTCCATTGTCCGCACCTGCAAATCGACCTTGGAGTAAAGAGAAAATATGCCAAGCTGGCACGAAACCTTAAGATAAGCATGTGAACGATCTCAGTGGAAAAGTACAGCTTCAAGCAAAAGTACACGTTTAATAGCACATTGGAAAAATACGAGCATCTAAACCGTGAGACCAGGCCACTAGGCCAAAGCCTCCACGAAAGTAATGCTAAGCTAACGCATTTCAAACAGGCAAATCGTAGCATATGTTTATGATTATGTCGGATTAGTGCAATTCTAATACACCACGTTATATAAAGCACGCTTATAAATGTTGGCAAACTACTCTGAGGGCACATTTTGTCCCCGTACAATCTTTATTAGTTCGGTTAAAGTCACACATGATTATTTTACACTACGTTTACGCGTTAATAAATGTAAAACCTTCATTTTCTGCTTCATCAATCCCTCCTCTGATGACTACTAGTCATCACACCAATCTTGCCCACAAATTTTATTCCATTAAAATTCTGTCAGTTCTCTTTTCCTTTTAGTTCCCCTAGTTTGCGCTTTGTATTCTTCTGCCATTCTTTTCATAATTTTCTCTTCTTTTCTTCTCTTAATTCTTTCCATAATCATTATTATTCCCCTTTTTATTCCCCAAATTCCAAATATGCAAATTATCACTATTAAAATTCCCTCTATTATTTTTAACAATATCCCATTCCAAATTCCCCCAATCCAATGTCCCACTGATGCAAGTCCTTTTCCAACCTTCTCCCACACTCCTGGTTCTTTCAGTTCCTTCAAATCTGCACTCTCTTTTGTTAGATTAGCAAGCATAGTTTTAATCTTCACACTATTTTCTGGAATATAAGTACAACAGTGTCGTGCACCAAGCATTTTGCAAACGCCACCATCCTTTGCTAAAAGAATGTCTAAAGCAAGCCTATTTTGAAGAGTCATAGCTCTTTCCGCTGCAAGTTCAGCATCTATCAGGATTATAGCACCTGAAAACTTCGTCAACATGTTATCCACTATAGTAGACAATTTTCTTATTTTGATGGAATTCAGCACAACTCCCAATGAAGGAATCATGGCTCCAAATATATCTCCTACCACAGCAGCTGCGGTCTCTCGTTTCTGGATACGATGGGATCCAGATGTCTTTTGAATCATCGATAGGTCATCCAGTTGATAAACCTTTGGGAACACTATACCCAAATAACATCTCCCCCACCATCCCTTTGGAAGACGATAATAGGCATTATACCCACAAATGTAATATACACCTGGAATGACAGGGTCAAGTCCGTCCATCATGAATGTCCATTTGGCCTTAAAGATAAACGTATGTTTACACTCACTCGCTCCTACAAAAATGTTGTCATAATAAGATTCACCTCGATATATACAAAATTTCCCTACATGCCAAGCATCTAAAGCTATTTTCCCTTGTGTCTTTATTGCAGCAAAATCATAATTATCTATTGAAGCCCTCTTATGTAGCTCATTTTCTAATTTCGCATTCATTTGTGCCCTTCTATCATCTGTGCGATCTAAAAAGCTTATCTCTACTGCAGAGAGCGAGCAGGTAAGGTTTTCCCTATGAGCGTGAGCCGTTTCAAAAGGTTGCATTGGCTCGAAAAATTCCCTCATTATCTTAGCATCCCAATCTTTAGCAATCTGGCTTAACTGCGCTATTATAGGAACATATGCAAAGGTAACATCATAATTTGAGTAAAAATACTGTATGTTAGTTTGACCATAAAATCTAGACATTACTATACTACATGTAATCCCATAGGTAAGAGGCATGTGGTGATAAGTCACCCCTTCCTTTACTGATGTCGGTATCTGTGTACACACATAACAATCTTTCGCATCCATAGTCTCAACATATTCTGTTAGCAAGCGATAGAAAACATTATACGAAAGCTCTTTCTTATCGTGCAAGAGTCTCTCATCCAATGCTAGTCTTTTCAATGCGTTTAGTTCAGTGACAGTAACAGGAGCAAAAGTAGAAGCAGCAATTCTCTCATTCTCACCCTTTCCATGCATTCCAAGCACAATTGCCATTATTATTAGTACACATGCAATTATCAAGCCTATACACACATATTTACAATATTTCTTTCTATTGTTTTGCGTCATGATCTGTATAGAATCAGAGAGCTAGAAGCACCTATAAATGAAACTATTTAGCAATTCAGTTACGAAGCTGAACGAGCACAATGTTCACACAGTTTTCTTCGAGAGGCCAGTCACTTATCGGTTAGCAGCATTTGTCTCAATTCGGCAATAACTCAGTCTTTATCGGTTTAGCAAATGTCTCATCCGGTTTAGCAATGTCTCAGCTGGTTGTTTGTTTCACGTTAGATTGTAGCAAGCAATATCATTTATCACCCTTTCAATCAACAGAGTCCATAAAACTTTTCTTTTCTATTGGTATCTCTTCCTCTTCTTCGTTCTCGATGCTTAGAGATACAAACTCGTCAGTCCAATCGTCATTGACTGCATATGCCCATTCAGGACCGGAATATCTTCTGTTCGGTATCCTTTTCCTTTTCAATTTTGCTTCTCTTTTTGATTCTGCTTCGCTGGTACTTTCCTCTTTTGTCAAGTCCTTTTCTTCACTTGAGGTTGGTACCACGACAGACACTTCCTTTCTTTTCTCTTTCACTTTTGGCCTTTCTCCGTCGTTCAACCCTTCTCCAGTCCTTTGTTTTACTGGTGATATACTTAGTCTTCTCTTCGCACCATGTCCATTTGACGGACCTGCGACCTTTTCTGTAGAAGCTTGAACCTTTTCGTCCCGTTCTGCCTTGTCCCCTCCTCCTGGGGAATCAATCACGTTCTCTTTTTCTTTTCCTGTATCGTCTGCTTCTGGGAAAGCCCTCCTCTGATCAGGCTCTCCTGCTTTTTCACTTTCTTCGAGCCCTTCGCCACCGTTACTTTCGTCAGGCTCTTTATCACTTTCAGCTGCTTCAGGTTCTTTGTCACCTTCAGCTTCTTCGTCGCTGTCTGAACTTTCTCCTTGGTCTTCCCCAAGTGAGTCGGACTCTTCGCCCTCCAATAATATCTCTCTCTCTCCTGCTTCTGCCTGTTCGCTTTCAGTTCGGTTTTGTTCTGTCTCAGCACTCAGCACTGCTTTATCAGGCACTGGCAGTTTTAGCGCTTCAACTTCCTCATCTGTGGGACACAACACCTTCTTTGTGTGACTGGCGTGAATCCAGTTGGGAACCCCCGCACACTTCACAGCGGTAGTTGTCGTCAGGATCACTTGGAAAGGGCCTTTCCAACGGGGTTCCAGACACGACTTTCTCACGTGCTTCTTTACCACGACCCAGTCACCTGCTTTCAGTGCGTGTCCTGGACCTTGGATCGGTGGCAAGGTGGTCGCTTCCACCTGGTGAGAGAAAGAGCGAACCACGTCAGCCAGACCCTTGCAGTAGTCTAACACCATATCATCTGTAATATTCAAAAGCGCGTTTGCGGGAACTGCAGGAAGTCTCATAGCCCTGCCCATGAGAATTTCGTGCGGAGACAATCCAGTCTTTCTATCAGGGGTGTTTCTCATTGACATTAGCACTAAGGGCAATGCTCAGGCCATTTCAAGTTTGTCGATGCACATATTTTCGCCATTCTTGATTTCAATGTACCATTCATCTGCTCCACCAATCCTGATGCTTCAGGGCGATAGCTACAATGCAGTTTTTGCTCAATGTTCAGCGCTTCGCAAAGTAACTTTATCACCTCGTTATTGAAGTGACTTCCCCTATCTGATTCTAAAGAGATCGGGAATCCGAAACGTGGTATTAACTCTCTCGACAATAGCTTTGCAACGGTAAGGCTGTCATTTCTACGTGTGGGGTATGCCTCAATCCAATGACTAAAAATGCACACAATCACCAACACATACTTTAGACCTCCATGCACAGGCATCTCAATGAAGTCCATTTGCATTCGACTAAATGGCCCACTGGCCCTGCCAATGTGGCTGGCGTTCACAACTGTTCCCTTTCCTGGGTTCATCTGCTGGCAAGTGACACATCGATGGCAGACTGCTTCTGCAGCTTGACGAAATCTGGGGTTAAACCAATCAGTTTTGAACAATCTTATCATGGCATCTCTCCCTAGGTGAGCTTGCCCATGATAGAACCGCGCAAGCTGTGATAAGAGACTGTTTGGCAAAACAAATTTTCCCTCATTTGAAACCCATAACTCGTCTGGTCTCTTTATACATTGTGATTTAATCCAGGAATCTCTTTCATCCTCCCTGACATTATTTTGTAATGCTTTTAATTCCTCTATTGTATCTACAACCTTCAAGGCAAATGCTTCAGCTGGTTCGAGTTCTGGTTCACTTATCGAATTCCATTCATCTCTGAGTAATATACAATTCAAGGCACAAAATCTTGCGACTTGATCCGCATATGCATTTCCCAGAGAAACATAGTCCTGTCCTTTTGTATGAGCACTGCACTTTACCACTGCAACTTCGGCTGGCACTTGAATGGCGTGTAACAATTCCCTTATCCTCTCCCCGTTCTTCACTGGGGATCCTGAAGAAGTCAGGAAACCTCTCTGTGACCATAGTTGTCCAAAGTCATGCACAATCCCAAACCCGTATTGACTATCAGTGTAAATGGTGACTTTCATCAATGCAGACAGTTGACATGCTCTGGTAAGGGCTACAAGTTCTGCTACTTGTGCAGAATAGACTCCTTGAAGCCATCCCGCTTCCAAGACCCCTGTTACAGTACATACAGCGTATCCTGCTTTCAAAATCCCCATCCCGTCTCTTAGACATGAACCATCAACAAAAAGAATTTGGTCATTTTCATCAAGCTTAGTATCCTTAATGTCCGGTCGAGGTTTTGTGCAAAATTCAGTCACCTGAAGGCAGTCATGCTCGACGTCTTCAGCGTTCTCAATTTCAGCATTTTCTCCAGGGAGCAAGGTTGCTGGATTCAACGTAGTGCACCGTTTCAGCTGCACATTCGGTGAGCCCAGAATTATCGTTTCATACTTTGTGAGTCTTGCTCCAGTCATGTGTTGTGTTCGGGAGCGGGTCAAAAGTATCTCAACTAAGTGAGGGACCATGACTGTTACTGGGTGTCCCATCACTATTCCTTCACTCTGAGTGAGGCTGATACCAACTGCTGCTACGGCGCGCAAACACCCTGGAAGTGCTGCTGCGACCGGATCCAAAGTAGCTGAAAAATACGCTACTGGTCTGTTTACGCCACCATGGGCTTGAGTCAAGACAGACAAAGAACATGCATCACGTTCGTGGCAAAACAATGTGAAAGGCTTTGTGTAATCAGGCATACCTAAAGCTGGAGCCCTGCACATGCACTCTTTCAGTTCAACAAAAGCATCCATCTCATCTCCTTTCAACTCAATTTGATCCAAAGCATCCTTCTGGGTCAGTTTCAGTAAAGGCTTTGCTAGAGTCGAGAAGTTGGGAATCCACTGGCGACAATAGCCCACCATTCCCAAAAACTTCCTCACCTCCCTCCTTGTCTTTGGTGGACTCATTTGAAGTACACTTGTTATTCTTTCCTTCATTATTCTCCGTGACCCTTTCTCTATCTGGTGACCCAAGTATTTCACTTTCTTCTGACAGAACTGCAATTTGGAAGGAGACACCTTGTGTCCATTCCTTCCCAAATGGTTCAATAGAGCAATGGTATCGGCTGTGCAGCCACTTTCTGTCTTTGATGCAACCAGTAAGTCGTCAATGTACTGTACTAGGGTTGACTCGAATGGCAATTCTAATGCTTCTAAATCTTTCTTTAGAATCTGATTGAATATTGACGGTGACTCAGAAAACCCTTGAGGAATTCGACACCAACTGTACACTCTGTCTAGGAATTTGAAACAAAAGAGGAATTGGCTGTCCTCATGAAGAGGCACAGAAAAGAATGCTTGTGACAAATCGATGACTGAGAACCACTCAGCATCGCAAGGGACTTGAAACATTATCACAGCTGGATTCGGTACGACAGGGCAACATTTGACTATCATGTCATTTATTTTCCTCAAGTCCTGCACAAGTCGGACCTTTCAACTCGGCTTTATTAGTCCCATTATTGGTGAATTACATGGACTGCTTAACACCTCTTTCAGTACTCCCTGTTTTACAAATTCGTCAATAAGTTGAGCAACTTTCATGAGGGTGTCTTGTGGCATGTGGTATTGTGGGGTCTGGGGAAAGATTGCATTGGGCTTTACAGTCACTTTCACTGGTTCCACTCCTTTCATCAATCCCACCTCTTTCCCTGTCATGTCCCACACTTCCTTTCCGACTGTCTCCCGTAATTCAGCTGGAATATCTTCTTCAGTTATCATCGGGAAAAGACAAATCAGAGGATACTCTTCATCGACAGTTTCCATCTCATCCCCCTCTACACTGTCCTCTTCTTCCCCATCACTGCTCGTCTGGATTGTTATTCCTTCGTTCGAACACATGATCGAACAACCCAATTTGCACAATAGGTCTCTTCCTAACAGTGCTATCGGGCTTGAGTCACATACCACAAACTGATGTACCCCTTGATAGTTACCGATGCTGACTGGTACCGGATCTGTTATTGGGTTCGTCAGGTGCCTGTTTGCTACTCCCACCACTTGAACTGTCCTCCCTGAGAGTGGCAAATTTGGTACTTCACTGCTCTTAACAGTTGAACGTGTGGCTCCCGTGTCAACCAAGAACGAGACACGATGACCCATTACTCTTCCCTCTACGTACGGACCCTTTTGATCAACTTCCAAGGATGCTGCAAGCACACAATCTCCTTCTTCTTCCGAGCTCTCACTCTCCCATACATTGTTTATTCCACTCTCACTGTGTAGTGGGAACTGTTGTACTGTGCCATTTGTACTCATTACCTGACCCGAGACCTGTGGAGGAACCATCACTTGCTGCTGACTCATTTGTGCCAAAGGTATTTGCATTTGCTGATTAGGTACCATGGGTAACTGCTGTTGCATTGGCTGCATTTGCGTCATCTGCATACGGGGCATCTGCATCTGCTGCGGCTGCATAGGTTGTAATCCCTGCAATTGATTTATGGTCTGAAAATTTGGGCTTGGACCTCTCACTTTCGGTCCCCTCATTGTCTGAAATGCATTGACGTCATTGTTTTGCTGACCAATACCTGCACCTGCACCTTCCTGCACCACCATCGGGCACTCGCGTTTCCAATGACCGACAATTCCGCACACGTGACACGGCATCACCTTCTTCATTGCCTGCACACCCGTCACAACAGTGTTCAAATCCGGACCATTATTCGCAAAACCTCCTCTGCCTCTGCCTCTGGCCTGTGGCTGAAACGCCATGTTTCCCTGCAACTGCGGCTGCGGTACCTGCTGTTGGAACCCTTGCATCCCTTGCAAACCTTGCAAACCTGTCTGAGCTGCTTTAAGTTGCATCATCATCACCTTCTCTTTCAACTTTTTCTGTTTCACTTCAATTTCGTCGCTACAGTATTTCGCATAATTCAAGACTTCGTCAATCGGTTTAGACTGCCAGCAAATCAAATGCGACTTTATCGTCTGACTTATCTCTGGCCTCAGCCCTTCCACAAATCTAAACACAAAATGAACCATGTCCTTCGCCTCTATTGTTTCCATGCCACTGTAGTTCTTAAACGCCTTCAACAATCTCTCATAGTAACTATGAATCGACTCTTTAGCCTCTTGTGCAGTTCGATCTATCTTCTGCCAATCCACATTTTTCGCGGCAACCTTCGTCTTCAAATGCTCAATCACCTTATAGTACAAGCTCATCACCATGGGTGATGGTGCACCCGTCTCCCTGTCTCTCTCTGGTTCACTTGTCGGCCAACCTACAGCTCTTTTGCAATCCTCCCACAAATCTGCCGGAACCACAATCTCAAAGAGAGTATTCAGGTCTTCCCAGAGGCATTTTGCAAGCTTCACAAACCTATCAGTCTGTTGATACCATTCAATCGGCTTCTCTCTTAGTTTGGGAAAATCGTCCGTAAAAGACTGAATGTCGCTTCTGTGCCACGGTACATGTATTAATTTTCCCCCTGCTGTCTCCCTCATTGGTAACATGGTTACTGTCTCGCTGCTTTGTGGTCTTTTCTCATTATGCTCTGTAGCACTGTCCCTCCTCTTTTCCTTTCTTTTTACCCACCTGCTTTCCCACTTGTCTAAGCACCTCCATACTTGTGCACTCTGCAGCAATTCTCTAAGGTGTGCCTTCATGCCTGCTGACCTCATGTGTTCAAAATCTGTGGCCCCAAAATCCAACCTGTAGCTCCTGCTCAAATGTTTTGTCTTATCTATGTCAACCCCGTTTTTGTCAGCTATTTCCTGCAAGCTTTTATGTACCTTGTTCACTTCCTTCGTAATCTTTGGACATAGATACCTCAACTCTTCTTCCGAGTAGGACTCCAACCTATTCACACCCATAGTCCCTTCCACCAATTCTTGTGCTTCCATGTTCAGCCTCATCCTATTCAGATAATCTTCTCCTTTCCCACTGGCTGAGCCCTGTGTGGAATTCAGACTGTTGAACCACTGTGTCAGCTGTTGCGCATTTACCCCCATCAGTGTAGCGTTCACATCGACTGCCATTGATGGTTGCGGCAACTTTTCAGTGTTCGATGTTAGAGGTATTATCAGGGGGGGACTCGACCTCACCAGTGTTGACTGAGCACATATGGGACTAAACTCCATCAAGGATCCGGGTCCAGTTGGCTGAGCCGCTATCGGAGTTATCCCTGGAGTGTTTTCTATGCACCTCCTTTCTGTCCCGTTCTGCAGCATTGATCCCTGACCGCTCATACCTAAATTAGGCTGACTGTACAGAGGTACTGGTGGACCTACAGTAATGGGTAGGGATATCGCATCTGGGTTTTGTCCATTTCCCATGTTCTGAGGCATGTTCATTCCTACACCATGGGTCATCATTGCCGGCATGCCCATCTGACTCCCCGTCATCTGAGCATGTGCATTTCCCCCCTGCATCTGCTTTTGAGGCATCAAAAACTGAGTTGATTCAGCTTGTGCCAATGTCGGGTTGTGACCATTCTGTACTCCCCTTACGGTTGGATCTAGAATCATTCCTCCACTGTTGTCACTGCTGTAGTACCCTGGCATCTGTGGCTGATAATTTTCTGCTGGTTTCAACATGGGCACATCTGGATATATTCTCCTAACCTGCGGTATCTGCGGGGTGAACAATAAACTGGGGTCCTTAGATCCCGATGACGCTCCTGAACTCTGGGTTTCACTGTTCTGTACCGGTGCCGGAGGGGCAGAACTGGTACTTGGACCTTGTCCATTCTCCGCATAAGGTGGTGGACGGTCGTTCAACAATTGCATTATTAACTCCTCATCCTCTAACTCCTCTTCTCTTCTCAACTTTTACTCGTCCTCTCTATCCTTGGAACACTTCCTGTCTGTCTTACAGGTAGCTTTCTTACCTGTCTCCTCTTCTTCCTTAGTAATTGCGGGAAACAATTTTATCCCCTGCAATACATCTGACCTCCACACCTTCTGTGCATTATCCCACCTAGCATCCGCTAGTGTCTTTTCTACCTTTCTCATTCTGGTCTCAAACTTCTTCTGCTGTTGCTGTCTGGCCATTAGTTCCCAAATCGCTAGAGCCTCAAACTGGGCTGGCCTTGGAGGCACCTTCATGTCGTACATCGTGAATCTCAAATTCTCTAGAATCCTTATATTGAATGTCCCATGTATCGGGAACGCTACGCTCCCATGTTTCTCTGTCAGTTTGTGCCATTGCTTTAGCCAAAGGCACGGAGCTACCCCTTTTTCCTCCATTACAATGTAAGCTGGTGTACCCTCGGGCGGCGTCTCCTCTCCTACGCTCGCTTTAATGTAAGACTCCCCCTTCATCGCACTCCTAAATGCTTTAAAGAATTTCATTTTCTCGTCTTTTATTTCACAAAGTTTGTAATCAATAGGTGACTTTAATTCCCGGAATACTCTTCGCTTGCCTTTCCCCTTCCAATCGAGTCCCACGGACTGCGTCCAATCCGTGCGCGACCCTTCTCTGCAACCAACCTATCCCAGCGCGGCTCCTAGTGACGTCACACTCACACACACTGCGGCTGACAAAGCCTCGCGGCTAGTCCTCCTTCACTCAGCTCCTCTCGTAACAACTTCTTGCATGTATCGCGAGCTCCAAAAAATAAAACAGATCTGTCGGTTTACTACAGGAAGGGTAACACAATCGCTTCAGGACCTTAGGGACTTTTCACTAGCCTCGGCCGCTATTCCGTCTTTCTCGATCCCCACGTTCGCAAGCAAATCTGACCCGCAGACCTACTCTCAACTTGTCAATGATCTGTTCTAGTGCACTTAGAATCTTGTCAAAGCCCGAAGTCGAAGTTTCTTTCACTCCCTTACACACGTACCGACTCGTTGACCACGCCCGATCAACCTACTAAACCGCCCAGACCACAACATGGATCAACATACTCCGGAGTCTCTTGACCTCGCAGGGCCCGTCTCAACAACAACAACCACGTGGACCTTTTTATGCACAAAGCGCCACACGCACATGAAGTTCGACGACTTCCCTACTCTCACACTCGGAGTCGCACCTCCGCTATTTCTATGAAGTTTGACGACTTCTCTACTTCTACACTCGGAGTCGCACCTCCGCTATCTTCTAAAAGAAAAATCCTCGCAACCTTTTCACACACCCTGCGGCAATAAGCTGTGCAAGCGCAAAACCCTAACTTCACTCATACCATCACTAGTACCGCCAACGCCGAATCCACACCTCCATTCTCTCCATTCGCAAGCTCCGAGATCCCGGGAAAGTCGCGGTGGACCTAGCCCATCATCATTCTGTCAATCTGTTTTACCCAAAAAAATCTAATTCAACTTCTCGAGTGGGGTCTCAAAATGCGTAACCGTTAATTCAACACCATGTACTTTAAGAGTACATGGTCCCAAAAGACGAAACCGTCCTCTGCTACCATCTACTGATAGAGCGGTCCGTACTAGTAATTTTACCTGTATTCGGACGCTCTTTAGGCCGATGAATCTTTTGACTAAGTGGGAACTCTCTGTACTCTTATATCGATCAATTGCATCAAATCAATAGTCAATAACGAACATAAGCAATACCTCGATCAACATAACACTTAACAATTAATCCAGAATACATTTCGGCGAACCCTGACCTTTCAGTCAGGAATAACCACACCAGTTTATTGCAAAGTTAGTGAATTTATTTCCCTATATTAACAAAGCTAGCACAATATAAATGTGTCTCAACACCAAATGATAAACATAAATGAACATTAATAGCTGTCCATAGCGGCGAAACAAGTGCAATCTATGTAGCATTTGAATCACAAGGCATTCGATAATAGCAATGCAAATCACTAATACGATAATCTGTAACGAACTAATTGCATACATTTAGTCAGCATAACAAGATCTCAAATTGCATCATACGACATATGGAATCCTCGTCTAACCTCAAATTAGCATCGGCATGTGGGACTTCATGCAAAAACAATTTAGCAACATTAATTTAGAAAAACTCCTAACTAGGGCTCTTATCAAAATCAGCAGTTGGTTACCTAAAGGAAACACAATGCAATTTTACAATTTCCTTTCATATTTACCAATTACGATCAGCAATCAAGGAAGTCTTCGTCTCACAGGTACCGTTTCTCGATCAGCATGGGTCCCCTTTCGATCGGCATGGGACGGGGCAAAGGGGCAGGGGTGGACGGGGCAATTGCCTCACGGCGGCAAGGTAAAATTACTACTTCATGCAAAGGGATCAAAGTTAAAGTCTCTAGGGCAAGAATCATTAAAGTCTCTTTCTCTCGATTAGAGAAAGCATCAGAGTCTCTTTCAAAATGACGTCGCAGCAAAGTGGGCCATAATAGCTACGAAGTCTGCAAAATGGCGGGATGTCCAATAATGGCCGTAATGATCGCGCAATGGCAATCATAGCGCGTAATGGCTACCTTCTTCTCGTGCACCTGGTTTTTATAGACAACAGTTCAAATCCAGTAGGGTCTTCCATTGGAGGGTTCATAGGTTAGCTTCAAATTGTCCAATCAAAAACGACAGTTCTCAAGCTTTTACTTAAGCATACATTATCCTTGGAGATGGGTACGCACGTTGCAACATTGTATACCAATTAGCTCACTTTCAGAGCCTCCATTGTCCGCACCTGCAAATCGACCTTGGAGTAAAGAGAAAATATGCCAAGCTGGCACGAAACCTTAAGATAAGCATGTGAACGATCTCAGTGGAAAAGTACAGCTTCAAGCAAAAGTACACGTTTAATAGCACATTGGAAAAATACGAGCATCTAAACCGTGAGACCAGGCCACTAGGCCAAAGCCTCCACTAAAGTAATGCTAAGCTAACGCATTTCAAACAGGCAAATCGTAGCATATGTTTATGATTATGTCGGATTAGTGCAATTCTAATACACCACGTTATATAAAGCACGCTTATAAATGTTGGCAAACTACTCTGAGGGCACATTTTGTCCCCGTACAATCTTTATTAGTTCGGTTAAAGTCACACATGATTATTTCACACTACGTTTACGCGTTAATAAATGTAAAACCTTCATTTTCTGCTTCATCATACCATAGGAGCGCGCTCGCTCCTTATCTTCCGGCGATGGTGCCCTGGGGGCACAGGGAAGTAGCGGGTCCTCGCGCTCATGGTAAACAGCCCGCCTGGGCTGCGGCAGTGATTTTGATGATATCGCGCTTACGAGCGCTTTAGACACTGTGATAAGCCCGGGTCGCGGCGGTGTTTCTGGGTGGCAAAAAGCACTTTCAAGCAATAGAACACTCAAAATCAAGCGCTTCTAAGGCGCTTGAAGTCATCATGGCAAAAGCACCCTCCAGGCGCTTATGGGTGCAATTAAGCACTCCTTGTGCTTTATGTGGTTGCAGGGGTCAGGGGCCACAGCACCCTGCCCCTGGGGAACAAAGTGAATGAAAAGGGAGCACAGGGGGAAGTGCCCAGCAGCAGGCCAGTGCAAGGGGGGTGCAGGCAGTTCCTTACAGTGACACAGGTCACAGGTCAGCACAGCAGCAGCAGTCTATGGTGGTTCCTGGTGAGACCTTCCAGCATTTTGTGTCCAGTTCCAAAATGTCTCCAAATTGTGGGGAAAACTCCCCTGTACTTATACTCAGTTTTTACAGTGTGTTACAAAGGAAGGGGAGAGGAGGTTCCAGTCAGTTACAACTGGTGCTGGGAGTGCCCCCTCTCTCCTCCAGCACAGGCTCCAAACATCAGTTGGGGGTAAACAACCCTATTGTGCGAGGCTATGGCACAGACTTTACGAATGCAGGTGTGCCCCGCCTCCCCCTTCTCTCAGTCCAGGAAGACTTTTCAGCATGCAGATGCACCTCTGTGACACTTCCACCCTCCCTGTGTGCAGGCTGTCTGAAAAGTATGCACAAAGCCCTAACTGTCACTCTGCCCAGTCGTTGATTGGAGTCAAGCTGCAAAACACCAGAGTCATAAGCACAGAGAAATGCCCACTTTCTAGAAGTGGCATTTCTGTAATAGTAATAAAAAATACACCTACACCAGTATCCAGCATGTCTTACCACCATTACAACCATACCAAACATGCCTGCGCTACCCCTCATAAATCAGGCAATCCCCCCTACAAATACAGAAGGGCATTTCTAATGCAATCCTATGAGAGGGCAGCACTCACAGCAGTGAGAAACCAAGTTAGGCTGTTTGTCAACACCAGGACAGGTCACGCAATCTGGCACATGTCCTGCCTTTTACATACATGGCACCCTGCCCATAGGGCTAGCTAGGGCGTACCTTAGGGATGACTTACATGTAGTAAAATTGGAGTTCTGGGCCTGACAAGTAAATTTCGATGCCAGGTCCCTGTGGCAGAAAATGGCACACACAGGCCCTGCGCTAACAAGCCTTAGATAGGTTTGAAAGGCTACTTCAGTGGGTGGCGCAAGCAGCGCGGCAGGCCCACTAGTAGCATTTAATTTACAGGCCCTGGGTATAGAGATTCCACTGTACAAGGGACTTAAAGGTAAATTAAATATGCCAATTAGGTGTAAGCCAATCATACCAACTTTAGATGGGAGAGCATCTGCACTTTAGCACTGATCAGCAGTGATAAAGTGCTCAGAGTCCTAGAACCAACAGCGAGAGGTCAGAAAAAATAGTAGGAAGAAGGCAAAAAGTCAGGGGATGAACCTGCCACAAGGGCCAGGTCCAACACAGAGACATACAGTTTTGCTGATAACAGTATACAGTGCACAAACAATAATGTGTTGAGATAGTATCATGGTAGTCTATTAATTTGTTTTGATCGCATTATATTTCTACCACACTTCAGAATTACAAAAAAGTGCTTCATTTGTGCTTTCCTAATTCTAATATATTCTGAAATATCTACACAGTTCATTTGCACGCATTTAGTATTTGTTGTGTGCTACAGGAAAAAAAAAACGTTCCTTTCCCAGCCCCAGTACCCAGCAAGATTGTCATATAAATACTCTTACTTTGAAGTCAGAGGCTGATGTTTGACTTCTGTCCTTGAATGCATAGCAAATGTGACAAGACAAGTAAAATTTTTAAATGCCTGTTTACAGAAAGCAAGCACATCTGGACGAATGCAATAAATAGTCAATGCTCCGTGGGAGGGACAAATTCAAGCTGTGCAGCCTAAAACAAATAATGCCAGCAAATAGAAAACAAGCAAATGTGAGTTACAACATGCAAAGACAATGGTAAGCAATGGGCGCAGTGCATTCCTAGGGGAGCTTTCAAAGCGTTCCCTAGATGTCGTTAGCAAACCAGACAGCAGTGCTGTCTAGTAGACTTTGACCTAAAAAGGCAAGCTAGAAATGCTATCCACCAGTAGGGAACATTTTTAGTTCATGTGAATTGTAGGGCAGCACCTAATTGATAAAAAAGTATGGGTCTGTTTCACAAAGGTAAACTTACACTTTTGGTGAAGTTAAAAAATGTTTAGCCACTCCCAAAGCAAATTTGCGAGCAGTATATTTACAACTGCCTATCTTTTTATATGCAGAGTCTCCTCCACAAGAGGGGAGACTCTGCAGGCATAAGGATCCCACTTATAAAGTACCTATGTGGATCAGACCCTATACACATATGTGGAATAGCGAAGTACCCTAAAGAATAACAGCAAGTATTCAAACATGAAGAACACAGCAATGACGTTTGCATGCCTTTCAAAAGCCAAAAGCTGGAGAGAGGGCTAGATACACCAAGCAGTTTAGCAATCACAAAGCCTGCGGTTCGCTAAATCACAGGGTTTGCAACCACTAAATGACTTTATAGTATGTTCTAAACTCACTTTGTGATTTGGTAAGTACTTACTGAATCAGAAAATCGGTTTTGAAATGCACATTGAATCACAACTTGGAAGGGGTGTGTTTAGGAGTGTTAGGATGTGCTTCTCAAATTGTGATTCAGAGCGCTATGTATCAAATGCAATTTTGGGTGTAAACCATTGAAAGATTAACAAACTCCACATAGGAAGTAGTTACCCATTCACAAAGGGGTTCCCAAGGTACCCCTTCCCCTTTGTGAATGGAAAAAAAAGATTTGCTTGGCAGGGGCAGTAGCACCCTGCTACCTCTTAAACAAACTTTAAAAAAGTGATTTTTTTTTTCTAAACAGCACCATTTCCTTTTAAAGGAAACAGGCTGCATTAATAAAAAATATCTGAAAAGCGATGATAGGCTTGGTGGTGTGCTGACCCCAACAGGCTATCATTCCTGTGATCTTACCAATCGGAGTAAGTCACAATTTGTAACCTAGTTTATGAATAGTAGTGAAGCAAGCCATATTGCAACACACTCCAAATCCTTATTTTGCGACCTAACCTATTAATACACAGGTCAGTTTGCAAAATAATGTAATGGTTTAAAAAATACTGGTCTCAAGTTGCTAACATTATTTTATGACCAAGGGGGTCATTATAAACACAGCGGGAAACCCCGCCGTGTTCATGCTGGTGTTCTTTTCACAGACAGCCCCCTTGAGAACCCGCCGGCAGTAGAATGGACATTCTGCTGGGCCGGGACATTGCCGATGGTTCCACATGGAGCCGTCGTCAATGCTGCTGTGCGACGGGTGCAGCAGCACCCGTCGTGCAGATCACAGCCCGTAAATCGGGCAGTGACCTGCATGACGGGGCTCTGCACAGGGGCCCCTGCGCTGCCCATGCTAAGTGCATGGGCAGTGGAGGGCCCCCAGGGGGGCCCTGGAGCACCCCTTCTGCCAACCTTCTATGGATGGGGGAACCCGCCAGGGAAAGGCTGGAGGAACAAGGGTTCTTTATCTGCAGGGAAGCGCTGCTTGCAGCGCTGCCCTGTCGGATAGAGAAATCCACCATCGTCAGGCTGCCTGTCGGCGGAAGCCTGGCGGTGGCAGAGGGCCGCCTGTGGCGGTCTTCCCTTGTTGTTTATATGGCAGTGATTTCCGCTGCCGCCAGCATGGCGGTCTGGACCGCCATGTTCATAATGGGGGCCCAAATCTACATACATCCGGCGCCTATTTCCTTCCCAGTTTGTACTTACCTTTATACCAATCCAATCAGAACGTATCTTCTCAAAATCGGATGCTAGATAAGAAGAAAATTCCCTGCTCACAATTACAACAACCAAACTTTGTTGAGGGATGTACAAAGTGGTAAAATGCATGCATTGCACCACTTTGTAACCCCTTGCGCCACATTATGCCTGCGTCAGGCATAATGTATGCAAGGGAGTCATTCCCCCATTAGGAGGCCCAGAAAAATGGTGTCGCCAAATTTATGATATTTCACTGCACCATTTTTCCCATCATTTTTAATGCCTGCCTGAGGCAGACATTAAAGTGACGCTCCCATTATTTCCAGTGGGCCTACCCACGCATTGCTGGACTAGCACTATCATTTTTAGCGCTAGTCGACCAATGCGCCACAATAGCATCACAAATTTTGACACTATTGTGCTAACGTGCACCATGGTGCGCCGTATTGTAAATACAGTGCTACCATGGTGATGTTACGGGTCGCAGGGCGACGCAAGAAGAGTGGCGCATCATAGCCGATGCGCCACTTTCTTATAAATATGCCCCTAGGTTTCTCCCGGGTTATTTTGCGGTATTTACACAGCTTTTGACAGCAAAAAAATGTTTTCCTTATGCAAGCTAAGTTTTAGCACCTAATGTATAAATAACATAGAACTCTTTTTACTTATTAGTTGGGACCTGAAATAGGAACAGACATTTTATCTTGCAAAACAAAAAGGGCCGGCTACTGACTTGGTTGCTATTGAGTAGCCTTCATTATTCCACATCCAGGTCTTCCTCAGCACAGCGGTTGTTCTGTACGACGAGGCCTCACCAACCACATCAGAAACTCCTTTGCTGCTTATTTTTTTCAAAGAAAGTGTTTCAAGCAGCTTATTGGGGTGGGGGGGGAAGGTCTGCTCACTATATCAACTGGATCCTCTGCTTTGTACCATATGAAGCTGTAACATGTTTTGCATTAGAGCTCTGCAGTGGACTGGGACTTGTGGGAACAAATTACCCTCATCACACTATCTCCAGCCACAGGGCTGGTAGGTGAAGTGAAAGAGAAGAGCCGGACGTCTCTGAGGTTAGCCCTCGTGCCTCCAACCCTTAGCCCTCCTCCGTTGCTCTGGTCCAGCGTCACACCAGGCACTAGGGGCCATATTTGTGAAAAAGTGGATCATCACAGCAAGCCACCTTTCTCCGCTGCGCCACTGGGAAAGGGCAGGAATGCG
Source organism: Pleurodeles waltl (assembly GCF_031143425.1). Classification (NCBI taxonomy): domain Eukaryota; kingdom Metazoa; phylum Chordata; class Amphibia; order Caudata; family Salamandridae; genus Pleurodeles; species Pleurodeles waltl. The sequence continues at coordinate 70,035,901 of NC_090442.1, read as the reverse complement.
TCATATTTAAGGAAATACAGTGCATTCCTGTCCTTCGCCATGTTCTGGTGCAAGGGTGCACATGTTGCATGCAGGATTGTTTTTGTGCAGGAAGGGACACCTCTAGATTCATCTGAATGTATTTCTTGTGTTCCTGGTGGACTGATTTGGTTGCTTTTTGATTCTCTTTTTAAACTGTTGTAATTGGGGGTTTTATTGATAAGTTCTGATGCGGGATGGACCTCTTGGTCTTGAATTGCTCATTTTGACCTTCCAGAATGGGTTTTAAGTAATTCTATCAAAGGTAATTTTTACCATTGTTGACCACATTTAGCCGTGCAGTGAATTTTGACACTGATGGACCAGCACATAGTACTTCTGCCCACCCTGGGAAAGAATCCGTCGTGGTCGGCACCCTTTGACCCAGCAGCCCTTAGTACAACAGAATAAGTCTTTGCTCATTGCCCAAAGACCAGAAGGTGGCTGCAAAGTGACCATATGTACTGGTCCTAGAGCTAGCATTCCTTGTTTGGGGAATGTCCAGGGATAGTGAGCATATTAGATCTAGGTTGGATCCCTCTTGGAATGAGAGTAGGGCAGCAGGTGCGGTGAGCTGAGGTTGATCCAGAGGAAGTTAATTTCTGGTTGTTTCTAGGGAGACTTTCTGTTTCGATGGAAATGTTAGATCCATGTACAGATGATTCCATAGTTCTGGATGGATTTCTTATTATGAACCAGGTGATTTCCAGAACTGTGACCGCTATCCGCCATACAAAGGAAAGCAAGTCTAAGTCTTCACCATGCCACTCTACAACGCTCCATGCCACTCTCTTCATGCCACTAACTTTTAGCCATGCTGAGCAGCAGCCACCCTGGTGTACAAGATGGCTAAAACATATAGGCAAAGCCAATACCTCTTGCATAGGCAAGACCTCTTGGCTTTGCCAATGCTTGTTGAAATTTGGTGGTGGGAAGACGGAAAGAAAATAGTAAGATGTGGCTTCGGAGGTGGCTATCCCTTACTCATCGTACGTAGGGTGCTGAGGTCTGGGGTTTCACCAAAACGAAGGTGCGACAAGTTTTAGAGAATACATTTCCTATACGTGTACTGGTTGTCCCAGCTCCAGCCTGCAGTTATGTGTGTTACGAAGGACTCGCAGTAGGGTATACCTATGACATATGGCAGGATGGAAGGGGCTATAAGGTAAGGTGCTAACAAGGGGATTCTTTATGAAATTATTTAGTTGTAAAAGTCGTCTGTATGGAACAAAGTTTACCAAAGTTTGAATAAGGATGTTCAGTGAAAAAAATATTCAATCAAAAAAAAGATATTCAGTCAAAAAGGGTATTAATCTGACAAGCAAAAAGAAACAGGCGTGAACACACATCACATCAGGTAATGCAAGTGTATTATTACCATGTGTGTATTATTTGGGGTACAACAACAATAAGGCCCAACATTCCTCAATCTTGTGTATCAGATTAAAGTTCCCACGAAGGTCTCATAGATTACTGCTGGGATCCATATGGCTGTATATATTCCTCAATCCAGGCCTACAGTAATTGGTTTTCCTGGGGAGGACACATAGCTCAGCTGCAGAATGGTGACATATTTAGATGCTCTTGAGGGTGAGCTCCTCACTCTTTAGGGCACAGACTCATCTCCAAGTATGTCCCTGCTGTCGGATCCTGTGCAGTTTGCTACCTGCCCCCTAAGGAACCTAAACAGGTGACATCTTTTCATCACACCATTGCGCACTCCAGTTAAAGCACCTATTCTTCGCTGTCATTCCTCTGTGTTGAATTGCATCTGATGGGTTTTAACCAAGTGGTTGATGAATTGTGTGCTAGAATAATTTATATTGTAAATTCCTGCATTTTAACATTGATTTATGGGTTACACGTGCAACGGTTTTAAGTAACCATGCATTTTTTGTGAAATAAATAAATAAATAAATAATAGTCCCTCCTTAGTGACGAGTGGAACGGCGTTCCACTTCCCACTGGTGATTTACTGCACCTTACAAATACCGAGGCTTCAGAGGGGCTGTTGAGTTGCCCATCCCGTGGCTTAAGAGGGGCTGTTGAGTTGCCCATCCCGTGGCTTCAGAGGGGCTGTTGAGTGGCCCATCCCGTGGCTTCAGAGGGGCTGTTGAGTGGCCCATCCCGTGGCTTCAGAGGGGCTGTTGAGTTGCCCATCCTACCTACACTGAGGGGAAATGGGCAGCTTTGACCCTGTGGTTGGTGGTTAATCCTAAGTGACATCATGAGGCTAGACAAGGCTTGCCTCGTTGCCTGGGATTATCATATCGAAGCAAAGGATGCTGGGCTGGGATGCAGGGACGTGATTGAGGCGCTAACTAGATCAGCACCTGTTGGTAAGGTAATTGCCCAGTTTGTCTCTATAGAGAATCTAGACTAAGAAGCAGATGGACTTGACAGTGAACAGCCTACAGCTGAGGCCTTATCTGTCTTAAAGGTACCTTTGGGGTAGACTCATTTTGCTTCAGGTATTTTCATGTTTCAGTAAGAATCTTCCAACTCACTTAATTGTTGGTCTCTTCTCCACTCACTTAATGTTACTAAAATGTGAGCTCCAGGGACCAAGACCCATTGCTGCCTTCACAATTACGGACAAACTTTTTCTGCTTTTGTAAATTTTACTCTGAAACGATAATTGCATTTCTTAAATCTGCGGTACCAGTGATGATCCGCTGCGGAATATAACATTGATTTGTTCTGCTGTTACGACATTGACACAGCCGCTTTCTAATCAGGGAGGTGCATGGAAAGTAATTGTGGTTTTAAATGTTGATCATGAAGTTTCTGATGTATTCTGCATTTCCGATTCATGCATCACTGTTTTTATGGCATTTTGTCACATAAGGTTTTGAGGCACCTGATGCCTGGAGCCCCAGGCTTGAAGATATGGTGCTACGGCTACCTATGCACAGAAAGCCCCATCTCAGATGTCTCTTGCTGAGACCCAGCAGCACGAGCCAGACACTGAGGCATCAACTTAAACCCACATCTACACTACCCCGGGCTATGCAAAATATTAGCATGCACGCTCTGTGTAGCTGCAAATATGGTTTATGCCATCGTATTTTGAGAGAGAGAGAGAGAAATAGAAATAGATATAACTTCTTCAATATCTTTTTTATATTGTATATCTACCTGCCTGCTTGTCTGCCTGTCTTTCTATCTATCTATCTATCTATCTATCTATCTATCTATCTATCTATCTATCTATCTATCTATCTATCTATCTATCTATCTATCTATCTATCTATCTCTGTCTGCTTGTCTGTCTGTATGTTTGCACGACTCTGTTTGCATATCTATCTATCTATCTATCTATCTATCTATCTATCTATCTATCTATCTATCTATCTATCTATCTATCTATCTATCTATCTATCTATCTATCTATCTATCTATCTTTGCACATATCTATCTATCTATCTATCTATCTATCTATCTATCTATCTATCTATCTATCTATCTATCTATCTATCTATCTATCTATCTATCTATCTAGCTATCAGACAGGCATTCAGGCAGTCTATTTATCTATCTATCTATCTATCTATCTATCTATCTATCTATCTATCTATCTATCTATCTATCTATTTATCTTTGCACATATATCTATCTATCTATATATCTATCTAGCTATCTAGCTATCTAGCTATCAGACAGGCATTCAGGCAATCTATCTATCTATCTATCTATCTATCTATCTATCTATCTATCTATCTATCTATCTATCTATCTATCTATCTTTGCACATATATCTATCTATCTATCTATCTATCTATCTATCTATCTATCTATCTATCTATCTATCTATCTATCTATCTATCTATCTATCCATCTTTGCACATATATCTATCTATGTTTGCATATCTATCTATCTATCTATCTATCTATCTATCTATCTATCTATCTATCTATCTATCTATCTATCTATCTATCTATCTATCTGGGATAACTGTGAGGAAGAAGAGCACAGGCATAATAAATAAGTGCAGCTATAAGGAACATCAAAAAAATGTTAGAAACAACATAATTATAAGCAGCTGACGTTGACTGGTGTCAACACGACAGGATAATGAGTGTATACAGCCAGGAAGAGATGTCCAAGTGAAAAAGGAAACAAGAAAAGCTGATGTTTTCTAGGAAATTGCTTATTCCATGACCCAAATACTTCATCGGGTTGCACACTTCAATGCACGTTCACATCCCTGGTGGGTCGCACAGCCGTTCACTGTGGCCTGAAATAAATGGCTCTCCTGCGACAGGAACAAGAGGGCGGTGTGAGGGGCGCGCGACTAATTTATGATGTCTTGAGGTTTGAGTGTAAGTTCAGCCCTCATTCACTCTTCCTCCAGCGTTTACAATCTGTTTATGATTTGTGTTTATTGGGGTCATACCAGACCCCTTCCATCCCAGAGGGGAACACCCCATGTCATGCTCAGCCGCAGTGACAAATAGAGGTGACTCCTACTGACAGCACACGCCAGCATTGGGCCAACGATAATACATATTTCCTAGACTCATCTGACCACATTCACAAAGCCATTTGCATCTCTACGTTCAACTTATACTCGCAACTGGCTGCGAGAACAAGGGACCCACAAAAGGAGAATTTGCAGTTGTCAACCAATTTTCGCGTGGGGGAGGGGTGGGCAGATATGGTTGGCAACATCACAAACTTTTGAGCATGTGATAATTCACAAACTTCAATCAATCAAGCTGTCAATCAATCAATCAGTTGATTTGTACAGCAGAGCTAATCACCCGCAAGGGTTTCCAGGTGCCAGTAGGGTCCGAGGGACTCCATCGAATAGCCAGGTCTTGAGTGCTTTTTGGAATTCCGGTAGGGAATAGGAAGGCCGCAGCCAAAAGGGGGAGGCCATTCCATGACTTCAATGCGGGTTAGAAGGAGTGTCCTCTGCTCGTGCTTCTGTTGATGAGGGAAGTGTAGGCACGCGAGAGGGAGGTAGAGCTTAGTTGTCTGGATGGCTGGTGCAAGTTCAGACGTTGTAGGTCGGTCCTAGGTCATGTAGGGCCTTGTATGTCAGGTCAGCAGCTTGAACTGGCTCCCTTCTGTACCGGGATCCAGAGGAGTTCCTTGATATGTTGGGTACGGGGAGGTCGATGACGAGTCTGACTGCAGCATTCTGAATGGTCTGTAGTCCCTGTAGGAGGGTTTCATCGACCCCTGAGTAGAGAGCTTTGACATTGACCAGTCTGCTGGTGATGAGGGGTTGCGTGACAATGCATCTAGTGTTCGGGGGGACCCACTTGAAGATCTTTCTTAGCATGCGCAGAGTGAAGAAGCAAGCGGGAGAGACTGCATTGATCTGGGACTTCTTGGTAAGCTTGCTGTCAATGATGATGCTGAGGTTTCTGGTGTGGTCCGACAGGGAGGGTGCTGGTCCAAGTTCAGCGGGCCACCAGGAAGCGTTCCAGGGAGTGGTGGTGTCCTACCCATTCTTACCTTAAAAACGGTCAGATATTTACTCCTTTGAAGTGTAGAGGTAAACCCCTTTTCAGTGTGACAACGGGTGGAGCACAATTGCTGGAGATGTACAGGAAGGTGTTTCACAATAACCACAAATATTGCAAATATTGAAAGTCTGTGTTTATACAACGCAACTTTAAATCGCAAAATATTATATCCATTATTATATTCCTTACACATATATTACCTTACTCTGTATTTACGTATCTATTTATTTATTACTTTAGTCCTACTGTACAAGAACAAAAATACTCTCTCGCAAGCTTTACTCTGTCTCCTCATCACTCTATACCACTATCAATCTATCCTCCATCCCCACTCTCTGACTCATCCCAAACCCATTCAACTACTATGATCTCCAAAATAACCCTGCCTAAGCTTTTCCCTCCTCTACCGCTCCTGGCTCACCCCGAACCTCAGTTTACTACCATGATCTCCCAAACAACCCTACTAATTTCTCCCTCACTTATCTCACTTTTGACTCATCCAAAACCCCTTCTACTGCTATGATCTCCCTAACCCCTTTCTACAGACTCTTCCGTCCTCTATTTCTCCTTTACTCATCCCAAGCCTCATCCTCTTATTATAAACTCCCAATTAACACTTCTGGATTCTTCCCTCCTCTATCCCTTATTATTCTAGTCAAACCTTCTAACAAACTCAAATATCCTCTTCTCAAATCAATTCATACTAATACTAGTACTGTACTCATATTTCCCTATACTAATCCACCACTAATCCTTTTGGGTTCTGGAGTAGTGTGCTACTCTCTGAAAGCAATTCGAAGCCTCGTCAGCAGTAGTAAGCGCTATATAAATACTATTACAATTACTATAATAAGGAACAAATATTTTTAGGTGGAGTAAAACAAGTCAGTTGCACCTATACAAAGACATTCAAACTTATCCTAATAGATGGAAACGTACACGCAGTACTTGTGTGCTGTATATGGCTCTAGTCGATTTACTTTCTTTTTAAAGATGATGTGGGGGGTTATGGACTAATGTGAATAACAATATCATGAACAATGCAAGCAATGTCATCAATGATGTTAATTAACATGTCCTAAGTGATGTAATATGTAAGGTCATAAGCAGTGTATGACTAGAACACAAGTTATAGTTAGTTCACTAAATTATAATTGTCAACTTTCTGTGCTTTAAGCAATCTACTTTGAAATTTGAAAAATGCCTCTGCAAAACACATCAGGTGTACTCATCCTTTAACTTTTTAACATGAAGGACTGGTTGTACCCCAGAATTTACTGGTTTGTAAGTGGCACTTGCCTCCAGGGCTTATGCTACGTCTAATCTATGCACCCACACGAGTACATGCAGTACCTCTATGCTGTATACGACTATGGGCCCTTTACTAACAACTTACTTTTATAAAATGATGTCGGGGTTTATGTTGTGATGTCATCAGTTATGTTATTTAACATGTCATGAGTGGTATGTTAGCTGCTCATTTCATATTCACCCCTTGTTAATTTTTAATAATTCTTCTTTGGTTGGGTGCCATGGTCTCACCTGGGACACCTAACAAGTTTAAGCGATGTTGAGGGCTGCAGGGGAAGGTTCATGACCCCCCCCCCCCAACCCTGCCAGCACCCATTCTGGGGCGGCGGAAGCCATCAGTTTTTGTTTTCTTGAGTCCTACAACCTTTCCTGCCCTTGGGGCTTCGGGGGAAGGCCCATAGTCCCCGTGACCCGGCCGGATCCCCATCCAGCTCCCATCCAGGGTGCTGGTGGGAGCCTGTGTGACTAGTTTGCCTCCAGCTGGCTGTGAGCAGGTTTTCTTTTGCTCACACCAGGCTAGAGTAATCTACTATTTTCCTCCCACCCGTCAGGGAGCAGCTTTTCTTTCTGCTCCTGCCATTGGGAGCAAACTACAGTTTCCCAGGGGATTGGGGTCCCCAGGACACTGTTCTTCATAGAGCTCTTGGACCACAGCCTCCCTCCCCCAAAAAATAACATTGGCCTGGAGAACGGGATTCCTGGGGTCTACAATTGGATCAAGAAGGGAAGCCACATGCCTCCTCCCCATAGCAATGGCATCTGCTCCAGGGGATGGAGTCCCTGGGGCCTTCAAATGGCTTGGGAAGTGGGAGCTGAATACCCTCCTCCCCATAATAACACAAATGCGCCAACCCCCTGGGCCCTGGCCCACCCGGGGTGCTTTTATTTAAAAAGGGCAGGACCCTGCACTTTCTAAAAAATTGACTGTGGCTAATCCAAAGATCCACAGTATTGATAAAATAAATAAGGTTTTTGGCCCCAGATGAGGTCCCTCTACTGTCCCCAACAAGGCCAAACAGGTCAGGGTATGTCTACCCTGCTCCTATATGTTTTTTAAATTCCTTTTTCAGGACAGGAGTACCCGAGTCCTGAAATGGCTGACGCAACATCTAAGTTGATGTTGTGCCAGACAATCACATCTTATCTTTTGATCTGTTGGGTCCATGGATCCTCCACTGTAGACCAAGATCTAACTTCCTGCCAAATTTGGTGAGATTCCGTTCAGGAGTTTTGGCTGTATCTGTGTATAAAATTCGGCCCCTCTTGATTGACTACCATGAAACCTTCCAGGCAGGAGCTAAGGTGGATGAGACTGGAAAGTTTAGTGAAGATTCCTCTAATGGCGCCAAAGTTATTAGCAAACCAAAAAAACATTTCCTATGGCAACATGGACATAACTGTGGCTACCCAGTGGCGCCTGCCACTGGGTAATGTAGTGGTATAAAAACTCCTATTTCACAGGAAACTGTGGTATATAGAAACTATTTCACAATTACCTGTCAATCACGGATTTCATCATCATAACAACAGCACCCAAACCACTCTGTGGAGCTGTAACAATGCCAGCTGTACAATGAAAAACAAACCAAATGATGTCTTAAGGTTATCTAAAATGTACAGCAACAAATGGAAATCATGACGGACATTCTGTGTCAGTATTATTCTTATCCATTTGAAATAGAAACAACATTTTGGTGGAATCTGCACGTTTTGCAAATTATGTGGCAAAGTATGTGGTCAATTTTATGGCAAATGCAGTAATTTCATAATTATGTGATAAATGCTGCAGCCACAGAATCATCTAACCCCACTACCAGTCACCACCGCCCGTTGATTTATTATTCATTTATTCAAGAAAGATAAACTAGCCTAAATGTTCTGATAACAATCCATTCCAACTGTTAGCCGCACTTTGAAGAAAAATGCTTTGTCAAACTCACTGCCCCAAAATGAACATATACGACAAAATATACATAAAGGGTCCCATGGTAAAAAGGCCTTATATTACCATCACGGGGTCCAGGCGACATTTACACACCGCCTAGCCTTCAGCCTTGTGGCTTATGATGTCACTAAGGCCTGCTCCCTCATATCAATATTGGACAATAGCTTATTACACAGTCACCCTTCATGTGTGTTGTCTCTCCCTCACCCCCTCTCCTGTTGGATAACTAAACCAGTAGCAAGAGTTATTATGGTGCAATCATTCAACACAAGGTTTTATCAAAGGGGGTAACCAACACCAAGACCCTAGTTCTATGTAACAAAATAAATGTTGACATGCTTTAGCACGGTGCAGTTTCAATCCACTCTTAAAGTCCTATTGTTTAACCTATGCGTTTCATGCTATGTATTCAGGTCTATTGCCTTTGTTGTAACTTTTCATAATAAACAGAACAGATTCTGCATCTGGCATAATTTGTCCCCAGAAAACATTTAGGGCTGCATTCTTCATCATTGGCTTTCTTTACCATAACCGACTTAGCCGTACTGTATAGAGCATAAGCTTTCACACAAGGCAACCATCAGATTTGCAGTAACAAAATTACAAATATCTACGAAATAACAGCTGTCGAAATAATATAAAATCCCTCCTAAGAGAGCCCTATAGCCATTACCACAGTGAAAATCTTCCATGCTTCTGGTTTGTTTGAGTAATTTACCAACACCAAAAGCCTCACCTTCTACAGTAATCTGTGAGATTCATGTAACAAAAGACCTTCCTACAGTCTTTAGCACAGTGTAATTCACATTTCAACACATGCTTATCACAATAAGTAAACCAGGTTTACTAGGTTAATTCCTTAACCACCACAGGTCTACTTAATTGAGCATAAGGTGGCAACGAAGCATGGCCGAAATTTAAATTATGCAGACGTAATTCATATATTTTTGGAATTTTCACATTTTGCTTGTTATTTGAAATTCCAAAAACAATACCATTATACCCACATTGGGTAATTACATGCCTTTAGCGGTAAATGGGAACAACAGAACCTGAGCAGCTGTTGTTTACATTGCTTTTGATTTTCATACAATTGTTTTGCGCAAAATGCATCCTTGTGTCAAAAATGAATGCAAGAATGCATTTTGCGCCATAATGACAGATTTTAATTTTGGGTAATTATGAGTAATTTTTCCACAATTTTGCATAACTACACAGAAAAAAATTACACAAATTTCACACACCCCTACTGGCAACCATCAGGCTTACAGTTATAAAATTACAAATATGCAAGGAATTACAGTTGCCAAAACAATATGCAATCCCTCTCAAAAGGTCCTAGCAAGGATTATCACAATGAAAATCTTCTGCTCTCAGAGATTGTCAGCAAGGGCGATCAACACAAAACCATTGTTCTTCTAAAATAATGTGTGAGATTACATGTAACATAATTCCTGTCTTCACCCTGTCACACAGTGCAATAGCAATCCATCGTAAAGAGGCGTATTGGTTTAACAAATACTTTTCATAATACCTACTGCCTTTGTCATAACATTTCCTAATAAAAGATCAGACCAATAGCACTGGACATAACATCCCAGTGAACCAATCCCCCCTATTGCATTTGTCGTCTTTTTCACCATAACCAACTGCGGTCTTCTGTATTGAGCATAATCATTCCCACAAGGCAACCATCAGGCACACAGTCATAAATTACAAAATATATATAAAGATTACATTTGGCCAAACAGAATTTTACTTCACCAAAGAGGGTTTATCAAGGATTAAGGCGGTTCAAGTTTTCTGTCCCCATGGTTTCTTAGACGGGGTAATTAATACCAAAACCCTTGCCGACTACAGTAATTTATGATATTCCGTATAACAGAATACTTCTCTCTCTATAAGCTTTAATACGACGTATTAGAACATTGGAATGCTGGAGGCTCCATTGAAAACAATGGAGTGCTGCGGGCTTTTACTGGCCGGTAAAAGCCCGCAGCGCCAACATTCCAATGTTCGCTTTGTTCACAGCAACAGCTGTGAACAAAGCCTCACGGAGCCCGAGGGGATTCAAATCCCCTCGGGCTCCGTGAACATTTTTTTTTTAATGGAACATTCTGCCCTGTGTGGCAGAATGTTCTAATAGCCTTAGAACCCGCCGTAGCGGGTAACTCGCCTTCGGCTCGGGCATTTAACGCGGGGAGCGGGCCTTTAATAGCCGGTAGAGCCCGCTACGGCGGGTTCTAAGGCTATAATAGAAACCCACACTTAAATGCCTATTGGCGAACACGTATGCTTCTCACAATGATTATGTCAGGCCTACTGCCTGTATTTTAACATTTATAATAAACAGACAAGCCTGGTGCCCTGATCGATGGGTTGCCACCATGCAGCCGGCAATCCTGCTGCATTGAGCGTAACCTTTCTCCCACGACAAAAAGTGCAATACGAGCACTCTTTTGCAGTAGAAGCACACAGCTTCAGCCCAATCAAATGCTGGAAACACATGGATATCAACATGTGGGTGGAGCCAAAGCCCCTTTCTCACTGGTACTTCTGAAGCTCTATTTTATCACATAAAGTCAGGTGGGCGCGACACTGTCTAGCCACAATTGACAAGTAAATCTTTATACTGAGCCATGCCTTCAAAGCACAGTCACTAATAGGAACTGATTAGAACAGCTTTGAAATTACTTTGGAATTTTGAAGTAACTCAGGTAAATAACTTACCTTGCTCTCACACATTCTAGCCACCACCTTCCATCACCAGACCATTTGTCACCACCCCGTCCTTACTGTAACACCTTTGACCGACATGATGGCAGTGCTAAACATCTTGAGACAACTCATTGTGTAGTGTGCACCAAACAAACGACACACAAAAAAATAAAAATGTAAAAACAACCCAAGACTAATCGATGATAATGCTTTTTTGTTGAATCTTAAAAAGTCTATAATGGCCTTCCCAGAAGCCCACAGCCCTCAGTACCAGACTAGACTGCATGAAGTGGCTCATATTTTCGACAACAAACTTTATGAAGTTTTTTAACCCCTAGAAAATGATTCAGTTAGAATAGCCGGTGGAAAATTTCTAAAAATAAAATAAAATTTTTAGTTGAAAAATGTATGTGCACACAAATGTGTTAAACACTGCGATTTTCATAAAGTGCAAAGTTTGCACATGAAATCTAAATGTTGCAATCACCTAAACCATAACATCGAGCGACCAGATTCTCACAGCTAACTCTTATCTTCTAGGTGCTACACTGGCTCTGACTAAAAGTGAAGTGGTCTTATAAACTCCCATGCAACTGCCACAGGCACCTGTTTAAGCACTAGTCCCCCTCAACCTTCCGTTACAAGGTACGCAGAGGCTGGGATACTGCCAATCAGATGCCAGTGCTCACCTGGAACAGAGGGGCGGTAATGGAATGAGGATGGAGTTTGTTACCTGTGGTTTGGTGGTAGTCCCCATCACTCTCATGCATGGGTTACCTGTGCAGGAATACCCAGCATTCTCCTTTAGTCATGGGGTACTTGTCCCACCCTAGATAGGGCGATTGTAAGGCTTGTACGGCACGGGGCTAGGGAGGGATCCTGGAGAAGGCCCATAGTCCCAGGAGGTGTTTGAAACATGTTGGTCCTGTCACTAATGGCCACTAGGGAGAATAGGTGTTTCCAATTCACATCAATACCCAGGAGCCCTGGTGGGAGTAAGGTGTGGGGACGGGTAAGGGATTAGTTTTGAGCAGAACAGGCACCTCCGTCCAGCTCTATTTGAGACTACATGTCTCTGGGGCAAAACTGTCTTTCGAACAACAAAATATATTTAAAAAAAATCTCCAGACATAAATGCAAAAGCCCAGGGATAGAGAACCCTGCAGTGGAAGAAATAGCAAATCCCAGACTATCTCTTTGAAAATAAAAATGCTGAGGTCCAATAGCAAACATCAAAGCCCAAATTATAGAAAGAGCACTCAATTCAAAATCTCTTTCCCTGGCTCAGGCAGGGCTGAGAGCAGCACAATTGTTTCTGGTGCCTCATATGCTTCTCCTGTGTGATGGACATGGACGTTTTAAGGTGGGGCAAAGTGGGCAATTGCCCAGTGCCCCCAGCCTCCAGGAGGGTCTGCTGTAAAGCAACTGTGCATAAATATTACGTTTTTAATTTGACAGTGAGGCATGCCTGATCTCCCTTACCTTAACTCTGCTTTCCCTGGCAAAATAAAATATTCTTCCTGGCTCTCTCGTTCAGTCTGCTCACACTTTTACGTGACCCCTTTCTTTACCTCTTTCGCTAACCCCCTTCTACCTGTCGCTCACGCTTAGAGTACTCAGGGCCTGATTTATACTGTTTTAGCGCTGCATTTGCGTAACTTTTTGACGCAAAAGAGGTGCAAACTTGCGAAATATAATTGAATTTTGTACGTTTGTGCCGCTTTTGCGTCAAAAAATGACGCAAATGCGGCGCAAAAAAAGTATAAATATGGGCCTTTGAGCTTCAGTATTTTTACCTCCTCTCTCCTCTACCGATCTCTTTCTCTTCTACTCTCACTCTTGTTTCCATCCTCTCCGTAACTTCCTCCATCCACTCTAAATCTCTCAATCACAGCTCTGTCTTTCCCTTTGCTTTCTAATTCCCTCTCTATCTTTCTGTACCTTGACTGTCTCTACCCCCTCGCACTTCTTGTGCATAAGCATTATGGGCCTGATCCAGAAACTGCATTTTGTTGTACATAAAGTAGTACTACAGTTGTACTATTAACCTAGCACAACATGCAATTCACAAACCTACGATTGGAAGTCTCCACCCCCATCTCTAATGCCTTTTTGATTGGGAGATGCTCTCACATGCAAGTTTACTCCCTAGCAGTAAATGTGGGTGGGACCGGGGGAGAGGTTGAAAAATGCGGAATACTTACTACTAAACGGGAGGGGGTTAGGAGGGAGAAAGGAGGGGTTTATGGAAAGACGGCAACAAACAAAATAGCAAAACCATTACTATTTGCAAATTGCACTTCTAAAGTTACTACAGCTAAAAAGAATCCAAAACAGTAGTAGATGTAATGCAGCTCAGACATGAACTAAGTCCAGCACCACACATGACCAGCCCCTCGTACTGCAAGACCTTCTCTTAGAAATAATGGAGGCATGGACTTAAATGCAATCCCATAGAAAATAATGTTGAAATAAATACATTTATTTTGACTTATTTATATTTAAATTTACTTTAATTTTAAAAAGTAAACATAAATAGAAAAATAAATATAATTATATAATAAATATTTTAATAACTTTTTTAATGTAAAAATAAATGTAACTAGTTTTTTTTAAATAACTTCATTAATTTATGCAGTTAAATTAATTTCGTACATACGTTTTAACACATTATACATAAATATAAACATTTTAATTTAGGTGGGATTTTTATAAATAAATTGTTCAAGATCATTTTAATTCAATTTAATATATTTCTATTAATTAAATATGCAGTCAAAAATCAATTGAATGTACAATTCAACATTGTTAACAGTGCCATTGCCTTTTTTTATTTTTCCTTCATTTAAATGAAATACATAACATTAATTTACAATAACATAAAAATATTTGTAATCATTTTTTTAAAGTTTGATAAACTTTTAAAAAGTTCCCATTACTTTACCATATGGAGGTCTCTGGCCCGGAGGAGAAGCACTTCACTATTGTGTGTTTACAGTCATAAATTTGGCTCCATCCCATGTTGTAGGAAGTGGAGACATGCAAATCTACACTTTTTAGCAAATATACATTTGGATATGGTGCACAGCCAAAAGTAATACATCTACTACAAGAAGTAAGAGTAAATAAACATGTGTACATTTACCTGCATGTTACTGTACTTTTTTTTAATAGACCTCTATATGTGTGTCTCTCTCAGCTCCCTCTCTACCTCATGTCTCTCTCTTCACCTTACCTTTCACCATCCCAACTGCTATCTCACCTGTCCAATTCTCTATCCCTCTCATTCTACCTCTGCTCCCTCTAGTGTACCTCTCGCACTGTATTATTCCTTTCTTGCTGTCGCTGTTGCTACCTATTTTCATTATCATTGCCTCCTGCTTCTGTATCTCCCCCTCTTTCTCTATTGTTTCTCTGTTCCTCCTCAATTTCAAATCAACCTCTCTTCCACCGCTTTTTCTACCTCTCACTCTTCACACAACTCTGTACCTCGCCTCTGTCTCTTCACGCAACTCTCTACCTCGCCTCTGTCTCTTCACGCATCTCTCTATCTCACCTCTGTCTCTTCATGCATCTCTCTACCTCGCTTCTGTCTCTTCACGCATCTCTCTACCTCGCCTCTGTCTCTTCACGCATCTCTCTACCTCGCCTCTGTCTCTTCACGCATCTCTCTACCTCGCCTCTGTCTCTTCACGCATCTCTCTATCTCACCTCTGTCTTCCTTTCTGTCTGCCTCATACTCACTCCTACTTCTCTCTGCATTTCCTTCTGTATTTCATCTCACTCTCTGTACTTCCCTTCACCCCCTACATCTCTTTCTTTTTACATCTCTCTACCACTCTCTCCCTACCTCTGTTTACATAACAACTCCACCCACCCTCTCTGTTTTTACCTCTGCATCACCTCATTGTCTCTGTATTGTCTGTCGCTGTTTCAACTCTTTTCTTTCTGTACCTCACCTCTTCTCTCTTGTTCTCTCTCTCTGCCTACTCTTGTAACCTATCCCGTCTTTCAATAACTTCTGAGTTGGCCCGTCTTCCCACCTCAACACTTTCTCTAGCTTGCATCTCTCTATACTTTTCAAGCAAGCTCACCTCTTTACTTTTCTGATTCCACCTCACCTCTCTTTCTACCTTACCTCTCTCTCTCTTCTTCACCCCTCAGTCCACGTCAGCATTCTCCCGCTCTCTAAATTTCCTTGCTTTTCTCCCTAAGGGCCTGATGACGACCTTGCTGTATGGGATACTCCATCACAAACATGATGTATATCCCGTCTGCTGTATTACAAGTTCCAATATTTCCTATGGGACTTGTAAAACGGCAGGTGGGATATCCGTCACATTTGTGATGAGGATTGCATCTTACAAGGTCGTAATCAGGCCCTAACTCTCTCTACCTCACGCTATAGACCTCCTTTTTCTACTGTCTTTTATCTTTCTTTCTAGCTACCCCCTATCTTCTTCTCTTTACATTATGGGGGTCATTCTGACTCCCGCCGGGCGCGGTCACCGCGCGCCCGGCGGGAGCCGCCAAAATACCATACCGCGGTCGGAAGACCGCGGTGGGTATTTTGAGGTTTCCCCTGGGCTGGCGGGCGGCCTCCAAAAGGCCGCCCGCCAGCCCAGGGGAAACCGTCCTTCCCACGATGAAGCCGGCTCGTAATCGAGCCGGCGGAGTGGGAAGGTGCGACGGGTGCTGTTGCACCCGTCGCGTATTTCACTGTCTGCCAAGCAGACAGTGAAATACTCGTAGGGGCCCTCTTACGGGGGCCCCTGCAGTGCCCATGCCAGTGGCATGGGCACTGCAGGGGCCCCCAGGGGCCCCGCGACCCCCCCTACCGCCATCCGGTTCCCGGCGGGCGGACCGCCGGGAACTGGATGGCGGTAGGGGGGGTCGGAATCCCCTCGGCGGCGCAGCTAGCTGCGCCGCCTTGGAGGATTCAAACGGGCGGCGGTACACTGGCGGGAGACCGCCAGTGTTGCCGGTCTGACCGCGGCTTTACCGCCGCGGTCAGAATGCCCTGCGGGGCACCGCCGGCCTGTCGGCGGTGCTCCCGCCGACCCTGGCCCCGGCGGTCTAAGACCGCCGGGGTCAGAATGACCCCCTATGTCTCTCCCTACCACCTATCTCTCGACCTCATCTCTGTCTCTACCCCGTTTGTCTCTACCTCACGTCTTTCACTATACCACTTTACTCATTACTTCTCTGTCCTCCTGTTTTAAGCTCTTTCCATCCTCAGAGTCGGAGGTTACTGTCTAGACATAGTAGAAAAAAAAGCTGGAGGGAGAGGCAGAGGAACATTATTAAGGAGAAAGTTCTATCAAGTTTCACCTGAGGAATGGTGAAGATTCCGGAAGCTTTGATTTTCAAAGAAGGGCTATGGTGAATCGGGATTTAGGGCCTGATTTAGAGTGTGGCAGAAGGGCTCCTCTGTCACAAGGGGGACGGATATCCCGTCCGCCGAAATATAAATCTGTTGTGACGGAGTAACACATCTGATAAACTCTAAATCAGGCCCTTAGTTGTGAGTTTTAATATCCAGCAATTAGAGGTACAATTCCAGGCGCTATAGGCTTATGTCTTATTTTAATTTTTAATTGTATTCACTTGACCACTAAACACTCATCAAGTCACCTCCAAGATTTCAGTCCTGTAAGTGGAGGGAGAGAGACGTCAGACACTGAATTCTGCATAGAACATTACACATCAAAAAAAGGTAGATCGAAGCACAAAAAGAAATGGCTTTATCAATACTTGTTCAAGCTTTCATTTGGTTCTATTTCTCTTTTTGATGCCGCGCAGCATGAACATTGAGCTGTTTTTGCTTTTAAAGACTAATTAATTGACTGTTGTATGACATCCAAAGGGGAAGAAGTGAGCTAGCTGAAAATGGGTAAAACTCTCAAAGTTTTTCTGAGCAGGGGGCCCCAAAATGTATTGTGCCCCAGCCCCAAAAAGATGGTTCAGATCACAGGTGTCAACCCAGCCACTTGTTGACAGACAAGCTGAAGATACTCTACGGAATAATGAAAACATCTTTCTTTCCCTTGCCTGCCTCCTCCTTCCAGGCCTCAGTGTGCAGCTACCTCTGGGGTGGAGGGCCAGCCTGTTGGTGCTTGTGTGTGAAGTGGCCACCACAAACTCTGAGGGGTGTTTATGTTATGTTACGTTATGAGGATTTGTAGCATGTGCTTATCACCCGAGGGGTATCCAGGCACTGGAGTAGATGAATAGGTCAATCAGGCTCCCAGATGAGTAGCCGAGTCTTCCGTTTCTTGCAGAATTTGAGAAGGGCTGGGAAGGGGTGATGTTGTGTGGAAGGTAGTTCCAGGATTTGGCAGTGCTGTAGGAAAAGGAGGATCCTGACCAGCTCCAGTGGATGGGGGGTACTCCCATGAGGTGGAGTGAGGCTGAGCACAGTTGCCTGGTGGGCTGGTGAAAGTTGAGGCTGTGGGTGAGGTAGATAGGTCCGACATTGTGAAGGGCTTTGTATGCATGAGTGAGCAGTTTGAATTGGCATCGCTTCTCAATTGGAAGCTAGTGTAGCTCTCTGAGGTTGGGGGGCGATATATGTGGGTGCGGGGGATGAGTCTGGCGGTGGCATTCTGGGTGGTCTGGAGTCTTTCTATGAGTTGACTCAAGATACCAGTGTGGAATGGGTTGCCTTAGTGTAGTCTGCTGGTGATGAGGAACTGGGTGGCTGTGCATCTGGTGTCAGTAAGGAGCCAATGGAATATTCTGTGAAGCATACACAGTATGAAGAAGCAGGAGAAGGTGATTGTGTTTACTTGTTTGGCCAGTGTGAGTCTGTCATCCACAATGATGCTGATGTTTTTGGCATGGTCTGTGGGGGTGGGCATGGGTCCCATGTTGGGTGGCCACCAGAAGGAGTCTCATGGAGAGCTCTTGTTCCCGAAGATCAGGACTTCATTTGTATTTGTATTTTATCCAGTTTGCTACGTTAGACATGCAGGTGTTGAAGTTCGCCCCTGGTGTGCGGTTGTTGTCTGTGAGGGAAAGGATGGGCTTGGTGTCGTCTGCGGAGCATGCAATGTTGGTTCTGTGGGATCTTATGACGTAGATGAGTGGCGGCTTGTAGATGTTAGAGAGGAAAGGGCACAGCGGTTATCCTTGAGCGATTCTGCAGATTAGGTTCTTTGGATAGGAGGTGTGGAGCAGGAGCCTGATTTGCTGGATCCTGTCAGAGCGAAAGGGGGCCAGCCAGATCAGGGCGGGACCATGTTGTGCAAGACAGTGTCGAAGGCTATGGAGAGGTCAAATTGTGTGAGTGTGGAGGTTTCTCCTTTGTCCATAATGGTGCAGAAGTAGCCAGTTGCCGCAATGAGAGCGGTTTCAGAGCTGTGGTTTTTGTGGATGTGGACTCAGGACTGTGACATGTCTACTAGGTGGTGTTGTTAGAGATGTTTGGCAAGTTATTTGTTGATAGCTTTCTCCGTGACTTTGGATGGTGATTTCTGTGTGTTTCCAGTTGTCCGGTAAGGTTGCACTTTGGATGGAGGTGTTGATGATGGTGGTGAGGTGGGAGCTGATCAGAGATCCTCCTAGGTTGAAGATATGGTGGGAGCAGGGGTCAGTGGGGGCCCTGGAGTGGACTGTTCTCATGATTTCAGTGGTATCTTCTGGTATGAGGGGTTTGCAGTTTCTGATCTGGTTGTCCGATTTGGTGATGGTGGGCAGCTGGTTGATGAGTTCTTGTGTCTTGTGTTGGAGGTCGAAGTTGCTGTAGATGTTGAGGATTTTGTTGTGGAAGAATTTGGAGAAGCTGTTGCAGAGCTCTTGTGAAGGGGGGATGGAGTTGGTGACGGCTGTTGTGTTGGAGAACTCTTAGATGATGCTGAGAAGCTGTTTGCAGTTGTTGGAGCTGTTTTCCAGTCTGAGAGCTAGGGCTGTTATTCTTGTGTCATTGACTTGGGTGTGGTATTTCCTGAGCATGGACTTGCAAGTGTTTCTTGCAGTGGTGTCCCAACTGGTTTTCCATTTTCTCTCCAGCTGTTTACATCGTTGTTTGGAGTTACTGAGGTCTTCTGTTTACCAGCTGGCTTGTGTGTTGGTTCTTGAGTGTCTGACGTTCTCTGCTCCAGGTAGTGCACTGGTAGTGATCCAGTTCTTGAAGGCTTTGATGTCAGCATGCAGGTCACTGATGAGGTATGGTTGGTGGGCTGTGAGGGTGTTGGTCCAGTCTGCGTCCTTCACCTTGTTCCAGCTGTGCCTGAGGCTGTAGGTAGTCTTGGCAGAGGGGGGTTGGGTTGTATTGCTGAAGAAGTGGATGATGGAGTGGTCTGTCCAGGTGGCTGAACTTGCCGTTGTTGCTGGCTGTGAAAATGGGGTTGAGGGTGTGTCCTGTGTTGTGGGTGTGCCCTGGATGATCTGGGTGAGTCCTAGGATCTTTAGGCTCTTAAGTAGGGCCATGGAGTTGGGGTCTTTGGGGTCATTGAGATGGAATTTGAGGTCTCCAAGTAAGATGAATTTGTTTGAGCTGATGGCGACTGGGTCGATGAAGTTTGTGAGGAGACTGCTGAAGGTGGTGTGTGGTCTCAGTGGTCAGTAAGCTAGGGTGCCCTTGATGGAGGTGTGGTTGCCAGTCTGAAGTCAGAAGTGCATGTGTTCCTTGAGGGTTGTATCCTCGTCGGTGGAGGTGGTGCAGGTGTTTGGAGTCCTTGTGTATGATGGCAAGTCTTCCTCCTGGTTTATTTGGTCTGTCCTGGAAAGAGATATTTGTGGAATTGGTGTGGTGATGGTGGGTGTCGATGTGGGGTTTAGCCGGGTCTCTCTTAGGAAGAAGATGTCTAGGTAGTGCATCTCGATGTTGTTCCAGATCTTGGTGGCATGTTTGATGAGAGATCTGGTGTTGAGGAGCATGCATGCCAGATGGGGTGAGGCAAATGTGGTGAGTGTGAAGTGTGTGTTGGTGCAGGTGAAGTCTCAGTGAGTGTTTGAGAAAGGCCCTTTTGTGGAGTGAGGTAAAGCTCAAAAGCAGCTGATGTGGTGGCAATTGGTGTTGAGTGCATGCAGGCGGTAGGCTGTGTAGTGGTGGCATTTGATCAGACCAAGGTCATTGGCGCTGAGCGCAGTTCAGGTGCAGACGGACACAGACAGGCTTGCCTTTGGCACACCAGCGCAATCATGCAGCAGCCACCATTAAGTACGTCCTGGATGAGGGGAGCATGAGGGGATGGAGGGTGGGGCTAGGGAAGAGCGGGACACAGGAGGCGGGAGAAGGCATGCAGCGGATATGCAGTTAAGAAGTGGGGAGAAGCAGGCGGAGGGAAAGAACAGGAGGCAGGAAGCAGGAAGCAGGAAACCACAGGAGTTACAGGTTTGAAGAAAAAGTGGGCACAAGATAGATGGGCAAAAAGAGGCACAAAAACAGTGGAGAGTGGAAAAAGGAGCACACAGGCATAAAGAGAGAGAGTGGTGAGTGGAAAGCGGGCACAATCAGAGAGAATGGAGAGTGGAAAATGGACACAAAGAGACACCAAGAGAGAGAGGCAAAAGTGGAAAACTGAAACAGAGAGAGAAAAGGACAGAAAATAAGGGTGAGAGGAAGGAGCAGAGAGTGAGAGAGAAGAAGGAGCCCAAGAACGATGCGGGGCCTTGAGGCAGCGAGGCCAGGACCGAAAGGGCCTTAGACTGGTCAGACGACCAGTTATGTTAAGTGGGAGCTGAGTCCTGGGCACCAGCCTGTTTGTGTGTCAAGACAATGCCACAGACCCCTGTGTGCAGCCACCTCTGGGGTGCAGATTCCATTGGTGTGTGACGAGGCCACCACAGACCTCTGTGTGCAGCCTCCTCTGGGGTGCAGATCCCATCTGTTGGTGTGTGACGAGGCCACCACAGACCCCTGTGTGCAGCCTCCTCTGGGGTGCAGATTCCGTCTGTTGGTGTGTGACGAGGCCACCACAGACCTCTGTGTGCAGCAACCTCTGGGGTGCAGATTCCGTCTGTTGGTGTGTGACGAGGCCACCACAGCCCCCTGTGTGCAGCAACCTCTGGTGTACATGTGTCATATCAGTGGCACCCTTAAGTATGTCGTTAGGAGTCATAAGCTTAGAAGTGCTTAAGGTGTCAGAGCAATGCACTTCCGCCTGCCTGGACACTGCAGCATTCCTTGATCAAGCTGAATGCGAGTGAGTAGGTGTTGTCCTCACAATGCAGGTGAGAAGTACCAGTGTAAAACTTGGCGCTTCTCATCCCCGGTGTGAAAAGTCCTCCTCGCAAGGTGTCAGGAGCCAGAGATGTGTATAATAATCCATGCCAGGCCTGTGAACATAAACATGGCCAAGACTGCCTGTGTTTTTCTAAATGTGCACTAATTAAACTTGCATTCACATATTGCTACACGCCAAAGGACAGCTTTCTTGCTGTCACCATAATACAAACCAAGTAATGTGAGAAAACAGTAGGCCTGTGAGTAATTTCAATTATGCTGGAGTAATCAGAATAATTTCAGAATGTCTGCATTACTCTTTGAGGCAGAACTACAAATAATAATATGGTTACAGCTGTAATTAAGAGTAATTTGGGGGAAACCTCCTACTGCTAGAGTACATTTAGCGAGCATGAGTGGCCGCTCGTGTTTCTTTTTAGGTTCTCTTGCATTTTGCACTAAAGCTAGCACTAAATGCCAGGAGAACGTCTGGGTAAATCCTACCCCACGCACACATTTAGCAACCTCACGCGGCTGCTCCCGTTACTATTCATGTTCCGCTGCAATGCATTTCATTCTATTTCGTAGCACAAAGCACATCCTCATGTCCATTTTGGATGAGAAAGGGCATTTTTGCACTAAGAAAATAGTGTTAAATGCAGAATCACTCTTCTTATGTAATGCTGCATAATCTTGTGGAATTTGTAGATAATTCTGCATGATTACACTGTACAAATTACACGAGTTATGCCCACTTCTAGAAGGAACCTCTACAACATAGTCTACAGATTACACTTAGTTTGGAAAGCAAATAACAATTCTGATAAAGTGCACACCGTCAATTCAGCATGAGGTTGTCACACTGACTGGTATTCAACCACTTTGGGTAAATAACTGTTTGCAACATCTGCACAGAAAATAGAGCTCGGCATAAACTATACAAGAGATAAGTGCAATATAATAATAATACCATACAGCTTGCGGGTGCGCTGTGTAATAGTCTATTTATTATCACTGTTGAGGGCTGTGAGAGTCATCTTGGCCCACCAGACAATTCACTGGTGAATCATGACCACTCTCGTAACACTTGGTGTATCTAGAGATATAGGGGGTCATTACGACCTCGGCAGTCTTTTTGCAAGACCGCCGAGGGACCGCCGTGCGGAAGACCGCCTGTGCAGGGGAAGTGGAGGTTGCTCCATCTCCACCGCCACGCCAACAGAACACCGCCCAGCGAATCACATCCTGTGATTCGCCGTGGCGGTGTTCTGTTGGCGGTGTGGTGTCGGCGGAGCTGCCCCCACGGCTCCCGTCCCCTCCCGGAGGATCGACGGACCAGGTAAGTCGATCGTCCGTTAGGGGAGCGGGGGGGAGGTGTTGTGTGTTGTGTGCGTGCATGGGGGTGTGCGTCTGTGTATGTAGAGGGGGTGTGTGAGTGCGTGTATGCTTGCGGGGTGTTGTGTGTATGGGAATGAGTGTGTGTATGGCTGTGGGTATGTCTGGATGGATGTGTGCGTGTATGTTTGTATGTGGGTGTGCGTGTCTGACTGTGTGTGTGGATGTAGGCATGTATGTCGGGTGTGTGCGTGTGTGTGTTGGTGGTGCCTGCATGCGTGTCGGGTGTGTGTGAGTAATGTTATGTTGGGGGTCGGGTGGGGAGGGGGGCCCTGCCACCTTTGGGGGGTGGCAGGGGTGGTGGGGGGTGTAGGGGAGGGAGTCGGGGTGTGGATGGGGGGTGGTTGAAACCGCTGGAAATCCACAGCGGTAAGCCAGGTCCAAATACCGCCGGCGGTATACTGACGGCCGCCGGGCTGGAGACCCAGGTCTCCAGCCCGGCGGGCGGGACGGAGAAAAGGCAGTTGACCATGGCGGTAACCGCCATGGTCATAATACACAAAGGTAAGACGGCCAGCCTGTTGGCGGTCTTACCGCCGGTTCTCCGCTATCCGCCAGGGTTGTAATGACCCCCATAATGTTTTTTGAAAGTTTTTCAACTGGGGTGTCCAGCCTTGTGGTGCGTGGCTGTGTTCAGTGGTTGGTTGATCTTTGAAGGCGGATGTCCCTTTCATGTCCAAACATTCTGTGTTCAATCAGTGAAATCCTACCTGAAGAAACTGGTCCTAAAAAATCGTTAGTTTCAAACCATTTATGGCAATATAACCAGTGATGTAACAATAGCCCCGTAGCCCACGCGGTGGGGAAGGTGGGGCGTCCCGCTCTGTGCGGGAGCAGCAGGCCCCCAACCTAAGAGCTCCTGATGGGACCGGAGCATGGGGGTCGCCCTCCATATATTTTGCAGGGAGGACCCCTCAAGTTTTGTTACGGCGCTGAATATGACTGACTTTCACCGGGATGACAAAACTAACCCGCGAAACCTCTTCTGGGAGAAAAATTATTTTCTTCAGGTTTTTCTACCCTGTTTTTAAAGGGATGATCCTTGTCACTGCTACCTCACACTCCCCAGCCCCCCCACCCACCTTTATCTTTTTATTAATCTCTTTTTAAAGGGGCAGTTCTCTTCCCTTAACCCCAGTGGTGTTGGAACATTTGCCAGGTGGGGGTGCTGCCATCACTGAACTCACTGGAATTGTGAAAAATCAAAGTGTCACACAAAGAACAGGTGTGGCATATGATCCACTCCCATTCAGCAGGAGAGTGGAAGAGTGTGGTGTGGGGCTAGTGGTGCATTTCGGAGCACACTGCCACAAAAGATTACAAAAGCATAAGTGGGAGCACATTGCCATTTACAGACAGCACTTTTTCCATTGAAATGGCAACCAAATTTGCACAGACATGCAGTTTTACTGCTGAATCTATACAGTGTGCATAAGATAAAATGTGAAAATTGGGTTTCAGGAAATATGTATTATGTGCACATTACCAAGTAAAGTGTGTTGATGTCTTTTCATCCTAATCCTATTAAAATTGTTGTTTTCATCACATTTCAGATTTATAGGAAAAAGGGCTTCATTTGTGCTTTCCTAACTGCTGATATATTTTAAAATGTGTGTACAGTTAATTTACATGTACTTAAATGCTATTGTACATCAGGGGAAAAAATTACACCCTACAGCCTTTCCTTTCACACTCCCTGTATCCCAGCAAGATTTTCAAATAGTTCACTTTACAAAATCCTGTAACTTTACAACCAGAGAAACAAATGTAAACACCATGCTCCATGTTAAAAGAATAAGCAGCAATCTGTCAAAAGACATAGCCTGACATTTGATCTCTGTCTTTGAAAGCATAGAAAATATGAGAAGAATGAAGCAAAATCTAAAGGTGTCTTTATTGCTCATTTACATTCTGAACCCCAGCATGGTTATTTTGGGGGTGCTGCAGTACCCCCACACCCCTGCATCTAGCACCTATAGTTATACCCTAACATTTTCACCCTCCTCTTTGCCTTTAAACCCTCTAAAGCCCGTCCACATCCCTTTACCCCCTTTCCCTCCCAAGGGCACTGTGTTTTTTTTCCAAAGCTCTCCTAGTCAGTGGCCTAACACAAAATGATGGGGCACCCCTGCAGAATAGAAGGAGGTGCCCCATAGTCTCTCAATCTCACAGATATTGACCTTTGGCTGAATAGGGGCCCCCTGCATGGTTGAGGGGCTGCAGGGGCTTGCGTTACATCCCTGCCCCATCAAAATACCCCTGATTACATCTAAACCACACACTCTCAATTTCCACCCACTAACTTACTTTTTTATTTTCTCTTCGATGTTCTCAGCCACTACTAGGTCTCTTTAGACATTAAACATAATACAGCAGCCTGTTTTGTGCTTTATTTAATAAACATTAATTCTTACCATTCTTATTGTAATAGAAATTGTAGAAAGGGTTTTTTTCAGACAGGAATTTAATCCTGTGGTAGGCACACAAAATCATTGCCTCAAGAGGGGAGGGAGCACACTGCCCCTCACCCCAGCACAGTGCCTGTGAAGTGGCACAGTGACCTATGAAGACATGGGCAGCATACCAGCAACCCCAGGTGGCTTTTCTCTGCTGTTTACTACTTCTGCTCTCTACTGATAGAGGGCTAAACCCAGAAACACGTGTCTAGTGATAACAGCACTACCTGCACCAACTTTGAAGTAAGCATACTTCGTTTACCAGGATGCAATGGGATGAACTGTGCTAGGATGAGAAGCAGTGTGCCCCATCCCCCCTTTTGTTTAAAAGGCTCCCTTGAGCCAATGAGCTAACAAGCTTACCTGGGATGCACCTGGTGCCTGTGGAGTGTTAGTGGCCTGTGAAGATGTGGGCAGAGTACCAGCAACCCCAGATGACTTTACTCTGCTATGTACTACTTCTGCTATGTACTGATGAAGGGCTATTTCCAGAAAGACGTGTCTGGAGATAACAGCACTACCTGCTACAACTTTGGTGAAAAACGTCAGCAACTTTGAAGTAAGCGTACTGCATTTACCAGGATGCAATAGGATGAACTGTGCTGGGATAAAAGGCAGTGTGCTCCCTTGTATACAAAATAATTGTGTTTTCTTGAAAACGTTATTGTGTCACTGTGACCTTTCTCCAAAATTACTTTCTTCAGTATGATTTTTCGCCAGGCTGACATTATTCATTTTGGGATTGTTGCCATAATGATGGCATGCCAAACGTCATACCAGAGGGCACAGCAATCAGATGGTGAGAAGTAAAGATAGTCAGAAAATCAGACCCAGTCCCCTCCAGAGGATGAGGGAGTGTCCTCTTGCAAACCTGTTAACACCCAAAGAATTGTTTGAACAGAATGTTTTGGAGGTCCTTCCTGATCAATGAGCATCTCTTGAGACCTCTGGGAGAAGCTGAAGTTGTTATGTATGATGTGCTCCAACAAACTCAATCAATCAATCAATCAGGAATTTGTAAAGTGCACTACTCACCCGTGAAGGTCTCAAGGCGCTGAGGAGTGGTGATAATAACAGTGATAAATTGTTTTCCTGGAGTTGTGGCTATCACAGATTTACTGTCTGATATCACTCTAAAGAACAGGTGTTACAATATCTCTGTTAAATGGTTCTTAATGTATCGACCTGAAAAGGATGAAGGGCTGAGTCAGCCCTGCAGAGATTTGACCCTTTGATCTGCAAGTGACAAACATACGTCAGTGGTGATTATTCAGTTCCCAGAGCCATCTTTGACAAGAGGTTGAGTTTTGTTTTTTTATCTCTTCCTGTTGGTTTCCTGCGGGGTGCCTAGAGTCACCTGCCACTGAAGGAGTTTGGGGCGCTTGCCTTACAAAGTTCAGCGTATAAGGCAGAGAGGCTTGGATTGTACTGCTTGGGCATCCGGGAGCCAGTGGAGGGCATCTAAGGCTTAGAGACATGGTCATGTTTTTTGTGGTTAGGCCACCCTTGTCTATGGTGGTCTTTGCCTCTTTTTATATTTGGGGTTTGGAAAAGACCCAAAACAATAGGTCAGTGTCTGAGCACAGTTTGAGTAAATCTGTCAAGAAGATATCAGATGTACAGCAACCTGAATGTGGCCAGGATAATGTCGTCGACATTTGTGAAACATTCCCCCGGATGTGGCCACCTTGGTGCTGCACTGCCAGTTGCCACACATAGTAGTGAGGTTCGCCTGCAGAGGTGCCATTTGCAAATTGACCCCTATAGTTTCCTTACAATAACAGATACAGCTACAGAAAGTGTTATAGTGAAATAGTTAAGTTTGTGGGTTTTTGTGTGATGCCTTTTAAGCAGAGTTAAAACTGTTGGCAGATGTAAATCCTGCCAACCCAACTTTACATTAAGCCTAATATCAGTATAGCGCATTCTTGGTAGAATCACAGACCTCACTCAGGTAAGAAGCTGCAAATCTTGTGCAGTAAAATTGAGTGAATCTGATAAAACTACGAAGCTTTAAACAAGGTAATAAATTCATGTATGCTGAGCCAACATTGATGAAAAGTCTGTGGTTTTCCTTGTCTTTGATAAATGCTCCTCTGAAAGTAATATGATGAAACCATCTCTGCAGACGAGCAAGAACCTGCAGCGGAAAAGAGGTTGAGACAATTTATAGCCACCGTCATCGCAATAATCTGCTGCGTTGTGTGCAGGTGAAGGGTCAAGAAGGCCCATATTTATCATGTGTTTGCGGCGCCCGTGCACCGCTCAAGGTAACGCAAGGGTAATGCAAAACCTAGATGAGATTTACCAAGCAACGCAAGGCTCCCTCTAGACCATCGCCACGGTCTGTTTCCCAGCGCCCTCTCCACCTCTTCTGGTCATTACACGTGCAGGACGAGCAGCTCAGGGCCCTCTGCACCCCTCCCTTCCCACTGTATCCCATCACCACGGTCTGTTTCCCAGCGCCCTCTCCACCTCTTCTGGTCATTACACGTGCAGGACGAGCAGCTCAGGGCCCTCTGCACCCCTCCCTTCCCACTGTATCCCATCACCACGGTCTGTTGCCCAGCGCCCTCTCCACCTCTTCTGGTCATTACACGTGCAGGACGAGCAGCTCAGGGCCCTCTGCACCCCTCCCTTCCCACTGTATCCCATCACCACGGTCTGTTGCCCAGCGCCCTCTCCACCTCTTCTGGTCATTACACGTGCAGGACGAGCAGCTCAGGGCCCTCTGCACCCCTCCCTTCCCACTGTATCCCATCACCACGGTCTGTTGCCCAGGGCCTTCCCCTTCTGGTCATTAAACGTACTAGATGAAAGGTTACCAGGCTTTCTGCCCCACCTCCAGACCATCACCAAGGTAATTTCTCAGCACCCCCCGCCCCCACGCTTCTGGTCATTGCACGTTCAGGATGAGAGGTTACCTGGCCCTCTGCTTCCTTACTTTGACTGTTACTAAATCCTGTCAGGTGACTCAGTACACAAAG
The DNA here is from genome assembly GCF_031143425.1 of Pleurodeles waltl. Taxonomy (NCBI): domain Eukaryota; kingdom Metazoa; phylum Chordata; class Amphibia; order Caudata; family Salamandridae; genus Pleurodeles; species Pleurodeles waltl. The sequence continues at coordinate 70,007,425 of NC_090442.1, read as the reverse complement.
CGTTTTCTGTGAGTAACTGTGTCTAACATCCAGGAGAAAGACTGGCCTACTGAATGATGTTACCTTTCCAACCATTCTCTCGGCTCAGTGCTTACAGCTGTGAGGTGAGCCACCTCCCCCAGGCGTCATGTGACATACAAAAAATAAATCTCCTTTGCCTTTGTGTGTCCTCCTCCTAAGTACTTGGGCTCCAAAGAGGGGTACTCCCATGCCACGTCCACTTCTTCTAATGTTAAAATTGCTGGATCAGCTTCTCAGCGACACAGTGGAACTCATCCTAGGGGGACTCTTTGGCATCTCATGGGGTGGTTTCCTTTGTTGAAACCAATGACAGTAGCTCTGGGGTTGATATTTCCCCATAACCTTGCCCTCCACAGAGGAGTCTTCTCTACGGCATCTTGCCAGTATCCCTGCCTGTCAGCTTGGAGGTTGAGAGGAGGGGGCTTTAGCATCTAGGGGTAACTTCCTGCTGCACCTAATGATCTCTAGACCTCTGTGACTGTGAGCCTGAGTGGGCAGTACCATTTTTCAGGATTTCTTTTAATATCTTGGGTTTCAGTTTCTACCCTCAGTGTCCAGCGGGCAGCTGTAAAAGCAGCCACATTGCCTTGGAGTGGCCTTTCAGAGGTGGAAGCCTGGGCAATGGGCTACCAAGATGCATTCTCTCTCTCATCTTCCTTTTCATTCTGTTGTTCCCTCTGGGGAGTTACCCGTGGGCTTTAAACCACTTCAACCTCCTGTTCTGGTGACTCCAGAGACCTTCCCTGTTGTGCTGACCACAGAGACCTTTCCTGCCGTGGTGACCACAGAGGCCTTTCCTGCTGTGCTGACCACAGAGGCCTTTCCTGCTGTGCTGACCACAGAGGCCTTTCCTGCTGTGCTGACCACAGAGACCTTTCCTGCCGTGCTGACCACAGAGGCCTTTCCTGCCATGCTGACCACAGAGACCTTTCCTGCCGTGGTGACCACAGAGACCTTTCCTGCCGTGCTGACCACAGAGGCCTTTCCTGCTGTGCTGACCACAGAGTCCTTTCCTGCCGTGCTGACCACAGAGGCCTTTCCTGCCGTGCTGACCACAGAGACCTTTCCTGCCGTGCTGACCACAGAGGCCTTCCCTGTTGTGCTGACCACAGAGACCTTTCCTGCTGTGCTGACCACAGAGGCCTTTCCTGCTGTGCCCTTTCCTGCTGTGCTGACCACAGAGGCCTTTCCTGCTGTGCTGACCACAGAGGCCTTTCCTGCTGTGCTGACCACAGAGACCTTTCCTGCTGTGCTGACCACAGAGACCTTTCCTGCTGTGCCCTTTCCTGCTGTGCTGACCACAGAGGCCTTTCCTGCTGTGCTGACCACAGAGACCTTTCCTGCTGTGCTGACCACAGAGGCCTTTCCTGCTGTGCTGACCACAGAGGCCTTCCCTGTTGTGCTGACCACAGAGGCCTTTCCTGCTGTGCTGACCACAGAGACCTTTCCTGCTGTGCTGACCACAGAGACCTTTCCTGCTGTGCTGACCACAGAGGCCTTCCCTGTTGTGCTGACCACAGAGACCTTTCCTGTTGTGCTGACCACATAGGCCTTTCCAGCACCAAGAACACATTAGCAGCTCATTCTTATTGACGTCAGTTAGGGCTCCGCTTTCCTTTTTATCAGTCAGTCTTTTTTATTACACTAAAAGTGAATATTAGCTATTATCATATTACTCACTATTAGTGTAATAAACAAAATGACTAAAATTAGCTGGAATATGGCCTACCTTGCAGCCGATGAAGAAAAAAAATGCTTTTAAATGTATGTAGTGTGCACGCTTGCGGGTAAGCGTGTTTATGAAAGAGAGTGTGTGTATGAGTGAATGTATGTGCATATATAAGCAAGTGTTTGTGAGTGAATGTAATGGTGCGTGATGTCACTTCCGCTACCCATGGTATTTTTGCGAACTGACGTCCATGAATGAACCCCTTTTGTAATGCTTTATTGTTTATTCAATTAGATGTGCTGCATTACTCTAGTACCGTGGTATTTGTTCAGATGTCAGGTCGTTAGCGCTCTGCTTTGGTATATGTCAGTGATACTCAAAGTACAGCCTGGGGGCCACATGCGGCACTCCTGACCTTTAAATACGGCTCCCTATTGAGCAGCAGCTCTAGGCTGTTGTTTACTTACAAAGCACAAACATTCATAAAGATATTAAATACATTACAAGTATTAATTTAAAGGCCAGATGAAGTCAAACAAAAAAAAAATGCACAAAAGGTGTCCTTGTCCACTTAACTTTAAGAACATCTTAATTTTTAAAGCCATCTTGCATCAAACATGTAGAAATGTATTAAAGTCCCTTCAAAGTTCAAAACAGTGTATGTCATTAACGTGCAAAAGTGTGTCACCGTAGTACATCAGATGTAAATCAGTGCATTTGAGAAGTGTGTTTTTTTTTTAAAATGAGAGTTTTGAAATATGATTTTAGGAAGATTCATGCCCTTCCATCCTGACAACAATGCCAATAGTGAACTAAAAGGCAAGTCAGTTATCGTGAGAGCCCTCTGGCTGGCCTGACTTGCTCTTATATATACGAAAAACATTACAGTTTATAAAATGAAACCCAAGAGAAGGTTTTGTACAGGGCACCTCCTGAATTCATATATTTCAAGGTCCTCTTATATGTGATAATGAAGAAAAGAAATCGAGGTGAAATAAAACAATTACCCAAGATCACACAAATTAAGTGGGGACGCTGGGATTGATCCCAGGGGCAATTCCACCCTAGATGTACATGCGTTACCTCGCTATGCCCACCTTACACCTCCCCAACCCCCGACCTCCACACTTCTGCCAGCAATGCAGCCCTTGGTCACACCGCACACTGGAGTTTACCCACGGTGTATGTCATAGTTCAAAGGCCTGGACGGTGGCATGAGAATACCACCCCCCACCCCCAGCAGCCCCTACCGTGTGGGAGGGTCCCCTAGATCCAGGGGCCCCTCCCTCTCTGTGCACGGTCAGCGGGCCCCTGGGCTAAGAGCTGACTAGGTCTAGAGTGTGGGGGGCTCCCTGCATGTAACTTGCAAGTGGGGGGGGGGGGGCACTGGGCCTGGAGCTACCTTTCCTGGTTCTGAAAAGGGTTTCTCCACAGAGGGGGCTTTACGCTAGCTGCCTCTCCACTCCCCTGCCTGAAATTGCCTCTGTCAGTGGGGAAGCTACTTCCCCCTATCATTTATTCGAAATCTCCCATCTTGCTGTTCCCAGTTGCTGTCACGTATGTGAATTTCTCTTCCTAACCTGCTCCTGAGCAGCGCCTGTTCGGCCACATGATCGATACCTGGGCACGCGCGTGCACGAGGCCCCCTCGGAGGCGCTCGCGCTCCCTGGAGGACAGACTCTGTCTCCAATTGTAAATAATCACTTGTCAATATCAGTTTTGCCAATTAAACAAAAACACAGTGTTTGTTGTGGCGATATAACGACTTTCCCTTGCAGGAAATATAGAATTGCCATTTGGCTTCGAAGGAGACAGCAGCTGACAAAACTGCGCTTCCAGCGCCGCACATAAATCCCCGGGTTCGATACATTTGATTTCCTGTAATTTGTAAGAATGCCATGGAAGGAATAAATCTCCTTAGATAGCACGCGGCCGGTCACGCGGAGGAGCGTCTGCGCCTGCGCGGCGGCGGATGCATCGAGTAAAGAGGTTAGAGCACTAACACGAGTCCCCCTCTCCCCAACTCCTGCAAAGTACATGGAGGGGTCCCCGCCGGACTCACTCAGGAGCTCTCATGCCAGGTTACTGTGCTGAGAGCCGCCCCAGCCGCGGGGGCCTTTGTTACAAACCAGGATATTCTTTAAGGACGCTAGGAAAGCACGAAACATCGTATATAAAGTTATTTCATGGGGTATTCTTGCGGGTGATAGTGTGCTTTACAAACACACATCACATACTGTGACACAACACATCATGCTACGCTAATTTCTGTTAGTCTAGGGTACACAATACTATGTTATGGTACTTTTTATTCTTTGTTATGGTATATTATATTATTATGCTATGCTGGGCTTCACAGTGCTATGCTATTTGTGTTATGTGCAGAGGTCGCTGAGCCACTGAAAGCTAGAGCTGGGCTCGAGCCAGATGCCTGCCACTGACTCAGCTCGAGTGTTCTTGGAACATCGGCCCAAATTTAGCTGAGCTTTCACAGGAGGCGAAGTGACCTAGTGGCTGGAACTGCGGATCATGCAACTTGGGAATCCAGGTTCATATCCCAGCCTCGATTCTGCATCTTGTGAAACTGGGCAAATCTCTCTAGGCCAAAAAAGTGGTGTACTCCTGTCTTGTGAAGTGCTCTTGTATTGGATAAGGTTTGCGCTATGTAAAACCTTCAAAAAGTAAACTATGGGTTGATTCTGCCAGTCACCCATGTTCTAATCTCATAAAGCAACAATTAAATTGAAAACGTTAATTTATGTTGTAAGGAAGAGATACCTCTTTAGTGGGTGAACTGCACACTAGGAAGCCACAAAACGTAGGATCAATCCCAGCTTTTGTGGTTGACTAAATCGTGCGATACTAGGCAAATAACTTCTTTCTAGGGGTGGGCGGTGACCTCCGCTCCGCTCGCGGAGTTTGCAGAATTTTTCCCACTCTGCATAGAATGCAGAGTTCTGAAAAACTCAGCGTAATGGAGTTTTTTCCCCGTTCGCCCTCGCCAACGTTAAGTTGGCGAGTGAGCAAAGTCACCACCTCCCAGCGTGATTTCTCAATGTGGGGGGTTGCGGATGATCGCTGCCGCTCGCATCGGGAAATATTCCATTCTCATTGAGGAACTTGCCGCTCAAGTAGAAAATCTACTTGAGAGGCAGAAAAGAAGCAGCACCCTTTTGATTTTTCAGTGTGGGTCAATCACCCTGTGCTAAAAATCAGCGCAAACGGTGTGATCTAATGCACTCCGCTGCTTTCAGAACTCCGGTATCGCAGTAGAGTTATTTTTGTCACTTCACAGAGTTCTGCAGAGCAGAACTCCATGAACTCTGCCCAGGCCTACTTATTTCACTGAGCCTTCTTTTTGTTTATTATCACAAATGAGAGGATCTTCAAATGTGCACGTTCAGGATGTGGCTATTCAAAAACTTCTTTGGGTTTGATTTAACAGCCTTTAATTTTGCTTGTTCTCTAAAACAAATCTGGGCCACATATAGGGTACACAGGGCAACTGACTTGCCACTTAGTTGACTAATAGCATTTTCATCAGGGAGGGTGCAGGAATGTTTCTCAGTTCATGTTTAAAAGGTTTCACTTTTAATAAATACTTATCTGTGCATACATCGGATCTGATCCGATCTAAGAAGGTGAAATGCTTCCTCTTGACAACGAAATACAATTGTAGAGACACCTTATCATATTCTAATGAGATGTTTGTTGCATAATTTATATGGCAAGTATTTTCAAAGCTCGGCTCAGGCCCAGGCTTTTGGAGCCAGAGCCGACCCTTGCCTCACCTCTCCCAGTTAATTTTTTAGCTGCCCACCTCTAGTTATGTGATCTTGTTCTATGATGTATTATGCATTCTATGCTTTGCTTGATGTGCTGTTCATCTTTATGTTATACTATGTGTATGTAATGTTATGCTATTGCATTGTGCATAATTCTATGCTACTGCGCCATCCTGTACTTTGATGTGCTACGGCGCATTATGTAATGTTTTGCTATGTCATCTTATGTTAAGCTTTGCTCTGTAATGTTATGGTTTGTCATCTTGCATCATACCATAATATGGTACTCTATGATTTGATATGCTATCTTGTCATAAGCTATGGTGTGCTACACAATGACATTCCAGGTTATGTTATATGATGCTATGCTATTGATACATTATGGTTGATGTAAACGTAGGCCGGAACACGGGGCAGGTCAGTTGGGCCAGTGGGGAGGAGACGTTGGTTTCGGGGGATTCTGGGTATTTCATATTTGTTGGGGGCATTGCACCTTAAGGAAAACAACCTGAATGAGGGATTAGGATGAGGGACGGGGTTCCCCACCTGCAATTATTTGTTTAAACAAATAGTGCAATCTGATGGAAGCACGTAATTCGTGTTTGGTATTTTTAGGTCTGGCTTGACAGCACATCAATATCTATTGTCTCAACTACAGAGAGAGTGGCTTTGACTTTGCTCAGAGGTGTACTTTGCCCGCACTTAATGTGATGAGATCTTTGGTGTATCTTGCCGCCTGTTGTAGAGTATCTGCATTCCAATGCAAAAGGGACTATTTTACATATCAGTGGTACCTTAAATCATACACCTTCCTTTTCTGTCTGATAGATGCCCTGTATGCAGAATGCCATTGCTCAGTATGTTTTTCACTGCTTCAGGCTTTTAAATGGTTTAGTCAGTAGCCAAAATGCAAGAATGATCAATTGGTTTTGTTGATGCCTGTTTAATTATTCTTATTTTTTCACATCTTCGGGAGCAATACACAGGCACCTGCACAGAATAACTTTACCTCAGAAATGAAAGAAAGAAATTCACATTATTTAAAGGGTAACTACTATTTGATAAACTGATTGCGTTATGTGTGAATTTAAATCAGTTGCAATTGTTTAATCATGTTAATGTTTATAAAAATGAAACTGAGTCATGACATTTTTATAAATTGGATATGCAAGCTTGATGGGAACATTTGAGATCAGTGCTCCTCACTGATTGTACAGATTTGTGTGCTAGTGACTGCAGTTTATGATCAGTGCTTTCTTAGCAGTCATGAATACTTCAAGCATTACTCCACTGCTTGGAGGCGAGGTCATAAGATTCCTTCTACTGCAGTAGAAATCATCTATGTGAGAGGCACCATGTTTTCGAGACTTTTTTGAAGAAGGAAATCTCCCATGTTTCCAGGCTTTTGTTTTTAATTGACAACCTAATGTTATTGGTATTTCCAGTAGGCCAGGGTGAAATTTTAATTACAGTGGAGCAATTGGAGAAATTTTGCATTACTCTTTTGACACGAAATTACCAAAAATTACACGACGATGCATGTTCACGTAATTGTGAGTAATTTGACATAAACATCCTTTGGTGGGAACACAGGAACAACAAATGTTGCAAGCGCAAGGGGCTGCTGATTTGTGTGTTCTGTTGCAGTTAGTGCTTTTATCTGGTTGCATGATGGAACAACGCATGCGCCAACCACGCATGCCTGAACAACGCGGTCGGAACAACAACCTCAATGTTACCACGAATGCCTTTACCACGCGTGCCTTTACAATGATTTTTCGTTGTAAAGGCATGCCTAGTAAAGGCATGTGTGGAACGGCATGCGTGGTTCTAGCATGCCACCCCCCCACCCTAAAAACACATCAACACCGACCCTCCCACCCGCCCTAAAAACACTATTCGACCCTCACACCCTGCCCCTAAAAACAACCGCTGCCCCACCTGAACTAAAATCAAAACTACTCTGACCCCTCAGCCCACCCCAAAAAAAAAAACCTACCCGACCCGCCCCTAAAAACAGGACTATCCAGGCCCTCCACCCTGCCCCTGGAAAACAAAATTAAACCAACCCCCACCCCTGAAAACAAAACTACCCTGACCTCCCCACCCCCACAAACAAAACTACCCCAACCCTGCCCCCCCGCTCCTAAAAAGAAAACTACCCCGATGCCCCCACCCACCCTGAGTCCTAAAACCTTCCCTGACCCCCACCCGCCCTAAAAACAGACCCCCGCCCCCAAAAAGAAAACTATCCCTGCCCCGAACAAAGCTACCCCACCCCCCACCCTGCCTCTAAAACCAAAAATACCCTCACCCGACCCCTAAATACAAAACTACCCCGCCCCCACCCTGCCCTAAAAAGAAAACTACCCCGATAGCCCCACCCACCCTGAGCCCTAAAACATTCCCGACCCCCCATCTGCCCTAAAAACAACAGATCCCCCACCCCCAAAAATAAAACTACCCCTACCCCTAACAAAACAACCCCGCCCCTAAAAACAAAATGGCCTGACCCCACCTCTAAAAACAAAGCTACCCCGATCCCCCACCCCTACATACAAAACTACCCCACCCTGCCCCCACCAACGTAACTGACCCCCCACCCCTGCCCTAAAAAAAACTACCTGACTCCCCACCCCTAAGAACTACCCCAGTACCTCCACCCACCCTGAGCCCTAAAACCTACTCCAACCCCACCCCCAAAATTAAAACTACCCTAAAAACAAAATTACCCCACCCTAAAAACCAAACTACCCCTACCCCCGCCCCTAAAAAAAATAAATTACCCCACCCCTTAAAAAAAAATAACCCAACCTCCCCCACCCCTAAAAACTAGCCCCAACCCTGCCCCAGCCCCACTTACCTGACCTTCGTCCTCTCCTGATGCAGTCTCCCTTTTTCTCTGCCTTAACCATGCATGTGCGTTGTTCAGCACATACATGGTTAAGGCAGAGAAAAAGGGAGCCGTTAACGCAAGCTTGGTTCCGCTTGCGTTAACAACGTAATCGTTGTTCCGGAGTCGTCATTCTGGATGTTTCCCCTTTTTTCTAACTCAAATTAAACCCTTGGGTCCATTTTGAATGCAGGGGTGTATTTTGTGCTAAGAAAATAGAGTTAAATGCTGAGTTATGCTCCTCGGTTAATTCTGCGTAATCTTGTGTAATTTTGCTGTAATTTCGCTCAATTATGCTACAGCAAATTACATGAGCTATGCCCACCCCTAATTTCTAGTTCAGTTTGAAGAAAACATGCTGTAATTCATAGAGTAATTAGTATTTGATGAATTGAGTGGTTTTGCCTATATTTTAATAATTTTTCATTGCTTAATTATGTTAGTTTATGGAAAATGAAGCAAAATCATGCCTTTCTAAAATAAACTGATTATAAAACTTAACATGGGAACATTTTAAATAAGCCATTTCTTCTTTCCCACAGACATTTTCAAACACAAAAATCGTACAGAGAGTTTAGCATTCTTCATAGAGACTTAGAAAAGGTGAAAATGTGCATAGATTAGTGTATTGGTATTTTAGATGTGTGATCCTTTCAATAGGATATATTTTTGGGAAAGGTTTTTAAGAGAAATGTAGGTTATTAAGATAATTTAGGAATATTTTAAACTCTATTCAACTTCAACAAGGTAGTATTAGGAATACATTGTGACTGGGGCTGTGGATAGCGGTTCTGTGCACCGCCAGCATTTTTGATGAAAAAGAAGCAGGGATTTTTCAGGTTTCATAAATCATAGGACATGGTCGCTTGGTCCTCTGAGTCAGGGAGCTTTAACTAAGGGTAGACATTGTGTCCTCCCCAGCTTGGGTACCACCAATGAATACTCCACACACAGAACTATGTATTACATGTCTTTATTCTTCAGTGTGTAACAGCAAACTCAACCTTCTAAATCTGCGTTCAGTTCACTACATTCGAAAACTTACTTCATCATTCTGAGTAGTCTTTCAAGATCCCAAAAAGTTTCATCTTACATACAACACACGACAGTAGGAACTGGTGAAACTTGCCAAGCTACCTTACTGCTCTGCATTGAAACATGGCCGCAGATGAGGCGTGTGAGCCCCATCCCGTCAAGCCAATTACTACACCCTCCTTACTGATTGACAGTACGTGTGGTCTCCAGCTTTATCCTGGAATTTTTCATGTCATATTTCAAAGCGCTTTGCCCAATTCTAGTCTGCTGATTACTCCAAGACCCATCACAGTCTCCAGTGTCACCCTTTCCCACTGACATAGAGTGCTACAGGCAGTGGTATTGACTTTATTTTACGGTACCTGAAGGAGTAGTGTAAAGGGAGTAAAAGATGTAAGAATGGAGTCGTGGGCATAGACAGGAGAGAGGACCGAGAAAAGTGCGGTGGGGAGAGAGAGGGTCAGGCCCCTCACCAACTCAAGGGGCAACACTTGTAGTCCTCTAGCGACACCGGGCACTGCGGAAGGCCAGAAGGGATCTTCAGTTGGTGTTGAGTTTTCTCTGCAGTTTCATCCTGAAGGGGTGCAAGGCATTTTGTTCAACCTTGTGAGGGTAAGGTGTTTTCATTTTTTGATTCTTGTTAGGTTATTGGTTGGAAAACGTTTTTGCACTCCTTAGGGGTTGGGCCAACTCCACCTCATAGATTAACTGATAATAAGATGAGTGTACTGTTCTCCTATGAGTCCTATTATGTATCCAAACCTTCTTATGTAAGAGCATCCAAACTGTTGCTGGTGTGATAGACCAGAAGGGAAGCTTCTCTTAGGAGCCTCGAGAAAGCCTCTGACTCTCAGGCATTGTAAGGGGTGAAACACGTGTCGGCAGCAAAGTAGTCAGTGGCGGTTTCTGTGCATGGGCGTCGGGGCTCCGCCCCCTTTATATTCACAGTTTTCAAAAGCAATCATTCCAATGTTATATGTTTTTAATTAAAAAAAAACCCTCTTGTAACCCCACCCTGTGACAAGTTGGGAAAGTGTGTGGCAGGTGGGAAGCCATGAAATCGAGTCTGCGCACACTCGACTTGAGTGGTGTCTGAGACTGCCAGTGCTCCCAGGCTTAAGTAGGTGACGCCATTTTAGTAACAGTGCATGCTGTGTGTCTGTTGCGATAGATCCATGATTCAGATACAGTGCCGCATTGACATATGTAAAGGAGTCAGGCCAGCATTTGGCAGTTTACCAGGTAAGGGCCATAAAAAAGACATTAATAGCTGCCGGGCCCGGGGTTCGCTTGCGTAGCTGTAATTGGGCCATTGTACGTGGGGGTGTACTGCAGCAGCAGGCCTTGGGGCCGGGGGAGCATTTTGCCTCAGGAGTTGAGTATGAATATAAAACATGACTCGAGCCACTTAACATACTTTGCACTGTCTGCCCCACTCACGGACATATGTCCGTCCGTGCATAACCCTTGGCATCTGGCATGATTTATTACTATGCATTCAGGCAGAGGGCAGAGGCATGTGAAATGATGGGGGCCCTTTAAGCAATGGCATATTATGGGAAAGTGCATTCTTCAAAAGGACTGTGCATTTTCTGTTGAAATTCGGTACTATTTTAAAACATGTCTTCTCTTGACAGCTGCACACATCGATACAGAAGGAAATCAGGTTTTCCTAACTAGCCAGGCTTACGAAACTTATTCCTCAGGGTCCTTTTGCTGCGTGCGCTCTCGTGCCCGGTGTCTGGCAGTGTGTGTGCCTGATGCTCTCTCATACCTGGTGTACAGCAGTGGCAGAGCTCCGGGATCTCTCATAGCAAGTGGCTGAGGACTCTCGCACTGGCTTGTGCCCAGTATGACAAAAGCTGTGTCCCGTACCCTCGCATGCCCATGGCCAAACCAGCTGTGACTAATAGGTCTCATTTCTAGTGTTTAAGGGTGGTTGTCCCTAAATCTCTCTCGTGTTTCTCAAGTGTCTCACAGAGGCTGTGCACAGCTTCAGCTCTCGCATAATGTGCTCAAACCTGCAGCTTTTTGTTCCTTTTATTTTAAAATATTGAGCTGGAAAATGCAGCTTTTTACCCCATTTATGTTAAATTGGATTTTCACAAGAAATGGCGACTAAGCTCCCAAAAAATGCTGTGCCACACTGCCCTCTCTCCCCCACCCCTCGGACCAAGCCCAGCCCCAACAATGACAAACCTCACCAGCCGCCACTGAAAGTAGTATTGTGTACAGCAAGACTGACCATGGATTGTAAACAGAACTGTATACAACATATTGAGTATGAAGAAGCTGTGGAATAAACAGTAAATACTCAGAATAAAACAAACCTGAATTAACACAAGTTTAATACACCAGCAACAGTTCGGAATTAGATTTTTTGTTTATTTGGATGCTTTCTATAACAATGTTTGGATACATAAGAAAATTAGTAGGAAAACAGTACTCTCATCTTATTAACACTTCAGCAATATTGGCACAGCTGGAGGGAAAGCAGAGTGAGTTGCAAACACGTATAGCTCTTTCTCCCCTACCTGAAAGGAGCACTTTCTTACTTATTTCATAGGTGAAAAAGATGGATGGTTAGTTATTTAAGCAGCTGTCGAAATCTGTGTGTTTGAAATGCAGTGTTTGACTGATAACGTTTTGGTCATGTTATTAGGATAGCTTGGGCCTTCTTCAGGGCCAGGTATCGCCCTCAGTAAAGCTGATGCATATTCCATTCTGCATCTAGATTGTGGTGGCTGCCCTGGAGAGGGGACAGCTGTGGTTTTTAGATCCCACTATCAGGGCTCCCTCAGCCTGCTAGCAGGCCTGGGTAATGCAGGGGGGCTGGTTTTATCTATCAAAATTACTGCTAATCCTTCTCTGCCAGGGCTACTGATCTATCGCCCCCAGACCATTTCAGTAATTTTGATGAGTTATTATTAAACGCCAGTGCTCCATGGTCCTTACAGTATTCTAATTTTCATGTAATTAGAGATTTTAATGTGCACATGGACAACCCTGGGAATAAAGTGGCTGAGGTCCAAGCGGAAGCGCTCTGTGTTTTTAATCTTTCCCCTATAGTTTGGCTCTAAGCCCTATTTTATTTAATATCTACATGGCTGTTGTATCTGAGGTGGTGGAGTCCTGGGGTTTTAAGAGTGTATCTTATGTAGTCAACACACAACTATTACTGTCCTTTCAGCAAGTGGACAGCCCTTTGGGGAACACTTTCAGGGATGTCTGAATGTGGAGCAGAGTGGATGCAGCTGAGCTGCCTCAAGCTCAATTCAAATAAATCAGAAGTCCTATTCTTTGGCACCCCTCTCCCTCCTGTTAATCTTGGAAGTCTCTGGCCACAGGCGCTAGGTGAGTATCCCTCCGTCCCCGCCAGCTTCATTGGTTAGAAAACTTGGATTCAAATTTGACACAGACTTGTCCTTTAAATCTTATACTCAGGATTTTACTGGACTACATTCTGAACTTTTAAAAACACTTTAGAAGTCACTAAGGCCCTGATTTATGCTTTTTGGTGCAAAACTGCACTAATGCAGTTTTGCACCAAAAAGTTTTAGCACCAGATTGAACCATTTCTGAGCACCAGCCGGGCACCATATTTATGGAATGGTGCAAGCCGGAGCAAAGGGTAGGCTAGCGTAAAAAAAAAATGATGTTAGCCAGTTGGGGCTGGTGGTATGGAAGAAAGGGGTTTTGCACCAAAAAATTACGTTAGGCAGATTAGGGTAAAAAAAATGACTCTAACTAGCCTAGAGTCATTTTCTGATGCAAAACTATCCATACCACATGTCATGCCCACCACCCCAATGGCCAGCACAGGGGACCAGGGTCTCCTGGGCATGGCCATTGACCCAGTGCCATGTAGGGGGACCCATTTCAGGGATTTTAGAAAAAAAACGATACTTACCTTTACTTACCTATACTTACCTGATATGGAGTCCCCCATCCTCCACTGTCCCTCTGGTGTGGGGTGTCCCTGGGTAGGGCACCTGTGGGATTATTCCATGGAAATAGGCCCACAGGTCCCCTAACGCCTGCCCTGACCCAGGTGTTGAATAAAGGTGCAAAGCAAGCACCATTATTTGATCCCTCCTCTCTCCCATGCGTGATTTTAGCACATGGGATAAATATGGCTCTAAGGCCATAGAGTCATTTTTTGCACGAGAATGCCTACTTTGCAAAGTAGGTTTCCGCGTCCAAAAAATGACTTTAACTCCATAACTTTGGCGCTAGACGGGTCTAGTCTGGTTTATGTAACTTGTTGAAACGCATGTACTAAAATAAAAGTTGATGGTCTATAAAAGGAAATGTCAGGACCAGTGGTGGCCAGTAATTTTAACTGGGAGGGGGTTTGGCAGGGCACACATATACACTCACTCCCATGCATTAACACATGCACACACGCACACACGCACACACACACACACTCATTTAAAACACTCACCCACAAATTCACGCATTCATGCATACACTAAACATTAAACATAAATCGTACTTGCACTGTAGCTTGGGAGGGAAGCCTCGTAGGCCCCAAGAGGGTTGGAACTACTGCTTGAGGCCAGACAATGATAAAAGGGAGTATACTCTCACTCGTTGCAGAGTGGGAGGTGTCATTGAGAACGCTGACCCCACCCCTAATCTGTGACGAGGTGTCACTGATTGACAGTCAGCACCGGACACTTCAAGGCTTAAAGCTGAAGCGTCTGGGCTTGAGGCAATCAGTGATGCTGCCACTCATCACTAGGGGAAGGGCCTTGAGGCACTTTTGCTAGGCTGAGGAGGTTACGCCCACAAGGCTGTGAATCCTCAGCCTGGCAAAGTTCAGTTCAGAAAGCCAGGATGCCTACAGATTTAGCACATGTCTAGCTCCTGGTTGCCTGACCTGGTCAAGAAGAAAGCCTGTCTGCCTGGTAAATGTTGGTGCTATGTTGTACTTGCTGCTACAACACTAAGCACCCCCTCCCACTCCCCTAACGTCAAGCAATGACTGGTCGACCGCTGTCTGCTAACATTGATGAAGCTATTGTGGTTCATTATTCACAATATCTAAATTAATGCCAAAAGACAAAATAATGAAAGCTAAGCATTTCAGCACACTCTTAACCTGTTGAACCAGTCCTGCGAAGACTTGCAATGCACTCTGGTAGGTACAGGCCATACACCACCTCTCTGCAGCGCCTGAAGAGTAGTGTGCTCATCTCCATATCAAGGAAACCCCTTGTCTGATGATTTGTAAAAGCCACAATAAGTACAGAGATTTCCAGCACTGGCTGAGCAAATATTAGAGTGCTAAAAGTACAGAACTGTGAGTGTGAAACAGGAATACAAGTGCAACATGTCGAGTCTGCATTGCACACCTATCTAAAGCTCAGATTTGATTGCCCTAGGACCTGAGAACAATCCTTATGAGCATAATCCCAAAAACATAATCAGTACATGCATACAAAATGAAAAAATAAATCAATTGCACCAAACCATCCCTAAATCTATGTCAAATGTCCACCGTAAACCCTAAAGCCTGCCTGCTTATCCGAAAACTAACCTTAAAACTAACCTTAGCCATGAGCCCTGACACTAAAACTAATCCTGAATCCAGAATGACCTTAACGCGTACCTTAATGCTAAACTTAAAACTAACCATAATCCCTGTGCCATGACTCTAGACACAAGCTAACCCTAAGTTCTAGATCCAAGCTTAATGGTAACTTTAAACCTGAGCCCAAAAAAAAAAAAAAAAACCTACCTCAGGTATTTTACGAAAGTTCATAGTGTATGTCAGCTTTACATTAACGGTATTGGTGATTTAAGAGTTTTTGAATTGTGTATTATGAATGCATACTAGGTGGATTATTGAATGTTTGGGCAGTGTTTTTTAAATGGCGGCATGAGTCAGAAGGCAGCTGTGGACATTGTCCTCACTTCCTGCTGGCTCAATGAATGGATAATAAAAGACAGCCATGACTGGGGAGCAGTGCTTGGCCTCTCACGCATATAGACCCCAATGACACTGCATCTGCTACACTAATGGTTGCTAAGCTATTTGTTAGAAATGGAGTCTCTAGTTGGCAGAGGTATATACCCTTGTCCAAATAGGGGCCACAATCCTAGTCAGGTAAGTCACAACACAATCCAAATTATCCTGTGCCCACCATCTGGTAGCTTGGCACAGAGCAGTCAGGCTTAACATAGAAGGCAATATGTAAAGTATTTCTTTAATAAATCATACAGTAACTCAGTGAAAACACCACAAAAATACACCACACAGGTTTAGAAAAATAGAAAATATTTATCTGAATAAAATAAGGTCAAAACAACAAAAATCCAATAAGCACAAATTGAGATAACACTTTTAAAAGAGTCTCAGTCCTTAGAAATCAATATTTGTTTCTTTGTAAGACACAGTACCTGGGATGCGTCAAAAATAATGACGCACGGGGACCGCAGAGGAGATGTGTGGAAAAATAGGTGTTGAATTGGATTTTCCGGTGTGGCACAGACAATACGTTGTTTCTTTCCACGCTGCAAGAGGTTGAGTCATTTTTCAGGCATGCAGTCTTGGTTCCTCACTGCGATGCAGGGATATTTTGACACCCAGGGACGATTCGTTGAAAATCCTTGATGCGCTGGTATAAATAGCTCGCACTGCGGCGATCCGGTAGGCGATCAGGTAGGTGATGCATCTAATTTTCCGTTGCAAGGCAGGCGCTGCGTAGAATTTCTAGTCAGGAAGTCAGTGTTGCGTCATTGGCGGTGCAGCGATTTCTCAACCACGATGCAGGCTTTGCGTCTATTTCTGCAGGTGTGTGGCGATTTTCGAGGCACAAGGATTTTCTTGAAGAGATGAATTCTTTTTGGCCCTGAGACATCAGAAACAGGAGGAAAGTTAAATCCAAGCCCTTGGAGAGTACTTCAGGAGGAAGGCAGAGTTCTTCCAGCAGAGGCAGGTGCCAGCAGGGGAACAAGCAGGGCAGCAGTCCTTCTCAGCAAAGCAGTCAGATGAGTCCTTTGTACAGCCAGGCAGTTGGGCAGCCCGGCAGTTCCTCTGACAGAGTGCAGGTCCAGAAGTGTCTGATTCAGAGACTCAGTTTATGTACCCAAAAATGCCTTTGAAGTGAGGGAAACTTCAAAGAGTGGTTTTGAAGTGCACAAGTTCCCCTTTCAGCCCAGTCCTGTCTGACAGGATCCCTGTGGGGGGATATCAGTCCTTTGTGTGAGGGCAGGTCACTGGCCTTTGAAATGTAAGTGTGAGCCCCTCCACCCTCCCTGCCCAGGAAGACCCATTCAGTATGCGGATGAATGCAGATGTGACTGAGTGTCCTGTATTTATGGTTGTCTGGGTGGAATGCACAAGGGGAGCTGTCAACCAGCACATACCAGATGTGGATTGGAGACAGGCTGTAAGGCACAGATGGCAGTAAGTGCAGAGAAATACCCACTATCCTAGGAGTGACTTATATGTAGAAAAAGGGGAGTTTAAGGCTTGGCAAGTAGTTCTAAATGCTAAGTCAAAGTGGCAGTGAAACTACACACACAGGCCTTGCAATGGCAGGCCTGAGACATGATTAAGGGGCCACTTATGTGGGTTCCAGAATCAGTGCTGCAGGTTCACTAGTAGCATTTAATTTACAGGCCTGGGGTACATGTAGTGCCCTTTACTAGGGACTTACAGCTAAATTAAATATACCAATTGGGTAGAAACCAATGTTACCATATTCAGGGGACTGAGCATATGCACTTTAGCACTGGAAAGCAGTGGTAAAGTGCGCAGAGTCCTTAAACCAGAAAAAACAAGGTCAGAAAAATACAGTGGAGGGAGGCAGGCAAAAAGTTGGGGGATGACCACACCAAGGCTGGCAGGTCTAACACACTTTTAGTGGAAGGAACCAATGGCTGGGTTAGAAGAGAGCTCAGTGCCACCTTAAGGATTATTAGGTGCTCACAATGCACTTGTATCTGGTGTATATGTTCGTGCTGTGTAAAGTTGCTTAGTTTTATTTACACAGTATTGGACTTGGCCTTCTCTGCAGGGTCACCCCAAATGTTTTCCATTCACCCCTCCTGCTTTCTGAGTTACATTTTTGCTGGTGTTAGGACTCCGTGCACTTTACCACTGATGACCATTGCTAAACTGCTTGTGCAGTTCCCTTAAAACATGGCAAAATTGGCCCACACATTTAATTTGCTAGTAAGTCCCTAGTAAAGTGGTACTGCATGTAAATGCATGATCAAATGCAACCAGTAGCTCTGTAGCACTCACTGTTCCACCCTCTGGAGTAGCACTTTAAAACATCTCAGGACTGCCATTACAGTCTGTAGTGCAGTTGTAAACTGCTAAATAAACCTGTTGCCAAGTCTAAACCTTCCTTCTTAATATGAATAAGTCACCCCAAACGTAGGTTCTAAAAACCCATAGTGCAGGATGCAATGTGTTTAAAAAAGAAAGTAGGACATGTATCTTTAGGTTTTACATGTCTTGGTATTGAAAAACACCTACACTTGTTTTTCACTACTGCAAGGCCTACCTCTCCCATAGGATAACATTGGGTTACATTATTACATTTAATAAGTGCTAACGTTTGATTGCGGGCAGGTAGAAATGTCACATTCCCATTAATTGGTCAGATTTTAAGTCACAATTCTGAAAATGCGATATTTCTACACTAACAATTTTTATTCCTCTAGCAGTGTCCTGGGTCACATGACTGTGAATGGCTCTGCTGTTGGAGGTTTGTGCATTCTTGCCAGACAGTGAGGTATAGGGGACTTGACGTAGGCAGGATGGGCCATCCTTCCTGGGTTTTTGAGAGGAGAGCTCTATCCTGCAAAGGACTGCATCCAGCACACACACAAAGGAACCTGACATTAGTCTTTTTTCACTCCAGATGTCTTGGAGCCTTGACGGGTGAAGGGAGAACTCTCCAGAACCAAATGTGGGGGGTAGCCTTGAAGATTCCCCCACTTAAATGCTGTCCCTAGCCATATATTGGATCCCCGAGCAACTCCTCAGTACGCTCCAGGACCAGTGGAAGATTCCAGAAGGACTGCCTGTGCCACAGAAGACTTCTCTGCTGCTTGAGGTCTCCCTTGCCCTACCAGAGAACTGCCCTACTTCTATTAGAGGTCTGCCCTGCTGCTTGAGGCCTACCTTGCTCACCAAAGGACTGCCCTGCTGCTAGAGGCCTGCTGACACATTTGGGGATTGGATCTTCAGGAAGAGCACAACCCAGAATCCCACTTTCCAGCATACTGTCTCTGGTAGAAGGACGGAGTGACTAGAAGGGGAGAGCAAAAAGTGGCGTATTAACCGGGGCGTGCAGATTTGTATGGGCAGGTTCCCACAAATCATTTTCTAGTCCATAACCCACCCAAGAAACCAAATACCACACATAGCCCTTCCTTTTTCGCATATTTTTTTTTGCCTTCACATGATATTCAGTAACTCCTTAAAAGAAAATGAGAGGAGGATGTAGCCTAACTTTATCAGACGCAGGTTTAAGTAATGAGGTATGAAGGACGGGATGGATCTTCATAGATCAAGGAAGCTGTAGCCGAAAGCTAACAGGATTTATTTACTGAGTAAACTTGAAAGGTCCAATGAATTTAGGTTGGAACTTAAACTTCAGATTTCGTGTTGAGAACCAGACCAGATCACCTAGTTTGTAAGCAGTTCCTGGTTTTCTTTTTCAATCAGCAAATATTTTATCCTAAGCCTTAGCATGAAGGACATGTTTTCTGGCTTGCTTAGCAATTTGGTTCAGCCCCTGAATATGTTTCATAATATATCGGACTGTGTCTTCTCTAGGTGGCAATAACAATCGTAAGTAATGAGGGTGATAACTGTAGTTAGCATAAAACGGTAAAAAGCATGTCGATAAATGGAACACAGAATTTCTGCAAATTCTACAGGTCAAAGCATGTCTTTGCACAACCTGGGGGTGTCCTGAATGAAACAACGGAAATATTGTTTTATGAATTGATTTACACGCTCAGTTTGTCCATCACTTTGGGGTGAAAACTAGTGGATGAACCTTGTTTGCATATCCAGTTGGTTGCACCATGCTTTCCGAAAGTGGGAAGTAAATTGAGTTCCTCGACCTGATGTAATCATCCGAGGGAGGCCATGCAACCGAACGACGCGTTCCAACAGTAACTGAGCAACTCGAGCTGAAGGAATAGCTGGACAAGCAACAAGATGAGTCATTTTTGATAAGCGGTCAACTACTACCATAATGGTATCATATTGGTGATAAGGAGACAATCTCACAATAAAGTCGACCAACGTATATTCCCACATTTTCTTGGGTGTGTTTAATGCCAGAAGAAGCCCTTTTGGTTTGGAGAAATATTCCTTGGCTTTCGCACATAGATCACACTTGTCCACTTGCTGCTAAGTAACATCAAGTGAAAGTCTAGGCCACCAAAAATGTTGTTTAACTATGTCTTGAGTACTTACTTTTCCTGGATGTCCTGCCATAGGAGAGCCATGACACCATTTGATTGCCTGTGTTCTCAAGGAAGGGTTTGGAACATATAGTTGGGAATCATGGAAAGGTAATCTTTCATGAATCTTTCTGCAAGGATCTTCGGACACCTATCTGGCCAAATCAAGGAAGGATACCACTTTTTGAATGTCAGCAAGGAAAGTTTGGAAATTTGTGGTACCAATCACATGTTGTGGGGAAATGATGGGGGCGCAGTGTTAATTTGATGGATTTCTGCGTCTTTGGGACATCTAGACAAAGATTCTGCTTTCTTATTGTTTGATCGTGGCTGATACATCACTACAAAGTCAAATTCTGAGAAGAATAAAGACCAGCGTTCAATGTCAAGGAGACAGAGTCTCCCCTGATTTTAAAAACAGCAGGTTCCTATGAACTACAGATTCCGCCTCGGGATTTCTAGTTTTCCGACCCTTTTATTCTAAAGTATTTTGGGTGTGTTGGACATTCATTTAGGAAGTGTCTTTTTTTCCTGCAATATAAACATAGCCTGTTTTTCCTACTGTATTCCTGTTATTCCTTAGATAAAAGAACTCATACGCCTCCTATTTCCATGGATTCAGGGGAATCCACATTAGGGGGTGGTCGTGATTTATAAAATGTTCTTGTTTCAATTTTCTTCTTCTCGCACCTGCGCTCTGCTAACCTATCCTCTAAATGTTAAATTAATCAGCTCTGTACATATAGCAGGTTGTGGATCTATCTAGGCTAATACATCTTTTAAATCATCCCTCGACAATAAAGGGCAGTGCTTTTCTCTTCTGGCTAATTTGCCTCTGCCACTTAGCGGTTGAACTGAGTAAGTTATGAAATAAGGTCTTTATTACCCTGTCTCAATTCCAATAGTTCACAGATAGCTGAGCCGGTAATTGTTCTCCTATCAAATACTTTCTCAAATTCAGATCAGAATCTAGACCAATTATAAAGCAAGGTATTATCCTTATTGACAAACGGAGTAGCCCAAGCTGCCACATCACCCCTAAATATGGGTGGGACATCTTCTGCAACCATCAGGAACTCTTCTCCAGCTCCAGGGCTGCGGTGCTGACCTATTCTTCTTCACTGTCGACCAACTCCTGCAAGTACAGTTGGGTGAGTAGTAGCTCCTACTCCTCCTGGACTCCACTGTGACTTCTGGACTTGGTCCCCTCTCTCCAGAGGTCTTCTTCTCCAGGAATCCACCGCTGGTTTCTTGCAGTCTTGTCTGGGTGTCTTCTTTTCTTCTTTTTCCTCCTTCTGGGTGGTTTGGGGAAATTCCAGTGATTTACTCCAGCGCTCTTAGAAGACTTTGCACCAACAAAGAAATCCAATCTTTCACAGACCGCAGGAATTAACTGAGAATAGCAGGCACCGGTCCCATGATACTCCAGCCATTTATACTTTCATTGGCCAATAGTGAAAAAAAGTCCTATTTCTGCGAGAATACAGGTGTCTTGCAATACATGGAAAACATGGTGGCCATCTTGGAGTGGAGTAACACACTCTAGGATAGTATCTAACACTGCCTCCATTTGCAACCCTCAGCAAAATATTATTTTCCACATAAGGGGTTATATGGCTGATCCCTCTGTATCACCCCTGCAGCCTTGTTTGACACAGGATGGGCGCTGCCACAGCAACTCATGACGCCTGCTTTGCGGCTTGAAACCAGAACTACCAGAGGGACTCCAAGGGTCAGTTGTCAGGCCTCCTGTGTGAACAGCATGGACATAACAAGCTCCAGAGACCATGAACCCTGTACCTGGCCTCTGCTGCAGTGATTCCTAACCACCCCCTCAGTAGTGTCCTCCATGTCCTGGACCCTTAGGCAGGGTTTCAGAGGTGCTGCTCCTGCCTAGTCCAAAAAGTTGGGACTTAAAAGGTACACGTCTTCACTAGGATCGACTGTGACTGGCTCCCCATCGGCGACCAGGGCCTCCTCAGCATGGAAATCCGGCTTTTCCAGCTCAGAGCTTTTCCCCACCATTGTCCGTAGCTTCACCAAGATCTTGTTCGGCACTCCCCAGCGACCACGGCTCCTCCTTGGACATAGACTGCTGCATTGCCCCACTGAACCTTCTCCTAGACTTTTACACAAAATTTCTTTTAAGTTCGTGGGTAAGCCGAGACCAGGCCCAATCCATCCTGTGTATCAGATCCTCGCTCCATCACGGTCAGACGACTTTTCCATGGTCTTGCATGACCAGAAACCAGTGGTTGGCACGTGGATCATTTTAGGTGCTATTTTGTACAAAAAACTTTAAAATCATAACTTCAGTTGTACTGGTTAGATTTAATTCACTTTAGAGTCATTGAGTTTGCCTTTGCCAAGGCTTGTCGGTGGAATTCCTGCACCGCCACCCGTCTGCAATCTTCACTTTAGCGTGGGACATCTTCTGCAACCATCAGGAACTCTTCTCCAGCTCCAGGGCTGCAGTGCTGACCTATTCTTCTTCACTGACGACCAACTCCTGCAAGTACAGCTGGGTGAGTAGTAGCTCCTACTCCTCCTGGACTCCACTGTGACTTTTGGACTTGGTCCCCTCTCTCCAGAGGTCTTCTTCTCCAGGAATCCACCGCTGATTTCTTGCAGTCTTGTCTGGGTGTCTTCTTTTCTTCTTTTTCCTCCTTTTGGGTGGTTTGGAGAAATTCCAGTGATTTATTCCTGCATTCCTGGTTGCTGGGGGACACGGTGTTACTTACCTCTGTGGTTTTCTAGTTCCAAAAATAAAGTATCTTTCTTTTTGGACAACTGTTTTCTTTCATGTGTGTAAGTGCTGTGTGACTACAGTGGTATTTCATGAGCTTTGCATGTCTCCTAGATAATCCGTGACTGCTCATCCATAGCTGCCTCTAGAGAGCCTGGCTTCCTGGCTCTGCCTACACTTCACTAAGAGGAGATACCTGGACCTGGTATAAGGTTTAAGTATCGTGGGTACCCACCACACACCCAGCCAGCTTCCTACAGTAACCCAGTGTCTTTACTTTAGTCTCTGGGAGAGGTATCTTCTTGCATGTACATCTCTTGAATTAGTATAGGTTTCCTTTTTAACTATAGTAAATTCCATAGGCACATGGTGTTCTAAATGAAGAGCAGGACTCGGACTCCAGCTATTTTAAAGTGGCTTCCTCCGAACAACCAATAACAGAGAGGCCTAAAATTCCACAGCCAGAAGGGTGTCCATAGAAGATGTAAAGTTTTTTTTAACCAGTAACAAGACAAATGGCTGTCCATTTACAGAAGATATTCTGCCCTGTTATACATGCTCTTGTATAATGGGACTCAGGGAATGTGATCATTGGTCCCTACAGTCTAACAGAGTCCCTTGGTGGGCATTTCTAAACATGAAGTTGCAGGGGACATTGACCTACAGCTAAACCTCTTCTAAAATCATGGTTCTATTTGTTTCTAACTTTTGAAAGGTGGAACCAACAAGCATACTTTTTTGAAAGAGTCTAGTTTTGAAAATAAAATTTGTACCCACCAAATATCAAAACATATTGAATTTAACTGAGTTGGAAATAAAATAAATATAGATACAGTGAAATGGTAATCACTGCTATGAATTTTATTATAAAATGCAGAGGCTCTTCTGTGGGAATAATCTGATGTTCTGCTTCCACTGGATTTCTACCCCATAGAGGTGTTTAAAGTGCCCAGGCCCTCCCTCCGCTAGCTAGTGACAAGGTAAGATGGAGCGAAGTACTGTGATAGAACTTTTTTGTTCCCCTGGACCCTGCTCGACTCACTGACACTTAGGCTGTGTGGCATGCTTGTTGTAACCAGGATGATAGAAAGGGCTTTTGATATTTGAGAGGGCTGACCAAGGCAGAGTGCCTTCTCTTACAGACACATTTATATCCTTTTAGAATTTGGAGGAAGTAACCAGAGAGAAATTATTGACCTGAATCCAGTTCTCATAGAATTGCGTTATGCTGTGGCAAAAAGATGTTAGGCACGTACGGATTAGTTTACCGATAGCCACCAGCACAATTCCAACTTTAATCTTACATTTGCAGAGAACTTGGAAGAGGAAGGCTATTTTTTCTGTGTTGATGAGATAAATAAGAAACTCTGGTAGCCTAAGATAAGGTCCTATGGCTGAGTAAGCTAACTCAATGACCTCTCTGTCAGGCCCAATGGAGTTTCTGGTTTGCCCTGTTGCCTGCATCCTGCTATGCAAGCCCAAGAACCTTGGCTTGGAAGTGACTGCCTGAGCACTGCGTGCTCTCTGAGACAGAAATGTCTGAAACCTACAGAGGAGAGTCTTTGCAGCCATGATCATTTAGCGGTTACCAAAGACTTCTGGACCTGACACACAGGCCCATATTTATACTTTTTTTGCGCCCCATTTGCATCATTTCTTGACGCAAAAGTGGCGCAAACTTACAAAATACAATTCGATTTTTTAAGTTTGCGCCGCTTTTGCGTCAAGAAATTACTCAAATGCAGTGCAAAAAAAGTATGAATATGGGCCACAGTCTGTAGTGGTGTCCCACTGGTATTGCCAAAGAGCAGAGGCACATTAGAACTATCCGCAAACAATTACAGAAAGCCTTCTAGGTAGGGCAGCTAATACAACCCAAAAGGTTCTGAAAAGCAACTTTAGTCAGCTGCATCCTACCAGAAATTAAGTGATTGCTTTTGGCAGAAAAACATTATCCCACTCAGAGAAACGTAAATAGCAAAAACCTGCTCATTAAGAGCTCCACTCATTGAGATCTGAGCCACTACAGTTCTGATCAGATCTACATTCTTGGCAAAATGTACCCTTTCAAGATGGCTGCTGGGTCTGACCACCGTGGAGACCCGAATCATGGCGCCTGACCTTTGAGGGATACCTCTCTTGCTTTGAGCCACAGCTTCTCTCCGTCCTTGGGATCCCATTAGGAAGGGGATATATTGTTGAATACGAGTGGTTGGAGCCAAAATTAGGTTCACGGATCAACAATCATATTCTTCAATTGCAGTCCTTAAGGCGCAAGATGTGATATTCTGGGTGTCTCGTAAGACTGGGGACCATCCACATGTAATCGCTCTCCATGAACCTTCACAGTTCTCTAGGGTGTTCAGTATGATTTGATTTCCTATCCATAATCAATGAACGTGCAGCAAAAGTACTGTCAGGACGTCTCAGTCTTCCTCTCCTTAAACTATCAGCGATTATTACTCAGTCCTCAACTTCAGCTCTAGGTTTTGGAGTTCCCTTTAATACTTCCGGCAGATTTGTTCCAACACTTTAGGCCTTTGGAAAATAGATTAAACCTATTCGGTGGAACGTTTATTTTTTTTTACTTTAGATACACGTTTACATATTTCTGGTATCCTTTTAAGTAAGGTACATTGCCGCTCAGTATTGTAATTTTGATGAATTGCCAATTTATATTTTGTTTTTCACTCTGCTGTCGTTAGCCGATTTTAACTTTACACATTGTCCAGGTCTGGGCCCTATCAGCCTTTGGCAAGGCCTGGGCTTTAACAATAATACATTCAATAAAACAAAATAAAATGCATTCCTCATGCAGAACCTATTCTTTTCTAACACGTGAACTGTAAAGAGAAATCCTGGATCGGTTGAATTAGTAATTTAAGCTTCGATGTACACGATGTAAATAATTAACTGACACGTAATATGTATTACGGTTGAAGTATTAACACCGCCTGCTGAACCGCGTACAAAGCACATCCCCCTTTCCTCCTGTGACAAGTGAGATATTAAAGTACAGAGGGAAAGTTAATAACCTTTTGAATACACGGTGCAATTATTACTCAAGATGTTCATATTAAGACAAAGTGGAAATGTGTGCTCATAAAAGACTCCATCTATTCCACTTTACTTTTTATTACAACTAATGTCTGTAGAACGAGGCTATGTTTGTTTCTCTGCGTGGAAAAAGCAAAACCATACACGTATTTTAATTGCATTACATCGACTGCCAGTGTTTATTATTTAGTTGTACAGTTCTGCTGTATCTGGACACGTTATAGGACAGTATTTGTAGAGCAGCTTTAATGGGTTTTTTTTCACCTAAGGATACCTTATGACGTCAGCTATATAGGCTACAGTCGTACCCGGATGTCCCCAGTGGAAGAATTTGATAGTTAACATTTCTCACTTCATATGCAATGCAGATGTCTCTCCACCCATCTCACTCAGCGGTTCCCAGGGACAAGCAAAGTACGGAGCAGGAAGGGGCGTGGCCTGGGGCAGTCAGACATAATATGTAATAATGTTGGGTGTTTCCTGTGGTCCTCACCTGTGTGATAATGGCCATTACCCCTCCTACCCAGAGACAAGCAAAATGAGGACCTAGAAGGGGCGTGGCCTGGGACAGTCAGACATAGGCCCTCATTCTGACCTTGGCGGGCGGCGGAGGCCGACCGCCAAAGTCCCGCCGTCAGGTTACCGTTCCGCGGTCGAAAGACCGCGGCGGTAATTCTGACTTTCCCGCTGGGCTGGCGGGCGGTCGCCTTCAGACCGCCAGCCAGCCCAGCGGGAAAGAGGCTTCCACGATGAAGCCGGCTCGGAATCGAGCCGGCGGAGTGGAAGCTGTGCGACGGGTGCAGTTGCACCCGTCGCGTATTTCACTGTCTGCGCAGCAGACAGTGAAATACATTTAGGGGCCCTCTTACGGGGGCCCCTGCAATGCCCATGCCAGTGGCATGGGCACTGCAGGGGCCCCCAGGGGCCCCGCGACCCCCCCTACCGCCATCCGGATCTCGGCGGTCCGACCGCCGGGATCTGGATGGCGGTAGGGGGGGTCGGAATCCCCGCGGCGGTGCAGCAAGCTGCGCCGCCGCGGAGGATTCAATGGGGCCGCTGTACACTGGCGGGACCCCGCCAGTGGTGCCGGTCCGACCGCGGCTTTACCGCCGCGGTCGGAATCCCCATTGGAGCACCGCCGGCCTGTCGGCGGTGCTCCCGCGGTCCTCCGCCCTGGCGGTCAAAGACCGCCAGGGTCAGAATGACCCCCATAATATGTAATAATGCTGGGTGTCTCCCGTGGTCTTCCCTTGTGTGATAATGACCACTAACCCCACAGAAAATAATTTCAATGTCCCTCCAACCTCAACTCCACCCTTAAACCTTTTGTGTTATGTTTTTGTAATTTTACAGTGCCTAGTCTGCCCTTAGAATGGCCTTGTAGCACTCTTGGCTGTACAGAGTCCTTATCCACACAACCTAAGGTTTCCATCGCAGGCCAGACTGATGAGATGTTTTAGGTGCTAGATTCTGGTTGCTCTGTAGGACTGTGCGGTGCGACCTGCCTAGTGTGAGGTTCGACTTCAGAAGTACATCCTGTAGGGTGGTGGACTGGAAGTTTGGTCGTCATTTAGTTGTGGCTGGAGGATTTTGGCTTCAGAGAGGTGAAACCAGAGGCTTTCACTATCGTCTTATAGCCCTCTGCCTCAGGCTATGCCGGTTGTTAAAGGTTTTGAACCCGAGTTATGGGCCTGAGCTGCAGGTGAGGGCCTTTAACGAGGGAGAGGGCCTTTAACCACTGGTATAGTGTGAGGCAGAAGAACACACCACCCATCAGGGTAGAATGTTCTAAACTGAAAAGGGCGAGCCATGAAGATAAACATTGGAATGTTTGCGCAGAAGGCTTACAGCAACCATTAGAAAACTTCAGTGGAGGTCTCAACATTCACATGGGAGAGGGCCTTTAAGAGCCGGTAGAACCCGCTTACGGTTTTAAGGCTATTAGAACATTCTGCCACTCAGGGCAGAATGTTCTATTAAATAAAACAAATTCCTCACGGAGCCCGAGGGGATTAAAATCCCCTTGGGCTCCGTGAGGCTTTGTTACTGTGAACAAAGCGAACATTGGAATGTTGGCGCTGCGGGCTTTTACCGGCCAGTAAAAGCCCGGAGCACTCCATTGTTTTCAATGGAGCTGCCAACGTTCCAATGTTCTAATACATTATTATAGCCCTTGTTCCGTGGGTTGAGCCGGTTGTTAATGTCCCTGCAGCTCGAGGGCCTATAACGATTGATAGTGCCTTTAACAGCCGGGACAGCCAAAGCTAGAAGTGCTTTAATGATAGAAGATTCCACACACTGAGGGTAGAATGATCTGAATTAAAAAGGAGAACCAGAAAGACAAACATCGGAATGTTGGTGCCGATGGCCTGTACTGGCCATAATTGGCCCTGGGCCAATTCATTGTCTTTAATGGAACTCTCAGCATTGCAAATCCTCCTCCCAGGTCTTTAATGTGCCCGACGCCCAATGGTTAGGTATAGTCTAAACCTGTATTGCTGCGTATGTGGCATGTCTGATCTATGTTGAAAGTTTGTGTGATTATCTCGCTAGAGTCAGTGCTTAATTTCTGGAAGAAAGAGTGCTGGTGACCAAAACAAAACTTTGCTCATTGGCCAGTGCAGTTAAACATCGACGTGTTCCATGCAAAGGCTCGTAGTCTTTAATTCACTACCTGACACTCCCTGCCCCTTACTCTCACTCTTGCAGGTTCCTACTTTCACCCTTTGTGACATTTTTGCTGTCTCTCTTTCTCCTTTCCTGTTTCTATGTTCCCCCTGTCTTCTACATGGAAAATATCCGATGTGGGAAAATAAATGTCAGTGTCCCCCCGCCATCAACCACTGGTTCAAATTAAGCTTGTCTAGTGTGCTCCTTGTGTCTGAGAGGAGGCTGTCCCTCTGCTGTCTCCTATAGTGCATACTACTCCTAAATGGGGCACTTATGTCTGGTAGCTCCTCTTTGTGACCTTGTGATACGTGGGATCAAGAATGGGTCTGAATCCTTGATGCCATTGGAGGGGCCATGAGTTCCCTGGGTCAAAAGACAGTAGGCTGGTATTTTGACCATTGTCTGCAGGTATATCTTTCCAGTATTTAGAGTAAGGTTGTTACTTCTCATCAGTGCATTTATAGTGCATAGTCAGTTGTCAAGTTTTGATTTGTAGAGGTTTTCCAGCCATACATTTTTAGAATGATTTGCGTATCATCTGCATAGTTGCAACAGATGGGGCTGAATGATCTAATCAGGTCCGGGAAAGGGGTTACATAGTGTTAAATAATAGAGAAGTTATGATGGACCTCTAGGGACACCACAATGTTGAGTATGAGGAGCTGATGTCAAAGTTGTTTGGTATACCAAGCTTTGTCTATCTTTGAGGTAAAAGCAACCTATTATAGAGCATCTTCACATATTCTGAGATGGAGTTTTTGTAGTTGTGTATAATGGAGGAAAGTGGTAAATACCGCTTACAGGTCCTGAAGAAATTGGGTGATCATCTTGTTCTTTTATACTGTGACTGATAGGTTGTCCCAGTTGGACTTAAAGGATAATGCAGTTCCTCTTCCTGGTCTGTATCTGGATTGTTGGTCTGACGTCAAGTCATTTTCCTCTGTAAACTTTGAGAGTTGAGTTAAATTGCTCTTTTAAGTAATTTTGTTAGGAATGGAGCATTACATATTGATCTGTATTTTTCAGGGTGGAATGGGTCGAGGTTCTTCACATTGAAGAGTGATCCAGTTTTGAGAAATAACCTGTATCCTTATATAAGATAACAATTCGCAAATCGGAATGTGCAAATTGCACATTGACTGATTTGTGATTCGGTGTGCAATATGACCTATATACCAATTAGGGTGAGTGAAATTTGCATAATTTGTTTTCATTGATATATTTGAAACTGGGACAAAATAAAGTGTAATTGTGCTAAATGCAAATGCATAATTTCACGTAATCCATTAGTGCAAAATGCCTCTTCGCGTCACTTTCGTGCACAAGGACTCATTTCAACAAAAGCACAGTGAACAACTCATGGATTCCATGAACAATTCTGCCCACTCCTAGAGTTGAGGAAAGCTCTGCCCGCTTATAGTTTTGAGGATTAGCTCTGCCCATTCATAGACTCAAAGAACAGTTCATAGACTCAAAGAACTCAAAGAACTCAAAGAACAGGTTGTGTGGATAAGGACTCTGTACAGCCAAGAGTGCTACAAGGCCATTCTAAGGGCAGACTAGGCACTGTAAAATTACAAAAACATAACACAAAAGGTTTAAGGGTGGAGTTGAGGTTGGAGGGACATTGCAATTATTTTCTGTGGGGTTAGTGGTCATTATCACACAAGGGAAGACCACGGGAGACACCCAGCATTATTACATATTATGTCTGACTGTCCCAGGCCACGCCCCTTCTAGGTCCTCATTTTGCTTGTCTCTGGGTAGGAGGGGTAATGGCCATTATCACACAGGTGAGGACCACAGGAAACACCCAACATTATTACATATTATGTCTGACTGCCCCAGGCCACGCCCCTTCCTGCTCCGTACTTTGCTTGTCCCTGGGAACCGCTGAGTGAGATGGGTAGAGAGACATCTGCATTGCATATGAAGTGAGAAATGTTAACTATCAAACTGTGCCACTCATATTCGAGAAACAGCGCTATCCGCTCATAGATCTGAGGAACAGCTCTGCCCACTCATATACTTGAGGAACAGCTTTGCCCACTCATAGTTTTGAGGATTAGCCCTGCCCATTCATACAATCAAGAAGCAGCTCTGCCCACTCATATATTTGAGGAACAGCTCTACCTGCTCATAGATTCAAGGAGCAGCTATGCTCACTCATAGATCTGAGGAACAGCTCTGCCCACTCATAGACTTAAGGAACAGCTCTGCTCACTCATAGACTTAAGGAACAGCTCTGCCCACTCATAGTTTTCAGGATTAGCTCGGCCTATTCATAGATTAAAGGAGCAGCTGTACCAGGTGCAGCTCCTCCGCTAGGGGGGAGGAGCGATCCCCCCCAGCAGCAGCGTCAACTGGGGCGATAATAAGCTATGTTTATTATCGTTTTGTGGTAAAAGGGGCGTGACACAGGCTGTGTCGAGCACTGAGGGGGAGTCTCGGCCCGGCCAAACACACATGCACAGTAGGCTTTCTCCACTCCGGCACTGTGTTGCAGACTGGATAGAGCAGGCACAGGCTCCCAGTCTGCCTGGGAGCGCACTGGCTGGGCGCTTCCACCCAAACCTGACGCTGCTCTGAGCAGTTTGTTTTTGTTTTTCAATTCCCCCTCACTCCCCCATCTAAGCGCGTGCCGCTTTGCCACTTTTTAGCTCTGCAAGCCGCTCCTGATCTCTACCTACTCATATATTCAAAGAACAGCTCTGCCTACCCATAGATCTGAGATACAGCTCTTCCTGGTCATAGACTTGAGGAACAGCTCAGTCTATTCATATATTCGAAGAACAGCTCTGCTCACTGATAGATCTGAGGAACAGCTCTGCCCGCTTATAGTTTTGAGGAACAGCTCTCCCCACTCATAAATGTGGGGAACAGCTCTGCCCCCTTATAGATTTGAGGAACAGCTCTGCCCACTCATAGTTTTGAGGAAAGCTCTGCCCACTCATAAATTCCAGGAACAGCTGTGCACAGTCAAAGATCTTAGGGACAGCTCCACCCACTCATAGTTTTGAGGATTAGCTCTGTCCATTCATGCAATCAAGGAGTAGCTCAGCCCACTCATATATTTGAGTAACAGCTCTACCCGCTCATATATTCGAGGAACAGTTCTGCCCACTCATAGATCCGAGGAACAGCTCTGTCAGCTCATTGATCTGAGGAACCGCTCTGTCTGCTCATTGCCCGCTTATAGTTTTGAGGATGAACTCTGCCCATTCATAGAGTCAAGGAGAAGCTCTACCCACTCATAGACTTGAAGAACACCTCTGCCTAGTCCTAGATTCAAGGAACAGCTCTGCCGACTTATATATCTGAAGAACAGCTCTGCCCGCTCATAGACTTGAGGTACAGCTCAGTGTATTCATATATTCGAGGATCAGCTCTGCTCACTGGTAGATCTGAGGAACATCTCTGCCCCCTTATAGTTTTGAGGAACAGTACTTGGTGAGGATTCTGATTACGTACTCCCTGAGACAAGCAAGTGTGCAGATGTTCCTTGATGTAGAAAGGGTTGGCTCCTTCCACTCTCTGTGAGGTTATGAGTACCCAGTAATATAAAAGATGGAACCGCCTGTGTACCCTAGTATCTTTGATGCTGGGTGTTTCTGGATTAAAAAAAAAAAAATGGTACTCGCTCACTCTGTTTAACAGTAAAAAAAAACTCCAGGCTTGGTGGGTGAGAGTAGAAGTGGACAGAGATGTTTATGTTCTGTTACTCAGCTCTCCAGCAACCTGGTCAGTGGAGTGGGAGCGTACTTTCCAGATTGAAATCAAAGTATCCGTGCCTCACCCGTACACAGCGTGGGTTAAGGCCATAATGTACTGGCAAGACACTCTGAAGGCTACACAGAGGCATCGTCTCAAAGAGAAACATAGGGGCGTATTTACAAGCCCCTACTGCTGCCTTGTGCCGCCATAGAGTCATTTGTTTTACGCTAAGGCGGTGTTAAGGAGGCCTTTACCCCACACCATATTTACAAAGTGACACAATTCATGCATTGTGCCACTGTGCAACCCCTTGGGCCACATTCTGCCTGCGCCAGGCATGACATATGCAATGGGGACATTCCGACGCAGGGAGGGCCGAAAAAAATGGAGCAGTGAAATTTACATTTCACTGCGCCAATTTTTCCGTCATTTCTAACGTCTGCTCTAAGCAGGCGTTAAAATGATGCACCCATTTTAATCTATGGGCCTCCCTGTGCTTTGCTGCACTAGCGTCAACATTTTTGATGCCAGTGCAGCAAAGCGCCACAATAGAGTCAAAAATTCTGACGCTGTTGTGGTAACAACAGCCATGATGCGCCGTATTGTAAATATGGCGCTAACATGGTGTTGTTAGGGGGCGGAGGGGTGGCGCAAGAAAAGTGGCACATTGGGACCGGAAAAGGGAATATAACCTCCAGCCTGTGGTCGGAAAATTAAATAAATTAGGAAAATAAATTAAATTAGGAATAATCATTTGTATCCATCTGGCTGCACACAGGTTAAATATGACATAAAACGCCAGAAATAACTACAGTTGATTATCCTTGGGATATACATTACTTAGCTATTTACAAACATTTTCACAGGAAAGCTGGAGCAATCTACCACTGTAGAAGTGCTCACAGAAGCTGGCAGGACTGGCATTATGTTACCTTGGTAGATGCCCGCTGACTCTGCAGTGATGGGAGGGGAAACAGCCCTGTCCAGTCTCTAGCCTTTCTTCAAGATCCATGCTGGGTGAAGACTGGACAGTGCCCAGGTTTCACACTTTCCTCGGTTGGTCATCAAATGACCGAGCCCCCTAGGGCATAGACCACAACTCCAGTGTATACAACACAAGTTTCCTTCAGCCCTTGTGTACACAGCCAAGGTAAGGGATGAGTTCACACAGCCATCAAACATCTATGAGGGTCTTCTCGTAGTCTCAAGAAACCTGGATTGCGTATTCCTAACAGAGACCTGGGCAAGAGCGTTCTCAGACCCTGGCTTTGTATCTGCCTTACCCTTGGGATATGGTACCGTAAGAATGGACAGACAGGATAAAAGGGGTTGAGGGGTGGCATCAAAGTTACCAAGCCACAGAGAGAAAGTGGGGCTAAGCAG
Source organism: Pleurodeles waltl (assembly GCF_031143425.1). Classification (NCBI taxonomy): domain Eukaryota; kingdom Metazoa; phylum Chordata; class Amphibia; order Caudata; family Salamandridae; genus Pleurodeles; species Pleurodeles waltl. Next base: position 69,974,009 of record NC_090442.1, on the reverse strand, counting down.
AAGGCAGAGTGCTCCACTGGAGCCATTCTCAGACAAGAGATGCTGGCTGACCTCAGGCAATGGGTCAACATCTGTGCCAATACTATCACCCCAATCAAGAATCCCTCCAACAGACGCACCGACAGAAAGGTCTTCTGGTTTACTGCCGACATCCACGAGGAGCTCTTTAACGTCGTGAAGGAACCACGGTACAACCGCGGTTTGCGGTCTAGTGGTCGGGTCTAGGGGGATAAATGCCGGCAAAATCGCGGCCGCGCCGCTGGCGCGCCGAAGGCACCCCAAAGGCAAGCCCGTCTGCGCCCGTCCGCGCCAGAACGGGCCAGAGGGCCAGGAACCTCGTTTCCAGTTTTGGAATCTTGAGTTACACCAGGGACGAACTCAAGAAGTTGGCGGGCTCGCGCTGTACCTGTACGCTGAACCCGGATACTGCGTACGCCTGGAGATGCACGCAGTGCAAGTGGACGATGCATATGCCATCTTTGATGGGTAAGCAGGCAACCCAGGGAGTTCGGCCCACAGGTGTGAATTATATTGAACATGCTCTGGGGGGAATTGTAAAGGACGGCAGAGGGGGCCCTTTTGCTCTCATAAATGCTAGGTCCCTCCCTAAACATAAATTTGAAATTAATGAGCTCATCCGCACCCTTAACATAGACTGTCTTTTTATAACAGAAACTTGGGCAAGGCCTGATTCGGATCCCGATTTTATCGAAGCAACTCCTATTGGCTACTCCTTCTACAGGGTGGACAGGAATACAGGTAGAGGAGGATGCCTAGCCATTATCTGTAGGTCTGAGCTCACGTGTACTTGGAATAATGCGAGTTACACTACTGAGGTCTGTGAAGCTATGGCCTTTAAATTGCTTCGCGATACATCTTTAGTCTGGGAAGGCCTTCTAATTTATCGTCCCCCTGGCCCCGTTGCTAAATTTCTTTCGATATGGCCCTCTATACTGGAACCCTTAATCATGGCCCCTAAAGCCATTATATTGGGAGATTTTAACATTCATTTTGATAATACCCGTGATTTATTGGCTGTGGAATTCCTTAATCTGATGGGGGCACTAGATTGGGCTCTAAAGGATGGGATGGCCACGCATAGAGCTGGTCATACCCTTGATGGGATTTTCACTCGTCCTGATGAATCACTTTATCTCTCTACTACCCCATTAGAATGGACAGATCACGCCCTTTTGACATTTAATTTTTTGGCCAAGCAGCAGCCCCCAATAGTTACTCCCCATGAAAAACGGATAAGATCCTGGAGAAAAATTGAAGTTGAACCACTGACAGTGGCACTCTTACTTAACTGGAATGAGCCCAAGCTGTCCAGGCTGCCTCCACTTGCTAGATTTAATCTAGGGATTGAACAAGCTATGGACACGCTAGCACCCATAAGAATCTCTTCTTCTCACATCAGGAAGAAATTTAATCAACCCTGGTTCTCCCAAGCCCTTAAATCCCTGCAGAGGACATATAGGCAGAAAGAGCGCTGCTGGAAACTCAGCCCGGGTGAAGTCGAGAGGGCGAATCTTAAGCTTGTACTCCACAACTACAAAAAAGCCTGTCAGGTAGCCAAATCGTTTTTTTTTACATGTAAAATTAATGAAGCAGCAAACTCTTCCAGAGAGTTGTTTAAAACGGTCAACATTCTTACTACCCCATCAGGCTCACCCAGAGTAGAAAATTCCCAAGATTTATGTAACAAAGTAGCTAAATTTTTCGAACGCAAGGTGCTAGACATTTACTCCAGTTTTAGGCTGGAGGAGACTTTAACTAGCACATCTCCACAACTGACTGCTCGCCCGTACCCTGAGGGGACAACCAACGGGACATCAGATGACCCACTTTTACTATCTAATTTTAAGATGCCTTCTTCTGAGGCTCTGTGTAAACTGCTCCGGGAATGTAAATCAGGCTCCCCTATGGATCCCTGCCCGCCGGCCATTCTCCAACTAGTACCAGAGTTAGTGGTTTCTAGGTTGGCCCCTATTTTTCAGGAAGTGCTAGCATCGGGTCTTTACCCAAGGGCTTGGAAAGAAGCTACTATCATTCCGCTAAAAAAGAAAGGAGCGGGTAAACCGGATGACTTAACGAACTTACGTCCTATAGCCCTTCTCCCCTATGCGGCCAAAATTTTGGAAAAGCACCTAAATAAGGAACTGGTAGATTTCCTGTCAGGTTCTAAAGGTTTGGACAACTCGCAACATGGTTTCCGGAAAGCCCACAGTACTGAATCTGCTCTTATTGCATCATCTGATACCATACGTAGATTGGTGGATAAGGGGCAGGGGGTCTTTCTGGTGCTATTGGACTTGTCGGCAGCTTTTGACACCATTGCTCCTCATATCCTGCTAGACCGCCTATATCAGACAGGCATTAGAGACCAGGCTCTCAAATTGATTGGATCGTTTTTATCTGATAGGTGGGCCACAGTTAGCTGTGGCGATTTTAGGTCTCCTCCCTATCTTTTGCCGTGCGGGGTCCCTCAGGGCTCTTCTTTGAGCCCGACGTTATTTAACTTGTATGTGGCACCATTGGCGGAGTTGGTTCGTTCTTTTGGCTTCATTCCTACTTCTTATGCTGACGATACTCAAATCATTGTCCCTATTGATAATGATCTTGAAGAAGTGGCTATTCGCTTCAATGCCTGTATGACGGCAGTCAGTCACTGGATGAAGTCCAATTGGTTGAAACTCAACTGCGAAAAAACCGAGATTTTGTGCTTCGGAATTGACAGGGTACATTGGACCTCTAGTTGGTGGCCGGAAGAGTGTGGGACGCTTCCTGTTCCACGGTCCAACTCGAGAAATTTAGGAGTAGTGTTTGATGAGCAATTGTCATTTAAGCCTCAGGTTAATCTGATAATTAAGTCTTGTGTGTGGACAATGAAGAAATTAAAAAAAATTCTCCCGTTTATCCCTCAGACCAGCAGAATCACTGTGGTTTTGTCCCTGGTCATTTCCAGATTGGATTATGGGAATGCGCTTTTACTAAATTTGAATAAAGACTCTCTGCACAGGCTTCAGTTGATGCAGAATATGGCTGCCAGGTTGTTGTTAAAATTACCTCGGGGGCCTCCGTCAAGAGGGCCCTTAAAGATCTACACTGGCTTCCGATTATCCATCGGCTTTCTTTTAAGGCTCTCTGCATCACTCACAAAGCGGCTCATGGGATTGGCCCTTCAACTTTAACCACCAAGCTGAAATGGCATAAGCCTAATCGCGTGTTGCGTTCAGCCGGTGCCTATCAAATTCAAATAGCCCGTACTAGAAAAGTAAAATGGGGAGACAGAGCTTTTACTATTGCAGCTGCTAAAATTTGGAACTCTCTTCCACTGAGTATAAGGCAAGAACATAATCATCTAACTTTTAGGAAACTGGTCAAAACTTGGCTGTTTTCTCAATAAGTTTGGGAGCTCCTCTGCTTAGCTCTTTATTGCCTCACCCAGTTAGCGCTTCGATGCCTGAGGGCCGGAATGCGCTTTAGAAATGCCCAATACAATACAACAATACAATGCCAACGCCATCCCACCATCCCAAGACCTCTGCGACTCCCTAGCCTCCTACCTCCACTGCAAGATTGCAGACATCCACGACAGCTTCAGCACCCAGACGCCCCGGCAACCACCAACACCACAGATTCACCTCTGACCAACCTCCTGTCCTCCTGGACCCCGTCAATGACAACGACACCATCAAAATCATGAACACCATCCATTCCGACTCTCCATCTGACCCCTGCCCTCACCACATCCTCAACAAAGCAAGCTCCGTCATCGCACCCCAACTACGAAAGATCATCAATAGCTCCTTTGAGTCTGCCACCTTCCCGGAGAGCTGGAAACACGCTGAGATCCACGCCCTCCTCAAAAAACCCAAGGTGGACCCAAAGGACCTCAAGAACGTCCGGCATATCTCCCTGCTCCCCTTCTCGGCAAAAGTCATTGAGAAGGCTGTTAACAGACAACTAACTTGCTTCCTCGAGGAGAACCGCCCCCTTGACCCTTCCCAATCCGGATTCCGCAGCAACCACAGCACCGAAACCGCCCTCATCGCTGCCTCCGATGACATCAGAACCATACTGGACAGCGGTAAAACCGCGGCCCTCATCCTCCTGAACCTCTCGGCTGTGTTCAACACTGTCTGCCACCAGACCCAACGCTCACGCCTCAGCAATGCTGGAATCGGCGACAGAGCCCTGGACTGGGTCATCTCCTTTCTCACCAGCACAACCCAGAGAGTCCGCCTCCCCCCATTCTGCTCGGAGGCCACTGAAATCATCTGCGGCGTACCCCAGGGTCCGTCCGTCAGCCCGACCCTCTTCAATGTCTACATGGCCCCACTCACTAACATCGCCCGATCCCTCAACCTCAACATCATCTCATACGCTGACGACACCCAGCTGATCCTCTCCCTCACCAAGGACTCCGCCAAGACCATCCTCCACAAATGAATGAAGGCCATCGCCGAAATGATGAAGAGCAGCTTCCTCAAACTAAATTCGGACAAGACAGAAGTCCTCACCTTCAGCTCCACCCCCTCCGCATGGGATGACTTCTGGTGGCCTGCCACTCTCTGAACCACTCCGACTCCCACCGACCACGCACGCAACCTAGGATTCATCTTGGACCCCTCACTATCCATGGCTCAGCAAGTCAATGCCATCTTCTCCTCCTGCTTCAACAACCTCCGCATGCTCTGAAAGATCTACAAATGGATACCCACCGAAACCAGAAGAACAGTCACCAAAGCCCTCGTAAACAGCAAACTGGCCTAGGCAATGCCCTCTACGCAGGAACTACGGCCAAACTCCAGAAGACGCTTCAACACATCCAGAACGCCTCCGCACGCCTCATCCTGGACATCCCCTGCCACTGCCACATCACAGACCACCTGAAAAACCTGCACTGGCTCCCAGTCAACAAGAGAATCACCTTCAGACTCCTCACCTACGCCCACAAAGCACTGCACAACTCCGGACCAGAATACCTCAACAGACGACTCTCCTTCTACACCCTGAGCCGTCATCTCCGCTCCGCCAACCTTGCCCTTGCAACTGTCCAACGCGTCCGCAGAACTACAACCGTTGGTAGATCATTCTCGCACCTCGCCGCCAAACTGTGGAATACTCTTCCCACCCACCTGCGCCTGACCAAAGACCTCCTTACCTTCAGGAAACTTCTCAAGACCTGGCTGTTTGAGCAGTAGCAGCACCCCCCTTCTCAGTGCGCTTTTCAAATTCCTGATTGATTGATTGATTGATTGACCCAACTAGCTGGTGAACTCACTCCATAGGAGACTCAAGCTCAAGAGGGAGACTCAGGAGTGGCCCTTAAAGTCCAGAAGGATTACAAAGTTTATTGGGCATCAATAAGGCGCTATGTAGGGAGAAGCTGGAGTATAATTGGGTCAATTTCAATACCTGCTGCCCATAAACTGGCAGGACCATGCCCATGAGCCCGACACATCTGCACTGCCACAAACCCACCATCTGTAGTGCAACAAGGATGCCATGAGGCCTGGCGCAAGCAAGGAAATTGGCCCCTTTGACTGTTTTTGAGGTAGAAAAATCTAGCAATTGTCAGGGTTCAATGGACCCCTCAGGGCTCTAGGTCCTGGTGTCAATGCACCTGGTGCACCAGTAATAGCTATGCCCCTGGGAACCCTCAGTACGGAGGACTTAAATGCAGATCACAGAGCATATACTATGGTCACCAAAAGACAAAGAATTCTTGTGGGGCTACAGGTCTTGGCTGCCCAGGGTGCTTCACAATAGCTGGACACATGCAGTAGGATCCTGATTGAAATCCCTCGAATATTTCAAAGGACAAGATTTAGGAAAACCTGTGAGGTGTAAAAGTCCCACAGGATGAGGCGGGTATAAATACTATGGCATTTTCCATCTGCTTTTGCTAAGAATTTATGAACCTCACCTATTTGGTGGAATCCTTGTTGGCTATCTGTTCTGTCTCTCTTTCCAGTGGTACTGGGGAAGCCAAAATCAATTTCCATTGGTTTCTTCCTATTGGTTCCCCCTCTTGTTGCTGTACCCGCAAAGAAAGAGACCAGCATTGGCAAAGCCAATGCGTTTAGGTGAATGTGTTCTTTGGTGTAATGTCTGCACATTGGATGCAAGAAAGGTGGCTGTACATTGCATTGCAGATGACAGGATCCACCAAATCCTTGCTGCACAATGTGGTGAGCAAAATCCTGTTTCTCATGAAGAGCTTTGGGATATAGTCAATGGGCATGGCAAAGGCGATGCCTAAGGAAGAGCGCCTGGAATCTGGTCATCTTTTTCTGCCACAACTGTCTATTCAATTATTATGAACACAGAACTAGGGGGCAGTGCTAGGAGCTGACCTGAATGGCCACACTCCCTTGAAACTTCGCCCAGCCGCTTTCTCTGGGGGGGGCTGTTTCCCTGCAGGTAGTCTGGTGGTGGAGGGGGACAAGATGCCCCTGGATTGGTGAGATGAGCACAGAATTGCTTTGCCAGCAGATTTAGCATATTAGCGGCCACGACCTCCACTGGGCACCCATCTTGCACAGAGCTTGCCTGGAGACAATGATGTAGCTGCTCCCCATGTTATCGAAAACCAGTCGCGGTACCCTGCAGGGATGCCCTCTTTCTCCTCTTCACTTTCTGTTACCATCTCTCATTCCCCAGAAGTGGAGGGCACTTGATTGAGAGGTAGTGAAGTCAAGGCGCTACTATTTGCCGATGACATCCTGCTTCTCCTATCGTGCCAGGAGTCATCAATTCCTGCTGTCATGGACATCATTAACTGGTTCTCTCACAAGTTTGGGTATAAGATCAATTGCATGCTATGTGAACCACTCCCTATGTCAATGTCCACTTCCATCACCTGTGTACAGACATATGATGCGATGGATCCATAAGGGCCTGAAATACCTGGGTGTTTACACAAATAGAGGGCTTTCCAGAATGGTTGAAGATAATCTTTCCCAGCTTGTGGAAAAGACCAGACGTGACTTCTTCAAATTGAGACTCCTTAGTCTCTCTCTCTCTCTCTCTGGTGAAGAATGCAGATGGTTGAAATGACGGTGCCCCCCGCTATAATTACGGGCTCGGGATGCTGCCTCTTAGGACACCCCCTGCTGGCTCCTGTGCATAGAGGCGGAAATCCGCTCCTACAGCTGGGGTGAGAGCTGACCACGGTCCAGAGTGTCATGACTATAGGCAGATACCATGGCAGGGGGTGCTGCGCCTGCTGCACATGACTGTATTTTCATCTGTCGGAGCTGGCTTGCTACCTGATGAAGCCCAAAGTTGTACCCATTTGGGTCCAAATTGAATGTCATCTCCTGGGCTGTCCCAGTGCATTCCTGCCAGTTTAAGTGTCTACACTACACCTATTGGCTTGGCGGCCAGCAAAGAAACTCTTGGGAGTGCCAACTTTCTTCCATTCTGGTGCACCATTGTGTTACAACATGGGGTTTTGTGTTGCGACCAAACTGTTTTACTGGGAATCTTGGCATACCACAGGGGTTTACAGCCCTTGATCGCTGGAAGTATGGACATCTGGCTCATAGTATCGGAAGTACCTTGGGACCATTGCGGATTGTCCTATCTGTATCGCCCATCAACCAATACCAGATTTATCAATATCTGAAGTTCTGGAGTGGTGTTGGGCCTTTATTGAGTGCTAATTCAACTCTTGCATTCAAACCCATTTCTAGCAGGCAGTGTACAGACTGCTGTGGCAGATGTTCCTCATCAAGGAATACTTGCCTGAGAACTCGACTGCTCTGTTACCAAACCACAACAGGATATTCCCCACTCAAGTTCCTTTATTTTAAAATAGTCAGTGATTGGTATTGGTCACAATACAAATTACACAAGGCATATCTGCTACCCCAGAATCAATGCTGGACCTGTGGACAACCTTTGTGTGATATCTACCATACATTAGGACATTTGAACGCTGAGCACTCTATTGAAGACAATGGAGTGCTCCAGGTTTCTAATGGATGGTAAAAGCCCATAGCTTGAACTTTCCAATGTTTGTCTCAGCTGCTGCTGTGACAAAGCCCTCATGGAGCCCGAGGGGAGTTCATTCCCTCAGGGTCCCTGAGGCCTTTGCTTTATTAATCAGAACATTCTGCCTTCAAGGGGCGGAAAGTTCTAATAGCCTTATGTCCTGTTGTAGCTTGGGTATGAAATGGCCGGTATAGCCAAGGCTCTAATATGGTTCTGTGGAGCAATACAGCCCTACTGGGTGTTTGTGTGGTCCAGCGTTGCTTTCCAATCCCAATCCCATCATCCTACCTGGTGCACCTTCACAACACAACTGATCTCGCTGATGTCTGCATCCACACTCATCGCTGGCTAGCTACTGCTTTCGCAGTTGCCAGGCTATGCATTCTCCATCAGTGGGGCCAACTCACAACTCCAGTCGGTCAAGAGTGGCTGCTGGGATTGCAATGGGAAGTGCTCCATGAACAAACCATGTATAAACTCAGTGATAAATTGGAGGAATATGACAGAGTGTGGGATGTGTTTGTCTCTTTGACTAGGATGCTCACACTTAGTAGGATGCAGGTCTCTTCTCCCCCCGTTTCTCAGATAATTTTCCTTGAATGCTCCATGCTTGACTCCGATTTAGTCTGGTTATGGGCATGAGGTGGACATGAGACAGTCTGCAGTGGATCCACTACGTTCCTCAAGCTGGTATGGATGGAAGGGCGTGTCTTGGCATGGTGGATATTGAGTAGAAACCTTAGTGAGATACATGTGGAGATGGCCCCTGACTCTTGATACAGCTTGATACGGGGATGGATTGAGCGTGCAGTCGGGGGAAGAGTTGCGCTTCCTCCCACTTCCCTCTGGCTTTCTTTGGGTGCTGAACTCTGGTATAGTTGGACTTCTCTGGTGCTTGTGTGGGCGGTGACAAACGTAGGTGTTGTGGACTGGTCCATTTCTTTTTCAAGGCTGCCATAGATTCGACCCTGTTTCACTTTTGACACCCTTTAATGGAAGTGGATATCAATCCTAATGATCACGTGATAAGGCTTTTGATCTACTCTGCCTAAAGCATTGTTGTTTACTTGGGTTAGGTGGAGGTATGTCGGGTAGGGGTAATGCCTGTAGGCCACATTTCAGCTCCATGTACCAATATCATTGCCTCTTTCCGTACTTTCTATCCCTTTCCCTTTTTACGGCTGAGCGCGCGCAAGCTCTCCGGCCTGTTGTAATCTCTCTGTGGGCTTGTAACCACGCCCACTCTTGCCATTCGTTGTTTGTTGTGCTTTTTTTAAATGCTTCATTTTTATTGGTGCATTTTTTTTAAATGCCCCTCCTTTGAGTGCTGTGTTCCCTCCAACACGCAATTTCACTAAGTGAACATTTCTGTTGGCCATCACACTATGCTACGCTTCCTCCTGTTACAGCATGTGATGGCCCCTTCTCCGGTTTTGGTTTGCCTTTCATCCCAGCCGCAATCCTTTCTAGACATTCATGCTGGGAGCCAATGACTCTCGGGCTCACGCTCATGAGGCGGTGGCACTTTGAATCGGCTTGCTTCTGTCAACTGTTTTACTTTTCATTTTCAATTAATTTGGCAAGAAAAGTCCAGTTAGGAACTTACAGCACTAATATCTCTAACTCGAGCGAACGGGAGACCCATTACATTGCAAATGCTTGTTTCCATTGTTATTTCTTAGTTCTCGTGAGGTGAGGTTGGAGGATGGTACGTGTGTATGTACTTGTACTCAGTGCTTGATTTGTAAATAAAAAGGTGCCGGTGCCCAGAGACCTCCCCTTAAACACCGGCTGCTGCATTTAAATGTGCAATCACGGAATACTGAGGCAGCGTAATCCTGAAGCCATTTCGGGCCTCTTCAATCCATTTAGAGCCACTTCCCACCCCTTCAGCTGACTTGCAGCTTTCTGCTTTCAACCTTAGTGACGCTTTTTCTTTTTTCTATTCCTCCGTCTTTCCCATGTGTGTCTTTTGCTCGCAGCCAATGCTTGAGGCAGAAAAATAAGCCCCGGCCCTCAAAAATAAGTGCTGGTGCTCAGCACCGGAAACAATAAGGACAAATTAAGCACTGCTTGTACTGATCTATCCTGTATGTGAACACTGCACGATATTACATATATCCATGCTTCTTTAATTGCCTACTGCGCTGCAATGGTTGCCCTATTGCTTTAATTCTTGAAATAAACAAATAACAATGCAGAACTAGAGGTGTGTGATATTTGCCTAAATTGATTTTACATAATTAGAGGGTATTTCAGAAAATTACACAAAATGCAAAGCTAGAAATTGGGACTATACTTTAGTGTGAAAAGCATCTTAGCCTTTACTTTGGATGCAAGGATGCATTTCTCGTTAAAAAATAGTGCAAAAAAGAAAAACACTGTGAGCAAAAGTCACTCGCTTTCAGTTGATCACATTGCGCCCGTGCATTATCAGTAAAATTTCACTGAAAATGGCGCATTTGCTCTAACTTCTTACCACAAACGGAGTGTATTTACACATTGTGCTTAATTGTGTAATTTCAGGAATTTCGCATAACAAGAGTAACTGAAAATTACCAAAATGACACTAGATTACGATAGTCAATTCTATGGTCATTTTTTTATTTATTTGTTTAGATTTTTTTGTTGAGCATATTAAAACCAATACAACAAAACAAAAGCAATATTTTCAGAGCTGCAGTGCCGCACTGTATGTCAAATCGCAAACACACAGAAGGACATTCTTGAGTGCGAGACAGCGGGTTGCATAGTGTCAGGTGGATCATGTCTCTCCCATCAATGTAGCTGAGCCGCTCCCCCCATTATCCAGAGTCTCTTCTGTTCACTCACAAGATGCAGCCCACCCAACAGAAACATGTGTTGGGGCCATGATTGTCCCCATTCCACTCATTCGAAGGTTCCTGCACCCCCCTCACGCAGTAGATGGGTTCTTCTGCTTTCCCCTCCAATGTGGATCTCCCGTATAGTCGAGAGGTGGGTGTCTGCCCTCCCCCATGTTCTCACTATGGGCCATATGTACGAACACTTTTTCCCATAGACACAGAATGGGTAAAAGCCTTTGCTACATCTGGCCCTATGTCCCACCTCGCTACTGCTAAGGCTGTATTAGAAAGCGTCCGTGTATATCTGTCAAGGATCACTTCCCCCTAGATCCACAATAATATCAATTTGGGGGTGAGCATCAAGGGGTCATCTGCCTCCTGCAAGGGTTGTCTCTGAATGCTAGTCCAGAATTTAACTAATCTAGAGTACTCCCACATCAGTTGCAAGAGGGTGCCCCGCTGACCACATCCCCTTCAACAGTGGTCCAGATCAGGCGTTCCTATTGCATGCAGCTATGTTTGTGTATAATAGGCCCTTAGTAGCAGCTTCGGCTGGACCAGTGAGAAACCTATCCAAATAGCCACCTCCCCAGGGAATGGCCCAGGTCTGAGTACCACTTCTCTCTCAATGTCTGTAGAGAGGGTTGACAGTGACCTAGGAGTGTGGAGTATATCCTGTATATGGCATGCCTGTGCAGGTGGGTGGTCAACACCTTATGTTCCACAGGGTTCACCTCCTCTATATCCCGGGTACAGTCGATCAGACGGTGCAAGATTGCTCTTATCTGCATATAGTGTAAAAATTGTCCCCTCATTAGGTCGTACTGTCCCTCTAAGTCTTCAAAGGTAGCCATCCCTGTTCCCCCTTCAGGTCCCCAAGCTTTGAAGTGCCCAGTATATCGCATTGCCGGCATTCCGACACCCTACATAGATTCCTACAACGGTGTCTCCAAAGTCAGCCTGTTTGCCCAACCCGTCTTGTACAGGGCCATTTCCAGGTACAGACCACCACTTCAGTGGGCACCGGTAGGCACACGACCCTGGCCTGCCCACATAGTCGCTCCACATAACTCCGGAGGTCCATTGTCCTCTTGTTTGCCATTAGGGAGGATTACCTCTGATCTGCGAAAGACGAGTCATTGACCACTAACAATGGGCCCGCCCAGTAATAGAGCCACAGATCGGGCAGTGCGATTCCCCCTTCCATCAGTCGCCTGGTTAGGGTGGACAATGTCACACAAGGGTTGCCTCCATTCCAGAGTAGGATTCTTGTCTTGGCCTCCACTGATTTGAAGAAGTGGTTGGGGAACTCAAACAATGCGTTTTGCAGGACATATAGGAGCTTAGACGGTAGATCATTTTTAATGGCACTGCTCTGCCCAATAGGAGGCAACACTAGTGCTCCACATCCCTATGGAAGTTTGCCAGGACCAGGCCCAGATTTTTCTCATAGAATAGGTTTTGGTCCTTAGTTACATAGATACCCAGGTAAGTAAACCCCATCGCTTCCCATTTCAGTGTGCCAGATCTCCCTTTCCTGGGCTGCCCAGGCATGAGCATTCTAGGGACATCTTACTGGGAAAGAGTGGTGTTGGAAGACATCCCTCTTTATAAAGACAAGTTAGGATCCCAGACAGAAGGTAAGTGAACTTACAGGTGTAGGTTGTCAGTCCAGTTCATCTGGGTATCATCTGTGGTGAAGGATGCAGAGTGCCCAGTAACCTCACAGATGAACCATAGGGGGTGATACTCTCCACAGCATCCACTGGTAAGGATGTTTCAGAAGGTTGTCCAGTGAAGTGACAAGGAGTTGGAAAAACACCCAAGCCTATATTTCTATATAACACATCCCAAAATGTTTCAACATCTGCTATTACTCATGCCATATTAGAACCTTATTTATACAGCAGGGCCTGGGATATGAGCATGACGCTTGCCTCTGAGACCCAGCAGTGAGTCAGGCAGTGCGATGAAGTGCTTTGTACAGCTGCCTGCGCGCTATGACACATGTGCACCTCCCACCCTCTGGGGTAAGTGTGCACCGCATGGGACCACTGATTGACACAGACTGCTGCCCTGCCCAGAATTCGGAGCAGGACGCATACTAGGGCATTTCTGACTCAGGCCTGCTGCCACTCTCCTCTCTGATCAGGAAGCAGCAACCAGGGCTGGACCGGGAACCCAAAGCAGCCCTGGCAAACTTTGTCAGACCAGCCTCATAAGGTGCATAATGAGCGAGCCTGACCACTGTAATGGATGTTGGGGGGTTCTACTCCCCAAGAAAATGTGCATTCTGCAACACATTTTTCCTTATATATTCAATTCTATTAGTTTTTAAAGCATAGTAAATGATGACCTCACAGTGCACCAGGATGCAGCAATCTTAATAGGGGCTCTTCATCCTCTAACAGTTCCTCTCATCTTTCCATAGCCCCTCTCTCACATGCATTTAATTTGTTTTATAGCGCCTCTTCTACCAGCACAGGGTGTCGGAGCACTTTACATCACACATACATACAGAGACAATGAATCATAGTGGTGTAATCAGTGTTTAGAAAATGTTACATAAGACAAAGGGGTCTCCAAGGTGTAGGATGCACATGGCACCCATACTGGTAGACATTTTTAGGAGCGCTTGGTCTGGGGAAGCATAAACTCAGGATTCAGAATGTAACACAGTGGTTGGTGTTGACTTTACAAATACTTTGTTTCTACCCAAACACTTTTTAGCACAATTATGATAATCAAAGACTGGGAAAAAAACATACTTTTCTAACCTGTACCATGCAGTTTGCATGCAGCTCTTTAATATTATTTCATTGCTCACTGTGCTAAACAAAGTAACAAAGGCTCTCTGTGACAAAAGCAGTATCCCACTGAGCTTTGCACATACAATGCTGTTCTGTGATCTGCTTAGTACACGTTCTTTGCAGCAGGCATATTAACCCTCTGTGCTACCTTGGATGAGCCAAAACCGCCACTAGACAAAACTCTGATCCCTCCCCAGCACGTACATTAATCAGCAGAGTTATCTTGGCACTTTTATTGATCCCTCAAAATGGTTGGATATACAAGGAGCTCTACCCTGCTTTAAAAAACTGCTGCACTACTACAAAACCGCGCCCCCCTCCCCCAGCAACAACAGCAGCCCTATACAGCCGCCCCCCCCCACGATTCCAGCCTCCCAGGGAAACGGCCGAAGCCCAGTATGGCCAGTCCGGACTTGATAGCAACCAGGAGTAACTCTGACTATTTTTGCATCAGAAACAGCCTTCTTAGGAGTCACTAAGAAGTTCCAAAGTATTTAATGTGTTTCTGAAAGGCACATTCAGACTGCTCCTCAAACCAACCTCAACCGCACAAAATACTATCCCTCAATACCCCTGATGAGACATTCAAGCGCTTTATCCTGTCTTTCTTGCTGACCGTGAATCGTGACCCCAGCATTGCCTTACCGCCGTCAATGTTTGGTTGTGAAAATGGCCGTGGCTCTTATTTCATGTCCACCTGGTGTGTGGAAGCCACTAATGTGAGCGGGCAGTTTAGACTGCGATGCACATTTTTGGAAAGCCTGTTTCCCCCTGTATGCTGCAGAATGTTAGGAGCCCCAACCCCACTAGCGCCTTTATAACAACATTCACTTTACTACCATGACCTCCCAAACAACCCTACTAAATTCGCCCTCATTTATCTCACCCTGCTACTATGATCTCCCTAACCCCTTCCACAGACTCCTCTCTCCTCCATCCCCCTTTGCTCATCCCAAGCCTAAATCCTATTACCATATACTCCCAATTAACACTTCTGGATTCTTTCCTCCTCCACCCCTCCGTTACTCCAGTCAGTCTAACCAACAAACTCTCATATCCGCGGCTCAAATTAACTCATAATAATACTAAAACTGTACTCATATTTCCCTATACTAATCCATCAATAATTCTTGTTGGGTTCCGGAGTAGCACGCTACTCGCCGAAAAGCGCTTCGACGCCTCGTCAGGGGTAGTAAGCGCTATATAAATACTATTACAATACAATACAATACAATCTGAAAGCTACTGATGACCCATGAGGAGCAGAGAGACCACAGCTCTGAATCAGATTAGCACCTTACTTCTCTACCCTTCATTATAAGAAACAGTTTTTGTGCACTTTTTAAATCTTGCAAAAAACACCTCCAGAGTACATGCATTATCTCCTGCTGCAGAACCAGTGTCAGGCTGTTTTCTTTCAAGTGTTCTTCTGAGGTGCCCCCTCAAACACAGCCTTTGTGTAAAGTATGCTTCACATGGACCAGGGTTGGCTCCAAGCAGGAGGACACGCAACAGAGCCACAAAGAGGTGTGACATCTCTTCACCTCAGCCTTCCTGTCACAACACTTAGGAACAACCAAAAGAACAGGCCTGACCAAGACACTTCCTCTGCTTGAATAACAGAAACTACAGTCCCATCCCTGATTATGTACCAATGGGCAGTGACCAGGAAGAACTAATCTGCAGCCCTTTGCTAACACAGTGCACATGAATTTCTAAATGTAGTCCTGTCTCCACCTCCTCACCTCAGTGTCTGGATCTCCACCTCCCACCCACTGGAACGCGGGGAATACATTTCCAATGTCTGTGAAGTCACCCCCCACACCTTGTGCAATGCTAGATCAGAGGCATTCAAATGGATCCACTTTAATACTGTGAGCCACACCTTAAGGTGAACCAGAAAAGACATCTGCTTCAGCGTGTGAGGAATCTCTTGCCAATATTTGCATTGTCTCCCCTTTTATTTTCTCACGTTGTTACCATCTTGGGGTTACTGCTTCTTGGAAGCGATGCCTAAATCTCTTGATACATCCCAATAGACAAATCCCGTCACTACACTATACTCCTAACCCCTGAGCTGATCAGCTGACCTTGCTGAAGCGGTGATCTAGTGGTATTTGAGCAGTGGACAGTGACTACTATGTCAAGAAAACCTAGTAGAGCCATATATCCCATGCAAATCATCTTTCTTTCTATGGTGTTGCAACTTCAGATTGCATGCAATCTCATAAAGCCCTCTCTGCATTCCTCAAACCCTGCATGAAATCCAACCTTAACTTAAAACTTCAGATTGTCACCTCTCCTTTTATCTTCAATGACACTTCCTGTTTCCATCCCTGCACGCCTTATTTATCTGAGCACAGCCGACTATGTTACAAGTGTGTTTGCCTAATTCTAATATTGCTTTTCTGCAAACTGCCCACTCCTCCTTCCAAAGATCTTAACAAGCACCTTTGTAAGAAATAACCCCTCCATCGATTCTTGCTCATTTATCAATCCCACCAACCATCTGCATGAACTCATATACCCCTTACTAATGATCACACCTAAGTCCTATTTCATCTACCACAAAGACACTCATGTAAATGCATAGAGTGGTCTCCTTAAGAGCACGACGTTAATTCCAATAACTTACAATAACCAATAAACACTGGACTAACTACTACCCTTGGGTTCTGGAGAAGCGTGCTGCGTGGCACAAAGGATATACCACCAGCCGTATTACGAGTCCATTATATCCTATGGAACTCGTAATACGGCTGGTGGTATATCCGTCACTTTACCGTCACTTTTGGGACGGATTAACACCTCCTCCAAAGTTGTAATAACCCCCAAAGTTCTTCAGTGCCTCGTCAGGGGCAGTAAGTGCTCTATAAATACAATTACAATGACAGCTATGGGGGAGACCCTGAGAGAGACTCCATTGACTAAACACAAACAGAAAAATAGCCTGAGAAAAGCACTACTTTGGTTAGAGAAAATGCCTCAGGCCAGATTCATTATAAAAAAAGCACATTGCATAGTGACTAAAGCCACAAAACTCAGAACAAGACAAATATTGTGGTTCAGCAGACTGTTAGAAGCGGTACAGTTTTTCTTACATACAGAGTGCACAAAACAGGGAAACTCCATACCTCTTTCCCTCTCTTTGCATATTTACATTTGTGAGCTCAGAGTCCAACCCCTCCTTTGATTTCCCGTGTATCTTCCAAACCCCTTAGTGGTCCCTTACCCAGTACTGAGAGAAGGTACACCTACATTTTGATTGGTGTAAAGTGTCCCCCAACACTGGAAGCAGAGGTCCACTCAGGTGTGAGCCTCGGTATCCATGTCAGAGGCAGTTACTCGGCCCATCGCACCAGCAGGTGCCAGACGCACCCCAGGGGTTCTTTGGGATAACCAGGCCATAACTTGGTCATCTCGCACAGACTTCACCAAGCACCACCCCAAAGGTCCATCAGGAACAGGTGCCTTGTGGACCCTGCCGTAATGTCAGCATCCCTGATTCTGGGGGTGCCTCGTGGTCTAGTTGCAAGCTGCCCTTTAATGGCAGGGAGTGGGTGGATGCTGACTGGTCTCTGAGGGAAGTCTGTGGCGGGACAGGCTCATCATCACATTGTTCACACATCAGCGATACTCTGACCAATGACGCATGCACAGCACGGATGGCGCTAGGTGCAGAGACGCATCACAGGTGCTTCCCCATTACCAAGTGCCAAAAATGATGCTGTACTCTGCGTGCATGGGGTGTAATGCTGTCTTCTGCCATCTGCCCCACACACAACAGATCCCTGCAGGTCCTACCCTGCATGCAGTGTGGTGTGCCTTGGTTGTGGCTGGCAAAAACTCCTTTTCTTGTTGGTGACTGCCCCTCCAGATTCACACTTAAAGAGGCAAACTTCTTTCTTTCAACATGACTGAAACTCACAGTGAATGGCTGTCCTGTGGACTGACCCAAATATGGATGCCACACTGCAAAAACTAAGTAATGGTAATATTTATGGAATGAGTTGAGATCATTAACATCACCCTACAGTAAAATTGAATCCACTACATTAACTTGTCAGAAACAAAAAGACAGAGTCACTGTTTGCCACCCGGCATCACTTCGGAAGGTGGACCATGGTGCCCCATGAGAAACCATCAAGGTGAAAGACTCAATGTGTCTCCAGGAGCCTTTCTCTGTCAATACCAGTCCAATCCTTTCAACCATCCCAGAAGTCAGCCGGCAACATGGTACACTTCACCTTTCCACAACACAGGTGGTCGGAGGGAGCCTAGTGTCTGACAGGTGGCTCCCCCAGGTGGTGAAGCCTGGCAGTGCAACTTCACGCTTCCCCTCTTTTGGGTCTTGCGTCCAGAGTACTGATGCTGCAGAGATGCTGGGGGTGGGGCTCTGCCGTGTGGGCAAACCTAATGGGATTTCTTGCTATCCCTAAGCAGGGATGGATGAGTAATTGTATGAAGTAACCTAAAACACATTTACAATACATTCACCTCACCAAAAGACTGAATGAGTTGATTGTAGCAGACTCCAACCTCAGATATAAGTCCTGTCATTCCAAGATGGGAAAGGGCCCAGCTTTGGACAAGCACTCCTCTGTTCCTCTCCCCAGGCAGGCTAGTCTCTGGGCTAGGAGTCAGCAGGCCTGGCTTGTCTAAGTGCCTTGCTGGGCTTGGAGACATCAGGCATGGTTTGTCTCAGTAAGGACAAGCTCTTCATTGTTAAAGACAGGAGTGGGTGTGCTGCTCTTTCTGAGACTCAGCAGAATGTTACCTCTGTTCATCCTAATGCTCAAAGGCCAGGCCAGCCCACCCAGCACTTTGTATATTGGTGACTGCTAGTTGAATTTCAAAGTTTAAAAGTAACCTCCTGTAATATCAAGAGTTGGAAACATTATCTTGCCTAATAAATATCATTGTATTTAGTTTCACCAAGAGTTGCATGTAGCTTTATGATAACGTCAACTTAATCTCTGCCACCAGGAAGGTACGTCTTTACACTTTAAGCAACAAGAGATGCTATCTTCATCAACTAACCAGCAGGTCTGCACTCTATCCTTATCTCCAGGTAAGTCAGTACACTGTCTGAAGCATAGATGCTCAAGAGAGATTTACATTTCTGTCCATCCAGTCCATAAGTGAAGATGCACCAATGACATTAAATAAGCATATCTGTATTAAAATAAAATTATTATGAACACTACATAGTCCTGACCCTCGCTGTGGCGTGATGTGCCCGGGAGGAATGAGTTAAACATTTAATACACGTACAGGAGTGCTGATGCATATATGAATGCCTCATACTTCTGTGAGTTCACAGTCAGGGTTCAGAAACGGCACTTAGGGCTTGATTTAGGTCTTGATGGTGTTACCGCCAAGCCACATTGGCAGCGGACCCCAAAATACCATCAAGTCGATGGTGTTCCGCCCACCCTTTTTAGATATATTGGGCTGAGCTGAAGACCGCCACGACGCAGTGCCCTTCCTAGCTGCCAGGCAGGCAAGTTCCCATTGGACATATTTAGATGTTTCCGCTGTAGAGGTGGTGTACTGCTGACGAATTGCTGATAGAGGGAGGCCGTCGCTGGAACAAATGGACATTGTACAGTGGCACTGGCTATGGACTATCGATGTCACACACACACTCTACCTTAGCCATATGTGTCCTCCTGCACAACACACCACATACTCACCATTATGCATTGCCATTCCTACACAAAACAGCCCGTATATGCCGCAAACACACATTGCCATACATCCATGGACCACACACAAACACCATGGACGCTGCACACACATGCAACACAACCACAAAAACACATATACACACTACACACTCAGCTAATACAAACAAACTTAAACAAGGCACAACTACTCACATCACAGCAACGTCTGCCAAACAACACTCACCTGAATGTATCACACCGCAACACAACATACACAACAACATCAATCCCACATGCAAGTGACACACATTCCGACACAACCACAACACCCATTCCTGCTCCCTCCACCTCAACCAGCCAATCAAATCACACACACACACACATACATGTACTGACTCTCATACTCAACAGGTAGTACAACCTCACCAGTACGGGTCGCCTTGCAATGTGCACAGACGGACACTGTTGACAAGTGTGAATGTTAGGTCATTGTGATTTTGCAATGAATAATGACACCATAATGATGTGTGTATGCGTTAAATATGCGTGTTGTGCCAGTGTGTGCCCATCCATGTCTGACACAATCATGTACCTGACGTATACATGTCACAGTATTTTTAAAAAGTTCCTCTGACATATATATGCCCGCAGTGGTCCCCACCTTGCATGCAGTGCCCACATAACGTACCCTGCCAATGCAGGTTCCGTACCTTTGAGTGCTGCGATGGGGAAATCATGTTTTCTCCGTGGATCAGTGGCAGCAGTGATGGAACGTCTTGTCCAGTCAAAAAGGAAAGTGGATTTGGTGGAAAAGGTATTTTTTACCTCATTTTCCCCCCAATCGGCCAACTCAGGTGCGGAGCTTGGACCGCCACTTTTTGCTTGTTGATAAGGCACATCCAAATCTGCGCTGTGGTAAATGTGGCTCGAGTTCTGCCAACAGCCACTTTTTGCTGCAGTGCCATCAACGGTGTTTCTTGGCAGAGACGGCGTGACGAATGCAGGCACTCACCTATGGGACCACCAACATCTAAATCCGGTGGGCAGACCATCATAGCGGCGGACAGTCTTTCAATCAAAAAATCGACGGGGGGACCAGTACCACCAAGATCTACTTTATTCCGTTAATTGGGACAGACGGTAATCTTCACTGTAGGCTCCTATCTTCAGTACAGTTAATTTCAGTGATGCTTTTCAGGCATGAGTTGTTGGTTTACTGGTATTGGGAAATATTTGCGCATTCAGCACTATAAAACTTCTGACTCCTTGGGTCTCTGGTGGCAGCAGGTGTTGACATGTGCGCTGTGCCTTTAATTCCTGTGTAGTTCTTTCCCAAGAAAGATGCAGCTCTTCTGTTAATATCTCTAGCTCTCCACGTTCTCTCCTTGTGTCTTCTCGGTCCCTCTTCTCTGCCTCTCTGTTTCTTTCTTCCTCCGCACGATCCCTCTCCCTCATTACTCTGTTTCTTTCCCCCTCTCTCATTGTACTTTCCCCTCTAAATGTCCCCCATCTATGCTGTAATAAAATGGGTGTAGTATATGATAGGGTGGGGGCCTTATTGTGCAGTACTCTTGCATATATCTCCTTGGGTCCCGTCAGAGTTTTTTACTCATCTTTCAGCTCAACCCTTTGGTAGCTATGGCACAGAGCAGCAAGGCTTAGCAAAGGAACAATGTGGAAAACATTTGGCAGCACCAAATAACGGAATAAGAAAGTCACCAAACAGGAAAAAGACACAACAATAATTTTTATAAACGTAGAGCATATTGTTATGAATGTTTAGAGTCCTTGATGGTCAAAATCCACCAGAGGGTTCCAGAGCTATGAATTTTCAAAGCATTTTAAAACGTTGACACCAACCGCAAACAAGCATTGGCAAGTGAAAACGTGGAAAACTTTTGAAAAGTTTGTAGGAGTTTGTAACACTAAGTTTGTCAATTCTGACTTGGATTGGTTGACCAAGTCCGACAGGACAGAGGTCTTGGTGGCCTAAAAGAATTCTTTGTGGAGTTACCTGACCACCAAAGCGTTTTTAGAGCAAGTTCCAAACTTTATAAGACAACCACCGTTGACTTCTATGGAGTGGGCCTGATGCTGAGGGATGAAGGCTTAAGAATGCCCAAATGGATGCTTCAGATGCAGTATGTTCAACAGGGGTGAAGTCTGGTCTAGTCCTAAGTCCACAGGTGAGTGGGAGCAATGTCTGCTATTTATCTTGAGGTTCTTCAAAGCCCTCTAGGCAGGATTCAAAGGGCTGCTGATGCAAACCTTTTGTTCTTGCAATACAGTGGTCACGGTGCAAATCTTTGGTGGGGGCTAGTGTCCCTTGGGGTGGATGAATCCAGTTATAACCAACACTCATGGATCCAGCAGACTCAGGTGCAACTTCTGGCTATTCCCAATGTGTCCGTCAAAGTGCCTGGTGTCCGTAGTGGCAAAACAGCTGCAGTGGCTATGGGAGATCCGGTTTGGACTCTTTCAGCTTTGATGTTCCTAGTGCTGTTCTGGGGGGCTCGCCAACTGACCCTCGAAGTGTCTCCTTCGGATTCGGGCCCAGAATCCACTTTTCCCTTAACCAGACATGCAGGACAGGATCTAAACTCTGCTAGCCCAAAGTACAGCAGGGGCAGTCACTCCGACGTTGCAGCCTCTTCTTGTGCGCTTCCAATTGGCACAAAGTGGTCTTCTTCTCACCCTTGGTCCAAATCCAGCCAGTAATGAAGTTTCGGGTGCCGGGGATGCCCAGTATATTCCCCTGAGGGGACAATGCGGTCCCTAGCCAATAAGCTAGTAGGTTCCCTCCTATCTGATAACACAGTTGCAGTAATGTGTGGCATCTGGCTATCCTAGAGAGCAACTTGAATGCCACAAACCGCATGGCTGAAGTATTCCTCGAGAGAAAGGACCTTGGTAGCCCACTCCTGGTTGAGTGGGTACCATGGGCTGCATGCCCACGGAAAACTGGTTCTGGAGTCCGTTTTCCCTTTTTTGGCCCTGGCTCTACCTTGTCTATGGGGGGAAAAAGGCTCTATGTGCAGGAGTGTTGTTGCGGCGACTTTTCAAAGGCAGCATCTCCTTTCGCCTTTTGGGCATCCCATCCTGTCTGCGGGGTCACACCTACAATGCAGCAGCAGCCTTTGTTTCCAGCCTGCGAGTCGTTCACGTCTCACCAGGTGGACAGAAACCCGTCTCAGTCCCAGTGCTTCTCCAGAGCCACTGGACCAGCTGAGTCGAAGAATGGCAATTTTTACAAAAGTTGCCAGCACTAAATTTGGCATAAATGTTGAATGCACTATATAGTCGCATTTAGTGTCCACATTAATTTGATACCTTACTTGGCATAGTTAAGTAGCCTCTGTCAGGAGTTAGAGGCATAAGAGCGCCAACCACTGACCCTGCAGTCACCTTATGAGGCTACTTAACTGTCCTCAGCAATCACCAAAACGTGAGCTCTCTCTCCCCACACTGTCAATCTCCCCCTCCGATACTTATATTCTCTCTTCTTGACTTTTTCTCACCCTCTCTCTCTCCACCTCTCCCTTCTCCTTTTCTCGCTCCTCGCCTCTTTCTCTCTGTCCCTCCTTCTCCCTGCCCCATGGTCTCTCTCTATCTCTTCCCCATTCTCTGATAATTACAGTTTCCTTTCTGTTTGTCTCTCATCCCCTCTCTCCATCTCCTTACTGTGCCTTGTCTTCTCTTGCCCTCACCTCTTTTCTGTCAGTCTCACTTCACCCTGTCCTGCGAACTCGTTCTCTGTATCCTTTGATGCGCTCTCCGCCCTCTCACTGCCTCTCTCCCCTTCTCCGATTTATACTCAGTCTCTCCTCTCGTCCTCTCTCCACCTTCCTCTAATGTCCATTCTTTCTCCCCCCTTCTCGCTCCCTCGCCCTCTCCCCTTCAACTCTCTTCCTTCCATCTCTCCACCTCCCTCGACTGTCCATTTTCCTTCTCCACCTTCTCCTTGCTCGCTCGCACTCCCACACTCTCCTCTCCCCTCTCTACCGTCACTTCTCCTCTCGCACTCCCAGCGCTCTCTCATACTCTCTCTCCCCCCGCCTGCCCACCTCCACCCCTCCTGCATTTCAACACGCCCCGCCGCTGACGTCTGCTGTGCCCCCTCCTGCGAGCTGAGTGTTGTGCGTCAGCTCTCACGGTGGCTGCCGTGTGTAATGCGGTGACAGGTGGTGACCTATTACACTGTAATTTCTCATGTTTGATGCGTCCCCCACCACGGGTGAGAGTGAGCCCACAGCCCCAGCCTTGCTTACAGAAGCACTGACCCTGGGGCGGGCCGGGCAGGGGTGCATCGGGCACTGCTGGGGTCATTTGTAACTACGACAAGCGAACAATTCGTGTTTGTTCTCAGGTGGGCGCCACCCATCCCGCCCTGGGCCCTGCCGGCGTGCTCTCTATGCAGGGAAGGGTGGGTATCGAGCTGGGGGCCGGGAGCACCCTAGGTGTTCACTTCACGGGGATGAGATTATGTTACTGTTACATGTTTATTCGTCGGTGTTTTTAACTGCTCCGCCGGACTGAAATTCTGTGGGGCATATTTATACTCTGTTTGCGTCGGATTTGCGTCATTTTTTTTACGCAAATCCGGCGCAAATTTAACTCCATATTTATACTTTGGCGCTCGACCCGTCTAGCGCCACATTTATGGAGTTTGAGTCATTGTTTTACTGTTGAAACCTACCTTCCTTTAATGAGATGCGAGGTAGGCGTTCCAGGGCAAAAAAAGACTCTAAGGCCTTTGCGCCTTATTTATACTCCAGTGCAAAAATGATGCACAGGAGGGGGAGGGCCTTAGAAAATGACTCTAAACCAGTTTAGTAATTTTTTAATGCCGGGGGTCAGGGCAGGCGTTAAGGGACCTGTCGGCTCATTTGCATGGTCTCCGACCTTGGAAGCAGTCCACAGGTGCCCTTCCCTGCCCCCAGATACACCCACTGCCACCCTCGCCCACCCCTGGAGGACACCCATGGATGGGGGGACCCATCTACAGTAAGCAGAGGTAAGTATTATTATTATTATTTTTTTTTTAAGTGGCATAGGGGGGCCTAACTAGGGCCCCCCTACATGCCATTGTGCCCAATGGCCATGCCCAGGGGACAGAAGTGTCCTGGCATGGCCATTGGTCAGGGGGGCATGACTCCAGTCTTTGCTAAGACAGGAGTCATTTTCATGGGGGTTGTGCATCAAAAAATGACGTTAGTCAGGTTTGAGTCAATATTTTTGACTCTAACCTGACCTGCACCATTCTTTGGCACACCACCCCCATTCTTCCCTACGCCTCCGCTGCCCGGTTAGAGTAATTTATTTTAACGCTAACCAGGCCGCAGCGCTGGCTAACGCCGTTCCATAAATAAGGTGCCCGGCTGGTGCGTTGGAATGGCGTTAGCCGGCGGTAACCTTTTTGACGCAAATCTGCGCTAGCGCTGATTTGTGTCAAAAAGTATAAATATGGGCCTTTTCTTTTTGGCATTTCTACTAGGCCTGGGTGAAACTTTAATTAAGGCAACATAATTCGGGTAATTTCCGGGATTTGCCGTTAGGCTTGCCATGCCAAATTCCTGAAATTACGCTGGTATGCCATATCCAGTAATTATGTCGTAGTTTTTGCGTGGAAATGTGGGAATGGCGCGAACAACCAGAATGTGAGCTTCTGTTGTTCTGACATATTTTTAGCACAAGGCTGTATTTTGAACATTTCATGCTAAAATATAATGCTAAATTATGGATTTGCATTTTCTGCAGTTAAAACCTAATTTTGAATAATTTCATACACTCTTATTGAAATTTCGCACAATTACGTGAAAGCAAATTATGTAAATTTTGCACACTCATAGGCCCTTACTTATACTTTTTTTGCGCCGCATTAGCGCCATTTTTTTACATAAAAGCGGTGCAAACTTACAAAATACAATTGTCTTTCATAAGTTTGCACCGCTTTTGCGTCAAAAAATGACGTTAATGCGGTGCAAAAAAGTTATAAATCAAGTTTTATGGCCCATATTTATCCTTGTTTGCGCCGCATTCACGTAATTTGTTTACGCAAATGCGGTACAAACGTACAAAATATAGGCCCATATTTATACTTTTTGATGCAAACCAGCGCCGGCGCTGGTTTGCGCAAAAATGTTTACCTCCGGCTAATGCCATTCCTCCTCGCCATGCGGGCGCCTTATTTAAGGAATTAGGTTAGCCGGCGCTGCGGACTGGTCAGAGTAAAAAAAAAAAGACTCAAACCAGGCAGCGCCGGCGTAGGGGAAAATGGGGGTTGTGCGTCAAAAAATGGTGCAAGTCAGGTTTGAGGCAAAAATCATGCCTCAAACCGGACCTGCGCCATTTTATGACAAAATGACGCAGGAGTATAAATAAGGCGCACAGGCCTTAAAGACATTTTTTGGGCGGGAACGCCTACCTTGCATGTCATTAACGCAAGGCAGTTTCCCGCATCCAAAAAACGACGCACACAGAGAAATTTTGACATCCGCGGGCTCGGGAGTCAAAGATTAAATATGGTGCACGGTTTGCACAGAATATGCGTCAAAATTTTTGACGCATATTCGGCGCAAACAGAGTATAAATATGCCCCATAATTGTATTTTCTAAGTTTGCTCCGCTTTTTGCATCAAAAAATGACGCACATGCAGCGCAAAAAAAAGTATAAATATGGGCCTTTGTATCTTGCTGTTGGGTCTGTGTTAAGACCCAGAGAGCACCTAGGATCTAATGGGAACACAGTTTAGGGTAGCTGAAGTGCTTTTGCTGACTCAAAGCTGTTAGCGAAATATTTAAAAATGTGTTTTTCGCTGAAATTAGGGAGTTCTGGGAACAACCGCTGGCAAAGGCAGTAGTTCAAGGTTCTACAAGGGCAAGCTGTTGGCTTTGCCAATGTTTTTTTTAATTTGAATGGTGTGCATGTTTCAAGATGCATGAACAAGCGCGACAGGCAATCTTATAAGAGTTTTTCCAACAAAGAAAGCCTATTTAGAAATGGCTCCTGGTGGGCACATGTGTATCATGGATCATGCACATCTGTGAACTGTTGTGCATTCCGGACACGTCTGTCGCGATGCATGCACTCACATACGTCTTGACGCCGGCAGCTACTTGAAATGTACTTTTCTTTCTTGGAGGATGGCCATGTTAGGACAGTAAATAAAAACATATAAAGAAGGACATGCAAAGCCCAAGAACCAAAGAGCAGACCAGAGGCAGCTTGAAGCTGCCAGACACTAGGGAAGAAAAGATTAATAAAATCCCACGGAGAAGGATGAGGAGCAGGCGGGCGAGGGTGAAGGAGAACAGCAAGCACTAACTCGGAATTAAGGCCCATGTTTATACTTTTTTAGCACCGCATTTGTGTAATTTTTTTACGCAAAAGCGGCGCAAACTTACAAAATACAATTGTATTTTGCAAGTTTGCGCCGCTTTTGCATTAAAAAGCGGTGCTAAAAAAGTATAAATATGGGCCTAATGTCTAGGCAGAACTTTACATCTGCGGGACCTCTTATAAAAATCCCTTAAGTGTAGAAAAAATGATGGGCAGTAGAGAGTTAATGGTGCAGGAAGAATCAGGAGGTGGGCAGAAGGAGACAAAAAGAGCACCTGTGGGAGAGTAAGAAGAAGGAAAACAACAGGAGGAGAAAGCAAGGAAACACGTGTGTTCCCTTGGAGTGCTGAGAGTAAACCAAACAAGCCCTTGTGCAGTACTTCATGCTGGGGTGTGCAGCGGGGGGTGCAGCAGGGGTGTGCAGCAGAAGTGTGCAGCAGGAGTGTACAGCAAGGGTGTGCAGCAGGAGTGTGCAGCAGGGGTGTGCAGCAGGCGGGTGCAGCAGGCGGGTGCAGCAGGGGGGTGCAGCAGGAGTGCGCAGCAGTAGTGCACAGCAGGAGTGCGCAGCAGGGGTGTACCACAGGGGTGTGCAGCAGGAGTGTGCAGCAGGAGTGTACAGCAGGGGTGTGCAGCATGGGTGTGCAGCAGGCGGGTGCAGAAGGGGGGTGCAGCAGGGGTGTGCAGCCGGAGTGTGCAGCAGGGATGTGCAGCGGGGGTGTGCAGCGGGGGGTGCAGTAGTAGTGTGCAGCAGGAGTGTACAAGAGGAGTGTGCTGCAGGGGCGTGCAGCAGGGGTGTGCATCCGGAGTGTGCAGCAGGGGTGTGCAGCAGGGGTGTGCAGCAGGGGTGTACCACAGGGGTGTGCAGCAGGGGTGTACCACAGGAGTGTGCAGCAGGAGTGTGCAGCAGGAGTGTACAAGAGGAGTGTGCAGCAGGGGTGTGCAGCAGGGGTGTGCAGCGGGGGGGTGCAGCAGGAGTGTGCAGCAGGAGTGTACAAGAGGAGTGTGCAGCAGGGGCGTGCAGCAGGGGTGTGCATCAGGAGTGTGCAGCAGGGGTGTGCAGCAGGGGTGTGCAGCGGGGGTGTGCAGCAGGAGTGCGCAGCAGTAGTGCACAGCAGGAGTGCGCAGCAGGGGTGTACCACAGGGGTGTGCAGCAGGAGTGTGCAGCAGGAGTGTACAGCAGGGGTGTGCAGCAGGGGTGTGCAGCAGGCGGGTGCAGAAGGGGGGTGCAGCAGGGGTGTGCAGCCGGAGTGTGCAGCAGGGATGTGCAGCGGGGGTGTGCAGCGGGGGGTGCAGTAGTAGTGTGCAGCAGGAGTGTACAAGAGGAGTGTGCTGCAGGGGCGTGCAGCAGGGGTGTGCATCCGGAGTGTGCAGCAGGGGTGTGCAGCAGGGGTGTGCAGCAGGGGTGTGCAGCAGGGGTGTACCACAGGGGTGTGCAGCAGGGGTGTACCACAGGAGTGTAGAGCAGGAGTGTGCAGCAGGAGTGTGCAGCAGGAGTGTACAAGAGGAGTGTGCAGCAGGGGTGTGCAGCAGGGGTGTGCAGCGGGGGGGTGCAGCAGGAGTGTGCTGCAGGAGTGTGCAGCAGGAGTGTACAAGAGGAGTGTGCAGCAGGGGCGTGCAGCAGGGGTGTGCATCAGGAGTGTGCAGCAGGGGTGTGCAGCAGGGGTGTGCAGCGGGGGTGTGCAGCAGGGATGTACCACAGGGGTATGCAGCAGGGGTGTACCACAGGAGTGTACAGCAGGAGTGTGCAGCAGGAGTGTGCAGCAGGAGTGTACAAGAGGAGTGTGCAGCAGGGGTGTGCAGCCGGAGTGTGCAGCAGTGGAGTGCAGCGGGGGGTGCAGCGGGGGGGGCAGTAGGAGTATGCAGCAGGAGTGTGCAGCAGGAGTGTACAAGAGGAGTGTGCATCCGGGGCGTGCAGCAGGGGTGTGCATCCAGAGTGTACAGCAGGGGTGTGCAGCAGGGGTGTGCAGCGGGGGTGTGCAGCAGGGGTGTGCAGTAGGAGTGCGCAGCAGGAGTGTACAGCAGGGGTGGGCACCAGCACTCTTTTTTCAGGACCAGGGTTTACTTTTCATCATTAGACTTTGGCCCAGAGTAAGGGCCGGAGAAACAGACACGGAAACAGGGTCACTTCCCTGGTGAACGCCTGGCCAGATAGTGCTGCCCATAATAATGCAGGGCTCAGCTAAATCCACTCGGCAGCAAGCCAGACATTGCTGCGGAACAGAACCTTGTCTCGTGTCCCTTCCTCTGCAGCTAGAATTAAAGACCCACACTAGGCTGCAAAGTGTCAGATGTTTTAAATTTCAGTGAAACTACTGCTGCATGGTCCATGAGTGAACGCCCGTGATGGGGGATAATGCTAGGGATAATACTGTGTGGGGGGATAATGCTAGGGGTAACATCATGCGGTGGTTACCGTGTGGGAGGGAATCATAATGCTGCATGAGTCACTGTCATGTATGCACCACTGAAATGCATGTTTACTTGTGAACTCTCCCTTTCTGAACCAGGTTTCTCTTGAATATAAGCCCCTCTGTCTTTTTTCAAGTTATCCTCCCTAAAACACTCATGGACTCCGATCCATTGCTCAGATCCCCAGACCTCTCATCCCATTTATTCCATGCACTTAGTGCTTCGAGGTGGATGCAAGACATTGTAAGCACTTTATAATCAAACAATGACATCATCTGAAATACTGAGGGTGGTACACTGACACAGAGAGATCCACAGTGACAACAGGAAGCTGCCATAGGGGCACCAACAATAATACGAGGGCACAGTACAAAGGGGCACTGGCACACTGGCGTAGAAGCATCATCACTGATGTGGGGACACTGGCATGGAACAAGGGGGCACTGGCACTAGGACAGTAACAAGGGGGCACTGGCACCAGGGCAGTAACAAGGGGGCACTGGCACTAGGACAGTAACAAGGGGGCACTGGCACGGGAGCACCGGCAAGTAGCCTGTGCCTTGTGCCCAGAATACTGGCAGAGGCAAATCAGTGACACTGGCGGTCCTTATTCATGGCAAGTTGGTGTAGGGCACCTCTGCAAGTCAACCCACGCACTGCCCTGCGCCAATGTGAAAGGGCAGGAGTGCACCGTATTTATGAAATATATAGCATTCCTGTCCTTTCCCCCGGCGGTGGTGCACAAGTTGAAGCCTAGCGCCAACACAGGTACAGTTGCCCCATGGTGCAAGGGTGTCTGCGTTGCATGCAGGATTGTTTTTTTGCTGGAAGTGGCACATGGAAAGAGGAAAAAACAGAAGATATTTCTTCTAATTACGCCTGCTCTGTGGAGGCGTATGTTTTGGCGCTGCCCTAGGTTTACGTGATTGAGTAAATCTGGGGCATTGTCAAAATCCATGGGTGATGCGTGGGAAAACCCACTGCAACACCCATCAATCACCTCCCTGGCGCAGAGTAAGGCAGTTCAGCGACTTGCACTGCTTTGTCTTACTGCATATAGATGAAGCCATTCGAAGCCATGCACAGTAGCGTTGCGTGGCATCATAGATATGATTCAGAGGCTAGCGTTGCCGGAGCGTCAAAAAAAGTGATGCTCTAGTGACGTAAGCCTCTCATAAATGTGCCCCTGGGGCACTGGCAAGGAAACACTTCCCACATGCACAGGCAGTGCTAACATGGAAGTAGTGACACAGGAACACTGACAGGGACACACATATCAATGCTGGGATACTGGCAACCGAGAGTTTCACTGCTCCACTGACACGTGTACTCCAGGACACAAGAATACAGACACTCAGATAGTGACACTAGAACACAATCACACAACATAGGGATCTGACACAGGTGCCCTAGGGCAAAAAGATACTGACACTCAAACAGTGACACTTGGACACAATCCCTCAACATAGGGACACTGACACCAGTACTCTCGACAAAAGGATACTGACAGTGACACTAGGTCACAAATCCACAACAGTGACACAAAATACGGACACTGACACAGGTACTCTAGGATAAAATGATACTGACACTCAGATAGTGAGACTATGACTCAAACTCACAACAGTGACACAAGATAAAAACACTGACTGGACACACACAACACTAGTGTAATGATATGTGGATAGTGACAAAGAGTGCCGACTGTGGGACACTGGCATGAGCACCCCATTACTGCCACTGGGACACAGACCTTAGAATACTGACAGGAGGCCTCCAAAAGTGGCAGTGGGATACTGCCATGAGGGAGTGACCCTGGAATGTTGACAGGAGTCACAAACATGGGCCCTGGAACACTGACCTGGGAGACCAACACAGATAAGAGGACTTGACACAGTAGTACCAGCAATCACACAGAGGCAATGACACAAGAGCACTGACACTAGGGCACTACCTCTTGGGTGCATATTTTGGGACACTGAGACAAGAGCACCAACTATGATACAGGATATTAAGTTAGAGACAATGGCACTGGAACACTGACATAGGCACAAACATGGGCACTTGAACAATGACATGTGGTAATGGTCCTGGGATATTGATACTTAGATACTGACAGGTGGACATGACACCAAGACATTTACATGTTTCAAGGACAGTGACACAAGGGTGTGGACCTCGACAGCTGGGGGCATGACTCCTGTCCATGGGGGTTGTGCGTCAAAAAAATAACACAAGTCAGGTTAGAGTAATTTTTTTTTTACTCTAACCTGATTAGCACCATTCTTTCCCGCACAACCTCCAGTTTTCCCTACACCTCCCCTACCCAGTTAGCGTCAACATTTTTGACGCTAACCGGGCCTTACCAGGAATGGCACTAGCCGGCTCTATACTTTTTGACGCAAACCTGAGCTAACGCAGGTTTGCGTCAGAAAGTATAAATATGGGCCTAAGATTGATATATTGGCACTGGGATACTGACACATGGACACTGAAACTAAACAAGCATTGGCAAAGCGAATAGGTTTGACCTTTACAAAATCTATTGGTTTTGTCACATTTTTACTCTTACACAATAGCGTGAGCTGCCGTGCAGCATGTATTAAAGTTTAAAAAAGTGTTATGAAGCGTCCAGCGTTGATCGCATCATAGATTTTTTTTAACTTTAAGACATGCTGCACAGCAGCTCGCACTGTTGTATAACGTGTCTAGAAAAAATTAACAACTCAATAGATTTCGCAGGGCCGAAATAACTGGTACCCCGATTACAGTGCAGTCTTCCATGGGATGGCCACGCTCAGGCTTCTGTATCACTGAACGTTAATAAATCTATCTGTATCACTGAATGTTAGTAAATCTATCTGTATCACTGAATGTTAGTAAATCTATTTGTGCAAATTACTGCAGCTTTGGTGTCTGTTTCTACACACACTTAAATGTACATGGCCCTTTGTAAAAATCCTCAAGCAGCAATATCTAATTATCCAAGGAATTCTCGCAGTGAAATACTGCTGCTTTACAAACATTCTCAAAATAAAAAAAACATTGTATCAGTGTAACCGATCTCTTTATGGTTGTGTGGCTGATTTCAGTTGATGGGCCAGATGTACAAAGCCTTTTACCGGTCGCAAACGGCCCATACTGCTATTTGTGACTGATAAAATGCTTTTTGGCATGCACCATCCCTGTTGTGGGAGTCAGCGAACAGTTACTCACAGGCAAAATTGGGTTTGCGACTTGCTATTAGGAAGGGGCGTGCCAAGGGTGTCCCTTCCTAATAGCCAGTTGCACTAGAATGTAGGAATGTTTTGCAACTGGGAATGCAGTCACAAAACGTTTGCAGTTACCACTTACTTCAAGCTGGTGGCGAGCCATTTGCAAATGGGAAGGGGACCCAAAGGGACCCCTTCCCATTTGTGAATGTGGGTACAAACATTTTTTAAGAGCAGGCAGTGGTCCCAGAGACTTTTAAAAATTGAAAAGAAAACTTTAAATTTTTCTTTTTGTAATACATCCCCTTTCCATTTAAGGAGAACGAGCTGCATTAGAAAATACAATTGCCTTATTGACAAAGCAATCATAGACATGGTGTCTGCTGACCCCAGCAGGCCACCATCCTTGTGATTGTAGCCATTCACAATGGGTCGCAAATTCATGAATACTGATGAGGCAGGTCCATTTGTGACGCACTGGGAATCGCTAAGAATGTTTAACACACTGATGTACATCACAGTTTACGATTTCCTAATAGTGGTTCGCTAAAATTCGCTATTAGGAAATTGCAAACCCGGAATTTATTTCATACATCTGGCCATATCCCTCATTTTAATACAAAGGAGTTTAACTAGATAAAGGTACACTGTCTCAATAGTTCGCTGTCTACAACCAGTAAGGGTGTGGAAGCGTCACATGTGAACTCCTCAGTTCATTTCCCTGAGAGACTGAGAGATTCTTTGTGTACCCCGGAATTAATTTCCAATATGTGCTAAGCACCTCCTACCTTGGTGAGAGAGCCGGCATCGAACTTGTTGTGTTTGAAGACTGTGTCATTTTGGTGTCTCTGAGGGAGCATTCGGGAAACGTTGCCTGGCTGTGAACTCAATGTGTTCAAAGAAATGTAGTCATGCAAAGCACAAGCATGCGAAGCCTCATTCGGATGTGAATGTTCAATAATTAGTGAAGAGATAGATAATGTTGTCTCTTTTCTATTTCCTTTAAGCCTTGTCATTCTTATCTTCTATGTTCGGCATCCTGAAAGAGAACAGAACCTTTGTGCCGAACTTGCAGTAGAAAGAAATCGTAAAGAACAGAGGATCAAATATATGTTTTTTTCATGAGCTGCAGAAGATCGAGTTGCGTTCGTGTCTTTTAATTGCAAACATTAATGTTAAACCTGACATGCTAAGGTAGTTTCCCCACACTTTTTTGCTTTTTCTCGTAGGTTTTGCTGATTCTCCCTTAGTGGCCTTAGGGCTTTAGGCACTTTCCCACTGTAAGTACAGTATGAAAGTGCCCACGCCTTTCCTACGTATTCTAGGAAGTGGAGCTTACCTGTGTGTGCGCACTTGCAACTATGGTGCCCTAACACAATTGTCCATCCAGTCAAAGCAGGTCTGTATGTGCGCACTTGCACCTCTGGTGTTCTGAAACATGTGTCCTGCCTGCCATTGCAGGCATGTATGTGCGCATCACCACGTATGCCCAGGGAGTGAATAATACACATATGTGTTTTCACTACCTATGAGAGTTGATCTGCCCCATAGGTTAACATGGGGGAAGTTACCATTACTCATAGCCACAATAGTGGATTGCAGTGGAGCAACCTCATAGGAGTCGACTTGACAAACCACTTCCTGTGGTAAAGGTGGCTTTGTCAATAATAACTTAGAAATGCCACTCCTAGAAATTGGGCATTTCTATGCTCTAAAACGTTTAATTCACACTGGTGGCTGGGGGAGCACATCTGTGCATTCTCCCGCGACAACCCTGGGCATGCAACTGGAATGACAGACCTCTGCCATTTGAGGGCCTGGCTGAATAGATTGGAGGGAGAGGTTTGGCACTTGGCCTCTTGGAGCCAGATCATGGTCCCACTAAAGAGTAAGATCTGCATTCCAAGGCCCCAAGGCAGACAGGACTGAAATTTAGGGGAGACATTTGTGGGTCAAAGGGGACCCCTCTTAACCACCCCGACTTCAAAGGCATGCTACAGTACAACTACTGGTGCCACACTGCAGCAAAGTAGCTATACGCTTGTGCGGACACAGGACCGGAGATACTGTACTGCTTGGTACACACTGCCAGAGAAATCTGTTGTGCATGAGAAGGAATTACTACCATTGGAAGGGACCGCTCGCTCTTCCTGAATAGTGGCTGGCCTGCTGCTGTATGGCACCCCCAAATGTGCTCTCAAAGGGCTTTTCCTGTTATCTGGTGGAGTTCTCAGGGACATCAAGGACCTCCTCTGAGGGATCTACACCTTCTACCTGTGACACCTGGGGAGCAATGCCCTCTTAACTGCCCACATCGTCTGCTGGATCCCACCTGGTAGCAGCAGTATGAGCATGGAACCAAGTATGTACCTGGTGACCAGATTGCTTGGTGGGGAGCCCCAAAGGAACTGCCCGCATTTAAGGAGCATGTCCTTGATTCGTGGGGGCTCGACACACATAAGCATCTTGTTGGTGGTGAGCGGATTCAACAGTTGTGGGACCCCGTACAGCTCGCTTTGTCGATCATGCTGCATTTCTGTTGTACGAAAAACTGACTGCATGCTCATTGTGTGCATTGCTCGATTCAATGTTTCAACCCTCGGAGGTGGAGGCATACCTGTAGCAGTGCCTCACTCTACCTTTATGTGTCACTACTGATTTTGCACCTCTATGTGTGACCGGAATTGTCTGGTGCGACTCAAGTCACCGCACACGAGACGTTGTGCCTCATTTGAAGCTAGGTACTGAACTGGTAACTCTTCATTTGTGTGAATGGGAATTGTCTGGTGTGACTCTAGTCACCATGTACCAGATGTTGTGCCCCATCTCCAGGGAGATATGGAATTGGTAACTCTTTGTTTGTGTGATCGAAATTGTCTGGTGCGACCTAAGTCACAGCGCATAAAACGTTGTGCCTCGATACCAGGGAGGTACGGAACTGGTAGGTTTTCTTTTGTGTGATCAGAATTGTCTGGTGCGACCCAAGTCACCGCACATCAGACAGTGTGCCTCAATACCAGAGTGGCACAGAATTGGTAACTCTTCGTTTGTGTGTCACCAGAATCGTCTGGTGCGGATCTCCCAGACATTGTGCCTCATTTTCAAGGAGGTGCTGGATTTGCTGCTCTGCACTGTGTTTGATCAGAACTGTCTGGTGCGACCCCTACCATCGTGCGGCCGACATTGTGGCTCATTTCCAGAGAGGTGCGGAGGAGAGAATTTGTGTTCCGTTGTGCCCAGATTGCCTGGGTGCGACTTTGTTCAACGTGTGTCCTACGGGCACCTCCTCCTTCCTAGAGACTCACCTACTTCATTTCTCACTCATCGATTGCTCCTTTTGATGCCTTCAGTGCGGCAGACCATCTGCCAGCTCCTCACCTGGCCTGACAGTACCTTGTTACCAGGTCGTATTACCGGAATGGTCCTGGGTGGTGAGAGTAAGAGAGTGGGCTACAGAATGCTTCTGAGAGCGATCTGAAGCAGGTCTCAAGATGTGATGACCCCCCTTGTGCTTAGCACAACTAGGCAAGTGCCTGATGGCATGGTGGAGCGACCTTTGATTGAACCTCCTGAGGGGTGACCAAACCTCCATTTGTCGATTGCTGCCTGAAACCGCCTGTAACCTATCCCCACACCTGTTTTCCTGAGACCCTGAATAAGTGTGACTTCTGCCGGAATTGGCCTAGTGTCCTAGGGTGGGAGGCGGTGGGGAGGGTTTCCTTCAACTGTAGTCCATGGGGGTGGGGTAGTTAAGGTTGGCTGAAGGGTGGAGGAGGTTTTTTGAGCCACGGGGCCTGTGAGTGCAATATCTACTGACCTGCCGGATATCAGTGCACCGCATTAGGGTACTGTGTGCGCGAGTGCATGCCATATGATCCTGCCTGATATCTATAGCAGAAGGTATTGGTGCTGAGTGAGTGTGTGGGAGTGACTGTCTATGATTAACAATACTGCCCGGCAGTGTTGCTTTACATGTTGGTTCTTGCCAAGAGTGCATTGTGTTTGACATTGGTTTTACCCATGCGGCCTCGGACCAGGGGGCTATTTAAAAGTATTATAATTGCCTATGTGTACACATTACCACTATAGTTGTCAACGGGGGTGCATCCTATAAATGTGTGGGATTGATTTAGAATAATTGCTTGGGTGGGTCTTGTGCTGACAACATTGTGCACGGTATGAGGGTGAAGGGAGTAAGGTAGGATCTTTCCCAAAGTGTATATATTAGTGATGTCACTTTAACTCAGTTGGTCGTAGGGCTGCTGGGGATATTTCCAAATGTGATTTATGCCCATGGATACATCAGTCAATCAATCAATCACAGCATGTGTAAAGCACAGCACTGTCACCCCTAAGGGTATCTGGGCGCTGATGGTGCTGTGTCTCAGTCAAAAAGCCATGTCTTGAGTTTCTTTCTGAAGTCCGCCAGGGAGGGAGATGTTCAAAGGTGGAGGGGCAGGCTGTTCCAGGACTTGGCTGCTGTGGAGAAGGAGCAGCCTCCACAGCGGCTGTGATGGATGTGGGATGTGTGTGCAAGGTTTAGTGAGGCAGAGAGTAGTTGCCTTGCTGGGATGTAGAAGCTCAGTCGATGGTTGATGTAGGGCGTGCCCTAGGTTGTGGAGAGCCTTGTATGCAAGTGTGAGGATTCTGAATTGCCATCTCTTCTGGACGGGGAGCCAGCGTAGGTTCCTGAGGTGTGGGGCGATGCTTGAGGAGGTGGAGGATGAGTCTGGCTGCGGTGTTCTGTAGAGTCTGGGGTCTCTTATTTAACTGGGATGATACTCCAGCGTGCAAAGTGTTGCTATAGTCGAGGCGGCTGGTGACCTGGACTTGCGCGACTGACTTTTTGGTGTCTGTAGGGATCCATTTGAAGATTCGTCAGAGCATACGGAGAATGTAGAAGCAGGAGGAGGTGACTGAGTTTACTTGTCGATTTATGGATAGTTGGCATTTGAAGATGATACGGGGTTTCAGTATACATGTTGTTCGTGTTGTGTTAACTAATGTGCGCTGAATACAAACTTTATTCACATACACCTCATGTGAAGTCCCTTTTGTGATGATCAGTGAACTTGTCGTGTGAAAGTGCTGTGCCAATGCTTTACACATTGCCCCTGTGATAAGCCTGACTGCTCAATGCCAACCTACCCAGGGTGAGCGCAGGTTATATAGTGAGTGTAGTCACCCACCCCTGATGGAAGTGGTAAGTCCTGCCTGGCTGGGGCCTTGTCTCAGCCAACCAGAGCCTGCTGCCTCCAACAATTGACAAACAAAATGACAAGGATAATTAAATTATTCCCTCTGCAAATGTATAAACATGCTACTTTTTAATACAGAACAGCTATTACTACAACGCTATACCAAATCGGGTTAATATTTATTTTATAACAAATCATTTTATAATTACTTCTAAAAATAAAAATAAAAAGTAGTGCATTTTTCAGGACTGGATTTAACCACATGAGATGGCACAGAATGTTTATTCATGCATGGTCGCAGACTTCAAGGACGGCATGGTTTTCCCCTTGTCCCCTATTGACTTTTTACTTTAAGCGGGGTGAAGGAGAAGACTGCAGGGGCATGCACTCAAAGAGTGTTTGTTGAAAGATAAAAAAGAGTGCCTGCACTGTACGACCCTGCAGTGTAAGGACACGAGCCACCGGAAGCAGTTCTTGGGTGAGGCTCCACTACACAACTGCATGAAGATTCGAAGCCCAGGAAGAAGATGGAGGCGTAGGACGGGCAATCTCGCTGACCAATAGTACGTAAGGAAACAAGAGTGACGTAGGAGCCATGTGGGAGCCAGCCAATGGTAAGTAAAAGGAACCAAGAAGCATATGGGACCCACGTGGGAGCCAGCCAATGGTAGGTAGAGGTAGGTAATAGGAGAGTTTTAAGCCCATTTTAAGATTTTTTTAAATACAATAGAGTTCCTTAGTACAGCACAAGTGCTGTGTAGGAGAAATCTAAAAATGACCTACATGGACATTGACACACTAATACTGATACATGGACTTTAACATTCAAACATGGATATTGCAACACTGACCAACGGGCATTGTAACAGATAGTGAAATTGGAAGACTGACATTACACTACTAACAGTAGGACATGGGGATACCTAGATACAGGGTCACTGACACAGTACTGAAACTGACACAAGGCCACTGACACTGTACCAGAAGACACAGGGACACTAATGCGAGAACACAAAGACAAGACAGGCAAGGCAGACCGAGAGACAATGAACACATGGGCCACTGATATAACAATAAAATGTTCTTTAATAACCCTCAGCACCAAGAGGAAATAACTTGGGGTGGGTGAAAAAGTCTGCTTTGCTGGTGGAGTTTGCAGAGTTTTGCCCACTCCGCATTCCGCTTGTAATGCGGAGTTCCTGTAAAGCTCTGCCAAACAATGCATGGTGGAGTTTTTTCCACACGTGGCTCTCCAATACTAAGTTGGCAAGCGCAAATGAGAATTTTGCATCTCCTAGCGTGATTTTCAGATGCTAGAATGCCCCCTCAGCGAGATTTCTCAACATGGGCTGCTGCTCGAGTAGAAATTCTACTTTAGTGGCAGAAAGAAGCAGCACCCTCTGGTGCCCCTTGTGGTACAGTTTGCACTGATTTTACAGTGAAGCACAAGCTTATGGTGCTAAAAATCAGCACAAGCAGCTCGACATGCTTGAATTCCACCGACTGGCGGAACTCTGTGGAATCCCACAGAGTGTTTATGTAACTCCGCGGAATTCCGCAGTGAAAGTCACAAGTCCTTCCCACCCTTAGAAATAACACTAGAAAATAATGCTCATCAGTAACACTTCCTAACTTTTATTTTTGAAATAATTAGGTTGTCTACAAGCTTCCACACACAGTGACCATCATCTGTGCCCAAAATAACCTTAACCACTGCCTCAGTCAAAGTGGGTGCAGAAAATATATTTTGTTGTTTGCAACATAGGGAAAAGGCCACATGCTTTCTGCTGCCAAAGTGCAGAAAAGGAGGGACTCTATGAAGCTACTCCTGCTGCAGGCAGAGGTTGTTGAATATCAAGGCTGCCTAGTTTGTATTCCACCTCATGCCTCTATTCCACCACCTACATTTCCTGTCTTACTCTTGCAGGCTACTTTTCATTCCCACTTTCTCTCTTTGTCACTGTTTCCTTATGTTTCACATTCTCCCACATTCTCCCTTTTCAGCACTTGTCTTTCAGTGTGGGTCAAAGTCTGATGATGAAAAAGAAGTCTGAGCCCCCTTATTGACTGCATGCAATCATTTCAGTTTGAGAGTGCTGTGTTAGGGGTAACATACCTTGTATGTGCATTATTGAATGCAATGATGGGGTGACAATACAGGCTGACTTCCAAGATCCACCCTTGCTTGCACCTAGTGGTACGACTGAATATCCTCAGTGACTAGGGGCACAAGACTGATAGCTCGACAACGGGTGCATTCTTTGAGCATGTTCAATGACCAGTACCCCATCAAGCTTGCAAATACACACTATGGCGGTCATTACAACATTGGCGGTAAAAGCCGCATACCGCCGTGCAGAAGACCGCCAACACACCGCCGTGGCCGCGGAAAACCGCCACAGCCATTGCGACACACAGCATGGAATCCGCCAAAATTCAGACACCCACACAAGTCCGCCACACCAAAGGTCAGTGATAAACTGGCGAAAACAAAACCTCCACCGTCACGCCAGCAGAAATACGCCCACACTATCATGACACACGAATCCATGCGGCGGTCTTTCAACTGCGGTATTCCATTGGCGGTACACACCGCCGCGCTCAAAATACACACACATTTACAAAACACAGCCACATTGGACAATTCAAAATATACACACCTGACACACCTACACACACCACTCCCACACACCCAATACAATATATAACACACACCCACATCACCCACAAACCCCTCCGACCAAAAATCAC
Organism: Pleurodeles waltl; assembly: GCF_031143425.1. Classification (NCBI taxonomy): domain Eukaryota; kingdom Metazoa; phylum Chordata; class Amphibia; order Caudata; family Salamandridae; genus Pleurodeles; species Pleurodeles waltl. Next base: position 69,933,789 of record NC_090442.1, on the reverse strand, counting down.
GAACGAAGGCCAGAGAGAGACACCACCATCAACAATACTAGCATCCACAGGCACACAACACCATCACCCACATAACTTCCACGCACCTCACACTACACACCACTACATATCAGCACACTTATCACCCCACACACCACCCCACACATCACCTACACCACCCCATGGCACGGCAAAGACACCTCAGGTTCTCGGAGGAGGAGCTCAAGGTCATGGTGGAGGAAATCGTCCAGGTAGAGCCACAGCTATTCGGATCACAGGTGCAGCACACCTCAATTGCAAGGAAGATGGAGCTATGGCGAAGGATAGTGGACAGGGTCAACGCAGTGGGACAGCACCCAAGAAATCGGGAGGATTGAAGAGGTGGAACGACCTACGGGGGAAGGTGCGTTCCGTGGTCTCAAGACACCACCTGGCAGTTCAGCGGACTGGCGGCAGACCCCCACCTCCTCCCCCACAACTAACAACATGGGAGGAGCAGGTCTTGGCGGTTCGGCATCCTGAGGGCCTCGCAGGAGTAGGTGGAGGAATGGACTCTGGTAAGTCAAATCTTAACTATTACATCCCCCACCCCCACCCTCAACCTCATCCCCATCACTCCAACTCTTCACAAATCTCCCAACATCACAAACCACACATCCTAATCCCAAGCCCTGCATGCAACAACAAAGCATGGACACCCATCACTTAAGCATGCCCACTGCACATACCCATACAACCCCCTAAACCATCATCACACAAGGTCCCACACAGGAATGCAAGCACTGGGGTACACGGTCACCCACCCATTGCACACCATGCCACACACAGATGTAATAAACATCCTTTTATGCCCCTGCAGGACCCCTACCCAACGTCACCGGACAGGAGGGTCCACACATATCCACACCACCAACCGAAGAGGCCCACAGTGATGACAGCACCTCTGTCCAACTGGATCTAGATGACCAGCCCGGCCCATCGGGGACCTCAGGACAGTCGGTTCCCCACACCCAGTCACAGGCCAACACAGAGCTTCCCCCGTTTGGAAACACCAGCACAGCACCCACCCAGCGGGCCCATACCTCCGTCCCCAGGACACGTCAATCAGCAGTGTGTCCACCACTACAGGGAACCCAGGCTAACCCACCACCCCAACAACAACAGGGACCTGGGGGCAGTGGTAGTGGGCACACGGTCCAGGGGAAGGAGGCCCAGGAACACAGGGGAACTGGGAGGACTGCTGTGCGACAGGGGGCGGACAGGCCCAGGGAACCCATTCTCCATGAGGCCCTCTATTCCATCATGGGAGCCTACCACCACTCCCAGGAGACGATGGCAACGGTACTGGCCAAGTTTCAGGAGACATAGCGCCTGCAGGAGGAACAGTATATGGGCTTCAGGGAGGAACTCAGAACCATCAATTCCACCCTGGGCACCATTGTAGGGGTGCTGAAGGAAGTACTCAACACCAGGAGGGACACTGTGGCACTATAAGGTGCCCCTGACACTAGCCTGGACGATGAACTGCCCACCACCTCCACCGGCGCAAGTGGACAGGAGGCACCACCACATGACCACCACACCAGCACCCCACCCCCTGCAGAGGGAGAACCACCTCGCAAACGGTCCCTGAGATCCAGGAACAAGACAGAGAACGATGACAAGACCCCGCCAAAAAATTAGACCACCCTGATTGTCATCCTACTGTCCCACTTTGTCACCCTGTCCATCCTTAAACTGCCCCAGCTCCACTTCCTATGCCCATTTGGGCAATGCACCTGTGAAACTAATAGACTGGACTCTGCCATGGACATTCCTCCGCCATCACCCCTCACCATTTTGCTACCCCCTCCAATTTTGAGCACTAAAATAAACACCCTTAAAGCACAAAACAATCTGGAATCAGTCTGTGATTTCAGAAAACTGTATTAGCAATTACTGTGGCAAAAAGCTCTTTCATTTGTAATGTCAACATACCTATGTCACACAGCTCTAGTCCATGAGGAATCAAAGCAGATGTCACACTGTGGGACCCAGATCTGTGAAATCGTAAGGGAAAGTGACAACTCAGTGACCATACACTGGGTGAAAACGACAGACAGTAGAGAGGTAGTAGTGTTTAAGGACATGTAGTAGGCAGGTTTGTATTCTTACCTGTGTTTCACTGGAAATATTGCTGGATCACTGAGTCCCTGTTGTCCATGTCTTCTTCCTCTGCTTCCTCGTCTTCACTGTCCACAGGCTCCACAGCTGCAACAACACCACCATCTGGACCATCCTCCTGCAGAAAAGGCACCTGTCGTCGCAAAGCCAAGTTGTGAAGCATACAGCAGGCCACGATGATCTGGCACACCTTCTTTGGTGAGTAGAATAGGGATCCACCTGTCATATGGAGGCACCTGAACCTGGCCTTCAGGAGGCCGAAGGTCCGCTCGATCACCCTCCTAGTTCGCCCATGGGCCTCATTTTAGCGTTCCTCTGCCCTTGTCCTGGGATTCCTCACTGGGGTCAGTAGCCATGACAGGTTGGGGTAACCAGAGTCACCTGCAAATAGCGAGGGACAACTGTTAGACACACACTAACCTGGAGGGATATCCCTAAGACCCAGACAGCCATTCCCACTGACTAGCTTCCTGGTGCTCACCTAATAGCCACACACAGTGCCTCTGGAGTTGACCCATCACATAAGGGATGCTGCTATTCCGCAGGATGTAGGTGTCATGCACTGAGCCAGGGAACTTGGCATTCACATGGGAGATGTACTGGTCGGCCAAACATACCATCTGTACATTCATCGAATGATACCTCTTCCGGTCTCTGTACACCTGTTCACTCCTGTGGGGAGGTACCAAAGCCACATGTGTCCCATCAATGGCACCTATGATGTTGGGGATATGTCCCAGGGCATAGAAATCACCTTTCACTGTAGGCAAATCCTCCATCTGAGGGAAAACGATGTAGCTCCGCATGTGTTTCAGCAGGGCAGAGAACACTCTGGACAACACGTTGGAAAACATGGGCTGGGACATCCCTGATGCTATGGCCACTGTTGTTTGAAATGACCCACTTGCAAGGAAATGGAGTACTGACAGCACCGGCACATGAGGGGGGATTCCTGTGGGATGGCGGATAGCTGACATCAGGTCTGGCTCCAACTGGGTACACAGTTCCTGGATTGTGGCACGGTCAAGCCTGTATGTGATGATCACATGTCTTTCCTCCATTGTCGACAGGTCCACCAACGGTCGGTACACCGGAGGATGCCGCCATCTCCTCACATGTCCTAGCGGACGGTGCCTATGAAGGACAACAGCGAGCACAGAGTCAAACAACTCAGAGTTACGTACCCACAGCTTACACAGAACACCAATCATAATCTAAAAAGTGGCCTTTATGTGTGTTCAGTCTAGGCCTAGGTATGTCTGACGCAGTTGAAAATGAAGCCATGTGGGCCCCTGAAATGGCGGCTGCCTGACCTGTAAAGAGGGACAATGGGATGTGAGGTAACTGCACTGGCGTTGTACACCGTTGCGGTAGGCGGTCGAAGAACACGGCACAATGCTGCATTGGTTAACATTGGACCCTATGGGTCCCAGGAGCCAATGACGATGCACGCTGGCGGTGACGGTACGCACCGCCGCGGACGTGACCGCCATTTTCTATCTGTTCAATCACTCGATACCTGATCTTCGACAGGAGAGGACCTACACTGCAAGTGCTGCTGTGACCTCGGTCTGGAAGAGACAATGGCTCGAGTGTCTGGGGAAAGGGCCCCTGCCTTCACATCGGAGGAGTTGGAAAAACTCGTGGATGGGGTCCTCCCCCAGTACACGCTACTCTACGGTCCTCCAGACAAACAGGTAAGTACACTGGCATCATGCTGTATGGGCTATGCCTGTGTGGAGAGGGGTGGATGTAAGAAGGAAGGGGGGAGAGTGCGGCGTGCATGAAACGACGGTGAGTGCATGTGCCACATGGCAAGGGTAGGGATGGGGGCCAATCACTTTGACAGTGCAGTTGGTAATAAGTTTCTCTTCCCCCTGTACAACTCATGTAGGTCAGCGCCCACCAGAAAAAATATATTTGGTGTGCCATTGCCTAGGACGTCCGGACCCTGGGGGTCTACCACAGACGGAGCACCCACTGCCGCAAAAGATGGGAGGACATTCCCCGCTGGAGCAAGAAGACAGCGGAGGCTCAGCTGGGGATGGCCTCCCAACGTGGGAGGGGTGCCCGTCGCGCCATGACCCCCCTGATGTTCAGGATCATGGCAGTGGCGTACCCGGAGTTGGATGGGCGCTTGAGGGCATCACAGCAGCCACAACGGGGTGAGTGCACTCTCATTCTGCTTACTTAGTGCGCATTGGAGGGGTCTGGGTGGGGGAGGTGGGCTGTGGGTTTCCCTAGGCTAGGGCGAGTTCTGTAGGCAAGGTCCCTCCGTAAGGCAGGCCATGTGGCACCCCACCGCACCTCTGTAGAGTGCCAACTACACCTAGTCATGCCCCTGTGTCATCCATGTGTGCAGATGTCGTCCATAGCCTAGTAGGCCATTTCCAGGAATTGAACATAGGAGCCCAAGAGCGCGGCGTAGTGCAGGGGGCTTCTATGTCTGTCGGGTCCGCCAACGATAGTGGTAATGCATGCACTCAACATGTCTTTCTTCTGTCACCCCCCCCCCCCTTTTTGTGGTCTCCCTGTTCTTGTGTGCATTAGCATCATCAGGCGGAGGAGCAGTGGCACCCGAGCATGAGCGGGCTGCATCCCACATGGCCATGGAGGGCCACACTACGGAATCGGACTTCACCAGTGGGACGGAGGGCAAGGGGAGCTACACAGCGGGTACAGGAGCTGAGACCAGTGACACGGACTCGGCCTCTGATGGGAGCTCCCTTGTGGTGGCGGCAACATCTGTGCCCCCCCCATCTACTGGTACAGCCGCCACCCCACCTTCCAGCACCGCCCTCCCAGCAGCCCCTCAGCCTTTGCCCCGTGCCCGCTCACCCGGGAGGGTGGGCATCACCTTCGCCCCAGGCACCTCAGGCCCTGCCCCAGTCACCCCTGCTGCCCTCAGTGAGGAGGCCATTGACCTCCTCAGGTCCCTCACTGTTGGACAGTCTACCATTTTGAATGCCATCCAGGGTGTAGAAAGGCAGTTGCAACAAACAAATGCATTCCTGGAGGGCATTCATTCTGGTCAGGCGGGCCTTCAGCTATCTTTTCAGACTCTGGCCTCAGCACTGATGGCAGCCATTGTCCCTGTCTCTAGCCTCCCCCTCCAAATTCCTCCACCCAGACCCAATCCCCTGTACCCCAGCCTATTCCAAGCACACCTCTAGACCAGCATGCACACATGTCAACACACAAGGGAAGCTCAGGCAAACATAAGCACCACACATCCCACAGGCACTCACGCAAGCATCATACCCATGCAGACACACCAATATCCACTGCCTCCACTGTGTCCCCCTCCTCCTCGTCTCCCTCCTCCCTCCCAGTCTCGTCTACACTCACACTTGCATGCACTACCTCTACAGCCACTACTGCCATCACCAGCACACCCACCACCACACCCGCTCACGTGCAGTCACCACCCCCACTACCATTCACACGTCCCCTGTGTCCTCTCCCAGTGTGTCTGTGACGTCCCCTCCCAAGATACACAAACGCAGGCACACACCCACCCAACAGCCATCCACCTCACGACAGCCTCCAGCGCATGCACCTTCACCCAAAGTCAGCAAACAAACACCTCCTACAACCACAACCTCTTCCTCCACTCCCAAACACCCTCCAGCTACCCGTCCCAGTGTCTCCAAGAAACTTTTCCTGTCCAACCTTGACCTCTTTCCCACACCTTCCCCACCCCGTCCATCTCCTGGGTCCCGAACTAGCACCTCAGCCACAACATCTCCGGGACCAGTGGTGCCTGTAGTCACCGGAATTCGGAGTGCACCGGCCACCAGGGCAGCCAGTGTGGCATGGAGCCACAGCACAGACAGTCCCCCACCTGTCAAGCATCAGAAGTTGGCCAGTGCCTGGCGGGAAAGGGGAAGACTCCAGCCACCAAAGCCACTCCCAGGGGTACAGGTGGGAGTGTGGAGTCAGCTGCGACACCTTCCAAGGTGGGGAAGGGGCACAAGAAACCTAGCAAGTCTGGGAAGAGCAGCACGGCAGAGAAGACCGCCATCATCCCCGCTGCCCAGGAGGCCACCGCCACCAGCCCTGCTGCCCACGAGGCCACCGCCAGCACCAGCCCAGCTGCCCAGGAGGCCACCGCCAGCACAAGCCCTGCTGCCCAGGAGGCCAGCACCAGCCCATCTGCCCAGGAGGCCACTGCCAGCACCAACCCTGCTGCCCAGGAGGCCACAGCCGTCATCCCCGCTGGGACAGAGAGGACCGCCAGTACAAGCCCTGCTGGGACAGAGAGGACCGCCAGCACAAGCCCCGCTGGGCTAGAGAGGACCGCCAGCACAAGCCCTGCTGGGCCACGAAGGACCGCCAGCACAAGCCCCGCTGGGACAGAGAGGACCGCCAGCACAAGCCCCGCTGGGACAGAGAGGACCACCAGCACAAGCCCCGCTGGGCTAGAGAGGACCACCAGCACAAGCCGCGCTGGGCTAGAGAGGAACGCCAGCAAAAGCCCCGCTGGGCCATGAAGGACCGCCAGCAGCTGAGTCACTGCAAAGGAGCCCGCCGCTCCAAGCACCGCTGAACAGGGCACCGCCGTCTCAAGCACCGCTGAACAGGGCACCGCCGTCTCAAGCACCGCTGAACAGGGCACCGCCATCTCAGGCACCGCTGAACAGGGCACCGCCGTCTCAAGCACCGCTGGCCCATGAGCGCCAAGGGCACTGACGCTACTGAGTCCGTCACAGGTTGAATGAAGCACTCTGGGCACCATGCCCCCTCCAGAACCAGTGGAGAGATCCATCCACTGCCTCTGTCCTTAGCAGGATGAAGCACTCTGGGCACCATGCCCCCTCCAGAACCAGTGGAGACTGTTATCCACTTGAGAGACTGTGGCTTTGCACTCCCCAGGATATGGCAGTGGGCAACCCACCCACTGTAGAGACTTGAGAGACTGTGGCTTTGCACTCCCCAGGATGGAACAGTGGGCAACCCACCCACTGTAGAGACTTGAGAGACTGTGGCTTTGCACTCCCCAGGGTGGAACAGTGGGCAACCCACCCACTGTAGAGACTTGAGAGACTGTGGCTTTGCACTCCCCAGGATATGGCAGTGGGCAACCCACCCACTGTAGAGACTTGAGAGACTGTGGCTTTGAACTCCCCAGGATATGGCAGTGGGCAGACCACCCACTTGTGAGACTTGAGGGACTGTGCCTTTGCACTCCCCAGGATTGAACAGTGGGCATGTGGCCCTCTCGTGCATTTGGCGTCGTGCACTCAAGCGGCTGAGGTGCCCCCCCTTTCCCTCCCCCTGAGGTGCCTGTTTTCTTGCTCTCTGATGCCCCTGCAGTTTTCTCTCCGTCATGGTCGGGGATCTTGTGTGAGCCTTGCCCATACCGTGTGGGCCCAGTGTTCCACGGACTTAATTGGAGCAGTACCTGGACTACTATGCTTGGTGTATATTTTGTTAATGGTGTTTATATATATTTTTGCCTACTTGATTTTAATATATTACAATGGTTCCACTCATTTTCTATTGTCTTTGCATTCTTCCGGGGGGGTTGGGGGGGTGTAACTGTGATGTATCAATATGTATTGGTGTGTGTGTTGTGGAGGGTGGGGGTGGGGGTGTTGGGTGTTGCGTGTTGCGTGTCCCTGTTTTTTCCCTCCCCCCTACCCTGTGTCATAGGTGCAGTACTCACCATGGTCTACGTCGCCGGTGTTCGTGCTCCTGGTAGAGGAGCAGGAAGACTATTGCAGGGAGAATTTGGAGTTCCGGGTCCATGGTGTCCTAGTTCCTCATGGGGTGCGTAGAGGTGAGTGTTTTCTCTTCGGAATCCTGTTTCCGCCATGTTTTATCCGCGGTGAATCCGCCACGGAAAAGGTGGCGGATTGGTAGGTTGTGATACTGTGGGCGGTACATTGTCCTCCATCTGTCTGTTGGCGGTGACCGCCGCGCTGTTTGTTTGCACCGCCGAGGGGGTCGGAGTGTTAAAGTGGCTGTCTTTGTTGGCGGTTTCCGCCACGGTCATAATTGCAAATTTTTTACTGCTGGCCTGTTGGCGGTCTTACCGCCGCTTTAACACCGACTGCCAGGGTTGTAATGACCACCTATGTCTGAAGATGGGTCTTCATGGTGACAGTGCCCTGGTGCTCGCGTGGGCCAGTTGCTGTAGTATCTTTGACAGGGTTACAAGATCACCAACCCTCTTCTGTGGAGCAGGCAGTCTTCTAGGGTTTTAGCTAACGAATTTGCATTAGATAGGGAGAGGTGAGGATCTGCCAGGCATCAAGAGTGCACCTGGAATTTTTAGACAGCCTTGATCTCCAGTTTACAGTCTGAGACTGCTCAGGTGGGCTACTTTCTTTCTGACAAATCACTTATGTTATAAGCACATGCCTGCAGCAGCGGCAGACAGGCACAAATGACCTTCACACACAATTCTTTACAATTAGAACCTCTGAAGATTCAAGTGCAAACTGCACTTACTCATGGTTTGCATTTGTATTTACCAGTAGCTTTTGATGATGATAAAGAGAAAATGTATTAATGAACTGTGCAAACTGGGCAAAAATACCACAGGCATATTTATGAGCCCTTTGCACCTCCGAAGTGTCACTTTTTGTGATGCTCCAGGGGTGCAAACTACAAAATCACATCTCTGAGGCCGCACAAAGTCACTCTTCCTGGCTTTGATTGGCCTCATAGATATGGAGTAAGGCAAGGCAGCACAAATCTCTGTGTTGCCTTACCCTATGCCAGGGAGGTGTTCCATGGGCATTGCAGTGGGTTTTCCCACGCAACACCCATGTGTTTTGGCTCATCCTCAGAGTTACCAGAGCCTGTAAACCTAGGGATGCTCCAAAACCTTATGCCTCCCCAGGAGAGGCAGAATGAGGAGAAATATCTTAATTTCTTCTCCTTTTTTCCTCTTTCTTTGTGTGCTACATTTTGCTATGCACATAGAAATTGTTTTTGTGCAGGAAACAGAGGCAGTTCATTCATAGGAGCCAGGGGGCGTTGACCCCATGCCTGCCAGCAATTATCTCTCACACATTGTGCTGGCAGGCAGGGAGTGTACTGTTGCGAGGCATGGTTTATTCCAAAGACCAGTTGGGGCTGTGTATCCGAACTGCGCATGCTAGGTTGGCCGGTATTTTGTGTGAGTCCAACCTGACATGTGCAATTCTGGTCTTCCCAGTCATCGTTGGAGATGGGGAAAAAGATGCATAGGCCCATCGGTCTCCGATGGAGCGCTGTGTTCGTCTGCCCCAGTGTGAAAGCTGAACTAATCAATAATAAATTTGCATTGATGAGTAGTCAAGAAATTTACATGGATTAGACTAATATAGAGAAATCGAGTGTATTTGGAAAACGTGCCCACCTGAGTGGCCACCATTTTGAGTGCGACATTAATAAAGAAATAACATTAACAGTTCAAATAATGTGCTCAATAGAATAAAATGTATCAGTGGACCATACTAACATATAAATTATATGTATTTGCTTAAATGTATTATGCATAGATTATTTGAGAAATTGTAGGCCTAGACGACAAAGCCTCATGCTAAGTTTCATGGCATTAATGTTCGAAAATGTTTTTCTGATGCAAGGAGAGAAGTTTCATTGTTTATTGTTCTTTGTTGACACAGAGTTGACCCAATAGTTTGTAATGTTGCAATGTTAAACTAGATGATGTCTTAATTTTCTTGTTAGAACTGTCTGCTGTAATGCAATGTACCCTTTACAGATACAGTTGTATCATTGGTGCGTGAGAAGCAAACGTTCCCAGGACTTGACAATGGCTTCACTGATGAGAGTAAACTAAAAGTTACCTAACGGAAACTGGTGACAGGAACAGGAGATGAGGAGCCAATCATGGACGTGTGAAAGACTGTCTAAAAATATCACAGATTTGAGAATTGATAATTATTGGTTCAACTGTGAACAGCTGGTATTCTGACCAATTATAACGCAAGAATATACTTTATGGATTTTCAATATACCCCGACTACACTTGGCAGGAGAGTTTAATGCGCCAGAGAGTTCGTTCGAGAGATGTTGCAGAGAGATCCAGAGCAGACTCAGATGCCCTTTCTTAGACTCATTACTTAGCTATTGATTCTTAGATGATGCCCTTCTAATTTGGTTCGGCTGACTTAGAGCCCACTGTGGCTAAGCCAGTCCCTTTCACTTCCCCACTGCGAATGCTGACAAGACGGATGTCCAGCTGACGAAGAAGTCTCTGCTTGCTGATCCATTTCAGGAGATGTATAATGAGATGAAATTGTATTTTGTTGCAGGTTTTTGTCTTTCTTTTTAGGTACCCGCTATATTTTTGCTAGAGCCATAGCCAGATGTTTTCCAAATTAACTTTTTGTCTAACTTTTTCTTTTGCATGAATGCCAATCATGCCATTCGAATTAGAGGGTTAGTTAGTATGTTCATGTACAATAATCATTATTAACCAAGAATTGATTTTGTTCAAATGTGAATGACTAAATATATGCTATATCATTAGTTCAGCTGTTGTTAATAATAATTTGTATGGTAGCTCTTAAATGTTTGATGTTAAATGCTTTTTTAAAATTAAGATTCTTCCACCGTTTTGGTCAACCTGTGTTGTTCATATATGTTTATCAGTTGATACTGAGCTTGCTTTACGTGACTTTAGCATCGTTAATTTAGGGAAATAAATATCCTAACTTTTACTAAAAGGTGTGGTTATTCATGGTCACATGGGCCATGGTGTGTGACGTTTACTGACTCAAAATTTGATAAGTGTTTATTGTATTTTGTGGTGTTGTTAATTGAATTAAGAGTAAGGTTTGTGCCCATGGTGGATCACTCTTAACTGAGTCAAAAGGTCCATTGAAACTTTAACGCGTCCCCTTAGGAATAAAGACAAATAAGGCCAGACGCACTCACACAAGCCCATCCTCCCCGTGCTCTTATGTTGTCTACTATTATAAACAGCATGAGAGCATTGCTTTGATTGGCTGAGGTGTGTGGTGCTAGCTTCCGCATGCCAAGCTCTTCAGTGCAGCAGACAGCACAGTAGTTGGCCAGACATGGTAAAATAATAAGGTAAGTTAATTTTTTGTTTTTGTTTTATTCCCTGTTAGAAATGGGATCTTTGGTTGGCAGTCAGGTTACCCCCGTCCAACCAAGGGCCCTCACTCTAGTCAGAGTAATGGAGATACACACTCCGATAACCCCTGCCCACCCCCTTGGTAGGTCAGGCTTATCTCAGAAGCAATGTATAAAGTATTTGTACCAACACATACAGTGATACAGTGAAAACATTACAAAATGAACACCACACCAGTTTAGAAAAATAGGTAATGTTTTTCTAAATCCAACAAGACCAAAATGACAAAAATCCTACATACACAAGACAAGATATGAATTTTCAAAAGAATAAGAGTATTACTCCATAGAAAACAAAGGAAACGATTTTACACAAAGTAACTGGTTTGCATAAAAAATAAAGCTGCACGGGCGAGCATGCATTGGAAAAGTAAGGCTGTGCATTGTTTCTTCTCTGGTGGGGTAGGCGATGCATTGTTTTTCTCCCTCTCAAACGAGCAATGCATCGATTTCCGGATGGGACACCTCGGATCCATGCAGGTCCACGATGACTTTGACACCCAGCGACAATGCGTGTGAAAATCCTGTGGCACGGTGTTGGAAAACCACACTGCGTGGGGTTTGTGTCGTTATCAGCAGCCGCAAGCGTGTTTTGCATCATTTCTCCAACCGTGATGTGTCGATCTCGCAGCCGCAATGCAGATGTAGTGTCGACTTCAGCCGCAAAGCAGGAGGCGCGTCGTTTATCAGCTGCGTTGCAGATGGTGCTTCAAAAATTTCCCTGCACAGTGTTTGGTGTGCCGATTTTAGCTCTTGTTCTGCCAACATCACCTTTCAAGGGCCCAGGGACTGGATAGGGCACCACTTGGCAGGGCAGGAGTCTCAGCAGAGAGTCCAGGTGCAGGCAGAGGAAGTCTTTGATGACCCTGAGACTTCAAAACAGGAGACAAGCTCAGTTCAAACCCTTGGAGATTCTTCTTCAAGCAGGAATGCACAACAAAGTTCTTTGTCCCCTTTCACAGGCAGAAGCAGCAACTGCAGGATAGCCCAACAAAGCACAGGCAGGAGCATCACTTCTCCTCAGCTCTTCAGCTCTTCTCCTTGGCAGAGGTTCCTCTTGGTTCCAGAAGTGATCTAAAGTGTGGCGTTTTGGGTCCACTACTTATACCCCTTTTTGTCTTTGAAGTAGGCAAACTTCAAAGGAAACTCTCTGTAGTTCACAAGATCCTGCCTTGCCCAGCTCTGGCCCCAGACACACACCAGGGGGTAGGAGACTGCATTGTGTGAGGGCAGGCACAGCCCATTCAGGTGTGAGGGACCACTCCCCCTCCACTGTAGCTCAGATGGCTCATCAGGATATGCAGGCTACACCCCAGCTCCCTTTGTGTCACTCTTTAGAGGAGATTCACAAACAGCCCAGCTGTCAGTCTGACCCAGACAGGCAATCCACAAACAGGCAGAGTTACAGAATGGTTCAAGCAAGACAATGCCTACTTTCTAAAAGTGGCATTTTCAAACTAACAATCTAAACACAAACTTCACTAAAAGATGTCTTTTTAAATTGTGAGTTCAGAGACCCCATGCTCCTTTTTTCTATCTGCTCTCAAAGAGAAACTGAACTTCAAGGATATTTAAAGGCAGTCCCCATGTTAACCTATGATAGAGATAGGCCTGGCAACAGTGAAAACCAAATTTGGCAGTATTTCACTGTTGGGACATGTAAAACGCATCAGTTCATGTCCCACCTTTAACATACACTGCACCCTGCCCTTGGGGCTACCTAGGGCCTACCTTAGGGTGCCTTACATGTATGAAAAGGGAAGGTTTGGGCCTGGCAAGTAGGTACGCTTGCCAAGTCGAATTTGCAGTTTAAAACTACACACACAGCACTGCAGTGGCAGGTCTGAGCCATGTTTACAGGGCTACTCATGTGGGTGGCACGATCAGTGCTGCAGGCCCACTAGAAGCATTTGATTTACAGGCCCCAAGGAACGTCCATTGCACTTTACTAGGGACTTACTAGTAAATGAAATATGCCAATCATGGAAAAGGCAATAGCACATACACTTTACACAGGAGCACTTGCACTTTAGTGCTGGTCAGCAGTGGTAAAGTGCCCAGAGTACCAAAAACAGCAAAAACAGAGTACAGCAAACAGTCAAAACCTGTGGCAAAAAGTTAGGTGAGACCACGCCAAGGGTGCCAGGTCTAACAGTCCCCTTTAATGTAAATGTAACAGAGACTCATGTAAAGCACTCGTGTCTCTCAAAAATGGTGGGGCATTCATAGGATAAATTGTTGTTGTCACAGGCATTAGAAGCATAATGAGACTGCTACAAATGTTTATTGTATATACATAGAACAAACTCAAGTTTGTGCCATGTAAGTACAATAAACATTTGTAGCAAGCGCATAATGCTTTAATCCTGTGACAACCTAAATGTATCCTATGAATGCCCCACCATTTTTTAGGGACAGCAGACGCCACTGGCAGGAAGGTGCCACTTGCACCCTGGTGCATAAGATACAACCCATTATTTGTCTAGAACTGGAGGTAAAATATCAGACGTGAATTAAACCTAGATTAAACCCCAATGGGGTGGATCAGTGATTGAGTCTAAATTACCCTCTAAGTGCCTAGTTTTAGGCATTCACAATTCTGCCCTCGGTTTTGCCCCACCAGTCCTGCTGGGTGGCGGTTTCAGGCATGTTCCTGCTTTCTCTGCAGCCTTCCCTGGCGTGACGCAGCTGAGGGGGATCTCAAGAGAGGTGAGACCTCTGTCAGGCTGCACCTGCCAGATGCACTGCAGAACATCTCTGGATCCTTTTGGCAGTCATCCGCCTCCTTGAGTCCCATTGCACCATGCAGAAGCCATTTATGTGCGCTCACGCTGCGTGCTGATTAGCATTCGCGGATCGTCTCCCCATCTCCAAATAGTTGATTGTTACTTAATTAGGGCTTCCATAATAATTCCCCCTTGTTTATAATTATCGCATTTTTAATTGGTTAATAATTAGCTTCTAATTTTGTATATTTAGTTCTTCCCATAATCTGATCCATTGAACAGATTTCAGCGCAATCACTCTTCAGTCTGTAGATTCATTGCAATAAACACAGATGTGATTAGTCACATTCCTGTTCTTCGTGCACATGGGCTGTTGTCACACTGTGGTCTCTGGTTGCCCCGTGCCTGCACCCGTTTTACATCAGAGGATGATAGAGGTGACCTTCCTGAGATGCCGCCTCTTCACTTGTCTTCTAAGGAGGTAACCAAGAGGCGTAAAGCAAAGTTCAAAGTGATCTGCCAGAAACAAGGTGACACAGCCTCCTGCGACTGATGGAGAAAGGAACCTAGAAAGAGGAAAAAGGCAAATAAGGTCAGAAAAAACACTTTAAAAAACTACACAAAGAAATCAAAAGAAGTGATGCCACATGATACATATCTGTCACGTTTCAAGTTTCCCATGGAGGAGCAGGGTCAAGACTGATTTGCACATGGCTGGGTCCAAATTGGAATGGTGTGGTGAGCAAAAAGCAAAGAAAATGATGAATTTAAGCCCAGGTGTGTGACTGGGGATGAATGTTTGACATTGTTCAGCATTCCGTCTTTTGGCTGCTCCTTTTCATTTGTTGCCCTAAGTTTACAGGGTATGTGCAGACATGGGTCCCACGTTTGCTATGCCACTGGATTCAAGCCAGCCTGGATGATGAGGGGTGATACCCAGAAACCAATCCCAGGATGCTTGTTTTCTGGTCTAAGGAAGATCTGGCCTGCTAGCTCAGCCTGGCTGTTGAGGGGTGATATTCAGAAACCTTTAAGCTGTGAGGAAACATGGCATGCTCTACTTAGAGCCACTTGCGCAGAATATACTCCCCAAAGCCAGGAAGCTTAGAGTATTCTAGAAATTGTGCACACTGCATATCCTGCTCTTGATGTTCCCGTATTTTCTTTTGAACCGGAACCATCAACAAAAATAATTTTGTCATTTTCTTCCAGTCGAGTATCTCGAATGTCAGGTCTAGGTTTGGTGCAGAATTCAGTCACTTCCAGACAGTGGTGTTTAACTTCTTTCAGTTTGTCAATTTCAACATTTTCTTTTGGAAGCAAGGTTGCTGGGTTAAGCACTGTACACCTTTTCAAAGTAACATCTGGTGAAACTAAAATTATAATTTCATAAAGGGTTGATCTTGCATTTGTGAGATGCTGTATTTTTTTGTCCGGTACGCAAAACTTCAATGGAGTGAGGGAACCATACCAGGGAGGAGCTGGCAATTGTAGTTCAGGCTGGACTGTTCCCATAGGGAACAGGGTCAAGACTGATTTACATATGGCTGGGTCCAAAACAGAATGGCATGGAAGCAAAAAAACAATGGATTTAGGCCCTGTGACCTGGGGTTGAATGCTTGATGTTCAGCTTTCCGTCCATCATCTGTTCCTTTTGCATTTGGACTCTGAGGCAAACACACATTTCCCTCTCTCTGCTATGATCTTGTAGCACACACATTGCCGTCTATTGGCTTTGACCCTGCAGTGCACACACATTGCTATCTCTTGCCATAAGTCCTTTCAGCTAACACACATTGCTGTCTCTTGGCTTTGATCTTGCAGCACACACATTGCCTTCTCTTGGCTTTGATCTTGCAGCACACACATTGCATTCTCTTGGCTTTGATCTTGCAGCACACAAACACTGCCATCTCTTGGTTAGGATTTTGCAGCACATACACAAAGGCATCTCTTCTTGGCTAGGATCTTGCAGTACACACACATTGCTGTCTCTTGGCTAGGATCTTGCAGCACACACATTGCCATCTCCTGTCTTTGAACTTGCAGCACACACACATTGCCGTCTCTTGGCTATGATCTTGCAGCACACACACATTGCCGTCTCTTGGCTATGATCTTGCAGCACACACACATTGCCGTCTCTTGGCTAGGATCTTGCAGCACAAACACATTGCTGTCTCTTGACTTAGATCTTGCAGCACACACACATTGCTGTCTCTTTGCTAGGATATTGCAGCGCACACAAACACTGCCCTCTCTTCGCTTTGATCCTGCAGCACACACACAGTGCCATCTTTTGGCTTTAATCGTGCAGGACACACACATTGCCATCTCTTGGCTAGGATCTTGCAGCACACACACACATTGCCCTCTCTTGTCCTTGATCCTGCAGCACACACATTGATTCCTCTTGACTTTGATCCTGCAGCACACACACATTGCCGTCTCTTGACTAGGATCTTCCAGCACACAGACAGTGCTGTCTCTTTACTTTTATCTTGCAGCACACACACATTGCTGTCTCCTGTCGTTGATCCTGCAGCACACACACATTGCTGACTCTTGTCTTTGATCCTGCAGCACACACACATTGCTGACTCTTGTCTTTGATCCGGCAGCACACACACATATTGCTGTCTCTTTGCTAGGTCTCTTGCTTAGGATATTCAAGCACACAAACATTGGTGTCTCTTGTCTTTGATCCTGCAGCACACACACATTGCTGTCCCTGGGGTTTGATCCTGCGCACACACAGTGCCCTTGTCCTTGATCCTGCAGCACACACATTGCTGTCTCTTTGCTTTGATCCTGAAGCACACACACATTGCTGTCTCTTTGATCTTGCAACACACACACAGTACCGTCTCTTTGCTTTGATCTTGCAGCACACACACATTGCTGCCTCTTTGCTAGGTGTCTTGCTTAGGATATTCAAGCACACAAACATTGCTGTCTCTTGTCCTTGATCCTGCAGCAAACACATTTCTATCTCTTTGATTTGATCCTGCAGCACACACACAGTGCCCTGTCTTTGATCCTGCAGCACACACACATTGCTGTCTCTTGGCTGTGATCCTGCAGCACACACACAGTGCCCTGTCCTTGATCCTGCAGCACACACACTGCTATCTCTTGTCCTTGATCCTGCAGCATACACATTGCTCTCTCTTGTCCTTGATCCTGCAGCACACACACATTGCTGTCTCTTGTCCTTGATCCTGCAGCACACACATTGCTATATCTTTGATTTGATCCTGCAGCACACACACAGTGCCCTGTCTTTGATCCTGCAGCACACACACATTGCTGTCTCTTGGCTGTGATCCTGCAACACACACGCAGTGCCCTGTCCTTGATCCTGCAGCACACACATTGCTGTCTCTTGTCCTTGATCCTGCAGCACACACATTGCTGTCTCTTGTCCTTGATCCTGCAGCACACACATTGCTATCTCTTTGCTTTGATCCTGCAGCCCACACACAGTTGCCTGTCTTTGATCCTACAGCACACACACATTGCTGTCTCTTGGCTGTGATCCTGCAGCACACACATTGCTGTCTCTTGTCCTTGATCCTGCAGCACACACACATTGCTGTCTCTTGGCTGTGATCCTGCAGCACACACATTGCTGTCTCTTGTCCTTGATCCTGCAGCACACACATTGCTGTCTGTTGTCCTTGATCCTGCAGCACACACATTGCTCTCTCTTGTCCTTGATCCTGCAGCACACACACATTGCTGTCTCTTGTCCTTGATCCTGCAGCACACACACATTGCTGTCTCTTGTCCTTGATCCTGCAGCACACACATTGCTATCTCTTTGCTTTGATCCTGCAGCCCACACACAGTTGCCTGTCTTTGATCCTACAGCACACACACATTGCTGTCTCTTGGCTGTGATCCTGCAGCACACACATTGCTGTCTCTTGTCCTTGATCCTGCAGCACACACACATTGCTGTCTCTTGGCTGTGATCCTGCAGCACACACATTGCTGTCTCTTGTCCTTGATCCTGCAGCACACACATTGCTGTCTGTTGTCCTTGATCCTGCAGCACACACATTGCTCTCTCTTGTCCTTGATCCTGCAGCACACACACATTGCTGTCTCTTGTCCTTGATCCTGCAGCACACACACATTGCTGTCTCTTGTCCTTGATCCTGCAGCACACACATTGCTATCTCTTTGCTTTGATCCTGCAGCCCACACACAGTTGCCTGTCTTTGATCCTACAGCACACACACATTGCTGTCTCTTGGCTGTGATCCTGCAGCACACACATTGCTGTCTCTTGTCCTTGATCCTGCAGCACACACACATTGCTGTCTCTTGGCTGTGATCCTGCAGCACACACATTGCTCTCTCTTGTCCTTGATCCTGCAGCACACACACATTGCTGTCTCTTGTCTTTCTCCCTACTGTGCAGGAGAGCTCTGAATAAATGTACAGTCCGCCCCCATGCTACAGTGACACCGTTTGATTCTCATAGCATGAAGGAAGGTCAGGATGGGTGTGGTGGGTGCTCTCAGAAAACCACAGTATGATGAGTAATAATTACACCTTCAGAACGTGACAGCGGAGCACGTGCACACGTCAAACACTGATCTGCTGAATCGTATAACACTTGTTAATTATATACCACGAGACAATCCGGTTCGATGTCACAGGCAGCGACTGTAGTGGTTCTTTTACAGGGTTGGCTGTCTCACATGGTTGGCTGACTCCCAGTGGTGGCTGTCTCAGAGGGTTGGCTGCCTCGCAGTGTTGGCTGTCTCCCAGGGGTGGCTGCCTCCCTGCAGTGGCTGTCTCCCTGGCTGTCTCACAGTGTTGGCTGTCTCCCAGGGGTGTCTGTCTCACTGGGGTGGCTGTCTCCCAAAGGTGTCTGTCTCCCTGCCGTGGCTGTCTCCCTGGCTGTCTCGCAGGGTTGGCTGTTTCGCATGGGTGGCTGTCTCCTAGTGGTGGATGTCTCCCTGCAGTGGCTGTCTCACAGGGTTGTCTGTCTCCCTGACATAGCTGTCTCCCGGGGGTGGATGTCTGACATGGTTTGTTGTCTTGCAGGGGTGGCTGTCTCACAGGGTTGGCTCCCTCGCAGGGTTGGCTGTCTCCCAGGGGTAGCTGTCTCACTGGGGTGGCTGTCTCCCTGCAGTGGCTGTCTCCCTGCAGTGGCTGTCTCACAGGGTTGGCTGTCTCCCAGGGGTGTCTGTCTCCATGTGGTGGCTGCCTCCAAGGAGTGTCGCGCCCTCTATACACATTGTTATATATTTCCCTAAGGGTGGAGTTTGATGTTGTTGGCCCAGTTGAATCCTTGAACATCCTGGGCAGGCCAGGCCTCTGGTGGTTGTCTCTTCAAGGTGATACATGCCATCCTACTGGGGAAGGCTGGACAGATGACCTCTTCAGAGTGACACGTGCCTCCAGGTTAAAGAGCGCTGTCCGCTCAGGGTTACGGTACAGGAGAGGACTTCAGGGGGCTGAGGGCGGCTGTGGTTGCCTCCCCTGAGCCGTGCGTGCTATCTTAACACGGAGCGCTGTAGTGCTTGTCTCCCCTGAGCCATGCATGCTCTCTTAACATGGAGCGCTGTAGTGCTTGTCTCCTCTGAGCCATGCGTGCTCTCTTAACATGGAGCGCTGTAGTGCTTGTCACCCCTGAGCTGTACATGCTCTCTTAACATGGAGCGCTGTAGTGTTTGTCTCCCCTGAGTCATGCGTGCTCTCTTAACATGGAGCGCTGTAGTGCTTGTCTCCTCTGAGCCATGCGTGATCTCTTAACATGGAGCGTTGTAGTGCTTGTCTCCCCTGAGCCATGTGTGCTCTCTTAACATGGAGCGCTGTGGTGCGTGTCTCCCCTGAGCCGTGCGTGCTCTCTTAACATGAAGCGCTGTAGTGCTTGTCTCTCCTGAGCCGTGCATGCTCTCTTAACATGGAGCGCTGTAGTGCTTGTCTCCCCTGAGCCGTGCATGCTCTCTTAACATAGAGCGCTGTAGCGCTTATCTCCCCTGAGCTGTACATGCTATCTTAACATGGAGCGCTGTAGTGCTTGTCTCCCCTGTGCTGTACATGCGTTCTTAACATGGAGCGCTGTAGTGCTTGTCTCCCCTGAGTCGTGCATGCCCTCTTAACATGGAGCGCTGTAGTGCTTGTCTCCCCTGAGCCGTGCATGCTCTCTTAACATAGAGCGCTGTAGCGCTTGTCTCCCCTGAGCTGTACATGCTATCTTAACATGGAGCGCTGTAGTGCTTGTCTCCCCTGAGCTGTACATGCGTTCTTAACATGGAGCGCTGTAG
Source organism: Pleurodeles waltl (assembly GCF_031143425.1). NCBI lineage: Eukaryota > Metazoa > Chordata > Amphibia > Caudata > Salamandridae > Pleurodeles > Pleurodeles waltl. The sequence goes on along the minus strand of NC_090442.1, from coordinate 69,913,517 downwards.
TGCTTGTCTCCCCTGAGTCGTGCATGCTCTCTTAACTTGGAGCTCTGTAGTGCTTGTCTCCCCTGAGCCATGCATGCTCTCTTAACATGGAGCGCTGTACTGCTTGTCACCCCTGAGCCATGCATGCTCTCTTAACAGGGAGCACTGTAGTGCTTGTCTCCCTTGAACAGTGAATGCTTTCTTAACATGGAGCGCTGTAGTGCTTGTCTCCTCAGAGTCGTGCATGCCCTCTTAACATGGAGCGCTGTAGCGCTTGTCTCCCCTGAGTCACGCATGCCCTCTTAACATAGAGCGCTATAGTGCTTGTCTCCTCTGAGTCATGCATGATCTTTTAACACGGAGCGCTGTAGCGCTTGTCCCCCCTGAGTCATGCATGCTCTTGTAACACGGAGCGCTGTAGTGCTTGTCTCCCCTGAGCCATGCATGCTCTCTTAACATGGAGCGCTGTAACGCTTGTCTCCCCTGAGTCATGCATGCTCTTGTAACATGGAGCGCTGTAACGCTTGTCTCCCCTGAGCCATGCATGCTCCCTTATGATGGAGTGCTGTAGTGTTTGCCTCCTCAGATTCATGCATGCTCTCTTAACAGGGAGCTCTGTAGTGCTTGTCTCCCCTGAGTCATGCGTGCTCTCTTAACATGGAGCGCTGTAGTGCTTGTCTCCCGTGAGCCATGCATGCGTTCTTAACATGGAGCTCTGTAGTGCTTGTCACCCCTGAGCTGTACATGCTCTCTTAACATGGAGCGCTGTAGTGTTTGTCTCCCCTGAGTCATGCGTGCTCTCTTAACATGGAGCGCTGTAGTGCTTGTCTCCTCTGAGCCATGCGTGATCTCTTAACATGGAGCGTTGTAGTGCTTGTCTCCCCTGAGCCATGTGTGCTCTCTTAACATGGAGCGCTGTGGTGCGTGTCTCCCCTGAGCCGTGCGTGCTCTCTTAACATGAAGCGCTGTAGTGCTTGTCTCTCCTGAGCCGTGCATGCTCTCTTAACATGGAGCGCTGTAGTGCTTGTCTCTCCTGAGCCGTGCATGCTCTCTTAACATGGAGCGCTGTAGTGCTTGTCTCCCCTGAGCCGTGCATGCTCTCTTAACATAGAGCGCTGTAGCGCTTGTCTCCCCTGAGCTGTACATGCTATCTTAACATGGAGCGCTGTAGTGCTTGTCTCCCCTGTGCTGTACATGCGTTCTTAACATGGAGCGCTGTAGTGCTTGTCTCCTCAGAGCCGTGCATGCGTTCTTAACATGGAGCTCTGTAGTGCTTGTCTCCCCCGAGCTGTGCATGCTCCCTTATGATGGAGCGCTGTAGTGCTTGTCTCCCGTGAGCCATGCATGCTCTCTTAACAGGGATCGCTGTAGTGCTTGTCTCCTCAGATTCATGCATGCTCTCTTAACATGGAGCGCTGTAGTGCTTGTCTCCTCAGATTCATGCATGCTCTCTTAACATGGAGCGCTGTAGTGCTTGTCTCCTCAGATTCATGCGTGCTCTCTTAACATGGAGCGCTGTAGTGCTTGTCTCCTCAGGGCCATGCATGCTCTCTTAACAGGGAGCTCTGTAGTGCTTGTCTCCTCAGATTCATGCATGCTCTCTTAACATGGAGCGCTGTAGTGCTTGTCTCCTCAGATTCATGCATGCTCCCTTAACAGGGAGCTCTGTAGTGCTTGTCTCCTCAGGGCCGTGCATGCTCTCTTAACATGGAGCGCTGTAGTGCTTGTCTCCTCAGGGCCGTGCATGCTCTCTTAACATGGAGCGCTGTAGTGCTTGTCTCCTCAGGGCCGTGCATGCTCTCTTAACATGGAGCGCTGTAGTGCTTGTCTCCCGTGAGCCATGCATGCTCTCTTAACAGGGATCGCTGTAGTGCTTGTCTCCTCAGATTCATGCATGCTCTCTTAACATGGAGCGCTGTAGTGCTTGTCTCCTCAGATTCATGCATGCTCTCTTAACATGGAGCGCTGTAGTGCTTGTCTCCTCAGATTCATGCATGCTCTCTTAACAGGGAGCTCTGTAGTGCTTGTCTCCTCAGGGCCGTGCATGCTCTCTTAACAGGGAGCTCTGTAGTGCTTGTCTCCTCAGGGCCATGCATGCTCCCTTAACAGGGAGCTCTGTAGTGCTTGTCTCCTCAGATTCATGCATGCTCTCTTAACATGGAGTGCTGTAGTGGTTGTCTCCTCAGAGTGAGGTTCTTGCAGAGGAAGCAGTGCCCTCCCAGGGGGACAGATCTGATCCCTTAGCTGAGGGCTGGAATAGTTGTTTGCTCAAGGTGACGTGCTCTCCTACGATTGGGTACTGGAATAGTTCTCATCTGTCAACTTTGTTCAGATGAGTACTGCAGCAATTGTCTCCTCCGCCCGCCTCATCCTCGACATACCCCGCAACAGCCACATCTCCGCCCACCTGAGACACCTGCACTGGCTTCCCGTCAACAAAAGGATCACCTTCCGGCTCCTCACCCACGCACACAAAGCCCTCCACAAGGGACCCGAATACCTCAACCGTCGGCTCAGTTTCTACACACCCACTCGTCAACTTCGCTCCGCCAACCTCGCACTCGCAGCCGTCCCTCGCATCCGCCGCATTACGTCAGGTGGGAAATCCTTCTCCTACCTGGCCGCCAAGACATGGAACTCCCTCCCCGCCAATCTCAGGACCACCCCGCATTCCGGAGGCAGCTCAAAACCTGGCTCTTCGAGCAGCAGTAACCCCCTTCCCCTAGCGCCTTGAGACCCTCACGGGTGAGTAGCGTGCTTTATAAATGTTTTTGATTTGATTTGATTTGAGTACCACTGTAGGATACCAGTGTATCTCAAAGTCTGATACAGTTAGGTCCGAGGCTGAGTCTAGAAGAAGAGAAACCCCATAAGGCCCCCCGCTGACGTATTGTCCCATGACTCTTCGTAAGAGAACTACCTGGTTGTTGCCAGTATAATCTGTGTATGGGGATGCATCGTGCCCCGGAGGCAAGGTCTTCAGACTCCCATGCCTACCTTATACCCGTGGTGTTCGCTGGGAAACCCCTCTTCAGGACCAAAGTGATTTTCAGTGTTTATGCTAATTGCCTCATAGGTCCTCCGGGAGGGGTGTGTGCTTATAGTCACACGTTCCTCAAAGCGACACTCCCGCCTTAAAACCTACTCCTCACCTCGCCCTCCCCCCCCAGAGGACCTATGATGCAATGAGCATAGACACTGAGAATTTGCCCAGCAGAGCATTGACACTGATGGGTAGTATTTATTTAATTTAATTTAATTGGTATATATCACCTTACCACAGTAAATAGTAAAAGTACTTCCACTAGTGTAAGGTGCACGAGGAGTGATACTAGGGAGACCACTTTGGTCCTGAAGAGGAGTTTAGGGGTAAACTCCAAAACATGTAGACCACTAAGGAGGACAGGTACATAATATACCCACCCTCTTGACACCCCTTTTTAATCATACCACCCCTGTGAGACATATTAAACTAGTAATATTATCCAGAGAGGGGGGGTATTTTTAATTTACCAATACCCCACCACCCCTATCCTTTTCGACATCTGCACTGCTGATACCAAAAGTGCTCCCACATATTCCGTTGGTCGCAGCACGCCTCGTTCTGCAGCAGAACGGGAAGAAACCCAATGATGAAGCATGCCACCAAGGGATTTTCTAACAAAACAACTTTTTTTCTGTGGAAGTTTTTCCCCTCTGGGTTGGGTCTCTAAATACGTTTACTGAAGCTTCAAGGAGGATAGACCCTCCCCTTTAACACTCCTTCTCCCCCCCTTTGTTTAGCACACACACAGCCAGCCACAAACACTGCTAGCTGAACTTCATACACACACAATAACTTTTCCTGGTGTCTAGTGGTTCTCTGTCCCCTTGGGGTCCCATGGACCTAAAAATATGGGCAATCTGCCACCCAGGGGGACAGAAAAACATCCAAAAGTAAATAAAAACACATACCCCCCTGCCTCCCAATTGGAACAACCCTTTCCTAAGGGGCCGCCCCAAACAAAATATAATAAAATCCCAGGTGCTAGTGTGTTTTCTGCCCCCTGGGGACAGAGGGACCTCAAATAGGGCTGATCTGCCTCCAGGGCTTCGGGGGGCAGAAAATGGGCAAAAGTAATTTCAAACATTATTATCCCCCATAGGTGCAACCATTGCCCAAGGGGCCACTCCTAAACATAATATAAAGAAATCCCTGGTACTAGTGATTTTTTTTGTCCCCGGGGGCATATGGGCCTCCAAATAGGGACGAGCTTCCCCCAGAGGGGCAGAAAAAGGCCAAAAATAATTTCAAACAATATTTCCCCCATAGGGGTGACCCTTGCCCAAGGGACGCCCCAAACATAATATAAAAAATTCCTGGTGCTAGTAGTTTTTCTGTCCCCCTGGGGGGATCGATGGGCCTCCAAATAGGGCCCCGAGAGAGGGCACAAAAAGAGCAAAAGTAATTACAAAAAAATGTATCCCCCATAGGGGCGACCGACCCCTGACCAAGGGGCTGCCCCCGAAAATAATCTAAAATAATCCATGGTGCTAGTGGGTTTTCTGGCCCCCACACCGGAGGCAGATGGGACTCTAAATAAGGCTGATCTGCCCCCACCACCCAGTAAGGGGCAGAAAAAGGCCAAACCAATGCCTTTTAGTTTCAGAGTGTCCCTTGCCCAAGGGGCCTCTCAGCTAATAATACAAAAAATCCCTGGCCCTAGTGTTGGCATTCCTGCTGCACGATTGTGACTCCATGCATGATCGTGCAGCAGGAAAGCCCTGCAGAGAGACATCAGGGAGAGGAAAACCAGTTCCCGTTCCCCTATGTCTCTGTGCACTGTGGAATCTGCCCTCTCGGCAGGAAAAACCTACCTCCTCCAACACGTGCTGGAAGCCACATGGCTACTAGCGAGTCAGGTGGCTTTTGATTATGTTGGCGTGCGCAGTGCGTGCCAACTTTATCGGAACGCCAAGGGGGTGGTCAGGGTGGCAGCAGAAGCTCTTCTACTGCCATCCCCTGTAGGGAGATGAGAATGGGCTGCCCATGGGGGAAGCCCCGCGCTTCACCCGTGGGCCGGTGCGAGGATAGAATAGTTCCGTCCTCAGCACATGCCCACCGTGACTGTTGATGGAACTGTTCCGTCATCAGCACGCAAGGGGTTAACATTATATAATTTAGATATTCAAAACTAATATAAGTAAATTAACAAATAAAATGATATATAGAAATGTTTACAAATACAAATCTGTACAAAGAAACTTCTTACCCTATTGCTCTAAAAATCCAACACTCACCAAACAAATAAAAATAACACTAGAAAAAGTGCCAATGCACATTTATCTAAAAAATATAATAATAAAATTATTACGAAAACAAAACAAAACATAAAGCAGTTAATTATAACACAAATTATAAAAGAAATTAAATACTTTACAAATTCAATGATCTAATTAACCAATTAAATAAAAATGAATTACATGTGTTTAAAATTATCTATTAAATATTATAAACGTAACATACGTCACATAAGTAATATTCCCACTAACACATTTAAAGTTATAAAATAAATAAACTATATATAGGCAATTCAAAAATATTACATTTCCTATCCCATTTTCCTACAAACCCAAACATCCACCAATTAATGAATAAATAAATTCAAACAAAATAATCTTTAAATATATTACAAAAACTAAACTAATCTAAAAACGATTTTACATACTACGCATGAAAATAATAACTTACATAAAAACAACAAAATAATAGAAAAACGGTATTATATACACTATGGGGGTCATTCTGACCCCGGCCGGCGGCGGTAGCCTCCGGCCTGGCTGGGACCGCCAGAAGACCATACCGCGGTCAAAAGACTGCGGCGGTCATTCTGGGTTTCCCACTGGGCTGGCGGGCGACCGCCAAAAGGCCGCCCACCAGCCCAGTGGGAAACACCCTTCCACGATGAAGCCGGCTCCGAATGGAGCCGGCGGAGTGGAAGGTGTGCGACGGGTGCAGTAGCACCCGTCGCGAATTTCAGTGTCTGCTGAGCAGACACTGAAATTCAAAGTGGGGCCCTCTTACGGGGGCCCCTGCAGTGCCCATGCCATTGGCATGGGCACTGCAGGGGCCCCCAGAGGCCCCACGACACCCCTCACCGCCATCCTGTTCCTGGCGGTCAAAACCGCCAGGAACAGGATGGCGGTGAGGGGGTCGGAATCCCCATGGCGGCGCAGCAAGCTGCGCCGCCATGGAGGATTCCCATGGGCAGCGGAAAGTCGGCGGTACACCGCCGACTTTCCGTTTCTGGCCGCGGCTGTACCGCCGCGGTCAGAATGCCCAAAGGAGCACCGCCAGCCTGTTGGCGGTGCTCCCGCGGACCCCGGCCCTGGCGGTTTTTACCGCCAGGGTCGGAATGACCCCCTATATTTTTTAAAAAAAACAATATGAAGTAATCTAATGGCATTCCTACTTTCAGTATTCTGTCCCACTATATTCTTGAATTCACAGTATTTTTGAGAGTTTATTTGTGTTACTGGCCTTTTTGGAAATGATATTGTGGAGCAACACTTCCTCTAACAGATCCTTCTTGTGGAGGTGCCATCCCTTCTCCCCTCTCTACTCCTTGCCGGCACTTCCTTTCCCACATGTGGTCTCATTTACAAGATGTCTGGCTTAGACCAGAAGAAAAACAAAAAATCACTCCAGGTCAGCCAATAGCAGTTTCCTTGTTACTAATTCTGCAAGAATGCTGCACTCATTGGCTGGTCACCAAAGCCTTTGAACAGTTTGACTCCAATCCCTCTCAGCAGAACTGCTGTAGTACTGAAGCCCTCCAATCAATTCTTAGAAGGCTCTTACTTTAACAAGACCAATATGCCTCTCTGGTGCCTTTTGGATAATTGGAACACTGCAGCCTGTGAGTCCCCCAGCCTTGGGCCAAGCCTAAAGAGATGTACTGTAGATCTTCCCGTGGCTTCTTGCTAAGGATGGACTCCCTGTTGCCAGAAATAATCCTCAGACGGACCTGCTCCCCTCATTTAGTAGCACAACCCAGATGATGAGGAAAACACGCGGACCATCAACCCAAGAGCTGCCAGGGACACTCTCTGCACCCGCAACAGAGTGCACAGAGTGACTTTTCTCTGCAACACTGCCTAGCCTCTGCTCAGTGAAGCGCTGAGATTGGCCACCTTTCCTGGCCAGGTTCTCCGACTAACCCTACTGCAGCTGGAAGCAGGCCCCCTGAACCCACAGCTAGACACAGGGCCACTCTGGTGCCTCCATCTTCTCTCCAGGCTTCAACTCCAACCAGGGACATCAGAGTGGCCAAGAGGGGCTGGCAGGGCTTAAGACACGGATGCTGGTGTTCTTGTGTTGTATGGAGTCTTGGACTATGATCATTCACCCTCTGCGAGGACAAGACCTGATGGCGGACGCCTGATAAAGCAGAGTCTCCCAAGTCCACAGTGAACCCTTCGGAACAATGAACACAAACATTTTGAGGATTCTGGGGGCCCTGGGCCAAACGTATTTTGGGGGGCCCTGCGCAGAACAGCTTTGAATTTTTGATCCAATATCAACTCTTTCATGCCCTCTTTGGTCAGGTCACTGACAGTGTACAGGCACACTCCATACACATTCCAAATGTATTTATATCTAATATATTCATGGAAAGTGACAAGTGTCTTCAATATTGTGACAGGACAACAGCTCACTAGTATTACTGCAAATAATTGGTGTGACACCCCCTCATTTGTCGTTGGTGAGGTCCTGTTTTGATCTAAAAGAAACGTTATTTTGGCTGTTGCATGAAACATAAACACCACGTCTGTGCAAAATGCCTGCAAAAGACTCACACATACCCAGATTCAAAATAAATGAAAGAAAAACGATATTTAAAACAATCTGTTTACTGATTATTCGAGATCATCAGCCGAAGCCTCTCTGCAGAACAGAGCTGGCTGTATCAGAGGGGCCCTGAAAGCTGGGGCCCTGAAAGCTGGGGCCCTTGGCCATGACCCGCTATGCACAGGCCTTAAAACGTGTTTGACAATGAAATTCCAGTTACTAAGAATCAGTTAAAATGTCCCTTTTCTTGGGGGTCACATGGTCCCCTAAAACCAGTCCTGGGGTAACACAGATGACCAGGGTGTGTAGGTGAGGATTTCTCTGCCCGGTACCACAGGATTCTGAGAGAGTGGTCTTTGAAGCATGGGCGACTCCTAACTCTGCGGTTCAGTAGCAGACATGTAGCCTGGGTGAGCCCAGAGAGGTCACACGTGACCATACAGGACAGAAATTCAAGCCTGGTTTCCCTTCCTATAGTCTAACGCCATCTGAAAATTAGGCTACACTCGGGGAACCTACAGACAAAAAAATAACAAACAGTAAATAAAAAATTTAATTTACATTACGTTGTGGGACTTTATATACAAAAGAGAACCTAACAAAGGCAAAGGTACATTATGATCTGACCTTTATCTAACTGTGGCCAGCTGTGTCCTCAGGGACTGAACTCAGACTAAAGTTTATTTTTGTCCCTTCCGGTTGGCCGTAGACTCGCTTGTTAAAGCCCATCAGCACCATGGACAGCTCTGAAGTTATCTGTGACGCTGAATCTCTGCAGGATATACAATGAACACTCTTTCTCACGAGGTGTGAGTATTAGGGGGGATTTCCTTCACGTGACCACCGCTCATTCGTCAAAACTTAGCACTGACTCTAAAAGTATTCCCTAGGATGTCTCATCGAGAGTTGGGGCTCCAGGCTCCGGTGTTCCATCGTCGGCTCCATTCAAAGTTTATTTTAAGGTGTCTATGAAAGAGCAGTTAATGCGCACAGTGATACATCGGACTAGGCACTGATCATTACTCTGCGTGTTAATCAGTACTTCCGAGCGGTCCCCGCAGCTCCGAGGCTCGCGGGGAGGCCTGTGGTTGCCCTCGGGGGGAATGGTCGTCATTCGTCCGCTCCTGTCCGCCAGTCTCAAAGGCCCCTTTAATGTCGCAGTAATCCCCGCGCGGCGCAGCCTCGTAATCCCTTTTACACATACAAAAAGCGCGGTTTATGTGTGCGTTGTTGGGAGATAAAATGTAAGTGCCTGCGCGGTGGTAAACACCGGGCCCTGACGTCGGGGCGCGTGCTATGTGATATTCGCCCCATGAGTGACTCTCTGCGTCTGCTTTTTCGGCTCGGAGGCTGTGCAGTTTGTTGGGGGGCGGCGCAGAAGTACTGAAACAACCAGACTCAAGCACGGGTGTAGGGAGCCGCAGAGGGAGGGCTGCAGAGGGGTACGGAGCGGCAGCGATGGCGGGGCCAAGGGCAACGGCCTGACACCTCCTGCAGTGCACCCTGGTGCCCACCCAGGGCAGTGGACTGATGCCATATACATTGCCAGCAGGCACTCACCCAGGGCAGTGGACTAATGCCACATACAGTACCAGCAGCCACTCATCCAGGGCATTGGACTGATCCCTCCTGCAGTACAAGTAGGCACTAACCCACTGCAGTGGACGGATCCCACATACAGCACCAGGGCAGTGGAATGATCCCACATGCATTACCAGTGGACACTCAGCCAGGGCAGTGGACTGATGTCACCTGAAGTATAAGCAAGCTCTCACTCAGGGCAGCAGGCTGATGCCGCATACAGTACCAGCAGGCACCCACCCAGGACAGTGGGCTGATTCCACCTGCAGTTCAAGCAGGCAATCACCCAGGACAGTGGGTTGATCCCACGTGCAATAAAAGCAGGCACTCACCCAGGGCAGTGGACTGATCCCACCTGAAGTAAGAGTGGGTGGTCATCCAGGATAGCAGACTGATGCTACTTGACTCAGACTGACCACACTTGTAAGAACATCACCCACTGCAGTAGACTCACCCAGGGCAACAGGCTTATCAAGTAAACTCCATTTGCAGCAATTATAGGAGCTTGCTTTGAGCAGGACACCAAACCCACCAGCAATACATATCAATCAAGGCAGCTTACTCAGCCAGTCCCCACCTGCAACACAGCCAATTGGTCAATCAGGGGTCACTCAAGGCAACAGACAGATCCCACTTGTAGTTACCCAGGCAATCATCATGGGAAAACAATCTTAAACCAATCACACCTGCTGTACAACCAGCCTATCAAATTAATCCTCTCTGCAGAACATCTGAGCAACCTCTGAAGGCAGCATTATCACAGTGGATCCATGTGTAGGTAGTCACACACAGGAGCATGGCACGCAGCGTCCACATATAGCCACCCGCCCAAGCAGTGAATGCCACATGTCCAAGAAGACAACGTACACAGGCACAAGAAACACACAAATGTACACTGGTAACACACTAAGAATGATCAACAAACAATGACAATTGGACTGGTAGTATAACTCCCAACATGCAAAGATGTATCTCCATGAGTGTTACCACAACTCTCAAATAAGGGTAACACCAAGAGAACAAACTTTCCACTATCACCCAGTTGGTGCATAAAAAAAGACCAGACAGGGAACAGCAAGCATGAGGATGCGTTCCAAAAATGTTATTCACACCCAGCAGATTTCTCTTGGCTTTCATGCTACAGAAGTATATCCGCCAGTCCTGCAAACGAAATGGCAAAATGGGCAGGTGCCCCATTACCAGGGATTGGCTGAACTAGCAGAGTATCAATCCGCAGGATTCTGCGGAAATACATTAAAATTCTGCAGACTTTCACGAAGGGGCAGAGTGCGCAACGCAATGTGTAGTGCATACCGTGAGGGCACCGAGGATTATGCACCCCTCAGTGCCCTTACATAAGCATGTAAGGACACCAACGGGTATGCAGTGCACTCTATGGCCGTGAATACCTTTCAGTGCCTTTACTCCAGAGCCAAGGGGTATGCAGTGCACACCAGGGCAAAGTTTCACCTGCAGTGGTTTTTAAACACAGAGTGAATGTTCCCTCTTCCAGCCCTGTTTAAAACTATTTCACGTTGATTTAATTCCGCCTATGGTATGGCGGTAATAAGTAGTACTTCTGTGTTACATGAGTAACGCAGAAATACCAAACTTCTCCAGTTCTGCCTGCAGAATAAAAAAATTCCGCCCACCCCTACCCATTACTCACTCCATGTATCATTCCAGAAGAAGGACCAATATTGGGACTCCCATCAGTCTACACTTCAGATCTGAACCCCCCAAAACATGTGGATTCATACACTAAAGGCTTTGGTTATGCACAAACCTAGTAGAGAATATATGTAGCAAAGAGTTAACGAAAATCACAACTATCAATCAATCAATCAATAAATTTGTTAATCGCACTACTCACCCGGTAGGGTCTCAAGGTGCTGGGGTGGGGTGGTTCTACTGCTCGAAGAGCCAGGTCTTGAGGCGCATCCTGAAGGACAGGAGGTCCTGGGTCTTGCGTAGGTTGGTGGGGAGGGAGTTCCAGGTTTTGGCGGCGAGGTGGGAGAAGGACCTGCCGCCGATTGTGGTACGGTGAATGCGAGGGACTGTTGCGAGGTCGGCAGAGCGGAGCTGGCGTGTCGCGATGTGGAAGTTAAGTCGATCGTTGAGGTAGGCCGGTCCGGTGTCGCGGAGGGCTTTGTGAGCGTGGATTAGGATTTTGAAGACGATCTTTTTGTTGACGGGTAGCCAGTGTAGGGCTCTGAGGTGAGACGTGCCGAGGCGTTCTGGATGCGCTGGAGTTTTTTCTGGAGCTTGGCCGATCATCCTGCGTAGATGGCGTTGCCATAGTCCAACTATATTGGATATAATGAAAATGAAGTACACAGAATGAAGGACTTGAACTTTGTATTAGGTCTAGTTATTTTCTACCTGACCTAGTGGTAATTGGTAGTGATAGAAAATCTGTCAACAGGAGAGATAAAATACAGAATCCACATACCTGAAGCATGGGTAAATGTAACTTGAGCTGAAACGGCCCACAAATCTTGTCAGGCTATGTATGTGAAAGATGCCAAATGCCCTCAGAGATGGAGGTCCCTGCAGAGATCAGCTTTCTCTGCCCTTACACAGTTTTGTCGAGCATAGTGCACAACTTATGTTAAGCTAATGGGAAGTTTGCAAGAGTACTATGGCGCCGCCTGACCACTGTGTCCAAGTCAAATACACTAAGGGGGTCATTCTGACCTTGGCGGTAAAAGTCCCTTACCGCCGGTCAGAAGTCCGCCATTATACCGCCGCGGCCGCGGTAAACCGCCACGGTCATTCTGACCTCCAACTGGCAAACCGCCAAAAACCCGACATCCACGGAAGGCCGCCCCATCAGCGGGCAGCGATAAACTGGAGATGACCAAACCTCCACCGTCATGCCAACACAAACACGCCCATGCCATTACGACCCACGAATCCACGCGCGGTCTTTCAACCGCGGTATTCCATTGGCGGTACACACCGCCGCGGTCAAAATACACATATCCTTACAAAACACAGCCACATTGGACAATTCAAAATACACACACCTGATACACATACACACACCACTCCCACACACCCAATACAATATAAAACACACACCCACATCACTCACAAACCCCCATAAATCGAAAATCAGAGACAAGGCCCAATACACAGAGAGAGAGCACAGGGAACGCAAACCACAACACACACAGGAACCCAACTCCATCACCCACAATACATCTACGCACACATCACCACACACCAACACTCACATCACCACAAACACCACCCCACACCTCATCCACACCACCCCATGGCACCCCAAAGACACCCCAGGTTCTCAGACCAAGAACTCAGGGTCATGGTGGAGGAAATAATAAGGGTAGAGCCCCAGCTCTTCGGCACACAGGTGCAGCACACCACAATAGCCAGGAAGGCGGAGCTATGGCAAAGGATCGTCGACAGGGTCAACGCCGTGGGACAGCATCCCAGAAATTGGGAAGACATCCGAAAGCGCTGGAGCGACCTACGGGGGAAGGTGCGCTCGATGGTGTTAAGACACAACATCGCTCTGCAGAAGACTGGCGGCGGACCCCCACCCACTCCACCCGAATTCACAGCATGGGAGCAAGAGGTCTTCAACATCCTGCATCCTGACGGCCTCGCTGGAGTAGCCGGAGGAATGGACTCTGGTAAGCCGATTCTCAACTACTTCCCCCCCCCCCAAACACCAGCATGCCAACCCACACCCCCACCCTCACCCCCAAGCCCCCAGCACACATCCTCCCTGCCAATGTCTCACCAGCACAACCCACCCAACCCAACACCAACCCCTGAATGCCAACACAAACCATAGACACCCATCACCTATGCATGACCACTGCACATACACATCCACCCCCCCAAACCACCCTCACATCTCCTCCCACAAGGGAATGCCAGCACTGGGGGACAAGGGCACCCACAAATCGCACGACATGGCACACACAATAGCAATAACCATACTCTTTTACCCCTGCAGAACGCCAACACACCGCCACGGAGGGTTCAGATTTGTCTATCCCACCCCCACAACAGGCCCCCAGTGATGACAGCAGCTCTGTCGACCTAGAACCTGATGACCAGCCCGGACCATCGGGGACCTCTGGACAGTCGGTTCCCCACACACAGACACAGGCCACAGCAGACCCAACCCCCTCTGGGAACACCAGCACAGCTCCCACCCAGCGGGCCCATGCCTCTGTCTCCAGGACGCGTCAATCAGCGGTGTGTCCGCCACTACAGGGCACCCAGGCTGACCCACCACCCCAACAACAACAGGGACCTGGGGGCAGTGGTAGTGGGCACACCATCCAGGGGACAGAGGCCCGGGGAAACAGGGGAACTGGGAGGGCTGCTGTGCGACAGGGGGGGGAGTACAGGCCCAGGGAACCCACTCTCCAAGAGGCCCTCACCACCATCATGGGAGCATACCACCACTCCCAAGAGACGATGGCGACGGTACTGGCCAGGTTCCAGGAGATCCAGGCACAGCAGGAGGAACGGTACATGGGGTTCAGAGACGAACTCAGGAACATCGGGTCCGCAATGGGGACCATCGTCCTGGCCCTCAACCGGATAGAAACCACATTGCGGGACCATGTGGCACCACACAGGGCCCCTGTCACTAGCCAGGACCAGGAACAGCCTACCACCTCCGCCGGCGCTAGTGGACAGGAGGCCCCCACACAACGATAGGCCACCAGAACCCCACCTCCTGCTGAAGAACAACCATACGCAAGCGGAACCTGAGATCACAAAAGAAGACAGAGTAGGATGCCAAGACCCCCGCCAGCATAAGATACCCCCTGATGTCATCCCACTGTCCCACATTGTCACCCTGTCCAACCTTGAACTGCCCCTGCTCCATCCTTCCACAGGCATATGGACAATGTACCTGTGAAACTGAGAACTGGACTCTGCCATGGACATTACTCCACCCCCACCCATCACCGTTTTACTATCATGGACCTATATGTAGCACTTAAAATAAATCACTATTTGCACTGAAAATATTCTGGAGTCAGCTTGTATTCTTAACAAATGTATTACACACAACAGTTCAATTATGTTCAGTTAAATTGTGATGACAACATACCAATGTCAATAAGCTTTAGTCCATGGGCAAACAAAGCAGTAGTCACGCACTGGGTCATACAGCTCTGAAAAGGGAAGGCAAAGTCACAAATCAGTTAAAAGGAACTGGGGGAAACACAGAAAGTAGAGATGCAGGAGGCCTTAAGTAAATGTAAAATGTCGTTGGTGATTCTTACCTGTGTGCTACTGAAAATACTGTTGTATAACTGTGTCCCTGTTGTCCGTGTCGTCCCCGTCGTCTTCCTCCTCTTCAACCTCCACAGGCTCCACAGCTGCTACAACACCACCATCTGGAGCATCCTCCTGCAGGAAAGGCACCTGGCGTCGCAATGCAAGATTGTGAAGCATACAGCAGGCCACGATGATCTGGCACACCTTCTTTGGTGAGTACATTAGGGATCCACCTGTCATATGCAGGCACCTAAACCTGGCCTTCAGGAGGCCGAAGGTCCTTTCTATGATCCTCCTAGTTCGCCCATGGGCCTCATTGTACCGTTCCTCAGCCCTGGTCCGGGGATTCCTCACTGGGGTCAATAGCCAAGGCAGGTTGGGGTAACCAGAGTCACCAATTAGCCACACACAGTGTCTCTGTAGCTGTTCCATCACATAGGGGATGCTGCTATTTCGCATGACATACGCGTCATGCACTGACCCAGGGAACTTGGCATTTAGATGGGAGATGTACTGGTCAGCCAAACAGACCACCTGGACATTCATAGAATGGTAATTTTTCCGATTTCTGTACACCTGCTCATTGTCTTTTGGGGGGACTAAAGCCACATGTGTCCCATCAATGGCACCAATTATGTTGGGGATATGTCCAAGGGCATAGAAATCACCCTTCACAGTGGCCAAATCACCCTCCTCAGGGAAAACAATGTAGCTCCGCATGTATTTCAGCAGGGCAGACAACACTCTTGACAAAACCTTAGAAAACATAGGCTGAGACATCCCTGATGACATGGCCACTGTTGTCTGAAAAGACCCACTTGCCAAAAAATGGAGGACTGACAGAACCTGCACCAGAGGGGGAATTCCTGTGGGTTGGCGGATGGGGGACATCAGGGCTGGCTCCAGCTGGGCACACAGTTCATGGATAGTGGCTCGGTCAAGTCGGTATTGAAGTATAATATGGCGTTCTTCCATTGTCGACAGGTCAACCAGCGGTCGGTACACAGGAGGATTCATCCTTCTCCTCGCAAGTCCCAGCGGACGGTGCCTAGGAAGGACAACATGGAGCACAGAGTCAAGCAACACACAGGCACGTTCCCACAGCTTTCACAGTACACGAATCGCTAGTCATTGAAAGGCTTGTATGAGTGGCAATGCAAGGCCTAGGCCTGTGTGACGCAGTAGAAATTAAGCCATGTGGGCCCTTGAAATGGCGGCTGCCTGACCTGTGAAGTGTGACAGTGGGATGTGAGGTCAATGCGCTGGCGTGGCACACCGTGGCGGTAGGCGGTCGAAGACCGCTGTGCGAAGCCGCATTGGTTAACATTGAACCCTATGGGTTTCAGGAGCCAATGACGAGGTGCGCCGGCGGTCGCGGTACGCACTGCCGCGGTACGCACCGCCGCGGACGTGACCGCCATTTTCTATCTGATTAATCACTCGAGACCTGATCATCCACAGGAGAGGACCTATACTGCAAGTGCTGCTGTGACCTCGGTCTGGAAGAGACAATGGCTGCTGCGACTGGGGAAAGGGCCCCTGCCTTCACTTCTGAAGAGTTGGAGAAACTAGTGGATGGGGTCCTCCCCCAGTATGAGCTACTCTACGGTCCTCCAGACCAACAGGTTAGTACACAGGGTGCACGTTGAATGGGCTATGCCTGTGTTGAGTGGGGTGGATATAAGATGGTGGGGTGGGGAGAGAATGACGAGTGCAAGGCACGACAGATGAGAGCATGTGCCACATGGCAAGGTTGGGGAGGGGGGCCAATCACATCTAACATGCGGAAAAATGATGATATTTCCTATTCCACCCTGTACATGTCAAATAGGTCAGCGCCCATCAGAAAGTCGACATTTGGCGTGCCATCGCCAAGGAAGTCCGGACCCTGGGGGTCCACAACAGACGGGGCACCCACTGCCGCAAGAGGTGGGAGGACATCCGCCGCGGGACCAGGAAGACCGCTGAGTCACTGCTGGGGATGGCCTCCCAACCTAGGAGGGGTGCCAGTCGTACCCTGACCCCCCTGATGTCCTGGATCCTGGCGGTGGCCTACCCAGATTTGGATGGGCGCGTGAGGACATCACAGCAGACACAAGGGGGTGAGTACCAGCACATTCAGCTATCTTTACGCGCAGTGGAGGTGCCTGGGTGGGGGAGGAGGGCTGTGGGTGACATTAGGCCAGGGCGCTTTCTGTAGTGTAGTCCTCTCCTTTAGTCATGGCCCTGTGCCCCCGCCCCCCACCTCTGTAGGGTGACAAGTACAGCTATCCATGGTCCTGCATCACCCATGTGCGCATTTGTTGTCCCTAGACCTGTTGGCCTAGTCACAAGTACTGAGTAGTGTACCCCGATTGCGCGGCTTAGTGCATGAGGCTCCTGTGTCTGTCCTCTCCGACAACGGTGTTGACAATGCATGCACTCAACCTGTCTTTATTTCTCCCCCCACCCTTTTTCTTTATCTTCTTGTGCATGTGTGCATTAGCATCATCAGGCGGAGGAGAATTGGCACCGGAGCACGAGGGAGCTGCAACTCACAAGGCCCCGGTGGGCCATGGCACAGACACCGAGGCCACCAGTGATACGGAGGGCGAGGGGAGCTTCACAACGGGGACCCGTGGTGACACCAGCGACACCGACACGTCCTCGGATGGGAGCTCCCTAGCGGTGGCGGCAACATCCGTGCCCCCCGCCTCTACAGGTACAGCCGCCACCCAGCGCACCAGCTCCGCCCTCCCAGCAGCCCCTCAGCCTTCGCTCCGTGCCCGCTCGCCCAAGAAGGCGGGCATCTCCTTCTCCCCATGCACCTCAGGCCCTGCCCCTGTTACCCCTGCTGCCCTCAGTGAGGAGGTCATTGACCTCCTACAGACCATCATTGTTGGGCAGTCTACCCTTTTGAATGCCATCCAGGGGGTAGAGAGGGAGGTGCATCGTAGCAATGCATACCTGGAGGGCATTCATTCGGGTCAGGCTGCCCATCAACGATCGTTCAATTCTCTGGCCTCAGCACTGACGGCAGCCATTGTCCCTGTTTCCAGCCTCCCTCTTCTAACTGCCTCCACCCTGTCTCTGTCTCCTGTTCCTCAGCCTATCCCATCCACACCATCAGACCAGCCTGCACACACCTCAACACCCAAGGGAAGCTCATCCAGACATAAGCACCACAGATCACACAAACATTCACCCAAGCAACACCCAGATGCAGACATGCCAACAGCCACTACCACCTCTGTGTCCCCCACCTCCTCGTCTCCCTCCTCCCTCCCTGTGACGTCTCCACTCACACCTGTATGCACACCACCAACAGCCAGTACTTCCATCACCAGCACACCCTCCAGTACAGTCCGCACACGTGCAGTCACCACCCCCACTGCCATTTACACGTCCCCTGTGTCCTCTCCCACTGTGTCTGTCACCCCCTCTTCCAAGACACACAAATGCAGGCAGCCACCCACCCAACAGCCAACCACCTCACGACAGCCTCCAGCCCATGCACCTTCACCCAAGGACAGCACACCTGACTCTCCTACAACCACCTCCTCTTCCTCCACTCCCATAACCACTACACCTACCCTTTACCTTGGTCCTAAAAAAGTTTACCTCTCCAATCTTAACCTCTTTCCCTCACCTAACCCACCCCCTCCATCTGCTAAGAGTCCCAAGAGCACCTCAGCCACCAGCCCGGCTTCAAGTGTCACCGTAGTGCATGGATTTTGGAGTCCACCCTTTACCAGCAGTGATACATCGGTCAGCAGCAAGGGGACAGCCAGCCCCCCCCCCTGGAAAGAGGACCCGTAAAGTAAAGGGCCGCCGCGAGAAGACTGACACGGCTGCCCCCAAGGACCAAAGTTCTGCCACTTCACCTGCCACAACATCCAGGGGAGGCAAGGCCCAGAGAGCCACATCGAAGGAGGGCAAGGGCAGCAGGGCGGAGAAGTCAGCCAGCAGGAGCGCGGACCAGGAGGGCCCCACAAGCCCCATCCCGGGTGTGAGGGAGGACACCCAAGGGCCCAGGACACCGTCACCGAAGGGTCCAGCAACTGCACGGTCAGAGGGCGACTGAGCAGGGAGTCCTGGCCAGGTCTGACTCCCTTGAATTACTGGACAAGCACCGCTGAAGAGGGCCCCGCCGTCCAGAAAGGCACCGCTGAACAGGGCCCCGCCGTGCAGAAAGGCACCGCTGAACAGGGCCCCGCCGTGCAGAAAGGCACCGCTGAACAGGGCCCCGCCGTCCAGAAAGGCACCGCTGAACAGGGCCCCGCCGTCCAGAAAGGCACTGCTGAACAGGGCCCCGCCATCCAGAAAGGCACCGCTGAACAGGGCCCCGCCGTGCAGAAAGGCACCGCTGAACAGGGCCCGCCGTCCAGAAAGGCACCGCTGAACAGGGCCCCGCCGTCCAGAAAGGCACCGCTGAACAGGGCCTCGCCGTCCAGAAAGGCACCGCTGAACAGGGCCCCGCCGTGCAGAAAGGCACCGCTGAACAGGGCCCGCCGTCCAGAAAGGCACCGCTGAACAGGGCCCGCTGTCCAGAAAGGCACCGCTGAACAGGGCCCCGCCGTGCAGAAAGGCACCGCTGAACAGGGCCCCGCCGTGCAGAAAGGCACTGCTGAACAGGGCCCCGCCGTCCAGAAAGGCACCGCTCCGCTGGGCCCTTCATCTCAAGCACCGCTCCGCTGGGCCCCACCGTCTCAAGAACCGCTCCGCTGGGCCCTTCCTGTCAAGCACCGCTCCGCTGGGCCCCGCCGTCTCAAGCACCGCTCCGCCGGGCCCTTCATCTCAAGCACCGCTCTGCTGGGCCCCGCCGTCTCAAGCACCGCTCCGCTGGGCCCTTCATCTCAAGCACCGCTCCGCTGGGCCCCGCCGTCTCAAGCACCACTCCGCTGGGCCCCGCCGTCTCAAGCACCGCTCCGCTGGGCCCTTCATCTCAAGCACCGCTCCGCTGGGCCCCGCCGTCTCAAGCACCGCTCCGCTGGGCCCTTCCTGTCAAGCACCGCTCTGCTGGGCCCGCCGTCTCAAGCACCGCTCCGCTGGGCCCTTCCTGTCAAGCACCGCTCCGCTGGGCCCCGCCGTCTCAAGCACCGCTCCGCTGGGCCCTTCCTGTCAAGCACCGCTCCGCTGGGCCCCGCCGTCTCAAGCACCGCTCCGCTGGGCCCTTCATCTCAAGCACCGCTCCGCTGGGCCCCGCCGTCTCAAGCACCGCTCCGCTGGGCCCTGCCGTCTCAAGCACCGCTCCGCTGGGCCCTTCATCTCAAGCACCGCTCCGCTGGGCCCCGCCGTCTCAAGCACCGCTCCGCTGGGCCCTTCCTGTCAAGCACCGCTCTGCTGGGCCCCGCCATCTCAAGCACCGCTCCGCTGGGCCCTTCCTGTCAAGCACCGCTCCGCTGGGCCCCGCCGTCTCAAGCACCGCTCCGCTGGGCCCTTCCTGTCAAGCACCGCTCCGCTGGGCCCCGCCGTCTCAATCACCGCTCCGCTGGGCCCTTCCTGTCAAGCACCGCTCCGCTGGGCCCCGGCGTCTCAAGCACCGCTCCGCTGGGCCCTTCATCTCAAGCACCGCTCTGCTGGGCCCCGCCGTCTCAAGCACCGCTCCGCTGGGCCCTTCCTGTCAAGCACCGCTCCGCTGGGCCCTTCCTGTCAAGCACCGCTCCGCTGGGCCCTGCCGTCTCAAGCACCGCTCCGCTGGACCCTTCATCTCAAGCACCGCTCCGCTGGGCCCCGCCGTCTCAAGCACCGCTCCGCTGGGCCCTTCATCTCAAGCACCGCTGGCCCAATGACAGTGCCGGTTCTGTGTCGAGCTACTGTTCACGGTGCACTCGGGCCACCCTGCCTCCTCCATTGCCTGTGGAGACTGTTATCCACTTGATAGACTGTGGGTTTGCACTCCCCAGGATTGAACAGTGGGCAAGCCACCCACTGTAGAGACTTGAGAGACTGTGGCTTTGCACTCCCCAGGATGGTACAGTGGGCAAGCCACCCACTGTAGAGACTTGAGAGACTGTGGCTTTGCACTCCCCAGGATTGAACAGTGGGCAAGCCACCCACTGTAGAGACTTGAGAGACTGTGGCTTTGCACTCCCCAGGATGGTACAGTGGGCAAGCCACCCACTGTAGAGACTTGAGAGACTGTGGCTTTGCACTCCCCAGGATGGTACAGTGGGCAAGCCACCCACTGTAGAGACTTGAGAGACTGTGGCTTTGCACTCCCCAGGATGGCACAGCGGGCATGGTGGCCCCTTCGTGGATCTGGCGTCGTGGACTCATGTGGCTGTGGTGCCCTCCCTTCCCTTCCCCCTGAGGTGCCTGTAGTTTTATCATCTGATGCCCCTGCAGTGTTCTCTCCAACGGACTCAGGTCTCCTGTGTGGGCTTTGCCCATGTGTTGATACACTTTGGCCCACGGACAGTTGAAATTTCAGTGACTGTGCAGGACTTATTGCCTCTATTTATCGGTTACGCAATGTTTTAACTTGATTTTTTATAATTCATTTTCCTATTTTACCATGACTTCAATGAACCTATTTTATACATAAATTTAGTTTCTCAATTTAATTATATCTTCTCATTATTCCGGGGGGTTTGGGTGGTGTCACTGTGACTTGGTGCTCTGCACTGGTGTGTAGATAGTTGGGGGGTGGGTGTATTGCGTATGTGTGTGCCCGTAACCCTTCCTCCTCCCCCCTCCCCTGTGTCGTAGGTGCGGTACTCACCGTTGTCGTCTGCGCCGGAGTTCGTACTCGTGGTAGATGAGCAGGTAGACGAGAGCAGGTAGGATGTTCAATTCGGGTTCCATGCTGTCCTCCGTCCTCGTGGAGTGTATAGAGGTGAGCGTTTTCCTGTTCGTAGTCTGTTTCCGCCGTGTTTTTATCGGCGGTGCTCCCGCCCCGGAAAAGGTGGCGGATTGGTGAGTTGTGATAGGGTGGGCGTTACATTGTCTGCCGCCTGCCTGTTGGCGGTGACCGCCGCGCTGTTTGTTTGTCCCGCCGTGGCGGTCGGAGTGTTAAAGTGGCGGTCTGTGTTGGCGGTTCCCGCCAGGGTCAGAATTCATTTTTTTTTACCGCCTGCCTGTTGGCGGGTTGGCCGCCGCTTTATCACCGACCGCCAGGGTTGGAATGACCCCCTAAGTTCTCAGACGGTGCAATCCCTGTGGTCAGCAACAAATTGCTGATTAACAAGTTCTGTAAATACAGGCACACATCCAACCAACGTCAATTTATAGTTCATCACAATTCGTAGTCCATCTCTAATTTTATTGCGTGATGCTCATCTTTTCATAGCATGGCTTTCAATAGGGTTCTGATATTATCACCAAGCATACCTGCCAACATGTGTTTCATCAGGGAACTCTCCCATAGACTTTGTCAGGGCTGTAATTACACATAAAATATTACATGATATGATATATCCTGATACCCTAGTGCCCATTAATACACCTCTGTGTAACTTGTGGAAATCAGTACATCTAACAAACCCAAATTTTCTTAACCTCCCAGTGAATCAAGTGATCATCCAGCAATCAACATTTTTATATCCATGCTAGTACATAATTATATCTGTCTTATACCCATTAACCCCGTTATTAAGATATGTTTTCCCCGTGTACATGCACACACATGTGAGGCTCCACTCTGTAGTCAACTCTTATTAAATGTCTATCCATAGAGTACGTTATAGAACTCATAGTTGATACCTGTAGTCCAAACTGTAATCCCCCAAAGTGATAACCACTAGTAATCCAAACGTTCACCTTTCTTCTTTGTGTAATTATGCCTGTAATTATGTCACATGAATTCTTTTCAATCTGGTTATATGAAATCGCAATTATCAATATCCTAGTATTAATAAACATCCGCTTTACCAAATGCACCAATTCCATAGTCTCGTTTAATCATATAACTTCCATTGTCGCAATAGCATTCACTAGTACTAGTTCACTTCTAATACTGATATATTTCCCTCTTTTACCTTCCCCCAATCATACTATTCATTATTCTGTTGAACTAATAACTATTACCCACTACAATTAACTTCTTCCACGATTATTTATTTATACTCATTATTATTTTATTTTGGTAACTCCATTTTTACAAAGAGTTACAGATAGTTCTATAATATACATTCATTAGTCCTCACTGTGTATTCATCCTATGGTACTTATCTTCAATATCATAACTATAACCTATGCCCACTAATCAATTCCTCCAGAATTCTAAATATCATAATTGAATCATTTATAGGTACGATCTGTATATCAATAGTTGAATCCTTAGCATGTGTGTGAAAGTACCTTACATTCCATATCCTTCCCATTTTTTCTCATTCATATCAACATCATGTACAAATTAATAAAATAAACCAATAATTATACTGAGCATTCAAATACATCGACTTTACCACCTCCTCCCCTCCCTATTTTTACATTCCTAAGAAATATTCTAGTTCATGGTCCGTATTCAATCCCTCCTCAACAGCTTGTAGCTTCATAATCCATAGGGACTCCCTTCGTCTCAGGTATAATTCCCTGTTGCCTCCCCTGTAATGTGTTCCAATCCAAAGAATTTTAAACTGCCATGAACATTCTGTATTACACATGTCTGTAAGGGTTGTACGATCTGATACCTGTCATCTTTTTGTTTGACTGCCCTCAAATGTTCACCAATTCTCATTCTTAAAGGGCAGATTGTACTGCCAACATATACACGTTCACATTTGCACATTATTATATAGATTACATACTTTGTTCCACAAGTAATATTTGTTCTTATTTCAAAACTGTTGCCCTTCCGATCGACATATTCTCTCATACCATGCCATGCCCATTTACAAACCCCGCATTGGCCACATCTATAAAAGCGATTCTGTTCTGTGAGCCAATTCCCACTCTTCTTAGATCTTGGGTAACTCTGACATAGTAAATTTCTTAATGACCTTCCTCTTCGATAAGTGATTTCCGGGCCACTTGATATACAGTCCTTCAGTACCATATCCTGTCTAAGAATATTCCAATGCCTTCTCATTGCTTCCTTCATTATATATGCAATATCTTTGTAGTCTGTAATCAATCGTATCCTTCCTTGGTCTCCATCTGTTGTTTTCCTGCGGGGTATTAAGGTTTCTATTCTTTTAGTTCTCATGACCCTTCTTTGTGCATCCTTAATTATACTTTTGTGATAACCTCTTTGCTCAAACCGTTGTTCCATATCTTGTAAACATTCTTCAACGTCCATATCCCTACTGCAATTTCGTCTTCCCCTTATCATTTCTCCAAATGGAATTGCATGGATCTGATGCTTTGGGTGTGCACTTGAGGCATGCAAAATTGACTATATAATCAACTTTGAATCTGATCATCACTAATTAATAGTTCTACATCTAGAAATTTTATTCTCTCCATGCTGTATTGATAAGTGAAACTAATATTAATATAATTCCCATTTAGATACTCATGAAATTCAATCAACTGCTTTGTGTTCCCTACCCATATCATAATATTGATAGGGATACAAGTACCCTATTGGATCTTATGACCAGCTTTGATTGGGATTTAGGAGTCACATTGGTTACCCACTTGGCTGGACATACCCTGGATGGTATAATTTCCTGACACAACAATTGCACTTTAATGGAGAACCAAGCCCTAGATTGGACCGACCATTATCTTCTGTCCTTTAAGGTGAAGGGGAGGGGAGGGCCGAATCTCATACCTCCTACCGCCAAGAAGGTTAGAAATTGGGGGGAACTTGGTGAGCAAGCTTTTTTGCAGCCTCTGGAAAATATTGGGGACAGGAAGTGGGGCAGTATAGCTCTATGGCTAAAAAATATGAGCATAGGATAAGAGCGGCGGTGGATGATACTGCCCCCATGAGGAAGGATAGATTGGCCGTCAGTAGAAGACCCTCGACTCCATGGTACACTAAGGAGCCCAAGTAACTCCAAAGATTGTGTAGGCGCCAGGACCATAAATGGAAATTAGACCGTGTTTTGGAAGAGAGAGCTAAACTCAGGCCTTTGCTTGGTGATTACAAACAGGCTATTAGGAAAGCTAAAACAGATTTTTTTGCTCTTAAGATTAAGAAAGCAGTTAATGTATCTAAAGAACTCTTTAAGGTGGTCCGTTCTCTTGCCTCTCCCTCTACCTCCCCTGATTTCTAGTATTCCCATGCTTTCTGTGATAAGGTATCAGACTTTTCTAAAAACAAAGTTTTACAGATTCATGCTAATTTTGTTCAGCATCCTCCGGATCTTGTTAATGATGGGCCTGTGACTGGCACGGGAACAATTAGTGAATCTTCACTGACTAGATTCTCCCCTCTCTCAGCTGGAAGAATCAAGTAGCTTCTGGCAGGGATTGGGTCAGGATCCGCGGACGATCCTTTTCCCCTTAGGGTTTTACAGTTGCCACCTGATCTTATTTCTAAGGTCCTGGAAATGGCCTTTCTGGAGGTGTTAGATACCAAGGTTTTTCCTTCCTCCTTGAAAGAGGCTATTGTCATCCCACTGAAAAAAAAAACTTGGGCCGAGTCTGGCGACCTGAAGAATCTAAGTCCAATCTCCCTATTGCCTACTCCTGCTAAGATATTGGAAAAGCATCTTAATATTGAACTGGCGAATTTTCTCCAGGAGAAAGGATGCTTAGATCATTCCCAGCATGGATTTTGGAAGTTGTATAGCACAGAGTCGGCCTTGCCACCTCTGATTCTATACGCCGACAAGTGGACCAAGGAGGGTTAGTGATCTTGGTATTATTGCATCTCTCTGCAGCATTTGATACTATTGCTCCTCACTTGATGATGGAACGCGTGAGTTAGGGATGCCACACTTCGTATATTGCATTCCTTTCTGAGTGGGAGATCCACTATTGTGAGCTGTGGGGACTATAGAGCCTCCCCGTTTCAACTCCCTTGCAGTGTCTCTCAGGGATCATCGCTCAGTCCTACTCTGTTTTATCTTGTAAGTGGCTCCTCTGGCGAAACCGGTCCGCTCCTTAGGTTTCCAGGTCTCCTTATATGCAGATGATACTCAGCTTATTATCTCGTTGGGTAAGAACTGGGAGGAGGTGGCAGATAGGATCTATAATTGTACGAGCGAGATAAACAAGTGGATGAGCCAGAACTGGCTGAAAATGAGGGGAGAAGACCGAGATATTGATCTTCAGCACAGATAGGTCATTATGGAGCACTCGCGGGTGGCCTGAATCCTATGGGGTATTGCCATCTCCGTATTACCATTAGCTAAAAACTTAGGGATATTGTTTGATAGCTTTTTGACTTTTGATTTTCAGGTTAATCAAACCATTAAAACCTGTTTCTGGATGATTAAAAGCTTAAAGAAAGTTTCACCCTTTCTCCCTAAGGATCTTTGGATTTCTGTCGCACTTGCGTTGGTTATGTCCAGACTCGATTATTGCAATGCATTATTGCTGAATATTAATCGTGGCTCTCTACTCAAACGACAGCTCATACAGAGCTCGCCTGGTGCTGGGTTTCCCAAGGGCGGCATCTGCAAGTGAGGGCTTCAAACGACTACACTGACTGCCCATTGGAAAGCGTATTTCTTTTAAGGCTCTTTGTATTGCATACAAGGCTCTGCATTACCAGGGATGTGAATATCTTTGCCCCACACTAAGGTTGTATACGCATAGCCGCTGTTTGAGATCAGCTGGTCTTTAGAATGCCCTTGTTCCCCGCTGTAGGAAAGCCAAATGGGGAGACAAGGCATTTTCTGTTGCGGCAGCTAAGTTGTGGAATTCTCTTTATATATTAGGAAGCTGGAAGCTTTTTTGTCATTTCGTAAACAGCTTAAAAGCTAGCTCTTTGCCAGATAACCTTCCCCGTTCTACCTCATTGCACTGCTATGCTTCTCTCACTGGTTAGCACTTCGATGTTATGGCCGGAATGCGCTCTATGAATACAAAACACAAATACTAACATTCCTGATACCCAATCTGTAAATTGAGGAGCATCTTTCCTTCAGACCACTTTACTACTAGGTCATGACAGCAATGCTTGAAAGTGCCTAAAATTACGCCAAATTCTGGGGCATTTATGATTTCAGATGGCACTGTTTCCAAATGTCCGGAATGTGTCACCATGACTCAAGTCTGTGCTTCATTAGCTATTTTTCCAGACTTTAAGTTAGTTCCATCAGCTTCAAACATAGGTTCAGCTTTTTCCTTCCTT
Source organism: Pleurodeles waltl (assembly GCF_031143425.1). Classification (NCBI taxonomy): domain Eukaryota; kingdom Metazoa; phylum Chordata; class Amphibia; order Caudata; family Salamandridae; genus Pleurodeles; species Pleurodeles waltl. The sequence continues at coordinate 69,886,680 of NC_090442.1, read as the reverse complement.
AGGACTTGCCTTTGAAAAGTCTGATTCATAAATATACCAGAAGCCTCCATGGTATTAAACCAAAGCAATCTTGGTCATTTCCAAAACAAAAGGAATGAAAACATGTGCCTTCTTGAAAATGGATCTTTCCAAAGTTTGTGTGCTCTGTCCTGAAGTGTCTTTCAGGACTGAGAGATCTTGCTACCTCTATTGTGGGGTAATTTAATACAAAATGACATAGTTTTCCGGAGTATAAACAGAGTGCATCTCTTCATCTCTGTAAGAAATTGGGTTATTAGCTCAGTGGAGTGGAAGCTCCACTCCAATAATAAACATAACCCTTGTCAGGGTGAACCACAAAACTCACTAAATAAACCTGTGCTTAACGGTGTGGTAGCTTGTCATGAAAGCAGTCAGGCTTAACTTCGAGGCAATGTGTAAACTATTTATGCAACAATCAAAAAGTAACAAATTGAAAACACAACACAAGAAAAGTCCCAAACCAGATTGAAAAATAGAGTTAGGGCCTAATTTAGATATTGGTGGGCAGGTTATTCCGTCACAAAGATGACGGATATCCTGTCCCCCGAAATCTAAATCCTATCATTCCCAATGGGATTTGGATTTCGGTGGACGGGACATCTGTCACCGTTGTGATGGAGTAGCCTGTCCGCCAATATCTAAACCAGGCCCTTAATTGTAATAAATAAGATGTCACCAAAATGACAAAAATCCAGTGACCCTGATGGAGTACGGGTCGGATGCAGGAACTAGGTTTGTCCTGCTAAAAAGTTACATTCAGAAGTCTGGCAATGAGCTGCTGTTTGTGTTGGCCGCAAGAAGGTTGCTGTCGTTGTGAGGAGCAGGTCGCGTGGCGCAGATGGTCAGTGTCTTGGCTCGAAGAGCCAGTCATGACTGGAACTTAGCGCTGGCGTGGATATGGGCTATTGCTGTCAGCACAAAGCGCTGGTCTCACTGGACCCTTGCATTGGTGCTTGTCATGGATGATTGCTGTCAGCAGGAAGTGAAAGGTCCTGACTTTATCATTAAAGGGTATTTAAAATTATATTTCATTTGAGTGTAAGAAGCATTTATCTTTCTGGTCCTAAACTGAAGTTATCAGTTATTAAGTGTAATAAAGTAACCTAGTGTTACTCTAGAATAGAGAGCCTTTGAACAGTGAAAAACGACTGGGAGTTTTTCACTGGTATTACATGAAAAACTTACATGCACCTCTCCTACTTTTTAAATTCCATGTGCTCTGCCCTATGAGCCTTTAAGGTCCACCTTAGCGATAACTTATAAGTATTACCAAAAGAAGGTTTAGGCCTGGCAAAAGGTTTATTTTGCCAGGTTGAGATGGCAGTTTAAAACTCCAAAACAGGCTGCACTGGCAGGCCTTAGACATGTTCTACTGTGATACCATAGTGGGTGGCATACTGTGTGCTACAGTACACTTGTAGCATTTAAATTTAAATGCCCTGGATACATGTAGTATCATTTACTAGGAACTTAAAAGTAAATTAAATTTGCCAATTCGGTGTATGCCAATTTTACCATGATGAAAGGTGAGAGCACAAGTACTTTGCTACGAGTTAGCAGGAGGAAGTGCAGAGTCCTAATGCCAACAAAAAAGTGTTCAGTGAAAAAAGAGGTGAAGGCAAAAAGACTAAGGGAACACCATGCCAAGGATGCCAGGTCTAACAGCTTACTATGCTTCTTTGTTTTGAAGACTTACGTGTTTCCAATTTGTATAGGCTCTTGTTTATTTTCTTCAACTGATGATTTGTCTGTCTTAAATATCACTGGTGATTTCTCTGTCTTAAATACCACTGTTGATTTATACTAGAGGTGGGCGGAACTTACGGATTTTCACTCTGTGGAATTCTGCAGAGTTACAGAAAAACTCTGAAATATTCAGCAGAATTCTATCAATGGGTGGAAAATATGCAACCCGCACTGCAATTTAATGCCGGTAGTGTGAGGAGCACTGAAAATCAGCATGAAGGGCACCAGGCACTGTACAGGAGAATGCAGCCATTTGAGTTGCTTTTGTTGCTGCTCGAGTAGGAAATCTACTTGAGCGGCAGCCCTCTGACCGCGACCACTCATGTATGCCCGCGACTTCCTGCATTAGAAAATCGTGCTAGGGAACACCAAATCTGGCATGTGCTTGCCAACTCACATATTCTGGAGCCTCGTCGGAGAAACATTCCACCACACTGCAGTTGGCGGAATTGAACCAGCACTCCTCCTTATAGAGTAAGGATGAGTGCCCAAAATTCGGCCAATTCCGCGACTAGAAGGGAATATTTCACCCACCCCTAATATATACCCTAGTCCTTGATGTTCCCTTCCTGGGTTCTTCTGCTGTGGTCAATCTGTAAGGTGAGATCAATCAAAGCCATTGATGCTGTGGGCCTATTCACCACCATTGAAAAAAGTGCCTTTAGAGCGTTCCATAATCCATGGTGAGAGGAAGCCGTGGCAGCCTCACCTGTCTAGGCTGCCTCAGCGATGAGATACTAGAACTGAGTTATATTGTTCAGATGGTCTTTGGACCCTTGACATGGCATCAGTAGCCTGGTGAGGGTAGAAGTACTTACAGTTTACCAAAAGCAACTTTAAATTGTTGGTGAAAGATGATGAACCATGGTCTCATTATTAAGGGTGTCCCTTATAACATTGCATCTTCAGTTAAACAGGACATCATAAATCGAGCCCTTTTTGTCCAGATGAAAATGTAGGGGTTGTGCCATAAAATGAAGAGTACCTTGTGCAGTAAATGCCTGGAATGCATTTGAACCACCTCCATTTTTGTCAGGGGAGGCCAGCAATACACTTTACGAATATCATGCATGAATATTCCCTCCAAACAAAGTATCCACAGTTTCTGTTAAGGAGTTGTGGCCCTGACACAAACTTGTCAGAGTATCTCTTATTTACAGGTGGTCTGTATAGAGGCCCTCCCCTTAGCCCTGCAATCAGTATTCACCCAATAATTGATGTTAGAACAGAGGTCACACATGCTCAAATAATAATTCATGACCAATTTTTACAGTACTACTTGTACTTAAATTAATTGTAAGCAGTCTAACTGCATGGTTAAATACATTGTAGTTTTTTGTTAATATGCTAAAATGCCAGGTCAAGCAATGCCTACCTGCATACCCTATAGTGCCTTGAGGCGCGAAATCGGAACTCCAAGATTCAGTGTTCCTTTGAGCAGCCAGTATGTGCGTCTAACCTTGCTCCTATACGTATACTTTACATAACGTTTTGAGTTAAGGTGGTCACTTGTGCGAGAAGTGGTCAGCTCCTGCTCGGCTCCTGTATTATTAGGCAGGATGTACAAAAATACTTAGGGGCATATTTACAAGCCCCTAGGGCCTGCTTGTGCCACATTAGCATTATTTGGAATGCTAATGTGGTGTTAAGGAGACATTTTCCCACGCCATATTTACAAAGTGGCACAATGCATGCATTGCACCACTTTGTGACCCCTTGCGCCACATTATGCCTGCTCCAAGCATAATGTATGCGAGGGAGGTGTTCCATTACTAGAAGGCTCTCAAAATGGCGCAATGAAATTTACAAGTTTCACTGCGCCATTTTTGGCATCATTTTTAACGCTTGCTCAAAGTAGGCGTAAAAATGATGCACCCATAGAAACATGTGGGCCTCCTTGCACTTTGCTGCACTATCGTCAAAAGTTTTGACACTAGTGCTGCAAAGCACCACAATAGCATCAAAAATTCTGACGCTATTGGCCTACTGCACCATATCATAAATACGGCCCTGCCATGGTGTCGTTAGGTGCCAATAGGGGGCGCAAGAAAAGTGGCGCATCATTTATGATGCGCCACTTTCTTGTAAATATGTCCCTTTGTTCAAAAGTGGATGTGGAAGCTTACTGCTATTTTCTTTACTTCTTCCTACAGGGCAGCACCCACCTGGTCGTGTCCCTGGTAGTTATCTATTCAGCTACCATGCACACAAACAATGCATGCACCAAAGAATGGTAGGTTTTCCTTCTTGGGCTTGTTAGCATCAATTTTGGAAAAACATTGTAGTCCAAGCTCACCTTTACTAAAAAACAAGCTGGCCTGTTCTTTGCTTCTAGGTTTTTCACTTGGCCTCACATACTCCACATTTGAATGCAAACAGGCAATTTTAAGTCTGCATTCATTATTAGGAACTAGGCTTGCAGTGAATGTAACGCTAGACACAGAAAATGTCCTGACAGATTCATCATTAGAGTAGCTCAGTGGCCTCAAGGTCCTGTAGGCATCTGTAATTAAATAGAAGGTAACACGTTCAAACCTTGTTTTGGCCAATAACATATTTCATCCTTCTAACTCTGATAAAATGTGTACTGCTGAGCTGACTGATAATAAGAAGCACATTACTAGTGCTACTTAACTGTGCAGCAGGGACCAAAAATGACACCTAATAAACATATATGGCCTGATTCAGGTGCGGCTCCTTCGCAATGGCAAAGGAGAGTCGCCCCACTGGCTGAGCCAGCAGCTGAAAAATAAAAAAACATTTTTAATATTGTTTTATTTTTCAGCGCTGTCTCAGCGAGCAGGGAGGGGTGGGGGATTGGAGTCAGTGGACTAAGGGGCATATTTATACCCAGTTTGTACAGAATTTTTGTCATTTGTTTTACGCAAATTCGGCACAAACTTAACTCCACACTTATATTTTGATGCTAGACCCGTCTAGCATCAAAATAATGGAGTTAACGTCATTTTTTGGATGCGTGAACCCACCTTGCATCAATGAGATGCAAGGTAGGTGTTACCGTCCACAAAATGACTCAACGCCGCTAGCGCCCTATTTATCCTCCTGTGCGTAAAAGGTCACGGTGGAGGCGGGCCTAAATAATGGTGCTAATCCTGCTCAGCGCCATTATTTAACACCTGGGTCTGAGCAGGTGTTAGGGGACCTGTGGACCCATTTCCACGGTCAAACACCATGGAAAGGGCCCACAGGTGCCCGCCCCAGGAACACCCCCACCCACACCAGAGGGACACCAGAGGATGGGGGACACCATCTCAAGTAAGTAGGGTAATTATTGGTAAGTATTTTTTAAAATTCTTTCAGTACCATTGGGGTCCTGAAATGAGCCCCTCTGCATGGCACTAGGTGCAATGTCCATGCCCAGGGGACACTGGTCCCCTGTGCTGGCCATTGGGGTGGTGGGCATGACTCCTGTCTTTTGCAAGACAGGAGTCATGAGGTATGGATGGTTTTGCGTCAGGAAATGACGCTAGGCTGGTTAACGGAATTTTATTGCCTCTACTCAGCCTAGCGTCATTTTTTAAGGCAAAAACCCCACCACCCCCACCCGGCTAACGTAATTTTTCCTGACGCTAGCCCACCCTTAGTGCCGTTTTGCAACAAAAAGTATAAATATGGGCTTAAGTACACGTGTCAGTTTGGCCTGCCATCTTAGACCGGCAAAACCGAAGTGCACACTTAGGTTACTCCAGTCAGAGAAACTGCACAGACCCCAGTGCACTGTCTGAGTGGCAGACCAAGCCGCTCAGACCAATCCTGATGCTGCTCTCATGCTAAGTATAGCATGACAGCAGCGCCAGGATTGCTGTTGAGCCTCTTCTGGTGTCCCAGCGACTGCTGGGACACCAACACCATGGAGGAAAGAGGATCGAGGCGGGCGGCTCTGAAACAGGTACATTTTTTTGTTAATTATTTTATTTCCTTTGTAACCCCCCTTCTCTACCTCTCCCCCTGAGATTTGCAGCTGCCACTGCTGGCCTGATTACAAGTGGCTCGTAATATTCCGACCAATGAGTTAACTCCTGTTTACACATGGGTCAGAAGTATGAGTTTGATGGTATTTAACGCGACTGATAATTATCAGATGTGTTAAAACCCCTTTGTTAAATTTCACCAGGTCAAACCTGCCGAAATTTAACATGTGAAACACACAGTATTTACCGTATTTTGGATTTTGGTGAGTTAAACACCAAAATGTGCATGTTATTCCCCATGAAGTTGTAACAGGTGTTTATTATTGGACTTGATAAATAGCATACTTGTAGTATCATTATTTATCAGGGGCAAAAAGCAAAAGGCCTTTCCTCGTCATCAGGCCCTCATCACTGTAGACAGGCCAAACCATTGCATTTGCAAATGCTTGTTTTATTTTTTAACACTCAAAGTGTGACGAAAGTTCTTGCTCAAAGCAAAAAAACACTCCCATCAATGTGCGCTCACAGGTTTCAGATTTTTTACTCTTATTTACATTAAAGCACCCTGTGTAATTAAGACATCAAATCTAGAATATCACAGTTTACCAGTAAACAACAGTCTGATTTACATTTCAAATTTCCAAACTGAAAGTGATTCAAGATGAATTGTTTAACACCAGTTTTCACACAACAAAAAAGCCTCGAACAGCTGCACTGGTGCCCAAAATAGATAAGAATTAAATTCTACATCATATGCACGACAGTCAGGCAGTTCTCAAGTGTCTGTGTACTGAAGGGTACTGGGGCGATGCTTGTGAGAAGTGTTTCATCTGTTTTTAGAAAAAAAGGAATCAGATACTACCTTAAACTTACTAAGGTCCTGACTTAGAGTTGGCGGAGAGAATTTCCCGTCCGTCGTATTACAAGTTCCAAAGGCTATAATGGAATCGTACTATGGCGGACAGAATACCGTCATGTTTGCTATAGAGTAACTCCCTCTGCCAAACTCTAAGTCAGGCCCTAAATTCCCAAATTTCTCATCTTTTGCCTTTGACTTTCACGAGCTAGCAGGGCAGTCACACCCCATGTGGGGGGGAGGGCACAAGGCAGACAGAGACAACTAGGTACCAACCGAGGCGGCTGAGCGGCACAATGTCTGTGTACATATGAATACCGTGACGATGCAGAGTTCAGGGAGTGGTGGGGCGAATGCAAATGTTTACAGATTATTCTGATTGTAATTCCACATGCCAGAATAGTTTTCCACAACATTTTTGATACCTGTATTGTAATTACAGAATATCTTTGTTTTTCGTTTTTCGTGACTCGATGATTGGTAATTGCGCATTTCTTTATATCACTAAACAGTGGCACATGTTTGCATGTAAAAAAATGCAGTAAAGTTTGTGGTAAAAAAACAAACAAAAAAAACAAGGTGGCTGAGGAAACTTGCCACTGGTGTCCTGGAGCCCATTCAACTGAGGCTGTGCAAACTGGGCCAAGTACAACCCTTTCCACGTTTGACTCTCAGAGTATAAGGTGGAGCAGTGACAGGCTTCTCAGGGAGGAAGTTTAGGGGGTATGAGCTCACAGCCAGCAGAAGCTTGTACGCTTTGAAAGTGGTGGTCGAGCGAAGTGCCTCACCACTTCCCCCCCAAAAACACCTCTTCCCACCAAAACCCCAAAGCAAACCACCTCTCCCTCCAAAAGCCCAAATAACACTACAACACTAACTAAAAAATATCAACATAACCACACACAAACATGCATTACACATTTAAAATAAAAAAAGACGGCACTTATCCACTGGCTGTGCGTTCTCCTCTGATGTTGAGCTAACCAATCCAGATGCTGCTCTCATGCCGTTAACCAGCACGGCGCCTTCATGCTCTAGAGGCCTGTGCAAAGTACCCTGCCAAAGTGACATGGACACTTTGGAGTGTCCAGCCAGCCCTGATTTTGTCCTCTGCTGCCACTTTACCAGTAAAAATAAAATGGCAAGGAAATCTTTTCACTGCCATTTTATTTTTGCCTACGTGGCTCTCAGTGGGCGGACATGGCGACGCTCCCCCACCCTCTAGAAGAAACCATGCTGCTCACAGCTCAACAATCAAGCAACAGACTCAATATTGCCAATGTCCATGTGTATACTTTGATTTTTAGAAAATAAAGTACTTTTTAATCACACAACGGGAGTATATACTATACAATTCAGTTATGGTAAACAAATACAGGGTTGTATCCTGGGTTGCGTTTTTCAGATGGCACTACACCTTCCCACTAAAGCATCCTTTACCTGCCAGGGTAATCCTAGGAGATGCAGTCCTGGGGGAAGGAGCACGAATTAGGCACAGGTGCAGATTATATCACACTTCTACCCCAGTGGAGCTTAAGAGCGCAGCTTGGTCACTCTGTCTGGTTCATGATGGCAATATGTGGTACAGCATCCCAGGCTATCAGGCTACCAAAGATGATGTGCAGTTGCAGCCTCCCAGGACGAGCAGGCTCACAGCAGCGACAGGTAGTGGCTGCCTCCAGGCCACATCAGGCTCAAACAGTGGTGACCTGTTTTTTTGGTGTTGGCAGCGGCAGTACTTGTTCATGGGTACTGCGGCTGACAGTGGACATGGCCACACTTGATGTAGTGTAGCCTTGGGCTACTTCTTAGACAGGAACCACACGGATAGTCCCAGTGTCCCATTCATGATACTGCTGGCTCCTGACTATGCACTGTGAGACTATCCATTTTCACTGTGTGCTCCATACAACCAGAACGTGCTGGGCCTCCCCTCTTTGGCAGTCTCTCCTTCTGCAGGGCAGGGCACATTCCATCTCTAGGCAGGCAGGCAGGATCTTGATTTCAGGCAGGTTCACAGCTCCCCCAGAAGAAAGTGAAGGCTTCAGGTGGTACTATGCCGCCTCTGGGAGACTGACTATGAGGCAGATACCAGCCAGGTAACACAGCAGTTCTTGTAGTACTCTGCAGAGGTGCGCACCCTGCGTATTGTAGACAGAATAACAAGGGATGCAAATATAAAGGACAAAATATTGAATGGAAAGTATTGAAAGATAAGTATACATTTTCTCCATATATATGTACCTTCTCGGTATATGTATCTTCAAAGTACATAGATGTGGCGTGTTCTTTATTTCCTCTATATGCCCTCACCTTTCGATATTTTGATTTTCAATATTTTGTCCATGATATTCATGGTCTTGATATTCTGTAGTACAATCTTCTGCAGAATGCTCTCTTTCTTTTTCAAGAAGAACTTGGACTGCAGCAAAGTGGGATGTTTAAGATCCCAATTGTAAAGACATTTTCAGAAAAGAGGATCCACATCTCAAAATTCAGAACCGGTATGTGTTGTTTCTCTGTTCAGTTATCCTTCTCTAGTGCTCCCCAGACACAACCTTGAGTAAAGTGATACTGCTCACAGCACGTAGCACTGGTGATGGCCCCACCTGGGCACAAAGAAATATGGGCTTTGTGCACTTGGTATTTATCATCTCACTAAAGCAAAAAACATTCACCAGTCCCACCCTTCACTCCTACCACCCACCAAATGGCAGTGCTCAGGAACAACTAATAAGCAGCCCTTGTTAGAAAATTGTTCTTGGATTATTTAAACAGAGCTCTATCTCCACCCTCCTCGCTTTATTCTCTGCAGTGTTGTAGCCACGGTTGGGAGGAGCACATAAGGTCCGTGCCAGCCTCTATTTATCCCGCCCCCGCCCTAAGGACTCCGCTGACAGAGTTTAGGGAGAAAACTATGTTTATTTAAACAAACTCCATTCACCTTTTCATCCATACATGTATATACAAAAACACACCTTTGTGCTCTTGATAATGTTTGTGCATTTTTTTTATATTTCCTTCAAAGAGATGGGATACTTTTAAGAGCTCCTCTAATCTCTGGTTCAGATTATACCTTAACATATGCACTAGTCTAAATAAAAGGTATTGACACAAAAACTGGTCTGTTTTTTTTCTAATGATCAACTTTTATGTTAAATTAAATTTTTATTGGTTGCTTTTTTTCCCCTGAACTAGAAAATATTATTTTTCAATGGAAAAATACTCCTCCTACTTCCACCCAAATTTTAGGGGATGTCCAAGGCCAATTCACACTTTCAAAAGGGTTTTTCTCCTGTCATTTATAGAAATCAACCACTACCTGTTTCCTGAATGGGAATGGGAATGGGAGTGGGTTGGAAAAAAGTTTGCAAATTATTCAGAAACTTGTGATTTTAAACATTCTTTGACATTTCTGCTCTCAAAGACACGTTCCCTGCTCTTGTCATACTAGTTATCAAATCATAATTGTGTGACACCATGGTGTGATGTTTCCTAGGAGCAAATGGAGTGCAAGTTTATAGCTTGTGAATACCTTACATACATGTCAAACAAGTTTCAAATGTGAGTTGAAATAAATTACATCCTGAAATGCGATGGAGAGCCAATGAACAGTCTGGCCTGTTGTGAAATATAGCTTGTTGGATTTATGCACCTCACCCGGAGATCTTCATTTTGTTTACAGAAGGGTGGTGCCAGTCATGATAAGATGGTTTGTTAGGTTAATGTGCCTGCTGCTGAGATCTGCATATATCATAAATATTAATCAAATGAATATGAATGTATCCGCCTAACCTATAAGGGACTATTTTTCAAGAATGTTTTAATATCTAGATAAGTCTTTGAGGTTCAAAATGCTGATGAGTGGACTGAGCATTGTGGAACCATCACATGGGCCCCCGATATGAAAACAGTGGATTATAATTGACCCCTCAAGATGTCTTCACACTGACTGAGGTATTGACTGTGCAATGGCAGACCCTTATCTAACAACCACTTTTCTCTAAGCTCTCTTCTCACAAGGTTGTTGTAAACGCAAAGTAATGGAACATGTATGAGTCATGTGTGCTCACCAGGCACCATGCCACAATGTTAGCTATGAGGTAGTCTGCAGTGTGCTCACCCAGTATGTTTTGGGAGAACTGACTCCTCCTGGTCGTCTACAGATGTTTGCTCTGCAATATTTGGGCGGGAGGGCTTGCAATTTGTGTCCTATCCACACTATGTAGGAGACACGGGCATTAAGCATTCCTGTGGGATTGCCGCTTGGGGGTATATGTATATATATATATATATACAAGTCCCATGTGCCACAGGAGCATCACTTTTCTTGAGGCTGCGGAGGCACAGAGGGCAGACACATACCTACAAGGACACGCAAAGCCACTTTGTGTGGCTTTTCATTGCCTCGTACATGTGGAGTAAGGCAAGGCAGCACAAGTTGCCTTACTCTGCATCAGGGGAGCATTCCATGGACATTGCTATGGGTTTTCCCACACAACACTCAGGTGTTTTGACGCATTCCCAGATTTACAAGGCTCTGTAAACCTGGGAATGCATTAAAACCGTTCACCTTCCTCGGGGAGATGTAACGAGGAGAAATATCTCTATTTCTCCTGTTTGTTTCCTCTTTCCATGTGTGCTGCATATTGCCCCCCACCTCAATAACGATGCGAGCTGCGACTGAGTTTGACCCTTGTACAATGCCACTGACTCGCGTTCATAGGCATCTGCTGTCTTTCTTTTTCTGTAGCTCTCTGATTCTTCTACACAAAGAGGTCAAGAAATAGGGGACTTCTCGCTGTGATCTTTTTAGTATTTCCTGTGAAATGGGATTACATTTGCTTACAATGATCCACTATCTTGCTTCACCTGTACGTTTTTAAATAGAAACTTCTGTTAGGGGTGAGAATATAATTTTATAATTTGCGTGTGCTACAGCATCATGACAGCACTTAACAGCTTTTTTGTAAGTCTTTCTACTGCAGTCACATGGCTTGCTTCTCTATGCTCTTTAGACCATTCTCGCTTCTTTTTTAACATTGTTAGATCTTTATGTGTGTATGTATGAATATATGTGTTTTGTAGGGTAAATCCAACTAGAAGGCAGCAAACCACCATACATGGCCAAAGGCAAAGATTCGGTCAACGTGTAATTGGAGAGGTAGCTTGGTTCCAAAAATATGAGTCGACTGTTGCTGCATGATGATGAAGTGGACTTTAAAAAGTTCTGTCTTTAGCCCTTTCCAACTTTAGATCATGCGCCTTTCCTTTAACTCTCTACATTTCTTCAGCGGGGCATTGTTGTTCAAGGTGGGTATCCTCACACATCTAGTACAGTGGTTCTTAAACTTTTGACTTCAGTGGGCTCCCACGTGATTATTACTGGAATCTGGGGACCCCCTTCTGAATCAGTGGAATTCAGAAATCGAGGGACCAGGGAATTTCGATGATTGGAACTGCAAAGAGATACACAAAAATACAGACACAAACATTCATCAAACAAATACATAAATCCTGAAATATTTTATTTGATTCACAAACAGATATAAAAAACATTTTTTTTTGTTTTAATAGTTGTAGCTTTTGTAATTTCACATAAGGCCACCCATTGTCCATATTATATTTTGTTTGATGCACTTGTACTGCATCCACAAATCAATCTGAGGTCACAAACTTAGGGGCATATTTAAGAGCCCTTAGTGCCACATTAGCGCCGTCATAGTGTAATTTTTTTTACGCTAAGGTGGCGCTGAAGTGACTTTTCTGCTGCGTCATATTTGCAAAGTGGCACATTGCATGCATTGCGCCACTGTGTAAACACTTGCGGCACATTATGCCTGCAGCAGGCATAATGTATGCAAGGGAGGGCGTTTTGGCGCTAGGAGGCCCACAAAAATGGCATAGTGAAATTTAACAGATTTCACTGCGCCATTTTGGCGTCATTTTTAATGTCTGCTCAGAGGAGAATCTATGGGCCTCCTAGCACTTTGCTACACTGGCGTCAAGATTGTTGACGCTAGTGTAGAAAAGCGCCACAATAGCGTCAAACATTTTGACTCAATTGTACTAACTACCGCCATGGTGTGCCATATCATAAATACGGTGCAACCATGGTGTCGTTGGGTGCCGGTGGGGGGGGGGGGGGCGCAGAAAATGTGGGCCATCATAGCCCATCATATGGGCCTTTATTCTTAGCCTTCAATTTCAAATTACTTCACATTTATCAAATGTTTTAAAAATTTCAGTTTTACATTTTGCTTCTTCATTTATACACACTTTATTGATCGGTCAATATTATTTAATTTTCTAAGCAACTGCAGACCCCTGAGTAGGTGAGCAGACTCCCAGGGGTCCCCGGGCCACAGGTTAAGAACAATTAGATGAGTAGATGACAAGCATTCATTGTTATTTCTAAGACTACAACACTTTTTTTTTTTAAGTCAACTCAATTTCCTCTACCACCAGGTACTATTTTTAAACATTTTGTTGTATGAGTGACACCCCTAGGAGTGTTCCCTAGGATTTCATGAGCATAGAGTCATTCTTCATAGAGCATCTGGTTGCCCCTGTCCACCCAGTTTACCTGCTTCGTATCACAGTTGTCATAATTCGGCTTGAGAATCTCCACACCTACGGTTTGCCACTAGTCGGCGCCCTGGTCCTGGACAGATCATAGGGATTTGAAGTGATGCTCACAATGGACCTTTGTTCCTCAGTGGCATAGACAAGTGCCGGCAGGAGCCTTGGAGGTTAACTCAGAAGCCTGCAGAGTGAAGCCCATGCTTGGATGCAGGTCCAGCTAAAGGATGAACCCCAGACACATATTAAACATAATTGCATTGAATTGGCGTGGGGAACGCCACAAGTCTTTTTGCTATGCTGCCCTATGCCAATATTTACAAGATATGGTGCATTTCTGTCCTTTACCCCTACAGTGGTGCACAATTTGTTGCCTATCGTCAACGCAGGCACCCTTGCACCATAGTGCAAGGCTGCATGCATTGTTGGCAGGATTGTTTTGGTGCAGGAAGGGACAGCTTCCTGCACAAAAACAATCCAGAGAGGCAGAATGCAGCACACATAGAAAGACAAAACAAAAAGGAGAAATAAAGATATGTCTCCTTGTAGCACCCATCCTGGAGAGGCGTTCAGTTTTGACACATTCCCAGGTTTACAGATCCTTGTAAATCTCGAAATGTGTCAAACCCATGGCTGTTGTGTGGAAAACCCACCGCAATGCCCATGGATTGCCTCCCTGGTGCAGAGTAAGGCAACACAGCAACTTGCGCTTCATTGCTTTACACCATATCTACGAGGCCACGAAAGCCACAGAAAGTGGCTTTGTGTGGCCTTTCAGATATGCCAGAGTGTAAAACAAAGTGAGATATTGGTGGTGCAAGATCTCTAGGCAGGTGGTAGAGCTAATGATGCTCTGGTCTTGCAGAGGCCCAGATACTGGAATTTATTTCTGTTTTTTCTGTGTCTCAAGTGTGTGGTTGCTGCAGGTAAGTACCACACTTCGGAAGGACTATTGACATAGAAAAGAGACAGGCTACTTGGTTCTGATTGGGTCCTGATGTCAGGGGGTTCTGATGCTATCACCAGATTCACCCACAACTCTACAATCCAGATTTACATAGAAGTCATGCAACACAAAGCAACAAGTGATGTTGCTACACTGCATCCCGTGAATGAGCAATAACAGAATAGTGCCATATTTACTGCTACTGTTCTGATATCAGCCCAGACACCCTTGCGCCATAGTGCAAGGGGCCTGTTTTGTGGGAAGCATAGTTTTTTGTGCTGGAAGGGTCCCCATCATGTGCAAAAAGTATGCTTTAAGGTGTTTCCTACTTTGTATCTGTGCTGTACACATTCAAAATGCCAAAAATGAGTACAAATGAAAGCATTTTGTCTCGTTGAAGAGGTGAAGTATTTCGGTTCAATCCCTGTCTACCGTTCCTTGTAAATAGAGATTTGCATGAAAACCCATGAGTGATTGCATGGGAACGTCCCCTTGATGCAAAGTAACACAATGCAGTTCACTGCAGAGCTTTGCACTACTTTGAGTTACAATTCAAACCCAAATTTTGATTTACGTTGCTTGGTAAATCCCACCTGAACATTTTGCATTGGGGTTGTGTTAGAAAAGCAACACAATCCCCATCCAAAGTGTTTGTAAATCTGGACCTACATTCCTACAAGGGATTCTACATTCCCTGGCTAATGGTTGTCTCTATTGACAGACAAGCTATGGATAGGAAAGTCCACAGTGTCCCAGAGGCAGGGTCTCTCCCTCCCTTCGCAAGGACTGAGAATGGAAAATGTGCTGCTGAGTTTGTCCTTCGTACGCCTAGGGGTCCACATCATGGTCCCAGTCCAGAAGACCTAAAGGGCTGGAGATCCATGCCACTGCATCCCTTCATCTGGGAAACCCAGAATGTGCTGGGTTCTCCAATTTGACACATGCTGCCCTGTAAACTGGCCTTTATCAAGCACAGAGCATCAAAGATTTCAGAGAATTCAAGAGTTTTCTACTGGCTTCACAGGCATCTGTCCTAGGAGGGACCACCCCCACTGCCCCCCTCCCCCACACACACACACATCAGAGACTCCAGGGCTGGTGCTTTATTTTAGGTTGAGGGGGCCATCCCAGTGAGTTAGCAGGGCCACTTTTGTGCTGTAGGTCACCACATACACTCTGGCTCCAGGCACAGCATGTTATTCATCCCACCTCCCCCGCCTCTGTTGAGGCCGCGTTCTGATATGTCTTAGATACAGTGAAATAGAATTGAGAGGATGTGACACAGGGAAGAGCTCATGCACCTCTACAGTCTGTCATTACTCTGGATCTCCTTATGCCAGGAAGGGGTCAAAAGGCAGCTTGGGCTGTTGTGCTATCAGTAATGAGTCTCTGGAGGAATCGCAGGTATTGATATCACTTCCAGCTCCCTCAGCAGGTCAGCTTCCTGCACAGTTCTGGGAGAGGCAGAACGAGGGATAGTGCACGCGTGCATGCTCCTTGGGGCTGTTGAGACTGTATGTTCTACTGGGTTTCTGTGACTTGCATGCATCTAAGCCATAGTGCTACAAAACTGTTTCATGGGGAATTCAGGCATTTCTAAATCTGTTTTCGCTCTTTGCATTTCTCACAGTGTGGACAAATTAGTCTAGTCTTTATATTGGATTAACAAATAGGAGAGTGAGAAGAAAAAGAGCTCACTTATCTTCCCCAAAATCAAGAGTAAACACAGGAAACAAGCTAGTTACCAATCTTATTACCTTTAACAGAAAGGCTTTATAATCTTTGCCTCTGGACACCTTAAGGTAATGGAAAAACCCTCAGGTTTCTTTAAAAAGACCTCTCATCCACCAACCTAGTTGGTGGCATGCTTCATCATAGGGGTCCCTCCCTTGACACCTAGCGTGTCAGGGGTGTACTTCAACGCCTGATTACAGTGGAGCAGGAGTAGTGTTGAGCAATTTTCCAAAGAGAGAACATGTGAGGTTAAAATTGTCTTCCAGGTACCCACCAAATGGTGTAATTTAATTGTGGTGCCCTTCTACAAGCATTTAAAACAGTGCTGGATGTTTATGGAGAGAACTATGACCTCCTACATCGTAACTTTGGATCGACATGTTTCAGCCACATTATCTCAGCTGCAGTATTGCAGTATGGCTTTTGTCAGGACCATATAATTGCTTATGTGCTACAGCATGCAATAAACACCCAGTGACTTATACAGTGCCTAAACTTACAATCTGTTCTCCATTTGAGATTTGCTAGTTCTGTGTCCTATTCCATTCGGGTTTCTGCATGGAGTGTAGAGATAAAAGAGAGATGGACATCATAATAGACTGTAGTAACAAATGACAATCATCCGGATTAAGGTACCTGCAATAAGTTCTCAATCACATGTATAAACAGAATTAAGACGTCACCATGAATTATGTGGCATGGATCTATAGAATACCTTCATGCAGTGTGTGCAGTAAATTCTCCACACCAACGTGATTACGCAAAGACAGTTTCATTTTATCTACATGCAAACCACAAGGAGGTGCCAGAGATTATACACGCCACAGTAGCGCTTCCTAAAATGACAAAAGTTGCAGTATAGTAGCTGTGAGATGTGGGGTCACATTCATCACTTATAATCCAAAATAGGCTTTAGTTGGACGTTACAATGAACACATAACTCACATGCGGTGGTACTGCCACCCTAAATTCAGCAGTCTTACCCCATGGTAAGGGCACCACCAATGTTGGGCAGGCACTAATTTAACAGATCTCCCGAGTACGTCTGTCTCTCACATGCTTAATGTACCCTAATTACCTTATACGGAGACGCCCGTGGTGTTAGAAAAAATTCTCCCTCAGTCATGTAGTTAGTACTTATCTTGCCTGTAGGTTGTTCAAGGTTGAACCTTAAAAGGATTCCTCAACTTGGTGTTTCTGTCTCTGAACTTATCATTTTAAAATATGGCGGGCCATCAACTGGTAGCAATTCCAGTACAGATGAAACAGCCTCTCACACAACATCCATTAGCTCATGGATTCACTGAAGAGAGTGGGGATGTTACATTCGTGGTACAGGCACACGATGCCCACAGAACAGAAATTTTCTATTCCTGGGTCACTTCTCCAGCAGCATATGGAAACAAACACTTTTTTCATAATTACACAATAGGAAACACACCTGCACAATACAGAGGTTATACATATTTAGAAATTCCTCTTTCTTGTCAAAAACACCAAAATTGATTTGAAGGCACCATACCACACATTGTACAAAATGTTAGATTAATGAAGGATCTACATGGCCAGAAATAGCCACATGTACACCACATCCAAATGTACCAAAAATGCCCATAGCTGATTTACGCCACTTATACAGCAGTCTAGTAGACATATATAGACACTTACTACAATTTGTAATGCAGACTTTAAACACCTCCCCAGTGAGGGCTGCTCCAGCAGCACCACATTTGGCTACAACGGGATCAATCCTGCAACTGTGCATTCAATAGTGGGTAAGGTACCCACCAAACGTGAAGACATTCTGTTTTGGTTAGCACAAAAAATAAACGCACTGGAAGCAGTGATTCCCCATATAGGACCCCAAGATAAATATAGATTTCTCACAATGTGCCTGCTCTTTTGATGGTTCCTCCAGTAGATAACTGTGCCACTTGGGGTGCAGTATTTGCTGCAATTTACACACACACTACTGCACATGGTACACCAACTGTTGCAAACCTTCTGGAAGTGTTAAAACAAATTTAAGAGAAATACGGGGCAGCCCCTGACCTGGACTTGGGAATGCAAATAATGGGCAATTTTGCCAGGGTCTCCTTAACTATAATAAGTAACATTAAAGGGGAAGCAGTAGTATTCGAAGTACGCCAGCTGCTCCATGAAGTTCCACCACAAGGCCAGCATGGGAGCTACCTAAGATTATCGCCGAGACTTATACTAGTATAAGTCGGGATCATCTGGGAGCCAGACCAGGTAAACCACAATGACAAGGTAAATCCAGTAAGGATAATACCAAACAAGCACAAGAGGGTTCTAAAAAATGCTGAGATAAGCAGAAAAATAACAAAGATAAATAAAAGCAAAGATGAGAATCTCCGCATTTGAAGACAGCAGAAAAAACATACAACTTTATATATAAACTCCAGACAGATATCAGTATACTGATACTTGCCCATCATCATTCCTTCTAGGACTCATCCGACAAATGGAGCGAGAGGGGAGGGCCGTCCAATCACTGAAACAAGTATGTAAAAAAAGGAGTCACAACACTCTTCTGAGTCTCTTACAAAAAAGGAAGAGAAACTTCCACAACAAAAACCCCAATTCAAAAAGAAAAAGGTTGCAGCAATTTCAGCTAAACATGCCACACATATTGAGAGCATTACTGAAGAACAGGACATAGGCAGTCACTCTGCTAGACAGCGCAGCAGAGGTCACGATTGTTTGCCAGAATCTTCTAGAACTTCTGGATGTGACACCAACTAACAACTTCCTTGAAGCTGAAACGGCTGACAAGTGCGTCTCCCCACCCGATAGGGTTTACAAACTAAAAATTGAAATTAAGAGGGACATTGAGCGCACCATCAATGTGATTTTCGTTGAAGATTGCCATTAAGTTATGATATCATCTTTGCAGAAAAAAAATGGACATCTGGATTTGTCTGTACACTCCCACAAGGGGAAGATGTCATTTTGCTTTCTTTCTCTGTCCTTGTTCCCGATACAATAAAAGAAGCTTATGCCGCAGATTGGGCTATGGCGCAAGCACCAGTACCATGCTATAGTAATAAGGACCACTCCACGATTACAACCACAATATCCCATTAAAAATGAGGCTGACGCACTAGTGAGAGAAATTATATCACAACTCGAGTAGCAGGGAGTAATTGAACCCTGTGTACGCCTATGAATAAACCTTTGTGTACTATAGCTAAGCTGGACCACTCATACACAATAATCTTAGATTACAGACACTGAAACAGTCACAAACACACATTTACAATACAAAATTCACACAGTATAGCATTTATCAACAACATAGAGCACAAAAAATACAAAACAACCTTGTATAGTTCCAATGTTTTTTTCATCCAAAATCTAGCACCTGAAAGCTGGGACTTACGTGTCTTTTTAGCACTAGGGTCTCAGAGAAGATTTTGTAGACTCCTGCAAGGGTATGAGAACAGTCCACGATTGTTCTTTGCCTCTGTGACATCAATATTGCATGATATTGATCCTGAGGCGTTGTCTTATGTCGAAGAAATCTATCTGATCTCAACACATATTTAGTTAGGGTGGATCATATCATTTTGAGATTTGCTGCACATGGCATAAATTCAATTTCAAGAAAACCAAAATTGCTTTTCATACTGTCCTAATTCTAGCATATGAACTATTGAATGAGGGAAAGAGCCTGGAGCCACAATTCCTAGAGAAATGTGCACAGTTACCACCACCAAATACCATCAAGAAACTGCAATCAGTGCTTGGTTTCTTTAACTTCGGAAGAACTTACATTCCAGAATTTGCAGAATGCATAAAACTTCTTTATGACTTAATTCGTCCAGATTTCTTAATCTAACATTGGACACCACAGCACACACAAATTCACAGAGCATTACAGATAGACATACTTGAAGCAAAAGACTTGCATACATGACAATAAAACAAATTTGGTAATCTGGGTCATTCTTGGTGCCATTGGGTTTAAAAATGTCACAATCAATGAAGCCATAGCATATAAATTACATTTTTACTTGCTGTACAGCGTTTTGCACCCACAGAAAAAATACTGACTGCTGTTCAGATGGTGGTCATAAAGGAAAGAGCACTAGCCGAGGGAAAACACATCAATGTTGTTACCCCGATATGAACCCATGAGCCTGTTGCAAAATCAAGCATCCCAAACTCAAAAGCATTACATCCTCAGTGGATACTATGGGCTACCTCCCTGACTGCTACTGATGTCAATTATGTTTTTGATCCAAAACTTCAGACACAAGAATTTCTCCAATATCAACTAGAATACTCCATGTCCACTAACCTCTTGCCTCTTGACCAATACAGAATGATAATTTACACTGATGGTTCAGCACTACCAGCTGTAGGTACTAAATACAAATACTCCATGGCTTGCTCAGCTGTCTGTGGAGTAAGGAGGGATGGTAAATTCCTCCCTCAACTGACCTACACACAGACCCTAGGGGACTGCACAGCATAACTTGCAGAGCTTAAGGTGCTAATTTTTGGAACACATGGATCCTGGACTTTCTACTTCAATTGTGCTTGATTTGTATTACTGTGTCCAGTACTTTAATGAATACTTACACTATGTGTGCCTTAATGGGTTCAAAGACTCTAAGAGAAACACCATCAATCACGAATTCTTGTGGGAGAAGGTGGCTGATCTTAAAGACAATCTGCCACAGGCTTATGTATTACATACATTGGGTCACCAACGTGTTGTAATACATATTGTAGGAAACGTATTGGCTTAAAACATTGTGTTTGCACCAATACCAGGGGTGGGTGATTGTGTGATCCCCATCCAGGACCAAGGATTAGATCTCATCAAAGCAGCACATGAGGGGGTTGCTTCTGCCCATGCTGGTGTGGGGCTTCCATCTCCTTATTGTGAAAACAGTTTTGGTGGCCTGGTCGATACAAGCAGACCAAGCAGTGTGTCTTTAGTTGCAACATTTGTCAACATATTAAAGGGTCCACCATCAAACTCCCCCAACAGACACACCACTTAGTTTCCAACAAACCATTGAAATGTGTGCACCTGTACCATTGTGGTTCCCTGCAACCAGATGGTGCATACAAATCTTGATGCTGTTGATTCATGCTCCTGATTTCTATGAGTGTGGCCACAAGGATCTGCTGACATTCAAACTGTTATTAAAGATTTGCAAGTCTTCTTTGGGACATATGCAGTTGCAGCATTCCACTCGGACCAGGGACCTGCTTTTGCCTCCAGGGCATTCAGGGACATCATGGCAACGATGGGTGTTGAAGTGCATTTCTTGTCTCCATATCATCCCAAGGGAAAATCGGTTGTGGAGTGAAAGAACCAAGACTTAAAGCATTCCTTAGCAGCTAGAGTATTAGATTCAGGTCGTAGTTGGCTCCATCACCTCTATGGAGTCCAGAGAGCACTAAGTAATCTGCCCAGATGGTCTTTGGGAGGATGTACCCCCTATGAAGTGCTGTTTGGAATATCCATGGACGTCCCTGATCTTGATAGCCTTAGTGAGGTGGCGGCAGAAACACCATTTGATATAAATGAACGTGTCACTGTCTTGCACCAATTACAACAGTTCAGTGATGAAAATTCATCAGCACATGCTGCCACCTTGGGAATGAAGGCTTTGTCACCATCCACAGGCTGGATTCCTAGAGTTGGAAATCTAGTTTGTGAAACGATACCTGTGAAGAAGGAGTTTGGCCCATTCTGCAGAGTACTGGTTCCAGTCCTGGGAAAACACAGTACCAGAACTGTTACACTACCACCGCTGCCTAGTTCTAAAGAAAACTGTTTTGTTTCAACTGACAACATCAAATTCTACCATTTGCCGATCCTGCACAGTAGACTGCAAGGATTCCTGGGTAGTTCCCATACCCCTCTCACTACCATCCAGAAGTTATCTCTTTAAACACTCAACAATGATGAAATTGTTTTTAGGAGTTTGGGGAGGGCGGAGAATTAACTTTTGTTGATTCCTGTCACAACTTCAGCGACAAGAAATTAAAAAAATTAAAATTTGCTACTTTCCAATGCAACACAAATGGATGGAATAGTTTATGATCAACCAACTAATGATACATCTACCAGTTTCCTTTCACCCGCATTGGCTCCAGATTTTGTGCAGACTACTTCTGGTTACTTTGTCGACAATGACAATTTTTCTTCAAATTCTTTAGGATCATCTACAGTGCCTGTCTCAAAAGCATGTAAGCTATTCAGTTGGCTTAAACATAACTATTTGTTTCGTCCATTTTATTATCTGTGGATACCTCTGACACTGCTTGCATTTTTCTTTGGATTGGTTTTGTCATTGTTTTCTTTCTCCTGATACATGGTCATTACCTTCCTTAATGCTTTGCTGTTAAACTGGTGGATGAGGTTTTACCTATCCTCACACAAGGTCTGAAGAGACTTGTCCCTTGTGAACATTTCAATTGTTCCAGTTCCTGATGGGATTGTTTGGGATAAAGTATCATTTGATATCTTCGGCCCTACAGAAACTATTCAAATTCCACATGTATTTAAAGTATCAATTAATTATGTTGTTACACAGGGGGTTGATTCTGATGACTAGGATGTACACACAGTTGATTCTATGCTTTCCGAGCTTGAATATTACACTGTAATTGAAAGTGAAGATGTATATGTGAACACTGCAAATTATGGGGAAATATTCTATTATCATCATTATGGTCATCATTTTCTACACCGAGCTGGTACCCCAAGAGTAGTTTATCATCACACACAGTGGGAAAATTGTCCAACTCCACCACTGGGGAGTCGTAAAACATATGTGGAAACATTTTCTTATTTTACTGGGCATGATGTTAAAGATGCTGAGTCTTATTATTTCAAATTACCACCTTTAAAAGCAAAGACAATATTGCTAACTGACACCAAATTGATTCTTTCCCAGTTAGCTATAAAAGGCTATAAGTATTGGAAGAGGTCAATTGACTTGAAGAATATGTGGGGAACAAAAGATTGGCAAATACAAGGTAGGGAGGCTTTATTTAGAGCTTGTCTTATTCTGTTACAGATTATATTTCTCAATGAAACCATACAGCAAACAACTTGTTTAAAGTTGACAAAAAATAAATGAAATGAATGCACCCAATATATCCCTTCTTCAGCTAAAGGTGATAATTGGCAAAAGGTTTTAAATGTTACTGAAGAACAGCTCAGTGTTTGGGTTCAGAACAGTACCTTTAATTCAACACTTTCAGGTCCCAATGGGTCGTTATTGTGGCCAGTGGACACAAATGGTTGTCATGCACGGTTTGTTAACTCCACATCGGGTTTTAGAGTGAGCTGACCTGACCCTCATTACGTCATGACACAGCACTCTGGTATTGTGACAACATATATTGTGGGCAAACTTTGTCAACAATGGTTAAAATCTTCCACATTAACAGCTGTAAAGAAACACCTTAGTAATGTTTCTTAAATGCAATATGTAATGAAATATGGACGCTTTCACAAATAGAAGTTGCTGCTTGTTTAAGGCAAGTAGATAAGGAAAATTTTGAGAAAGTTCTAGCCGTTGTTGATAATGGTATGAACACATTGTCCAACTGCATTTACACACTAAACAACATTGTGACTCCTGCAATTCACATTTTTCAAAGTAACATGTCACTTTTACACTATGGACAGAGTCAACTTAGGTCCATTATGCAGTTGAGTTGAATGCTACAAGTTTTTAAAAAATGACTGTGTGCCTTGGAAGCATGTTAACTATAAAGAGTTATTTGACACATTTAATTTGATACGGAAAAAACAGATAATGGCTAAGAAGGAAGCTAGTTATATCATGCTTAACACTAAGAAGTTAGAAAAGTTGCCTTTTATTATGGCGGATATACCATTGTCAGTTTGGTTAATACATGGAGTGATTAATCTTCTCATTTCAACATTCCAATACAGTTAGAATTGCAATATGTAGTACAGACACAACAGCAAAATAAATACCAAGCCATTGACTGTTCAAAAGATGAACTTAAAATGTGATGGGTTTTTTTTATCGAATAGGAGGCTAGTCCCAACCAAGTCATCATTACGTCATCGTCTGATCCCTCAGTTTCAAAGAATTTCACTTCCTCAGTTTCAGCTCGTCTTTGGGGGGTTCTTAAATGCTTTTGTTTCTAAAAGTCTGTGGTTCACACTCAGGGATGACCTTGGAAGTGAGAAAACCATGAAGGCCAAACATAACTAGGGCCACTGGAATTATGCAGCAGGGAAGGGCCAAATTATGCAGTAGGGTTGAGTAAGTTATGGGGATAGAAAATGCAAAATATGCAGTGTAATGCAGCACATTTTTTGATTGTAATGCTTCATTTGCATACTCTTTGATATCGCATGGGCATTGGTTGCACCTCATTAGTACAGGTTTAAAACCCAAATACTGTATAGCAATAAGCAGCAGAAACATGACCAGTCAAGCTTTGCAGGGAACCTTTAACTGCACAGCAACTCCTTCAAAGTGCTTTTAGTAACCTTTGAGGTAGAAACAATATTTTTGGGATAAAATCTGCAGATTCTTCAGCAGATCATGGATTACATGGCAAAAGCCGCAAATGTATAATTATGCCAAAAATGCTGTGGCCGCACAGTCCCATAATTCCAGAGGCCCTGAATATAACACACTTGACCTTGAAGGGGTCGCTCATGTAAGGACTGCCTGGTCCTGCATTGCTAACAATCACCAACAATAGCCTTCTATCATGTTGCTTTGTTTAATGGGGTCACCTGGGGTTTGTGATCTATTGTGACATCTTTCACTGGATTGCCCCTTGCAGAGCTTTCACATCTTGAATCTTTGATAAAAGTTCCTTTCCCTTATTCGTGATCATTTAAGCTAAGTATTGAGCAAAGTATAGTGTGTTCCCTGTTCATCGGGTAACGCCTTGTCTCCTCTTTATTGCTTTGAAATCTCAGTTACCTGCATAAATGATAGAACATTAGAACATTGGGATGTTGGGAACTCCATTGAAGTCAATGGAGAGCTCCGGGCTTCAAATGGCTGGTAAAAACCTAGAGCTCCGGCATTCCAATGTTTATCACACAGTAACAGCTGTGAACAAAGGCCTCATGGAGCCCAAGGGGATTTGGCTCCATGAAACCTTTGTTTTATTTATTGGAACAGTGGTTCCCAACCTTTTGACTCCTGAGGACACCCACTGAATCACTACGATTTCAACTTCCAACATTAAAGCAGTAATTCACATAAAATACATACACAAGTACAAACCAAACAAATACTCAAATTAGTAAAGATAAAACTACTTTATAGTGAAAGAATACGCAAAAATCAAAAAATGCAAATGGGCAGGTAGGTGCTGCATCTCGGCGACTAACTTTCCAATGTTTGGTTTTATTTCAGAAAGTTGAATCCTCAGTTCAGATTCTACATTTTCCAAGCAATTGCTGTATTTGTTTTTAAGTATATAAGACCTGAGAAAGCTTTTTTACATAAATATGCAGTGGGGAAAGGAAGTAATACCTTAAGTGCCTCTCATCTTGTCACAGCCCCCCAGTCACGTGTGTTTCATTTGTTTTATAGCACCTCTCATACCGGTGTAGGGTATTGGAGCACTTTACATCATACACACATACAGAGACAATGTGTAAATCAGTGTATAAAAAAATGTTAGTTGAGACAAAGGGGACCACACGGTGTAGGATTCACATGTCACCCATACTGGTAGGCTTTTTCTAAGAGTGCTTGATCTGGAGAAGCACAAACTCAGGATTCAAAACATAACACAGTGGTTAGCATTGACTTCAATAATATGAATTTATTTCTACGCAAACAAACCTTTTTTAGAAGCATCAGGATATAAAAGACTGGGAAAAAAACATAACTTTCTAACTTGTACCATGCAGTATGATGCAGCTCTTTGATGGCAGTTCATAGCTCACTGTGCTAGATTACAATTGTAACTTATAAACTGCACAGAAGCTAAAGAATCCCTGTGACAAAAGCATTGCACATAAAATACTGTTCTTTGCATGATACACGTTCTTTGCATCAGGCATATTAACCATCTGCACTACCTTAGATGAGTCAAAACTGCCACTAGACAAAATTCACATCAGCAGGTACATTAATCACCAGTTTTTATTTTTGCCGGAAAGCTACCAGATATACAAGGAACTTCACAGTACTTTTAAAACTGCTGCACAAATGAAGTAACAAATATAATAACACCCAGGTACTTCTGTCATGAGGCCACAGCTGGAGACGTGCCTTCCTGCCAGCCCAGCCCTCTAGAGGACTGTGGACCCCCTGGGAATATGTCCTGGACACCTGAGGGTCGGTGGACTACAGGTTCGGAACCGCTGTATTAGAACATTCTGCCCTCCAGTGACAGAATGTTCTAATAGAATTATAGCCCGCCATAGCTGGGCTAAACTGGTAATTAAAGTCCTACTCCCTTGTTAAAGGCCTGAAAGTTGGAGTGGGCCTTTAATGGCCAGTATTTCCCGCTATGGTGGGCTATAACTGACAGAGTTGACAGAGGGCGGGAGTTGTATTATAGCCATATTACAACCCCGCCCTCTGGCAACTTTGTCAGTGACTCAGTCTTTGGTGATCTGTCCAACCTGACTTTTTAATCTCAGAAGGGCTATCAAATTTCAGCTTTAGCAAATTCATCACACATTACTCCATCTAAGAGGCTTTCAAGCAGTACACAAGAGGTGTGTATATTCACTGAGCTGAGTATGTTTGGGCCATATGCTGGGTCCATGCCTGCCCTGCACACCCAGTGAAGCAATCCTGAGATACATGCATTGTTTCAAGAAGCATGACAGACCTGGTGGTGCACAAGAGCAATATACTACAATTGTGACCATCCTATGTAAGCAAAGTATTGAAAATACAAGCATAACGTGCCCTGAGGGAGATGGGCACAGGCCCTGGAGCCCAGCACAGGCAGGGGTACCACACGTACTTCCACGTTCCACCTGGAGAGATTGAGGGATGTCACATCCTGATAACAGTGGGATTCTTACCAGTCAATATTCACAACTGTTTTCAAAAGGAAAAGATTCTGATGGGACAGATGATGGAATGCAAGTGATGTGGCTGGGAGGATTAGAGTATCAGCAATGGTCCAGCAAGGAGAAGGGTTGCCGCTACATAAAGTTGGTGCATTGAATTTGTGTCAGCGACATACTGATCTATTGTTTCCTCGTCTACTTACGTTATATAGTGAAGCTAATGAGATTAAAGATTTGCCACTAACATTGCATGAGACAGACAGATGTTCTCTCTCAATCTGGAAGGACTCGACCGGCTCTTCGTCATTCATGCACCTCTCTTTTTTATGTTTAACAGCATAATATGGCCAAGGTCCTTGCTGACAGGTGGGGAGGCTTTTCCCATTAATGTAACTTTAACACACAGGTATTGCGTAAAGCATGACATGTAGCATTCAGGGTCAGACTGAGGTTTGCATGTGGGAAAGAAGTGAGGTTGAGAAAGTCTTGCCTTGCTGGGCTCTGAGAAGGTGCTTGACTACAATACATGATGAGGGCACAGCAGTAAAGTTCTCAACTTGTCGGCGAGGGAAACAAACCCAAAAAATGAACATCAGCGCTCAGTTACAAGCAATATGTCATATCACATCTCTAACCTAACAAAAGAAATGTTTGAAACGTTGTGACCAAAACCTAATGGAAACACAAATGGAGCTGTGCAACCACTCTTAAAAAACAATGGGCTTGATGGACAGCCCATCCAACCAATGGGAAAGCATAAAAAGCACAGTAAAGCCAGTGGGTGAGTGGAGGGAGACATAAAGCTCCCCCCTCTGTATTTCTTGTTGTTTTCTTACTTTAAAAAAAATTGATGACTTTCTGTCAGAAGATAGCTGAAGCTGTCTACAGCCAGACCTAAAACCACAAGTAGCATATTCATCACTGTGCCCATATGGACTTCAGCCCTTGCAGATACTGACCTGCCTGAAATCGTTCAGATTCATGCAGTAAGTGTCAGCACTTTCATGAAGCAAGAAACCAGCCTTAGGGCCCCCAAGCATGTGATGTCACATTGCAAGATGGGGCCCGACAACAACAGATTCTTCAGTGAGAGGTAAGTGCCCCAGAAGGAGGCAGAACGCTGGTTTGCCTGAGTCCCTCAAACCACTTGCTCTGTTTAATGAAAAGGGGAACAAGTCACCTGTTAGGAAATTAGAGGTCGGACATGTAGAATGTACGAGCTTTCAGGCCCATCAGGCCTGGTAAAATTAGAGCGAGCTAAATTAATTTTTATCGTTGTTAAATATTTTATCCGCAGTTTGGGTTTTTGGCTCCAGCCCTATAAAACCTTGGAAGAGAGCGCTGCCCTGTTGCGCCACGAGGCTCCCACGCAGGTCACGCGAGGACACCCCGCGTGCCCACCCCGGAAAGGCCTGGCCTGTCTTCTTTGACAAGTCTTACAATATATCTCGCTACGCCCTGGCGCCTCAGTACCTGTTGTTATTGTGACAAAGTGCTGCAATAAATCTCGCCACTTCCGTACATTACCCTGAGAGGCAAAGCGCTGTAAACAATGCATAATGCGCCGGTACCGTGTACTCCTGGGTAAGTTTTATGGGTTACGGGCCATTGTGAGGGACTTTACTGCCCGCAGGAAAATTACGCGTCGTAGATCAATTCGCATCGTCGCTCTGAGTGGTGACAAAACTTATTATTTCACTGTCCACCCTTCCATGCTGTACATAGCAGTCGAGCTAATACATTGTGTCCTGTGCAATCTCAGCTCCAGGGTTCGGATCCCAGCTCGCACTCTAGAGCCCCATGTCTGATCCTGGGCTACTAGGGATCAGCTCTTTTTATCGCTTGTGAAGAGCTTCCTAGTTTTTGCCCCTTGCTAAGTTTCCCGATTTACATTCAACTTTGCCCGTGCAAAGTTTCTGTGCACATCTGAAATTATTTTCACCAGACAGCAACGATTGTCACAAAAGTCACAACGTTCAAGTTAATGTGGCCAAGGAAACTAAACTTCACAATGTTTTCCATCTAGCTTCTCAAGGCTGGAAAAACTGTGGCTATTACTACAAATCACTCAGTTGGAGGGTGCCCCAGTCTACAAATATGCAAAGGTTTGAAGCACTGAAAAGAGGCTACCACCTACTTCTGGGTTGCTGCTGGCTTGTGGCCTTATCCGCAAGTCACCTTGCTGCTGTGCCCTGGCCGATTCGAAAGGGCAGGGATGCGCCGTATCTACAAGATTCCTGTCCTTTCAGCCAACGCAGGCACTGTGGCTTGTTTGTGTTGTTGACATGATTGTTTTTGTGCAGGAAAAGGCACCTTCCTGCACAAAAACAATCATGAGAGGCGTTTTCCTAGTTCTGTGTGCAGCACATGTGGAACGTTACCCCTGCTCTTAGGAGGCGTACGTTTTTGGCGCTGCCTCAGATTAACACTGAGGGCCTTATTTGCAAACATTTGAGGTAGGGCAACGCCGCATGCATTTTAGCTGTGCTGCTCTATGCCAAACGTAAAGGTCAGGAATGCACCATTTCTGCAAGATGCGGTGCATTCCTATCCGGTCAGCCGGCACAGAAATTGCAGCCGAGCGCCAATGCAGGTACCCTTGCACCATGGTGCAAGTGTATCTGTGCTGGCATTTTCCACGTTCTATGTGTGCTGCATAAGGACAAAACGAGGAGAAATGTGAACATTTCTCCTCGTTACAACTGCTCTGGGGAGGCGTACATTTTTGGCCCTTCCCCAGATTTATGCTAGTTTGTAACTCTGGGGCAGTGTCAAAAACCATGGGTGTTGAATGGGAACACTGACAGCAACACCCATGGCACGCCTCCCCGACGCAGTGGGAGGCAATACAGCATCTTGTGCTGCGTTGCGTTACACCATATCCACAAGGCCATGCAAAGCCAGGGCAGGATGGCTTTGCATGGCCTTGTAGATATGGGTCTGCATTTTGCGCCTCAAAAGCATAAAAAAAAGGTAATGTTCCTTACAAGCCCCTGTGTTGTAAATCTGGGGCAATGTCAAAATCCATGGGTGTTGAGTTTGAACACCTACAGCAATGCCCTTGGCACGCCTCCTTGATGCAGTGTGCGGCAACACAGTGACTTTCCTTGCGTTGCCTTACATCAGATCTAGAAGGCCATGAAAAGCCTTTCAGGGTGGATTTACGTGGCCTTGTAGATATGGGTCTGCACTGTGCGCCACAGGAGCCTTACAAAGTGACGCTCCGGTGGTACACAGGGCTTGTAAATAAGCTCCTTGGTCCTCCCAAGTCACGGCAGATTTCCAGGCTGTCCAAACAGGATATATTTACAAACAATGGTTCCACAACACTGTTTCATGTGGGCAGAATGTTCTTTGTGGTATGTGTTATGTTACTGATGTTGAACAGGGATACTCACAAACATTTCCTAAGAGGCCAAAAATTATATTTTGGTTTGTGTCAAAGAGTTTCATTGATGTTGCAAAAACAGGAGCTACATTAATTAAGATGACCAATTCATAAATCCTGCACCTGTGTTCTGGACTCACACAAAAAGGCAAACAGTTCTCCGATGTTCCACCCCAGAACTCACAGCGGGGCCAAGAGACTCATCATTCCTGCATCCCAGAACCCCTCAGCATCTCCTTGAAAGACTGCACCCAGGCCCTGCTGCCAGTGAACCCTTCAAATGTTCCCCAGAATGTGAGCTCGGCACCCTGTCTCCTGTTGTCCACACGTTAGGAGTCTGCTTGAACCCACTGCCAAGCAATGGACAAGGTTAGGGTTCACAGAATCCATCAGTAGCACCCAGGTCTCTGCACCCAATCACCAAATGTGCTTGGGCGCAGAGGGTTCTCTGACACCATCACTCAGACTCCACAGCGGGTGCCCATTTTCCCAGGAGGCCACAGAGTCACGGATGCTGATGTGACATTCTAGGAAACCCTGGTGTGCACCATGACATTAGGTACAAGGTAGCGTCGGAGCCATGGAAGGTGAGATCAGTGTGGGGACACTTCTCTGACACAAACTCTGCAGCAGCTTCTGAGAAGCATGGAGCCCAGCACTGATCCACAGGTCACTGCACCAGAGTTGCAGCCGAAGGAATCAGTCACACCCCCACTACTGTCACCACCACATAACATGCTGCAGTGGCTTTAGAATTGTGGGAGTGTGCCATATTTAACATGACATGGCGTATTCCTGTCCTCTCCTTGTGCTGGTGCACAATTTGCTGCCTTGTGTCAATGCAGGCACTGATGCACCATGGTGCGAGGGTGGCTGCATTGTAGGTAGGATTGTGTTTGTGCAGGGAAGGGCGTCTTCCTCTACAAAAACCATCCTTAGAGGCTAAGGAGGGAACAACAAGGAGAAATAAAGATGTAAGATGTGCTTGAAGGTGTACAGGATATGACACCACGTGATAGCTACCCCTGCTTCGTGTGAGGGAAGCTTCCCCAATTGCTGAGCATCTTGTACCTTCAGTATGGGAGGGAACCGTGACCATCAGTATCTTGCGCTGTATTCCTTCTGTGTGAAAGGAGATTGTGTAGCGGCCATGATGATTCCTGTCCTGATGACATCACATCCAACCTGAAGCAGATTCAAGACACCCTCTTGCGCAGGTCAGCATAGCATGCAAAGACACTGAGTTAGATGTACCAGCTTTAGGGGTCCCACCCAATCAGGCAGGCAGAACCAATTAATTCCCACTCATGTTACCTCTGAACAGGGTGCGCATTATGAGTAAAGTGACCCTCACAAGGGCTCTGAGTATGTCTTCCGATCAGGTTCATCGTACAATGAATGTGTACAAGAACTCTGCTCACACACAAGGACAATGAAATAAATGCAAGATGAGTAGAAGAGTAGGAGAGTTATAGAAACATGTCTGCCCCCTGCAAGCTCGGTGATCTCTTCCTGCGGCAAATGTTATGATCCTTTCAGGATGCTTTAAAAATATTTTATGCAATAGAGCTGTGAGAACATAGCTGCCAAGAGGATCATGTCATCGCTGACCACTTCAGCCTGGCTTGGAATTTTAGCCAACAACATTTTGCAGGAGGGGATTTCTTTTGAGCTTATACAACCATGCTCAAAACAAAACTACAACTTCCAGAGTGCATTATGCCATTGGCAAACAACAAATACTGGCAGATAGTGTGGCACTTGGAAGCCATTTGATCAGCGCTGTGAGCTCTTAGGAGAACAATCAACCAATCTAAGCAGGAGTTGGTTGATAAGTAAGTAACACACTTGTGGATGAGTTTAATTGGAAAACGTTTAAAATGTATTTATGTTGTAAAAACTGAAAATGAGAAAGGGTGAAGGCAAACATTAGCACTGAACAACAATCTAAATCATCAGTTGAGAGACATCTCACTAAGTATGGACACAATATGTGCCAACTGAGATTCTAAGTCATTGAAAAGTTTAAAAACTGTGTTGATTGATAAGGTAACCAAGGGGAAATTGTATGGATACTTAAACGGTGTAGCATATAGCCCAAAGGCCTAAATGATAAAACTGAAATCTCTTGCTTCCTGTGGTCTGTGTGGGTCTTTTGATTTAATATTAACATTGGCATTTTTTAAAGCCAGCTGGTAGGCTGAGCACATCCTTGCCATTGTCTGCATTGATGTTTTGCTTCACTATGTATTTATCCTTGTAGAGTTATTGGTAAGTCTTCTAACATTAAACAAACCTTCCTTTTTCAGACACAAAATACAGGAAAATTCACCGGTTATACATAACTGACATGTCTTTTTACTGAAATTCTGGCAGGAGAACCACCTTAGAACCAAGACCAATGGGCCAGCCAATCAGATGAGGGTGCATCTCCAGTGGGCCTGACTTCAGCATAGCTTCCGCTATGTTCTCCACTTGACAGCAACATTCGTTGAAGACTAGGCCTCTTCCTCTCCATCCCTCAGCTTCCTTGATTGTGCAGTCAATGAGGATTTGATCAACGCTGAAGAATGCCAAGACTGGAAAACCCAAACCTTTCCCGCCTTCTTCAATGACAATATTTGGACACAGTCCTGCAATTCATCGCCTTCGAACATCTGCTTCAGTTCCTGCCATTTGCTGCTGATGTCGCAAAACCACTGATGACCCATTGATGCCCAGAACTGTTTCTAAGAAAAAAAAGTAACTCTTTGGCCAGTACAAACCTACTCTTTGTGTCTCACTTGTGATCGATCAGGGTCGGCGCTAACTTTGACCTTGCCCCACTCTCACAAAACCAGTTGCCAGTTGTTGCCACTATTTTTACTTACTACTTTAAAAATTCACATCTCTGAATCCCCTAATGGGATTTTTGCCATTTTTGTCATTAAAGTATTCCCCATTGTTATAAATTGGAGTAGAATGTTTTTACTGTGGTGTGTTTTTGACTTTTTAAATGTTTTTGTAAATCTAAATGCTTTACTCTTTTTTCTAAATTAAGTCTGTTGGCTTTGTGCCATAGC
Source organism: Pleurodeles waltl (assembly GCF_031143425.1). Classification (NCBI taxonomy): domain Eukaryota; kingdom Metazoa; phylum Chordata; class Amphibia; order Caudata; family Salamandridae; genus Pleurodeles; species Pleurodeles waltl. The sequence continues at coordinate 69,853,381 of NC_090442.1, read as the reverse complement.
TACTAGGATCTGAACTCAGGTGTAAATCACTCTGGTTTAAAAAAAACCTTTGTTGGACCTGACAAGAACAGTGACACTATTACTTATGGTGGGCTATCATTACCCCAAATATTAATCCATGTTCTCATAGCAGCATTCACGATAATTGCTTTCACGCCAATGGAGCTAATTTCTGCAAAGTGTATTAATGAAATAATTTCATGAATTTTGCATAAGAAATGTAACACAAAATTCAGGAAACTATGTAATTTAAATTTCTAGATTAGCTTTAATGAGGGCAGCTCATGTGGTGATAGCTTTGGCTCACGCTGGCATTAGCATTACCCTGACAGTACTGTAGCAACAGATACTGGTGGCTATATGTAACAGAACGTACAAAAAATACGTGCAGCTATTAAATATTTGTCAGTAGATAAAACATTCCATTACTATCATGTCAAGCCAATCTTAGTGTTAATCAATATACATATATTTTAGTTGTGGTTGATTCATGCTCCGGATTCCTTTGGGTTTGGCCACAAAAGAGTGTCACCGCTCAAACGGTCACAAAAGACTTGCAATGCCTGGTAGCAATGGGACCAGAGCATACATTTCATTCAGACTATTGTTTTGTGTTAGCTGCTTTGGCGTTCATGGATGCTATGTCTGCTCTGGGAGTGTAACTGCTATATCTGCAGCAGTTATGCCAGGAACTGCACTGTAGAATGAGCCAGCAAAATGCTTAAACAAGCCTTGACCACTAGGGTATTGGATACAGGATTGACCTCACAGCATAGCCTGTATAGGTTTCAGACAGCACTAAATAGCTTGCAGCGAGGAGTATTCAGTTGTCAAGTCCTGTACACATTTTTTCTTGGAGTACTCATGTACGTGCCTGGTTTTAGTGTCCTTGGAAAGGAGCCAGAGTTGAAAATACCTGATGCCTTATTCTGATTCTCTTTACTGCAGAGTGTACAAGAAACTAGAACTAAATTGTCTAACTTGAAGAACTCTTACTCTGCCACCAACAAGGAAAATATTCCTAATGCTTATGGTGGATGGCTCCCCAAAGTGAGAGAGCTAGATCAAGAAAAAATCCCTGACAAACAAGTCTTTGGACCTTCCACCAGACCACCTTTTCCAATGCTTGGCACTTAAATAGTAATTTTGCTGTCGCTGCCTTCTGCAGAGAAAAACAGGACTGTATTGATCGATTATATAAAAAAAATTATGTGGCTGATAATGTTAGACAGACCCAAGGCGCCTCCTGAGTAGCTGACCATGCACCTTCCTTACTCTGGAAGAAATACCCTAAGAAAAGTTCAGCCACACTGAAATCCCAAGTTCCAATCTGAGAATTGAGGAGTCATTTATGTCTCCCTACGTACCGTTATACGGAGACATCCATTGTCTCAGGGAAGATCCTCCTCAGCTGAACAGGGAGTACCTAATTAGGCTGTAGGTTGCTTGAGATCGAACTATTAAAGGGACTTTACTCCCCACTTGGTGTTGCATCTCTTTATCCAATACACAATATGGCTAACGCCATAGACACTCCCGAAAATGTTAGACATGCATTAACATTACACCTAATAGCGCATGGCTTATCAGATGAGGGCGGGGAAGTCACAATCATAGTAGAAGCTAATGAAGCTTACCAAACAGAAACATTCTATTCCTGGCTTACCTTTCCTGAGGAAGACAACACTACATTCACGTTCCACACATACAGAATAGCTAACGTACCACTACGGTACAAGCATACCAGTATCTTGAAATAGCAATCGCTTATCAAGAACATCAAAACTGGTTTAATGGCGCCCTACCACATGTAATACAACCCGTGAGATTAGGTCCCTTAGGTAATGACGGACCAGCGTAACCTTTGTTTGCCACATATACACCTTACTCCGATGTACAGAACATGCAGGCAGCAGATCTACGCAATCTATACATTGAGCTAGTAACACTATATAGATGACTTGTTCAGTTTGTAATGTGAACACTGAACACAACACCATAGAGCCCAGCACCACCAGCACCTGCTGGATATCAATTAGCTACTACTGGGATTAATCCACAAACAGTACATTCTATCATGGGTAAAGTGCCCACGGAACAAGAGAAAATCCCGTTCTGGGTCGCTGGAAGCTGTGTTTCCACATACGGACCATAGGAAAAACATAGAATTCTCACAATGTGTTTGCTCTTTCTGGATGGTTTCCTCAGTGGATGACTGCGCCACATGGAGTACAGTCTTCACTGCTATATATACTACCACACATGGTACCTCAACACTTGCCATTTTACTAGAAGTGCTAAAACAGATTCAGAATGAGCACGGGGCTGCTCCAGCCCTAGATTTGGGGATGAAATGAATATGTAACTTTGACGCAGTCTCCTCAATAATACTAAGTAACATTAAATGGGAAGCTGTAGCATTGGCCATACGCTGCAAGAGATTCCACCTTTGGACCAGGAGAGACAGCTACCGAAAATAACCTTGGCAGAGGTCACGATATGTCACCAGAGTCTGAAAGATCATCTGGATGTGACAGCAACTAGTGATTTTATTGCAGTTGAGCCTGCGGATGGGTGCGTCCTCCCACCCGACAGGGCTTATGACTTAAGGGGCATATTTATACTCCGTTTGCGCCGGAATTGCGTTGTTTTTTTTAACGCAATTTCGACGCAAAACTAACTCCATATTTATACTTTGGCGTTAGACGCGTCTAGCGCCAAAGTCCATGGAGTTTGCGTCATTTTTTAGCGTGGACACCTACTTTGCGTTAATTATATGCAAGGTAGGCGTTCCCGTCTAAAAAATTGACTCCGAGGCATGTGCGTCGGATTTATACTCCCGGGCAAAATTCACACCCGGGAGTGGGCGGGTCAAAAAAAATTACGTACGGCCGCTTTTGCGCCGTTTTTTAGCGCCTGCAAAAGGCAGGCGTTAAGGGACCTGTGGGCTCGGAAGGAGCCCAGAGGTGCCCTCCCATGCCCCCAGGGACACCCCCTGTCACCCTTGCCCACCCCAGGAGGACACCCAAGGATGGAGGGACCCATCCCTGGAAACCTCAGGTAAGTTCAGGTAAGTATAATTTTTTTTTTTTTTGGGTGGCATAGGGGGGCCTGATTTGTGCCCCCCTACATGCCACTATGCCCAATGACCATGCCCAGGGGACAAAAGTCCCCTGGGCATGGCCATTGGGCAAGGGGGCATGACTCCTGTCTTTGCTAAGACAGGAGTAATTTCTATGGGAGTTGGGAGTAAAAAAAAAATGGCGCAAATCGGGTTGCGGCGCAAAATTTGCCTCAGCCTGACTTGCCCCATTTTTTGGCGCCCAAGCTCCATTTTCCCCTACGCCGGCGCTGCCTGGTGTACGTCGTTTTTTTTAACGCACACCAGCCGGCGCCGGCGGCTCACGCCGGCTAACGTCATTCAATAAATACGGCGCCCGCATGGCGCTTCAGAATGGCGTTAGCCGGCGCTAATTTTTTTGACGCAAAACTGCGTTAGCGCAGTTTTGCGTCAAAAAGTATAAATATGGGCCTAAATATACAAATAGAGGGAGACGTAGAGTGCACCATCGGTGTGATATTTTGGGATGAACTTAGTTGTGATAGCCCACTGGCCGAATAGGACTGGCCACCTGAGCACGTCTGCGGGGGTCGTGAAGTTGGCCTGTTTTCTGAAGGGTCCTCCAGTCCCTTTGATTCACCCGGAATTTCATGTACTTTCAAATGGAAGTTATGTGATTCTAAACGATCGAAAGTGCTGCGCTATGAGACCCGGAATTGCCCACGCAATTTCAGTCTCTAGGTTTGCCACTTGTGCCGGGCATGTTTTATACCCCCCCACACAAGAGATAAGAGTAGCAGAAATGTGGCCTCACATTGATACTACTAATGTAAATTATGACAAGCTGAGCAGACTAAGGGCGCTACTGTTCCAGAAACAAGTTGCGTTAACATCGGCTAGAGAGATGTATGCTTTCCAGATAGCGAGATCATCAGCCAAGATACAATCCCTATTAAATACCAACTTCCCAAGCACTTTGGAGAGCTGGTATCCAGAATATTCAACGCTTCAATCACTATGCGGATTCTGCATTTGTTTAAGGCTATCAGGTCTGGATTCATGTCCATCTTCCAGACCGTCTTCAGAGTCATTCCTTCAGCCAACTACTCACTCTTTTCAAGTGTGTTTGGCGGCTTTCCTGTAACTTTGGCATTAAAGGCCGGCATACTACTGCTATTGCTATTGCTTCTGATTCACAGTGGTTGTGCTTTTCCAGCCAAGCGGAGTGATGGAGCTACTGCCACCAGCCCAGCTGTGCGGTGAATGCATGGTTCAGTTGTTTAATGCTCCGTTGCTGGAAGAGATGGAACGTGACTGGTCATTGTCATTCCGACCAGTCCTATGGTGCGTGCAGTCAGTCTTTCACTGCATGTGGTGCCTCTTCCAACATGTGCCTACAGTGTGCCTTGCTGTTCCGCCAGTTCTTCCTGTGGACCAAGAACTGCTGATGTTCCTGATGAGGGCTCATTCACGGTCATGGCACTTGAGACTAAGGCTGATTCAGGAGGCCACTTTTTAGCCACCCTTGGTGGATGATCTGGCTCTCTTCTGCACTGTGGATGGTGCAGCCCCTGAAAGAGGTCCTGCACAAGTGACTGCCACGCACTACTGCTCTGTGGATCCGTCTGCCTAGCCTGTCATCGATCTAACATCTGACGATGTGGCCACTTTCCTGAGGACCTTTTCATTTAATGGCTTCAAAGACGTTCTTCAAGATCATGACTAGTGTTAAATAAATTTGATGATTGGCCTGTTACACAAAATCCAGAATTTGCATACATTGCCTTACTTTACTTTGACCTACTGTGCTTGTAATGGTCGACATTGTGTCTCTTCATATGTTTTAGCTATTTTTAACATGTTTTTAGATACACTTTTAGCTATTTTCTTTAATAATTTTAGCTTGTTTTCAGTCCAGAGCATTTTTAGCTTGGATTCATTTGCCTTCTGTTGCATCATCCTATGGCGTCATATTTGTTCCCGCAATGAGGTGGTTGTAGTAAATCCTATCTTGTTTTAATGGGAATCAGGAGTTAGCTTAGCCCTCCGGCTTGCAGACTTGCACCTCCCTCACTTAGTAACTTTTACCCTACTTAGTTTGCTCTGTTTTAGAGCAATTATTTAATTATATCTTCCCAAGATGGCTGCATTGTTTCTAGTTAGGAAGATGTTTTAGTTTCTCTCTGCAAAGGTGTCACTATCAGCGTCAAAGATAAATAAGATGTACGTATTCACATTAGGTACTTTTCCACTTTGTGCTTTCCAGGGAATTGTTTATGTAATTGCCGCCTCAAGCATGTCTTCTTATCTATTGCTTGGGAACATACCTATGCCAGGGGTCCGATCAGATCTATATGAATACATCTCACACAGACAGCTAGTTAGAGGGATTTCTACCAGATGCCATCAATGCTATTGATGCCGACCCAGACTTCGTGTCACCACGGAGTCTGATCTAGAGAACTCATTCCAAGGTAACGAGGGTTGGGGGGCTCATCTCATGGGCATGGTACTGGCAGATTAGGTTTAACACACCTAGCTCTCTTACGGTTAGGTGTTAGGTTCATCATGTTAGAGTATTAGGACATATTTCACAGCTGATGTAATTTCATGCTAATTTGATGATTGGCCTGTTACACAAAATCCAGAATTTGCATACATTGCCTTACTTTACTTTGACCTACTGTGCTTGTAATGGTCGACATTGTGTCTCTTCATATGTTTTAGCTATTTTTAACATGTTTTTAGATACACTTTTAGCTATTTTCTTTAATAATTTTAGCTTGTTTTCAGTCCAGAGCATTTTTAGCTTGGATTCATTTGCCTTCTGTTGCATCATCCTATGGCGTCATATTTGTTCCCGCAATGAGGTGGTTGTAGTAAATCCTATCTTGTTTTAATGGGAATCAGGAGTTAGCTTAGCCCACCGGCTTGCAGACTTGCACCTCCCTCACTTAGTAACTTTTACCCTACTTAGTTTGCTCTGTTTTAGAGCAATTATTTAATTATATCTTCCCAAGATGGCTGCATTGTTTCTAGTTAGGAAGATGTTTTAGTTTCTCTCTGCAAAGGTGTCACTATCAGCGTCAAAGATAAATAAGATGTAGGTATTCACATTAGGTACTTTTCCACTTTGTGCTTTCCAGGGAATTGTTTATGTAATTGCCGCCTCAAGCATGTCTTCTTATCTATTGCTTGGGAACATACCTATGCCAGGGGTCCGATCAGATCTATATGAATACATCTCACACAGACAGCTAGTTAGAGGGATTTCTACCAGATGCCATCAATGCTATTGATGCCGACCCAGTCTTCGTGTCACCACGGAGTCTGATCTAGAGAACTCATTCCAAGGTAACGAGGGTTGGGGGGCTCATCTCATGGGCATGGTACTGGCAGATTAGGTTTAACACACCTAGCTCTCTTACGGTTAGGTGTTAGGTTCATCATGTTAGAGTATTAGGACATATTTCACAGCTGATGTAATTTCATGCTATTGCAAAACGGTGGAGGTCTTTGCATTAATGACTCTTGTCTTCACAATTCTGTTTCTTGCACTGTTCATTATCCTAATCATTGGAGCCCATGCATTTCAGGCCATGCAACGTATCGTAGATTGCAGTCTTGTCAATAAAACCTATTGAAAACTTCACTGCATCTCTTTCATTGCCTTTGTTTGACTGACTCATGATGTTCATGTGAGAAAGGGGTCATCTCCATTTATCCACAACCTCCCTCAGATGTTGCACTGTTGAGTCCATGCATAAAGGCTACCACAAATCACCTTTTACTGTTTGGGTTTTTAGTGAGGTACTGCTTGTGAGCCAAAAGGGTTGGGACGACATTTGCGACTGGTAGGATCGACCTAGTCGCCTCCAAACATAAGTACTGTCCTTTTTAAACCATCAGTCTTGTCTAGAGCAAGAGTCAAACTACAACACTCCTTCAAGTCAGAACCCTTTCTCACCTATGACCTCAACGTCCTCATTCTTTCACAGACTTACACCATCATCAACATCGACAACTGTAACTAAAATGTGAAAATGTCTTGTCTCCTTCATGTTCCATTGAAAAGAAACCGTATAAAGCAAAGATAAAGAAGGACCATTTGTACCTTTTTAATTAAATTTTTGTAAACAAGTTTTGTACCAATAGTTTGTAAATGATATAGAATGCACATATAAGCACAAACACACGCACACACACACATGCACACCCACACACGCACGCATGCACACACTTATAGACAGACACATATTAATCATGTCATTCTAGGGATCTTATAATTATAATTTTTTCTTCTTCCAGGTATCTCCTCTTTTAAGGTATGCATGTTACTTAGATATAACTGGCAAATAGAGAATGCATTTTTATTACCGTAATATTTTTATTGCAATATGGTAATCAAGGCTGCTCGAAAAAAATATAATGTGAATTGAATTATCTGCTCTAGATGTTTGCTATTGAATGGTGAACAAGATTTCATGGAAACTCATAATTTAGGGGGTCATTCTGACCCTGGCGGCCACCGACCACGGGAGCACCGCCAACAGGCTGGCGGTGCTCCCACGAGCATTCTGACCGCGGCGGTTCAGCCGCGGTCAGAAGCGGCAAGTCGGCGGGCTCCCGCCGACTTACCGCTGCTCGGGGGAATCCTTCATGGCGGCGGAGCGCGCTCCGCCGCCATGAGGATTCTGACAGCCCCTACCGCCATCCTGTTCATGGCGGGAAACCCGCCATGAACAGGATGGCGGTAGGGGGTGCCGCGGGGCCCCTGGGGGCCCCTGCCGTGCCAATGCTAATGGCATGGGCACGGCAGGGGCCCCCGTAAGAGGGCCCCGCAAATTATTTCAGTGTCTGCCATGCAGACACTGAAATACGCGACGGGTGCAAACTGCACCCGTCGCACCCCTGCAACTACGCCGGCTCAATTCTGAGCCGGCGTCCTCGTTGCAGGGGCATTTCCTCTGGGCCGGCGGGCGCTCTTTCGGAGAGCGCCCGCCGGCCCAGAGGAAATGTTAGAATGGCCGCCGCGGTCTTGTGACCGCGGTGCGGTCATTTGGCGGCGGAACCTTGGCAGACGGCCTCCGCCAAGGTTAAAATCAGGGCCTTAGTGTCTTGTTTATTAATATTATTCAAAGGACACGGTTTCACAGAGTGAAACTGAAATAACAGGGTATCCGTCCACATTTTTCTGTTAATTGTTTACCCTGAAACATCCAACAATTTCCACATAGTGTGGTTAAGTTAAGAACAGAGTGTGAACTTCTAGAGAGGAACTTCGTGCTAGAAGAGAAGACAGGTCATGCAGAATTTCTTCGCCTACTTTTGCTGAAGGGTAGCAGAGGTGCATTTAGCTTTCACTTGTTGGGCTTATTAACCTGCTTTCTAACACAGACAACAGTAAGAGAGGATGTTATTGTATTGAACAGTGGCTTCATTGTTTTAAGCAGGTTTGCAGGTGTGAATCTTCTTTGAAACTCTCACTAAGCTTTTCGTTTGGAGCTGAGGTTAGCTGAGTACAACAAAGATATAAGAGTGGGGTTGATATAAAGTTACACAGACATTTCATGCACTATTTTCTGCTGTGCACATAATTACTATTTATATTGCGCTCAGTAGGGGCCTCATTACGAGGCTGAAGGTCTTGAGACCGCCAGCCTTGCGGTGCCGGTCAGGACCGCCGCTGCGGTGGCATTCTGACCACCATATTAAGACCCTTGCGGCCAGACCGCCATCTCCACCGGGATCAGTGGCAGAAGTCAGAATCAGCCAGGGCGGTGCTGCGTGCAGCGCCGCTCTGCTGATTACAACCTGGTTTTCCACCAGCCTTTTCATGGCGGTATTACCTCCATAAAAAGGCTGGCAGAGAACATGTGCAGGCGGTCACTGGGGGGCCTGCACAGCACCCTCTCAATGATAGTGATTGGGTGCTGGTGCACCCTGCAGGTGGCAGCATTGCCGTCGGATCGATTACAAGCCAGAGAAAATGCTGCTGCCACTTTACGGCTAGGCTGACTGGCGGAAACAACTGTTTCTGCCTGTCAGCCTAGCGGGAAAGTCTTAATGGGTCCAGCGGGGAGGCAGCCAGTGTGGCAGCAACCTCCCCATAGGAAGTTCGACTGACGGGTCTTCACGTCCGGCGAACTCCTAATTAGGCCCTTGTTGAAGGTTGTTACTTTAAAATAACTCTTTAAAATATGTCCATTGTTTCTTAGGGGGTTATTCTAACTTTGGAGGAGTGTTAATCCGTCCCAAAAGTGACGGTAAAGTGACGGATATACCACCAGCCGTATTACGAGTTCCATAGGATATAATGGACTCGTAATACGGCTGGTGGTAAATCCGTCACTTTTCCGTCACTTTTGGGACGGATTAACACCTCCTCCAAAGTTAGAATAACCCCCTTAGTGTTTTTGAGTGTGCTTATTATGAAAGGAGGTTTGCATTCCACTAATTATCCCTGTGATACTTCAAGAATGGATTGTTATCTGAAATGCACTTCACTCGAGTACTGCTCAGTGGCTTGTGGGTGGTTGTCATGTCTTTCTGTCCTTTTTTGGAGCCTATGGGGCATATTTACAAGAAAGTGGCGCATCGCTCTTCATGCGCCACTATTCTTGAGTCGCCCTGCCCCATCTAACAACACCATGTTTGTGCCATATTTTACAATACGGCACACAATGGCGGTCGTTAGTACAATAGCATCACAATTCTTTATGCTATTGTTGCTTTGCTGCACTAGTGTCAAAAATTTTGATGCTAGTGCAGCAAAGCACAGGGAGGCCCATTGTTCAAAATGGATGCGTCATCTTAATGCCTGTTCAGACCAGTTGTTAAAAATGATGGAAAAATTGGCACAGTGAAATGTTGTAAATTTCACTGTGCCATTTTCTCGGGCCTCCCTGCTTCGGAACACCACCCTTACATACGTTATGAGTGGCACAGGCATAGTCTGGCGCAGGGGTTTACAAAGTGGCCACTTTGCAAATATGGCATGGGAGAAAGGCCTCCTTAATGCCACCCTAGCGTAAAGAAAATGGTGTTAGGGGCTTGTAAATATGCCCCAATGTTCTGGAAGATCCATAAAATGTATCAGAGTGTGACCATTCCAAGCTGGCCCAGCTGGTAGTACCAGACTGCCCAAATGGCCAGTCCAACACTGTTTTTAGAATACACAATCACAGACCTGAAGACATTCGGATGGATGAGAAAACAAAATCATCAATAGTTCAGTACCCAACTCCTACTTCTGTGAAAACCATACAAAGATTTGTTTGTTTTTCTTCCAATTTTCATAGGAGATTGATCAATCAGTTTCTAGAAATTATAAAACCTGTTTACTAGACTGTTAATAAAAGGGGCAACTTGCTCTTTGATGAGACACTTTTCCAGTGCACCCATTATACCACATCCTGACACCAAATTGAGGTTCATTGTTGAAACTGATGCCTCATATAATGCCACCCGTCTGTGTTGTTGCAAAACACTTGAATACCAGGCATACGCTTCTCAAAGGTTATCTCCAGCAGAGTTTAACTATAAAAGTTTTCATAAAGAGTTTTTGGTGAATAGAAGGTCTTCTGAAGAGTGGATATATTACCTGCTGGGAGCCAAAAAGATAGTAGATGTTTTTGAAAGTTACATAAATTTGCAGTTTTTTAAATAAGCATAAGCATTGACTGCCAGGCGGAACCTTGTTTTATACTGATTATGGTTCGTAATAAACTATAGGCCATGTTCTAATAATGGAAAAGAAAATGATTTAACTAGAGAGAATGGGATCAATACCAGAATATCGTGTGCAAAAATACTGGTAAACAAAAATATTGTGTCAATATATTGTTGTCAACAATATTGTGTTTTTATACTTAAAAATGGAAATATTTTTAAAATATTGTTTATAAGAATAATAATGACCATAAACAGACAAAAATAAAGGGCCTCATTAAGAATCAGGCGGTCAATTGACTGCCAGACTCACGGGGTGATCATGACCGCTGCCGGTTTGGCTGTCTGAGCGCCAAATTAAGAGTTTGGCAGTCGAACTGCCAAAAAAATGACGGGATGATGGCGGGCGCAGGTTGGAACCATCCGAGGTGGCGCTAAAGTCAGCACCGCCTTGTTGATTGCAACCTGGTTCTCCACCAGTTTCACAGCCATAAAAAGGCTGGCGGAAAACAGGTGCAGGGGACCACAGGGGGGCCCCTGCACTGACGATGCCCATGGCATGGGCAGTGCAGGGTTCCCCCTGCCCAGTACCCTCGTAATGCGCACTGTCTGCTATGCAGACAGTGCGCATTACGAGGGTGCTGGTTCCCACTTCGGGAGGCAGCATTGCCGGCAGCTCGATTACGAGCCGGCGCCACAATGCTGCCGCCACTTTCCCATTGGGCTGAGGGGTAGAAACCTATGAGCCCAGTGAATAAGTCATAATGGGGCCGGCAGGGAGGTAGCCAGTAATGCGGCAACCTCCCCATCGAAACTCATAATCGGGGGTAGGGGGGGGGGTCAGAGAAAAAAGGGGGTTCCAAAACACGTTTTCCTCCTTTAATTTTTCCATAGGGATTTTGAACAGCGATAGCGCAAAAACTACTTGGCGGAATTACACCAAATTTGGCATGAAGGTAGGTCCTGGTCCAGATTGGTGAAGAAATTAAGGAGAAAACAAATTTGTATATCTAGAGACGCGACCCCTAACTACCAGGTGCTGAGACCTGATTGGCTTATAACACCTCAACAACAGAAGCTCTTGAAGTGTTCTTAGCCATCTTGAGACTCAGCTTCAGCCAGTCCAAAAACAAAAGTAACAAAACAAAAGGGGCCAGGGTACGAACACCTCTACACCTGAGCTCTGGTGGTTGGGTCCCAAATTAATTCATTATTGTGGGGGTCTCTGTGGCCCCCGGCGGCCCAGGGGACCACCACCCCTCAGGGCAACACATTATTTGGAGCGGGGAGACGCACGCCCACTCCCCCTGGGACCACCACCCCCAGGGCAAATGTTTACAAAAACAAAGAGGGTCCCTATGGGACCCCTGCGCACTGGAGACCACCGCCCCCCGGGGCTAAGTTCTTGTTGGAGTGGACCGGGACATAGCTGTTTGCTGTGGCTTGGCAGCAAACTCTGTGGGTTTTGAAAGGGGACCTTAAAAGCAGGTCCTGCTGTCAAAATCCAAAGTTTCGTCTCTCTCCCCTGCATGCAGGGAACAGAGATAAAATGCTTCAGCAAACAGAGAGCTGCTGTCTACGCAGCTCCGTACTTGCTGAAGCATTCGCACTGCCAGGGAAGCCTTAGGGCTTCCCCCATAGTGCCAGGTAGCCCGTAAGGGATTTGTATTGAAAAAAAGGTACTGTGGGGAAGCCCTTGAGGGCTCCCTCGTGGTCCCACATAGCCCACATAGGGCTAAAAAAAAGGACCCTATGTATTGTGCATTGGCACTAACCCTGAAAGGTACATCAGTTAGCGTCAGAAATTCTGATGCTCTTGCCCCTTACCCTGCGCCACGGTGCGTCCATTTTTAAATACGGCACACACATGGTGGCAGTAGTGAAGCGTTAAGGGGCGCAAGGAAAGTGGCGCTGCAGTGCCACATTTCTTAAATCTGCCCCACAGTGGTTATCTTGGACTTCTGGAGGTTCCATCTGTTGTGGACCAACCCTGGCAGCCCATGGCCTGTTGGTATTAGTGCTATGTGATACACACAGAACGCGTAATTGTGGTGGACTCTGTGACGTTGATAGCAGTAGTAAGAGCTATCAGTTAAAATTGCTAATTGGATATGGGGAAAGGGGTTCAAGTCACGGTGTCAGCTCAACATCCTGTGATTCTGGGCACCACTCGATCTCCTCATTCCTAAAAAATGTATAACATCGAACTGGGACAGAAAATAGGCTTAGGCACCAAAATAAAAGTGGCCCCATCAGTGAATTACATAGTTAAAAAAGTGCCCCATATTTGCAAAATTGGGTCGTGTTGAACTTGTAAAGACAGGATCGATGACTGTTTTGCAAGTTATGGAAGACCTCGGGGATCTGAGTTTGCTGCAGCCACTGCTTGTTTTAATTTCAGGTAGGTCAACGGTACACGCTTCCTAAAAGTGCAGTAGGTGATGTCACTTGCCACCCCCACAGCAGTCATCCTATGGAGTTGTACAGACCTGCAGTGGCGGGTGAGCTGTGTGCTTGGAGCTACAAAGGGAGGTACCAGACAGAAGGGGGCTCCCAGGAGATATGAGCTGTCCCCCCGCTCTGGAGGATTCGTGCTGCTGCTTTTAAGTTTCTCGAATTTTTAAGAATGTAAGCTTCAATTAAAAGAATATTTTAAGAAGAGACCAGACGCTGCAGACAATAAATTTTTTTTAAAAGAGCTCTCTATTGTGTGCAAGTACAATACAGGGGGAGGAACGGAAACAAAATCACTACATGCCTGGAACACATGCAAGTAGGGTAACAAGAGCTTCCTTTCATTCAGCAGAGCAAACAAGGAGGTACTGCAACAAGCAGAACCAAGAAATGCATTGTCCTTTTTACCTGGCTACAAACTCGACCCCGTGTAGCGGAAAATTGAATAACCACCACCTTCATCGAGGGTGACCGACTGCCTCCAGGTCACTACGGACCCTCCTTCCACTCATGAACTGGCACTGTGATAACCTAATGCATTCTGGGTGTTGTAGTCTAGGCCCCCGGGAGGGGGGACGTGTGGCTCCCCCCCCAAAAAAATAATGAGACCGCTCCCTGGGGGATGGGGTTCCCAGGGCTGAGATCGGCCTAAGGAGGTGGCTGCGTGGCCCCTCACCACAGAAAAAAATATATATTTAGGGTAGGCCCCAAGGCTGGGGTCCCCAGGGTTGAGATCGGCCTGGGTGTGGGGGTGCCTTGCGGGGTTGGGTTGTTATAGGAGTTGGCTGCAGGGAGTAGGCACAATCCAATGTGGCATGGTGTTCTGACTGATGTGACTTCAGAATGCCACAGTTCGCAACGCCAATGGTTTTCTGCTGTGTAAGAACTGTTCTCTGGTTTTTTGGATCGTAATATGATTGGAGGCTTTTTGGCGGGCTAGTGGTGCTGGTGGTGGACCTGCCTCTTTTCCGTCCTCCAGTGTCCTGGCGGTTTCGGAAAATTGGCTGTTTTTGGCACACTAAGCTGTGTGACTCTTAATGCGGCAGTCGTATGAGCCAACATGGCAGTCTTTTGGCGGCTCCCACCGTGATGGTCTTGCCAAAAGACCGCCAAAATCATAATGAGGCTCATAGTAATGAAAATTACTTTATATTTTAAAAAAGTTGAAATTCACTGAAAAAAAACAAAAACTACAGGGGCCTTATAGTTAGGAAACAGAATTAAAAAACACCTTAGAAATTCACTGAAAAAACAAAGGTTACAAGGACATTATAGTTGGGTTCTGAATATACTCGCACAAAACCATAGAAATTCAGCAGTTTTATTTAGAGTTCTTTCAAGCAACTTTAACTCATGCCCTAAGGTACCCATAAGTCACTTCCTAGCCATGCACTGCTAATTACCCCATATATTACACCACTCATGACAAGTGCTATAACATCATTAAAAATATAAATGAAACATTATGACTCAAATTATTGAAGAAGACACTGTGCATAGCAGGGGCATGAGTTATAGTTACCTTAGGGCATGAGTTATAGTTGATTGAAAGAACTCTAACTCTAACTAATGAATTTCTATGGTTTTGTATGAGTAAATTCAGAACCTCAGTGCCATCCACTCTGAATTACAAAGTGACAAAATCATTTACCATTTCTATAGCAAAGTCTTTAAGCATAAGATTAGCATGGTGATGCACACCGAGCTGTAAAATGACAAAATCCTTTTACCACTCCAGGCACAGTATTACGGCTTTGGATTGGTAAAATTCCATCCAAGCCGTCCCTATGGACCTAATTATAATAATTGTAACTACCCCACCACACTGGCAAATATATATATTTACAAATCCCTTTCAGGGTTAGAGTGACGCATAAATTATGCAAAAAAAGAGAATAGAGAACTCTGGGTAGTCCCCAAGTTTAGGTGGAGAGCAGCTCTAGTAAGGAGCACTCTGCAACACCAGCGACACTCTAGATTTGCTCACCTCAAATGTCTGTTTATCTAGCAAAGTTTTTAAGCATTGGATCAGCACAGTGCTATCCACGCCGAGCTAGATAGTGACAAAGTCTTTTGCCATTTATACAGCAAAGTGTTTAAGCATAGGCTTGACACAGTGTCAACTTTGCCGAGCTGTAAAATGACAAAAGCCATTTACCACTCCAGGCACAGTATTACAGCTTTGGACTGGTAAAATACCATCCAAGCCAACCTGGAATGGGTAAAAGCAACCCTTGACACGTGTTTCGCTCTCATTAGAGCTCATAAGAGAGGGTTTAGCTTTGTCCAGACACAAGGGAGCACCCACATTTGAGGTGAGCAAATCTAGAGTGTCGCTGGTGTTGCAGAGTGCTCCTTACTAGAGCTGCTCTCCACCTAAACTTGGGGACTACCCAGAGTTCTCTATTCTATTTTTTTGCAAATATATATATATATATATATATACCTTCATATTTGTTTCAACAACTGGTATTTAACTATAAGCAGGTTTCAAGGGTTTAACTTCGAATAAGCCGGATGCTATTAGGAGAGCTGTTTCCATGTGTAAAATAATTGCTATGCACTGTCCGTGAGGGAGTACACAATAATATGCAAATGGCAGTTTTGCTGAACTGTTGTAGTAACACAGCCTGTTCATGTGATTGTAAATTAGTGGAAACATTTAACTCCTTGCATCCTAATTTTGGTAAAGAATCCTTCTTAAAACTAATAGAAATGAAAAAATGCCATAGCATAAATAATATATGTTGATGCATAGGGAAGAGGGGGTCAAAATGACCCACTCAAAGCTTCACCTCTTGTGAGTCATGGCCCTTCACCACACTCAGGAATTGCACTATGTCAATGTTTCGATTGTCTATAAGAGTAGAGGCTGCTCACGCATGGTCTTCAAGGTCTTGGGGAGTTGGCTGAAACATTATGACATACAGCACCCTGCCAAAGCAGCAGCTGTTTGTACCTAAACTCTTTGATTTGTCTGTTCGTGTCTATTATCCTACTATACTATCCTAATATGACCATATACCAACCCTGTATGCCAGATTGCCTGTGGCTGTTGGGGCATGATTCATGGTGCCTTTTGCTTGTTTGTCCTTTGACAATTTTCAATTATTTGCAGAAATAATCAAAAATAAAGATATTTTTTAAAAGATATTTCTTTTGTCAATGTTATGGCATTTTACATAGCCTATAGAATGTGGATATTATTCTAGTCAATGTTTGGGCAATGATATTTTTCCACACAATATTTTGTTGTCGATGTTGTGACTTACAGCCTCTCAGCCACACTTTTTAAACCAAAGCCTGAACCTGATGATAGATACTGCAAACTTCAGAACACAAGAGTGAGTCTGAGACACCCAGGGAGTCAGCATTATAGACACCTGGCGCCTGCATGGGACCATCCAGCAGTTTTTAAGGAAGCCCTTTAGCATTGCAGAGGAAGTGTTTTTGTTGCTGTTTCTACTGAGTAGTAGTTTCATTCTATTCTCATTTATATACTTTTGGTGGCTGCAGTGCTCCCTGTCTGGTGTCCTCACTTACATCACTTAAATCCTTGCAATTCAGTTTTGGCTGATCTCTCTGACTCTGGCACCTGTACAAGTGTCAGTTGAGCATGAGGTAAGATTGCTCACTGGGATCTTGCTGCTCATATTCTTGAATTGTGGAGTTAGGAGCGATCTCTCACTCCTATTCTCATGTGCCTTCTTGGGTTGTTGTGTTTCCTCTCTGATCTCCTCCTTTAAATCCCTGCGGTTTGGGTAGTGGCAATCCATCCCTGATGTCCTCATGCAATTGCCATCAGGGGTTTTCCCTTATTTTCTTGGGCTGGCTTTGGCAGTCCCTCTTTGATGTCTTCCCTTACATCTTGAGATGTGGGTGTTGTGATCCAAAGTTATTGTTCTAAGTTGCATTTTTCACTGGTCATGGTGGGTCTTCGCTGGTGCCTTCTCATACATACTTTTGGCATGCGTTGGGGAGAGCTCTCTGTAACACCTGTAAATATATTCCTTTGATCATGAGTTAGGATGTTTCCACTGAGGTCTCTTCTGCTATATCCTTGAGGTAGTATGAGGTGATTATGCTCTGGTGCCTCTGCTTATGCATTTGAGAGTTGGTTTGTGTTATCCCCTCTTTGCAATTCTCATGTACAACCTTGAGATGGTTGGAGGTGATCCCCCACTGTATTTTAACTTGTAACATCCTTGCAGAGTAGAGTGTGGTGTGATCCCTCTCTTCTATCCTCACTTGAATTAATGGGTTGTCAGCCAGAATGAACCCTTTCCAATGTTCTTACTGACATCACAAGACAGGATTTATAGTTATCCCTCTGGTGCCTTCAATTATATCCTTGAGATGGGGGTTGGAGAAATCCCTCTCAAATGCAATGTATTACATCATTGATGTGATTGTGGATGATGTCTCTCTGATGTCCTCACTCATGTCTTTTAGTTGGTTGTGGTGATACTTCCTCGGTTGCATCCTTGAGAAAAGGAGACTCAATCCCTCGCTGTAACTTATAACATCATTGATGTGGTTGTGGGTTACGTATGTCCTTATATTGGCTGTAATGATCATTCTGGTGCCTACAGTTACATCCTTGAGATGTAGCATGTTGTAATTCTGTTCATCGGCGTGAGCTGGAATGCTTCCTCTATGATCCCTTCATTTACATCCAGGAGGTGGTTGAAGATGATCCGTCACTGCAAGTCTCTCTTTCTTTGCGATGAAGACCGGCATGAGCCCACTGTCCTGCCGTGAGCTCCCTGTGCTGCCATCAGTTACAAAAGTGAGATTTGGGAAGGGGAAGAATTCTCCATTCCTTTCAGATGCCTGGTAGAATTCTTCCATTGCATCTGTGGTTGGGGTTAGATCCCGCTCTGGTTCTTGTGGGTTGGTGAGATGCTACTAATGATGGTTTGTGCCAGGCGAGGGGGTCCATGATTCTTTTCCAGTGCCCTACGAACAAATAGTAGTCTGGGAGGTTATAGAACTTTTTAGTCTCAAGGGATTCAGACTCTTATTTAAGTTGTTTCAGGTATATTTTTGACTTCAGCTTCATTAAGCTTAACAGTCAGCCCATAGCAACCCTGCCAGCGCAGTGTTCCTAGATACACTGATGCGCAGAATAAATCCTGATTATTCACAGCCACTTTGGCAGGCAAGCAATTCAGTGCAGAGAACTGTGATATTAATAAAACTTATGGGAGCCATTAAAATCCATTTAAAAATCTCATTTATGCTAAAACCTGCAGAGCCAAGAATTTGTGAAAACTTCAGAGGAAAAATATGGAGACTTCATTCCTGCATCCCCCTTCCCCTCAGTGAGCATCTTTCTCACCTCTCTCTGTCTTGCCTCCTCCATACTATAGCTCTGTCAAGATACTCACTATATGATAGCTCACTCTCAGACACAGACTCCCCACCTACACATGCAATCTCTCTCCCTGTCTTCATTGCATCACCTTAATTCGATTCATGCTGTTTTCCTGCAACGTATTAATTCACAGATATTTCCAAACTTTTATGAATAATATTGTTCTTATATTTTTTCTCCACGTTTTACTCTGTAACTTTTTCCTGCAATGTCATATTTTCAAAAGCAATATACCGTTACGCCTGCTATACTCTTCTGGTTGTGGGGATATATAGGGCTTGTAGGTTCATTAAGAACTTTAGGTACCCAGAGCCAATAAAGGAGCTGCACCTTGCAATGGGTTTTCATTGTATACCGAGCATACAGCAATTAATTTGGTGAAATATAAAAAGTGGGAAATAGGTATCAAGAAAACCACCCAGCGTTCCCCCAAGTCTCACTTGTGGGGTAGGCCTAGCATTTGCGACAGGAAATGCCCCAAAACACAACGTGGACATATCACATTTTCCTAAAGAAAACAGACCAGTTTTTTGCAAAGTGCCTAGCTGTGGATTTTGTAGGATATCCGTCACATTTGTGATGGAGTAACCACTCGTCCAAACTCTAAATCAGGCCTGTGGACACATACAAAGCAGGATATTAACTGCTCTAGACTAGGAAAGACCTCTACAATGTGGGGAATGGAGCAGACATACTCCTGGCCAGCAAACTCCGGGCAATAATAACTAGGGGCAGAGTAGCATCAGTGAAGGACAAATGGGGAAGATTGATTCAGAATGGCCTAGGCAACCCCTTGTGGATCTTTTATGGGGGGGGGGTTGTACCAGGCAGGAGACACAGCACCTGCCTACTGTCATATACTACACAAATGCCTGGAGTTCCTGTCCTGGGATTACTTATTTTAAATGTATTGTCAATGCACCTGTGATTCTTCATCTTTGTTAAAAGAAGTCTTGATGGTAGAGATGTCAAATCAGTGCATTTAGGCAGGGCACCAGCAGTCTACACAAATAAGCCTATATAAACAACTTAGCCTGATGACTGACCTCCGCCGTTCAATAAGACCTTATTTGGGGTTATTGCGCCTTTGCTAACTAGAATATAATTTTTTCATTACAATGACAGCAGAACTGTGAAAGCAATGCTAGTGGTCATATCCAAACCAGGTAAGGACTGCACACTATGGGGGTTATTACAACTTTGGAGGAAGTGTTAATCCATCCCAAAAGTGACGGTAAAGTGACGGATATACCACCAGCCGTATTACGAGTTCCATAGGATATAATGGACTCGTAATACGGCTGGTGGTATATCCGTCAGTTTACCGTCACTTTTGGGACGGATTAACACCTCCTCCAAAGTTGTAATAACCCCCTATGTAGCTCCTATAAACCAATGTGTGTTTATAAACAGCAGAAACTGTAGTGATAACATCAAGAATGTCTTGCACTCTGTAGACCACATCCATAAAACAGAGAAAAAAGCATTGTTGCTGTCACTAGATGCTGAAAAAGCTTTTGATCAGCTCAGCTTGGGCTTCCTGAGCAAGACACTTGGGCCCTGATTTATACTTTTTGCAGAAAACATGCGTTAGCGCAGGCTTGTTGCAAAAAGTATAGTGCCGGCTTGCGCCATCCCTAGACGCCAACCGGGCATCATATTTAAGGAATGATGCTAGCCGGCGCAATGGGTGGGCTAGCATAAATTTTTTTAATGCTAGCTGGGTGGGAGTGGCGGTATGAGAGATGGGGGTTTAGCAATAAAATATGACGCTAGGCTGGTTAGAGTAAAAAATAATGACTCTAACCAGATTAGCGTCATTTTATGGCGCTAAACCTACCATGCTACATGACTCCTCCCTTAGAAAAGGCAGGAGTCATGCCCACCACCCCAATGGCCAGCACCGGGGACAAGGGTCAACTGGGCATGGCCATTCCACCCTGTGCCATTTAGGGGGACCCATTTCAGGGCCCCGTATGGCACTTTAAAAAATAAAATGCAATACTTACCTGTACTTACCTGGGATGGGGTCCCCCATCCTCCGTAGTCCCTCTGGTGTGGGTGGGGGTGTCCCTGGGGCATGGGGAGGGCACCTGTGGGCTTATTCCATAGAAATAGACCCACAGGTCCCCTAACGCCTGACCTGACCCAGGCATTAAAAAATGGGGCAAAGCAAGCTTTGCACCTTTTTTTGACCCCTCCTCCCTCCCGTGCACCATTTTTGCACGGGAGTATAAATATGGCGTTAAGGCCATAGAGTAATTTTTTGCACAGGAACGCCTACCTTGCATCTCATTAAGGCAAGGTAGGTTTTCACTTCCAAAAAATGAATTTAACTCCATAAATTTGCCGCTACATGGGTCTAGCGCCAAAGTATAAATATGGAGTTAGTTTTGCACCAAATTAGAGTTTAAAAAAAATACGCTAATCCGGTTCAAACAGAGTATAAATAAGCCCCTTGAAGTATTTTTCATAAATTAAGTATACTTTTTAAATGTGTTTTTTAAAATATGAAAAATATTCTATTTTATTATAAATTATAAATACAGTTAATGTTATGTTTGGATAAAAATAAAGTGAATATATATTTTAAACATAATTGCTTTTTAATTAAAATGAATTCGAAATATTATTTTTCAATATTTTTGAAGACTATGATTTTATTTTAGATATTCTTACTAACTCAATTATTCTTATCAAAATGCTATATTTTTGTAGTAGACATTTTTATAGTCAATATTTTATCAATTGCATTAAAAGTAAAGAAAGTCAATATTTTGACTCTATTTCGACCATCATATTTTTGTGGCTAGATATTTTGTGGTCCATATTAAAGCATAGACCCCATATGACTCAGTACAACATTTGTGGCTTTCAACAGCAGTGTCTCTGGATTGTGCACAGGTCTTGGAGTGTGCCATACACATGTTGTTTACTCCACTTGGTCACCACAGTCTTAAATGTTGTGGCTGATTAATCCCCTAACAAAAGCCAAGCATACACTGCCACCGCCGAGCGACCCACAAATTACTACTAAACATTCACCTGTTGTTCCACAATCATCAAGTAAGCTATTTTGATCCTGTGGGTCATGTTTTCCGCCATGTCCCCTCTACCATGGAAAGGTCAATCAGTTTCACAGTAGGCACAAGACCCATGTATAGTGAGAAGACCTGTGAGCTTCTCCACCCTGGATCCACCTACCTCAATCTCACAATATGCGGAGAAGTCTAAAATATGATGCGTTGAAACCAATTCTGGAAACCATCACTGCTGATTTTTAGTGACAGATTGTGTAGGATGCCAAAAATCAAAAATCACCAACACTAATCTCGTCTTCTTCAGAGACAAACCACATGCATCCATTAACATGCTCCTATCTAATTTCCCAACAAATCAATTCTTTTTCATTGCAGGGACGGCAGAAGTTCAATGCCATATTCTCACAAGGCACTTTCAGATAACTTCTATGGCAGTGATGGTACATCACAAGGACAGGAGTTTGCTGGCCTTCAAAGAAATACTCCAAATACTCACAAATACACAACTGAGCAGTGCTAAATCCATTACCCCTGCTTCCACTATGCCTCCACTCAATGCCACACTTCTCAGGTCACTCACTGCACTCCACACCCCTCACCTTTTCTCATTGTGGCAGACTAACACCAATGGTCTGCCACCAGCCCCCTATTCCTGCTCAACCCCTCTTGCTACCTCCAATTCTCCACTTACATGTTCACCACTCAAGTCTGGTTTCTCCCCAGCACCATTCCTGAACCTCTCCTCATCACCACTCCAAAATGTATCCACCTCTGAACCTCAGTACTATAGTTGGCTTGGATCTGTGCCGAGATCCAAGCACCTCACCTGAAGCATGACCTAACGTACTTCGAGCCCCCCCTTGACCTCCTGTCATACTTCAAAACCCATGTCCATACTTCAACTTCATGACCGCTTGTCTAAATCCAGTTGCTATATTGTTGGTCTCACATATTGGCCAGTCCATAAAACCTTCCTATGGAATATCTAGGAAGGAGTAGTATTATACACCAGGACAGAACTATCCTGCATCCTAATTCCCAAAACAAGAATACCCTCTCTTGAGTTTATAGCAGGTCACTGCACTATTAACCATAGCAACCCTTTCAACTCGGACGCGGTTTACCAACCCGCTGACTCCCATCCACAGCCCCATTTTCCTGGACAAAATCCTTGAATTCAGCTGCAAGCCTCAGACCAGAGGCAACAGATGACCTGTCATGGAAGGTGCCAAATCGTCTATTGCTTTCTTTGAAAACATGCAATATCTCGGTTTCAAACAAGTGGTGAGTGATCCAACTCATATAGCTGGACAGAATGGAACTCATGTTCATAAACAGCCTAGAAACTGCTGGCCCATCGGTGAAAGCCCAGGTTTGGTCAGGCAACTCCCTCATCTTCATCAGCCTGACAAATCTAGCAAACAAACTGCCACATGCATCCAAAACCACATTATCCACCTTCACATTAGGTATTTCAGAACTACAACCTCAGAACAGTTTAAGTCTGCCTGTAGTGCCACATAAACCAAACACCCTCATCAACTGACCAAGAGGCACTACTCTAAAACTTCTACCTTGATATACCTGTAAGAAGTTGGCTCTGTATGTGCTATTTCAAAGTAAGGAATAGCATGCACAGAGTCCAAGGGTTCCCCTTAGAGGTAAAATAGTGGTAAAAAGAGATAATACTAATGCTCTATTTTGTGGTAGTGTGGTCGAGCAGTAGGCTTATCCAAGGAGTAGTGTTAAGCATTTGTTGTACATACACATAGGCAATAAATGAGGTACACACACTCAGAGACAAATCCAGCCAATAGGTTTTGTATAGAAAAATATCTTTTCTTAGTTTATTTTAAGAACCACAGGTTCAAATTTAACATGTAATATCTTGTTTGAAAGGTATTGCAGGTAAGTACATTAGGAACTTTAAATCATAAAAATTGCATGTATACTTTTCAAGTTATTGACAAATAGCTGTTTTAAAAGTGGACACAGTGCAATTTTCACAGTTCCTGGGGGAGGTAAGTTTTTGTTAGTTTTACCAGGTAAGTAGGACACTTACAGGGTTCAGTTCTTGGTCCAAGGTAGCCCACCGTTGGGGGTTCAGAGCAACCCCAAAGTCACCACACCAGCAGCTCAGGGCCGGTCAGGTGCAGAGTTCAAAGTGGTGCCCAAAACACATAGGCTAGAATGGAGAGAAGGGGGTGCCCCGGTTCCGGTCTGCTTGCAGGTAAGTACCCGCGTCTTCGGAGGGCAGACCAGAGGGGTTTTGTAGGGCACCGGGGGGGACACAAGCCCACACAGAAATTTCACCCTCAGCAGCGCGGGGGCGGCCGGGTGCAGTGTAGAAACAGGCGTCGGGTTCGCAATGTTAGTCTATGAGAGATCTCGGGATCTCTTCAGCGCTGCAGGCAGGCAAGGGGGGGGTTCCTCGGGGAAACCTCCACTTGGGCAAGGGAGAGGGACTCCTGGGGGTCACTTCTCCAGTGAAAGTCCGGTCCTTCAGGTCTTGGGGGCTGCGGGTGCAGGGTCTCTCCCAGGCGTCGGGACTTAAGATTCAAAGAGTCGCGGTCAGGGGAAGCCTCGGGATTCCCTCTGCAGACGGCGCTGTGGGGGCTCAGGGGGGACAGGTTTTGGTACTCACAGTATCAGAGTAGTCCTGGGGTCCCTCCTGAGGTGTTGGATCTCCACCAGCCGAGTCGGGGTCGCCGGGTGCAGTGTTGCAAGTCTCACGCTTCTTGCGGGGAGCTTGCAGGGTTCTTTCAAGGCTGCTGGAAACAAAGTTGCAGCCTTTCTTGGAGCAGGTCCGCTGTCCTCGGGAGTTTCTTGTCTTTTCGAAGCAGGGGCAGTCCTCAGAGGATGTCGAGGTCGCTGGTCCCTTTGGAAGGCGTCGCTGGAGCAGGATCTTTGGAAGGCAGGAGACAGGCCGGTGAGTTTCTGGAGCCAAGGCAGTTGTCGTCTTCTGGTCTTCCTCTGCAGGGGTTTTCAGCTAGGCAGTCCTTCTTCTTGTAGTTGCAGGACTCTAATTTTCTAGGGTTCAGGGTAGCCCTTAAATACTAAATTTAAGGGCGTGTTTAGGTCTGGGGGGTTAGTAGCCAATGGCTACTAGCCCTGAGGGTGGGTACACCCTCTTTGTGCCTCCTCCCAAGGGGAGGGGGTCACAATCCTAACCCTATTGGGGGAATCCTCCATCTGCAAGATGGAGGATTTCTAAAAGTTAGAGTCACTTCAGCTCAGGACACCTTAGGGGCTGTCCTGACTGGCCAGTGACTCCTCCTTGTTGCTTTCTTTGTTCCCTCCAGCCTTGCCGCCAAAAGTGGGGGCCGTGGCCGGAGGGGGCGGGCAACTCCACTAAGCTGGAGTGCCCTGCTGGGCTGTGACAAAGGGGTGAGCCTTTGAGGCTCACCGCCAGGTGTCACAGCTCCTGCCTGGGGGAGGTGTTAGCATCTCCACCCAGTGCAGGCTTTGTTACTGGCCTCAGAGTGACAAAGGCACTCTCCCCATGGGGCCAGCAACATGTCTCTAGTGTGGCAGGCTGCTGGAACTAGTCAGCCTACACAGACAGTCGGTTAAGTTTCAGGGGGCACCTCTAAGGTGCCCTCTGTGGTGTATTTTACAATAAGATGTACACTGGCATCAGTGTGCATTTATTGTGCTGAGAAGTTTGATACCAAACTTCCCAGTTTTCAGTGTAGCCATTATGGTGCTGTGGAGTTCGTGTTTGACAGACTCCCAGACCATATACTCTTATGGCTACCCTGCACTTACAATGTCTAAGGTTTTGTTTAGACACTGTAGGGGTACCATGCTCATGCACTGGTACCCTCACCTATGGTATAGTGCACCCTGCCTTAGGGCTGTAAGGCCTGCTAGAGGGGTGTCTTACCTATACTGCATAGGCAGTGAGAGGCTGGCATGGCACCCTGAGGGGAGTGCCATGTCGACTTACTCGTTTTGTCCTCACTAGCACACACAAGCTGGCACGCAGTGTGTCTGTGCTGAGTGAGAGGTCTCCAGGGTGGCATAAGACATGCTGCAGCCCTTAGAGACCTTCCTTGGCATCAGGGCCCTTGGTACTAGAAGTACCAGTTACAAGGGACTTATCTGGATGCCAGGGTCTGCCAATTGTGGATACAAAAGTACAGGTTAGGGAAAGAACACTGGTGCTTGGGCCTGGTTAGCAGGCCTCAGCACACTTTCAATTGTAAACATAGCATCAGCAAAGGCAAAAAGTCAGGGGGCAACCATGCCAAGGAGGCATTTCCTTACACAACCCCCCCCCAAACGAAAGAGGATGAGACTAACCTTTCCCAAGAGAGTCTTCATTTTCTAAGTGGAAGAACCTGGAAAGGCCATCTGCATTGGCATGGGCAGTCCCAGGTCTGTGTTCCACTATAAAGTCCATTCCCTGTAGGGAGATGGACCACCTCAACAGTTTAGGATTTTCACCTTTCATTTGCATCAGCCATTTGAGAGGTCTGTGGTCAGTTTGAACTAGGAAGTGAGTCCCAAAGAGGTATGGTCTCAGCTTCTTCAGGGACCAAACCACAGCAAAGGCCTCCCTCTCAATGGCACTCCAACGCTGCTCCCTGGGGAGTAACCTCCTGCTAATGAAAGCAACAGGCTGGTCAAGGCCATCATCATTTGTTTGGGACAAAACTGCCCCTATCCCATGTTCAGAGGCATCAGTCTGCACAATGAACTGCTTAGAATAATCTGGAGCTTTTAGAACTGGTGCTGAGCACATTGCTTGTTTCAGGGTGTCAAAGGCCTGTTGGCATTCCACAGTCCAGTTCACTTTCTTGGGCATTTTCTTGGAGGTGAGTTCAGTGAGGGCTGTCACAATGGATCCATATCCCTTCACAAACCTCCTGTAATACCCAGTCAAGCCAAGGAATGCCCTGACTTGAGTCTGGGTTTTTGGAGCTACCCAGTCCAGAATAGTCTGGATCTTGGGTTGGAGTGGCTGAACTTGGCCTCCACCTACAAGGTGTCCCAAGTAAACCACAGTTCCCTGCCCTATCTGGCATTTGGATGCCTTGATAGAGAGGCCTGCAGATTGCAGAGCCTTCAAAACCTTCTTCAGGTGGACCAGGTGATCCTGCCAGGTGGAGCTAAAGACAGCAATATCATCAAGATAAGCTGTGCTAAAGGACTCCAAGCCAGCAAGGACTTGATTCACCAACCTTTGGAAGGTGGCAGGGGCATTCTTTAAACCAAAGGGCATAACAGTAAACTGATAATGCCCATCAGGTGTGGAGAATGCTGTTTTCTCTTTTGCTCCAGGTGCCATTTTTATTTGCCAGTACCCTGCTGTCAAGTCAAAGGTACTTAAGAATTTGGCAGCACCTAATTTATCTATGAGCTCATCCGCTCTTGGAATTGGATGAGCATCTGTCTTGGTGACAGAATTGAGCCCTCTGTAGTCCACACAAAACCTCATCTCTTTCTTTCCATCTTTGGTGTGAGGTTTAGGGACTAAGACCACTGGGCTAGCCCAGGGGCTGTCAGAGCGCTCAATTACTCCCAATTCCAGCATCTTGTGGACTTCCACCTTGATGCTTTCTTTAACATGGTCAGATTGTCTAAAGATTTTGTTCTTGACAGGCATGCTGTCTCCTGTGTCCACATCATGGGTACACAGGTGTGTCTGACCAGGGGTTAAGGAGAAGAGTTCAGGAAACTGTTGTAGGACTCTCCTACAATCAGCTTGCTGTTGGCCAGAGAGGGTGTCTGAGTAGATCACTCCATCTACTGTGCCATCTTTTGGGTCTGATGACAGAAGATCAGGGAGAGGTTCACTCTCTGCCTCCTGATCCTCATCTGTTACCATCAACAGATTCACATCAGCCCTGTCATGGAAGAGCTTAAGGCGGTTCACATGGATCACCCTCTTGGGGCTCCTGCTTGTGCCCAGGTCCACCAGGTAGGTGACCTGACTCTTCCTTTCTAGTACTGGGTAAGGGCCACTCCATTTGTCCTGGAGTGCCCTGGGAGCCACAGGCTCCAGAACCCAGACTTTCTGCCCTGGTTGGAACTCAACCAGTGCAGCCTTTTGGTCATACCAAAACTTCTGGAGCTGTTGGCTGGCCTCAAGGTTTTTGGTTGCCTTTTCCATGTACTCTGCCATTCTAGAGCGAAGGCCAAGTACATAGTCCACTATGTCTTGTTTAGGCTCATGGAGAGGTCTCTCCCAGCCTTCTTTAACAAGAGCAAGTGGTCCCCTTACAGGATGACCAAACAGAAGTTCAAAGGGTGAGAATCCTACACCCTTCTGTGGCACCTCTCTGTAAGCGAAAAGCAGACATGGCAAGAGGACATCCCATCTCCTTTTGAGTTTTTCTGGGAGCCCCATGATCATGCCCTTTAATGTCTTGTTGAATCTCTCAACTAAGCCATTAGTTTGTGGATGGTAAGGTGTAGTGAATTTATAAGTCACTCCACACTCATTCCACATATGTTTCAGGTATGCTGACATGAAGTTGGTACCTCTGTCAGACACCACCTCCTTAGGGAAACCCACTCTGGTAAAGATACCAATGAGGGCCTTGGCTACTGCAGGGGCAGTAGTCGACCTAAGGGGAATAGCTTCAGGATACCTGGTAGCATGATCCACTACTACCAGGATATACATATTTCCTGAGGCTGTGGGAGGTTCCAGTGGACCAACTATGTCCACACCCACTCTTTCAAAGGGGACCCCCACCACTGGAAGTGGAATGAGGGGGGCCTTTGGGTGCCCACCGGTCTTACCACTGGCTTGACAGGTGGGGCAGGAGAGGCAAAACTCCTTAACCATGTTGGACATATTGGGCCAGTAGAAGTGGTTGACTAACCTCTCCCACGTCTTGGTTTGTCCCAAATGTCCAGCAAGGGGAATGTCATGGGCCAATGTTAGGATGAACTCTCTGAACAGCTGAGGCACTACCACTCTCCTAGTGGCACCAGGTTTGGGGTCTCTGGCCTCAGTGTACAGGAGTCCATCTTCCCAATAGACCCTATGTGTTCCATTTTTCTTGCCCTTGGACTCTTCAGCAGCTTGCTGCCTAAGGCCTTCAAGAGAGGGACAGGTTTCTTGTCCCTTACACAGCTCCTCCCTTGAGGGTCCCCCTGGGCCTAAGAGCTCAACCTGATAAGGTTCAAGCCCCAAAGGCTCAGTTCCCTCAGAGGGCAGAACTTCTTCCTGAGAAGAGAGGTTCCCTTTCTTTTGCTGTGTTGCAGTTGGTTTCCCAACTGACTTTCCTGTTCTCTTGGTAGGCTGGGCCATTCTTCCAGACTCCAGCTCTACTTGTTCACCCTGTGCCTTGCATTGTGCTCTTGTTTTCACACACACCAGTTCAGGGATACCCAGCATTGCTGCATGGGTTTTTAGTTCTACCTCAGCCCATGCTGAGGACTCCAGGTCATTTCCAAGCAGACAGTCCACTGGGATATTTGAGGAGACCACCACCTGTTTCAGGCCATTGACCCCTCCCCATTCTAAAGTAACCATTGCCATGGGATGTACTTTTCTCTGATTGTCAGCGTTGGTGACTGTGTAAGTTTTTCCAGTCAGGTATTGGCCAGGGGAAACCAGTTTCTCTGTCACCATGGTGACACTGGCACCTGTATCCCTCAGGCCCTCTATTCTAGTCCCATTAATTAAGAGTTGCTGTCTGTATTTTTGCATGTTAGGCGGCCAGACAGCTAGTGTGGCTAAATCCACCCCACCCTCAGAAACTAGAGTAGCTTCAGTGTGGACCCTGATTTGCTCTGGGCACACTGTTGATCCCACTTGGAGACTAGCCATACCAGTGTTACCTGGATGGGAGTTTGGAGTGGAACCTTTCTTGGGACAGGCCTTGTCTCCAGTTTGGTGTCCATGCTGTTTACAGCTATGACACCAGGCCTTTTTGGGATCAAAGTTTTTACCCTTGTACCCATTGTTTTGTGAAGAGGCTCTGGGCCCACCCTCCTGTGCAGGTTTTTGGGGGCCTGTAGAAGACTCTTTACTATTTTTAGTTTTGGTTGTCTCATCACCCTTCCCGGGGGAGTCTTTGTGACCCCTTTCTTTTGGTCACCCCCTGTTGAAGTCTTGGACACCCTTGTCTTGACCCAATGGTCCGCCTTCTTTCCCAATTCTTGGGGAGAAATTGGTCCTAGGTCTACCAGATGCTGATGCAGTTTATCATTGAAACAATTACTTAACAGGTGTTCTTTCACAAATAAATTGTACAGCCCATCATAATTACTTACACCACTGCCTTGAATCCAACCATCTAGTGTTTTCACTGAGTAGTCTACAAAGTCAACCCAGGTCTGGCTCGAGGATTTTTGAGCCCCCCTGAATCTAATCCTATACTCCTCAGTGGAGAATCCAAAGCCCTCAATCAGGGTACCCTTCATGAGGTCATAAGATTCTGCATCTTGTCCAGAGAGTGTGAGGAGTCTATCCCTACACTTTCCTGTGAACATTTCCCAAAGGAGAGCACCCCAGTGAGATCTGTTCACTTTTCTGGTTACACAAGCCCTCTCAAAAGCTGTGAACCATTTGGTGATGTCATCACCATCTTCATATTTAGTTACAATCCCTTTAGGGATTTTCAACATGTCAGGAGAATCTCTGACCCTATTTATGTTGCTGCCACCATTGATGGGTCCTAGGCCCATCTCTTGTCTTTCCCTCTCTATGGCTAGGATCTGTCTTTCCAAAGCCAATCTTTTGGCCATCCTGGCTAACTGGATGTCCTCTTCACTGGGGTTATCCTCAGTGATTTCAGAGGTGTTGGTCTCTCCTGTGAGGGAACCAGCATCTCTGACTATTATTTTTGGAGTCAGGGTTTGAGGGACCCTGTTCTCCCTAGATAGGACTGGTAGGGGGGAATTGTCCTCCAAGTCACTATCCTCTTCCTCTGAGTTGCCACCCTCAGAGGGGTTGGCCTTTTCAAACTCTGCCAAAAGCTCCTGGAGCTGTATTTTGGTAGGTTTGGGGCCCATTGTTATTTTCTTTATTTTACAGAGTGACCTTAGCTCCCTCATCTTAAGATGGAGGTAAGGTGTGGTGTCGAGTTCCACCACAGTCACATCTGTGCTAGACATTTTGCTTCTAAAAGTTGGAATACTTTTTAAGAATCTACAACTGGTTCTAGAATCTAATTCAAACTTTTACAAACTTTTAAACTCTAAAAGAAATGCTAAACAGGATCTAACACAAGGCCCTAGCAGGTCTTTTAAGAATTTAGAAAACTTTTCAAATTGCAAAAATCAATTTCTAATGACAATTTTGGAATTTGTCGTGTGATCAGGTATTGGCTGAGTAGTCCAGCAAATGCAAAGTCTTGTACCCCACCGCTGATCCACCAATGTAGGAAGTTGGCTCTGTATGTGCTATTTCAAAGTAAGGAATAGCATGCACAGAGTCCAAGGGTTCCCCTTAGAGGTAAAATAGTGGTAAAAAGAGATAATACTAATGCTCTATTTTGTGGTAGTGTGGTCGAGCAGTAGGCTTATCCAAGGAGTAGTGTTAAGCATTTGTTGTACATACACATAGGCAATAAATGAGGTACACACACTCAGAGACAAATCCAGCCAATAGGTTTTGTATAGAACAATATCTTTTCTTAGTTTATTTTAAGAACCACAGGTTCAAATTTAACATGTAATATCTTGTTTGAAAGGTATTGCAGGTAAGTACATTAGGAACTTTAAATCATAAAAATTGCATGTATACTTTTCAAGTTATTGACAAATAGCTGTTTTAAAAGTGGACACAGTGCAATTTTCACAGTTCCTGGGGGAGGTAAGTTTTTGTTAGTTTTACCAGGTAAGTAGGACACTTACAGGGTTCAGTTCTTGGTCCAAGGTAGCCCACCGTTGGGGGTTCAGAGCAACCCCAAAGTCACCACACCAGCAGCTCAGGGCCGGTCAGGTGCAGAGTTCAAAGTGGTGCCCAAAACACATAGGCTAGAATGGAGAGAAGGGGGTGCCCCGGTTCCGGTCTGCTTGCAGGTAAGTACCCGCGTCTTCGGAGGGCAGACCAGAGGGGTTTTGTAGGGCACCGGGGGGGACACAAGCCCACACAGAAATTTCACCCTCAGCAGCGCGGGGGCGGCCGGGTGCAGTGTAGAAACAGGCGTCGGGTTCGCAATGTTAGTCTATGAGAGATCTCGGGATCTCTTCAGCGCTGCAGGCAGGCAAGGGGGGGGTTCCTCGGGGAAACCTCCACTTGGGCAAGGGAGAGGGACTCCTGGGGGTCACTTCTCCAGTGAAAGTCCGGTCCTTCAGGTCTTGGGGGCTGCGGGTGCAGGGTCTCTCCCAGGCGTCGGGACTTAGGATTCAAAGAGTCGCGGTCAGGGGAAGCCTCGGGATTCCCTCTGCAGGCGGCGCTGTGGGGGCTCAGGGGGGACAGGTTTTGGTACTCACAGTATCAGAGTAGTCCTGGGGTCCCTCCTGAGGTGTTGGATCTCCACCAGCCGAGTCGGGGTCGCCGGGTGCAGTGTTGCAAGTCTCACGCTTCTTGCGGGGAGCTTGCAGGGTTCTTTCAAGGCTGCTGGAAACAAAGTTGCAGCCTTTCTTGGAGCAGGTCCGCTGTCCTCAGGAGTTTCTTGTCTTTTCGAAGCAGGGGCAGTCCTCAGAGGATGTCGAGGTCGCTGGTCCCTTTGGAAGGCGTCGCTGGAGCAGGATCTTTGGAAGGCAGGAGACAGGCCGGTGAGTTTCTGGAGCCAAGGCAGTTGTCGTCTTCTGGTCTTCCTCTGCAGGGGTTTTCAGCTAGGCAGTCCTTCTTCTTGTAGTTGCAGGAATCTAATTTTCTAGGGTTCAGGGTAGCCCTTAAATACTAAATTTAAGGGCGTGTTTAGGTCTGGGGGGTTAGTAGCCAATGGCTACTAGCCCTGAGGGTGGGTACACCCTCTTTGTGCCTCCTCCCAAGGGGAGGGGGTCACAATCCTAACCCTATTGGGGGAATCCTCCATCTGCAAGATGGAGGATTTCTAAAAGTTAGAGTCACTTCAGCTCAGGACACCTTAGGGGCTGTCCTGACTGGCCAGTGACTCCTCCTTGTTGCTTTCTTTGTTCCCTCCAGCCTTGCCGCCAAAAGTGGGGGCCGTGGCCGGAGGGGGCGGGCAACTCCACTAAGCTGGAGTGCCCTGCTGGGCTGTGACAAAGGGGTGAGCCTTTGAGGCTCACCGCCAGGTGTCACAGCTCCTGCCTGGGGGAGGTGTTAGCATCTCCACCCAGTGCAGGCTTTGTTACTGGCCTCAGAGTGACAAAGGCACTCTCCCCATGGGGCCAGCAACATGTCTCTAGTGTGGCAGGCTGCTGGAACTAGTCAGCCTACACAGACAGTCGGTTAAGTTTCAGGGGGCACCTCTAAGGTGCCCTCTGTGGTGTATTTTACAATAAGATGTACACTGGCATCAGTGTGCATTTATTGTGCTGAGAAGTTTGATACCAAACTTCCCAGTTTTCAGTGTAGCCATTATGGTGCTGTGGAGTTCGTGTTTGACAGACTCCCAGACCATATACTCTTATGGCTACCCTGCACTTACAATGTCTAAGGTTTTGTTTAGACACTGTAGGGGTACCATGCTCATGCACTGGTACCCTCACCTATGGTATAGTGCACCCTGCCTTAGGGCTGTAAGGCCTGCTAGAGGGGTGTCTTACCTATACTGCATAGGCAGTGAGAGGCTGGCATGGCACCCTGAGGGGAGTGCCATGTCGACTTACTCGTTTTGTCCTCACTAGCACACACAAGCTGGCACGCAGTGTGTCTGTGCTGAGTGAGAGGTCTCCAGGGTGGCATAAGACATGCTGCAGCCCTTAGAGACCTTCCTTGGCATCAGGGCCCTTGGTACTAGAAGTACCAGTTACAAGGGACTTATCTGGATGCCAGGGTCTGCCAATTGTGGATACAAAAGTACAGGTTAGGGAAAGAACACTGGTGCTGGGGCCTGGTTAGCAGGCCTCAGCACACTTTCAATTGTAAACATAGCATCAGCAAAGGCAAAAAGTCAGGGGGCAACCATGCCAAGGAGGCATTTCCTTACAATACCCTTCACACTAAGGTGGAGGGATGCCACCAAAACCAGGAAACACAGGGTGGTTCTGAAATCCTCCAAGAAATGGTTGAACAACTTGCTGAGCAGAAACTTGTCGGATGAATTGTGTAACGGTAATGTGCAAATCACAGCCTGAAAAGGATAGATACATTGCAAGAAACACAGGAGCGGGCACTAGATCATCTAGACATACAAAAAGGCTAATCTTTGCACATGCATATTCGATGCATCCATTCAAAGGACATTTTAAATATCCAAATGCAACTATTAAACCCTGTTGCTATAAAAAAGAAACCTTTGTACAGGTCAACATTACTAAAACTTTGAGTTCTTTGTGTCCAAAATCACCAAACCCATATATCAGCCCCCATAAAGTGACTCTCCATCTATCTTCTCTCTAGTACAGTCCTCCCTCACACCATTGAAAACTTTGGAAACTGCTCTAAACATGGTACTCAAAACTAAAAAATTGAAATCTTCAAGGGACCCTTGCTCATCCACATGCTTTATACAGCTCTCTCCATTGCAACAGTAGACACAGAATGTCATGAGTGCTTCCAGTGTCTCTGGTATTGTTCTTGTACTATCCAAAAAGACACGGCAAACCCAGCATGAATAACAAACTATTGGCCTATCTCCAACCTCACATTTCTCTGCAAAATCCTGGAAAGGGACGTGATCAGACAACTCCTAGAGAATCGTGAATTAAAACACCTTCTCCACATCCGTGGGTCCAATCCTACACCGCCAGGGGTAGCAGGAACACTATGGCCAACATTAGGAAAGAACTCCTTCTATAGTCTTTGAAGATGAAAACAAAACTAGTCTTATAATTCTTGACCTTTCAGCCACCTAAGAGACTGCTGGTCACAGAACTCACCAGAAAAAGATGAAACAGCATATATTGTAATACCGCAATGGGGTGAACCATTTCTCATCGACCACAGCTGAAAATCCAGAATCAGATCATTTAAAGCTTACATGTGCCCAGTGTTATGCTGACGTTCACAATGTTCATTAGGGTTGGACTGGCCTACAGGGCAAACAGGGTTGGTCTCACAGAATAGTGTGTGGGCTGTATTTTTTTAGCTGTTTGTGGGCCTGTTTTATTGTCTGCCGGGCTGGTTTCACTGTTGAATTCCCTGATAATAAAGCAAGTTCAGATCCATGCTTTACCATAGCTCTTCCTGCCCTATAAATTTGCCTGTTCACCCTCTTCTATTTGTACCTTGAGCTTAGTACATGGAGCTGTCACTCCCTTGATAAAAAGTTTTGTAAAAGGTCAGTAATAGAAATATGGAGCTCTGCCTAAATGCACCGATTTGACATCTCTACCATCAAGGCTTCTCGTAGCAAAGATGAAGAATTGTGGTTGCATTAGCAAATACATTTAAAACAAGTGATCCCAGGGCAGGGGTCCAGGCGTTTGTGTTCTACACGACTGTGGTGCTGAGTTCCCAGGAAAGCTACAGGTCCAGGTGGGATGGGCAGGAGCGTAGCTTTAGCGGGGGTATTTGGGGTGTGACACCTCTCAAATGCTTTCTCGGTTTGGTAGTTGGGTCTAGGGACCCAGAGTCAAATTTGCTATGTCTGTGACAGTTTTCCTCATCGTCCTCATTATGTTAAGTGGTTTTAATTATTTTTATTTTTTGTATTGAGATCTTAAATATATATAGTGACTGATTTACCAAAAAAGTAGTAAATATCCACCTATAGAAGTACTCCTTGAATGGGTGCACATTTAATACTTTTTAGAACCCACAAACATTGGCAGTAGTAGGTTTGGACACTCTCAACTTTCCAGGCACACTACTGGCAACCAACCACTCAAAAGGTGATGGGATGAATGCTTGTAAATTGCGGCAATCGATTGGGATAGCAATCCAACCCATCATGTTTTGCCCAGTGTGCAAATCTAGACAGAGGCCCACCAGATGCAAATCAGTACTCACCCTGTTCCTCATGGAAACACTCCATCCTGAACCCTGGTCACATCACCCCTCCATCCTGCAGCCCACTGATCTTATAGTTGGATACGGTGAGAATCACACCGCCTCCTACGAATCTCACTAACAAAGCTGCGTTCCCAGGTGTTCAAAATGCTAGTCCAAAATTGTAATGCACTTATGACTGGTTTTCTGGTACTTTGCCATGGCACTATAACAGCTAATGGATTTTCTAGTTTTTCACTATCTCTGTCCTTTGCTGGGACTCCCAGTGGGGATGGTAAATATGAATTTATTGGTACATAGATTTGTGGCTGCATGTTTGCTTTATTTGATCATTGCATACCCATATCTGTCATTTTGTCACTTGTCTGCTCATGTGTTCTTTGTACCTTTTCAGTAATGTATAAAACATAATTTTTCAGCCCTCGACAAGTCTCGTCCCTAACATATCATGATTTGTTTTCCTTCATAGGGTGTGCACCCGCTTGGGTTTGTTAGAAACATGCTGCAGTTAATAGCGCAGCACCTAAAAAATTCATTAAACTGTTGGTAATTTCCCTTTTGTTTTTCTAGCGCTGCGAAGCCTAGAATTTGTGGCTCGACTCCTGAAAACCTCTTCCCGCCTTGCGGCAGCTCAGAGGTGTAATTGACCCACGCAGAACTTCAAAAGTAGAATTGTTCATGATAAAAGGGAGGTAACCTAGAGAATTTTAGATAAAAGTGTAAATATCGACATGTTTGAAGCATTCAGTGCCCTTATATGTCAAAACTGTAAAAGAAGCCGCTTAGGGCTCAGTCAAATCCAGAGACCTCGTCCCAAGGTATGAGGGTTCTGTGATCTACTTAATTATGTTGAGTGTTAACTTAATTACATATGTAAACTTAGATGTCAATAGTAGAGAGACCAGATTTTAAATCCCAAAAACCAAGACATTTAGCAAAAATAAAAGAATGACTACAATTTTACCTCAACCGAGTAGCACAGAATGATAGCGCTCATTAACTGTATTTTTTTTAAAGCTAGTAAGATACATTTTAATTACATTGCTACTTTTAATAGTTGCTAACTAGCCCTGCTTTGCAACACACAAAAACATTCCTCCTCTGTTTTCGGTCCACTCTCTCAAAAACCGGAACACGAACCAAATTTGCCTAAAACTGCCAGGACAGCTGGTGAAAACCGGGACTGTCCCAGCAAATCCGGGATGCCTGGTCACCCTAGTCAATAATGCTTCAAATGGTGATGCTAATACCGCCTTGAAGCCGCCCAGATCAGCAGACCACGGCAGCATGGTCACATGGCTCATGGGGCCTCAATAACAAGACGGCGAGTACGTCTGTGCGTGGAGCGTGGGATAGAACTAGGAGCAGAGGGATAGTGCTCATTGCACATTGCACAACCTTCCCTCTGCAAGTACATCACAACAGTGACCCAGGCCACAAGGTCTTCGAAACGACAAATGTCTTTATGCCACCCCTTCTTAGGTCGAGCGTGCAAGCGCTCTGGTCTGTTGTAATCTATCTGTTCGCTTTTAACCAAATACATGGCACGCCCATCACTATCACTCGTTCATGGGCTTGCCTTTCAAAAATCCTTTGTTATCCTTCATAAAATGTTTCACTTTTGTCTCTCCTTGGGGCAGTTTTGTTACAACCTTGGCCATCGACCCTCTTACCTGGATGATTGCATGTTTGCTGATACGTTTGAATGCGAGCGATGTTCTTTTTCCTTTTGTTTCTCTCCTTCGCGCTCATGCTCATGGCGGCTGTGGTGCTTCGAATGGGGTCAACTGTTTTACTTTTAATTTTCAATTTATGTTGCAAGAAAAGTTCAATGCTAATAGCTCTAACTCAAGCAAACGCAAGACCCATTGCATTGCAAATGCATGTTTATAGTTCTAAGAAACAAGGGAGCCCGAGAGTCATCTGGGACCATGGGTACAATGTTGCATCGGAGAACAATGCCTCCTAGGCTGATAGCTTCAGCATTTCTTTCAACTAAATAGTAATTCATTATTAATGATCAAGGAAACTTTCTTTAAAATCAAACAAATACATTGGTGCAGTCAGTGTTAGTAAAAATATGTGCTTGGTGCTCTCTCACTGGTGATATGCACATGCGACTATCATAACCAAAACCCTACGCCTCCCCCAGGGGAGGCGTAACAAGGAGAAGTCTCTTTATTTTTCCTTGCTTTTTCCTCTTTCTCTGAGTGCAGAAAAAGTCTCCATGGATTGTTTTTGTGCAGGAAGGTGTCTGGATGCGACGCAGACACCCTTGCATCCTGGTGAAAGGGTGCCTGCATTGGCTTTAAGCAATACATTGTGCACCACAATGGGTGAAAGGAAAGGAATGCACCATATCTCATAAATATGGTGCATTCCTGCCCTTTCGAATTGGCGTAGGTCTGCTCAGCTGAAAGAGTCGCGGCACTGCCCTATACTATCTGCCCCCAAGTTTTCAGAGAGACCTAAAAAACGTCTGTTTGGTCACTAACTCTCACCCT
The DNA here is from genome assembly GCF_031143425.1 of Pleurodeles waltl. Classification (NCBI taxonomy): domain Eukaryota; kingdom Metazoa; phylum Chordata; class Amphibia; order Caudata; family Salamandridae; genus Pleurodeles; species Pleurodeles waltl. Next base: position 69,815,283 of record NC_090442.1, on the reverse strand, counting down.
CTTGGTTAGAAAACTCTCTGTTCTAATTGTTTCTTCCATGACCTGTTACTCCTTTCTTGCTCTTCCCATGACACACATTCCTTCCCATGACACGTGTTATGGTCTTGAAATGGGGATCACTAACAACATGTTCTTGTTCCACCTGTTCTTTCTTTAGCCTTCATCTCCATTTGGTGAGTGATAGGACACAAGGGCCTGGCTCTATATTAGCCCTTGTATGCATTCATGCACTCATCCTTGGAAAATTCCCCAGCAGATCGGAATAATACTCTGCGCATTGGATTACTGCTCTGCCTGTCATGTCCCAAGCATGTTCTTCTCATCAGTGCCTGATGGTCCAACACCCTCTGTGAGCTTCGTTCATTCCAAGTAAGCCCTTCAATAAATATATGTATGAATATTAAACAAATAATTAAATAAACGGCCCCCTAGTGTATGTAAAGAACAAAATGAACTCGACCCGGTTCATTAGTACTACATTTCAATAAGCAAGGCGACTTTCGAAGCACAAATATTGTGCAACAGCTGTTCTTATATTATAAGAAATGTATATTTGTAGGTTACATTACCTCATGCAATCGATGCCTGTTTAACAATAAATATACGGAAAACCACCAGCAATAAAAACAAAGTAATCTTCACAGTTCTCATTCAATCCAAATGACATTCAAAGGTCACCAAAATGATTACATGAATTAGTGCCATGTGAGTCCAGGGAGACGCCCTTCCCAAGATGAAGTAATGTACATCTAAACACAGCTACAAAGATGCTGCTTTGTCAATAACAAACAACCACCAAAGGGTTTCAGTTATTACGATCAATACTGCTCCTTTTACTGGTTTGTTTGTTATGTGTGATGACGTTTCGATGAAAAGTATTTGCTGGTTAGCACCAATTTCAAATTGGTGGTAACACATTCAAAAATAGGCAGGGGTCCCCAAAGGACCCCTTCACCTTTGTGTATGTGGGTGGCATCATTTTTTAAGAGAAGGTAGTGGCTCCACGGGCCACTGTATACTCTTAAAAAATGAAAAAAACTTTTCAGTTTTCAGTTTTCTTTTTTAAACTCATCCCGTTTTCCTCTAAGGAAAACAGACTGCATTAAATAAAAAATGCTTTTTAAAAGCAGTCACAGACATGGTGGCATGCTGACCCCAGCAGGCCTTCATCCCTGTGATTTTTGGCCATTCCCAATGGGTCACCAATTGTGACCTACCTCATGAATATTAATGAGGTAGGTCCAGTTGTGACCCACTGGGAATCACTAAGGGCCAGATGTAGGAACATTCTGAATTGCGAGTCGCAATTTGCGAGTCGCAATTCAGAATGTTAGATGGTGTCCCTGACACCATCTGTGATTTGCAGGTGTATTCATGAGTTGGGTCGCAATTTGCGACCCCCTTGCGAGTGGCGGCCCTCACAGGGATGGTGGCCTGCTGCGGACAGCAGACCACCATGTCTGTGACTGCTTTTTAATAAAGCAGTTATTTTTTTTTTGTAATGCAGCTCGTTTTCCTTAAAGGAAAACGAGATGCATTATAAAAACGAAAAATGAAACGTTTTCGTTTCAGTTTTTCAGAGCTGGCAGTGGTCCATAGGACCCCTGCCTGCTCTGAAAAAATGTTTGCAGTGCCATTCTCAATGGGGAAGGGGTCCCACGGGGACCCCATCCCTTTTGCGAATAGGTTACCACCCGTTACAAAAGGGTGCAAACTGTGACTGGTTTGCGACCGCGTTCGCGGTCACAAAGCAATCCTGCATTGCACTGCGACTCGCAATTAGGAAGGGAACACCCCTTCCTCATTGCGACTCGCAAACCCGTTTTGCGATTCGGTAAGCAGGTTACCGAATCGCAAAACGAGGTCTGTGAATTGCAAAGTGCATTTTGCACGTCGCAAGCAGCGAAATTCGCTGTTTGCGACGTGCAAACTGCTTAGTACATCTGGCCCTAAATGTGTTCGGGACACATTAGTACATGGCTGCTTGCGATTTCCTAATTGCGAATCACAAAAATTCCCAATTGGGAAATCGCAAACACATTTTTTTGTACATATGGGTCCTAATGTACAGGAGAATACTACCACATAAAAAGCAAACCATCACAGTGGGTAAGTGAGGTTATGAGATATGGTACTTACTCAGGCGGGGTGGCCCCCTGGAATTAATCATAGAATGGATAAAGTTACACGAGGTCATGGGGTCAGCGCAATTCTAATATTCTTGCCTCCAGGAGAGGTAATGCAAAAGGCCCGCATTGCTGCTGCGTGTATTTTGTGTATCCTGTATATCCAGTGGCTTGCGGGCCTTTTGCGTTAACTCTCCCGGAGGCATCAATATTGGATTGACGTGGCCCCATGAAACTTCACCCTTACTTCCAGGGGACCACTCATATACCCCCCCAATGTAAGTACCTTATCTTATATCCTCACTTACCCACTGTAGGGGCTTGGTTTCACATGGTAGTATGCTCATATCAATTAGGACTTTTAGGCTGGTGCCTTACCTTAATTGTCCTAATGAGACCCTTACAACCTAACCAGGGTCAAAACGTCGTAGACACATAAAAAAAAAAAACTGAACAAATTATTATTTTTGGTTGTACTGACTGAAACCCTTTTGTAGTTGTTTGTTATTAACATGCCAGCCCCTATCCAGCTTTATATTGATGTACATTACTTCATTTCGGAAAAGGCATCACAACGGGGTCACTAGTGCTAATTATTGTGATTATTTTGCTGTTTTTTAATGTCTTTTTGGATTGATTGACAATTGCAAAGATTAAGTAGTGTTTTATGGTTGGTGGTTTTCTGCAGATTTATTGTTAAACAGGCATTGATTGCATGAGGTCACTTAACCTTCAAATATTAATTTTTGCTTGATTGATACCTATGAAAACCGCTGTTGCACATTAATACACCCAGGTTCTCATGGGTTAAAGGTTGCTCTTGTAGCCTTCTAAATAGACTTCAAAAGCACAGCCTAATAATCTAGAATAAGTGCAACAAAAAAAACTTTTCTCTAGAAAGCAATGCAACTGGAATCACACTAATAAAACAGGGAGATCAGTTTTCAAATGCAATTTTAAATGAGGGAATATAAAATACATCGAAGTTATTAAACCCAAATTAACAAATAGAAATGGAAATTTGCTTTTAAATTTATGATTCTAAATAAACTCAAAAATGCCTACTTTATAAAAATGACAACAAAGCACAGCTCAGGCGTTAAGGGCGAAAAGGCAACGCAGAAAAGAAAACACAATGATGTGCCATATTCATAACACGAAGCACAAATTGAGAAGGTTTGATGTCATTATATAAACTACAGTATAAAAGTAGATGTTTTAATGGTTGCCAGCCAGTCACTGAAATAAATGAACAATGCAGAGAGATGGATTTCGTTCCCTCGTCCATTATCATTATTTTCAGCTGAATAGGAGCCTCAACAGTTACAGTCCAGAGATTCCACTTAAATGCCAATTGGTGCTTAGAGAATTAGTCTCTATGGTACTCAAGAGATTTTTTAAACCAGCGAGTAAATTTCTCCCTTGATTCTGTGTCTTTTGTGTACAACAGATGTCGAGCATTTAGCAAATGGGATTCACTTTAATTACACAAGACAGCTTTCCCTCTCTGTCACTTACACCTGCTAGCGCCCTTTCCATTTTCTCTGGCAGCAGGTATTTATGGAAAATGCACAGCAGCTCTGTCTCCTACCTGACCTCCTTCCTTCCTGTCTCTGGAGAATACAAAGCAAAATTCTATATTTCTCTATCTACAACTTCGAATTTAAAGCGATTAGTTTGCACAATTTGCATTAGGTGTGTTAGAAATTAATGTGAAACCAATTCTACTGTTCTGAAGTCGAATTCGTTTTTCTTTAATACATGCAAAATATGAAACTTGCATCAGAAAATCCTGTGTCCTTATGCACATCTAGAGAAGGTTCTTCACAATCTCAGGTCCCTAGAGAACCGGCCGATCATTGGTGTCTCTTGTTTTAGGCCTTCATAGGTTCTTCCCATACTGGAGACTATGAGATTACTTATTTCCTTGTGTTTTGTTCAGTGACGGCAGGTTTAGGTATAATTCGGAGTTATATATTAGTAAATCTTGCTCTTGCAAACTGTTATAACCAAACCCCAAGAGCTCTACAAGTTGTGCAGGCCACTAGGGTCTTGCTTAGACACTGAATTATTTTTTAGACTCAAATTATTCTAAATTGTGACAAAGACCAATTCTGATCTGGTTGTTCTTGGAGCCAACTACATGTGCATCTAATGTGCTGAATTTAGTTCTTGGCTTGATTTATTCTGCGCCTGGATGTCCCTTCAAAGACATTATAAAGGGAAAGGAGTAAACCCTTGTCATTATATATATAATCCAAAAAAATAAAAATAAAGGGGGGGACAGGGAGATTACATAGTCCAGTGTACACTCTCCCCAACAGTTACATAGAAAAAATAAAGTACACTGTTCCAAAAGAAAGGCAAAAGTCTCCTAGGCACTTCTAAATATAGAAGCAAAAGTACTCACACATCTGTTCCATGTCATGCTTCATCAAAGGGCTTGCTCCACGTCAGACCGGCGCTGCAATATCTGACGGGCCCCTCAATGAAAGAAAGAAAAAGAGGCGCAAAACATGTTGACTTCTTTTAGCGGTCAAAGAAAATGTCTTCCTCCACAATTTTGGCATAGTGTGGGATCATCATTTCCCTTTCACTCTGCACTGTTTTTTAATCTTGACCGGCTCCCTTTCTCGCCTAATAAATTTGTTTTTCGAGTGGGTTGCCGAGCCAATTTTAATCTGTTTCTCTCCAGCTTTTTTCTTTTTCTTTCTTACCTATAGGTTTAAATGTATTCCTATTCACTCCATACCACGGCACAGATCAGCACAAAAGATCTCTGGCAAAGAGCCCCTTCGAGGGGCCCGTCAGGCATTGCAGCGCCGGTCTGACGCGGAGCGAGCCCTTCGATGAAGCATGACATGGAACAGATGTGTGAGGGCTTTTGCTTCTACATTTAGAAGTGCCTAGGAGACTAGTGCCTTTCTTTTGGAACAGTGTACTTTATTTTTTCGATGTAGACCCTTGTTAACCTTTGCAATCTTTGACATAGAGCACATACTTTGCGCACAGTAACAGTTGGTAGATAGTTCATCTTCTTTTTTTGGAGTACTTCATTCCTACTCACACATCAATTATTTTAGTATTTTCACGAGCCTAACAGAGTCTCAAACAGCAGAGTATAGCCAACTTTTGCGCAAAAGCTTGCAGATCTCTGTTCCTATGCAATTCAATGTTATGGATATGCAGCTTGTAAGAGGACATTGCTGCAGGATTCCACCACCATGTAATATGTGGACATTAAGTTTTAGGAAAACGTCAGGTTTAATCTAGGAATAGCTCAAGTCCCAGTGGTGTGGGAAGCAACACCCACACCACTGGGCGGTCATTCAAGGAGCTTGTCTGATCTTGAAATACAGTGAGCTCAAACGGCAAAAACAAATTTGTTTGGAATAGCAGAATATTTGGTAAGTTTGCAAACTGATGCACTACGTATGTTAGGTAAGTTATGTGCAGCAAAAGATTTGATGATGGCTTTTAAAACAGAGAAACTACAGGACAAATGAACAAAGGCTGTTTGCTCTTGAAATACACAGGGAAAGATAGGAAGAAAATCTTCGGTAAGATATCAACTGCCTGGGACTGCAAGTGTGTGAAGTAGAGAAGAAAAGTAACTCACACTTTAAACTTTTTATTAAACTTTACTTACCGCCAACAACCAAAACATATTGGTTAGTATACAAAGTGGTCCATGTCAATGCAGCACACATAGAAAGAGGGAAAACAAGGAGAAATAGAGATATTTGTCCTTGTTGCACCTTCCATGGGGAGATGCAAGGTTTTGCTGCTTCCCCAAGTTTACAAGGTTTTGTAAATCTGGGGATGCGTTAAAATCAGTTGGTGTTACTTGGGAACACCCACCGTAATGCCCATGGAACACCTCTCTAGCAGAAAGTAAGGCAAGGCAATGATTTACCTTGCCTTACGCCATATTTATGAGGCCATTCAAGCCATGCAAATTGACTTTGCATTGCTTCACAAATATGATTTAGTGGTTTGCCTGACGATGAATCACAAAAAGTGACACAACAGCGGCTCAAGGGCATCGTAAATATGGGCCCAAAGGGTTTCACCTGACAGTACACACAGTGCCTCACAGATTAAATCTTTCTGTTGACATAACTGAGGCAAAATTCTGTTCAACAATTGCTAATGTACCATCCAAATAAGGAATGGTATTCGAGTGGCATTTTGGTGGAGTTCTGCCAAAATTTCAGGTTCAAATGCCTAATCTCTTACTCTTGCTTATACATTTGAGGAAGAACAACTGTTAGACGGGGTAATGTTACGTTCTCTAAATTTGTTGAGAAAAGAAGAATGCCATGGACCACTTTTTAGTCTAACCAACATGTTTTGGTTGCTGGTGGCAAGCATTTTGCCAACATTCTTACTAATTCCTTAATGTCTTTACTAGTGAGGATGGTACCCTTGTTGTGTAGCCATTTTAGTTATAGCTCCATGCACGTTATTTAAACACACTAGGCCGCTGTGCACTTTAACCTAGATATATTTTATTGAGCTTCGCTTTATTATTATTACAATAACCATTTTTACGGTCTTGTTTTATTTTCATCTATCTAACTGTTATTGCCTAGGCTAGCACTCTGTTCTCAAACAAGACATTCTTGATCACTCTGTGCTTCATTCAAGGCTGCAGCTTGGTACATTGCCGGTGAACGTGGTAGAAGTTTAGTCTCCAACATTCGCAGAAAATACACATCCTTACGTAAGGACATTTTCTCAGAAAATCAGCTGTGTTATTATGTAAACACTTCCTTGTCCTTTGCACATTAGAGGGAGATTCCAGCCAGGGAACCACGACTGTATGCTGATTGCTGAATGCCTCGCTACAGATGCTAACGCAGACCGCAGGCCTTTGCTCAGGTATGGGGGTTGATGTCTTCCCAGGGGAACCTGAAAGGCAGAATTAGAGCTTAACATGCTTTGCTCAAATTACAACCTACATAGGAAATAGTCCATGGATTATTGTGACAATATGATAGCGTTGTTTTTATGCTTCACCCTTCTCATCACAAACTTAATACTGTCATGTTGTGTTGTCCTGGTTATTGCAGCTCACGCTTTGCTATCTAAGATGCAGTTGTTTTATTAAACTCATTATTGAAACATATACTGCTTCTGTTTGTCATTTATATATGAGACCAAATTTTAAATGAGAGAACCGGATGCAACCTGAGTGACCACGACTTCCCTGAGAAGCCCAGTATGTCATGCACTCGGCTGCCCAATCATCACTATCCTTTGATAGGGATGAGTCACTTCTAGTCAGCCGGAGCAAAACCCGGATTGGAGCGACAGGTGTCACCTTCAGTGGGTCAGACTCAGTCTCCCACACTGCAGGCGATTCTACCGCTCAAAATCCAGTAGTCTCATTAGAATAATGAGAGCCTACGCAACACCTTCAACATAGTGTACCCAGAAGAAGTAACCCTAATACCCACCTGGGGCCAGAGTGGATTGTGAGAGACAATATTACAAAGGTTCAATAGGACTCATTTTAACACGGCTAGCAATATACGTCTTACACCGATATGAATACATTTATGTGTCTATTCACTATTATATCACAGAAATTGGATCAACAATCAAGGGAGTGATAAACATAGACAGGAATCTCTTGTGCAAAGATATTTTCCTATTCTCAACTCACAGTACTTCAAGCTTGATTAGTGATAGTCAGACGGTATGGTGTCCATAGCTTTCCTTTTTCCACACACAACAATGATGCTAAGAAGGAGCCACCAGATACATTGTATCTGCTCCTGTGCTATTGTGTGCACGCTTGAGATGAAATCAGAGAAGAAGGCCCTTCACTACAAACCATCTTGGCACTAGCCGCGATTCACATGCGAAGCTACTATAGAGCGACTCAATCAGTAATGACATTGCCGTGCTTATGCTGCCATTCGGCACATGTTGAGCCAATGCATCCACTATGTCCACAATGGTGCATGATGGATATCCACAGAATTAATTCAGCATTACCAATAGATTGACTGACTACAGGTCAAGAAGACGAATGGCATTAGTCTGCTGAGACCCTTCGATTAAGGATAGGGTCGAAACATAAACAACACATCCTGGGTTGTAACTTGAGCCATTCATTATGGAAATCTGATTAAAAAAACTGAATTGTCCCTGTCTGTTACACAATTATGACACAACCTCAGATGTACCAGTGATTTTATGTTCAGATGTAAATAGACGAAGCATATAACATGAGCACTGAGCCCTCTGTGATATGATTAATCATGTTTGAAACTCTGTTTTGTGAGAATAAATAAATATCTTTCCCCGAGGGGCCTGTCTGTATTTACTTACTTCATAACTTGTTTATCCAATTTGTTAATGAGCAAGTAGAGAAAGCTGAAGAAAGACTTATATTACTAGCCATGTTTAAATGACCCCCATGTCATTTAAACATGTTTAAATGACTCCCAGGGGGCCTTTCTTACACTATTTCTAGGTATTCTCAGCACAGCAGGATTTTCTGCCTGTAAAGAGTACCACAGATTACATAATTATATTTTTGACACTGTTTGACCATTCATGTCCCACGGGCTCCCCTTTTTCACTTCCTATCTTGATGTTCCAAATGTATTTGACAGTTCAACCGGGCCTCTCTGGGGAAAGTTATGAAAAATGTGACTTGGCTTTATCAGTCATAAAAGACAATTAAGTGTTTCCTTAACCACCAACTTTTTAATTGCCTTGATCCCAACTCTTTTCAGAGATATCCGATTGGGAAGATCACATAGCAGAAATTTCCCCTCACACACATTCCATATGTATTTTAGACCAAACCCTTTCTCTCACAAGTAGAGAGTGAGTCCAGGAAAACACCAGGTTTACCTGGTTGAAGCAACGTCTGTTTAGCTTTTTTTTTATCGGCTGTCATTTTTTGTCCTCGCCTAAATTCTGCTACTGTGGCTTTTTCGGGTCCACTTATAATTTTGGGTCCACTCGGGCTTGAAGCTTAATATAGACAAAGCAATGCTATTGGTATTTAAATATAGCGATAAACATTGTTGTCTATTGCTCTAGCCGTTGAATATTAAGCTATCAAGCCTAGTAATAAACCTCACACTATTTGGGCTTTGAATCTAGAACCCTTTCTTCCTGACACAATCAGATATTTGAAGGATTGGGCAAATCCCCCATGGAGCATGCTTCCCAGGATTAAGCTTATAAAAAGTACATTTTGCCACATTGCCTTTGCTCATTAATTTCATAGCCCTCACACACGTTTAAACATTTGTGGAGACTGCTACACACATTGTGTGAACCATGGAGGGGTCTTGTCAAGCTAATGATCGACTAATACTTGGCTTTGAGTGCTGATTATAGATGGGAGATTGCCTGTCTTTAAACATTATTTCATGTCTGCAAGGAGGTGAGAGGGGCCGCGGAATAAATATCAACATCATCTCTCATTGCAATTCTGCTTTGTATAGACAGTTTCTGCAATACTATTTGTTCAATTTGAATAACCTATGGTTTTTAAAATAAGTCAAACTGTACAAAATATTTCTCTTGTGCGGTGGGATACATTTAGACAACAGTCTATCTTAGAATTTCAGGTCTGTCGCCTTGTTGGCGTGACTGCCAGATATTTCCTTGTAATTTCGATCTTGTCTAAAGTAGGAACTGGCCTGTATTTTGAAGTCTGATAATTTCATGGAGTTTGATCATGTGAACTCTTTTAATGAATTGAGACTTTAATTCAATTTATACTGTTGATTCTATTTAAATATACACCTGTATGGTTGTCTTTAACTTCCCTGCTAGTACTTTTTCCAAAATATTCTAACTTAAATAGTTGAGACTTTAGTCAAGGAAAGGCCAGTGTAACTCATTCTCATTTCAGGAAGTGAACAGGGCATGGATAGTCTTGAAACCTTGAGAAGGAAAGATTGAGGGCACTGACATACATGCTGATGACTGAGCTCATTTGTTACAACACAGACTTCATGCATCTACATTAATCAACATTTATTTATTGTTTCAGGGCTTGTGCAGAGCTCAAGGAAAAACCTGTTGGTGGTGTCTGCATGGTCCTCATCTGTATTGTTTTTCTCAGAAATGTCACTTAGTGCTACCTAAATCAATTACTTTGATTATTTGCAGCTTTGCAGTCACTATTCCCTCAAAACTGAAACTGGCTAGCTTTAGATGGAGTTGGCTCGTTTGAAAGGCATGTGCTTCCATACTGATGGATCCAAACTCCTGGTTCATTCTTCATGACTGCTGGAGATTAAGGGCCATATTTATACTCTGGTTGCGCCGAATTTGCGTCGTTTTTTTCGACGCAAATTCGACGCAGAACTAACGCCAACTAACGCCATATTTATACTCTGGCGTTAGACGCTTCGGGCGCCAAAGTGCCCGGAGTGTGCGTCATTTTTTAGCGTGAACCCCTTCCTTGCGTTAATGATATGCAAGGGAGGCGTTCCCGTCTTAAAAAATGACTCCCAGGCCTTTACGTGGTATTTATACTCCCGGGCAAAAGAGACGCCCGGGAGTAGGCGTGGCCAAAAACGGCGCATTTGCGCCGCTTTTTAACGCCTGGGTCAGGGATGGCGTTAAGGGACAAGTGGGCTCAAAATGAGCCCAGAGTGCCCTCCCCTGCCCCCAGGGACCCCCCCTGCCACCCTTGCCCACCCCAGGAGGACACCCAAGGACGGAGGGACCCATCCCATGGACATTAAGGTAAGTTCAGGTAAGTATTTTTATTTTTATTTTTTGTGGCATAGGGGGGCCTGATTTGTGCCCCCCTACATGCCACTATGCCCAATGACCATGCCCAGGGGACATAAGTCCCCTGGGCATGGCCATTGGGCAAGGGGGCATGACTCCTATCTTTACAATGATAGGAGTCATGTTGATGGGGGATGGGCGTCGAAAAAAAATGGCGCAAGTCGGGTTACGACGATTTTTTCGACGCAACCTGACTTGCCCCATTTTAAGACGCCCATACGCCATTTTCCCCCTACGCCGGCGCTGTCTGGTGTACGTGGTTTTTTTCCACGCACACCAGGCAGCGCCGGTCTGCTAGCGCCGGCTAACGCCATTCAATAAATACGGCGCCCGCATGGCGCTTCAGAATGGCGTTAGCCGGCGCTAATTTTTTTGACGCAAAACTGCATTAGCGCAGTTTTGCGTCAAAAAGTATAAATACGGCCCTAATTATCCTGAAAAAATGCAATTCTGAAACATTTGAATGGGAAAATGTGGGTACAAAAAAAGGGTCCCACTAATGTGATGTGCAGGAGGAGATACCCTGAGTTAGGCTAGTTTGTGCCACTGAGCTACACGCTGTGTTGTAGGTCAAGTCCTATTAACTAATGTTGGATCTGTTTTTGTTGGTTTTTGTATTTGTGGTAAAGCATATTGTAGGATTTTTGTGTCATTGTTTTCTGAAATAAACACAGCTGTCTACAGTCGCCTTGATATAGTGCCGGGCCGGTGTTCAGACAGATCAGTGCTGGGATGACCAATATGGAAGACGCGCAGCGAGAGGGCAATGAGCTCCTCAGCAAGAGAGTTAATGAAGTGTTGATAATGTCCCCAATCCGGGAATTGCTAAATTTATATTCCTTATCATGAGGAATGGTTGGAGTATTACTGGGATGGGTTTATGCAGTATCTTATTTGTCATGGCTCACCGTGCCCCCGTCGCAGGATACTGCCCATCGCAAATCCTTTTGAGGGCATTCTGCCCAGAATGAAGTCCATTTTGACTTAGCACACTCATGAGGATGTGTGTGTAGAAACACATACACACAGACAATAGAGGACCGCAAAACATGCAGCAATCGTATACAAGAAGGCCCATATTTATGGGCTTCTATGCGCAGGGCAGAGCAGCAAGTCACCTTGCGGTGCTGCCCTGTGTCAAAAGGAAACAGCAGGAATGTGCCGAGTCTAAAGCATAGGGCACGTTTCCGTCCTTTCCGCCCCGTGCTGGCGCACAACGGGCTGCCTAACGCCATCAAGGGCATCTGCCCTGCCTGCACAAAATAATCCTGGGGGGCCTTTTCATCTGAGAAATAGGCAAAAAGGAGGAAAAATAAAGATATTTCTTCTTGTTATGCCTCCCCTGGGGACACATAAGGTTTTGGCGCATCCGCGGTTTTACAATTCTTTGTATTCTGGGGATCCGTGAAAATCCATGGATGTTGTGTGGGAACAGCTAACGCAACGCCCATGGAATGCCTCCCTTGCGTAGAGTATGTCAGTGCAGCAATTTATGTTGCCTTACGCCATATCAACGAGGTCATTCAAAGCCGTGCAAAGTGGCTTTGCGTGGCCTCACAGATATGATTTCAAAGGTTTGCATTCAAAGGGCTCATAAATATGCCCCGAAATGTATAAAATAGTGAGAGAGTCGTTAGTATAAAATAGTGAAACACATATTTTGAAGTTACTGTCCCAACATGGCTGCAGGCTGTTTCAGAAGGGTACTGGGATGAAGGGGGAACCAGCCAGATCTCAGATCCAGCAGCTGTTATTGAGCCGGATCAGTTGTTTGTCTCGCTCCATTGAAACATGCTGTATTTGTCCTAGTGTGCTTTGCCAAGACCGGGAAACAACCGAGCAGTGCTCGCACATAGCAGCAACGTGCAGGAGATGAGGCGTCTTTCTTGCAGAGCACAAAACAAAGGTTGCATTTAAAGAGCCACCAGCCCTCCTTTTGTTTAATACTGGGTGGGAGCTATCTGGATCCTAACACATAGACACAACTCAATGGAGGGAAACAAAAACACACAGCTTTTTTTATCAATTCACAAGTACTTAAGAGAAACTGCTATTTGGATGTCGTTTTTTGATTTTGTTCAACACCCCTATGTAGGAGATGTGCTTGCACTGTAAGAATGACAGAAACCTCTGTGATGCGTGACTAATTACACAAGTAACTATTTTAATGGCACTAATTTATTTTATTTTATTCTTTTTTTTGCACTAGTCATCCCAATGTAGGCTGTCTGAGCACTTTACATTACTTGGACAGATTATGCATTGACAATAAATCATACCGATGTGTAATCAATGTACAGGATGTTAGGTAAGGCAATGAGGTTTTCAAGGGGTACCAGTCACACATTATTTTTACTGGTAGGATTATAGGTTATGTTGGATGGCTGGGAGACATAAACCCAGGGTTTGAAAATGTAGCCCAGTGCTGGGGTTGTCGGTAATATTTTGACTTATTACTACCCCTAGAAACCCATTTTAGCACCCTTATCATAACCACAGATTGAGAGAAAACAGCAAGGGTCTAACCCCATGTCTTGCAGTTTGCATGCAGTTCCTCGATGCCGGGTCGTAGCTCACTGGGTTATGTTAGAAGGCCTTCAATGGATGAAATGCAGTTAATAAAAGGATCTGTGTGTCAAAGGCAGTGACCCACTTATCTATATACACAAAATACAAATATGTCATTTGCACAGCACAATATGTGCTCTGCAGGGGACACATTAACCCTTTATGGTACTTTGAGTCAAAACAGTGACTGAGCAAACACAGATGTCTCCAACAAGTGCATTAACCACCAGAGCTATTTTGCCATTCTTATTATTCCCTGATATTTACTTGGCACAGAAAGCTCTCTGCAACAGGTGTCATAACTCAAAAATATATTTTTGACGCCTCGCCAGGGGTAGTAAGCGCTATGTAAATACTATTACAATACAATACAATCATTCACAAAGAGGCACAGAATCACAGTGTGTCCTTCCTACCAGGCTTTTCCCACAGAGGCGATCACCCTCCACAGTCACAGTGTGACATTTCTAGGCATATTTCACACGGAGACAATCACCCCTTCATGGTCACAGCGGGCCCTCCACAGTCTTCCTTTCCCTTTAATAACATTGCCCTCCACCAAAGCCCATCCCCCTCCTACAGGAAATCCTTCCTGTAAGAAGATTGTTACCTGCTCCACTGGCTGCTGCCATCAGCTGTGTCTGCTGCAACAATAAGTGATGCATTTGTACAGTAATGACAGAACTATCGCTGAAAGGGTATTATGCACAGACCGCGCCAGGCCAATAACACGATGTGTCACCGGAATACTAAAGACCCTTATCACAGGGAGAAATCACATCTCTTGTGCTTGTATTCAAGGAGAGTGGGCTGCAGGAAGCACCCAAAGGAGATGCGACCTTGTGGTGACCTTCAGCAACACCATGGGGTTCTCAGGTGATTCAAATAGACTAGACTGCCTTTTTGTTTTGAAGATTAGTTGCTCATAATTTACCCACCATACAGACCAACATAGTATAGTTACTGGTACCCTTATAATACTGCTTATCATATAGCATGCTATACATACATACATACATGCAAAGTGTACTGTTGGGCCAGTTCTCCATGGCCTAGCAGACAACTACAGAATCCTATTAATATGTTTGGATGTTGTCCTTGGAACTACAAGAGCCAGATTCTACAGCAAGCTCACTGAACTTCCAAGTACCTCTTTTTTCGGTTTCACCTCTATGGGCGCTTGCGCGCTGCTTGCGACATCTTACTCCTTCCAGTCACTTGCCATTGGACTCTAGCCAGTGTCCTTCCTCTGGCCACAATGCTGAAGGTACTTCCTTTTTTCTCACTTTACAGGTACTTTATTTTAATTTACTGAAGGAACTGCACTCCTTCCACTCTCAGCTGTATTTTTACTTAGAGACATGCACCCCGTATCCTCTTGTCCCCCTCTTTCACCCATACTCCTTTGTATATGTTTACCACCCCTCCCCACCTCTGGTAGAACATTATATTGTATTTATTACAGTGTTTTCAAGAGCAGCGGCCTGGGTTGATTATGGCCGCCGCCATTCCTCCCATAGGCGCGCGGCTGTGCTATGGCAGTCCCAAGCTATACTGGCACTGGCTCTGTGTTCGTGCACCTCAGAAGGAGACAGCGAGAGTGTGCGGATGACCTGGCTGGATTGTAGTTCAGCTGGTGCGCTCCTCCCCAGGATCCCCGTGCTTCACGTTTTGCAGGTGCAGTGCAGGCCGGGATGGGCCGCCGCTGACAGCGCTAGACCAGATCATCCCCAATACGACGCTGAGCCCGCTAACGGCTCACAGGGCCGTTCTAATATTCCTGGACTGGAGTCCCTTTACTGGCCATGTCTTCATGTCTCACACCACCTCCATGGAGACCTGGAGACCAGGAAGTTGACATTGAGTAAACCAGACACCGTGGCCGAGCTCTGGCAGAGCGTGTCCAAGATGGTGCGGAGCTTAGTGCTGCTGGTGAGTGCACTCTTCTCAGAACTGCCCTTCAGCCTCAGTGCACCCGTGGAGTATGTAACTTAATGTGCTTGCTTTGAAATGGATGTTCTGTTTTCTTGGGTTTAGCACAAGCTGTCACCCCCCTGCAAAAACACCGCCATGGAGCTTGGATTGCCCCCCCAACCAGACTTCTTATCGAGTGTCCACCACTATGTTCGAAATGGATCCAAACAAGCCATTGTCCTGTGTAAGCATGGACAACTCTTGGGACTGTATTGGCACAGCACACCTCAATGCTTGCTTGAACTATCATTTCCTATTGTCTTTCCGATCTATGCATGGACTGCCCTCCTGCAGCATGCTTGCTTTGTACATGGACTCCCACCCCCTTGCACTTGTTGATGAATTGCCACTTCCTTTCCTGCATGGACGGCCTCCTGCAACCACTTGCGAGGTACATAGACGGCACCACACACTGACTGTACTGTCTCACAACCACCTGAATTGTGTTTTGACTCTACTCTCCCCCGTCATCTTGCACTCTGCATAAACATACCTCTTCCTCGCCTTGCTCTGTGTATTGCCTTCTCTTACTACACTTACAGACTACTCAAGTGCTGAGTGCCCAGTTTTGTAAAGTGTACAACGTTGCTGTGTGCCTAAGTTGCCTTACTTAGTGAAGAATGCATGGCCTTTTGTTAGTTGTGCTGGTACATTTATGTTCAAAGTTTTTATTTTCAAGACACAGAATATTATTGCTGGTATATGACAAATGTGTATTTCTTTTTTCATAGCATGATCCTGCTACCAGAATTTCTTTACTTGAGACATTGATGGTTCATAGCATGGGTACAGCAATCCCAGTTTAAGGCGTTGTGCTGATAGTAATGCCTGCCTCTTTTATAGCTAGCAAACAAATGGATATAGTTTCTAATATGAACTGAAATCTGATTAGACTCCTAAAACCAGCATTTTCCAACCTCTGGGGTCAACTCAATGTCTGTTATTCCTTTCCAAGACTTTATCATCAGTTATCAATTTACATGGTTATTGGCTTTTGCTTGTCACGCCTGTTGGTGCACCTCTAACAATTGTATCTGATCCTAAAGCGCTCTAAAACTACCTAATTTGTGGTTACTTGTGTTTTGCAAGAGCTGTAGTAAAATACACACAGGAAAGACAAACAGGCAGTCATGCTCAGAAATCAACTTTATTACAATGGCTTAGGCCATAAAAAGGTCAAAATTGCCTTATGCCCTTCTGGTGATAGGAGATAATTTAGGTTGGACTTTTCAGATTGTTGTATTGAAGGTCTAGCTCTGATGACTGGAGGAAGTGCTTTGCAATAGGTAGGGAAAAGGAGGGAGAAGGACAGAAATCGGTTTGGTAGAGATAAGTAGATTTTGATTGGCAGACTGTAGGTTGTGGGTAGATTGTAGCATGAGCAAGTAGAATAAACTTGCACATTTTATCCCCATCCAGCCAGTTAAAGGTTGAGACAGCTCTTTCTTCCTCTCTTCTTTATTCACTGCTGTCTTCTTTTCGTTTATATTCTTCGCCATAAGCCGTCATGTCAATAGGTTTCACCTTTGTTTCTTCTTTCTATCTAACTGGATTAAAAATATTAAAACATGTTCTAATAATTATTTTTTAAATTTGACAAACCATTAATAGTTGTTCATTTCGTGGTATATTAAATCAATATGCATCACAACATTTGTTTTAAAATCCAGTTATGTAGAAAGAAAAAACAAAGGCGGAACATATTAGCTGTGCCAATGCTTGTTTAGATTTGACTTTCCTGGGGTAACAAGATGAAACAGTCAACGGTTATTTTTGAAGGGTGGTTGTGTGGTTGAACATTAGCCTCACCCATCTTCTTTATGTGACACAATATCTTAAATATATAGGCAGATTTTCTGGAAGAAGTAAAACTTCAATCAAATCAAGCGTTTGCAGCCTTTTGTCTATTATGGTGTGGTTGTATCTGCAGGAAGCGGGATCTTCACAACTGCAGCACAGATCTCTGCATGGAGCAGTGACCTCTCACTTGGATGTCCAGATGGTCCAAGGGTACAGTGAATGGTCTCACAGGCTGGTTAGGCTCAGTCATATAGGAGAAAGGTGTTTCTACCTCGGGTAGGTCGCTTCCCCGCCGCTGCAGCTCCACCTGCCCAGGCCCCTGCCACTTGTTTGAAGGTCCTAGGTTACCTTTGCGCTTTGCTTCTGAATTTCCTTTTCCCTCCTGTTGTACTTTGCTTCTGAATTTCCTGTCTCTCCTGTTGCACTTTGCTTCTGAATTTCCTTTCTCTCCTGTTGTGCTTTGCTTCTGAATTTCCTTTTCCCTCCTGTTGTACTTTGCATCTGAATTTCCTGTCTCTCCTGTGGCGCTTTGCTTCTGAATTTCCTTTCTCTCCTGTTGTACTTTGCTTCTGAATTTCCTTTCTCTCCTGTTGTACTTTGCTTCTGAATTTCCTTTCTCTCCTGCGCTTTCCCGCTTCCCGCTCTCCTGCTCTCCCGCCTCCCGCTTTCCCGCTCTCCCGCCTCCCGCTTTCCCGCCGCTGCCTCCCGTGCGGCCACGGCCCCCCCTGCTCCCATTCGTTGTCCTCCCTCCCGCCTCCCAGCTGACCCCTCCTCCCCCCCTTCCCTCTTATGGCAGCCGCTGCGCGGCAGAGAGAGCGACCCTTGACCCTCGGGTGGGTCGCTTCCCCGCCGCTGCAGCTCCACCTGCCCAGGCCCCTGCCACTTGTTTGAAGGTCCTAGGTTACCTTAGCGCTTTGTTTCTGAATTTCCTTTTCCCTCCTGTTGTACTTTGCTTCTGAATTTCCTGTCTCTCCTGTTGCGCTTTGCTTCTGAATTTCCTTTCTCTCCTGTTGTGCTTTGCTTCTGAATTTCCTGTCTCTCCTGTTGAGCTTTGCTTCTGAATTTCCTTTCTCTCCTGTCGTACTTTGCTTCTGAATTTCCTTTCTCTCCTGTTGTACTTTGCTTCTGAATTTCCTTTCTCTTCTGCGCTTTCCCGCTTCCCGCTCTCCTGCTCTCCCGCCTCCCGCTTTCCCGCTCTCCCGCCTCCCGCTTTCCCACCGCTGCCTCCCGTGCGGCCCCGCCCCCGCTCCCATTCGTTGTCCTCCCTCCCGCCTCCCGCCTCCCAGCTGATCCCTCCTCCCCCCCCTTCCCTCTTATGGCGGCCCCGTCTGCGCCCATCTGCGCCCGTCCGCGCCTGGACCGCGCCCAGCGCCAGAACCCCTGGCCCCCACCGCACTCAAAACACCCATCTAAGATACATCGCCGCCGCCCTCAACGCCCTCAACCCCGGACGAACAGCCACCTGCTACCAAGCCAGCCCTAAACGCACTCACGGACCCTTCACCTGTCAAGCCTGCAAGTACACATTCCACGAGCCTGCAGACCTCCTACCGGCACTCGCACCAACAACCACCTCAAGCGCATCCTTCTCAACACACGCTCCGTCCACAAGCACGCCATCGAACTATGGGACCTCCTAGACACAACAGCACCATACGTCGCCTTCATCACAGAAACCTGGATGAACGCCTCCTCTGCTCCTGACATCGCCATTGCAATCCCCGACGGCTACAAGATCGCCCGGAAGGACCGCATCAACCAAACCGGTGGAGGAATCGCCATCATCTACAGGAACTCCATTAACATCACGACCACCACCGAAGACACCCCCCTCGCTGCCGAACACGTACACTTCCAGATCCACACCGACCCCAGAACCACCCTCAGAGGAACTCTTGTCTACAGGCCCCCGGGCCCACGCGCCCAATTCAGCGAAACCATCACAGATTTCATCAGCCCGCACGCCCTAGCCTCACCGGACTACATCCTCCTCGGGGACCTGAACTTCCACCTGGGGAAAAACAACGACAACAACACCGCCACCCTGCTCGACAACCTCGCCAACCTCGGACTCAAGCAACTGGTGAACACCCTCACCCACACCGCTGGCCACACGCTCGACCCCATCTTCTCCGCTAGCAACCACATATCCTTCAGCCACTCCTCTGAACTACACTGGACCGACCACAGATGCGTCCACTTCACCTTCAAACGGGAGACCCACCACCTTCACACACAACAAACCCCCCGCAGACACTGGAGCAAAATCTCCACAGAGCAGCTCCTCTCAACACTGTACCAAAACCCACCTGCCATCACCACTGGCGCCAACAACGCAGCCCACAGCCTCACACAGTGGATCACCAACTGTGCCGAAAACCTCGCTCCACCTAAGAGCCACCCAAGCGGGATCAGCATCAGGAAACCACTGTGGTTCACGGAGGCCCTCAAAGAATCCAAGAAATCCTGCCGTACCCTTGAAAAAGCCTGGCGCAGAGAACGCACCACAGAAAACATGTCAGCCTTCAAGATCGCCAACGTGAACACCACCAGCTGATCCGCTCCACCAAAAAGACATCATTCAAAGAGCGACTAGACAACAACACCCACAACAGCAAAGAACTCTTCAACATCGTCAGAGAGCTCTCCAACCCCAGCGCCAGCTCCAACGTCATCACGCCCTCACAAGAACTCTGCAACTCCCTCGCTACGTTCTTCCACCGGAAGATCGCAGACCTACACGACAGCTTCGGACCACAGACCCCGCCACCCACCACAAACCAACAGCCCCCACCACTACACTCAACACCTGGACCCCCATCAGCTCTGAGGAGACCAGAATCACCATGAACACCATCCACTCCGGCTCCCCCTCGGACCCGTGCCCCCATCACATCTTCAACAAAGCCGACTCCACCATCGCCCCCTATCTCCGGAGCATCATCAACAGCTCGTTCTCATCTGCCACCTTCCCCGAGAGCTGGAAACACGCGGAAGTCAACGCCCTCCTGAAAAATTTCACGGCTGACCCCAACGACCTGAAGAACTTCCGCCCCATCTCTCTTCTCCCCTTCCCGGCCAAGGTCATCGAGAAGACCGTCAACAAGCAGCTGACCATCTTTCTTGAAGCTAACAACTCGCTCGACCCCTCCCAATCAGGATTTCGGGCCAACCACAGCACGGAAACCGCCCTCTTCGCAGTCACCGACGACATCAGAACTCTGATGGACAATGGAGAAACAACCGCCCTCATCCTCCTGGACCTCTCGGGTGCCTTCGACACCGTGTGCCATTGCACCCTAATAACCCCCCTCCGCTCCACTGGAATTCTGGGACGGGCCCTTGACTGGATCATCTTGTTCCTCTACGACAGAACCCAAAGAGTCTACCTCCCGCCCTTCTGCTCAGAACCCACCGAGATCATCTGCGGCATACCCCAAGGCTCCTCGCTCAGCCCAACCCTCTTCAATATCTACCTCGCCGACATCGCTCGCAAACACAACATCAACATCATCTCCTACGCCGACGACACACAGCTGATACTCTCCCTCACCAAAGACCCAACCACCGCCAAAATCAACCTACAGGAAGGAATGAAAGACGTTGTGGAATGGATGAAGCTCAGCCGCCTAAAGCTGAACTCAGACAAAACAGAGGTCCTCATCCTCGGACCATCCCCCTCCGCCTGGGAAGACTCCTGGTGGCCCTCGGCGCTAGGCACTGCACCAACCCCCTCAGACCACGCACGCAACCTCGGATTCATCCTGGACCCCCTCCTCACTATGACCAAGCAAGTCAACGCCGTCTCGTCATCATGCTTCAACACCCTTCGCATGCTCTGAAAAATCTTCCGATGGATCCCCGCCGAAACCAGAAAGACAGTGACCCACACCCTCGTCACAAGCCGTCTGGACTACGGAAACACCCTATACACAGGGACCACCGCAAAACTACAGAAACGTCTCCAACGCATACAGAACGCCTCCGCACGCCTCATCCTCGACATCCCGCGCCACAGCCACACATCCGC
Source organism: Pleurodeles waltl (assembly GCF_031143425.1). NCBI lineage: Eukaryota > Metazoa > Chordata > Amphibia > Caudata > Salamandridae > Pleurodeles > Pleurodeles waltl. Next base: position 69,794,007 of record NC_090442.1, on the reverse strand, counting down.
CCACCTAAAACACCTGCACTGGCTTCCCGCCACCTCTCGTTCTACACACCCACCCGTCAGCTTCGCTCTGCCAGCCTCGCCCTCGCCACTATCCCACGCATCCGCAGAACCACAGCAGGAGGAAAATCCTTCACCTACCTGGCAGCCAAAACATGGAACTCCCTCCCCACTCACCTAAGAACTACCCAGGACCATCTCGCCTTCAGGAAACTCCTCAAAACATGGCTTTTCGAGCAGCAGTAACCCACCCCCCCCCTCCCCAGCGCCTTGAGACCCTCTCGGGTGAGTAGCGCGCTCTATAAATGCATTGATTGATGGGTCATGCAGCACATCCAATGCAGAGTTTTGTGAGGGTATCAGTCGCGGCTCACAGGGATGTTTAAATTTATTCAAATAAAATTTTTAAAATGTACCTTCTCCGCCACTCGTCGCTCCTCTCTCCCGTATCGTCGCTCCAGGCACAGGCTCCCAGCCTGCCCTGTGCTGATTCTGACACTGCTCAGAGCAGTGTCAGGATTGGCTGGGAGTGCCTAGCCAGGATTCTCCCAGGCAGACTGGGAGCCTATGCAGGCTCTCTCAAGCCCGGGAACTGTGTTGCCGGCTTGAGAGAGCCTACTGCGCATGTGTGTTTGGCCGGCTAGAGAAGGCCGGCCAAACATACATGCGCAGTGAGGGGGGAGTGCTGTGCACTCCCCCTCAGTGCACGTCAACCCCGTGGCTCCGCCCCTTTCAAAGAAAAGGATAATAAACATGGTTTATTATCCTTTTCTTTAAAAGGTTTTGCAGCTGCCGCTGCTGGCGGGGGGGCAACGCTCCTCCTCCGCCCTTATGGAGGATCCACCCCAGGAGGCGAAATGTTGCGCTGCGTCAGTTCCACTGGGACCCCAGCTTGGCTGGCAGAGCAGCTTCAGGCACACTTCTAAAAGTCCAGGACTGGTGTGACATCACTTGAGATGGTAGGACTCAGAGTTGGCAGAGTCCAAGTGCTGGGTTCAAGATAGTTGGAGCCTGTTCTGTCCCTGAGGCTGTAATCAGGAAGCCAGTCAACTAGCCCTTGGAATCACTCAGGAAACGCCTCAAAACATGGCTATTTGACCAGTAGCTCCCCCCCTGCGCCTTGAGACCCTAACAGGTGAGTAGCGTGCTTTATAAATTACGTGATTGATTGATTGGTGGTCCTGGGGTCAAGATGCTAGTCCAGTCCTTCTCACTCAGGCAGGAGGACAGCAGGGCAGCACAGCGGGTAGCAAAGGGTCAGTCCTTCTTTCAGCAAAGCAGCAGACCAGCCCTTATTCTGGGGCGTCCACAGGTCCAAATGTGTGCTTAAGAGTTGGGTCTGAGGGACCATTTATTTATGCCTAGTGCCCACTTTGAAGTAGGAGAAGGTTCTGGGGGTTTCCAACCCTGAGGTGACAGGCATCTCCTTTCTCCCTGCCCTGGCCCCAGCTGGTCTTGGGACACAAAAGACTAGTGACAAACTCTTTGTAAGTATTTTCAGGCAGGGCCTTTCTTATGTGCCACTATGCTAGGTGACAGCTCCTCCCTCTTGTTAAGTCACAGTGGCCCTACCTGCTAACACCTGTCTTCCCTTTGTCTCACCCTCTGAGACCAATAAACAAGGACTAACTGCCAGCTACACCTAGTCATGTGACCCAGGGACAAGCTGCGCGCACCAAATGGTTAGAGCAGGATAATGTCAATTTTCTGAAAGTGACATTTTCAGAAAATCCATCTTTACATTAAAAAGGGCTTTTAATTACAATTCTTTAGATCTCAAATGCGATTTGCTCCCCTGCTCCCAATTGAAAGTTATCACTTATTAAGTGCAATAAGGAAACCTAATGTTATCCTATGAGTGAGATATGCCATGCAGTAGTGAAAAACGAATGTAAAGGTTTTTCACTGCCAGGACATGTATTACTTTAAAGTTCATATCCAACTTTTTAAATACACTATACCCTGGGCTGTTTAGGCCTACCCTAGGGGTGACATATGTGTTTTAAAAAAGAAAGTTTGGGCCTGGTGAACGGTTTATTTTGAATAAGATGGGACAGCAAATCATGCAACACTGAGCACACAGTGCCCATGCCCGCAGGCTACAAGAGCAAGAAAGTCAAACCAATTTTAATCAAGTAATTTAAGGATGATGAAATGATGCAAAAGGAAGTGCAAGGAAAAAGAACATAGTTGGCCAAAAATTGTTTCATTGCTTGTAAATCAGTCATGTTGATTCAGTGTACTTTCACACTTATAAGACAACTTGAAGTTGACAATCCATACTTGAAAGGTTTCTGATGATTATAAAAACATGACCCAATGCATTTCAGGTGAAAACACCCTTCATCAGGGGTAACTGTGATCATAAATCAAACAACCCAAATAAGTATATGCATCAATAGGAACACAGGCTCAATGACAGACACAATGAAACAAATTGTTCCACTCGAATAAATCTCAACCATTGGAGTGCATATGGGATATCCACCCTTACATCCTCTTGTGAAAACCTCAAAACCTCCACAACAGAGTGCAAAGCAGTGCCCCAAAACACACAGATGTGAATGATCCATAATTCAACACCCACGCACCCAGAAATATCATGTAAAACTCATAAGACAAAGCAAAACATGTACCACGTAAAATGTAGTACGTCAACATGTTCCTCATCTAGTGGTAAAGAATGCAGAGCCCTACGGCTGACAAAAACGAAATCAGCAAATACAGAAGGAGAAAAGCAAAATGTTTGCAGAAGACCACCCCAGGGCTGACCCGTCTAACACAAACACCCTCTAAATGTCAGCATCAAAACCTCCAGAGTCCTTGCACGGTCTTCTGAATGAATGAATATGGGATTTATAGGGTGTGCTATCACTCAAAACAATGAGCATCCTGGAGCTTACACTAAAACAGCAGTGTGAATATATACCCTATCCTAGCTAGTGTCCAAGCAACAGGTTTCCCTGCAGCACAGGTAGGTCAGAAATGAAGTAGGCTCACCTACAGATGTTTACAGTCAATGACTCTTCTCCTGAGCACCCAAGTGATGCAGACAGATGGATGTTACCATTGCCCTCAAGCATCTTGGCAGGGAGGTCACACGCTGTGAAGTAGGCGCAGTGCAATAACGACTTCCACAGGATCCCATAATCCAGCTGGGATCTGGTTATTTGACAAGTAAGCACACCTTCTGACAAGGTACAGTACACAGGCTTTTGCCTTCTGGGGAGGTAAATACACACCTCTTCTTGTTGATGGTCCAGTGTATCCCAACTTGGTGAAGAGCAGAAGCAGGTGGGACACAAACGTGGAGATTCACTGGTGAGGCACAATGGATAAACGAGGCACTATATGGAAGCCGATAAGGCTCATCTGACAGAGTAAGGGCACCTCCCCCCCTGCCAACTAGGGAACTTGTGTGGTCCCACCTACAAAGGAACAACCTAAACCTTCTCAGAACACCAGAACATCCTCTCCTTGCATGTCTAAGTGGCAGTCGTTTTGTCCTCAGTAAGCTCTAACATGCTGCGCTGCCTGTGGCAAAGGTATTTTGAGGCCAGTCACATTTTCAATACACATGACTTCTTATCGCAGGCATCATCCCTTTCCAGACTTCCCTGACTCCACCATTCCTCCACTCTCAGAAAAGATGAAAGCCCACCTGTTCAAGCGACATCCCTGAGATGTCTCACCCCTTCTCTTCCCATCCAAAGCCCTGCCGGCCTCTATCCTACCTGTCTGCCTCCTGCACCCTCCGGCCCTAACCTAACCCAACTCCATTGTTCTAGGTCACCCCTGCTGTCATTCCCCCCCTCTGCTTCGGCGCTACCCACTCTAACACCCCCGTCATGACAGCTCTCCATCACCTTGCAGCTAGGTGATGCCCTTGACAGGCCACATATATGTAGACTTGCATGTAATCTTTAAATAAAGAATATTTTAGTGCAAGAAATCCCAGAAGCAAAGAGGCTTTATGCATATGGGCTTGTTAGAAACTGTACGTGAAATGCTACACTGTGTTTGGTTGTCTGTAGTAAAAGAATTGTTTTTATGTAGTTTGAACAGTTCGTTATTTTTTGTTTTTGGAAGCTGGTGTTTCAGTTAAAACGTTTTTACTTTGTTGGAAAGCGCATGTGTCTGTCGGAGAGACTGGTTCAGAAGCTGGTGTTTGCAATGTGATAGGTTTGGCTACCTTCCTTGGACATAATGCTGATTAAACAAAAGGCGATGTTAAAGGGTGTTTTGAAGGTTTCATAATCTAAACAGGATGCCATGCCTTAAAGCTAAATGGCTGACGAGAAGGCAATCAGTCTGAGACTAGGCCTTCCATTAGAAGACATCCATGACTGATAGAAATTATGTCATTCCCGTGCATTATGGAAAGTATATAACAGATATGACGTAATAACCATGAAATGTGTTAATATGCGACTGTTTTTGTGCTATAAAAGTGGCGCCCATTCACTATAATAAACTAACAAAACATTGATAGTTTGTATGACATCACGAGCGAGTCGTCCAATGCGCCTTTCTGAGGACAACATACCTGCTCGGGTTCTCCTCTTCGCAGCCCTCACGTTACCACCTGTAGCAGCACCGCTTTTTCTCTTCTATAACAGCCCAATTCTTTTAACATTAACAAAGTCTCTGAGTTCTATTTTTAACAGGGACCTGTCGCAGACGTGATTTCAAAGGGAGTCGCGCGCAGCAGGCGCACGAGCCACGGGGCTGTGAGTCACCCTGACAGCAGCTGACGCCAGTGCGGGCAGCACTAGTCGAGCCCTGCACTCACCTGCCCCCCTCCTGCCCGCTGCCCTCCTGGCACGCGCTCCCCACAGGTCAGCTATGAATGACTGCTTGTGAATGGGGCAGGGCAGGCCTCTCTGCGCTGTCTCCTCTAGGGGGGGCAATGCCTGGGCACAGAAGAGAGGGTGATGCCTTCACGGCTGCACCACTGACAAAGGAGTGAGTCCGGGGCACAAGATTATATTGGAAAAAAATGAGACGCAACTGTGGAATTTACAGCAGAAGTTATTAAATATATGAGCTATAAAAAATGTATTTTACAGGCACGTTCTAAGGCGAAATAGTAACGCAAATTCAAATTTCCTACAAGTTACTGCTCCATCGCCAGTCCAAGCCCACATCACTCCAGCAATTTAAAGCCCCAAATACTGCTTCAGCTGGTAAAGCGCTATCACCAGGGCAGGCCTACAGCACCACTCCGGCGTCTAAAGCACCAAAATCAGCGAATTAATACTCCAGCAGGTAAAGCGCTATTACCAGACCAGGTCCACATCACTCCTACATATAAAGCACCATGCGGATACTACTCCATCAGGTAAAGCGCTATCACCAGGCCTGGTCCGCATCACTCCGGCATGTAAATCACCAGAGCCAGGGCGATACTACCTCATCAGGTAAAGGGCCACATCCTTGCCAGATGTACATGACTCCAGCACATAAAGGGGCATATTCATAATCTGCACCGAATTAGCGTCATTTTTTAAAACTCTAATTCGGTGCAAAACTAACTGCATATTTATACAGGTCTAGCGCCAAATTTATGGAGTTAAAGTCCTTTTTTGGAAGTGGAAACCTACCTTGCCTTTATAAAATGCTAGGTAGGCGTTCCAGTGTAAAAAATGACTCTATGGCCTTAATGCCATATTTATACTCCAGTGCATAAAAGGTGCACGGGAGGGAGGAGGGGTCAAAAAAAGGTGCAAAGCTTGCTTTGCCCCATTTTTTAACACCTGGGTCAGGGCAGGCGTTAGGGGACCTGTGGGCCTATGTCCATGGTGGAACACCATGGAATAAGCCCACAGGTGCCCTCCCCAGACCCCAGGGACACCCCCACCCACACAGCGGTGGATGGGGGACCCCATCCCAGGTAAGTACAGGTAAGTTTTTTTTTTTTTTAAGTGCCATAAGGGGCCCTGAAATGGGCCCCCATACATGGCACAGGGTGCAATGGCCATGCCCAGGGGACCCTTGTCGCCTGTGCTGGCCAGTGGGGTGGTGGGCATGACTCCTACCTTTTCTAAGGGAGGAGTCAGGTGGCATGGTAGGTTTAGCGCCATAAAATGACGCTAATCTGGTTAGAGTCATTTTTTTTTAACTCTAACCAGCCTAGTGTCTTTTTTTGGTGCTAAACACCCATCTCTCATACTGCCACCCCCACCCGGCTAGTGTAAAAAACAATTACGCTAGCCCACCCTTTGCGCCGGCTAGCATCATTCCTTAAATATGACCCTCGGCCGGCGTCTGGGAATGGCGCTAGCTGGCGCTATACTTTTTGCCGCAAACCTGCGCTAACGGAGATTTGCGGCAAAAAGTATAAATCAGGGCCAAGGTGTCAGAGACAGGGATATACTACCCCAACAGGTAGAGCGCTATCACCAGGCCAGGTCAATATCACTCCAGCATGTAAAGCACCTAAGCCAGGGCCGTTTCCAAAATGATCTACTGTGCAAAGCACCAAGGTCATCCCAGTGTCTGGATCACTGCAGCCCAGAATGTAGAGCACCACAGCCCATCTGGGCCACCATTGCCTCAGTATGTAAAGCAGCACCACATCTAGGCCAGTATGTACCACACCATACAGGCCTGTTTGCACAGGGCAATTTGTCTAGTGAGAGCCCTCGTCAGCTGAAAAGACAATTGTCCCTGATCTGTTGTTGTGTTACCTGCTGTTTTTGCATTAAACGTTAGTAGGACTTTAAGTTTCCTGACTTTTGTGTTTTCTTTTTAAGACCTTTCTACCTGTGTGGGCCTCATAACCCCTATCTAAGGAGAAAATACTATTGTCAATGTCCTTTCACCTGTGCGGCCCTATAACCCCCAATCTGAGAGTGAAAACTGTTGTCAAAATCCTTCCACCTGTTTGGGTCCAAAAACCCCTAACAGAATAGTGAAATGTATTGGTTTTCTCCCCCATTTCTGTCAGCAGACAGATTCTTAGCATTTTTTTTCCTGGAAAGTCCCTCTTTAATCCCATCTACTTCTTCTTCATGCTCAGTGCAGGAATGTAATCTGCACAAAGTCATTGGCCCTGTATGTTGTGTAGCTTATTGTGGTGGCCCACAGTAATAATGTACTCCATAGCAGCCATAACATCTCTTTTTCTTCTATGTGTTCCCTACAACAGCATGCTGTTATTGCTGTCCCACATCCCAACCTGTCCCTGGCAAGCACCTATCAAGGGTCATATTAGTGATGGGTAGCATATTACCTGTCTGTGCCACAGCGTGCCCAGGCCCATATTTACAGGATTTGTGGCACAGGGCAGCACAGCAAGTCACCTTGCCGCACTGCCATGCATCACAGAGAAATGGCAGGAATGAGTCGTATTTATCCAGTATGGCTCACTCCTGTCCTTTTGGCAACCTAAAGCCAACGCAGGCACCATTGCACTAATGTGAAAGGGTGCTTGCTTCATATGCAGGACTGATTGTGCAGGAGAGGCTTTTTACTCTTTCTATGTGTGCTGCAGAATGCAGCACACATAGAAAGAGGAACAAAGAGGAGAAATAAACATATTTCTCCTTGTTATGTCTTTCCTGGGGAGGAGTATCTTTTTGGCGCATTCCCAGGTTTACAAGGTCTTGTAAATCTGGGAATGCATCAAAATACATGGATGTTGTGTGAGAACACTCTTGCAACACCCATGGAAACGCCTCCCTGCTGCAGAGCAGTGTATCACAGCGATTTGCTCTGAGTTACATTACTCAAGATTTTTGAAGCCACGCAGGGCCATGCAAGGTGGCCTTGCATGGCTTCATAAATCTCACTTAAGGTTGGCGTCGCTCTTCCACCACATTGTGTGGTGCAAGAGCGACTCAAAGCAGGCCATAAAGTGTGCAAGCACATGCAGTGACAGTGTGTCTGATTACCAGAGAAAGTGGTGCAAACTTCAACAGACTCTGGGGCAAACACTTGAATGAAAAACAAAGCAGCAGCTTGGATCCATGGCTCGCCTTCCACAGCTAGCAGACCTCAAAATCCTTTTCAACAGGGACATGGATACCACACTGGCAAGTGGAGTGCGTGACTACACCATATGTGATGGAATAACTAGGAGGTGGTTGTGGTGTTATTCCTGGGAAGCCGCATGTCCCTCTCAAAAGTGTGTCAGTGCACCATCCGACAGCCTCTTTGCCTTTGTACGCCTAGCTGTACTACAGTGCAGTGGGCAATCATTTGCTCATTTACTCAGTTCCATGTCCCATGAAAATGAGGGATTGCCCTTTGACATTGTGTCAGCACACATTTTGCACTAGCACAATCCATACTAATGTATTTTATATGTCCTGACAGTGAAATACTGCCACATTTGGTTTTCACTGTGCAAGGCCTATCTCTCTCATAGGTTACCATGGGGGCTGCTTTTAAATATTATTAAAGTGCAGATTCCCTTTGGGAGCAGATGGAAATATGGAGTTCAGGGTCTCTGAACTCACAATTTAACAATACATCTTTTAGTAAATGCATTTTCTTGCTTGAACCATTCTGTGACTCTGCCTGTTTGTGGATTCCCTGGCTGGTTCAGTTTGACAGCTGGGTTGTTTGCACTTCTCCTCTAGACAGTGAGAAAAAGCGAGTTGGGGTGTAGCCTGCCTATCCTGATGAGCCATTTCTGCTGGGAGGGAGGGGAGGAGTGGTCACTCACATCTGAAAGGGCTGTGCCTGCCCTCGCACAATGAAGTCTCCAACCCCCTGGTGTGTGTCTGTGGCCTGGTCTGGGCAAGGCACAATCTTACAAAGAAGAGGGACTTTTCTTTGAACTTTGCCTACTTCAAAAGCAGAAAGGAGTATAAGTGGTGGACCCCAACCCCCTGAAAATTAGATCACTTCTGTATTCAAGAGGAACCTCTGCCAAGGAGAAGAGCTGGAGAGCTGAGGAGAAGTGCTGCCTCTGCCTGTGACTGTGCTTTGTTGGGCTATCCTGCAGTTGCTGCTTCTGCCTGTGAAAGGGGGCAAAGACTGGACTTTGTTGTGCATTCCTCTTGAGAAGAATCTCCAAGGGCTTGATCTGAGCTTGCCTCCTGTTGTTGAAGTCTCAGTGCCATCAAAGACTTCCCCTGCCAGCACTTGGACTCTCTGCTGAGACTCCTGCCCTGCAAGTGGTGCCCTATCCAGTTCCTGGGCCCTTGAGAAGTGAAGCTGGCAGCCAAGAACTGAAAATCCATGCACAGAACGCCATCCGGGGAAATTTACGATGCACCTTCCACAATGCGGCTAATAAACGATGCGCTGCCGGCTTTGCGGCTGAAATCGATGCTCCACCTGCATCGCGGCTGGGAGATTGATGCGGCTGGAGAAACGGCGTGCAACACCCGCTTACGGAGGCTGTTAATGACGTAAACCCCGTGCAGTGCGATTTTCTAACATCGTGCGACTGGATTTTCCACGCATCGGCCCTGGGCATCCAAATCAACTCAACTCTGCGCGGATCCAAGTTGCCCATCCAGAAATTGACGCATCCCTTTCTTGCGAATGAGGAATCGATGCATCGCTGACTTTTCCAATGCATGCTTGCCCGTGCGGCTTTATTTTTGATGGTAACCAGGTACTTTGTGTAACAACAGCATTCTTGGTGTTTTCTAAGGATTAAGACTTTTATTCTTTTGAAAATGTATATCTTGATGTGTGTATGTTTGATTTTTGTCATTTTGGTCTTGTTTTGTTTAGATAAATATTGCCTATTATTCTAAACCTTTGTTGTGTCATTTTGTAGTGGTTCACTGTATAACTGTGTGTGTTGGTACAAATACTTTACACATTGCTTCTGAAGTTACGCCTGCCTGCTCACTCCAAGCTACCAAGGGGGTGAGCAGGGGTAAACTGAGGGTCATTCTCCTTTAACCTGACTAGATTGATGGTCCCTGCTTGGACAGGGGGTAATCTGACTGCCAACGAAAGACCCAATTTCTAACAAAGGCACATAAGCAATTTGCAGCTCTTTCTGTAATACCAAAGTGGCCTGGGAACACAAAAGGCAGGGGCAAACACTCATTGCTTTTTTGGGGTGCTTTATGCAGAATTGCCCCCTCTTGTGTGTATTTAAATATGGCATGTACAATTTGAACTGCAGACAAAATCCACAAATTCTAAATTAGATTATACATATTCTGTGTGAAGATATGTGCGCATAATTTAGACATGCCTGTTTGCTTTGTCAAAGTGGCGGCCAACCATGCCTGCTGGGGTCACATTTGACTTCTAAGCACAATTCTCTCTTTTTGACCCTCGTGCACTTAACCTGTAACTGACATATTTGTCCTAGTTCCTTGTGAACTGAAATATCTTCCCCTCGCTGTGATGTCATTTTAAACCTGTGATAATCAGTTCCAGGCTTTTTTAAATCCTGAAAGGAAGGGGGAGGCTATTTAGCCCTTCTGGTTGCTATCTAAGTTAGGGAAATACCAAGTAGTGGGGATCTCTCACCACCAGTTGTAAGTCTGTTTGTGTTCATTGACAGGGTACAACTGACATCACATAAAAGATTGTTCTACCAGACTGTGTTTGTACCTAACATAGAGAAAGGTTGATTGTTTCATTGCATCACCCCTCAGAGAATTTGAATGGGAAAGTGATGAAAAACAGAAAATTACCTTTTACCCCTTGACATCTCAGATTTCTACTTTCGACTGTTTTGAGTTAAGGTCAAATATTTAAGTAAAACCAGACTTTGAAAACACAGGAGAATGTTATAAAAAGTGGTTGTCACACCTGAAGTTTGCAAGGCCACGCTGACGTAGTCTAGATCCGATGTCATTAAAGTATATTACATTACCAACTCAATACACACTTTATTGCAAAAAAGAGGGAAAAAGAGGCCTCCAGGTAATAAAAAATGCATGATTCACCCAAACTTGAAGTCATAACACAGGGAGGTATATTAAAATGGAAAAGGAAATGAAACAGGATTCGGCGCTGCCACACTAACAATATTAACTATGAATTAAAATAGAAACAGAACTTGCAACAGTTTATTCCAGGGAAACTGTTACTCAAAGATCACAGGAGCACGAGCGAAAATGCCCCCTGCTGCACAGGCCAGGTAATGCACGTACAAGACATCAAGATGGAGGGGTGAAACTGTGTGTGAAATGGGTCCTTATCCAATGAGGTTTGCTGATCTGCCAGTGAAGCAATATCTTGCACGAGGCGTGGATGGTCCAACAGGGGACCACGACTCAACCTCTCCCGCTTGCATGAATCGCGCTGTGGTCTTCTTTAAATTTCCCTCTCTCGGTCTCCTGGCTTCTGTCAACTCTACTTCTTTGAGGGAATCATGTCTTGGATGATAAGCCCTGAATCACAGCCGGGTACCAGAATTACCCTCCAAATGAATCATTCCATAGGTTCCTTCCTATCTAGTGCTAACCACAACTTTCTGCCTCTCTTCGGGGTTCTGTCAGTAAAATGCCGAGTTTTTCCTAGGATCCTGAATCCATCTTCTTTCAGGAAGGGTTTGACTTTTTGGGTAATTTCTTTTATGCTTTAAGATTTCATTTTACTCTGAGAAATTACGTGCATTGTTCCATTGGCCTGTGTTCCTTTTTTGAGGTGAGGATGGCGTTATCATACTTATTCATTGCTGTGCTCTGATTAATTAGTTTTCTTCATGCATGCAGAGTTGGTTGTGTGAGTGATGCTTCTGGAGGAAAATCTACGTTCCTTCAGAGGGATCCTGGATTGATCCTTGTTTGACCTGTGCTTTGATTTTGGTTTATTGTACTTAGGGTCACTTTTATTTCACTGGAAGGTTAGGGGCATTGGCATACAATAGTATTGAATACTTAGTGAACTTTTTGTTTCTCCACTGAGATAGATGAAGCCTTACTTTAGGTGTAGCATGATAGTACAGCTGTCGCCAGCCTTATGTCATCACTGTAAAAATGCTTGTTTAGAACCAGTACTGAGAGTGGCCTGGACTCTACCCACATGCTGATCTTCAGCTCCACAAAGGTTTTGATAGGGGAGAAAGTGTGTGCTTCCACTGGAAAAAGTGCTAGTATTGCACCTTTTGCCTTCTTGAAGATGTTATCCTCAGTAAAACATGCCTGAGTTGGTTGTGGCAATATGTCTAAGATGAGGCAATAGCCCTAATTGGTTCACCTGAAGAAGGCATGTAAGATGTCATAGATGCGATTTGCTTATTTTGAAAAGTTACAAAAGACCATAAACCTGACCTTTTGGTTATGAAAAGAATATGTTAAAACCAATAGGCTTTTAAGGGTAGGTTGCTATTACATTTTGCTAAAGCATATAGGCATGTATTTTTTTGAGTAAATCTCACATATTACCATATGTTATGTTCTGTAAGCAGGGATGAAAACAGGAGACAAACCTAGGTATGTGGAGTAATCTTTATTAGGAGTACCATTTCTAGTACTTTGTTGTTCTGCTCCAGGGGAAGTTTGTCTCCTCCTGTGCTTCCCTGCGCTGTCCCAGTCTGAATGACGTCTGTTTACCTCACTTCCTGCCATTTCCAATCCATATACAGGAAGCGGTGGCCAGTGTCCAGCTGGCATCTCCATAGTCCTAGAGTCCTCCTCACATGACATGGCCGTCCTGCTTACCTAAAAGTGACACTTCTCCGACTTGATATTTTCCCTCTTTTTGAAGAAAGGTGACACATTCTTACCTCCACCACCCACTTGAGGAGAAAACCCTTCAGTGTGTTTTGATGCATCTGGTCTTGACAACTCAAAGTTGATTGGGTCAATCTAACTGCTCCTTTGTTGGGGATGGCGTGAGGTTTACGTTGTTGCATGGCTCCAGCTGATGCGACAGTGACATGTTTGTTTGTGTACTAGTTGGCTACACTGCTTTGTCAGTGTCTGTTGCAGTGCTCCCAGACTGGAGTGGTTCTTTGACTTTGATGTGTAATTTGGTGGTCTTCTGTAGAGATGTTTTCTTGACCTTGGTGGAACTATTGACCCTGTCAATCCAACAGGTTGAGCCTGTTGTGCTTTCAGGTGGATTCCTATGTGAATGGTCTCTTGCTTGTGGAGTGATTGGTGATTCTGGTGATCCAACGGATGGTGTTGAAATTTCTTGATTCAGAAATGTATGAGGTGGTGGTGCAGCCCTGATTACTCAGTTATCCTTGTATGCAATTCCTCTTGAAATGCTGCTTGGAGTTGGTGATTTTCATATGGATCTGACAGAGTCACAATTTGGGATGCTGCTTGGAGCCGGTGTATTTCCTTTGGACCTGACAGAATCACAGCCCTCCTTATTTCTGTCTGACCGCAACAGTTTTGGTGGAATATCTTGCTTTTTTCCTTTTTGATTGTGTGGGCCGTGTCATTGTTTCTTTCTCATGAACTTGGCAGTTGCCTCTTCCTTCCAATTCCTTTGCGGTTTCTTTGGTTTATTTGTGTGCTGATCACTGCTGTGTGGGTATGTTGATGGATTCTTTCCCTCTTCCTCCTATCTTTTCCTGGATATATTGTTTTCTGTGCCACTTTTGTGGTCTGCACAACCTCTTGGCACTTTGGAACTTTTTGAGGGGGGTGATGCCCCATGTTATGTGCTGCTGCATGGTCTCCCAGCTCTATTGGTCTGATTTCAGGGTGACCAGGTCTCTGTTTTGCTCGTCTCAACCAGTTTGTCATTGGTGTGTGACTTTGTGTGCCACGTCTACGGCTGTGGTCAGGGACTACTTACGGATTTTGGGGCCCTGGGCCAAAATATTTTTGGGAGCCCCTGTTTGGAACAGCTTTGAATTTATGATGTAGTTTCAGCTCTTTCATGCCCTCTTCGGCCAGGTCACAGACAGTGCAAAGGCACACTGGTCCACAATCTATATGTGTTTCCATCTAATATTTAGAGATAGAAATGTGTATTTTCAATATTTAATACAACAGCAGCACACTGATATTACTGCAAATAATTTATGTGACCCTCTCCTGTTGCCAATATGTGAGGTCGTGTTCGATCTAAAATAAGCTTTTTTATGGATGTTGCATGGTGTTAAAAACACAAAAACACACCATCTTGCTGCAAAATTCCTTTAGAGACTTCCACACATTACCTGTATTAAAAATACATCAAATTAAAATAGTATTTAAAACAATCTATGTTTAAGACTCATGCAAGGTCATCGGGACAGAACTGTCTGTAGAACAGGGCTGGCTCTCTCAGGGGCCTCCTGAAAGCCTGGGGCCCTGGGCTAGAGCCCACTTGGCCCATGACTTGAGACGTCTCTGGCTGTGGTGCTTCAGTGCTGAGCCATCTTCATCATCCAGAGTCCGTCCCTTGTCCCTACTCCTCTTTGCTTTTCTTAGTCTCGTGTGCTCCCTTTGATGGCACGTGAGTGGCTGCCCTCTTCCCGGCTCTCCTTCCACGCATTGACAGGTGATGGTTTGTTCTTGGCCAACTCCCCAGCTCTGGTCCTCGCGAGGGTTTCCATTACTGAGAGCGGCCTCTTGAGAAGCTTATTTTGTATAATTGATGACAGGTGCCCCCCCATTGATTTCCATCCTCCTTTGTAAAGGCATCGAAAGCAGAGATTTGTGCCAGATTAAATATCCTTATAATCAAACACAGAGCAGCTCTGAGTATTTGTATGTGTCTGTCTTTTTTGTTGAAAATGTCCTCATGAGACGCCGGCCATCGAGCTCCACTAGACCACTCAGAAGCTGCCACCCATGCTTGTCATTGGACTTCTTCCACCTCAGTCCTAAGTTCTGCCTTTTGTGCTGTCGGGCAAGGGGGGGTGTCACCACTTGCAAGTTATTGCTTCGTAGGGCGGTTCCTTCCTTCCTTCATTCCTTCCAGCTGCCCTCCCTTCCTCCCTCACTTGAAACTGAATTCCTTGACACACTCTTTGTACGTTATTGCATTGCATCTCTTTTTTTCACTGGCTATTCCAGTTCCTGAATCCATCTTTTTGTTTTTGGATGCTTCACATACAGGCGCTGTGGGGCTTCATTTACAAGAATCTGACGCATCGGCCCAATGCGTCAGATTTCATGCTCTGCCCTACGATCCACTAATGACTCCATGGATGTGCTGTATTTACACTACGGAGTTCCACGGCGCATGTTTTCACAGATGTGTCAGAAACTCTGACGCATCTTTTGCTGCAAAACTCACGCATTGCTAGACTAGCGTTAAAAAAATGATGCCACTCCAGCAATGTGAGGAGGCCCCCATAGAGAAAAGTCCTGTGTCAATTTTACTCCTGCTCTGAGCAGGCAGTAAAATTCGGATGCAGTGAAATTGCAGAATGACATCAGTTCTGTGTGGCTTTTCCAGTGGGAATGCCTACTCTGTATACATTATACCTGGCACAACTATGATGTGATGCAAGGGTTTACAAACTGATGCATTGGGCCCAATGATTCAGTTTGTAAATCTCGAGCACAGTAAAGCATTGCTACCACCACAGCTGCATCAAAAAAATGACGTAACTGTGGCGCAAAGGCCTTGTAAATGAGGCCCTAAGTCTACATGTACATTAGGAGTTTTTTATGCAGTCTTGTTGTTTGCCTTGGAACACTGTAGTGACCACTGTTGGGGAAGCACCACTAGGGCCGGCTTTAGGGTGGTGCGACCGGTGAGTCCACACTGGGTGCTACCTGGAGTGGGAGGGAAGGGCACTGACATTGGCGGGCGCTGTTTAGCAATAACTTACTATTTAAAAGCACCTGCTGCAGAGATCCTTGTGCATCTAGCTTTCAGACAGCAGTAAAAATGTAGATAACTCTTGTGATTAATGTTCCTGCTAGACAGAGAGATTGGAGTTTTGTCTAGTGACAGTTTTGATTTGCCTTAAAGTAGAGCAGAGGATTAATATGCCTGCTGCAAATAACAGATCTGTATTTTATGTGGATTAGTAAAGCCAGCCTTTACCAGCGCTTTTAAAAAACATGAAATGTTTGTGAGAGTAGGGCTAAGGAGAGATGAGGGGTGATAGTGAGAGAATCGGGGGAGGGGGTCGTGGTGGGGGGGGACAAAAAAGATTGTCGGACTGGGTGCCACCAGCACTAAAGCCAGCACTAAAGCCAGCCCTGGGCACCACACTGGTCAATTGAATAGTGTTCACTTTATCGACCTTGGAACATGGAAGACTGAGTTGGTCCTGCCAGTGCTCAAACCCATGACCAACAGATTACTGCTGCATCTCTCAGCAGGGAACACTTACTTCTCTTGTACCCTTGCATGCAGTCATTTGATTAGTTAAAACCTTCTCCATATTCTTGGTAAGTATTTGTCTCTCTAGCTTCATTCAAGACTAACCCTACCTCTTTCACTTTGATAGGCTATTTGTAAAATATTTTGTGTCACGTCTTTTGTTCCGAATTGCTACTGTATAACAGACTAATCCATCCTTATATAACTGGCACATTTCTTTTGTTTTAGTTTACTGAGTTCAGACAGTCTATTGGCCACCTGACTGTAAAATGGCAGCATTTGTTTTCAGTTGGGCAGCTGACTTCAAGATGGCAGCCTCATTCACTCCTATGGACTTGTGTGGTCCCACAATGGCTGACTTATAGATTTGAATGGAGTGCACTTGACTGGCAAAAGGCGGATCACCGCTTGCATGACATCTTGTGTTCTGGAGAGTGTGCCAGAGTCAGCTGGCCCGCGAGGGTGTTGGGACTCTGCCCTCTTTATTTTCTCCCACAGGCCAAATTCAATTCTGTTATCTTTAAAATAAAGGCAACATAGTTCAGTTTGCCTTGGGAGACTTTACAGCTGTTTGAGATACATATTCTTGCTGGCTGGGACTTTGAATTGTGCTAATGTGCATGACCAGACATTCCATCTCAGGCTGACTGCAAGCATTTGCCTGAGTGGAAGACCTCACAGCCCAGAGGCCTGGGAGGTCATCATCCTGGCACAGCCTTACCCTCACGGGCTAATCGTCATCTTTTGATGGGGTGGAGGCAATGTTAGCTCTGGGACACTTCAGACTCAAACCCTGTAGTGCCAGAGGCTTCACACCAGTCAAGGATTGGAGATGTCTGTCATCCAGTGCTTAATTTGTAAAAGAATGAGTGCAGGTGCTCAAAGTGCTGGTCAGAATCCCGGCACCCGAGCAATTCAATGTTGCCAGGCTGACCACTAAACCTGTGTATTCTTGACTCCACTTCATGCATCTTTAACTCACCACCCAACACTCCATTATCCCACTCTTGCTGGATCGTGCTTTCTCCCTTTGTGACTGTTTTTCCATCTTTCTTTTCCTCTATTGTAAGAAATTGGTTTGTTTTTAGACTGGGTTGTGAGCCCTGGTCAAGCAGCACCCACAATCCTTGTCATGGTGAGGCAGGAGGCCAACCCAAAATTAACCTATGCTCAACCATCTGGTAGATGGCTACTGAGCAGTCAGGCTTAATTCAAAGGAAGTGTGTCAATGTATAAAGTATTTGTGCAACACTTCAAACAGTAATAAAGTGAAAATTCCACACAACAAGGATCCCACATCAAGTTAAATTAGAGGTGTCACCATCTGGCTTGGCCTGCTGCTGTAGGCCTCAAGAGTAGGGCACTCCATCTGCACCTTGCAGAACTCCTCCTTGATAGGACCCCCTTCCTGCTGCCAATTGGTCTTCTCAGTTAGGTTCTCCAGGGGGGCAAGTTCTCCCCTGTAATTTCTGGGGCCTCAGGCTCAGCCTCCCCCCAGAATGTGAGAGTTTCAGAAGTGGGTTTCCCGCACCCCTAGCCCTTCCTCTTTTTCACACACAACTGTACTATTCTTCCAGGCTGCATGTCCTTCTGACTACCCACTTGGGCAGCCATGGGCCGTGTGGTCAGGCACACCTACTCAGTCAACCGTAACATCTCCAAGTGGGACCTAAGGTCCACCTCTTTCCAGATGGTGTGCTCTAGGTCATTGTCAAGCAGACAATCCACAGGCATGAATGGGCTCACAACTACCCTCAAGGAATCTGATACTCCTCCTCACTCAAAAAGGCCTGGACTTATTGAGTATTGCCTCACAAAGCTGTCAGCTGCAAAAACTTGATGGAATGCATTAAGCACTACATGCTCTCAGGTAAACAGAAGATATCTGACAGTTGTCATGCTGGCTCCAGTCTACCCTCTGCCCATTGATGGTGACCCACTGCCTTTATTTCCCAGGGTAACTAGGCATGTGATTTCTCTGAATCATCTCTCCTTCACCGAGGGACAGTAGGGTAACCTCCATGCTGTTCCCTACACTATCTGGGGCAATCTCCTCCCCAAGCGCTACACTAACCAATCCCAATGACTGCTCACTAGTGAGCAGCTGTACCTGCTTGGGACATTTGGCATTCCCCTTGTAGTGCCCAACTTTTTGAGTAGTGCGCTATACAAGCTTGTCCTTCATTGATTGATTGATTTAGAAGGGGCCTTTCCTCAAGTCTTACTACCAGGAAACCATTCCTTCTTCTGTTCAGGTAGGGATTGTGAGCCCTGACCATAGTTTGGCAACTTTAGAAAACTCTTTGTTATTATGTTTGCCTTCCCCCTACTTCTGATGGTGGGTGCCCTGCCCACCCTTTAGGTGATCCCCCAAAATACCTTCTTATGAACCCTGGTGCTAAGCCAGTGGTCCACCTCCTTGGCAAGCTCCCTGGGGTCAGTAAGCTTACAGTCAATAAGGTGCAGATGCAAAGCATCTACAAAACAATGACTGAATATGTGCTCTCTAGCAATTAAATTGTATAGTCCCTGATAATCCTTTACTTCACTGCCCTTCCCCCAACCATCCAGTGCCTTGCAAAAGGAGTCTACACAATCCACCCAAGACTGATGGGGCACCTTCTCACTGTCCTAGACTTCTGCCTGTGTTTGTCAGCGGTAAACCATACTTTCTGACTAGGGTTTCCTTCATGGGGAATACCTCATCCTGTCCCCCTTATTTAGGGCCAGTAGGGTGTTCCTTCCCTCACTAGGGATGTGCTTCCAGAGGCTAGCCCCCAATCCTCTGCAGGGATCCTATGTATCTATAAAGCCACCTCATAAGCTTCAAACCACTTGTCGATGTCGTCTGCCACAACAAAGTCAGGCACCAGACCTTTAGGAATATGGACCCTCTTGTCTCCATAGGGCAAGGCTATCTCTTACCCTCTCCCTAGCATTGACACATAATTTAGCTGTTGAGCGGCAAACACACACCCTTGCGCCATAGCGCAAGGATGTGTGCGTGAGTCTACCATAGGTTTTATACTAGAAGGGTTCCCTTCCAGTAAAAAGTACTATGCCTTAACAACTCTTAAAACTGTTTCTACTATATATGTGTGCTGTACAGTACAGCACACATGCACCGTCAGAAAACAAAGGAGGAATAAAAGCATTTCTCCTTGATAGCGCCTATTTGAAATGGGCTTTATTTTTTGCCACAAAACTATTCAACCTTTTTTTATTCATCACCCATGGAACGCCCCCTTGGCGCTAAGTAATACAAAGTAGCCCTGTTTCGCGTTACTTTCAAGTGAATTTCCAGTGTAAATTGGGGGAAAAAAGTTTTTGCGTTGATATGCATCAACATGGCACAAAATCTCATTAAATGTACCCCTAGGTCTCTTTAGGTGAACAGATGTACACTTGAGTATACCCATGTACACATCAGCTAAATGAATTATGACGACGGAGGTGTAAACATTTTCTTCAAAATGTGGGTGTGGAGGCTGTTTTGCGAGTCACGCACAAGTCGTTTATTGGAAAATTGATTTAAGGAAAAAATTATTATAGTCCATGGCTGATAAAGGGCTTGGAACCAGGCCAGGTATGTAAAAGGAAGGTGAGAGTTTTAAGGGAAAATGTTATTAAAGTTTCATTTTTGAGCGGACTGGCTTGTGGAAGTACTTATCAGTGCCCAATAAACTCTTGTCCTCTAAAGGTTGTAGCTTTGAATCCAAGCTGCACAACTCGAGTGAGTAAATTAATTTGCTGCACATTTCTATGTTTAGTTTGCTAATCACAGCTTCTGGCATTTACCTTATTTGAATGGGAGAGCGCCAACAATTCTCAGCAGGCCTGCAAAATGTTATATGGGAGAGAACTGGTGCTTCTGAGTAGCAGTCGGTAGTCTGGGATTGTGTGTGCATGCACTTCTCTACTCAAGGTTTTGCTTTGTGTTAAACATCGGGTTTCGGGTTGGCTAGAGTCTGCACCTATGCCAGGTAGAACCCACTACTCTACTCAGGGCAAGCAAGTTACAAACCAAAGATAACCTGTGCTCACCCTATGGTAACTTGGCGCAAGCAGTGAGGCTTATCCTCAGAGGCATTTGCACAACACACTCACACCAGTGACACAGTAAATACACCACAAGATACTCCACACAGAATTATGTAAAAAACATGCTTCTTGTATTGTATCTTAAATAACTCCTAAATACTATGCATGTTGTGCCACTACTGGAATACAACTTGTTATCCCATCAGTGCAGGTATCCAAAACAATATGCATGATTACATCATACCATGAAATTCAATAGCTTGGTTGGGAAGTCACATGAACCCTCAGGCATCACCATAAACACACAAATCTCCCCAGGTCACCATAAAACGCTGTGCAGGTAGTATGCTACATTAGCGGTCACCAAGTATACAGCAATTATGTATAAACATTGCAAGAATTATGTGCATAGCACAGGGACTTCCTAAAGATGCAGCTACCACAATGATTATAATTGGGGGAGAAGTTGTAGGAGCCCCTGTCAGCACAGTCCACCAAGAGGGGATCATGCTTCTACTTTGGAAGTGCCAGGAGCCCTACCTGAAGGAATCTGGCAGAACAGGGGGAGGGAGGAAAGGGAAAATATGCAGGGATCCAATTCCCCCACTCAGACAAGTCCAAAGCCCTCTGCTCAGGGCAGGCTGCAGGGAAGCAGTACCTCTTATTGGGCCAGGCACACCCATGCTGCTGCTGCCAAAAATCTCTGGGCCAGTCTCAGAGAGTGACCTCCTAACCTCGACCCAGCCACTTCGAAAACCCCATTCAGAGCTTCTTTTATCGTGGAGTGAGGGGCTACACTGAGGGGGGTTTCCGTCAATCAGCACAGCCCAGGGACCACAAAGAGAAAAGGGAAGCTCAGCTCCCCTTTCCGGTCCCCAGACCTACGGCCTGACATCAATGGAGTTCCTTCACTCCCAGGAGCCAACTTTCGGCGACCACAGACCTCCCTTTCTGCTGCCTGGCGATGGTCGTCGTCGTCCCTGTAGTCAGATACTCACTCTGTAGGCAATCAGGGAGGTGCGAAGCAGCACTTGACCCCCCTCCTAGAGCTGTGCAACTGTAGGAGCAATACAGCGCTTGCCCCGTTCTATCACCTGGACCACAGGAAGCACATCCCACAAAGAAGGCAGTCTCTCATGGCACCAGAGGTCATCCAGCACTGATCCTGAGGAAAATCAACAGCTGCCACCATGCGCTGGGGAAAATAATAAAGAGCTCACTATGTGCTAGTGGGAGAATGAAGGGAAAGTATGATGTGCTCATCAGGCGCTCGGTTGAAGAAGCCAAGGAGCAGGAAACAGCAAGCACTCCCCCCTGTGCTGGGCTTCTTTAGAGGCACTTGAGGGGCACGAATGGGCAGACAGGCCATCACAAAGAAGCTCATGGCGACTGCCAGGCAATCCAAGGGAGTGTCCATAAATCTGACTTTCTGCATACTTCACTGCCTAGTGGATAAAGGACTGTCCACCAGCCACATGACTACCTTGGACCTCTCGGGGCTACTCACACAGCCTGAGAAAAGGAACAGAAGTTATTAGTGCACTGCTGCAGCTCACCCAAGACCCCCAGCAAAGCCTTTATAACACTCTCATTTGCGCACATATCTCTCACAGCACCTTAAGCGCCACCTACCAATCTGCCGAATCTGTGCCCAGTCCCAGCCCAAATGAGTGGCCGCAGTTGCTGCCCCAATCCTGAACAAGTGGGTCCCAGAGTTATCCGCCTTCCTCCCAATCTGTCGCAAAGGCATCCTCAAAACTGCCAACAACTGAAAGGCGGTAAGCTTCTCCCCATTCGCAAGACAAAATACTGCCTTGTTCATGGCCACCATCCATTTCCCGAAACTACGCTACTCAAGGAACGGGCATGCTTCTCCTTTCCCCCCTTTCACCAGCCATACCCATTTCCCCTTCAGCAGCTGGTCCATCTTGGATCTCCTCAACCAGATACCCAATTTCTCATCTTCCAAACTTATCTCCCCATGTCGCACACCTGCAGCCTTGCTCACACCCAAAAATTCAGACGCTCAAAATGCTCCAAAAAACATCCATATCATGCAAATCCAGAAAAGTGCCACTTCATAGTCATCCCTGCTACGTACAGGCAGCACATGTAACAATTCCAATAGCAGCTCAAAGGTGTTAGCCTCTCTCAAAAGCCTGCCGTGCCCTGACCTTTCTTTCCCCCACCCTTTTAACATCCTACCTCGATATCATCCCTGGCTGGATCGAAACCGGAAAACAACTTACCATAGAACGATATAGCTGCTAACTTACCCCCGATGATCGCAGGTAACAAACCTTTGTGAATCAAAAACAGCACAAAACGTATCACTCGTGCCACTAGTGCTCCCTGACTCCACTACTCTTCCACGCTCCCCTCAAAGAACTGAAATTCCAACCAGGCAAGACGGTAGCTCTTTTGAGTGGATTCAGCTAAGAACTTCTCGAACGGCCTAATGACCGTCAAGCCTCCCACTCCCAAATCTCTGCTTGTGTTTGTCTGAGCCAGGTGCCAGGCTGCAAAAACGTTTCCACTGTGAACGACAGAGCAAATCGGCTATGGAATTGTTGACCCCTGGGACGTGAGTTGCCTTAAAACCTACATTCAGTCTTGGATAGCATAGCATGAAATGTCGAAGCAGCTGCAATACCCTCAGATCCCTAGATTTTTGCTTGTTCACCAACTCTACCATCATCATGTTGTCCACATGTAACATCACTGTATGACTGGCCAACTCATCCCCCCAGAGTTGTTGCAGAAAAACCACAATCTCATCCACTTTGTCTGCCGGTAATTGCATCATGAGAGCCACAGTGTCCAATTCGATGCTCAGGAATGTCAGTACCATGCTAGGACCCTCCATCTTTTCAGGAGCCAGTGGAACTCCCAGGTCACCAGCCAGTTTCTCAAAACACCTCAGTGCCCTGCCTCATGCACCCGACTCAGCCTTACCCACAAACAGGAAATCATCCAGATAATGAGACACCACACGATGTCCGCTCACTTTCGTAATAAACCACTGCACAAAGGTAATGCCTCAAACAACGTGCACGAAACGGCACAACCCATCGGAAGAACCCTGTCCACGTATATGGCCCCATCCATCTGCAGACCCAATAAAGGAAAATCAGCTGGGTGAATGGGCAGCAGCGAAAAGCCACATTGGTGTGACACTTCACCAATTCA
Source organism: Pleurodeles waltl (assembly GCF_031143425.1). Taxonomy (NCBI): domain Eukaryota; kingdom Metazoa; phylum Chordata; class Amphibia; order Caudata; family Salamandridae; genus Pleurodeles; species Pleurodeles waltl. The sequence continues at coordinate 69,770,625 of NC_090442.1, read as the reverse complement.
GATCCCCTACCACACCCATGTATAAGGTGAATGGCATCGTCTACCAAAGCATAGACCACTCATGTGTCTTTGGGCCAACTGAAATCATTCAATGACTCCCCCTCAGGCCAAGACAAGTGGTGTATGTGGCAAACCTCCCCTTTCTTCTTCTTAGGCACCACACTCAACGGTGAGATTACCAAATCATACATGGGCCACCCGTAGAAAGGGCCCACAAACCTTCCTTCACTGACCTCCTTACACAACTTTTCTGTCACCACTGCTGGTAATTCTTTGGCTGACCGCAAATTGTAAGCCCAACGCCTTACTCTCAGCCCTTGGTATTCCACACTGAAACCTTCTCTAAAATCCCACTCCAACTTCAGTGCCATTCTGTCAGGCTATAGACTCAACCAGTGGCATCAACTTGTCAGTCTTAATTGGCGCAGGAGCCCTTTGACCCAGCAGCGCTCTGAGCCCCTCAGCCTCTAGATAGCCTCCATTGCTCTGCTGGACTAGTCAACGAGAACCACTGCATGACTGGGTGCTTACCTCTGCACTTTTAGCACTTGTGCTCAAATTTACAGGGGTGTCACAATCAGAAACCTTTATTAAAGTGTGCTACTAACCCCGCCTGAGCTGGACGATGTTGAAAAGGCTTATAAATCACAGGCAGACCCCCTCACTGTGTGGGTCGATGCTGCGGACTGTGATGATGACATCCACTGCACTCCACAATTCGGAATCCACATCCCCCCAAGGTTTATCAGGATTCACGCTCACCCGGGCCCGGAACTCCTCATCATACCTAAGCCACACGTAACCCCTGAAATGCATTTGGCCTTCCAGATGATGTCCATGTATTTGAACAGAGCAATAGCTCTATCCGGGTATTTCTCACAATGAATGCTCGCATATATGAGGAATGCGCATGTCCAATTCTCCAGCATGATAGGGAATGGGAGCTTATGCGCTAGCTTCCACTCTTACTCTTGGACCCTTCTTTATCTTGTATGTCCCTGTGTAACTGCTTAAAAACATCCACGTATTTGTGCTTCCATATTCAGGCTTTCATTTTTTCAGACACACGAGACCCGAGCAGCATTGCCAGCCCCATGTAGGGGAGCCTCTTTTTGTGTCTCCCTTGTCCTTTTCCTTGACCTTGGTGTACCCTTCATTGTTCTACCCAGCCACCTCAGCATCCATCCCCACATCCACCTTGGTCGTCTTGACCTCCTGGCTCTGCCCCAGCACATCCCTTTTATCTTTTTTTGTCACTAACGCCTCAAGTATTGTCCCATCCTCCACCCCAACAGATTTGTATTGGGCTTGTTTTGTGTCACGCTGTGGGGCTTCCCACGCTGACCTCTACTCTCCCTTAACTTTGGGCCCCCTCTCTGGTTCATGCACCATTTGGCGGCCCGTCTGCACTTTCATTTGTGTTTTCCTACTGTGGCTCCTTTGTCCTCACTGGATGTTTGCAAAACATTGATTGAAGAGGTGTTGCAACACCCCTGCAGCCCCTGCCCCCTACAACCACCTTACTCACCTCTGCATCACGTATCACCCCTTCTTCCCAATCATCACTGTCATCATCATAATCGAGGTCCACGTCATCCTCTGCCTCTCTTTCACGCATTGCTTTCGCATACTCAGCATCCAACACGCCATGTTGCATCTCCTCTCCATCTCCATCTCCCACATGGCGCCTGCCATTTTGTGATTGTGATCATTTCTTCACATTCAGGAAGGCGCTGCTGCCCCCCCCTAGTTCTTCAGACCAATGTCCAGGAGTCATCTTGCGCCCCATTGGCATCGCCACCTGTTTGTCAGCTTCACCTAAGGGCTTCAACACTCCTTTCATGACCTGGCCGCTCCTGCCACGTGTGCTTCTCGCACTGCCAGCCCCATAGGCCGCACTGGCCTCCTGCTCCTCTCTGCCACATTCTTGCGGTACCCTGACCCCCTGGGGACCCTGCACTATGCTTACTCTTTATTTGCCCCTCACGGCCCAAGGTGCCCTCCCTGTCCCTGCACAGCTTCTCCCATCTGTCTACTTTTTCTACCACCAACCTGCGATGTTCCCAGATTCTGGCCTCGATGTCCACGGTAGACCAATCAGTGGTTGCTGACAGTTTAGCCTCTTCCCCCTTTTTTTCTGTGCTTGGGCCCTGTGATTGCTCTTCTTGGCCGCCATGCAACCCCACTGACAATTTCATGCAGCCCCTTTGTAAAGAGGCTCCATCATCCCCATGCCTGGTTTCCTCTCCAGGCCTGACCCCTTTTTGCCACCAATTGCCTGGCTGGCTTTTGTTGTAGCTCCCCAGGCTGAACCCCAGGCTGAACCAGTTGTCAAACCCAGGGGCAGATGATGTGCACTTCCACATTTTCACCTGCAACCTTGTCCTGCTGATCTGGGGCAAACTCCTCCTCTACCTGAGCCCCAGCCACGCCAGGACGTCTAAGTCCTCATCCCGGACTCTCTTGCAACCTTGCCACCTCCCCAGGGCCTTCTTTGGGGCCAGCGGTGTAGACGGACTGCATCTCCACCCACCGGCCGTCTTCGCACTAATGGACTTTGATTTTGGCGGTTGGCAAGTGGCTCCCACTGCTGCCATGCCGCTTGCTGCCTGCATAGGGTGCAACATTCAGGCCTGGTCCAATAATGCCCTACCTGCCTCCCCGATGAGGCTGAGTGCAGCGCGCACCACCTCTGCCTGAGCGATTTGAAGTCCATGCAATAAGTTGCATCCTTGCCTCTGATCGCTGCTGGCCCAAACTTCCTGCAGTGTGAGAAGTGAGCCTCAAGGAAAAGGCCACCCCTTCCCCACTTTCCCTAGACCCATCCCTACCTTGCGCCCACCTATCCTATCCTGTCCCTCCGATGCTCTGCCACACCACAAAGAGTCACAAAGAGTCGCCTGTTGCTCTCCATGGGCCCTTCATCGGCAGTAGCGACTGGAGTGTGCTCTAATTTCCTGGGTCCTTGCCTGTGATTCTGTGCACTTTCCAATGACCACATATTCTCTCAGAATGTTTTTGCCAGTACCCTGCACCTTAGGGACTGTGCTGGACCAGTGGGAGGTCTTTCTTCTATTTCTAAACCTCCCTGGAGATGCGTTGCGGTCATCAGGCACTTTGTGGGGTCACAGGCTGCCGGCGCGTTCCCTTCTTCAGACAGTGCCCTGAGACACCCTCTTGCCTCTCCACGTCTTTAGATCCTCTTTCATGGACAACTAAGAAATAATGTTGTTCCTGCTCGGGGAAAAGGCTGTGGGCTCAGCCCTCTGAGCTCCACTGGCCAGCATGTGGCTTCTTTCTGCTCTTACATCAGTGGGTCTAGTCTAAACCTGTATGGAATTTAAATTACACAACTGTAATTTGGATAAATTTTGAATTTTTGTCATACTTGTAAAATCGAAGTCCTAAAATTACACATTGCGCCACATCTCATAACTACACCGCCGTTCATGGCAAGATTATAGTGCAGAAATGCAGGAACAGCACAAACAACTAGAATGCAATCAACTGATGAGTGTAGCAATTATCTCTTTGAGTTTTTTGTTTTTTTTAGCACAAAATGCATCCTTGCAGCACAAATTGACACAAGGGCACATTTTGTGCTATAACATATCTCTAAATTATCCGTTTTGCATAATTGCTTGTCATTTCTTGTAAGTTATTGAAATTTCATGTAGTTATGTGAAATCAAATTAAGTGACTTTCACACACCCCTAGTCTTGTAACACAACCACTCTAGTACAGCTCAGTAACCAGGTCTTCGGGGATTACACCTTTTTCGCACTTGCTGCCACTATGATGCTCTCAAACAACAGAATGTATCATAATGGAGGGTGCACCAAAACCAGATAGTACCTCCGGGTTAAGTACACCCGCTTTGTGGATTCATTGGTTGTCTGTGAACATCAGCTTGTAAATGGTCTTTTTAATACACAAGAGTTTGTTTCTTCTTTGTTATCAGTTGTTATGTTCTGTAAGTTTGAATTGACATAAGATGCAGACCCAGACATATCCAATTATCAATACTTTGGGCCTGATTTAGAGTTTGGCGGACAAGTTACTCCATCACAAACGTGACGTATATCCCGTCTGCCGTATTACAATTCAGATAGTATATAATGGGATTGTAATACCATGGACGGGATACCTGTCACGTTTGTGGAAGAGTAGCACCCAGCCACCAAACTCTAAATCAGGTCCTATATTTGGAGTGACATCTCAAGTACATTTGTTGATATTTTATTTATTGATTATTGCATACGTACAAAACAAAGAGCAACAAGAATGGCCCCCCATTTATAGAAACAAGTTGTATCAGAATACAGCACTCCTCTGCCTCGAAGTAGATGCTGTTCAACAGGGCACAAAGTTCCACCGCAATGTGAGTCAAGTTCTGTATTATCAGCACCGGCCCAGATTATCAGCCGTCAAGATCAGTACAGTTCCCGTGTAAAGTCCAGGAGGGATGTCATAGCCAAATATCGAGGCCAAGAGTAACAATAGAAAGAGAGTAACAAAGGAAAATAGGCAAAAGGCAGGCAAAGCGCGCAAACAGAAGTGCACCAGCCAGCATCAGCTATGCCCAGACCACGGCACAATCAAGGGGGAATGAGAAAGGACATCAAGACGCGAGCAAACGCATATCATTCTTCCTGCCCATTCAAGTTAGACAGATAAGCACGCAAAGGAGCCCAGATATCCTTCGGTCGAGAGCCTTCAGGCAGAAGCTCCCAAAAAATCATCAGCTGATCCTGGCAAAAGGCAGCGTCCCGTAACCATTCAGATCCGCGAGGAGCTCACCCCCTGCCCCAGCACATAGCAACTCTGCGCTTAGCCAGCAACAGAAGCAGACCCACCAACCTTCTATGAGGCCCACTGATCTCATTCACGCACCCAAGCAGCGCGACTTTGGGGCAAATGGGTATCTCCGATCCAGTCACCTCAGCAATTATATGCAAAACCTCCACCCAGAAGGCATGAACCTCAGCGCATTCCCATGCAAGATGCAGAAAACCAGCGTCCGGGGCACGACAGCACTCACAGCACACATCTGCACGCAGACCCATGGAATAAAGCCCACTAGGCGTGTAATATACGCGATGCAGAAACTTAAAATGCAGCAGCCGCAGCCTATAATTCGGGGACAGCGCTCTCATATGCACACAGCAACTCTGCCAAGTTTCCTCCGTAATAGGTTCTCCGACATCCCTCTCCCATCGGGCCCTAGAGGACGCACCAAGGTCACCCCGCTGTTCCTGAATGCAATTGTATAATTTGGTGACCAGTTTGTGTGGTGACTGCGCGCGGCACAGCACCTCCAAAGCACGGCACTCCGATGGAGCCTCCGGTAGGCCAGGGAACCGAGCTCGCAGCATAGCTCAGACCCTGAGTACATACATCCGCTGCAATGCAGTGGTGCGTCCATCGCCGAGCGCCTCCCCAGGAGGGATCAAACGACCATCCGCAAACCAATCACCCAGCTCCGTTAAGCTGGCATCCCGAATAAATTCACGCATTCCCCCATCCCGGAACATATGGGCATCAGCAACCGCCATAACAGGCAGCAAAGGAGCAAAAGGCATGCCAGCACCAGTATACTGCATCAACGCCTTCCACGCCCTCGCCGTACATGCGACTGTGTCGACACCCCTAGGTCGAGGTCGAGACGTGCGCCCGAGCACGCGCATCAAGCCGTCCGGCCACACTGCATCACTTTCAGGCGCCAAATGCAGCAGATATCGAATCGGACGCAACCAGTAATGTGCAAAGTGCGCTTGCGTACAATTATAATATAGCTCCAAGTCAGGGGCAGCAAGCCCACCCAACTCAAACGGCAGCGTCAACTTCTCCCAGGAAATACGAGGTTGGCTGCCCGCCCATACCAAACAGATCAGAACAGAACGAAGACGCCGCAGGAAACTCCTCATGAGCGGAGGCGGGAGGATGACAAACAGATAAAAAATAGAATTGGGAGAACCACCATCTTCACAATAGCAATACGCCCAATCAGCGAGAGCGGTAAGGAGCGCCAAGCCTCAACCTTCTCCTCCAACCACGAAATTGCTGCACCATAATTGGCCAACCAGAGAGTTTCAACATCGCAACTCAACTGGATAGCCCTGATAACGGACCGGGCCCTCCACCCATGCTATAGGATACCGGGATGAGAACGTCACCACCCCCGGGTATAGAGGCAGGACCACCGACTTGGACCAGTTGATCGCGATATCTGAAAAAGTACCAAAGTGCACAATCTCATCCAACAAAATATCTAAACTCCGACAAGGGTCCCGCACATATAGCGCAATGTCGTCCGCATACATAGATACCAAAACGGGTCTGCAGACCTCTGTCATTGTGTCTCTGCCGTAACCCCACCGCAAGAGGCTCCATTGCCACCACGAAAAGTAACGGGGACAATGGGCATCGCTGACGCATTCCACAAGCAACAGAAAATGGGGCCGACACACTCCCATTTAATCGCAGCCGAGCAGTGGGCTGAGTATACTGTAACCTAATCAGCTTCACAAAGCACGTGCTGAGGCCCACTCGGGCAAGGAGCACAAACATATACTCCCATGCTAAAGAATCGAAGGCCTTGGTGGCATCTAGAAACACAGCAACAGCGCTGTCATCTGTCTCCATCGAACCAGCAACTGCAAAAAATGTGCGTAAGTTGTGACACGTGGATCTCCCAGGTACAAAACCCGACTGGTCTGGCAGCACCAGTCGAGGAAGCAGCGGCTGCAGACGCGCCGCGATCATTTTGGCCAGGATTTTGTTGTCAATATTAATTGTAGAGAGTGGGCAAAACGAGTCACAGCAAGCCGGATCCTTCCCGAGTTTAAGGATCGTGACTATCAGTGCCTCCCGGAGTGAGGCAGGGAGAATCCCGGCCTCCAAAGACTCTGCATATACCTCCAAGAGGTGTGGGGCAAGAATATCCGCATATTCCTTGTAAAACGCGGGGGTCAAACCATAAGTACCAGGAGATTTGTCGCCAGGCAAGCCGCGAATCGCCGCAGTCACCTCCTCCACAGAGAATGGAACATCGAAATACGACCGGTGAGCTTCGTCGAACCACACCAGCGCAATATCAGAGAAGTAAGCCTGCGCCACCGCCATGTCCAGTCCAACCAGATCAGCATATAGCTGTGCAAAATATTCAGTAAAAACTTGCATGACGCCACTCGTCCCGGTCACACGCTCGTCCTCAGCGCCCACAATCTCAGTGACGTAGTTGCTCGCCCACGGCCTACGCAGCATATCAGCAAGCGTGCGCCCGGCCCTCTCCCCCTCACCATAGCGACGGGCCCGGGCATTCCTCCCCAAAAAGCAGACTTCTCTAAGGGAGGCCTCCTCATAGGAAGACACCTCTCTTCGCAGCGCCGCCAGCACCTCACTCGACCAGCTGCAGTGAGCGTACTTCACGCACGTGCCCTCTCTAACATCACCGTGCCTCTGCCTCCACAGATCCACTAAAGCACCCCCCTGCATCACCGCCGCCAATGCCTTCACCACTGCAACATGCTGCACCCTAGCCGCACTCTTGCGGTCCATCCTCGAATCCAGGACCACTTTAAAGTCGCCACCGCAGATTACTGCACCAGCTCCCAACGACTCCACCAAATGCCACAACTCTCAGAAGAACTCTGGGTCGTCCACATTGGGACCGTAAACAGCGACCAGCTGGCAGGCTCTGTCCGACAACGTGCCTCTCAACAAAACATACCTGCCGTTCGGGTCAGCAACCACCCTCCGAGTTCGCCACTGTAAACCTTTGCGCAGCAGAATCGCCACTCCGCGAGCATAACTCGAATAAATCAAACAGTGAGACTCGCCGACCCAGCCGGCCTTCAACCTGCCCAGCGTTGATGCCACCAAGTGGGTTTCCTGCAACATACAAATGTCTATTTCATGTCGTTTATTATGCGCTGCCACGAGGCGCGCCTTCCGTTTATCATTTAGCCCACACACATTCCAAGTCAAACAACGAACCGTTGTCACAGTTTTCGATCCTATCACATACATACTGTACGCCACCGTGGAGCACAGCCCCGCCTGCCAGACACTTGAAAGAAGACAGTAAAGATAGCATAGAAGACAGAGAATGTGCAACACAACTGAGCCCACCCTGCCCCCCTCCCATGCAGACCCCCCAATTGGGTCATAGCAGAAACCCACCCTCCCAAGCCCCAAAACCACCCCACTAGAGCATGAACACAATAATCAGGACTCATCCTAGGGGCGATAACCGGCCTACCAACTCCCCACCCACCAAGAACTAGGGGAGAGGGGCACAGGGGCCTAACAGCAGGTTAAGAAACAGAGCGATCCTAAGGACAGAAGCGGACCATCATATTCCGACAGCTTCAGCAAGCGCCTCCAGCTCCAGCAACGCCTTGACTAGTCATTGTCACTCAAGGCAGCTCTCTCAGATCCGGAGCCGTCAGGGCCCGCAGCCTCCGGCCGCTTAGGCAGACGTCTAGCAAACTTGGCAGCTTGTTTTGGGTCCGTAAAGTACAGTACCTTTCCTTCATGCGGCACCCTCAGCTTAGCAGGGCACAGCAGAGCGAATCTTACGCCCGCCTGGTTCGACAAGAGCTTAATCGGCAAGAAGGCACGTTACGACACCTGCACGCCTGGGGTATAATCAGAAAAGAAGCTAAGTTCAGAGTTTTTATACATCACCGGCTTCCTCTCCCTTTCAAAGTGTAAAACGGTGTCCCGATCTCGATAGTTCAGCAGGCATGCTATTATTGGTCACGGAGGAGTACCCGGCGGGGGCAAAGGTCCCAGGGACCTGTGGGCCCTTTAGACCACCAGCATTCGGGAGAGCTCGCCTGCAAACAGGTCAGACAGCATGCTCTCCACAAAATCCTCCATGCGGCCCATATCGGTGGCCTCCGGCAACCCAACAATGCGAATATTGTTACGTAGACCGTGCCTCTAAGTCCTCTTTCTTATTCCCGATCACCTCCAGGATACGCTCCATTTGCGCGATCTGATCCCTATCCCCCCGGCGGGCGTCCTCCATCTCCGATGTCCGTGTCTCCAGGACCTCAAATCTGGAATCGTGATCGTCAACCTGAACTTTAATACAGTCCAGCTGTTCAGTCACATGGTCCAGCTTCGCGTCAATACCAGCCAGGCTGTTCTTGAGCTCTACGAACATGGACCTCACTGACGCCTCCGAGCTCCCTTCCTCAGCTCCGTCGCAACTAGACGTCAAGACAGGAGCCCCACTTCTCTTTTTCCCACCGTCAAAGGTGAGCTTAGCCTGACGCTGATCAGCCTTACCCATGATCTCAGCTCAGGCCGCAACCAGCTCCTGCGTCGAAGAGATGAAGCAAGGTGATGTCCAATCCGAGAGTCTCCCACTAACGAGGAGCCCCTCCGCAGCCACTCAGGTCTCACCTCGCCAGCCAGCCAAACAAGGCACGGGGCACCAGTCGGGCATCTAAACACCCCGTATGGCAGTCCAATCAACGCCAGCCACCACCATCAGCCACCGCCGGCACCAGCTCCACAGTCCAATCCGACAGTCCCTCCAGCCGCAAGCCAAGACCGGAGCCTTAGGACCAGCACAGCAGCGCAGAGCCTCCCCCTCCAAACTCCAGGCTCCCACCAAGCCAATGCCAGTCCCGCCTTGTCCCCCATCGTGGCAGGCCACCTCCTCCTTCTGTCCGGTGTCCCGCCCCTGCAGCAATGCCCAGCCACACTCGGGCAGCCCCGCCACACGTCAGCAGGTCACCCAGGCCGGCCAAGCAATCCACCAGCACCTCGCTCCTCGAGTCTCAAACCAGCGCCGTTCCTCCACTCTCTTCCTCCACCATTGGCATGCCAACGGCGGGCACCAGCGCCCAGCCAAAGTCACCCAGCTCACCGGAGGGCAGGCCCGGCCCCCTCACGGAGACAGCCCGCCACAGGCGCCCCGGCCACCAGGCGCAACGCCGTCACCACCAGCACTCACTCACGCAACCAGTGCCGCGAGGGCCGCGGTCCGATCCGACCGCCGAGGGCCCTGTCCACCAGGGGAGGCGAGACCCCCGGCAAATCCACCCGCCCCCGGCACTAACAAGCAGCTGGGAGCGCCGCACCACAGGGAGCTCCAATGTCCACGGTGTGCGCATCCTCCTAGGCCGCACCGCGCAGCCGGGCCTCCTCTCCCGATCGGGAAACACTGTCAGCCAGCCCCCACAGAGGACCGCCGCTGAAGCCAAAACGGCGCCAGGGGTCTCATGGGCCCGCACACCAGTCCGCCTCCGTCCACAGCGCCCGTCTAAAGAAATAAGCGGAGAAACGGCCCGCGGCCCGGCAGAGCCTCACACAGTGACAGCCATCTTGCTCGACGGCCAGGCCACGCCCCCATCTCTAGTACATTTGTTGTTCTACTTCTTGAATGTTCACTGTTTCCCTCACGTCCTACCTTTTTCTATCCCCATTTAGGAAGCGGTGTCCAGTGCCCAGCTCTCAGCCTCAGAAGATTTAAGCTTTAGTGTTGGGTTTAGTGTTGATACCCCCTCTGACAAAACCTATGAGTAGAAGGTTTGCACTTTGAGAATTCTTATGAGGTCCTTCCAGGAGGAGATGTACATTTTACAGCCACTGCAATTTTATACAAATACATTTTTTGCAATGTTATGCTAAGTATTTCGATTTGTACAATGAAGCATGCTTTTAGGTCTTTTTTTTACTATCATGTTGATTTCTTGTTGATCTCTCGTGTGGGCTTTGGTTATTATTTTTGTTTGGCTAGAGTTATAAATTTCATTATTGGGAACATGGACTTCTTTTGTTAATCCATCATTTACTCTTTGAGTTATTGTGACTCTTGATGAGTGAGTTATTTGTTTCTTTACTTGGTACCTGGAGTTATCTTTTATTGACGTGAGGTTTGCTTTTGGGGTTCTAACACTTGTTCTTTTTTGCTCCTTGAGTTCTCGTTTCGTGGACGTATGACATGGCTTGCTCCTTTTTCCACTTGTACCTTGATGTCTTGTTTCTTTTGCAGGTTATTGAAGTTAACATTGCTGATCTAGAAATGTATTAGGGGATTATTTGGTTTATTTATTTGTGATTACTATATCTTTATGGGAATCCTAGAAATATTATTTTGTTCAGTTGTTGAGTGTTGGAGTTATAGCACATGTCCGCTGGGGTCTTTGTGGTTTCACAAGCATACTTTCATCCTTGTTTCATTGATTCATGATGCAGTTTTTGGTCATTACACTCATGCAGCGAGGTCTCCATTATTTACTGAGATCCTGGAAGAATTCGTGGTCCTCAACTCAGGTATCTGAATTTCTTAGAATTTCCCGCTAGCCTCATAGTCTATGTTTGAAGTTCCAGGTTTTCAGGAACATCCCTCGTTGGAATATCTGGCCTTCTTTTCTGAGATGCTGGTTGGACTTCAGCGACAAGCAGATATTCTGCAGCACTATTTTTTTATTTTTTTTATTTTTATTTTTCTAGTTGTCAGAGCACTTTACATTCTTGAATGGGCATATGAAGTAGTTACCTGGGCAGAGCTATATGGCACTGAATTCTCAATTCAAATGTCTTGTATACAGCACATGAAAACTGTGCACCATGTTCAGAAGACATGTAGGGCCTGATTACCACTTTGGCGGTTGGGATACTGCGTCACCAACGTGACGGATATCCCGCCCGCCATGTTACAAGTTCCATAGGATATAATGGAACTTGTAATACGGCGGACGGGAGTATCCCAACCGCCAAGGTCGTAACCAGGCCCGTAGTGACTTGGAAGAATGCATCCTATGTGTGTCTTAATTGACATGTAATGCTTCTTATATTGAAAGGGCGTCTGTACTTCCAAACATTGGTGCAAACAACATATTATATACATTTCATCTAGTGTCTGGCAACAAAAGATACTTCTACGGTTTAAAGTTATATACATTTCTTCTGGGGTCTGACCTTGTCATGGCTCTTGGCTTCTTTAATGTCTAGTGAGGTTTATGTTTGGGGACATTCTGTCTAGGAAGGGTGGGAGCTGATGGCTCTCATTCTCTCTGGGTTTCAGTGGTCTCAAGTACTGTTGTCTGTGATTGGGACCTCTTTTTGTCTGATGGTTATTACACGATCCAATTATTAGCCATGTTCTTGACTTCTTTCCTCTCCCCCCTTAATCCCCAGAGTTCATACCCTCCTTATAGCAGGACAGTCTTCGACACCAACTGGTCTGTCACCTTCTGAACTTGTCTGGGGTCTCTCTTCTGTTCCTAGGACATAGAACACAACCCGGTCCTAAGCACGCCTGAGAGATTTTTTTTATTTATTTAAGCGACCACAATCTTCGATAATTCCGCAATGTTGAATTTTGTGTATTTCACATTATTTTTATTCCTCCCTCTGTTGTGCTTTTTCGTTTTATTTTTACCTGCGGGACACTGATTCGAACAGAAAATCTCTCACATAAACTGCAAAACTGATGAGCGCCCTGAGACATTTTCTACCTCAGTCTACTTACATTATTTTTATTTTACGAGAGGTGTCATTTTCACGCAGACGACAGGCGAAATGTATTTTGCATAGGATGTATCATTTTCATAAAAAGGGCCCATTTTACCCAAGGAAGAATTTTGCATTGCTGCCCATTTCTGATATTTAATGAGCTTCCTCGGTGTGTAAATATTCTTGCACTTAAGGGAAACGGTCCCCGGCTCTCTTCCCGGCTCACGTGGAGCCGTTCAGCTGCAGGCCTTTCTTGCAAACTCTCCTCAGACACTCACCCACTTACATTCTCTGCCAGTCCTCTGTCACTGAGAGAGCAACCATTGGGTGTTAGATTTTGGTGCTGGTGATAAACGTGCACGCTTCAATTTTCATCTGGTCAGTTTTAAGCAGTGCTTAATTTGAGCTTGTTGTTTCCGGTGCGGAGTACCGGCACTTATTTTTTCTGCCTCATGCATTTACTGCGAGAAAAAGACACAAATGGGAAAGACGGAGGAAGAAAAAAATGAAAAAGCGTCACAATGGGAGAAAGCAGAAAGCTGCAAGAGAGAGCTGAAGGGACAGAGAGTGTCTTTAAATGGATTGAAGAGGGCCGAGATGGCTTCAGAATTACTCTGCCTCACTATTCAGTGTTTGCACATTTAATTGCAGCAGCTGCGTTTTTAAGAGGAGGGCTTTGAGCACCGGCACCTTTTTATTCACAAATTAAGCACTGGTTTTAAGCAATCAATGTCAAAATCCAGGGTAATTTTGTTTAATTAAATCACTCTACAAAAAGTAATTACATAAGGTCAGTTTGAATCTTCACTGCAGATGTCTCTCTGGAAATAGACAGATTTCTTAATTTCCCCAATATTTGGCACATTAAAAAAATTTACATATTTTAGAAACTCTGAAAATGTCAAGTGATTTTTACTTTTTTTTAAATGTAATATTCTGCACAGTCTTTTTTTGTTTCTGCCTAACTTTCCCAGCCGAGCGGAGGCCTTCACAGGCATCAGAAAGCAAGAAATAATGCCTGGAACCGACATGGCGTGGCTTTTGAGGCAGCTGCAGGCTGCAGTGACTGACAATATACATATAGTAATGGCAGAGAAGTGGCTTGCTAGGATGAGCAGTCCTGGGCTACTCACTACACCCCAGTAGGACTGACTCTTGCACCTGAGGAAGGTTCGTTCCTATTCGTGGTGACTGAAACTGGTTAAGACATGGGTGTTTAGAAGTGCACTAACCAGCAAAGAAGGGAGTAGGGGAACTTATAAGGTGGTGCGCAGTCAGGGCTGGATGGGACAGGAAATAGGGCAGGCACCAAAACAAAAGTGGAACCGATTAGCGAATCAGACAGCTAAAATAATAACACATGTTTGAAAATCGGGGCAGTTTTCAAGTTATTCCCACATGCAGTAAAGGTGGCTTTGGAGGGATGGGCGAATGCATGCTTAAGCTTGCTAAAAGCAATGTTTGTGGTGATCTCAGAGAAATCAACAGTAACAACCATCAGCAAAACCAATAGGTCTCGCTTTTGGGAGAGTTATTGGATTTTTTTTATTATTTTAGCATGCTGTAAAACCTTTCTACAAAAGCATTATTATATTATATTATGATCGGATGATAACTTTTGTATGGTATGGTGTGTTACGGTATGGTATGGCATTGCCTTCCAATGTTTGGTATGGTATGGCATGTCATGGCCGTCATGTATGGTATAGTCTGCCATTGCATTTATGGTATGGTATGGTATTGTCATCGTTGTTACAATGTACACATTACGCCACAGGAGGAAGAGCAATTACAGCGGCCAAACAAGCACAAAAACACTTTACAAAATAACGTTATTTTCATGCTAGACTGTTTTATCCATCAAGTAAAAACATTTTAATCATGCCCAAAGACAGCCTATAAATTATGAAATATCTAACAAAAACACCTCAGCCATTATTGCATTTTAAAATCATTGTTAAAAATTACACTGGTAACATATGACCTGCTTGTGTTGTTATGCTGCATCAACGAGCAGAAGGAGAGAGGATGAAATGAAGAAAACAAACATGTACACCGGAAACATGTGGTGAAAGCAACAGCAGCATGGTGCAAAACCAGGAGCAAGACAACCTAAAAACACATTCTCTCCTACAAATTGTGGCAAGTAAAGGAAAAAACATGGGCTTAAACAAAAAAGCTGGAGCAGGACTAGGGCACTCCCAAAAAACAGAGGAAGCAGTACTTTGTTCATGCTCCGGGGACAGGGGAACACACAATCAGAGAGTGAAGACAAAGTAATGCCAGCATGTGCTGACCAAAAAGGAGCCAACAAATAAGACTGTTGTGGGCTCCTTTTAGTGCCTAGATTGGGCACATATATTTTAGCTCTTAGGCCCTTAAGTCTGTGCCTTTAAGAAGAATACATATTTTATTTGCTTTTATTCATTTTAATACTTTTTAGCGCAGCTCGCTTTTAGCTTGTTGTTTTATACTTTATCATCTGCCTTTCTTAGAAAACATGCTTGTTTATCTGTCCCTTGAACGCACTTCCCTATGTGCCCTGCTCAAGGCTGTCATATTTATACATGATAGTTTACCGGGTAGTGCTAATCCAAGAACTATGGATTCATCCTTCTAACCATAGACATATTACCACGTCAGCCTGTGTAACATTTTGTTATAGAAACACCACACAGGCTGAAGAAGGGTATAGGGGACATTCCAGCCGGCTATCTTATGCTGTGCACCACTTCGTCAACAGCTTCTCTGATGTTGACCGTGTCTTTCAAGCCAACCGGCAAGACTGCCAGTAGAACAACAGGCAGACCCTTGCCTTCTTTCAGGTATGGGACAGGCTCCTCCCATAAGATAGGGACGGGCAGAAGAGCTAACAATGCTATGCTTTCATGTTAGATGCTAGGGTGCAGATAGGAATTCTTAGACCCATGATTATGTCAGGATGTTGGGACTGTTTATGGGTTTCACTCTGATGGTCACAATCATCACTCTATTATGCTTCATCTTCCTAAAAATGGCAGCTCATGTCTTTTATCATAGAATGCAGTTTCTTCAATAAATGTATTGAGGCGTATCCTGCATCTCTTTGTCTGCCTTTGCATGTGTGAGACTTCAGGCAACTGAGAGAAAGGGGTATGATCTGTCCCACCCTGAGTTCCCTGAGGAGTCAGAGTGTCATGTTTATATGACCTTTACTTTCTACGTTTGGGTGAGGTGCTGCTAGCTATCCAACAAGATCAGACTGACCGCTTCCGTGCAGTATGGGACTGACTGAGTCACCCACATGCGGTGGTGCTGCCGCCCTAAGCTCAACAGCCTTACCCCCATGGCATGACTCCTACAACATGGCACCACAAACGTTGGTCAGGCACTGTTTAATGGATCTCCCGGGAATCTCTGTCTCACATGCTAAAGGCACCCTAATTACCTTATACGGAGATGTCTGTGGTATTAGGGAAATATCCTCCTCAGGTAAATAGGTAATACCTATCTTAGGCTGTAGGTTGCTCAAGCTTGAACCTTAAAAAGATTCCCCAAATTGGTGTTTCTATCTCTGAACTTACTATTCCAAAATATGGCGGACCCTTAACGGGTAGCTATTCCTTTACATATGAGACAACGTCTCACACAACATCCATTAGCTCATGGACTCATTGAAGAGGGTGTGGATGTTAGGTTCATGGTAGAGGCACACAGTGCGTACAGAACAGAAATGATCTATTCCTGGGTCACCTTTCCAGCAGCAGATGAAAATACACACTTTTTCCACATTTACACAAAGACAATGCACCAGTACAATACCTAGCTCATGCATATTTAGAAATGCCATTCTCTTATCAAGAACACCAAAAGTGGTTTGAAGGCGCCCTACTATACATTGTACACCCTAAGTAATGAAGGACCTACGTGGCCAGAAATAGCCACATATACACCACATCCCAATGGAGCTAATATGGCGGTAGCAGATATGAACTGCTTATATAATCATTTAGTAAATATATATAGACGATTAATACAATTCATAATGAGGACTTTAAACACCGCCCCAGTGAGGGCTGCTCCAGCAGCACCATGTTTGGCTACAACCGGGATAAATCCAGTGACTTTGCATTCAATAATGGGTAAGGTACCCACCAAATGTGAAGATATTCCATTTTGGTTACCACAAAAAAAACATGCTGAAAGCAGTGTTTCTCCATACAGGACCACAAGACAAACATAGAAATGCTGGCCCTTTGGGATGGTTCTCTCAGTAGATAACTGTGCCACATGCGGTGCAGTATTTGCTGCAATTTACAGTACTGCACACGGTACACCAACACTTGCGCTCAATGCTGCATTATGTTGAAACCTGTTTGGAAGACTAATATGGAGCTCTGTGCCAAGTTGTGTAAAATAAAGAATTTTTGATGGAAGACTCACTTGAGTGCTATACCATGATATAACAGTGGAGTGCTTGAAATCGATTTTTGGATCTTGACGGACTTTCCTGCTTCAGAAGACGAGGTGGCTATCCTGTATTTCGAGCACCCGATATTATTTGGAACTGAGATACTTTTGTTTTAGTGAAGAATATGACGCTGAGGCCCATATTTATTCTTTTTTAGCACAGCATTTGCGTCATCTTTTTACGCAAAAGCGGTGCAAACTTGCAAAATACAATTGTATCTTGTAAGTTTGCGCCTTTTTTGCATCAAAAAAGCGTCGCTAAAAAACTATAAATATGGGTCTGAGAGTGTGTGCACCATATTCCCAGACACCAATTGCTTTTCTCTCTTGAGGAATCAAATCAAATCAGGGTTTATAAAGCGCAACTACTCACCCCTAAGGGTCTCGGGGCGCTAAGGGGGTTTGTCCTCTGAGCTTCATTCGAAGAGCCAGTTTTGAAGGTCCTTCCTGAATTGGGGTAGCGATGGTGACTGCCTGAGGTGCAGGGGCAGAGTGTGCCAGCTCTTTGCCGCGAGGGAGGCGCAGGAGAAATGTGCGTTGTTGTCCAGAGACACTATCTATATGTATTAGCTTGATTCTTAAATATTCAAGCATGGTGTAAATAAACAAACACAGCTGACCTTTGGCATTAAATTAAGAAAAATGAATGTATCATTGTGACAGATGGCTTAGGGATTTAGTTTTGTTCTGTGTATTGTGCTGTAAGACCACAAATCTCTTTCAGAGACTGGTGACAGGTGTGATGTATGCCCCCAGAGGGTATGAATACTTATATCTTCATGTAGGCTGCAGCTAGGCCCTGACCCTCCAGGGAGAAGCCCTGCTGACACTGTCTTATTTCTTATGCTGGCTGCAGAATGTTAATCACATTCATGACATACAAATAAATGTTCTGCCTCTGTTTGTATTACTGGAGATTCCAGCTCAGAAAGAGAGTAATGCTGACCTTTATGTGCAGGCTCAGCATCACAGGTCAGTTTGATGTGATCAGCAGAGAAGCAGCTTCATTACTGGGGTGTCTCATGTTTTACTCACTGAACAGAAGAGGGAATAAGGTACAAGATCATCATGGGGGAGGGGAGAAAGGAAAACATGCTTCCAGTTTATGCATCTCAGATTTATGCGGAGGCATCTGGCAATACTTGTAATTAAATTGATATTTCACTAAAGATGTTTTATGGGCTGAATGTGAATCTGTAGATTTAATTCATGTACAATCCACAATATTAGAAGTTATGTCCCATGTCCTTTGGTTGTATGTCACATATTGAAAATAAAAATATTGCCTGACATAAATATTGTGGCCTAAATTTCCTTTATGTTTCCTTTTCTACTTTTAGTGTAGATTTTCTGTTATTACCTCCAGTGGGGTGATGATGCTTGCCAGGTGAAATGTTGGCCACTATATTGTGGTACCACGGCATCCACGCTGGCTCAGCTCCCATGACTTTACCAATGATACAGACTCCATCATTGACTAATCCCAAAAACATTGCTTTGTGCCAGCGAATATATGGGAAATGTCCTCCGATTCATAAGAGCCGCGAGGCCTGGTTCAATCCTGATCTTCCTCAGTTTAAACAAAGGGATGCAGCAAGATCATTTTTGGGGCGCAATGCTTGAGGACCCTGACAAGTCTGCACATAAAGCTCACTATGTGATTTCTTAAAGAAGCCATCTATATAGGCAGGAACTTACATTACAAGAGAATTTCCATGGCAACAAATCCTATAAGAAAGCATTGACAAGGGTAAGGAGCTTGCAGCCCTGGAAGATGACTTGGCTTCAAGGGTCACCCCTGCACAGAAAATCAGTCTGGAAAAATGTTGATAGTACATTTACCAAAGTCCACTGCCATTCCTACCACTTTGCTTTCAGGCCAAATTATTAATGCTCACCCTAGGGTCATGAAAGGACGTGGCCAGTAGAGTTCACAATCTAAGGTGCATGCTTATGAGCAGTGCTTAATTTGTAAATAAAAACGTGACGGTGCCCAAAGCTCTCCTCTGAAACACGTGGATGCTGCAATTAAATGTGGGAGCACAGAATACTGAGGCAGCAATTCTGAATCCATCTCGGGCCTCTTTAATCCATTTACAGCCACTCCCTGTCCCTTCAGCTCACTCCTGCAGCTTTCTGCTTTCTCCCTTTGTGACGTGTTTTCGTTTTTCTCTTCCTCCGTCTTTCCCATCTGGGTCTTTTGCTCGCAGTAAATGCTTGAGGCTGAAAAATAAGTGCCGGCCCTCTGAAACAAGTGCCGGTACCGTGCACCGGAAACCACTGGCTCAAATAAAGCATTGCTTAGGAGCCCCTTGCACCGCTGTTGCGTCATTTTTTGTGACACAATGGGGTCACAAACCTTGAAATCATATCTTTGAGGCCACGCAAAGCCACTTTGCATGGCTTTGAATGGCCTCATAGACCGGAGGCAAGTGATAGAGCTTGGTGGTCTCTGCCTTGAAGCTGATTAAATACAAATATTATTAATATACTAATAATGTATAATTCTAAAATGACTAATATCGGTTAAACTCGGACGTCCAACACTTGGCCACAGACATTTCGGATAACCCCCCGGATCGAGCGACCTATGGTTTCCAGCCAAGTGTGACAGTAGGCACATCACACTTAGCCCCTGGAACTTCACAATCCCCATATCAGTGCTGGTCTCTGTGATACCATAAAGACATATTTCACAGAGAACATGGGTCCACTGCATTCCCTGCAAACTGTTTGGGAGGTGTATAAGACAGTTATCAAGGGCCAGAGTCTTTCACTGATTGCAGGCCATAGGAAGAACAAAAGGTCCTGTTTGGAATCGCTTCAACTGGGACATCCAACACTTAGAAACTACACTCACTGACCCAGGACAGAAGACCTCTCATCACACTGGCTATAAAGCAGAACAAGTATAGAGGTATTGCCTCAGAAGCTGCTAGGGCTCAGCACTCTGTTACGCAACACCACCTATTGGAGATGGGAGACAGGGCTCGGTGGCGGCTGGCCTTCTTGACAGGAAAGAGTGCAAACCGATGGGTCTCGGAAATCTTGCATGATACAGGGGAGCGGGTGAAAGATAGACTTGCTTTCGCGACCTACTATGAACGCCTATACTCCCCTGTGGTTACAACCTCAGCATAGGAGTCTTGCAGACTTCTGGCAGATAGTTGTCTTCCAGACCTTTGACATTCAGAATTATAGGGTGCTTTTGGAGCAAGAAGTCACTGAAGAGGAGATAGTGCAAGCCGTTCGTGACCTAACCTCTGGTAAGACAATGGGCCCAAATGGGCAGCCTATCGAGCTCTGCAACCTCACGGCTCCTGTAATCGCTGCACACCTCCTGTGAATATTTCAGGACAGCCACAGCTTGGGTTCCTTGCCCAGGGACCAAAGACTGGCCACTACAGCTGTTATTGATAAAGATAGCAAATCAGCGGACGCCTGCGCCTGGTATAGGCCCGTTGCGCTATTAAACGCAGTTAAAGTTACAATTCTGGCGAAATCACTTCCATCTAGACTAATACGGGTAATCAAAGCGCTTGTACATCCAGACCGATCAGGCTTCATGCTCGGTCGAAATACTGCTCTCTACTTATGACGCCTGCACGACGTGCTGGGCCGTACCATCGACCTATGTGAAGATGCCCTGGTGCTCTCACTTGATGCACTTATGCTTTTCAACATGGTCGAATGGCCTTTTATGTTTGAAGTGCTGAGTAGGATGGGTTTCGTCCCACGCTTTATGGGATGAGTAGGGCACCTCTGTACCAACCCCCTGGCATAGGTAATAGCGAATGGAGGCACATCTAAATTGTTTCAGCTCCAATGTGGCACCAGACAGGGATGCCCACTGTCCCCTTTAATCTTTTACCTGGTCCTAAAGCCACTTGCAGGCTGGATCAAGTAAGACTTCCTTGTGCAAGACTTGCAGTGGTCAACCAGTTTGGAAGACAAAATGTCTCTCTATACTGATAAAATCTTACTCTAAGTCTCAGACCTACTCTTTACCCTCCATAGGATCACGCAAATACAATGGGGCATATTTATAGTCCGTTTGCGCCGGAATTGCGTCGTTTTTTTTTACGCAATTCCGACGCAAAACTAACTCCATATTTATACTTTGGCGTTAGACGCGTCTAGCGCCAAAGTCCATAGAGTTAGCGTCATTTTTTTGCTTGGACACCTACTTTGCGTTAATGATATGCAAGGTAGGCGTTCCTGTCTAAAAAATCGACTCCGAGGCATGTGCGTCGGATTTATACTCCTGGGCAAAATTCACGCCCGGGAGTGGGCGGGTCAAAAAAAATGACGTACGGCCGCTTTTGCGCCGTTTTTTAGCGTCTGCAAAAGGCAGGCGTTAAGGGACCTGTGGGCTCTGAAGGAGCCCAGAGGTGCCCTCCCATGCCCCCAGGGACACCCCCTGTCACCCTTGCCCACCCCAGGAGGACACCCAAGGCTGGAGGGACCCATCCCAGGGACATTAAGGTAAGTTCAGGTAAGTTATTTTTATTTATTTTTTTTTGGCATAGGGGGGCCTGATTTGTGCCCCCCTACATGCCACTATGCCCAATGACCATGCCCAGGGGACAGAAGTCCCCTGGGCATGGCCATTGGGCAAGGGGGCATGACTCCTGTTTTTGCTAAGACAGGAGTCATTTCTATGGGGGTTGGGAGTGAAAAAAAAATGGCGCAAATCGGGTTGAGGCGAAAAAATTGCCTCAACCTGACTTGCCCCATTTCTTGACGCCCAAGCCCCATATCCCCCTACGCCGGCGCTGCCTGGTGTACGTCGTTTTTTTTAACGCACACCAGACGGCGCCGGCGGCTAACGCCGGCTAACGTCATTCAATAAATACGGCGCCCGCATGGTGCTTCAGAATGGCGTTAGCCGGCGCTAATTTTTTTGACGCAAAACTGCGTTAGCGCAGTTTTGCGTCAAAAAGTATAAATATGGGCCAATATATCGTCAATACTCAGGCTATAACATCAATTTGGATAAGTTCTTAATCTACCTCCTTCATGGACCTGCCCCACGACTCCCCCGAGATTGTGCGGCCTGCATTCTCGTGGAAGGGGTCTGAAACCTGGAAATTTATGTGATCACTGACACAACCCAGTTCTACATCAATAACTTAGAACCGCCACTCGTGCCTCTACAATGTGACATCCAACATTGAAAGACCCTGCCCATGTCCCTCCTGGGAAGAGCAGCTCTATTTAAAATGATGGTGCTGCCCCACTTTCTCTATGAACTCCAAAATGAGCCATACTCAGCCCCATTCTCTTACTTTAAAGCAAATGAAGGTGAAACCCGAAAGTAGCTGTGGCACAGCTGTCCTGCACGTATTGCCATTAAGAAGCTTTCAAGAAGTTGGTCTGATGGGACAATCGCCCTACCTGATATCCAGCAATATTATTGGGCGGCACAGCTCATCGCTACCAATTACTGGGTTCACCTACCTCCCAGGGAGCCACCGTATGGACACCCGGGGCCTTCAGCCAGGAGGCTACCAGAGACCCCTCTGTGGAGAATCATGGCATAAGTCCTTTCCTTATCTAACGGCAGTCATGCTTACCCTCTGGCATACGGCACTGGCCACTCTTGGCTGGCATGGCAGGATTATACAGGCCATCCCCTTGTGAGATGCTACAGCACTGGGCACTCGGGTGGCTCAACCGGTTTTGATAAATGGGACCTTATTGACCTCTCTAGGGTGGAGATCTACGGACTCTGGACGGAGTGATCCTGTTTGCCGAACTGCAAAGTGACTATCACTTAGCACCCACTGAAACCTTTCGCTATTTCCAAATAAGACATGCCCTTCAGCAGGCTTTTCCAAAGGGGGAAGAACTCCATGAGTTCTTGCCATTAGAAGATAGGATGTTGTCTGAGTATATGCCATGTAAAGCCATCTCCCTCACCTATCAAAAATTAATTAATAACACCTCTGATCCACTGGCGTGCTTACGCAAAAGATGGGAGGGAGATCTCGGCAGTTTGGAAGATGAGTGTCAGGAAGCGTTGGAGTTCTACCGGAAGGTGCCTATTCAGTCGTAGTTTTGCCTAGTGCAACTAAAGGTTTTCCACATGTCCTACTGTGCCCGCACCACTATGGTACTGATGAGTAGAGCGACATCTACCCCATGTCACGGGCAACCATGCAGATTCTTTCATATGATCTGTGGCTGCCTGATCCTACAACAGTACTGGGAATCAGTAGTGAAATGCCTGAATGATGTTTGTGGGGGCAATGTGGAGCCCTCTGCAAAATGATGCTTGTTGAATATGTGGGAGGCCACTGATCTCTCATGAAAGGATCAAATATGGATGACGCCGGGACTTATGGTGGCCACGCAAAATATAAAGTGGCTGTGAGGAGCAAACCATGCACCTTGAGTTGGGGTATGCTGGCAGAGAGGGTGGGATACGCAGGCAGAGGCTACCCAAACAAACCGATCAAAATATTGGGGAATGATTATCGGGGGACTTTGTATCACCGATGCAAATGTCACTGTTGTTGCAATTGTTTTGGTTCAGATGGACTTGACACTGACCCGTGAGGTTTGGTGAGGGAATGGGGTGGGGTCGGGAGATCCGGAGAATGGTGGGGGGGGGGCGTGGGTCTGTCTCGGGGAGGTTCTTGTGCTACAACGGTTTTTACATCATATTGCTTTGCGTCTTGTTTGCTTTAAATGCTATAAAACAAGTTATAAAAATATTGATTAGACTCATAAAATTATATGATATACAACTATATTAAACAAAATGATGTTCTGAACAAGAATATCCCAAATCAATATTAAATACAACAATATTCTTATCTTTGGTGTTAGGTCTAACAATATTGACATCACAATATTTTGGTCACGATTTTTGTGACCCACGATAATTTGAAGTCTACATTTTCATAAAACGCTGGCATAACAGGGCCTTGTTGTTGTTGCTGTAACTTGAGGGCGTAAATGAAATAGAACACGTATCTCCCACCTATGTTGTCCAAGACTCTTGCATGAAGGCCCTGCCCTCCAACTACAACAGTTCTTCAGGGCCTGCAACATGTCCTCGTCCCCTTTTCTGATGCAGATGTTGGTTCTTGTGACTTGGGTTTGGTTAGTGTCTTGGGGCCATATGTACGAACACTTTTTCCCATAGACACAGAATGGGTAAAAACCTTTGATACATCTGGCCCCCAGTTTCTTGCAGAGCCCTGTCCTTGAGCTGCCCCCACAGCTCATCCTTCAAATCAGGACAGGACCTCTCCTCTCTGGGCAGTCCAGCTCCTTTCCTTCCAGGCAGGGTATAGCAGTGAGAGATGCTAGTATGGTCTTGATCCACACTGAGGCCGAACGGACCTCAGCATTGTCTTGTTGAGGACTACAGGTCTGCAGACCAGAAACTAGGCAGGAGTTGAAGCCAACATGGGCTCTTCAGGAGTAAGGGCCCCGGGGATACATCAACTACAAGAAAGATGAAACAGCCTTCACTTTGACTTGAGGGAGCACCTTTACCTCGATATCTGATGTGACTATCCATAAATACACAGCCCACGCATCCCGTGACAATAGCTTGCACCCCTCTACATGGATCAGCTGACAGCAGTGGTCCCCCTCAGCCCAGCCTGGTGCAGCAGCAGTAATCGCTCTACACGATGGGCGCCACTACACTGTGGTCACCAGTGCTTAATTTGAGCCGGTGGTTGCTGCTGGGGCGCCCCGGCACTTATTTCTGGTGACCAGAGATTATTTCACCTCATCAGACGTTTCCCAATACAACCACAGGGAAAAACAAACTAAATGGTATAGACTGAGGAAGAGGAATAGAGAAAATAAGTCAACAAGGAGAAAGCACAAAGCTGTAAGAGTGAGATAACTGGGCAGGGAGTACCTGGCAGCGAATTAAAGGGGCCTGAGGTGATATTCGGCGCGATGGCATTTTATAGCTCAGGTCGCGGGTATCTGAGCAGACCTCTGGGCTCCGACACTTACCATTCAACAAATAAAGCACTGATGGTCACCCTAAAACCAGTGCGGCGAGCACTCAAAGAACAAGGTGAGGTGTCTCCAGCGGGCTCGCTGATGGGGGTTCTGGAGCATGGCAAGGTGGTTTACAAGTTCAGCCAGAAAGGCAGATCAAACAGGTCGGCACAGTTCTTCCCACAGAGCTTTCTTACCTGCTTTCAGCTGAAAGAGCTGGTCTCTTGGGCAAATGACCTGTGGCGTTCTGACATGCTTGAACAGGAAAGGCTTATCAGTTGCCATGACAATGACCATCAGATGAAGTCAGATGAAATCAGTCTAATTTACTTTGGATAATATCAAGGGCCCATGAAAGTGTCTAAAAATAAAGTTCCATGACTCAGATCCATTCATGATTGAGAACATCTCATATTCATCCCAAATTTTCGGTTCCAGCTACATTATGGTTTTGCTTTAGGGTACACCGCTCAATAATAGCACGTGGGTTATCGAGGCTTAAAGCGTGCAGACAGAGATGAAAGTGTGGTCTGTGCTTGGGTTGTACTCACTTATCTTCACTGTCAGTACATACCCATTTCAGAAGAAATACTACTGCGCCCTGTAACAAACCACTCCGTCACACAAATTAATTCAGGCAAACTCCAGACCCATTATACCGAGTCTCTTGAACTTAGACATTTTTCAGATGGTGGGACGGAAATTTGTGGGGACCGGAAGGGCTGGAGCTGGAGAGCAGAATGTTTAATGGGCTGCGAATAAAAAACAAAAACATATTTCATAAGGGTTTTCAAAAGGGAGAGCTATTTACCTAAAAGTCATGCTTGGGTTGTGGGGGGGAAATCTTGAGAGAGCCGGATATCACTACCTCAGTTGCGTTAAACATCAACAAATGAAAGAGATGTGTTTTCGAGAACTTTGAACTTGAGAGAGACATTTAGGGGCATATTTAAGAGCCCCTAGCGCCTCCTTGTGACACATTTGCGCCATTTTTTTTTACGTAAATGTGGTCCAACAAGGTCAAAAACGGTGCGCCATATTTACAAAGTGGCACAATGCATGCATTGCGCCCCTTTGTAACCCTTTGCGCTACATTATGCATGCGCCAGGTATAATGTATGCAAAGGGGGCGTTACCCCGTTAGGGGGGGGCAAAAAATGATGCTAGGAAACCTAAGAGATTTCCCTCTGCCATTTATTTTGGCACGTTTAACGCCTGCTCAGAGCAGGCGTTAAAAGGAGGCTTCCTTTGCTTACAATGGGCCTCTGGGTGCTTTGCAGGATTAGCGTCAACATTTTTGACGCTAATCCTGCAAAGCGCCAGGCTAGCGTAAAAAAAATTGACGCTAGTCTCCTAACTACCGCCATGCTGCACCGTATTTTAGATACGTCACACATGAGGTGGCGTTAGGGGGGGGGATGCTAAAGGCGCAAGAACAGTGGCGCTGCACTGTGTGCAGCGCCACTTTTCTTAAATATGCCCCTAATTTTTTAACATGAATTGAGTCTGACTTCAAAAGTAGAAAGGAAGAGTTCTCAGAAAAACAGGGCAGGGTTTTGTAGGTGAAGAGGTTTAAGTATCAAGGGACATTGGCACAAACCAGGGCCTTGTTGGCCAATGTACAAGGGGTGACTCTGGCTTACCGATACCACTACAGTCCATGTCATGTGTGTTAGTCCTGTGGCCCCGGCAACCCAAATAAGCATGTTGGCTACCAGCCGAATGACGAGTGATACACAACTGGTGTCTACAGTATATGTCAGTGGCACAGAGACTGCACCATGCTACTGCAGCTGGGTGAAACCCAGTGGCTTAACATCACCCCCGGAGAGCCCACGTTGCAGGTGGCCCCCTATGCTCCAGAGGGCCCCCTCAGCACAGTACACTAACTGGATCTGGCCCCTGGCCTGAGTGCTCCTGAGTGGGTCCGGCGGAGGGATCTTCCATGTACTTTGCGGGGGGGGCCCTCAAGTTTCATTATGCCACTGGTGAAAGCCCTCCTGTCTTCGAGGAATAGCACAGCTCCAAAATTATGGTATCAGCCTGGGTAATCCCAGGGGTTCACCAGAATAGTAGCATCAACCAGCGAGGGTGGAAAAGACAGATAACTGCAGTACCAGACCCTTGACAAATGTGTGACTACAAGGCAGTACTCTCTTTCGGTACCTTATGAGATGAGTAGGCCCTAAAAGGGACGGTCATCTACTACATCAGATGCAAATGTGAGTATCACATGTGGTTTTGTAATTTGTACTGTCTAGTGTTGTATCAGTGTAACATGTAGTATACATGTTTGCCAATTGACTTTCTAAAAATCAAAGAGGTGATTACGAGGTCCTGAAGCAGTCCTCATGACACATGGAGTAATTAAAAGGAGGCTGAAACATGTTGACATACTAGGATAGATGAATGAAGTATTTCCAGAACGATCTGAAACACAACTTTAATGGTGTCTAGAGAAATTATAAATAATAAACTTTTTTTCCTAAGGCATTTTCAATATACATATAATTCCCAGCCAATAAAAAGAGATAAAAACCTTACATTTTAAGCACTCCCACTAAAGCAGTCGAGCTCAATCTGACCTACCATGGATAGGATGTAGAGCCCGATGATGAAACATGCCACAATCATGGGCGAGGGCTACCTATAAATGAAAGAGATGTCTTTGGGAGAAAGAACATCACGCTGCCATCCACTTAGAACAAAGGTGTTTGGTAAAAAAAATAAAAAATAAAAAATAATGTTTACCATAACTTGTGGTGTGTTAAGATATTTTGGAGAGTGTATTTGTCAGATATGGTTCCTATCTCCTTCTAATTAGTGTAAGCCAGTGGTTCCCAACCTGTGGTCTGGGGACTCCTCGGGGTCCACAAAGCCCCTTCAGAAGTCCGCAACAGCTTAGAAAATTAAATATTATTAGCAGATTAGGTCCTTAGCTTTCAGTAATGACTCAGTGGGGGATCCTCAGATTTCAATAATGATTCATGGGGGTCCCCGGGCTCCAGTAATGATAAAGTGAGGGTCCACAGAAGTCAAAAGGTTGGGAACCACTGGTGTAAACCTATCAGTACCAGCAACAGTTTCACAACAGACTCAGAAACATTTATATAAAAGAGGAGACATTAACACCTGTCACAAGGCGTCCTGTGGCATCACTGCACCAGGAGTCTCACGGCGCATGCAACTTGCACCAGATGGAACTGCGCATCCCACCCCTGCCCAGCAGAAAAGCGCCTCGCTCAGCATGGTTGCCTAACCTCTGCTGATGCAGTACAGCAGGAACAGGGCAAGGTTTGGAAGTATCAGGAAGAGAAGCAGGTGTCACAAAGCAGCGCTGTGTCTTCACCACTGAAAGTGTCAGCGTAGGCGTGAAACGTGGCCATTGCTTCAGCCCAGCAAGTTGTCCTCAATGCCTCCAAGCCTGCCAATGCACAAGCCTCGGGTCACTTACGTGGGATATATGCCAGCGAAAAGGCAGAGTGGAAAACTGATGCAAATGTAACCGGTGGCTCAGCTCTCACATGGCCGAAAAACATTCCCACGCCCTTAGTGCCTATGTGCTAGGCACAGTCAAGGCACTATATGAGACAGACAGGCAACAGCTTTTTACTTTATGTGGCATAACGGCCTGAGCTGTCGACTTCAAAGCTGGGGAACCAGGCTCGCGTCTCAGCATCGGCTCATCTTCCTGTGAATCTAGGCAAATCACTTAATCTCCCATTGCCTACAATTCAGCGCCTTGAGGGCCTCTCGGGTGATTTGCCGCGCTTTACAAATCCTATTTTTGCTTTTATCACTAAGGTAGGGGTCAGCGACTTCTCCTAGGTGGCAGTGTGTCATGGCACTAAGAACTTTGACCTGTAACCTTGGCTGTCTCTTCATTAGTTCCAAACATGTGGGGCCATCAGGTCCCCTCTCATATTGACTAGAGGTGCCCCCCCTTCGCCTAGCACATGCACCCCGGGGTAAGAAAAGTGTCCCCTTTATGCAAACATCTTACTCCACCCCTTGAAAACAAGGACCCCGCAGGCTTGGCATGCTTTTTAGGCAACAGTACAAACAGAAGACAACGACATTTGTCACCATCCACCAGTCACATATAAGGAGACCTTAACGGTTGCCTCCACTTCCCTTTTCAACAGCCTGAGGCAGCGACGCTGTATAAATGCGTTGTATCTTGCTTTAGGTATTATGCATTCTCTCTCCTTAGTTCCCCTGATACCTGATGCACAGCCACTCTGTCTGTGATGTCACAGACTATTGATGCATGCCTGGGAGGTCAGCTGGAGAGAGTGGGCTGAGCAGCAGGAAGCTGCTCCTGGTGGGGCCTTTCTGTAGCATCTTTAACCTGTAACTAAGACTTATTTCTTCAAATAAACTCCATCATAAAACCTACATTACCTGCCTACCGAGAATCTATCTCTGATTGCAACAACATGTTCCCTCACATCTCCACCAGTGGATTTCCTTGGCAGCTTGCCACCCTGGGCACTCCTTCACCCGCCTCGAGTTCTCTTCCTGGGCCCAATGCCCCCTCCCTCTGTCTTCCCATGCTACCGATATATGCTTTTTAGTGTTCCAAAAATCGATTCAATTCATCCATTTCAGGTGCCTGGAGTCCTGGGACGCCCATTGGGGGATTCACCGCAAAATACTCTATTTCACAGGCAGTGATGCAAGTCACTGTGCAGGGCCTGCTGCCACCCTTCAGATCAGATAGAATTTTAGCTGATCACAAAGGGATGGAAATGATTTAATGGATTAATCAATCGAATGATTACATTATTTATTTGTTTGATTTTTTATTTATTTGCTCGTTTTCCCATAATTTTTAAGGCTTTTGTGCTGTAAAAGGGAAGCTACAGAACACCAGCTCCACGGTGTGGGAGGTGAACGTAGCACCGGGGAACGCTATAAGGATACGCCTGCCCGGCAGAAGAGGTGAGTCTTCAGATGGTTACGGAAGGACACATTGATGGTTTTATGGTCAAGGTGCGCAGGGAGAGGGTTCAAAAAGCTGAGCCTTGGTGGTGCAGGGACCAGACCCCAAACTGTCTCAGTTCTGAAGCGATGGAGAGCCACGGTGTTGGGAGGCTGACGTGAGGATTCTGGTTGGGTGGGGGTAAAATTGGTGAGGTGGCCGGGGATGTGCTGTGCAAGGCTTTGAGGACCAGGCGCGGTGTTGTCAATTCAATTCTTTGTTCAACCGGCAGCATGCAAAGTAATTTATGGGCTGGGCTACGTTAGAACCTGCACACCCTCAGTTGTACCAATATGATCCCAAGCCAACCCCCAGACTGTGCAAGGCATGTTCAGTGGAGCATTGTATCTGCCTTACACATAGAGACGCAGTGGTACTCAACTGGTCGTGCAGTATCTGGAACCACACAAAGCCGCTGCCTGAGATGCGCTGTTATGGAAACCAGGCCCGGCCTCAAAGGAAGGTCTGGCCAGACACAAAACATCTAATTGCAACCTGACCAAGAAACAGAGTGACTATAATTAAGCAAGAAGCTGCCTCGGTCCTGGAGAGCACTGACGGAAGTACCTAGATGATTGACAGCCAGCAGTCGATAAACCCTTGAGCTGAATATATCTTCAAGAGGTGCTTTAGGAGTCCAAATGCAGCAGTCCAAGCACACTCGGGAAATGCAGAAAGCAAAGGCAAGCAAAAGCGTCCAGGAAGGAAGGACCAGCTCAGGGATACAAGGCGAAGCAGAATCACCTCTTGACCTCTGAACCGGGTGTAATAAAGTGAATCCACACCAGATAAAGATATGTGGTAGGAGGTATTTATTACAGCCTCAACCAACAGCCAGCATATCAACTGTCATGCAGAGAACCCTCATCACAGAACCTCAGAACAAGCTGGTTCCATGCCCAGTGTTCTGGCATGGAGCCATGTTACATCATTACACTTCTTCCTCTTTACATTAGAACAGAAGTAACATGAGAACAAAAAACACATTTGAACACAAAGAAAAAGAGGGAAGAAAGAACTACACAAAATCACGCAAATGTAAAGGAAACCTGCGTGTTCTGACACTCCTACGAGTATTATCAGACCTTAAATCATTGTCAGAGGGAAAACGATAAGAAGTATCATCTCTCCTGTCGGCCACACCACACCCCCCAAAATGTGCTACACGACTATGATTCCAGATGCGACCATCATCCGTCTTGACAGCATTTTTAAACAGCTTAATGATAGTTTTTGGAGAGGTATATTTTGACCAATTTTGACACCCAACAGGAGCTTTGACCTTTACTTTATCTCCAACCTCAAAATTTGTAACTTTCGCATTATTCCTTTTATCAACATAAATCTTCCTTTTGCTTTGCAGAGACACTTCTTTGTCTCTCCAATCCCCAATACCATTGTTTTTCAAACCCTTCCCAGCAACCATCCAGCCAGGACACAAACAAGTATTTGGAGACCTTCCCCTGAGCAGTTCAAAAGGAGTCTTCCCCGTTGATGCATGAGGAGTGTACCTGTAAGCTGTTATACGACCCTGCAGTTCTTTTCTCCAATCTAAACAGTTTACCTTTGCTAATTGTATACTCTCTTTTAAAGTCCTGTTAAATCTCTCCAAAGCACCATTCGCCTCTGGATGATATAACGCAATTTTTTTATGTACAATTCCACATTTTACAAAATACTCCTCCATCTGAGCAGAACAGAACTGCGGACCATTGTCAGAAAGAATAGAGTTAGGAAAACTCTCGCGTTTGAACACAGATTCTAAAAAACTGATCACAGATTGAGAAGTGATCTCTCTCACCAAACTCACCTCCACCCATCGTGAATACAAATCCAGCAACACCAACAGGTAAGGAGTCTGATGTTCTCCATGCAATGGCCCCACAATATCGATAGCTAATTCATCCCATGGACTTTGTGGCACACCTTTTGGACTTTAAGTACTTTTAGCAACTAGTAGGGTTTGGAATATATTGTGGGGAAGAAGTGTTTTACACCTCTTGTGAGTATGCAGAATGTTACGGCGCCGCCGTTTTTCTTGTCAGATCCAGGAGAACCGGTTATTAAGTGGAAGAAATGGAAAAAGATTTTTGAGAATTATGCCAGGGTGTGTGGTACGAATTTGAGTGGTGAAAGGAAGCAGGCACTTTTGTTACATTGTTTAGGGGGTGAAGGACAGGAGGTGTTGGAAAATACTCCACCTTTTCAGTTTAATTCATTTTACAACGCCCAATACTTGTATTCCACAAGTGCAATAAAGTTTCCAAAGAATTGTATATTCCCGTGACCACAAACCAATATAGTGATCCTTATCCAGTCTCCGTCTAAGTTTCAACTTCCAATAGACCGTCGATGTTCTTCTTCGATGTCCTCCAACAATTGCGCTGTAAAAAATTTTTTTTTTTAAAATACAAAAAATTCCTTCTTCCTCATCTAAGATGGCCGCCACGAAACATTTAGTCCGTTTTCTTCAGGCAGTTGGGCTTGCTTTCTCTTTGAGCAATCTCGGATCGTTTTCCTCACTCAAAATGGCCGCAACCAAACATCCAGTCTATTTTCTTTAGTCAATCTGGCTTGTTTTTCTCCTTTCACCACACTCAAGATGGCCGCCAACAATTCCCACAGCTTACAGTCCTTTTTCAATTGCTCACTGACCTTCTGACGTCGTGAAGCATCCAGAGACCACTTTGATCCTCAGTAAATGCTCAAACAGCTTTCCACAAAGCCCCTACAACCGCAATTTCACACTTTTCTCCGCTAGAACATGCTGAAAGACGCTCTATCCTCTCCCAGCACGTCTCTGTAAGTTATCTCCGTTTTTCTCTTAAATAATCCAAGCTCTTCCTTCTTTGTTGTTGTTGAGGCTGTCCCTTCCTCTGGGTTCCTTTCTCCGCCCCCTCGTCGCCAGTGTAATAAAGTGAATCCACACCAGATGAAGATATGTGGTAGGAGGTATTTATTACAGCCTCAACCAACAGCCAGCATATCAACTGTCATGCAGAGAACCCTCATCACAGAACCTCAGAACAAGCTGGTTCCATGCCCAGTGTTCTGGCATGGAGCCATGTTACATCATTACACCGGGCTCAGACCGGAAGTATGTGCCCTGTCTCTCGCTAGCCCTTTTGTTTGCATCAGTGTGTGCTGCTGAAGCTATGTCCCTCTGTGACAATAATGAACTACGCAGCCTCTGTCCAAGAGTAAACAAACAGCCGCCATTTTCTGTCTTCATGTATGTGCCTCTGCAGTACGGTTCATTGTGCCTCACCCTATCTCCACCACTGCACTCATTCTCACCAGCAGCTCTTAGGCCCATATTTATACTTTTTTAGCGCCGCCTTTGCGTCATTTTTTGACGCAAAAACGGCGCAACTTTACAAAATACAATTGCGCGCTAAAAAAGTATAATTATGAGCCTTAGGCCCATATTTATACTTTTTGACGCAAACCAGCGCCGGCCCTGGTTTGCGTAATTTTTTTTACCACCAGCTAACGCCATTCCAACACACCAGGCGGGTGCCTTATTTATGGATTGACATAAGCCTGCGCTGCGGGCTGGTCAGAGTAAAAAAAAATGACTCTAACCAGGCAGCGCCGGCGTAGGGGAAAATGGGAGTTGTGCGCCAAAAAATGGTGCAAGTCAGGTTAGAGTAAAAAATCATGGCTCCAACCGGACTTGCGCCATTTTTTGACGCACAACCCCCATGGAAATGACTCCTATCTTAGCAAAGACAGGAGTCATGCCCCCCTGCCCAATGGCCGTGCCCAGGGGACTTCAGTCCCCTGGGCACGGCCATTGGGCACAGTGGCATGTAGGGGGGCCCAAGTTAGGCCCCCCATGCCACTAAAAATGTTTAAAAAAATACTTACCTCAACTTCCCTGGAATGGGTCCCCCCATCCATGGGTGTCCTCCAGGGTGGGTGGAGGTGGCAGTGGGTGTCCCTGGGGGCAGGGAAGGGCACCTCTGGACTGCTTCCATGGTCAGAGACCATGGACATGAGGCCACAGGTCCCTTAATGCCTGCCCTCACCCAGGCATTAAAAAACGTTGCACAGCAGCCTGGGCGCTGTTTTTTAAGGCCCGCCCCCTCCTGTGCGTCAAAATGACGCGGGAGTATAAATAAGGCGTACAGGGCTTAAATTGATTTTTTGGACGGGAACGCCTACCTTGCATGTCATTAACGCAAGGCGGTTTCCTGCATCCAGAAAATGACGCACACAGAGCAATTTTGACGTTCGCAGGGTTGGGCATCATAGTATAAATATGGTGCAAGGTTTGCGCCGAATGTGCGTCAAAATGTTTGACTCAAATTCGGCGCAAACAGAGTATAAATATGCCCCTTAGTGCGCTTTTGTGCGCCTGCTTGTGACAACAACTTTACTGTGCGCATCTATGCATGGGTCTTCCCTACAATCCATGCAAAGCTGCCAAGTTCAAAGGTTGTTTATGTGTGACATTTCTGAGCTTTCAAGGTACTTATGAGTGGCATTCTACTGCCAGATGTGTGACAACCGGAGTGACACTTTCTCAGGTGTAAAATCAAGTAATGAAGTTCAGAAATTCGCAGAAATAATACTAAAGCATGGCAGCAGAGTTTCTGTTATCATGGCCATTAAATGTGCAAAAACAGTTTTACTGATAGACCTACGTAGCGTGCAAACGATAACGTGTGGGAATCGGGTTTCACTGAATATTTCATTGGTGATTGTTTTGATCCTACTAACACACGTGCTTCTATCACACTTTAGAACTAAACAAAATGCTTCCCTTCTGCTTTTTTAATTGTTTGTATCGTTTGACAAAAGTGTAGGGTTCATTTACTCGTATTTACATTTTGCTCTGTATTAATTAAAATTGCATTTTACAGCATTTGCTTCCCCTATCATTGCACGATTCAAGCAAAGTTCACTTAAGAGAATCCTCTAACTTTTTGGTCTGAGAAAAAAAAGTAAACAGCAAACTGTCCTTTAAGGGAATAAGCAGCAGTTTGTCATGACATGTGATCTCTGTCTTTGAAGGGACAGCACATCAGTGCTTAATTTGTGATTGTTGTGTCCGGTGCTGAACACCAGCACTTATTTTTCAGGGCTGGGGCTTATTCTTCTGCCTCAAGCATTTGCTGCGAGCAAAAGACACATATGGGAAAGACAAAGACGGAGGAAGAGAAAAACGAAAAAGCGTCACAAAGGGAGAAATTAGAAAGCTGAAAGAGTGAGCTGAAGGGGCAGGAAGTGGCTTTATATGGATTAAAGAGGCCCGAGATTGCTCCAGGATTACGCGGCCTCAGTATTCTGTGTTCACCCATTTAATAGCAGCAGCCGAGTGTTTAAGAGGAGGGAACCGGCACCTTTTTATTTACAAATTAAGCACTGCAGCACATGTGACCAGCTGTAAACCAAATAAAATTTAGAGGCATATTTATTCTTCTACATCTTTTGAGCTCCAGCATGGTTATTTTGGAGGTGCTGCAGCAACCCCTACATTCCTACTTCCAGCCAAATGCCGTAATTACAAAAGCAGGGACACCACCAGGTGTACCTGCAGCCAATCCCATAGGAAGAAACATTAGCAACGTGGTCAAATGCTCCAGCTGCCACAGGCCTCACAGTGCGTAAATATGCAAGAGCTGTGCTAAATCACCGCAGTCATCATGCTGCTGCTGGGACTGAGCTGGTAGGCAGCCTATCTCTCCTCACACCCAGAGCAACTGTTCTTTAAAGGACAGATGTACTAGCATTACGGATACCAATTTATTAATTGCGATTCTTTCTGAATCGCAATTAGGAAATCAGTATTCCTAATGTATGAAACTCCTTTGAGGTTCATTAGCGATTCCTAGTGGGTCCCAAATAGACCTACCTTATGCATATTAATGAGGTAGGTTGCAATTTGCGACCCATTAGGGATTGCAGCCATCACAGGTATGGTGGCCTGCTGGGCTCAAAATACCAAGTCTGTGATTGCTTTTTAATAAAGCAATTTGTTTTTTAAATGTAGCCCGCTTTTCCTTAAAGGAAAACGGGATGCATTTAAAAATAACAATAATGAAACCTTGCAGTTTCATTTTTTAAGAGTAGGCAGTGGTCTGTGGGACCACTGTCAGCTCTCCAAAAATGTAATTGATTACATTCTCAAAGGGGAAGATGGTCCTTGGGGGCTCCTTTGCACATGGGTTACCACCAGTTTGAAACTGGTTTTAAAGTATTTCTATTTTACGACTAGAATTCGGTTGCAAAACTGTTCTACATACCAAACCGATTCGGTATTTGAAAGAGATGCTCTAAACACGCCCCTTCCAAATACCAAATCGCAAAAGCAAAATGCGATTTGGTAACAAGTTACTGACTTGCATTTTGCCTTTTGTACATTGGAAAAAGCATTTTTCCGGTTGTTGCACTTTGTGATCGGAAAAATGCTTTGTACATCTGGCCCTTAGTTCTGTCAAACAAAGAGGAGTCCTCTGACAGAGCAGAGTCACAGCAGGAAAACAACAACATGGAATCAGTTTCATGGCCAAGAGCTACAAATATACCTCGCTAGCTCCTCTGCTTGTGGGTTTCGCAGCACATACAGCTTTATTTCGCCACTGGCACTTTGTTGCTTGTGTGTTTTTTTGAGTATATATGAAATGCAAGCACGTCACAGAAATATAACGCCAGTGCAACAATGGCACAACTACACCCTGATCCCTGTGAGGGCAGAGACCACACCAAAACTAGTGATAGTTTCTGTCACCTCGTACCCAAATCCATTCAAGAATCATGACAGGTGTCTACTTATGGCCAATAGTGTATTCATTAATGTGAGTGACTCAAAGGAACCTCGATTTCCCTGCACTGACAGAAGGAACTGATGCAGGTTTATCCAGAGGCTGATGCCCAGTGCCACTCGAGGCACTCCACTGAAACGTGGTGGTCATCTCCTCTGGTGGTTTCACCCAAGGAATCCAGATGTGGGAAGGCTGGTCAGGGAAGGAGCAGCAGGGGAAAGGTCAGCAGTTGACAGGCAGCACAGAAGAGACAACCACAGTCAATGCCTGTAGGTCTGGAGTCTGATATCAGGAATAAATGACACAATCATTATGGAGACACAGGCTCAATACACACAGTAAAGTAAAATGGCTGAAGATCTTGTACGACTGTCATCTTTAACTAGTCTTGCATAAATAAAGGGCCTGTTGGTGTGCCCTGATACAGCAATATTGAAAATGTTCACAAAAAGAACTGAATCATAGGATAAGCCACAAAATGAACTGACAGATGGACCTGAACCTCAGTTATAAAGGAGAATTTAGGTAGAACACAAGAGTGTAACAAGACCCTACAAGCGGACTGCCAAATCCCATTGGTGAGCCAATACCATACCCCAGTAGTAAAGAACTTGTGGTTAAGATAGATCATAGTACTACCCTCCTAAAGAACACATTTGGCAAACCTGATTAGAAGGTCACAACCCTGGGAAAAGGGTACATTGACTGGTAACAGGAGGACAGTTGGCTGCAAGAGGATGTCTATACACACAGGAAGGATAATAAAGAACCAATATGGAATGGAAAGAAATAACTGGCACCTTATGTCCCTTTCTCTGGAGTGCAAGAAGGGGATGAAGAGGATGATTTGAAGGTCTTCTTTGGGGGCTTGCAGTCTGAGACATTTGCCTTCCTTGATAAACCCACTGATTAGCCAATCAACAAACGCAAGAAAATGCACATTGGAAAATCAAGGGACAAAAGGAGGCTGGAAGCTTCAACTATAATGGTAGCTTTGAAAGATGGAAGCACAAAAAAATAGATATTGAAAGCCAGTGGTAGAAAAATAAAATTACAAGAAGAGGTCAACAGAAGTACTTAAATTGCTGTCAGTCATCCAGCCGTGGAAGAGAGGTTGAAGACTTGAAGAAAGTGGGGAAAGAGTTTATGGAAGTAAAGACACAAGCTTGTTGGCCACAGCCCAGTGTCAACCTTTAGCAGCCGAGTTACCACCTTCCCCTGGTGCGCTCCTGGTAGACAGTTTGGTCTCTCAACTCAAAGCTCAGGATAAAGGGGATGGGGAGAAAAAACAAGCTTCTCTGTAAGAGTATTGACCCTGACTGTGCTTTCAGGCCACCTGAGTTGCTGAAAGGTTGGTCTCAGGCCACAACACACTTTGACCTTCTGGAAATGGTTTGGGCTCAGTTCGGTGCAAGAACTGGTCCTTTCTCTGGCTGGTGAGTAGAACCAGAAACTGCACTTAACTTGCAAAGAATTCTTGAGGGATGTGGAATCTAAGGAGCATCACAGAGTGGGCCATGTCTGGAGATGGGGGACGACTAACTCTACCACTAGCCCTGTGAAGCACCCTATAAATGTATGGGCTACATGGGCACACTTCCTAACATGTACTGAAGCATGCACACTTGTACTTCACATGCAAACAGGGGAATTAAGAAGTGAAGTTGTGCAATGCTTCACAGATTTACCAGGGAGAGTCACTTGGCCAGCTCTCCCTGTGCTGCTGCATCACTCTTGCTCCTGTATTCTTGCTTTTCCCTCCCATCTTTGAGTGCCTTCTCCTTGCTTTTCCCTCACT
The DNA here is from genome assembly GCF_031143425.1 of Pleurodeles waltl. Taxonomy (NCBI): domain Eukaryota; kingdom Metazoa; phylum Chordata; class Amphibia; order Caudata; family Salamandridae; genus Pleurodeles; species Pleurodeles waltl. The sequence goes on along the minus strand of NC_090442.1, from coordinate 69,732,170 downwards.
CTCACTGCTTTCTACTTGCTTTTTCCCCTGTTTTTTGGGGGCCTTCTCTTTGCTTTTCACTTGTTTTCACTGCTCTCTCCTTGGGTTTTCCTGTTTGTTGTGCCTTTTCCTTGCTTTTCCCTCATTTCTCACTACTTTCTCCTTGCTTTTCCTCCCGATTTTCTGCAGCCGCCCCTTGCAACTCTGGACCATCACCTCAATTCCGGAATTCCGAAGGGCTCTCAAGACCCAGCTGTTCGAATGAGCCTCTGGGTTCTGCAATGGCCTTGATACCCTATCGGGTGACTAGCAGCGCTTTACAAATCCTGATTGATTGATTGATATATTTACTAGTATTCTGAAAAGTGAAGAGTACCCTCCTAGTATAATCAGCTGCCAGCTACCTTTAATAGTGTTATGACCTTGTCGTGGGGGTAATCGTCCCCCACCCTAATAAGAATATCATTTTGAGAAGACCCTAAAATACCCAATGCAGTGTAGCACTCAATGGTAAGCCACATGCCACATAATGTAGAACAGAGATCAGGAGACTTGATATGTTTCTCCTGCACCAACAAACATACTTAGTCCCCCTGATGACATGTGGATCACGTTTGTCCCGTTGGACACTGCATCGATAGACCTTCAACCATAGACATTCAATGCTGACTTGGCATGTGTTTAAATTTTTCCCTTCAGTTTCAGTCAATGCTGGATATGTGAGACACAATTATAGCTTCTTATGTATTCACTACTGGCACTTAAAACATATTAATAGTAATATATACAGGACTACAGGGCGTGCACTCCTACTTTGGTTTACACTGCATGCCTTTTTGGGTCCTTCGTGGAAGGGACAGCATACAAACACATAGCATGTCAGCCTAACAGTTCTGTGTTTACATATCCATGTACTAGAGGTTATAAACGCTTTGGTTGCCTGGCTTATGCCATGATAACATGGAATCTGTCATATAAAATGTCCACAACGTAAGCAGGGAGGTAAGAAAACAGTGGGTTTAAGATATGGATTGTGATAACATGTAAAGTACTAGAACAGCAAAGAATAGAATAGAATAGACTAGAGTAGAACAACAAAGAATAGAGTAAAAAAGAACAGAAAAGAATAACAAAGAATAGAAAAGATTAGAATAGGATAGAATAGAACAAAAAAGAACAGAATGGAATAGAATAACAAATTATATAATAAAAAGGAACAGAATAGAATAGGAAAAAATAGAATCGAGTAGAACAAAATTGAATGTCATAAAATAGAATTTAATTTATTTTGGTTAAAACATACATTTGATTGCTTAAAATTGGTATTTGTGACAGAAATTTTGGAACTCAGTAAAAAGTTAACTAAAGAACAGGATTAGCAGCGCAATGAACAGAGCAGGTAGGACTGATCATGTCAGTCTAGTGGTGAGAGTGGAAGGCTGAGGTACAACATGCATTGTTATTAAAGGGTGTTATATATTACGGCCAGGGTGGGGGTTAAAAGAGTTAGGTCCTGATTTAGAGTTCATCAGATGGGTTACTCCATCACAAACTTGACGGATATCCAGTCTGCCATATTACAAGTGCGTTATATCCAATGGAACTTGCAATACGGCAGACAGGATATTCATCGTGTTTGTAACGAGCAACATGTCTGCTGAACTCTGAATCAGGCCCTTGGTTCAGAAAGTTTTTGGGCTATTTTATTAAGTCATGCATGCCAGTTGATGGAAGCAATTACAGCTAGTCTGAAATAGTTCAAAGTCATTCAGCTCTTGACGTGTTTTATGAATCTGGTCACAAGCTGAGGGTGCTCGCCCTTAAAGCCGAAGGTAACAGCTTGGCGACTAGAGCAGATGTAGTGCGAGTTAAAAAGGACCATAACCGTTGGCTGCGTTCCGTGATTACCACTGGACATGAACAGACTATGGGCCAGATTTACAAAACTTTCAGGCAACGCAGAGCAGCAGCCAAAAATGCTGTGCAGCATTACGTGAGAAGGAGAGAGCACGAGAGCTCCATATCTACAGAGATAGGGCACTCTCCTCCCCTCACCCTAGTTCTAGATCAGAATTTTGCGAGTGCCATGCCCACACCTTTGCGTCATACAGCAAGGGTGTATGCGTGAGTTTAGCTTAGGTTTTGGGCTGGAAGGGTTCCCTTCCGGTACAAAATACTGTGCTAAGTTTCCCACTTATGATGTGTGCTATACAGTGCGGCAGGCATGCAATGTCGGAAGAGAAAGGACGCTCTTAATTTTTGGTGCAAAAACCTGTCTACCTTTGTTAGTAGACAGGGTGCATGGGGGGTTGCATGCGAACGCCCCTGTACCACCCTTGCAAAGCCCACTTTTGCGTTAAGTTACTGAAAGTAGTGCTTCACACTGCTTTGTGTTACTTCTAAGGCACTTTCCAGTGCAAAACAAGTTTTTCCCAGCAAAGTAAATTTTAAAAAAAACTTTTTGTGCTGGTTTGTGTCACTTTTGTGGCGTAAACCCAGCACCAAATGTCTGTAAATCTACCCTATCTGCATTCGTATTCCCAGTTTATATTTTCAGAGCCAGCATTCTTGTGAGCTCAGCTTTGGGATCCAGGTTGGTAAAAAATCCAGGGTCGGGATTTTACCCAATGGCAGCAGCATTAGTCTTACCCCACAGTTGGCCGCGTAGGGCTGTGCTGGACAGTCTATGGGCGAAGCTGCCTGTAACTTTTAATAATGGTCCAGACGTGACTTCTACACTGCAGGGTAAGTAAGTTATAATTTTGCACTTAAGGTAATTCATGCTGCATGTGTGATTTTAGAAGGTGTTTTCGGCTCCTTTTAATGTGAAGATCTAAAACACACTTTGGGCCCTATTTCGAGTTTGGTGGATGGGAAAGCCAGTCTGCCAAACTCCCGATAGGGTGGCTACCGCCTATGCGGCGACCTCCCCTCCGGTGTCATTAAGAGTTTCCCGCAAGGTCAGCGGGCAGAAACCCGAGTTTCCGCCCACTGGCCTAGCAGGAAACAGGCTACAGCATTGTCTCTGGCTTGTAATCAAGCCGGTGGCAATGCTGTAGCCTACCAGTGCACCAGCACCCAGCAAAGCAGACAGTGAACATTGCGAGGCTGCTGGCCAGTGGGGCCTCTGCACTGCCCATGCAAAGGGCATGGGCAGTTCAGGGACCCCCTGGGGCCCGCTGCACCTGTTCTCTGCCAGCCATTTCATGGCGGTGCTACCACCATGAAAAGGCTGGTGGGGAACGAGGCCGTAATCCCCAGGGCTGCCCTGGTGAGTTAGGACTGCCACCAACCTCCAGACCGCCGGGATCTCTGATCGTGGCGGAGCTGGCGGTTACCTGGCGGCCCAACAGCCAGGGTTGTAATGTGATGGTCGGACTGCCGTCCTTTATTATTAAGATGTGAATTAAATAACACCCCCTAAACCCATGTAAAGTTTACGTAAGTTAAATGGTAACTGCTTTATTGCCAACATGTACATTGCCTAGACAGAGCTGCGACCCTCCTTTTACTTAGTTTATGCAGAAATCATTTTACCTTAGTGTCGTTTTGTCGTCACCTGTCCTACCTCCAACTCTGCCCTGCTAATTAATCTTTACATGGATGTAAACAGAGAGTCAGCACACCATTATTTAATTGCCTTTTGTTTGTAGGCGAATGCTTTTAATTTACATACTTAGCGTCTAAAGGTATCACAACAGGAAATCATTCTTGTTTGGTAGAAAATATTTAGGCTTTTAATAGAGATATTTTTCATAACACTATGCTTCGGTTACTATTTTGTCAGTGATTTTGAAGTTAATGTTGCAGCAACCCAGTTTCACAATACAAACATACATTATCATATTAAATTTGTAGTTAAATAAAAACAAAAACTAATTACACTTCAATTAAAACACATGCACAGAACTGAACAGGGCTGCTATTAAGAGACTCTTTTATCTTGCATGTTCTTAGCCTTTTAAGGAATCTGGCAGCAGCTTGAAGACAGGAATCTCCACCCCCCCCCCAATAAGTGTATCACTCGACCCCTCCATTCTGCAAATTCCCTGTGGCACCATCTTTAAAAGGCTGCTCAAAACACAGTGGAGAAACACGCATTAGAAGGATAATTTGCGCACATAAATTAACATCAAGCAAAGGATGACCCCCGATCCTCAATAGAAACGAACTTGTATTTACCCTGAAAATAGACACTGAGTGTTTTTGTGGGAAAGCAGCCAATAGGGACCCCTGGGGACCTGCACTGTTCACCATCAGCCATCAATATCTGGGTATCGATCCGCAAGGTAAACATGCCTCAAGCTGGATCAGCGACGACTAATCCATTGAATGAAAAATATTCACCTGCCAGAAACACATGCTCCGGTGAACATCTAGGTGGCCATCTGTGTAGGTTTCCTTGACAGCACAGCTCTTGCTCTAGTGCAAACATAATTGGCCAATTATGAAAGAGAGGAAAGCAGGGCTTGCAAAAAGCAGTCAATAACAGAAGTAACCACCATTGAAGAGAGATCAATATGTCACAGGGCCCCCAGAGGCCTTTTTTTAAGGTTTCATCCCAGATTCAAGACACAGTCAGATCCTGTGGGGTTGCAGATTGTCACCATGAAGATCCTGACATCTTGTCCTAAGCGATTCCACCAAAGTTTCAAAATACCATAAAAAAATGAAACAATTAAGATATATATGAAAGGTGTGCAATAACCATAGACTCCTTTGCTCCTGTGTGAAGTTGTTAGTCTGATATTGTTGATGGTAGAAAAGAGAATGGAATTACATTTAAGATGTTATATACAGTGCATTGAGGATGGCAGGGGTACAGCTCAGTCAATAGTGTCAGGGAGCTGTGAGTGGGAGATTCCCCAACAGGATACAATATGTACCCAAACAAACAGGACAAGGGTGAGCTGAGGGAGCCAGGGAGTGGGTGCAAGAGGAGGTGAGATGGGGTAATTGGTGGGATTAGGGGTGTTAGGAGTTATTTAGAGCTAAAGGCAAGCGTACCCTGTCTTGGGGGGAAGGACATTGAGGCTAGGGTGCCTGGCGTCCGCAGTTCCCACTTGCTGCCCTAGTGGTTTGGTTACACCAGGACGCGCATGTACCTGGGTCTCCTTCCTGGGTGTGTCACTCTTTCCTGGTATTGTGCCTCTTCCATTGTCGTCTTTGAGGGAGAGATGCCTTGGAAGTTCTTCACGTCATGAACATGTCAGGTCCAGACACAATCATGGGAAGAACAAATTTCAGACTGCGAACACAAAAGTTTGCTCCGTCGTTTCTTCCAACAACGCATCTTGGACCTGACACCAGCACTAGCAAATACCCGTCCTCCCAAGCTTCAAGCGGAGGGATGCTGTGGAGGACGTTGAGCATTGCCCATATGTGGGCCAAATTAATTTTTTCCTGGCAATTTATGAATGACAATTTGGGAAGGTAACCGGGCCTGGGTAGCACAGGAGCATCTCTGCACATTTTCACTTCCAGTCATTCATGTTCACAGAGGCAGGAGAGGGGTCCAGATGTGGGAGGTCCTGATTGGTGGTGAAGGACATGGGAACTTCTGACCCTGCTCTCATTGCTAGGACGATCCCCTCAATTTAGTGGTTGTGGGTGGTGAGACCGGGACCCAGTTATACTAACATTTGACGATGTGCAACGCAGCAAGACAACTTCCTGGGCTGCGTGACATCAAAAGGAGAGCAGGAATGCAACAGCATCACTATTGTGTGGCGCATTCCTGCTGTCTCTGTGCACTGGTGCACTTGTCGCTGCCAAGCATTAACACAGGCGCCAGTGCGGCAAGGTGCAAGGGTGCCTGCATTACAGCAAGGATCATTTTTGTGCAGCAAGGGACAACTTCATGCACTAAACCAATCCCCAAACACATTTTCCTCTTTCTATGTGTGCTGCAGAATGCAACACATGTAAAAAGAGGAAATACCAAGGAGAAATAAACTTATTGATGCATTCCCAGGTTTACTAGTCTTAGTGAATCTGAGAATGCACCAAAAACTGAGTGGATGCATGGGCACACCCACGCCCTACCCATGGAATCCATTCCTCATGCAGTGTAACACAAGGCAGCAACTTGGGCTGCCTTGCGTTAGTCCAGATTTATTATCCCACACAGAGCCAAACAAGGTGGCTCTGCATGGCTCAGTAAATCTAACTTAAGGCAGAATGCAGCACACTTAGACAGAGGAAAAAGCAATGAGAAATAAAGATGGTTGCACCTCCCATGGGGAGGTGTAAGGTTTTGGTGCATCCCCAGGCTTACAAGGTCTTATAAATCTGGGGATGCGTCATATCCATGGGTGTTGCCTGGGACCTCCCACTGCAACACCCATGGTACACCTCCATGGCGGTGACTGTCTTGCCTTACTCCATATCTATGAGGCCATTCAAAACCACAAAGTGGCTTTGTGTGGCCTCATAGATATGAGTTCAAGGTTTGCACCACAGCTGCATCACAAGAAGTGACTCAACAATGGAGCAAAAGGCTCATAAATATGCCCCATAGTGACCCAACAGATTTTGGCCCCTTCTTCAACCACAGATTACTTTATTAACACGTGCCGATGGCTCCACAGGAGTATTGATGTTTTACCTCCATCACGTGAAACGTAATTCTAGAATGTTGCACCTCCCGAGGGCCTGCAAAGTGGCTTTTTGAGAGTTGTTGAGAAGAAATGGCTGAATTTATTAGTACGATCAGTATATTATGTTTTCAGAGGTTTTAGGTCTCAAGCAGTGACATACACCAAACTGACTCAATAAGGTGGCAGGAGATGGAACAGTAGGGTACACACATGCGCCACAATAGCCCTGCCACCACTCAGCCCTTGCGGCCCTTTCCTGAGGGGTCTGAGCCCTAACCAAGGCCAAGCAGGGTATATGAAACCTGCAGAGACAAGACCACTCAACTGGCTTTCAGTGACACCTGGTCCAGAGCTCACCATGAAGCCATGATCCTCACCAGGAGACTGACATCCAATCTTAGCACTCAGAGCCTCTTGTCTCTGGCCTCCTTCATGTATAATTCATCCCAGATCTGGGCGCTGAAATACAACCCGGGAACAGCATCCTCGCCGGCCACAAAATGGGCTGCTTTCAGCAGAATAAAGAAAACATTGAAAAACAAGCTGAATGGCTGAAAAGTTACTAAGTGTAACAAGCGCTGCAAAGGCAGAATCAACTTAGGTCCGCACAAGTATTATTTTATATTAAATTGGTATAATTTACGCTGAGCAAATGTTTTGTTACACGTATTTGTGGAGGTCTGGTACACCGAGGTTTCTTGGCGCTAATATACCTATAATTTGATTGAATGAACCTGCTGGATTATAATGGAAATAAAAAGGATTTCAGTTGCTGTCTAAAGCGTATAATAGATGATTCTGCTCGCTTGAAGAGTGATAATAAATTCACATTTCTGCAGTGGCCACAGAAAAGAACAGTGGCTGAAGGAAGGCCCTGTAGTTCTGAGACAGTTTAAAAGAAATAACCAATTAGATATTAAGTTGCGGGAAGCTTTGTGCCTCTCAGATTTTGTGACTATGTTGTAAAATATATTTTTTACTGTGGATGATTTAAATATTATTAATATTTATATATTTTAAAGATTTTAACCAATCTGGTTTTGATTTATTTTACAGGATATAGCACTACCTTCTCCCATCTGTGTTATTAAGATTATTTGAGTGTTTGCATTTTTTCATATCTGGGTTTACATCCGTATTTTAAAGACCCAAAGCGTGTGATCCCAGATCTTTAAGCATTGGAAGTTAGTTTGCTAAAAGCAGCACAATTTCTGAAAATAGGTGTAGGGTGTTTTATTTACAAGAGTCTGATGCATCGCCATTGATGCGTCAGGTTTCCTGCGCTGGCCTGCGACCCCTAAGAATGCCATAGTAGTGCTGTATTTACTATACAGAGCTCCATGGCGCCCTAGTCCACAGATGCATCAGAAATTCTGACGCATTTGTGGTGCTAAAATGACCCATTGGTGGACTATAGTAAAAAAATGACGCTACTCCAGCAAAGATAGAAAGTCCCCAATGTTAAAAAGCCCTGCATCAGTTTAACGCCTGCTCTAAATTTTTGACGCAGTGAAGGTGCAAAACGACGCAGTGGAATCTTGTAGATTTTACTGCGCCAGTTCTGCGTGGCTTTTAATGAGGGAAGCCTACCTTGCATGCATTATACCTGCTGCAGTTATAATGTATTGCAAGGCTTTACAAAATGGCGCAATGGTCCCATTGCACCAGTTTGTAAATATGCCACACTGTGGGGGACTGCTTCACGCCACTGCTGCATCAAAAAAAACGACGCAACAGTGGCCCAAGGGGCCTGTAAATAAGCCCTTATTTAAAAAAAAATATTCCTGGACTTGGTACACCACTGAATACTGCTTTCGGAAAAGGCCACTCCAACTTCTCTAGTCCATCACGAGTACAATTATAAAGCGCGATTATGGCTTGTCAATGCAGTAGCCCAAATCCTACCTAAGATATGCAGCCAACCCCACAGTCTCTGAAGCAAATGACTTCCCTGCCCTACGGTAGGCAGAAATAACCGCGTGGGAAGGACTACTGCACGCAAAAAAGAGCCAGTAAGGAAAATATCTGCTTGCTTGGACTTACCTGCTTGGACTTACCACCTCAAATCTTTAAGTCAATCAAAAATCAAGGTAAAAAATCAAAGTAGCGAAAACGCTATGGCGAAAGGCAAGCCACAATTTAAAGAACTGCGAATTCCGGAACTGAATTAGGTACAGTGAAAAGTAGAAAGTACTCATGGAAATACATTTTGCAAGGTGATGGTGATAGGCGGTCACCTTACTGCAGCCCTGCTGAAGGATGGGGAGAACAGATGTCTATGATAGCAATGAATTGGAATTCAGAACAATGTTATGTAAAACAGTGGAACTGTCAGTCCGATTTCATCTCTACCCTAATTTAATACAGAACAATTCTGTTAAGGTGATATATGAAATATTTGAATATCTAATACAAAAAGGAGGTCACACTCTTATCAATTTCCAAATGTCTCAAAATTAGGGTAGACTTAAAGCTGAAAAAAGAAGAAACAAACATAAAGACACCGCTCAAATGCTTTTGTTGACATCAGGAGACAGGCAGTACTTAACCTTTGCTGGTGGGGCCACCGGCAGTTATTTTTTAGGAACTGGGACTTCTATTTCATCATCAAACTTAACGAAATGTAGAAAAGTGAGAAAGAAGTTGGATGAGAAAGATAGAGAAACAGTGAAAAAAGGGGAAAAGAAGATAGGAATGAAAAAGCTTACAAGAGTGAGAGACAGGAAGTGTAGGGTGATGGAGGAAAGATGAATGGGGTGGGAGTGGTCTAGGCAGTTGGCAACTCTGGCATTCAGCAGCGCTGGTGGAAGGCTCCTAAAAATCCTTGGGCCCCTGCACTTATTTATTTATTCATTCATTCAAATTAACAAGTGAGCCAGATTCAGGGGAGGCCACGGCAGAGAGACTAGACTTTAGGTCACTTGATGGCACTGAAAATCGCTAGATCCCCTCATTGTATAATTGACTTGGCAAAGACTTTCCCCATTTTGTAAATTTCCCTTTCTCACCTTTCGTATGTGTTTCCAATTTAAACCTTCCTTTAAAATGTCCCCCACAACTACAGCAGATTACATTACTTGTGAAGAGCATTGCAAAATGTCTGCTTTGAAGTTTTTGCTGCTTGTCTGCGCTCATTTGCATTATATTGCTGTGTTTTCATTATTACAATAATATATCACCAATATGGTCTCATGCCAGCAAATGCATAACCACAAATGGATATATTTATAAAATGTGTGTTTTGTAGTCTTGTGGTATGTCCCTAGAATATCTTTGTCAGAATATTGTCTGACATAAATATCGTTTATAAAAATATTACCTCATAGGAGTTAATTTTACAATATCTGTGCATAATACAATTTTTTTGTACTTTAGACACAGCATATATGTCAGTCAATACTTCTGTAGGCAACATTCTGACATATAACCAGACTTGCTTAATATATAGAAAACAAATATTGTTCCTTTGAAATCTTTTAGAGTGATATCCGATTTGTGTATTTTACCCGTTGGTGATCCATAATGCAGACTGAATGACAGCACACTGACGTAGCTTGACCGTGATATTAAAAAGGTGGCAATGATATCTTAAGGTGTGTTCATAGACCTGCCCCAAGTTGAATGTATGCTTCGTCAAATCTGTCATGCGCTTTTACTGTGTCAAATTTGAGTAAAAATATTTAAATTAAAAAGCTAGTGAAAGCTCAGTTTCTCCATTGCCACAAATCACTTCTCTAAGTTAGTTAGTTATACCTTAACAAGTATTCGAGGTTTTAGCTGGTTCTCATCTCAGGGATTTATCCCGCGACATTGCCCGGATGCGTTCCTTGATTAACTGTTATGTCAATATGGTCCTATATGAATCTACTATAAGAACACCTGTACAGCCTTGAGAAAGCCCCAGGTATATACACCATTAGGGGGCGAAACACGTGTCGGCACCTGCTTATTATCCATGTATGTTGAACTGGCTATTGAAGTTCAAAATAACCTTCTATTGGAATTTCTGACTGGAATGGAAGGATTGACCATAATTGAAATTGGAATATTCAAGATATGAACTATCTGATTGAATCATCAGTCTACCAATATTGTGCTACTAAAGTATTCGAGGTAATTTGTGAAGGTAATTCATCTATTATAACTAACCTCATCTTCACTTGTAAATGCTTCTTGAAGGCACAAATCCCTTTGTAGCTGAATGTCCTCATTAAGAGGTGACTATAGGCGCTATGATCGTGCGGGGCCCACAGTGCTTTGCTGGGAGTTAAACTGAGGACAAAGGAAAGGCTGATGGCTAACGATACCTGGTGCAGGCTTTCTGCTTCAACCTTCATATGTTTGTCGTCTGTTCCTCCCACTTTAATTTCGAACAGTCTACCCAGCATAGGTGGGGTCACAGCCCTTCTGCCTGGGGCACAACTTGGTTGCTGACTTATTTGTAACCATTGGGACCCCCTGCAATGCTGGTGCTTGTGCACAATGTGTCTGACCAACCCTTGCGTGTTTCATTTAAAATGTGAATCCTGGCAGCACATCTGTCTTATGTATTTAAAGGTCCTGGACCAGCATCTGTCAGGCACAATGCGCCATTTGGGTCTAAAGCTGTGAAACCCGTTCCTACTTTTACCCGCCAGGATATGCATCACACCTCCAGGTTGTATAACCTCATCACATATTAAGACTTGCAAACGTGGATCTAGATGGAATGGGGCAGAGTTTTGGAGCAGAAGGTCTCTACACTAGTTCGAGAACTCCTAAATTAGGTTTTGTCGTGTACCTCATGTTATGGTGTCCCCAGTTCTCAGTGCACGTACTTGTATTGGGGATGTCTGGATGAAGAATGTTAACTGCCGGGCTGTTTCTGTGCAGACTCCACAGGGCTGGTTTTGTTATCCCAGGTGGAGGAGAGTTACTGCTAAGGTCTGTGTAAACAAGTGGCGTTGTTACCCTGCAGAACATTAAGGCTTACAGTAACACCAGTGGGTTGGAGGAAGGGTCATGTCTGTCCGCTTTTATGCACCATATGGCAAATGTATGAAAGAAGTCGTCAGGAAGAGCCAAGGGACAAAGACAACTTTAATCAAAAAGTTTCTTGGGCTCCATTTTGTATTTAGAGGATGTGTAATTGAAGTAGGTGGTCAGAGAGGCTCGTCTTGTAAAATGGCTTCCTTCCCGCTCTGCCATAAGGAGTGGATCAAAGTGTTTTGTATGGCGTTGGTGTGGGAGATATCTTGGGTGGCGATTACTTGCGTTCCGGAGACAATGGAGGTATGAAAGATACACACACCAGTATGTACACTTACAGTGATCCAGCAAGAAGTGAAATTCATCAGATATAATAAGGACCACATGCACCCGAATGCAGTGGTCAAAGCAGGATTTCAAGAATGTCCAAATGCAAAGTTCAAATATGGGCGCAGGGCTGGTGTAAGGACCTGGCGCTGAGCTCAAGGGAGGGCGTGGGGTATTTTTATGGATTTAAAAGCACATGCTGCAGAGTTCCTTATATGTCCAGCAGTTTTTGAGGAAACAATAAAAATGCCAAGATAATTGTTCCTGCGGAGTTTTGTCTAGTGGCTGTTTCTGACACATCATAAAGTAGCACAGAGGCCCTCATTACGAGTGTGACGGTCTTACCGCCGCAGACCCGGCAGTAAAGACTGCAGCGTTACAAGTAGACCGGTTTGGCTGAAGCCAAACTGCCACAATGCTCCTCTGGGCTGGCAGGCCGCAGACCGCTGCCCGTCTTAGGAGGCAGCATACTGCCAGGCTTTTCGCGGCAGTTGCCCCTCCACGAAAAGCCTGGCAGTAACACACCCGGCGACAGGGATCCCCGTTCCTGTCACTGGCATATACATCCACACACGTCCACACACCTCCATGCACGCCCCCACCCATCCACACACTTGCAAACATCCCCCTACCCAACCGCAAATATCGATACAGACACCCCCACCCACTCTCACACTGACATACACACACCCCCACTCGCACTCACACATATGCATCACCCTTTGCAATCATTCACACCCCCACCCCCTCTGCATTCATGCACACTCCCACCCCCCCACGAATGCATACATTCACACACTCCCCCCTCCTCATCCACATACATGCACACATCCCCCCTCATCCGCACACTTGCACACGCACTCTCATCTGCATACATGCACACACACACCCCCAACCGCTTACACACACATCCCTCCAACAGCACGCATCCATCCAGATACCCCAAGTCGCTTGCTCACAAACAAGCACTCAGACACCCCCATTCGCATACATACACACACTCAGACACTCCCATTCGCACACATGCAGACACTCAGACAGATACCCCCACCCCTCTGCATACAAACACACATGCACTCGCATCCCGACACCCCCTCCCCTCCGCTTCCATTCGGACACACACACCCTCCATGCACACATGCATTCACACACGCACTGCATACACACACGCACACCCATTCCACTACACATACAGACACACACACCCCCACCCGCCCCCTTCTTTTGGACGGTCCACTTACCTGTTTCGGCAAGGTGGTCATCCGGGAAGGGATGGGTCCTGGCGTCTTCCACCGCCAGCACCGCACCGCTGTACAGGACACCGCTGTGCTGTATTACACATCGTAATACACCAGGTGGAGTCCTGTTGGCGTGGCGGTGCTGGTGGTAGAACTGCCTCTCTTCTTCCATCGGCCAGGCTGATGGGGTCGGATTTCCACCTGTAAACGGGCAAAAAGAAATCTGAAGTAGCTCAAGATATGGTGGTCTTTGGACCGCCAACACTGGTGGTCTGTTGGTGGCAACGGCTTCAGCGGTCTTGCAAAAAGACCGCCAAAGTCGTAATGAGGGCCAGAGTGTTAATATGCCTCAAAGCAGGTGTACCATGGAGCTCGGATACCTGTATTTTATATGAATAGCTCAATGGGTTACTGCTTTGTCACAGAGATCTTTTTGTTACTTGCAGTTCATAGCTTTAATCCTGGTACAGCACAGTCATCTGTGAACTGTCATTAAAGAGCAGCATGCACACTGCATGAAAGAGGTTAGAACGTTCTGTTTTTACCCTGTCTTTCATTTTTTCCTAATGTTGCTAAAAATGGTTTGTTTGGGTAGAAATATATTCTTATTTGTAAAGCCAACCACTGTGGTACATTTTAAATCCTGAGTTAGAGATTCTCCAGACCAAACACTCCTTAAATACACCTGGTAACCCTCATTATTTCATATAAAATCTCAGATAGACGGATTTACACATGTATGTATGATTGTCTCTCTATAGTGGGTGATGTAAAGTGCTCTTTGAAAAAAGTCGAAAGGGACGAGAGTCAAGCTCCGTTATGCCGATTTGAGGCTGGGAACCGCATTAATATTATATGGTCCCGGTGGACTTTTTAAATGAAATTGCGGATTCCATGAATTTAACCTTTAAAAGACTATTCTGAAGCAAAGGACAGTATATATATTAATATATGGATCGGACATGATGATTTGATTTGCTTTTGATGGAGATTTGGTTAAACATTGTTGGGAGCACATTTTTTAGTCCAGAAGAAGGTGGTGAAAGGACCTGAAAGACCACCGAAACACGTCAACGCTAATTGACATTACTGGACCTAGGGGAGTAGGCCAGAATCGAACAGGGATTGGTGGCAGAAATCGATTGGCCTATATCTACCAGAATTTGGACAGTTTACTTATATTAGACTACAGTAGATGTCTTCATTTGTCTCACTTACGTTGGATGTTATCTTTTATGTGTGATTTTTTTTTTGGATTGGGATTGTTGTTAATTGGGGTTTTTTAACTGTACGGGTTTGTATTATTAAATCATTATCAGATTCCTTTATTTGAGATTGATCATTTGAGAGATTGAATATTTGAGACTGTGTGGTGATTGGTTTTTTCCCCTTGGAGAGTTTATTTGTTTCACAGAGTAAAGTGCTCTAAAGCCATACTTTGGTATGAGTAGCGCTATGAAACAAATGAAAGTCATGTGAGAGAGGGGCTGTGGGGATATGAGGGGCATTGTTGGAGAGTGGTAATGTGAGAAACGGTGCAGGAGGTCATGGGGGGGGCAAAAAAGAGTATCTTACTGGGTTCCACCAGCGCTAAGGCCGGCCCTGTGTGGATGCACTCTACACGCAAATACAAAATTCAAAGATGAACATACACTACACCCAAATATAAAGTTGAAGAGTGGATGCTCGCTACATGCAAATGCAAAGCTCTTTTGTTTTTTTGTTTTTTGCAATTTTATAGAGCACAAACTCGACCCAAAGGTATTGAGCGCTTTACATGAGCACCAGTTATATTACATAAGAACACATTCATTTTTGTTTGGGAGCACAGGGAAATTAAGTGATTTGCTAAGGATCACAGGATATTGAGACAATGTCAAGATTCAAAACTGGCTCCCCAGTTTGAAAGTAAGCAGCTCAGGTCATTAGACCACATACTCTCCAAATTTCAAAGAAGGATGTACATTTACACCCAAATATAAAGTGCAAAGGTGGCCGTACCTTGAGCTCAAATGTAAAATTCAAAGGTGGGCACATGCTACACAAATAAAAAATTGAAAGGTTGACATGAACTACACCAGAATGAACAGTTCAAAGGTGGATGTACGCAACACCCACATACACAGTGGAAAGCAGCATGTACATGGTTAACAGCTATAAGCACCTTTACAATGGTGAAAGGAAGAGGTGCAGTACACCCTCGTGCAACAAGGGCCTTCAAATGCAGCAAACAGGCAGATGTATATGGTATCTATCCAGTAAAAGAAGCTTTGGGTTGCATATTTATTAAAAGTTCCTGCAGCACAGCAAGGTAAGTTGCTGTGCTGCGTGACTGGGAGAGAGCTGAACAGTGCCAAATTTATAAAGGTTTGGCACTGTATGGCTCTCTCCCTGGGCTGCCACACTTGTGGTTACCTAGTGCCAACACAGACACCCTTGTGCCATGGTGCAAGGGTGCCTGTGTTACGAATAGAGACTGAAAGTGATACCCTCTTGCACAAACACAATCCTTAGATGCTTATTCTTCTTTCGATGTGAGTTGTAGAATGCAGCACACATGGAAGGAGGAAAGTAACAAAGTGAAATGAAGATACTTCTTGTTGTTGCTCCTCTCTTGGGTAGGAGCACCATTTGGGTGCAAATCCAGGTTTATTGCCTTCAGTCTCGGTTTTCATCCATTTGCATAAAAATACATGAGTGGCTGCATGGAATGTCAATGTTCCACCCACGTAACACCTACCTGATACAGTGTAATAAAATGCAGTGCAAAATGCTGCGCTGTGTTACTTATTTTTACAAAGCCATGCAAGGTGTCGCAAATCGGCCCTTGTGTGGCTTTGTGAAGCATGACTTGCATTTTTCCTAATGCTGTGCAAACGAACAGGCATAACCATGATGCAAATCTGGGCCCGGATACCTCAGAATGTGGTGGTAGGAGTGCCACATAGGAGAGCTGCTCAAAGGATATCAGGCTTTAGTAGGGGGCTGCAGACGAGAGGAATTGGCCCACAGCACTTCTAGGAAGGAACAAATCCAACCAAACACAGGAGCCTCTTGGCCTTCGCTGTTCTGTCCTCCTCTGATAAGACTCCAATGGAACATGAGGGTATTTTCATAAAAGGTGCACCTTATCGTATGACAAGGGAAAACCAACCAAGAACTCAGTCAACTTGGGAGTTTGATCAGTGAACAAAAGAAAGTTTTGGTTTCTGCAGTGAGAAGCCAATGATGGATGGATTCATCAGAATAGTCATGCAAGCCTGAAATGGTCAGGAAGTTAGGAATTAAAGATCAGGTCATAGGGAGGTAATGCCCCTTTACAGGAAGCACACATTTAGGTGCTCATTATGAAGTTGGCGGTGTGGCCCGCCACATAAAGAACACCTTGAGGGCCGCCATCGGCAGCCCTCACTCACCACCAGGCTGCCTCCGTCAGGCAGCCTGGCAGTGGTCGGAATCCTTATCCGACAGGGCAGCGGTGCTGCCCCTCGGATAATGATCCATAATCCTCCAGCCTTTCCCTGGTGGGGAAACCCGCCAGGGAAAGGCTGGCCTAGGGGGTGCCCCGGGGCACCCCTGGGGGCCCCTGCACTCCCCATGCACTTGGCATGGCCAGTGCAGGGGCCCCTGTGCAGTGCCCCATTGCGCAGGTCACTGCCCGATTTTCGGGCAGTGATCTGCACGACGGGTGCAGATGCACCCGCCGCACAGAGGCATTGGTGGCGGCTCCATGTGGAGTCGCCGCCAATGTCCCGGCCAGGCATTCATGTGGGCTAGCGAGTGGAAACAATGTTTCTGCCCACTGGCCACCAGGAATGTTCATAATACGGCCGGCGGGGATCCGGGGACGCTGGCGGTCAGTGTTTTGACCGCCAGCATGAACACGGCGGTTTCGACCGCCGTGTTCATTATGACCACCTTAGTCTAGTTATTAGATTCTTGTGGTCATTATCAGGAAACATGAGCAGATATCTGGAGTGTGTCAGCCACCTTGACTCCAGGCAACAAGAATACCAGCAAATGACTTTTATGATTTCCATTACTGGAAGCAAGCAGTCTTTTTGGAGGAGGAAGGAAGACAATTGTTGTGGGGACCTACTCCAGCTTCAGAAGTAAGTTGGGGGATGGGGAGAGACATTCCTTCACTATGTAACACAAAAGGAACAATTAGGACCTCTTTTACTGTCTTCTGCTACCAATTAGCACCCGTCATAAAGGAACAATCTGTCCACCTTCACATTCCATACACTCACACCTTATATTTCTAACTATTTCATATTCCATTTTGAGGCGTGTGGATGGGGTAGACATTTAGGGCCTGATTCAAAATTCGGTGAATCATCTGCCAAATGGCTATTGCGGACAAGGCACACTGCTGGCACATCATATTTACACGTTCACAGTGACTGGGTCGGTCTTTAACCAAAACTGCTTCCAACACAATGGTTATCTACCATAGATGAATGTCCTAAGTAAGGGTTTGTCACTGGCTATGGTAGAAGTTGCGAAAACACCATTTTGTATATGTTCAAAATGGCCACCGCATTCTGAGACACGTTTGTTGCATCGTCACTTTTGTGTCATGCAGTGGTGGCCATCTTGAAAGTACATAAAACATTCTTACGTACAATTTCGAAACGTCACTGCATTGCATGATGCAACATGTGTTGAATGATCATGTCATGTAGAGAGATGGGGTGCATGAGGACGGAGTAAAGGTGGATGTGCCAATAAACACTAAAGAAAAAGAGAAATAGAAAAAAGACAAGACATGCACTCCAATGGAGTGCTAAACAACAACTTTTTTTCATAAACATTTAATATAAAATTGTATAAAAGGTGTTCCATTGACATCAATAATTGAAGGATACACCCTATCCACTCAGAAGCTATGGTAAACAAGCTATTATCCAGGGACGAGACAAACACAGATTAGAGAAGAACTGAAATTGACAAGAAAGCCATCTAAGTATGAGCAAAGGTTGGTACAAAGCCCTCTAAGTGAAACGTTGTACACAATTATGTCTGCAACAAACAGCGGAAGCTGAAGCTGTCTATCATGAAACCACAAAAGAGAATGCTTGTGAAATGAGAGCAGTTTTCTCCCAGTGCGTTGAGGACATTATCATATTTCAGTCAGGGCTGCCATGTGGTACACTGCAGACAGGGCATGGAAATCTTGTAATCATTTTCCAGAAAGGCTGTCTTAACTAGACCGACCTAAAAATTCCCCAGTGCTCATATAAGGCAGGGAATCCAAGAACTGAACAAACAGGACATCTATCAACTTTTTGACAGATGCCTTGTTACTGAACCATCCTAAATGAGTCTGTTAATTTTAGTCATCTTGGACAGCCTCAGATTAACCTCTTTCTTCCCAAATACTTTCTTTTTAGTGATATTATTCTGGATCCAAGACCCAGGTAGGAACTTTTATTCACAAACTTGAGCCTCATCCCACTCTCAATCCCAGTGCTTAATTTGAACCAGTGGTTTCCGGTGTTCAGCACAGGCACTTAATTGTCAACACCCACACTTATGGCAGTCTGCCACATGGTGGCAATGTTTGGCTAATTTAAAGATGAGCACAGCAACAGTTGTTTATTCAATATAAATGCAAAATTAGTAATGCCTGCTGGCTTATCCATTTGTATAGCTTTGGCGGCCTGGAGTAGTCTGAATCGTCACACTAGCAGGAGTGTAATGGCTAGTAGTATTGTTGGTATTCTTACTGCCAGAGCTGGCAGGGGCAAAGGGTGGTGCAGGCTACAATGGCCTCCTAGCAAGGGCCTGGGCACTTATTGTTCTACAAATTAAACACTGCTCAACCCTATATAAAGATGATGTCTGCAACACCAGCTTCAAACTCACACTTCTCCATCAAATACCACTCTCCCATCCTCCAGGTGATCAACAGGCGGTAAAGCCAATTATTACATCTTCGCAGGGCTGCACCCATTCCACGAATCTGTTTGGCCTACAGTGAACTGCAGTTCTGGGACGTCTGCCATGATGTTTGCTCTGGCTCCCAGTTGCAGACAGGATGTTGAGAAGATGAATCTAGTTGCTGATTAATAAATATGTCAAGTTCTGGACCTGGTTTTAACTTTAGGCAAAATCTCAAGGGCAGTGACATGCAAAACCTTTTTTGCAGACACCAATCCTGCCATTCACATAATCACAGGCTTGTGACATCACAAACGCCATGTCTTCCACAAGAAGATTTTGTGACTTGTTTCCAATTGCAATTAGTAGGAGAGTGAGAGGGGCATCCTCCTCTTTGGGTGTTGGAATGGAATGTTTCAGTGGTTTGCAAGTATGGTGGCAAACCATTAATAGTCACCGGCACACAACTCGTGTTATGTTATGATACGCAAAGGGGATATGCAAAGGGGACACTGACTATCCAACTGCTGATGCCCTTCTGATGCTCTGCCTATACGTAAGTAGGTTCTGGGAGCACGCACTGAAGCACGGTTGATGATCAGCAACAAGGGTCTGTTCTGCCCACAATTCACAAGTTGTCAGCCACACTCAAATGCCATGGTGAGTATAAAAGCAACAGCGATGTAAAAGGGCAACTCTAAGGGGTAGTGCCCACTACCTGGCAATTCTAAGGTAACCTTTCCCAGCCTTAGCTTACACCTGCCTCTCTCTCAGCCTCTACAAGGCCAGTAAAAGGCAGAAGAAATCACCCTTAACTTGAAAGCTTGGCCCTCTGTCCTCCATCCTCTGTACTGTAATCTCTCCTCAACAGCATTGTTCTGGATAGACTATTCACTTTTCTTCCCCCTCACCCTTGTTCCCTCTTTTCTTCCCTTACCCAGCTCGGCTTACCCTGCACTCCTGGTACCTATCTCTTGCCTGCTATCAAGATCGACAATCTGTGTTCAGCACTGTTGCCTCTTCCCCACGTATCCTACTCACTGCTCGTTTCTTCTTTTCCCTCCTTATACGTCTTTTACATCATTTTTCTGCTTTCAATGCTTCTCTGAATCACATTAACATGAGGGTGACCACATTTTGAAAAACAAACAAAAACTGGGACATTTCACAAAAATAGAAGGACTACAATTTTTCATCAACCAAGGGGCACAGATTTACTTAAATGACAGACTTGTTTAAATGACAGTGCTCCTCAAGAGAGAAACACACACAACAAGGCACTAGGGGAATGAATTAAACGCAACTTTTAATTAAACTAAGAACCATGTGTGTTAATTAAATTGCGTCTGACAAGAGCTGCTAACTAGTTCTGCCTTGAGACACATAAAAATGGGCCTCCCTCTGTTTTTAGCTGACCCTCTCTGAAAACTGGGACACATTAAAAGGCCCGCTTTTAGTAATAGATAACGCAATGCAATCTGTGTTGCATGAACGAGAAAGAGTAGAACATCGTTGTATTGTGAAAGATACGGTACTGTTCTGCTCTCGCTCTAGCGGTGGTGCACTTTATGCTGTCATGCGCCAACGCATAGAGCAAGGGTGTCTGCGTTGTAGGCAGCACGGTTTTTCTGAAGGAAGGCTTCCCAGGATGCAGAATGTAGGACACATATGCAAAGAGGAAAAAACAGGGAGAAATAAAGATATTTCTGCTCGTCACACCAGGCCCAGGACATTCCCATAGATGCATGTCTAGAAGTCTTTGTAGATATCAATTTGCATCAAAATCCCTGGGTGGATGCAAGGGAACGCCAATGCACCAGCCATGGAACACCTCCTTGAGACAAAGTGATGCAAAGCAGCCCATTGCGCGTGCGTTGCTTTACTTTTTGACACGCAGCAACACAAATCGTGATTTGCATTGGCTTGTAAATCCCAGCAAGAAACTCTGCATCAGGCATGTGTTAAAAGAGTATCATAAACCTCATGCAAACTCTTTGTAAATCTGGGCCTAAAGTTGCAGTGACAGTTGGTTAAGAAACTGGACTTTCCCAACAAATCCAGCACACCAGGTCACCCTAATTAAAATGTATCCGTGTTCCGCCCACCTGTCAATTTTCTGCAGCCACTGCACACTTCTGTGCACCATTTCCGTTCTCTTGCCTCTCTGTGCTCAGTATTGTTTTTATTCTTTTTAGCCTGTGGCTTTTAAGTATTAAAATGCTTTAGTTTTTCTGTTGGCTCAGCCTCTAGTATTCATTTTATTCACTTCTCAGGGACTTCCTTGTGCCACCCTGGTCACCCTTAACTTCTTAGTATGTCACTTGTGATTCATCACATTTACTTGGTGCCAGTTACTCACCTGCTCAATGCTTGATAAATGTGCTCTATATATACAATAAAATAGGAATGGAATGAAGTGAAATAAAAGAACCTTGGAAGTCTTGATAGAACCTGAAAAGTCAGGCAACAGTGCATGTAGCATTACATCCCTGCAGGGGTGTGAGTGGGAGGCAGCAGTAAACACAAAGGGATGTCAAAAGTCCAGGAAAATACAGAACAGAAAGATTTTATTTTCTGCTTCTTCTGAAGGAGCTGCAGGATCCCTGAGGATCAAAGGGCAGAGTGGGGTTACTGTGGTTCAAGGACATTAAAGGTGCTGTTGATCTTTGAGTAGTAGTGTCAACGTGCAGGAGGAATGGGGTTTATTCATTTTTTGATACCGCACATCTGTATCAGTCAAAATGAGTGAGCACACTGTATGGCTGTAACAGAACCTTAAAGATGAAAACATCCCTTCCAAAGAGGCAGAATCAGAGCACATCAAAGCACAGAGAACAATAAACCAGATCCTGGATACCCAAGGTCTGCTGCTAAAAAGGACTCATAAACAAGTCAGGGATCAAAAGATGCAAAGATGTCACTTTACCACCCTGGGAGTCAGATATTTATAGCATACATGTAAGAATATGTGAAGGATTTGAAAAGGAAAACTGAGTGGAGAATAGGAGGATTTAGTGAGAGACCGCGGATGTAGACGAGGGAAAGCTCAAAAAGGGAGAGCTATGACAGGGATGGCAAGAAATGAAATAGATTATTAAGCTTAATTTAAGAGAAAAGGTAGAGGGAGGTAGAACAAGAAAAAGACCACCACATAGGGTGAAAGGAAAGGGGTGGCGAGAAGAGGAAAACATTCAGAGCATAGGAAGAAAGACATGAAAAACTGACAGTGGGTAAGATATGGCTCCCAGTCCAGATAGAGTTTAAACAGCAGCAATTTTAGATTTTTGTGGAAAATGAGAAGAGTTCATGATGTCTCAGCTCGTCCGGGATACAATTCCAAAGAGACAGAGCAGCCACAGGGAAGGATAGAGTAGCAACCTCATGTGTCTGAATTTGTTTGGTGTGGATCTAAGACTCGTAGGAGAGACATTGATTGAAGAGCAGCCGGTTGGTATAGGCTTGATTGTGAGGTGGTTTTGGATGAAAGAATAATAGAGATGTCAAGTGGTGATTAGTAGGGGGACCAGAATCAAAACAATACAGTAGGGTTTTATTTGAAATGACAATAGGGTGTCTTGGTTAGTAGGGAGGTCTTGGATGGATGGAAGAATAGTTCGGCGTCTTTGACAAAAGAGTGAAATAGTTGTATTAAAACATTGTTGATTGTAAAGGGAAGGAGCAGTAGGGATGTCAGATGGAAATCCTATAGGACATAATGGGATTTAGATTTCGTCAGACGGGATATCGGTCACCGTTGTGATGGAGTAACCCCTCCGCCAATATCTAAATCAGGCTCCAGGTCCTTTCCTGGATCAAACCCATTCTTGAGACAATAAGACTGATGTTACGCTTGTTATAGTTCTAGAAAAGGACATTCGTCCGGGATTGGCTACACTCAGATCAATGTGTAGAGAGTTGTATGATGCAGAAAGGGAGACATGATGCGGATGCTGAACTTCAGCATCACTTTGGGTCAAAGAGTATTTGAACAATTAAGTCTAATTTGGACTTGCAAGAAATTCTTACGGTGGGGCAAATGGTACCTTATCAGACTTCTTGTGTAGGGTAGGTTCATCACACCTATGTTCAATTCTACATTTAATAATAATAATAATACAGTTTTTAAAGCACATAGGGGGTCATTCTTACTTTGGCGGGCGGCGGAGGCCGCCCGCCAAAGTAACCCCGTCAGAACACCGCACCGCGGTCGAAAGACCGCTGCGGTGATTCTGAGATTTACCCTGGGCTGGCGGGCGGCCGCCAAAAGGCCGCCCGCCAGCCCAGGGCAAATCAACCTTCCCACGAGGACGCCGGCTCAGAATTGAGCCGGCGTAGTGGGAAGGTGCGACGGGTGCAGTGGCACCCGTCGCGTATTTCAGTGTCTGCATAGCAGACACTGAAATACTTTGCGGGGCCCTCTTACGGGGGCCCCTGCAGTGCCCATGCCATTGGCATGGGCACTGCAGGGGCCCCCAGGGGCCCCGCGGCACCCCCTACCATCATCCTGTTCATGGCGGGTTTCCCGCCATGAGCAGGATGGCGGTAGGGGGCGTCTGAATCCCCATGGCGGCGGAGCGCGCTCCGCCGCCATGGAGGATTCAGAAGGGCAGTGGTAAACCGGCGGGTGACCGCCGGTTTACCCTTTCTGACCGCGGCTGAACCGCCGCGGTCAGAATGCCCTTCGGAGCACCGCCGGTCTGTCGGCGGTGCTCCCGTGGCCGGTGACCCTGGCGGTCACCGGCCGCCAGGGTCAGAATCAGGCCCATAGTTACTTCAAATAAAGTGTCCCAGAGCTATTCTGTTCCCGTGAGATAAGTCGACACAATATTCTAGCCTATTAAAAGCCAGACATAAAGAACCAGGTTTTAGCCGTTTCCTGAAAAAAGCTTCGGATGACGCCTGTCAAATTGATAGAAGAAGAGTACCAACGCTTCGGTGCCAAGTGACTAAAGGAACTGCCACCGATTCTAACTTTTTTGCATTAAGGGACAATGGCTAAGCTTCAGGTGATTTCAAATTCCTGGCTGGAACGTATGGTTTGACCAGAGTCTGGAGATAGTGCAGACCAGTATTAGATAGGGCCCTATAGCAGCAGCAAAGAGCTTTACATGCAGTTCTCTGCCTCACCAGGAGCCCAGGCAGTTTTCTTAGGCCTGTTCAGAAGGAAGCACGTTTTCAACAATAAGCATGCTGCAGAGGTTTGGCCATGGTAAAATCTAGTCAAGCACGCTTGAGAAAGGCCAAGATGAAGGACAATACAGTAGTCGAGCCTTGAAGTAATCATTGCTTGGAGTAAGGTCTTTTGAGCAGACTTAGCAGGAATCCTGAGATTTTCTTAAGAATTTTGAACAATCCATAGCATTTACCGTCTAGTGAATTAATTTGGTTGTGAAAAGATAATTTGTGACCAAACGAAACAGCAAGATTTTTTTACTCTGAGTTTGGAGGAAGGTAGCCGACCTAACTTGTTAGGCCACCAAGCAGTGGACCTGATATTGGGCCCTCGGACTTTCCAGCATTCAATTTTAAACAATTATTATCCATCCGGCTGGCTACTTCCGAGAGGCACAAGGTCAGACCAGAGGCGGTGTTACTGCTATTTTAAAAGAGAGTTTTAATAAGTTGATTGTCATCCGCTTATACAATGATGGTGAAACCAAAGCATTCAATGACATCAGCCAAATGGTAAACACAAATGTTGAAGAGAGTTGGACTGAGGGACGACCCCTGAGGCGCTCCTTGATGCAATTGAAACACCGTTGAGTGGATTGGTTTTTGAAAACTCTGAAAGGTTTTTGCAAAAAAGAAGCAAACCAAAGCAAGGCCTTGTTGCCTAAGCCACATTTCCACAATCTCTCTAAGAAGATATAATGGGATACTGTGTCAAAAGCGGCACTAAGGTCCAACATTATGATTGCCACAGAATCACAGAATCTAAGATCTGGCGCACTGACTCTGTAGCTAACAACGAGGCAGATTCAGTGCTGTACGATGGACAAAAGCTTGACCGAGTCTAAAGAAGCAAATCATTGCTCTCAATAAAGTTAAAAACCTGTTTATCCGTGTGCTTCTCAATGATGTTGGAGAAGAAGGCTAAATGAGAAATTGGGCGGTAGTTCTCGCGTTTCAGCGGATCAAGCAGTGGTTTTTCAGGAGCGGGACAACAATTGCACGTTTCCAACTCTGAGGAATGCCACCAGAAGCTAAGGAGCAGTTTAACAAGTCACACAGGACAGGCTGAACTACCCCACAACATTCTTCAAGAACGAGAGAGATATTGGTTCTAGAGGGGAATCCCAATTCCACCACAGACACAGCAAAGCAATAGCATCGGGTTCAATAGTATCAATTTTCAAGAGCCTAGAACTGTCCTCAGAGGCTCTTGCGTGGGGAAAGGGGCATAGAAGCCAACAGCCTTCTCAGAAAAGAAGGAAACTATGCCATTGCAACTCTCTACCAGTGATGAAATGGAAGAGTAAACTTGACTTATCTAGATAATCTCTTTTCCACTGTTGACTCGGATTGACCCTCGCAAGGAAATGTTCATGGGTCTCACTTTTGTTGAACTACAAGCACATTGTATTACCAGCTTGAAGTAACACAGAAGCAACCCTGTCAATTTGCCATGTATCGATTCTGTTCATCATAGATGTCTTTGTAGTATATTCCACATTTCTTAATGGGATACCTGCTGTGTGCCCGTCAAGTGCCCCCCAGATGTGCATTAAAGATGTCTTGCTCTTATATATATATATATATATATATATATATATATATATATATAGTTATTAATTCATGTCACTTCATTTAGTCCAAAGCCCCTCAGAGTAAATTGAAAAAGAAATGATGAGGATTTTTGTTATGAAGAAAAGTCATTGGATAAAATTGAAATGTGGAAAATCAATAAACATTTAATGGAGCATATTTAAGAGCCCCTAGCGCCGCCTTAGCGCCGCCATAGCGTCCGTTTTTTGTGACGCTAAGGCAACGATAAGGTGGCATTTTCCCCACGCCATATTTACAACATTTTGGCGCTATTCCTGTAGAGTACATCAATAGCATTAAAAAAAATGACGCTATTGCCCCCTACCCTGCACCATGGTGTGCCGTATTTTAAATACGGCGCACACATGGTGGTGGTAGGGGGCACAAAGGAGCACAAGGAAAGTGGCGCTGCCCTGGGTACAGCGCCACTTTCCTTAATTTGCCCCTATATTTCTAGTAGTGGCATTACAGTGGATTAGAGGTGCCAAGAGGAAAGAGCTTTAGGAAGGCTACGAGGTAGACATTAGTAAGGATGCCACCAGCTGGCATTAGTGTTGAGAGGTGTAAACCACCTCTCTATGAGTATTATTAAATTGGGTACTAGTAACATCTTTTATTAACAGAAATGGCAAATACTGAATTAGAAAGCGAGGTTCATAAACAGTTAATAATATGATTATTATTAGTAGTAATCATATCAGTAATGATAATACACTCCACTGCTTGTTTTTCAAGCCCTACTTTCTTTCCGTAAGCACTCCATGACAGTGCATGTGTTTTCCAACTGTTGCCCTATACTTCTCGCCACCTGCGCACCGTGTTACTCTTTGTCACCCGTGTGCTTCTTTCTGCACCCTCCATGTTGCTTCCTCACCCCTGTGCCCTATGTTGCTTTGTCCCCATCTTGCTTTGCCCCCGCCCCCACCCCACCGTCTTGATTGGATCCAATTTGAAGCTGTTACTGAAAAGAAAAAAAATTGTGCCCATGACATTTTGCAGTGCTCGCATCATAGGATTTTGGGCCATATGTATCAAAGGATTTTCCCATTGACACAGAATGGGTAAAACCCTTTGATACATCTGGCCCTTTGTTATTTATTTTTAAACCCCGATGCGGTGGAGAGTGTCTCAAAACCATTAGCAAAGCCAACAGGTCAGAAAGGTGAGACCTATTGTCTTTGCCAATGCTTGTCATCAGTGAGGTCTAGTGCTCAGCTGCGCTCGCGCCAGGCTGGGGTTCCTTGTGAGCACACATCATCTGCTGGCTGAAACAGGAAGTCTAGATCTCCGCTGCTAAAATTGTACCTTAACATGGGTTTGTTGATGAATGACCACCAATGCATTACTAATGACGGTAATTAGGACGACGCCATTTTCAGATTTAATTACTGTTAATACCACTTCATCATTTTCTTGTTTAATGACAAACTGCCAACTAACTGCAGTCTTATTCACACTTTGTTTATGCAAATTACTATATATTTACCATAATTTCGCCACTTCATAATGCAGTCATTTTTACAATTAAGGACCACGCAGTTGCGGGTGCATTCAGCTGTTATTAACACAGCTAAACTACCATATACTCATTAGTTCATTAAATCCAGACACAACGTGAGGACTGTGAAATAGGGACATAATTAGTGGATGAAACACAATCTGAAATACCGAATTCAATGAAGCCCAGGCTGTGAGGTGGAGGCAGATGAACGATAATAATAAAAAATAAACATTAAATATATTTCTATTTGTAATGCTGGATTGAACGAACATCGGTTGTCCCCTTGCACTGTTCATCTCTCAGGACTCCAAGTTGCTCACCCTTCAGGCCAGCCCCTCCGAGCTCAGAAGGGTCCTGGCAGGGTTCCCTAGGACGGATGATAGGCGGTGACGTCATCATCTTTAAATCCCTGTGACTTTTGGCACGACCGACTGAGCACTCAATTGAAATGTGTATTTAACAGATTAATCGTTTGCCACCAGTATTTTAGGAGATTCAAACAGTTCAAAGGATTAGGGTTTTGGTGGGTCCCAGGACACGCACAATATTCTAGTGACTCTCTGAAAAGGCGAAAGGAGGGGTGACGTAATATCTACGAGCCAATCACGCAAGGCAGCTGGACGCACCTGTGCCTCCATTTTTAAATAGCACCTGCCACCGGACTGAGGCATTGTGGATGGCATCCATTGCTTCTGCTACTCAACCTCTCAGTAAGAGGTCTTAGGTGCCACAACCCACACCATCGTGGCTCATCGTGCAGCAGAATGCAAGCCTGCCCTGGGCTGTGGCGACCTCTGTGGTGCTGACCAGCTCCTCCCTGGGTCCCAGTGGTGCTGGAACAATTTTCAGAGTTGGGGGTGTTTATATCACTTAAGTCAAAGGAATTGTAAAATAAAATCCACACGTCACACAAAACACAAATGCAGCAAATGATCCACGCCCCTTCCGCGGGAGAGTGGTAAGGGTGTGGTATGTAACTGGGGGTGCATTTTGGAGCACTGGTGTGGTAGCGCACTGCCATTTGCAAACAGCACATTTTTCACTGAAAAGACCACTAAATGTGCATAGACCAACAGTTTTACTGGTAAAATAATATAGCAATGAATATTTATAATTTGCTCATCAATAAGTAAAGTGTCTTGATTTGTTTTGTTTCTAAAAAAAAATTATCATCACACTTCAGAATTACAAAAAAAACGTGCTTCATTCGTTGTTTCCGAATTGCTGATCTATTTTGAAAAGTGTGTAGTTCATCATTTACAGGTATGTGAATGTTGAGTTTTAGGAAAAAAAGCTGAACTAACATCCCACAGTCTTTAATTTGACTTCCTGTAAGATTGTCACCTAGGTCGTTTCTCTTTACAGTCAGAAAAAATAAAAATAAACAGCATTTCCCAAATACGGAGCAATTTGTCAGAAGACAATTGGCCTTTGTCTTTGAAGCAGGGTAAATGTGACAAGATAAACACAACAGCTAAAGACATCCTTATTGGTCATTCACCTTCTGAAATCTAACATGGTTATTTTTGGGGGTGCTGCAGTGCCCCTAGCGCCCCTACTTCCAGCCCCTATGCTGGGCCCCACCCATGCAGGGTTTTAATTGGGATGAAAAAGTGGGGATAGGGTCTCCAAAGGGGCATGGCCTCACAAAAGTAACTAGGAATCCTTTGCAAGAGGCATGGCCTGTATAATTAAGGAGGTGGCTTAAAACATGTAAACTAAATCATGTGCTTACCATTGGCATCACCCAAACAACATTATGGTGCCCCTCTGTGAGCTTTCTATTACTGAATCCAGATATATACGGTAACAGACACGCACTTAAAACAAGGCAAATCTGTTTGGTTTGCCTATGCTTGATAGAAGTATCAGCTACATACCAGGAGTGATTTTGTTGTGAATAATTAGAATTGAAAATGTGAGACCGTGAGTTAAACAACACAGTTTGGGGAAGGGGTTGTGCCCGTCAGAGTATCTTAATCACTGCTGTTCATCCCTTCTCAGCACTTTCCTCTGCAGTCTCTTTGTTAGACGCTTACCCACTTTTACTCCTCACATCTTTCTGAAAGCCTCCATCTGTTTGTCACACATCATCTCTTTCCTCTCAAGCATCCTCTTAAACTCTCTCCTGCATTTACTTCCTTGTATCTCCTTCACTTCACCACCTCACTACACACATATGATGTACCCACTCACCTGAAGTATTCCAATTTGTTTCACATTCACCCTATCAGTATTTCTACAGGTGTGCACCCCCTTTACATATTTTCACATAGAATCAGTGAAAATTGACTCATAAGGCAATTGCTCCAGGTGATCTGAAGAGAGGACAGTGATCGGATAAGCATGTATTCTCAACACCTTTGTGACCTACTGACAGGTACTATGAAACACTCCCACTGCCTCCAGCCTCAGCTCCAGAGCTCTCAATTGTGGCTGTAGGAGGCGGGCTCCCTATATAGTGTACAAAAACGATGTACACTGTGCAGAGAGTCCGAGCAACCCCTCCTTGGTATCCATAGGCAAAAAATAGACCACCTAATGCTCTGTTTTTGTGGTAGCTTGGTCGAGCAGTTAGTCTAATCTAGGAGATGTGCTAAGCATTAGTTGTGCTCACAGTATCAATAAATGTGGACACACACTCGATAGAATAATAACTTGAGACTAATTTATAAAAATACTTCAGATTTTTATATCATTTGTAAGACCAAGATCATCAAAATTGGGTAACTACTTTTTAAGTTACTATTTTTCAAAGTTTAGCAAAAATAGTCTTTTTGTGCGTAATTATGCACCATTGAAATCAATGGGAGAAAACTTTAAAATTTCATATACAATTAGGCAATGCTCTCACAAGTGTCACCTTTTGTTTCTAGGTCGAGGTCATTGAGATGTCCTGTGGGCCAGCCGGAGACGTTCGGGTAGGCCCCGGTTTTGGAGGGAGCAGCGGCTGAAAGTCTTGGACCTGGTGCGTCACAGGGAAGGGGACCACTTGAAAACAAACTGCACAGGGAGACTTAAAGGTAAGGCCAGTGGGTCCCCTTGGAGGGCCCAGGTCGCAAGGGGTTAGGGACACCCTAGAGAATAGCTTGTTCTCTGATGCAGGGGCCAGGGAGGCCGGGTGCAGAGCAGATAGGTCAGTCAAGGGTCGTGCATCAAGGAGCCTTTGGGCTCAGGTGCAGGTTACTTTGAGGGTGGATTGCAGGTCAGCAGGGCCACTTTTGGGGTGGTTCTTTGGTGTTCTGAAGTCTCTCGAATGGTGCTTGCTTCTGGTCCTTGGAGAGTACGGTATAGACTTTTCTTCTGGTGTCCAACATTGGGGGTCCAGTACCCTGGGCTATGGCACATCTCTGCCACTAGAGGTTGCAGTGCCACCAAACTTGGCACACTTACAGGGTTTGTCCTCCGGGTCCGTTGGGTGGAAGGTGGTTGGGTTGCTGTGTCTAGTTTGTGGGTCAGCAGCCGGTCAGTGAACTCGACTTCCCTGGTTTCTTGCCTGCACGGTGCAGGGAGTGATGCCTTCACTCAAAGGAAGGTTCTTGGCAATTTTCAGAAGTCAGGTGGTCCTCTCGGGTTTCTAAAAGTCTGTCTGTTGTCCAGTCGACCCCTCAGCAGCGATTGTCGAGTCCTGGGTGCAGCAGGGAGGGCTTGGCGCCTTTTTCTTCCTGCAGCAGGGCTTCTGTTCTTGCGCCTCGGGTCTTCTTTATCACTGGTATTCTTGTGCCCGTTAAATCTGATCTGCAGGTCTAGGGATGCCCACTAAATACTGTAATTAGTAGGCATTAGAGGGAGTTCCTGGTAGTGGCCAATTGGCCACTTACCTTTGCGGCGGCTACACCCATTATGTGACCTCTTCATGTGGGAAGGGGTCACATCCCTAACCCTGGTTGCTATATTGCTGCCATCGAAGATGGAGGAAAATGAAATGGACTGGTCACTCCCCCTATACTTTGTTAGTTTTTTCACTGTTCCTCCTGCCAAAAGTGTGATCTGGGATGGGGGGGTGGCCATCTGCTGCTGGCAGCAAATAGCTGGAGTGGTGCTTCAAAAGCGGCATGGCTTTTGAAGCTTCCTGCCAGAGCAAGGCACACTCCTGGGGGAAGAGGTGTGACACCTCTTCCCAAGAAGGGCTTTGTCTTCTGGTCCCAGAGAGCAGGAGTTCTCACACCAGGGATCCAGAAATGTGTCAGGGTTGACAGCCTGGTATGGACTAGCCAGCAACCATGCCAGGGTGGTGTAGGATTTGCAGGGGCACCTCTAAGGTGGCCCCTGGATACATTGTATAGTAAATCCAACACTGGTACCAGTGAGGATTCAAGATTCTGAGTTGTTTGATACCAAACAACCCTGGGTTAAGAGTAGCCATCATGTAGCTGGGAAACTCGTAATGACCAGTGTCCAGCACATTTAGTTGCTATTGCTCTGCTGTACACATACTATGCCTTAATGTTTTGTAAAGACACAGTAGGGGCATATGTGCTCATGCAAATATATGCCCTAACATGTATTATATTACACCCTGCCTTAGGGCTGTAAGGCCTGCCAGAGGGGTGTCTTACCTATGGTGCATGCAGTGTTAGTGGACAGGGCACTTGGTGAGTGCCATGTCGAGTTTGTGCCTTTTGAATACACCAGGGCATGCACTTGCACTGGCAGTCTGCATAAGGCCGGTGTGGTGGTCTCTCAGAGTGGTACCCAGGCCCTAGGTATCAGGGGTACTAATTTACTAGGGATTTACAAGGGTGGCTGAAGTGCCATGCATAGTACAGTTTGGGAAAAGAGATCTGGCACTGGGAACCTGTTTAGCAGGGGCCCAGGACACTTACAGTTCAAAACCACCTCATTTTCCAGGCAAAGATAGAGGGCTAACCACGCAAAGAGAGGCCTCTCTCACAGTGGCCCATTATAGACATCTATCCACACTCAGAGCTCACCCAGTCACATGGAGGTGACTCAGTTCATAGTGCCATAAGAGTAATATGCTGCATGAAAAATCTACAGAAACACAGCATCCTGAAAAAAGGAAACACTCTTAAGCAATGCAAGATTAAGTGAAACATGAAATGTAAATAGGAACTACAGCGCTGATACAAATTACTTTAACAGTGCTTAAAGTCATATGCAAGTGAGGCCCACAGGCATTCATTTCCCTAAAAGAGTTTGAACCCAAAACAAAAGATAGCAAAAAAAAACAGGGTGAAGAAGGAGGAAGAAAAGACAGAAAAAAAACTGTGGCACTGAAAAAGGTCAGAAGGAAAAGAACCTACAA
Organism: Pleurodeles waltl; assembly: GCF_031143425.1. NCBI lineage: Eukaryota > Metazoa > Chordata > Amphibia > Caudata > Salamandridae > Pleurodeles > Pleurodeles waltl. Next base: position 69,699,638 of record NC_090442.1, on the reverse strand, counting down.
GAGTGAGATAAAGGGCCATGAGCTGTATAATGGTGGATGAAAAAGGCATGATTATGTATCCTCCGTATTCAGCAACTCAGATATTCGTACTTCCAGCTAAGACACGTTTGGTCACTGGTACTTGTCATTTTACAAATTATACTACATTGTTCAGAAATCAATCAGTGTTTTTGCCTGTAAAGTTAAGGACATAAAGGTGACCCCGTAGGGTCCTGTTTCAATGCCAGTTTTTATTTACCTGTCCCACTTAGTTCTGAACCTGTGGCTACTGGAGTCTGCAGTTCATCACGTTGTATCTAAGCTGGCTGTGGGAGTGGTCTGATGCCAATGATCTCTAGTTGGAGGGAGTGTGGGCTGTGTGGGAGGGAGATACATGGGATGCTAGAATGTCTGTTGGCATACATCCCAAAGACAAGAAACTTGGTGATTATTTTCCGCCATTTTCATTCCAGATCTGGCGGCCTCATTTACAAGGAACTGATGCATCGTCATTATCCGTCAGGTTTCTTGCACTTGCCACACATCCCCTAACGATGTCATGGATGCGTTGTATTTACAGAATTACTGAGAGACACCTGCACATAAAACATCAGACAGGAGTAATGACAAGACAGGTACACACACACACACACACACCCCAAGAAAAATAAATATGGGCAGAAACACGGAAATAGTCATGCCAACACATAGCACATGGATGAAACAATTCGGCTTGTTAGAACGAGGCACATATATGCAATACGTTCAGCAGTGTGGAAACTAGGAAATCATGGATTGCCTCCAGTTATCATGAGAACTACACAAGGATGCCAATTTGTGGAGTATTGATTGGAAGAACAGCACTTCATGCTACACTTCTGCCATTTCTAAGCGCTTTCAATAACAGATGTTGCTGCTACAAAATTTAAAATGCCCTATTTGGGACTAATGCTAGCAATACATTCATAAGGGAAAAACGGTCTAAAAATTTTGGTTTTAAAATGCGATATGTGCAACAAATACATCAAACAATTATTGGGGGAGATCGTCCAGACCTCACTGCAAAGCCCACTTTAAATCGTCCCTAACTCTGGTAAAATGCCAGTGTCTTGATGTGCTTTGAAGCCGCCTCATATATTTTGTTTTTGGTTATCCTGTATTTAAAGTCAATTGTACCTTTCCATAGTAATAGTACTCACTGGCATGCCCCTGGGTACACATCTGGGGGCTTACATTATAAACTGCATGATGCAGCCAGAACCCGCACACGTTTTTTCTGATGTAGGCCTCGAAGAACTGATGCATTGGGTCAAATGCGTTGCCTTGTAAATATGGAGCTAACAGAGCTTCGATGGAACGTAAAAAAAAATGACACAACAGCAGCACAAGCTCCTTGTAAATATTCCCCCAAATTATCTATATTTTCCACCATGTCCATGTTGTTATCAACCACATTATTCCTTCCCTTTTTCGAGATGTGCATAATTTCACAAAGGGCCGCAGCCGCATTTTCTGCACTTGTTTTTTCTCCGTTGAGCATTTTGGTTTACATTATCATCATTTGATGGATGCTTGCTCTTGGTACATTAGTTTCTATGTTCTTCGTTATTAATAAGGGCTGTTGTTCTCAATGCTTCTTCTGGTTATAACCCTTTCAAATTTCCTTGCCAGTGATATTTACTGCCACACGTTCTGCAACAGGATGCTGGTTTATAACCATAGAATCAAGTATGGACTGTTCCAAAACCCTTGTCAAGGCCTATTGTCTGCCCTGAACTGGGATTCTTGCAAGACAAAAATCTCTCTTGTCTCCTATTAGAATAGCTGTCCTACCCTAAGATTCCCTAATCATACTTTTATCCCTGATCAGCTGATTTGCAAATCCCTGAAAATCCCACTTTGCTACTAAGACATGTGAGGCAACAATATATGTATCCACCAGATAATGCGACTGTTGATATCTCATTTGGAATCCATGATGGTCTTTTTCAATGCTGGTTTACAGATATAAAATACCTCTATGGATGCCCGATAGGTTCCTCGTAAGTCCCCAAATCCTACCCTCCATCTTTCGATATACACTCTAACAAGTGGCTGAAAACGCTTTGCCCTTCGTCTCTCACATAATGGGGGTGTATTAGAAAAAATGTCTATCTGGCATAAAGTCTATTCCCTCTATAGCCTCCAAAGAGTTACTGCATCTTCTATGCCATGTTTTCCATTTTTTGGGCAGAAGACCTGGTTCAGATGAAACTAAAGGCAATGGATGAATAGTTTTCATATTTTCCTCAATAAAAGCATAAGACCCAACAGGCAATGTCATAGATATTATTACCATACTAAAGTCAACTGATCGGTGTTCTAAAAATTAGTGAACTACTCCCATTGGAAATAAATTACATACAAAAGACAGACTACAGGTCCGATTGCGACATTTGCGGTCCGAGGACGCCAATGCTGCGGTGCCGGTTGGACAGCTGTGGTTGCAGTTCACCTAAAGTGAATTTAAGAGTTTTTCACTAACAGGACATGTAAAATCTAAAGGTGCATGTCCTGTCATAGGACAGGGTGCACTGTATTTAAAAAGTTAGACCTGCACTTTTAATTTTTACATGTCCTGTTAATGAAGAACTCTTAAATTTGCTTTACACTACTGCAAAGCCTGCCTCTCCCATATGATAACAGGGGGTTAATTTGTTACATTTAATTAATTATAGTTTTCAATTGGGAACAGGTGGGAATGTTGCGTTTGATGTCCAAAGCATTATTTAGCTCTTATTAAAGGTGAAGTCGGATTTTAAGTCACAAATCTGAAAATGCCACTTTTAGAAAGTTGGTATTTTCTTGTCCCAACCATTTGGTGTCTGCTCCGTGTATCCTGGATCCTAGGTCCAGCTGGCAGTTGGTCTTTGTGTATTGCTCCCAGACAGTGAGACAAAGGATAAGACATGTTGGCAGGGTGGACCATCTCTTACTGGATGAGGGAGAGGAGCGGTCACGTATCACATTTCCACATCTCAAGGGCTCTACCTGTTTAACACTAGTCTATTGTGACCTCAGACAAGTAGGGGCCCTTGCAGGGAGACAGGAAATTCCAAACACTTATAGGGGTAGAAAGCTTCAGAACCTTATTCTACTTCAAAGCTGTCACCAGGTATACATATTGGACCCTCAAACCCAAGTCTTCAGTACTCCTCTGGACCTGTGGAAGGCTCAGAAGGGTTGCTGTGCTAGTCTGCAAGAAGGACTGCTACACTGTTGCCCTGCTGCCCGCTGTCCTGCTGCCTGAGTGAAATAACTGGACCTGCATCCTGAATCTAGGACCATCAGAGGGACTCCAAGAGCTAGCTGAATGGCCGCATGATCAGAGCCGCAGGGACAGAAAGGCTTCAACCACCTTGAACCCAGCACTTGGACTCTGTCTGCTGTGAGTGCTACCCCACCAAGTGGTGACCCTGAGTTTTGGATCCTTAGAAGCAGCCCTGAAGGTGCTCTGCCAGTCCAGCTGTGGTACTGTTAAGAAGAACTGATACAGCTCAGTGTATCTCCTCGCAACCGTATCATAACAGTCACCACTGGATGCATCCCCGAGGCCAGAACTTGCAATCAAGCTCATTCTTCTTTGAAGCATTGCTGTGCGATGCATCTTTGATGCAGGCCTTCTCATCGCAAGCCCCGCGTTGATGGCATCCTCTACAATGGCGCAGGACTCCACATCCCACCCCCACAGCTCTTTGGAAGTGCTTCTGCACAAAGCTTTGATGCAGGACTTCACATTGCAAGCCGTTCATCGACAGCATCCTCGCCGATGACTCAGGACTCTGCTCCTTGGATCTGCCGCTGCACTATGTATCTGTGACACGGGATATCACAACGCTCTGCAAACCAGGGTTGTAGGTAATGTGATTAGTAGGCCTAACTTGGTTCCTGTACCCTGCCCACGCTCCATTTCATTCGGACTGAACTAGTCCCGGTCCGGCGCGACCGTACAACCACAGTTAGTGCTTTGTGCATTTAGACACTATTTTCACTTACCTCTTCAAAAGTGCTTATATCCAGTTATACTAATTGAATGTTTGTCATATTGGTCTCAAATAATTAATTACATTTCACTCTATTTCTGTAAACTTCCAAAAAGGTGCAGCTTCCCATTGATGGGTAGACACCTGGGTTGTCGGGTGTAGCGCTTGGGGAGGATAGAGGGGGAGAGGAAAGAGGTTACCTTAGTGTCCTTAGTGCATGGAGACATGGTGCCAAGAGCCCATATGCCTTCAACTAGTACTAGCATAGGCAGTGGGTCACCATCAATTGGCGCAGGGTGCAGGCTCTGAGAGACACAGGAGCCAGTATGACTACTGTGAAGTGTCATCTGGTGTCCTAAGTGCAGGCCATCCCCAATACATTTCACCAGTTCGTAGTCACAGACAACCGTGAGAGCCTACCCAGTGGCTCTGGTGCCCTTTGAGTGGGGGGGTCTCAAATTCTCTAAATGTAGCTGTGAGACCTGCCATATTTGTAGATCGTTTAGTGGGCAATGACCTAGAGTACACTGTCTGGAAGGAAGTGGAGATCAGCTCACACCTGGAGATGTTAGGCTTGCCTGAATGGATGTGCAGGAACACAAGGGCCATGGCTGCTGAAGGGGAGTCAAGGAAGCCTGGGGGCTGGAGGAATGGCTAGGGCTGCTGTCAAGAAGAGGAAGGGCCAGGGCATGGGAAACCAGCCCCTGAAGTTCCCGCAGTGCACTTTGAAGGGGTGTCTCAGGAAACTGTACCGAGGCCTACTGGGGAGGACATCACCACCCTAGGAGACCTGTCTGAGCTTGCTGGATTGCAAGTTGAAGGCGGGTCCACCAGGTCGGAATTTTGCAAGGCGCAGAAAGTGTGCCTCTCTCCGAGGGCTTGAAGTGAAGAGCTAAGGCCCAGACAGCAGGTGATGCCTCTGGAGATCGCCTTTTCTTTTGGGAAGAATGACCTTCTATACAGTGAGCCTAAGGACTATGTGCTGGTGGTCTCCCAGTGTTACAGGACCTTCTTACTGGGTTGGCTCATGATATACTCTGGATAGGTCATGGGGACAGGACAGGACCTTTGCTAGGCTTGTTCCCCACTTCTATTGGCCACAAAGGAAGACAGTCTCAGATACATTCTGTAGGTCTTCTCCCACATGCCTGGCCAGTGGGAAAGCAGGTGAAAAGCTTAAGACTCCTCTGAATACCTTGCCTATTATTGGCAATCTCTTTGAGAGGGTGGATATTGACACTGTTGGTCCCTTGCACCCCAAGACAGCTTTAGGCAACAGTTTCATTCTGGTCTTTGTGGAATACACCACACTGTACCCAGAGGCCATCCCTCTGAGGTTGGTGACTGCACCTGTGGCCAAGGCGCTGATGGTGATTTTTTACCTACATAGTGTTCTCCAAGGAAGTGTCTGAAAGAGGCTCTAACTTTATGTCAGCGTACATGAAGTCCATGTGGATTAAGTGTGGGGTAACCTACAAGTTCTCCACACCCTATCACCCTCAAATCAGCAGGCTTGTTGAGCGATTCAACAAGACCCTCAAAGGCATGATTATGGGCCTAAGGAAGAGAGAGCACACTGACTCTCATACCAGCACAGTTCACCCCATTGCATTCTGGTAAATGCAGTATGCTTACTTCAGAGCTGCTGTAGTTTTTCACCAAAGTTGGTGCAGGTGGTGCTGTCATCTCTACACACGTGTTCCTGGGTTGAGCCCTTCATCGGTAGAGAGCAGAAGTAGTAGAGAGCAGAGAAAAGTCATCTGGGGTTGCTGAAAGTGTGCCTAAGTCCTCATAGGTCACAGTCCCACCCCACAGGAACACAGGTGCATACCAAGTGAGCTCATCAGCTCGTTGGGTCAAGGGAGCCTTTTAAATACAAGGGGGGAGGGAGTACACTGCCTCTCATACCAGCAGAGTTCACCCCATTGCATTTTGGTAAATGCAGAATGCTTACTTCAGAGTTGCTGTAGTTTTTCACCAAAGTTGGTGCAGATAGTACTGTTATCTCTAGACCTGTGTTTCTGGGTTTATCCCTTCATTGGTAAAGAGCAGAGGTAGAAAAGAGCAGAGAATAGTCATCTGGGGTTGCTGAAATGCTGTCCGGTCCTCGCAAGTCACAGTGTCACTCCATAGGCACACAAGTGCATCCTAGGTGAGCTTGTTTGCTCAAGAGAGCCTTTTAAACACAAGAGGGATGGATCACTCTACATCTCATACCAGCACCAGGGGTGAACTATGGTCATTGGGCAGGCCCATATGAGGTGAAGGAGAAGAAGATCCACCTACGTGGTTGATCTCAGAGCCTTAGAAACCCTGAAAGGGTTCTGCAAATAAACCAACTCAAACCACACTGAGTGGGATTTTTCTTGCGTTGTTTTCACTTTATTACTGTTTGAAATGCTGCATGCATACTTAATAGCCTGACTGCATGTGTGGAAAGCTACCAGAGGGTTAAGCACAAGTTAATTTTGGTATTTGCTTTTGTTTCACCCTGACAGAGATTGTGGTTGCTGCTTGAGTATTGTCCCCCACTCATCCAGTAACCCAATTTCCAACAACACTTTATTGAGAGTTGAGATGTGAAAACATCTTGATTCCAGCACAACACTTGACAAATTCCTACCATGGAACGTCAGAATGAATGCTACACAAATATTACAGCCCAAATATTGACTACCAAAATAGAATTTAATATTCTGAACTCCACATTGATGCACATTGATGTACCTTGACCATGCACCTATTGACAAGGTACATAGACATGGAGTTAAGATTTTTAAAGCTACACCTGTTTACCTTCAAAATATTTTGGTAGCCGGTGTTGTTGCTGCAATACATTTGAAATACAGTATTGTTTTCATTATATTCTTGTATTATCCTAAAACAAGAGAAGGCTCAAAGCTATGTTAGCCACTAAGGGAAAATTGTAAAGTAAAGCACTCCTACAGCAACAATCAATGTAAGCAACTTTAAATATAATAACATATTTAACCATTAAAACAATAGTCTGTCTTAAGGTTTAGGGCTTTTCTACACACTGGTAGATTTTCAAACCACTGAGTGTTACACTAACATTGTTCCATTTGTGGGGGCGCTATACATAGACCAACTCCAGCCTGGAAATCACCACTAAAACTCCTGTCTGCTTCCCATTTCAGTCTTGGACACATTGGAAAACTTCCATTTACTTCCATGGACTATCGGTTCTATAGTGCATTGCCAAACATTCACTAAGAATCAGCAACCACTGTACATTGCTTTTGATTGGAGTAGTTCTGCTGTACCTCAGGACTGGATTTCGCTTCCAGGGCTTGTGAAAGATGGGAACTGCACACCCCTGTGACCAGTCTTGTGGAGCCCAGTCATGTGATTCCACCCTGGGCTTGCTGCTGCCTAGAACTGCTTATAAGCTGCTGTTACCTGAAGCTACTTGGTTGTGCACTGAAATTTTAAGCTCTGTTTGCCAGACCTCTTGTTGCCTGTTTTCCTGTCTACTTCCTGCCTTACTGCAGCCAGAGCTTGTGCCCTGTTCCTGTGGAGCTTGCTGCAGATTTCTCCCAGTCTTGCACAGCTTTTGTTTTACTCCACTGTCTGTCTTTTTTCTAGAGTTGAGTGCAGCACCTGGGCTGCTCACTTCAGAATTGTTCCTAGCTTGTTCCTTCTGTTCCTGCTAATAATTGCCTTTGCTTATTCCTTTGAGTGTCATAGCTCTTGTATTTTCTCCCCAGCATCGGAGACTTTGCCCTTTGTTTATGTTCCTTTTCTCAGTGTTTCTCTTGCAATTTCAAGTTCCCTTGACATTCAGGCCCTCATTATGACGGGCTGCTGTGGCGGTCTCACCGCCAAGGGACCAGCGGTGCAGACTGCCATATTACGACCGCAGTGGTTTGGCCACTACCAAACTGCTGTGTCCCCGCCTGTACTGCTGCTTTACCGCGCCCACTGGGCTGGAGGTTTCCACCTGCAGCCCGGCAGGAACAGATAACCGCCGAGAATATTCCGACTAGGGACACCGCCAGCATTTTTCTGGAGGTCTCACCGACACAAAATGCTGGCAGAAAGGTATCCTGACAACAGGAACTTGCATTCCTGTCACTGGGGTATCCCCCAAACACCTCCGCACACACGCACGCATGCACCCACACACACACAATCACACACAGACACACCCCCACTCACACACGCACTAACACATTCACCCCCATAGACATGCATACATACCCCTACACATCACACATGCATGCATACACTCTCCATTCCCCACCCCCTCCCTCTAACTACATACATACATACACAACCCCCACCCCCCTCACTCATCTTCACACAACAATCCCCCAACCCCCCAATCGGACCTCCACGTACACACACACCATATGCACAAATGAACATACACGCGTCTGCACGCATTCATTCACATCCCCTTACACATTTACCCATGCACACAGACCCAGCCCCGTCCACATGCATACACACATGCATCACCCCATTTACACACACGCACGCACAATCACTCCACCTCCCTTCCCCCCACGTTCATGACACGCATACACACACTCACTCACACACATCCAGCCGGTGCTTATTTTTCTGCCTAAAGCATTTACTGCGAGCAAAAGACACATATGGGAAGGACGGGGGAAGAGAAAAACAAAAAAGCGTCACAAATGGAGAAAGCAGAAAGCTGCAAGAGTGAGCTGAAGGGGCAGGGCGTGGCTTTGAATGGTCTAAAGAGGCCCGGGATGGCTTCAGGGTTATGCTGCCTCAGTATTCCGTGTTTACACATTTACTTGCAGCAGCCTTGTGTTTAATAGGAGGGCTTTGGGCACCGGCACGATAATATTTTACAAATTATGCACTGCCCCCTTCGCCTTTACTGATGACACTTACCTCATCCAACGAGGTGCGCCTCCGTGAGGGGACCGGCCCAGTACTCCCACCGTCAGCACCACCACGCCAGACAAGACCACCACACAGAATTACTGGTTGTAATTCTGTGGGTGGACTTTTTCTGGCGTGGCGGTGTCGGCAGTGGAACTGCCTAAGCGCCGCCGACCGGATATCCGACCGCCGGCAGTGCGGATATCTGGTGGCAGTCATACTACAGTAGTCAGAAGACCACCAGCATTGGCGATCTTCTTGCAGCTGCGGCTTCGGCGGTCTTAGGAAAAGACCACCGCTGTCAAAAGGAGGGCCTCAGTGTCTTGCTTTTTACAGTTCCTAGAAAACTTGTGCTTGAAATGGCCATTTGTTCTCCAGTTGTTCCTTGAATGTCCTGCTCCTGACTTTTTTCTAATGCTCTTCGGTTCCTTTCTAGTGCTTGCTCTGTGTACTTCTCTTGAACTCCTGTGTCTGGTAAGTGCGCTATTTTGTACTCACCTGTGTAGGTCTATTCCTTTGTACAGGAGTTGACTCCTAGTTTTCAGGAGGCAATTAATCCTTGATTGTCTCCTCGGGTCACTAGTTCTATAGGGAGATATTCCTTGACTCTGAGGTGGGTGCTTAACCCGGAGTCCTTGATACTAGGAAATTCTCACTGATACTGAACTTCTTGAGTTATCACTAAAAGCCTTTACTGGGCATTGGCTTTTATTATCCAATTTAAAATGTGTGTTTTTCTAAGTTCATCTGAAACAATATCAAGCTAAGGAATGCCCAGCAAACGTGCTAATGAACACATAGGGCCTCATTAAGAGGCTGGCAGTGTTGAGACTGCCAGCCTTGCAGTGGCGGTCAGACTGCTGCACTCCAGGCAGTACGACTGTCACATTACGACCCTGGGGGCCGGACCACCAGAGGACCACCGTCCCCACCAGGATCATGGTCCCTGACGGGCTGACGGTGGTCGGGATTGTGGTCTGCCACAGCGGTGCTGAGTTCAGCATCACGTGCTGATCACGAGTCTCCTTTCCACCAGCCTTTCCATGGCGGTTTAACCACCTTGAAAAGGCTGGCTGAAAGGAAGCGCTGGGGGACACAAGGGGGCCCCTGCATTGCCGAGGACCCTCGGAATGCACATTGTCTTCTTTGAAGACAGTGCGCATTCCGAGGGTGCTGTTGTGCTACAGAATTTGCCTCGGCTCCCTTAAGAGAGCCGAGACCAATACCATAGCACTGTTCCCGCCAGTCTGACCTGCGGGAACGACGTAATGCGATGTTCCCACTAGTCAGCTCGGTGGGAACATTATAATACGACTAGGGGTGAGGCCACCAGGTTGACAGCAGTTTCATCCACGCGAGACCGCCAAACCTGTAATCAGGTCCATAGTTATAAGACTTCATATGGAAACATAGTTCAAATATTTTAATCTTCTCAACTGTTAAAAACAACCAGTACAACTATCCCAACACAAAAAGCAGGCAAAAAGTGGCCAAGCAACCAGTTCCCATTCAGAACTGCGAAAACCAGCGATCAAAAGTGGTCCTTTTCAGGTCTGGTTTCACAGCACAGCTGTCTGCTATATCTATTGGTACCGTCTTTAACTTATACCTACAGCAGGCTTTGGCATCAAAACAGAACTATTACCCCCTCACCTCATACTATTGGCTGTTTGGTGTATCATTCCATGTTGCATGAAGTGCTTGCAATGCGATGCATGAGAAACTTTTTTTACATCAAAAAGTATGTGTAGTGACTGGAATTTAAGAACGTTAAGTGATGCAAAAGAAAATTACTGAAAGTTCCAGCCCCACAATACACAGAATTATCACACATTAAATTTTGTATTTTATAGATGCATTGTATACAAAAAAGCAATATTAATATTATTGTTTACCTCATCGGGCATTAAAAAAAAAATTTGGGGAGGTATATAAATTCTGGTAACATAACATCACCCGCTGCTATGTGCAATGAGATACCTGCACACCACAGGAAAATGTACAGAGGACATAACTTTGTCGCATCCCCGTGAAAAAGGATTTCATCACAGCGCGAGAGGACACCTTTGCCCAACTTGACGCAGTCGCTGCCACAGACTGAAGTCATTTACAACTTTAATCTGAGCACCTGACATTAACTGTTATTGAATTTTGTAACGACAGAGTTATTTAGCAATTAACAAGTTGCATTATGGAAGAAACAAGTGTACTTACATTAAATTATTCTTTATTTTTGAAATGTTAATCTGTTTCACTTTCCGATCGCAGGCTGTAGCGGAAATTATTGAGGAGGAAGGAGATTTTAAGAATGAAATGGAAGGGTTCACAGCAGGGGAGGGGGGAGGAGGAGGGACGACGGAAAGAGACATCTCAGAAGTGAAGGTTTCCATCCTTCAAGTGATACAGGATTACAGGGATGCAAGGTGCGTGGTTTGAAATACCTGGGGCATCATCCTGGGTGACATGTTGTTTGGTGTGGTAATAGCACGCTTGATAATACTGAACATGGTGAATACCAATATTGCAGGTTTACCGAGTGTGGTACAGTGCTTAATTTGTAAATAACAAGGGGCTGGTGCTCAAAGCTCTCCTCTTAAAACCGCGGCTGCTGCGATAAATGTGGGAACACGGAATATTGAGGTAGCGTAATCCCGAAGCCATCGCGGGCCACTTCATTCCATTTAAAGCCGCTCCCTGCCACTTCAGTACACTTTTGCAGCTTTCTGCTTTCTCCGATTGTGACGCTTTTTCGTTTTTCTCTTCCTCCGTCTTTCCCAAATGTGTCCTTTGCTCGCAGCAAATGCTTGAGGCAGAAGAATAAGCGCCGGTCCTCAACAATAAGTGCCGGTGCTCAGCACCGGAAACAACAAGCACAAATTAAGCACTGGTGTGGTAGTACATTCAGAGCTCAGGCCTAGGAAGAGCGGAACCCCACGGTCCCCCAGTTCTGACCTATGAATCTTAGAATGATGTGGTATTTACGAGCAGAAATGCCAAATGTTTTGACGTGGTATACTCAGAGTGGGGGTGCTGGGGGGGGGGGGAGGGGGTTGGAGAGGGGGTGGACTTGGGTGTTTGAAGGGAGTGCAATACTTTTTCAAAACTTAGGATTCTGATTCAGGTGGTAACTCCCATTTGCACGTGAATCGAGATTCCCGGGGCACTGGTATTGAGACCCTAAATATCACAGCCTCATATATAATACCGTGTAGCCTAAAATCCAAGGCTTAATTTGAGACGGTGGTTGCAGGTGGGATCCACTCATTTTTGGGGACTGGAACTTACTTTTCATCATCAGACTTTGAGCAAGAGAGAGAAACCAACAAAAGGGGGAAGAAGGAGGAAGCCAAAGATGGAAAAACAGTGACAAAGGGAAAGCGGGTAAGAAAAATAAGCTGCAAGAGTGAGATCAAGGGGCAGGAAGTGTCTGGTGGTGGACAAGAGGGGCAGGAGGCGGAATCCAGACTATGCAGCCTTGGTACTCGGCAACCTCAATTCGGTAGCACCGACTGTGGGCTTCTGAGCACAATTTTGGTTTGTCACTTATTCTTCTACAAATTAGGCACTGCTAAAATAGCATAGTAGATTGTACATGTGCACGGCATATTATAAATACCACAACATAGCACTCCATGACATAACACCATAGAATAAATAACATTGACTTCTCTCACAAGTGTGAATGCCTGTTCAAAGGAGGCAGGGAGGGAATGTGGTTTGGATGGTGTGACGCAAACTGGGCACGCACTGGCGTGCACCCACGCGGTGTGCTCCAGTGTGTGGCATGGTTTGACGTGACCATACTGCTATGTTGATGCTGCAGCTTGTGCATGCTGTAGAAGAAGAGCTGTAGAGGGTACATGGACAGAAGTTGAATACTTGTGGGGTTTGGTGCAAAAATCTTCACTGCGGCAAATAACAAGGGAAATGTCCAGAAGAGATCCGCCCTGGACAACAAATGGGCGTGGGCTCAGCAGGGGTGTCATAGAGCAATGCTGTAGGTCCAGGTTGACCTTGAACGCTGCCACATTCTGCAAGACCATTAATTCAGGGCCCAACACTGTGTTTGGAGAGATACTATCCATTAATTGGGCGTGCATAACGTGGTTCTGTATTGTTTCATAGAAGCCACGCACAGTTAAAACCCCTCTAAGACACCCAGGGCCAGATGTAGCAAAGGTTTTTCCCCATTCTGTGTCTATGGGAAAAAGTGTTTGTACATATGGCCCCCAATCACTCATCCCCTACCATCTCCCTTAGGTCCAGATGACCCAGTGTTTTTGGAAGTAAATGTCTTCGGATTAGGTGTGCAAGTACATTGTTGCACACAAGCTGTATCCTGTAAAAATGTGGTTTAATTCTGCTTTTGGGTGTTAGCAGTAATAAATTGAATACAATTCTTCCTTCTATCATCAAAACCAATCTTTTGGATGACTATGCACCTTTACTATAAAAGTTGTGGTTCACCCTTCCCCCATAAGAAATTTGTTCACTTTCATTAAGTGATGCAGTCAGAGGCATGGATCGGGTTAAAGGGAACCTTGGCTTAAGTGGGCAGTAGAATTTAAATATATTTTGCTGTGGGTAAGACTCAAGACTCATCACCTAATCCTCTTTCCACAGGGTAGAGTTAGAAAGGCTCAAACATAGTTTGGACGACCTACCTCTGAAAATGAGAGCCAGATGTTTCCCACAGAGGAACAAAAATCCCTCTTCGCCGTTCCAAGTGCATTTAAGGTGTTATTCCTTATATTGGTCACAGTTAAAGCTGTGTGAACGCAATCTAATCATAACAATAGCCCCTACCATAACCAGCCATGCCCACCACTGGCAAACTCACCACCTTCTGATGGATACAACTACCTGTGGATTCCTCCGTAATGAATTTTCCCCATGCGCCAGCATCCAACGGAAATTGTCTTCTAGCTCTGCACGTCGACGAGGACGTCAAAATTGCACAACTCCCGCGAGTTCTAAGCTTGGAAGAAAATCCCTTATCCTGAACCCTCCACAGACCTCACATAAAAATAGGCCTCATCAAGATGTACTCTGCCCAGGAGCACACTCTGGATACCCACAGACTCCCTTCCAAAACAACTGTCACAGTTGGTTGCATAGAGACCAATATCAACACTACTAATACCATTTAAGACAGTGCTTAATTTGAGCCAGTGGTTTCCGGTGCGGAGCACCGTCACTTATTTTTGAGGCCCAGCACTTATTTTTCTGCCTCAAGCATTTACTGCGAGCAAAAGACACATATGGGAAAGACTGAGGAAGATAAAACAAAAAAGCGTCAGAAAGGGGAAAAGCAGGAAGCTGCAAGAGTGAGCTGAAGGGGCAGGAAGTGGCTGTAAATAGATTCATGAGGACCGAGATGACTTCAGGATTACGCTGCCTCAGTATTCCGTGCTTGCACATTTAATTGCAGCAGCCGCATGTTTAAGAGGAGAGCTTTGAGCACTGGCATGGTTTTTATTTACAAATTAAGCACTGATTTAAGAGCTTCTACATCTGGGCTACAAAATCTTCCTTAGAAACGGCTTCCTTAGACACGAATAAGCTAAAAGAGAAAGTTGGGAAGAAATAGTTTACATAGCTAACCTGATAAGCTTAGAATTATTTGTACATTTTATATATTGCTTTATATAGTATGTGTAGTGTGGTTATTTATTATTTTTTTATGAAGCGACTATAGTTTGTAAATGTGTTTTGTATTGTTTGTTATGTTTTTGGGGTATATATTATGTGATGGTGGATATGTTGTGTTTTTTACGTGGTTTTGGTAGAAATGGATGCCGTTTTTTCATTTTTTAACATTTTTTTTAAAGGTAATAGTTTTGGTTATATTTTAGCCAAGATGGTGTTTTAATTTCCTTTTGTTTTCAGTTTTTTCAGGAACAATTTTTATTTACATTTTTCAGGTTTGTATGGTTTACTCAAACTCTGGTTTAATTTTGAGGATTTACATTTTGAATATTTAATTTTTCCATTTTTTTAGTTACTTTTTTCTGTTTTCGTGGATTTGTTTTTGGTGAATTAGAGAAGTATCAGGGGCATAAGACACAATACCGTAAGTTGATTTTAATATGATTTTTTTGAGTGAGAATGTTGTTTTGGATAATACTGTCATTTTCTTTAAAAAATGTGTATTGTAATTTTTTATTATATTATGTTTGCTACTTTCTATTTCTAAAAACATGTTTTTTTATTGTAGGAATTATTTCCTTTATTTTATTGTAAAATATTTTATCAGTGGTATTGAATATTGTTTAAGTATGAATTTTAGTGTACAACGATTAATAAAAGTAATTTGAAAAATAATTATAAACATACTGGCCCTCATTACAACATTGGCGGTAAGTACTGCTTACCGCCATGCTGACTGCCGCCAACACACCGCGACCGCAGCAGTATACCGCTACCCGTATTATGACCCACACATAGAAATCCGCCACTATACAGACACAAACACAAGTCCGCCACACCAAAGGTCAGTGATAAACTGGCGGTACCAAAACCCACACCGTTATGCCAACAGAAATACACCCACAGCATCAAGACCCACGAATCACCGCGGCGGTCATTCAACCGCGGTAAACCATTGGTGGTACACACCGCCGCACTCAAAATACACGCACACATACAAAACTACACCACATTGGACAATACAAAATACGCACACCTGACACTCATACACACACCACACCCACACCACTATAAACCACACACACACACACTACCCACAACCCTTTACGACCCAAAGATTTTGGCAAGGGAGAGAGAGAAAGCCAGGAGCACCCACTGAATCTGAGCCACAAAACACCATCACCCACAGACCATCCACACACTTCACAGCACACACCCCAACACATCACCCCACACACCCTCACACATACCACTCACACTACACCCATGGCACCACAAAGACACTCCAGGTTCTCAGAGGAGGAGCTAAGGGTCATGGTGGAGGAAATCATCCGGGTAGAGCCACAGATTTTCAGATCACAGGTGCAGTAGACGTCCATTGCTAAGAAGATGGAGCTATGGCAGAGAGTTGTGGATAGGGTCAATGCCGTGAGGCAGCACCCCAGAACAAGGGATGACATCAGGAAGAGGTGGAATGACCTACGGGGGAAGGTGCGTTCCGTGGTTGCAAGACACCAGATAGATGTACAGAGGACTGGCGGTGGACCCCCACCTCCTCCCCCACAACTAACAACATGGGAGGAGCAAGTCTTGGCGATCATGCATCCTGAGGGCCTGGCAGGAGTAGCAGGAGGACTGGACTCTGGTAAGTCAATTCTCTATTACTATCACCCCCCCCCCCCACATGCATGCCATCACAAACTCCTGCCCCTACCCTCACCCCCATCACTCCACCACCTCACAAATACCCCACCATCACATCTCACTCATCCCAATACCAAGCCCTTCATGCAACACCAATGCATGGACCCCATTCACAGACCTGCATGGACACCCATCACCACAGCATGCACACTAGTGACAATCACTTAGCCAAACCAATCACAACTCACACAACCCAAAGGTGCCTTGCTAATAACAACCATAGAGGGAAACATATCCATGCACAAGATGGCACACGCAGAAACAATAACACTGCATTTACATCCGCACAGGACCTCCACTCAATGTCACCGGAGAGGAGGTGCCAGCCACATCCAGTCCCCACCCAGAAGAGGCCCACAGTGATGACAGCAGCTCTGCACGCCTGGATCACGATGACCAACCTGGCCCATCAGGGACCTCTGGACAGTCAGTGACCCAGCCACAGTCCCAAACCACCACAGAGCCTCCCCCCTCAGGAAACACCAGCACAGCACCCACCCAGCGGGCCCATCCCTCTGTCCCCAGGACACATCAATCAGCAGTGTGTCCACCACTACAGGGACCCCAGGCAACCCCACAAACACTGGACAATCAGGGACCTGGGGTCAGTGACAGTGGGCACACGGTTCAGGGGACAGAGGCACAGGACAACAGGGAAGCTGGGAGGACTGCTGTGCGACAGGGGGAGGACAGGCCCAGGGAACCGACTCTCCATGAGGCACTCACCAACATCCTGGGAGCATACCACCATTCCCAGGAGACCATAGGTCAGATACTTGACAAGTTGAGGAGACCCGGCAGCTGCAGGAGGGACAGTACCTGGGGATCAGGGAGGACCTGAGGGACATCCACACCACCCTGGTCACCATTGCAGGGGTGCTGGCAGACATGGCCAACACCATGAGGGAGGCAGTGGCACACCAATGGGCCCCTGACACTAGCCAAACCGAAGAACATCGCTCCACCTCCACCGACGCTAGTGGACAGGAGGCCCTGCCACAGGAACAACAGGCCACCAACACCCCACCCCCTGCAGAAGAAAAACCACCACGCAAACAGTCCCTGCGATCCAGGCAGAAGCCAGAGAACGTTGCCAAGACCCCCACCAGGAAATAAGACTCTCCTGATTGTCACTCTTGTGTCCCACTCTGTCACCCTGTCCACCTTCACCTGCCATTGCTCCCCATCCTATGCCCCCTTGGACAATGCACCTGTGATAAATATAGACTGGATTCTACCCTGGACTTTACTCCATCATCAACCCTGCCCATTGCAATGCCCCCTCCACTTATCAGCACCTAAATAAACACCCTTGGAACAATATCAAATATGGAGTCTGTCATTTGTTTCACAAATGTATTAGTTACACAAACTGTAAACATTGCAATTCAAATGTACTGTAATATTTACATAGGTATGACCTGTAGTGGGCAGAAGTAAACACACCAGGAGCCAGAGTGGGGCACAGAGATCTGAAAATAGAGATGCCAAAGGGTACAGTAAGAGGCCATAGAAATTGGGAATTCAGGCTGCCATGCATGGAATCTGGCCTTCAGGAGGCCAAAGGTGCGCTCATTGATCCTCCTTGTTCACCCATGTGCCTCATTGTAACGTTCCTCTGCCCTTGTCCTGGCATTCCTCACTGGGGTCAGTACCCATGAGAGGTTGAGGTAACCAGAGTCACCTGCACAATAGAGGGATACCTGTTAGCCACACACTCACCCATATACCTACATCCACTGGGTGGGGACCATGGTCTCACCTATTAGCCACACCTGGTGCCTCTGGAGCTGAGACATCACATATGGGATGCTGCTATTCCTCAAGATAAAGGCATCATGCACAGAGCCAGGATACTTGGCACTGACATGGGAGATGTACTGGTCCTCCAAACACACCATCTGCACATTCAGAGATTGAAAGCTTTTTCTATTTCTGAACCCTTGTTCCTTTCTCCAGGGGGGGGGGGCAAATGCAATATGTGTACCATCAATGGCACCAATGATGTTGGAGATATGTCCCAGTGCATAGAAGTCAGCCTTCACTGTGGCCAAATCCTCCACCTGTGGGAATACGATGTAGCTGCGCATGTGTTTAAGCAGGGCAGACAACACTGGTCAGCACGTTTGAGAACTTAGACTGTGACATCCCTAATGCCATGGCCACTGCTGCTTGGAAGGAACCACTTGCCAGGAAATGGAGCACTGACAGGACCTGCACTAGAGGGGGGATACCTGTGGGGTGGGGGATAGCTGGGATCAGGTCTGGCTCCAATTGGGCACACAGTTCTTGGACTGTGGCCCTATAAAGTCTGTAGGTGAGGATAATGTGCCTGTCCTCCATTGTCGCCAGGTCCACCAGGGGACTGTACACGGGGGATGTCTCCAACTCCTATTCATCCTCAGTGGTTGAACTCTAGGGTGAAAAACGGTGAGCAGAAGGTCAAATTCACACATATTTCAACCCTAATATGCAGTTTTTCCTTCACAGAAACAGTATGTGAACTCAAAAGTCAGTTGATGTGCCAATGTCTGCTGTGACACAATTAGGTGCCATGGCCTGTGTCCCCCTGAAATGGCGTCTGCCTGACCTGTGAGGAGGGTCAAGTGGAAATGAGGTAATTTCGCTAGCTTTGTATGACGTTGCTGTCGGCGATCGATGACTGCCACGCAACACTGCATTGGTTATCATTGGGCCCTATGGGTTCCAGGAGCCAATGGCGATGTACACCAGCAGTGACGGTACGCACCGCCGCGGACGTGACCGCCATTTTCTATCTGTGCACTCACTTGCTACCTGACCTTTAACAGGAGAGGACCTACACTGCTGTGACCTGGGTCTGGAAGCGACAATGGCTCAAGTGTCTGGGGAAAGGGCTCCTGCCTTCACTTCGGAGGAGTTGGAGAGACTGGTAGATGGGGTCCTACCCCAGTACAGTTTTCTCTATGGTCCTCCAGACAAACAGGTGAGTACACTGTGAGCATGATGCGTGGGGCATGAATGTATGGATTGCTGTGTGTGTAAGCCTCGTGTCGGTGGAGTCAGAGGGGTTCTGGGCAGAAAGCTGCATGCATGGTGGTCAATGTATTTCATACATATGCGGGATATGTTGGGCCTTGAGTATAACAGTCCGGACGGTATGAATAATACCTTTTCTGCTGTATTTTTTCTGCAGGTCAGCGCCCATCAGAAAAAGGGTATTTGGCCTGCCATCGCCAATGAGGTGCGGACCCTGGTGGTCTTTGACAGGCGGAGAACCCACTGCCACAAATGGTGGGAGGACCTGCACCGCTGGGCAAGGAAGACGGCGGAGGCCCAGCTGGGGCTGGCCTCCCAACGAGGAAGGGGTGCCCATCGTACCCTGACCCCCCTGATGTTCTGCATCCTGGGGGTGGCCTATCCAGAGTTGGATGGGCCCTTGAAGGCATCACAGCAGCCACAAGGGGGTGAGTACAGATTCTGAATCATGACTTTGCGCGTGTTAAGGTATTACCTGGGTGGGGGATGTGGGCTGTGGGTGCCCCTAGGCCAGGGCGAACATGGCAGGGTATGTTCAGCGATGGGCAAGTTCAGATGCACTCCAACCCCAATACTGTTAGTGGGCATCTACTACAGGGTCCTGTGGGTTTCAGGTTTGCAGCTAATGGCGTTAGGCATTGTACCCCATGGGCTGGTGACTAGCATTGTAACTGGTAGTGCATGGCCTGCCTAGTGCATGGGGCTGTTCCCTGCGAGTTGTGTATGCCAAGGGTAGTGTTGTTGCTGGCATTGACCAAGTGTATCCTCTGTCTCTCCCCCCTTTTTAGTTTTGTCACCCTGTCCTTGTGTACATTAGCATCATCTGGCAGAGGAGCAGAGGCACCAGCGACGGAGGGAGCTGCATCCCACAAGGGCCTGGAGGCCGAATCCACCAACGGTGAGGGCACCAGTGAGACGGAGGGCGACGGGAGCACCACGACGCAGACAGGAGGGGACACTACCGACAGCGACACCTCCTCCGATGGCAGATCCCTGGCGGTGGAGGACACCTCTGTGGCCACCCCAACTACAGGTACAGCTGCCACTCCCGTACCAGCACCGCTCTCCCAGCAGCCCCTCAGCGAGTTTCCCGTGCCCGCTCACCCAGGATGGTGGGCATCTCCTTCGCCCCAGGCACCTCAGGCCCTGCCCCAGTCAGCCCTGCTGCCCTCAGTGAGGAGGCTATTGACCTCCTGAGATCCCTCTCTGTTGGACAGTCAGCTATACTGAATGCCATCCAGGGTGTAGCAGGGCATTTGCAACAAACAAATGCATACCTGGAGGGCATTCTCTCTGGCGTGGCGGCCCAACAGAGAGAATTCTAGGCTCTGGCCAACGCACTGATGGCAGCCATTGTCCCTGTCTCCAGCCTCCCCCTCCAACTTCCTCTACCCAGTCCCAATCTCCTCAACCCCAGCCTATCCCAAGCACACCTTCAGACCAGCAATCACCCAAATCAACACACAGAAGTGGCTCAGGCAAACACAAGCACCACACTTCATCTCACAAGCACTCACACAAGCACCATCCACATGCAGACACACCAACATCCACTGCCTCCACTGTGTCCCCCTCCTCCTCCTCGTCCACCTCCCTCCCAGTAGCGTCTCCACTCACACCTGCATGCACTACATCCTCATCCACTACCTCCATCACCAGCACGCCTATCACTACATGCCCCTCACTGTCAGTCACCACCCCAACATCCATGCACATGTCCCGTGTCCTCTCCCACTGTGTCTGTGACCCCTCCTCCCAAAGTACACAAACGCATGCACACAGACACCCAACAGCCATCCACCTCATAACAGCATCCAGCCCATGCACCTGCACCCAAACACAGCAGACTGACACCTCCTACAACCACTCCCTCTTCCTCCACTCCCAAACATTCACCCTCTTCCCGCCCCAGTGTCCCTAAGAAGCTTTTCCTCACCAACCTTGACCTATTTCCTACCCGTCCCCCCCCCCGTCCTTCACTTCGGGCCAGGGTGGCCAGAACCCAGCCCAGCACCTCAGCCACCCAGTCCACGGCCACTGTGGTTTCTGCAGCTACTGCAGGTGTGAGAGGCTCAAAGGAGGCACCCGTCAGCCCAGGCAGTGTGTCCGCACCACCTGCCGAGGCCAAGAAGGGTCCACCACCTTGCAAGGGCAAGAAGGGGACACCAGCCAGCAAGGGCCAGCAAGGGGAAGGAGGCACCACCAGCCAGCAAGAAAAAGACACCAGCTGACAGAAGCAAGGAGGTACCACCATCTGCCAGGGGCAAGAAGGGGCACACAACACCAGCCATGGCACTTCAGCCGTCCGAGGCTGCAGGTGAAGGCCTGGAGGCTACCACCACCACTGCCAGGACCGCCACCTGCACCGCAGCCAGCACCGCCACCTGCACCGCGTCCAGCACCGCCACATGCACCGCTGCCAGAAGCACCACTTCCAGCAGCAGCAGCCCCAGTGGGCAGCCGTCCGAGGCTGCAGGTGAAGGCCTGGAGGCTACCACCACCACTGCCAGCACAGCCACCTACACCGCCACCTGCACTGCCACCTGCACTGCCACCTGCACCGCGGGCAGCACCGCCACCTGCACCGCGTCCAGCACTGCCACATACACCGCCGCCAGCAGCACCACTGTCAGCAGCAGTAGCCCCAGTGGGCAGCTGTCCGAGGCTGCAGGTGAAGGCTTGGAGGCTACCACCACCACTGCCAGCACCGCCACCTGCACCGCGGGCAGCACCGCCACCTGCACCGCATCCAGCACTGCCACCTGCACCGCATCCAGCACCGCCACATGCATCGCCACCAGCAGCACCACTGTAAGCAGCAGCAGCCCCAGTGGGCAGCCGTCCGAGGCTGCAGGTGAACGACTAGAGGCTACCACCACCACTGCCAGCACCACCACCTGCAGCACAACTGGCATCCACTGAGCAGCCGTCACCGCCGGCGAGCAGTGTGTAGTGGTGACTACATGGGCTGCAGTGCGTCCTGGCCCCTGCAACACCTGTCGGTGTGACACACAGGTGAGAGACTGTGACCTTGCCCCATCCAGGATGAAGCACACTGGGCACAAGGCCCCCTCCAGAACCAGTAGAAGAAGCCATCCACTCAGCCCCTCCTTGCCAGGATGAAGCACACTGGGCACAAGGCCCCCCCCCTCAAGAACCGGTGGAGGAAGCCATCCACTCAGCCCCTCGTTGCCAGGATGAAGCACACTGGGCACAAGGCCCCCCCTCCAGAACCGGTGGCGGAAGCCATCCACTAGCCATCCACTCACCCCGTCCTTCCCAGGATGAAGCACATTGGGCACAAGGCCCCCCTCCAGAACCAGTGGAAGAAGCCATCCACTCACCCGTCTTTCCCAGGATGAAGCCCACTGGGCACAAGGCCCCCTCCAGAACCAGTGGAAGAAGCCATCCACTCAGCCCCTCCTTCCCAGGATGAAGCACACTGGGCACAAGGCCCCCTCCAGAACCAGTGGAAGAAGCCATCCACTAGAGAGGCTGAGGCTTTGCACTCCCCAGGACCAAGCAGTGGGCAAACCACCCACTTGAGAGACTGTGGCCTTGCACTCCCCTGGACCAAGCAGTGGGCAAACCACCCACTTGAGAGACTGTGGCCTTGCACTCCCCAGGACCAAGCAGTGGGCAAACCACCCACTAGAGAGACTGTGGTCTTGCACTCCCCAGGACCAAGCAGTGGGCAAACCATCCACTTCAGAGACTGTGGCTTTGCACTCCCCAGGACCATGCAGTGGGCATGGAGCCCCCTCCAGGCCAGTGGTGTTGTACCATCTTTCGGCTGAGGTGCCCCCCCCCCAATCCCTGCCCCCATGAGGTGCCTGTGTGTTTTCGACCTGATATGCCCCTGCAGTGTTCTCTCCGTATTGAGGCAGGAGTCAAGTGTGGATTTGGCCTCTGTGTTTTGGCCCAGTGAGCCACAGACATTTTGGAGTGGGCATTGTCCCTCCTTTTGTATATATTGTATATATCGTACATACTGTTTCTTGATTTAAGTACGTATTTTTCTAAGACTGTACTCTTACACTCATTTTACTCCATTCCTTTTGTCCTTGCGTTATTCCTGAGGGTTACCGGGTGCATATGTAATGTTGTTGCATCTGTTTGTGTGTATGGTGTTGGGGGTGGGGATGGGGGTGTAGCTTGTTGCGCGTGTGTGTCACTCTCTTTTTCCTCTGCCCCTCCCTTGTGTGCTAGGTGCAGTACTCCCCATGGTTGTCTTTGCCGGCGTTCGCGTTCCTGGTGTATGAGAAGGTACACCAGCATTGGGAAGAAGTGCAGCTTGGGCTCCATGGCGTCGTGGTTCTTCCTTGAGTGTCGAGAGGTGAGTCGTTTCCCTTCAGAGTACTGTTTCCGCCGTGCTTTTGATGGCGTTGGTACCGCCCCGGAAAAGCTGGTGGATAGGCGTGTTGTGATGCAGTGGGAGGTACATTGTCTTCCACCTGGCTGTTGGCAGTTACCGCCGCAGTGTTTGTTGCTACCACCGTGGCGGTCAGTGTGTTTAAGTGACTGTTTGTGTTGGCAGTTTCCGCCGTGGTCATGATTCTGATTTTTTTACCACAGGCCTGTTGCCGGTGTTACCGTTGCTTTATCACGACTGCCAGCGTTGTAATGAGGGCCATTGTATTGTTTTCTGCATGCTTATGTTGGATGTGAATCTAATTTAAATTGTTAAGTAGTTCATAGCCGTGTTCCTGCCATGCTTCTTAGGCAGAGGAGGCCTTTGTTATTTATCAAAACTTTTAATTTGCCATGTAGCACTTCATACTTGTTTTTGGTCTATTTAGTTATGTTATCTTTAATTTGTGTGTGTGATTAGTCTATTCTTACTTTTTTGTTGCTTTGTTCTTTTTTAGGAGTTCTAGTATTTGCTATAGTGTAGTATGTCTTTGGCCTGTTGTGGCTTGGAAGGTGTTGTGCCATCGTTCCATGGCATTGTTTGTGTTGGCTTCCTCAGCCATGGTCCTGACATAGACATTCCAACATGATATTTCAAATTGGGGCCCATGGCCAGAGCAGTACAGTTTGCCAACCCACTGTCTCCAGAATAGTGCAATAATGTTTACTTGTGTATTTGCTAGTAGGGTGATCGTATAATTTAAGGAGGTTGCAGTAGATACTACATCTGTGAATGCTACATATGCTAGGGTTATTATTTTTGAATTTTGTAAGCAATTAGGTTGTTTGGTGCATATTCTACATTTAGTGCACATATTGGATGTGTTTCCAAGTTCTTTAATCCACATGGTAATAGCAACTTCCCATGGCTGTATGGGGGTCGTTTTTTAAAACTGTGTGTATCATTGATTGCTTAAAATTTATTATGAATTTTTTGAGCGTAGCAATTGTTAGTCTTTATTTTAGCTTTGACATAGTAGTTTATAGTAGGTAGCACTTTGATTGTTGGGAAGCAGAGGTAATATGGGGTTATGTTAATATGATCATATTCACCATGTATGGTGTATATCTGTTTGAATGGTCAAGAAAACAATTGATTAGTGCCATCCATCATCCACGGGATAAGAACTGCTTAGCAGCGGATGCACAACAATTGCTTAAAACTTAACGCCAATGAAACAAAGATCCTCCTGTTGGAAAGGCATACCCATCTTAGGAGCGATCAGTAGGGGCCAGAAATACTAGGGACCCCCCAAACCAAAATCGGTAGTGAAAAATCTGGGGGTATAGATGGATGATTCTTTATCCTTTGAAACCCAAGATAAGACTCTAGCAGGTCACTCTTTTGGAATCCTAAGGAACTTTAAGCCCATTATGGGACTTTTTTCCCAGCAAATACGCCAACTAATTGTACAATCTCTTATCATTTTGAGTCTTTACTACTGTAACATCCTTTACCTGTGGTCAAAAAATCTGTTCTGAACCAATTGCAGCTTGTTCAAAACACTGCCGCCAGGCTTCTTTTTTCCTCTCCCTAATTCACTTCTGCTTTGCAACTTTTTGGCAAGGTCCACTAGCGTCCTATTGAAAAGCATTCAAAGTTCAAAGCCCTATCCATCTCCCTTAAAATCCTGTATAACCAAGGAGCACCTTCCCTAGCTATCTTGATGCAATTTTACATTCCCTCCAGAGCACTAGGCTCCCATGACCTAAACCTGGATCACATCCCTCGTCACATCAGAGCCAGATTGGGAGGCTACCCCTTTCGCGTCTTAGCCCGACCTCATGGAACTCTATGCCACATGTTCCGAAGGGCTTTTCTCCAGCTAGGCTGATGATTTTACTTTCCTGCCGCTGCTTTGTGTCTCCTGTGATTGGCCATGGGGGGCTCTTCAGGGGCATCTGTGAGCTTTAGAAATCCTTATGACATAACATAACGTAACATAGAATAACGTCTAGGTTCGGCTTAGTCTGAGGAGTTTATTTTGTGTTGCATATATAATTATTACCTTGTCATTATTTTTATTGTCTTTGAAGGAGGGTTCTTCATTATGGGTAGTGGTTGGATTTTCAGGAATGTCTATATTGTGATATGTTCTGGGGGCAATATGGGTTTCTCATGTGAATTTTTGTAGTTTGTCCTATTAATCCTTTTCAATTAGGGAATCCTGGCATTTGCCCTATGGTGTGTTCGGGATTCTTTTAAGATTCTTGCTGTGGGTTCTTGGAGTCAGTGCTTGCTTCTCCCAGGACCTGCAAAACCTCTCAATTCTACCTCTGTTATATTTAGGTTGTAGTTGTACTCCCTAACGTTAATTACAACATACTTTCTAGTTGTAGCCCTCCCATAACAAGCGTTAGCATACTATATAGTACATTTACAATGTATATTTTTTGGAAGCTTGTGCTCTCCTACATCCCATATGCAATAATAATTGTTTGCCTTTCTCTTAGGTGATGTATGTGGCTATTTCCGACATTGTATCGGCAAATATTAGAAGTATGTATTTATTACTTTACATTCAAAATATTAGTTATTTACAGTTAACACTTTTAAATGTATTTTCACTGCTTTCTTTTTTATACTTGCATGTCTGCTGTCCTTTTAATTTGTTGCTTGTTTTTCTTTGCAGTATTAGTTGAAATGTGCATCAGGTCTTTTTTTGTCTGTTGAACAAAGAAAGTTTGTTTTAGTTTTACGTTTAAAACAATACTGACATTATTTTAGAGGTATTTGGTGGTTTATTTGTTTGTAATGTTTAGGGGTTTTGAGTTATTAAAGAATTAATTAATTTTATTTCTATGTTTAATCTGATTGTCAACTTATTTTTATTGTATTTAGTTAATCAGTTTAAGAGTTCTATTGCTTACTTTGTTTTATGTGTAATTCATTTGATTACTTTGTGTTTAATTTTAATATTTTTGACAATTTGTTCCTTATTGGTGGACGCTAGTAATGGTTTATGTTTAACTGTAACATATATTTCTATGTACTAAGATTATTTATTTTAAGTGTATATAAATTAACATGATATTTTGTTAATATTTTGTGTATACGTGGTCATGTATTCATTTTAAATAATTTTTAAAATCATTGTTTACTTAATTGAGTGATTTTTTAAAAATAAGTATGGTTTTAAATATAATTTTTTATATTTTATTTCGTGTTTTTTTGGTCATTTGAATATCTAAAAATATTTGATGTGTGTTTAGTTAGTGTTTGGATTTTTATGGCAATTATTACTTTAAAATAAAATAGTTCATTTTTTATATTATTTAAAAGTTAATATTATTGCAGTCACTATTGTTGTTTTCGATATTTCTGTCATTTTGTGTATATTTAATATTTTAATGATATTTGGTTTTGTTTTAAATATTTTAAGTCTCTTCAATGGTGATATTTTTGTTGCCATTATTTGTGTATTTTTTGTTTCTGTATGGTGTGACGATAATTTGGTAATCAATATTTTTTGGTGACATTTTGTTGAATCGATGTTTTGGTGGTCGATAAAGTTTCATACAACCTCCCTTGAAATGACCATTAAACAACAGACTTTAGCCTGTGCAGCTGTGGTTCTACCAATCGAGACACCTGATTACAAAAATGTAACCAGTCACCTGTATATCAGATGAAAGGATAAAGGGTGCTGAGAGAGGAAAGTTGCAGGCTAAAAGCACAAATCACATAGGTGTTGTATTGTTACTGAGTGTGCAGGGCCTGGTAGCCATGTGGATGACTGAAAGCCTCTCTTGGTTTGTGAGTGCAGTCTACGAATTGTGAGCTGTAGCCTGCAGGAGTCAAAATGTCAAGTTGTGTGTGGAGGTGGGAGTGAACCATGTTTCTGACTCACTCAGACTGTGTCTCACTCAGTCTTACACACAGTATTACTCACTGTCATTCTCCCTCACAGTAACATTCACTGTCCTTCTCCTTCCCTCACTGTTATTCATTCTTGCTCATATTCACTTTTCCCATCACTTATTCACATTTATTGACTCCCTCAACTAATTCTTTCGGTTCACTCACCCACTTTTACCCCAAAACACCCCATGCACAGCACACACTATTTAGAAGTTTTAAAGATTTTTTATAGTTTACCTTGCTGCAGGTCCTGTTTGGACTATTGCACCTTTCAGATATACCGGCTCTAGGGCATGAAACTGAAACCTTGGACCCGGGAAGTTGCAGGGATCAGACTCTCTGACGAGTTAGGAAAGGGTGTGGTGACAAGCTGATTGGTGTGTAGCTATGGCCACTGCAGGGCTTAAGACTGCATCGTCCATTTCTATCTTTAGTTGTGATGCTTAGCACGCCACAAGTGGGGGAGGCACAGAGGCGTGCCGGGGACCCATCCCCCAGCCTTGGGGCTGGATTACTCCAGTCCCCATAATCTCTGTATGAAGGCTGATGCAGGCGCCTTCATGTATCTGTGCCATGCATAGGATAGAGACTGTAGCCGACCCGAAGGAGGTCAACATTTTTTTAAACCAAAAGTCAGTAATAGATTATTATTCGCTCTTGGCGCACTAAAAATAAGCAGGCTGGAAAACAAGGGCATAGCCACTGTTCTGGGCACCTGCAATATGGGCTGTTCAGCTGTTCCTTCAGTGGTTTTTAGACTGGGGGCCGATTTAAATTTTGGCACAGGGGTTACTCCATCGGAAATGGTGATGGATATTCCATCCACCAAAACCTAAATCCCGTAGGAAACAATGGGATTTAGATTTTGGCGGACAGATATCCGTTTTGATGAGTAAGGCCTCTGCCCAAATCTAAATTAGGTTCTACCCCTCCATCCTCCTTATCCTGTTTAGAGGGCAACGTTGTGCTGCTGATGTCAATGTTCACTTTGCTATGACTGATTCTATTATATTGTAATGATGTTTAAGTAAATCAAACAATAACATGAAGTTGAGCTTGAACTTCCTGTATCTTGGGGGAAGTGGAATAGCCCTCCTATGAGGTCCAGACCATTGAGAGGATGGTCCTTTCTTAAAGAGCTCTATCTTCTGCCGGTGTCGGTCTTCAATTTTTCCAAAGGTCAGAACTAGTAAAGTTGGACCCATAGCTCCATCAAAAGTCCCTCCACAGTCCCTCAGCTGCTTTTGAGGGGGCAGGGAAAGGACAAGGGGTTCCACCTACAGAAAGTGCCTATGAGCTCTGATAACTTTCTTCTCCTGTCACTGCCTTCATGAAGCAGACTTGGTAAGGGGGATGCCAGGGTTATCAAATGGTAAGTCAAGTGTAGCAGTTGCTATCCATGGTTACCCCTAATTTGCATGCATGCTCCTGGCATCACCTGTAGAAGGAGAAACAAGTTAAGAAAACTGCATTTTATAAGGTTAGAGCAATGTCTTTTGAAGCTCTCGCCCTCGGGTCTTCTCATTGGGTATATGCAGAGTAACTCCTGAACTCAGAGGACATTGGTGCATTTTAATGAGGACCCAACCTATGAAAGCTATTGTTTGCAGGAATTGAGCCAGATACCTACCTTTAATGCAGGTCTTCGTTACATCCTTGCTTCCTCCCCATGCTAACCCGCGCTATGAAATACTTTTTCACCTTTGACACCATCCACTGCCTTGCTTCCCAAACTGTTCTGCCCAAGGGAGTTAACTTGCATACCTGAGCGGGGGCTGGTGGGTTTCCACCAACAGAACACAAAAGGTCTGCTTTAGCAGTATAATGCCCAGTGTTGAATACCGCCATGCCACAGCAGGTGCACTGATCCAAGAGTACCACCTAGAATCTAAACCCTCCATGCAGTTGCTCCAGAAGCTGCACATTCAACATCCCACACCTGGAGGTATGAGCTGAGGCTGTTTGGGCAGCTACCATTCACAGTCTTGGTTGTGAAATGGGGATATTTCAGGCCATCTTGCCACGATTACCTAACCATAAAACAAAGGGGCAAATTTAAGCACCCCTTCACCACAATAGCATCATTTTTTTACACTAATGTGGTGATATTGTGGCAGAAACACTGTGCCAGAGTGCTGCAATGCATGCATTTGTAACCCTTGTGTTACATTATGCCTGGGCCAGGCATGTTGTATGCAGGGGGGCCGTTCCCCCGTTAGGGGGGCTGAAAAATGATGCAAAGAAATCTGAAAGTTCAGACAGGTGTTAAAAGGGGGCACACCATTAGTTACAGTGGGCCCCTATGAATTGTTCTGGGTTAGCGCCAACATTTTGGTGCTGAACCTGAACAGTAAATCAATAGTGTCAACAATTCTCATGCTATTGTCCCCTACCCTGTGCCATGGTGCATCGCATTTTAAATATGGCGCACACATGGTGGGGGTAGGGGGGCGCTAAGGGGCACAAGGAAAGTGGCGCTGCACTGGGTGCAGTACCACATTCTTAAATCTTCCCCAAAATATCTATAACATATGGAGGGCACTGCATGACATGGGTTCTTCTAGAAACTCAAATTAAATTCTTACAGAGTTGCATATGAGTTCTAGTGTAGGTCAAGCATCTTTTCACCTCTGACTGCCCTGATTCCTATTAAATCTACTCCTTCATAAGGGTATCTTCCACTATGCTTTGCAACTCATTTGTTTGTGATTTAGAGATCTGCTTAGGGCAAGACCACATCTTCTCTTCCATGTTGGGCATGATAACGCGTCCAGCCCTTGTAAATTACCTGTACCTGGACACGTTGGAGGTCGGTGAATCTTTTAACCGAGTCGGGCTCTCCTCATCCTAGAATAGTCGAGTCGCTCAAATCAATAATCAATAACTATCGTAATCAGTAATCAATACTCAATATTAGATCAATATAGCACGTCAGAAATCAAATAACAGTTGGTATTTCGGCGCACCATGACTTTTCAGTCATGAATAACCACACAAGTTTATTAAAAGTTAGTGAATTTATTTCTCTATATTAACAAAGCTAGCACGATATATATCTGTCTCAGAACCAAATGATACATGTATATGAACATTACTAGCTGTCCATAGCGGCGGAAGAAACGCAATCTACGCAAAATCTGAACAATAATACATTCAGTTATGGCAATGCAAATCACCAATATGACTAATTGTATTTGACTAATTTCATACATTGGTCAGCATAAGAAGATCTCAAATTGACATGGTGCATCGAATGAATACCTCAACTAACCTCTAATTAGCATTGGCATGTGGGACTTCATGCAAAACGAATTTAGTCAACACAAATTTGGAAAACTCCTAGCTTGGGCCCTATCAAAATAGCAGTTGGTACCTAAAAGGAAAAACACAATGCATAATACATTTATCCTTTCATATTTACCAAATACAAACAGCATTCAAGAATGTCTTCGTCCCTCAGGTACCGGTTCGATCTGCATGGGGCAGGTTAATAAGGGGCAAAGTTAAGGGCAAGCTTCCTTGCAGCGGCAAGAAGAATAGGGCAAAATTACTGCATGGGCAAGACGGGGCAAATCAAAGTTAAAGTCTCTAGGGTGAGAATTCTCAAAGTCTCTTTCTCTCAGATAGAGAAGAGGGCATCAGGGTGTCGTCCAAAATGGAGTCTGGCATCAGGCTTCAAACCGGCATCGAGGAAAATGGCTGACTTCTCTTTGTTCAGTAGGTTTAAGTAAGAAACATTCCAAATTCTGCAGGTTCTTCCATCGGAGGGTTCATAGGTTGGCTTCAAATTGTCCAATGAAAATTGTCTTTTACTAACGCTCATTTATGCATACACTGTCCTTGGAGCCTTGGAACACAAGTTGAAACATGGTTTGCCAATTATTTTTACTATCTGTACCTTCATTGTCCGCACCTGCAAAGACTGACCTTGTATCAAAGGGGATGAAACCGGCCTAGTACGAAACCTTGAAGATAAGTGCATTACTCGCCTCCACTGGAAAAATACAACTTCAAGCAAGAATATATGTTTCATTAGTTCAAGGAAAAGCCACGCAGTTAGAATTTGAGACCAGACAACTAGGCCAAAGCCTCTACTAAATTTAAGCTAAGCAAAACAGTTTCAAATAATAAATCATGGCATACAATTGCAATTATGACGGATTACTACATTTTCAATACTTCATGATTAATAAAGCTTGTTTACAATGATGGCGAACTACCCCGAGGGCACAATTTCCCTCGTACATTATTTCTTTTACTAACATCACACTACATTATATGTTTTGATTATACAATATGTATGAATATACGTAGGACCCTCTTTTTCTGCGTCATCAATCCCTCCTCTGATGACTAATTATGTCATCACATCAAATCTACCCACAAATTTTATTCCATTAAAATTCTGTATAGTAATTTGGCACTTCAGTCAATTCCCTTTTTCTTTTAGTCCCTTTTGATTTTTCTCTATAAATTTCCACCATTTTGTTTTCTATTTTCTCTTCTCTTTTCCTTTTGTTCCTTGCTTTTAATATTTTGATAGCTTTCCATATTCCCCAAAAGCCTAATAGACAAATTAATATTATTAATATTCCCTTTATTATTTTTAGTAACAATCCGTTCCAAACGTTGCTGAGCCAATTTCCCACTGAAGCAAATCCCTTTCCAACTTTCTCCCAAACTCCGGGCTCTTTCAATTCCTTCAGATCTACACTTTCTTTGGTTAAGTTTGTAAGCATTGTTCTAATTCTTCCACTGCTGTCCGGTATATATGTACAACAGTGACGTGCACCAAGCATTTTGCAAACGCCGCCATCCTTTGCTAAAAGAATGTCTAAGGCAAGCCGATTTTGAAGAGTCATAGCTCTTTCTGCAGCAAGTTCAGCATCCATCAGGATTATAGCTCCTGAAAAGTTTGTCAACATGTTATCCACAATAGTAGACAACTTTCGTATTTTGATTGAATTCAATATGACTCCCACTGAAGGAATCAATGCTCCAAATATATCTCCTACCACACCAGAAGCTGTCTCTCTTTTCTGAACACGATGTGATTCAGACAGCTTTGGAAATTTCTTTAAGTCGTCTAGTTGATAAACCTTTGGGAACACTATTCCCAAATAACATCTCCCATACCATCCTTTAGGAAGATGATAATAGGCGTTGAGTCCACAAATATAATATATTCCAGGAATAACTGGGTCTTGTCCATTCAGCATGAACGTCCACTTAGGTTTAAATGCGTACGTATGTTTGCATTCACTCTTTCCCACAAAAACTGTGTCATAATAAGATTTAGCTCTATATATACAAAATTTCCCTACGTGCAATGTATCTAAAGCTATCTTCCCTTGTGTCTTTATTGCGGCAAAAGCATAACTATCTGTAGATGTTCTTTTGTGTAATTCCCTTTCTAATCTCTCCTTCATTTCATTTCTCCTATCATCAGTGCGGTCTAAAAAATGTATTTCTACTGGTGAAAGCAAGCATGTAAGGTTTTCCCTATGTGCGTGAGCTGTGTGAAAAGGTGACATTGGTTCGAAAAATTCCCTCATTAATTTAGCATACCAATCTCTAGATATTTTACTCAGATGCAAAATTATGGGGACATATGCAAAAGTGACATCATAATTTGTGTAGAAATAATGAATGTTCGTTTGATCATAAAATCTGGACACTATAATACTACAGGTAATTCCATATGTAAGAGGCATGCTGTGATATGTTACCCCTTCCACCACTGAGGTAGGTATTTGTGTACACACATAACAATCTTTCGCATCCATGGTCTCAACATACTCACTCAGCAAGCGATAGAAAACGTTAGATGAAAGTTCTTTCTTATCATGCAAGTGTCTCTCGTCTTGTTCGAGTCTCTTTAAAGCTGTTAGTTCAGTAACAATAATAGGTTTAGAAGTAGAAGCATCATTAGTCTCACTCTCACTCTTACCATGCAGTCCAAGAACTATCACTACAATGATTAGTACGCATGCGGTTATTAAACCTATACACATGTATTTACAACACTTCATCCTATGCCCCTCTATAATGCAACTAGTCATGATCTGTATAGAATCAGAAGGCTGAAGACACTTTATCAAAGCGGATTTGCAGATATTTACAGAGCTGAACGAGTTCAATGTTTACACAGTTTTCTTTAGCAGCTTAGTCTCTTATCGGTTAGCAGCGTTGTCTCAAAATCGGTTTCAAAGTCAATCAAGTTAGCAATGTCTTAGCCGGTTAAAAAAGTCAATCAGGTTATCAATGTCTCTATTCGGCAAAGTTCATGGAGTTTTACTCCTCAAGTACCAAAGTGGAGTTCCGCCTCTTCGTTCTCGAGACTGAGGGATACAAATTCGTCTGACCAATCGTTAGTGGCTAGATACGCCCACTCCGGACCAGAATATCTTTTGCTCGGTATTCTTTTTCTTTTCAATTTTGCATCTCTTTTCGACTCTCTTTCGCTGGTACTTTCTTCCTTGGCCAAATCTCCCTCCTCACTTGGTGCTGGTATTTCGACAGACACTTCTTTCCTTTTCTCTTTCACCTTTGGCCCTTCACTGTCGGTCAATGTTTCTCTTATTCTTAATTTTACTGGCGATATGCTTTGTCTTCTTTTCGCACTGGGTCCACTTGATGGACCTGCGAGTTCTTCCGAAGGAATCTGAACAGCTTCGTCCTGTTCCGTCTTATCTTCTCCCTCTGGGAGGTCAATCAGGTTCTCCTTTTCTTTTCCTGTATCGTCTGCTTCTGGGAAAGCCCTCCTCTGATCAGGCTCTCCTGCTCCTTCACTTGTCTCGGGTTCTTTGTCACCATTACCTGCTTCAGGCTCTCTGTCGCCTTCAGCTGTTTCAGGCTCTTTGTCGCCTTCTGGACCTTCGTCACTTTCTGAGGCTCCTCCTTGGTCTTCTCCAAGTGAATCGGCTGCTTCGTCTTCAGCAAATATTTCTCCTTCCTCTATTTCTATTTGCTCGCTTCTAGTTCCTCTTTGCTCTGTCTCGGCACTTGGCACTTTGTTATCAGACACGGGTGATTTCAGCGCTTCAACTTCCTCATCTGTGGGACACGACACCCTCTTTGTGTGACTGGCGTGAATCCAGTTGGGAACTCCCGCACACTTCACAGCGGTGGTAGTTGTCAGAATCACTTGAAAAGGTCCTTTCCAACGGGGTTCCAAACACGACTTCCTCACGTGCTTCTTTATCACGACCCAGTCACCTGCTTTCAGGGCATGTCCTGGACCTTGGATCGGTGGCAAGGTGGTTGCCTCCACCTGGTGAGAAAAAGAGCGGACCACATCAGCTAGACCTTTGCAGTAGTCTAACACCATATCATCTGTAATATTCAAAAGAGCATTTGCAGGAACTGCAGGAAGTCTCATGGCTCTGCCCATGAGAATCTCGTGCGGGGACAATCCAGTCTTTCTGTCAGGGGTGTTTCTCATTGACATTAACACCAAGGGTAATGTGTCAGGCCATTTTAAGTTTGTTGATGCACATATTTTCGCCATTCTTGATTTCAATATGCCATTCATTTGCTCCACTAGACCTAAGGCTCCAGGGCGGTAGCTACAATGCAACTTTTGCTCAATGTTCAGCGCTGCACAAAGCAATTTTATTACTTCGTTATTGAAGTGACTTCCCCTATCTGATTCTAAAGAGATCGGGAATCCGAAACGTGGTATCAGCTCCCTCAAGAGTAGTTTTGCAACTGTGAGACTGTCATTTCTACGTGTAGGGTATGCTTCAATCCAGTGACTAAAAATGCACACAACCACCAACACATACTTCAAGCCTCCATGCACAGGCATCTCAATGAAGTCCATTTGCATCCTGCTGAAGGGACCCCCTGCTCTTCCAATGTGGCTCAAATGTACTACTGTTCCCTTCTCTGCGTTCATCTGTTGGCAAGTGACGCAACAATGGCAAACTGCTTCAGCAACTTGACGAAATTTGGGGTTAAACCAATCAGTTTTAAACAGCCTAATCATGGCATCCCTCCCAAGATGAGCTTGTCCATGGTAAAATCTGGCTATCTGTGTCAAGAGGCTGTTTGGAAGAACAAATTTCCCTTCATTTGAAACCCACAAGTCATCTAGTCTTTTTACACATTGTGATTTGGTCCATGAGAGTTTTTCATCCTCACTGACACCATTCTGTAAGGTTTTCAATTCATCCATTGTATCTATAACTTTTAAGGCAAAGATTTTACTTGGTTCAAGTTCTGGCTCATTTATCAAGTTCCACTCATCTCTGAGCAATATACAGTTCAATGCGCAAAACCTTGCGACTTGATCCGCATATCCATTTCCCAGGGAAACATAGTCTTGTCCCTTCGAGTGTGCACTGCATTTTACCACTGCTACTTCTCCTGGTAATTGAATGGCATGTAACAATTCTCTTATTCTTTCACCATTTTTCACTGGTGATCCTGAAGAGGTCATGAAGCCTCTCTGTGACCACAACTGCCCAAAGTCATGCACTATTCCAAATCCGTACTGACTGTCAGTGTAAATGGTGACTTTCATTAATGCAGAAAGTTGGCAAGCTCTAGTAAGGGCTACCAATTCCGCCACTTGTGCAGAGTAAACTCCTTGAAGCCAAGATGCTTCCAGAACACCTGTTACAGTACATACAGCATATCCTGCTTTCAATATTCCCAGTGCATCCCTTAAACATGAACCATCAACAAAAATAACTTGATCATTTTCTTCCAATCGGGTGTCTTTGATATCAGGTCTTGGTTTGGTGCAAAATTCAGTCACCTGAAGACAGTCGTGCTCGATGTCTTCAGCGTTCTCAATTTCGGCATTTTCACTGGGAAACAAGGTTGCTGGATTCAACGTAGTGCACCTTTTCAGCTGCACATTAGGTGATCCCAGAATTATTGTTTCGTACCTTGTGAGTCTAGCACCAGTCATGTGCTGCGTTCGGGAACGTGTCAAAAGTATCTCGACTGAGTGAGGGACCATGACTGTTAAAGGGTGTCCCATCACTATTCCTTCACTCTGAGTGAGGCTTATACCAACTGCGGCTACGGCACGCAAGCACCCAGGCAGTGCTGCTGCGACCGGATCTAAAGTAGCTGAAAAATATGCTACTGGTCTGTTTACGCCACCATGGGCTTGAGTCAAGACAGACAAGGAACATGCATCACGTTCATGACAAAACAATGTGAAAGGCTTCATGTAATCAGGCATACCTAAAGCTGGAACCCTGCACATGCATTCCTTTAACTCAATAAAAGCATCCATTTCATCTCCTTTCAGCTCAATTTCATCCAGTGCCTCTTTCTGGGTCAGTTTCAGTAAAGGTTTTGCTAGAGTTGAGAAATTGGGAATCCATTGGTGACAGTAGCCCACCATTCCTAAAAACTTTCTCACCTCCTTCCTCGTCTTTGGGGGACTCATTTGAAGTACACTTGTTATTCTTTCATTCATGATTCTTCGTGAACCTTTCTCTATCTGGTGACCCAAATATTTCACTTTCTTCTGGCAGAACTGTAACTTTGAAGGGGACACCTTATGTCCATTCCTTCCCAAATGGTTCAATAGGGCAATAGTGTCAGCTGTGCAGTCACTTTCTGTCTTGGATGCGATCAATAAATCGTCGATGTACTGTACTAGGGTTGACTCAAATGGCAACTCTAACGCTTCCAAATCTTTCTTTAGAATTTGATTGAAAATTGATGGTGACTCCGAAAACCCTTGAGGAATTCGACACCAACTATAGACTCTGTCCAAGAATTTGAAACAAAAGAGAAATTGGCTGTCCTCATGAAGAGGCACAGAAAAGAATGCTTGTGACAAGTCGATGACTGAGAACCACTCAGCATCACAAGGAACCTGAAACATTATCACAGCTGGATTTGGTACTACGGGGCAACATTTTATTATTATGTCATTTATTTTCCTCAAATCCTGAACAATTCGGACCTTTCCACTTGGCTTTATCAGTCCCATGATTGGTGAATTACATGGACTGCTTAACACTTCTTTCAGTACTCCCTGTTTTACGAACTCATCAATGGGTTGTGCGACTTTCATGAGGGTGTCTTGTGCCATATGGTACTGTGGGGTCTGGGGAAAGGTTACATTGGGTTTTACAGTCACTTTCACCAATCCCACCTCTTTCCCTGTCATGTCCCACACTTCTTTTCTGACTGTTTCCTGTAACTCAGCGGGAATATCTGCTTCAGTGATCATTGGATAAAGAGTAATCAAGGGATACTCTTCATCGACAGTTTCCACTTCTTCTCCTCCTACACTGTCCTCTTCTTCCCCATCACTACTTGTCTGAATTTTAATTCCAGTGTTTGAACACATAATCGAACATCCCAATTTACACAATAGGTCTCTCCCTAACAGTGATATCGGGCTTGAGTCACACAAAACAAATTTATGTGACCCTTGATAGTTGCCAATTCGAACTTGGACTGGATCTGTGATTGGGTTTGTCAGGTACCTATTTGCTACTCCCACTACTTGAACCGTTCTCCCTGAAAGTGGCAAATTTGGTACTTCAATGCTCCTAACAGTGGAACGTGTAGCTCCTGTGTCAACCAAGAATGAAACACGGTGACCCATAACTCTTCCCTCCACATACGGACCCTTTTGATCAACTTCCAAAGATGCTGCAAGTACACAATTTCCCTCCTCATCTGAGCTTTCACTCTCCCATATATCGTTTATTCCATTCTCACTGTGTAATGGGAATTGGTGTACTGTGTCATTTTGATTCATTCCTTGACCCGTGACCTGTTGAGGAAGCATTGCTTGCTGCTGATTCATTGGTGCTAAGGGTATTTGCATTTGCTGATTAGGTACCATAGGAAACTGCTGTTGATTTGGCTGCAACTGTGCCATTTGTACACGGGGCATTTGCACCTGTTGCGATTGCATGGGTTGTAAACCCTGCATCTGGTTTATATTATTTTGAAAATTTGGATTCGGACCTCTCATTTTCGGTCCTCTCATGGTCTGAAATACATTGACATCATTGTTTTGCTGACCTACACTTTCCTGCACCATCATTGGGCACTCCGGTTTCCAATGCCCGACGATGCCGCACGTGTGACATGGCATTACCTTCTTCATTGCCTGTATACCATTTGGAATCATAACGGTATTTAAATCAGGACCATTATTCACAAATCCTCCTCGGCCTCTGCCTCTCATCTGTGGCTGAAACATAGCATTTCCCTGCTGCTGCTGCTGTGGCATCTGTTGTTGAAAACCTTGCAAACCTTGCAAACCTGTCTGAGCTGCTCTAAGCTGCATCACCATCACCTTTTCTTTCAATCTTTTCTGCTTTGTTTCAATCTCATCACTGCAGTATTTTGCATAATTCAACACTTCATCGATCGACTTTGACTGCCAACAAATCAGATGCGTTTTAATCATCTGGCTGATTTCGGGTCTCAACCCTTCCACAAATCTGAACACAAAATGGAGCATGTCCTTTGCCTCAATCGTCTCTGTGCCACTGTAATTTGTAAACGCTTTCAACAACCTCTCATAGTACGCATGTATAGACTCTTTAACTTCTTGGGCTGTTCTGTCAATCCTCTGCCAATCCACATTTTTAAGACGCAACCTTGGTTTTCAAGTGCTCGATCACTTTGTGGTACAAACTCATTACCGTAGGTGATGGCGCACCTGTGTCCCTATCTCTCTCTGGTTCACTCGTCGGCCAACCCACAGCCCTTTTACAGTCTTCCCACAAATCTGCTGGAACCACAATCTCGAATAAAGTGTTCAGGTCTTCCTAGAGACATTTTGCGAGTTTCACAAATCTATCTGTCTGTTGGTATCACTCAATCGGCTTCTCCCTCAATTTGGGAAAGTCATCTGTAAAGGACTGAATATCACACCTGTGCCACGGTACATGTACAAGTTTTCCCCCTGCTGTCTCTCTCATTGGTAACATAGTTATCAGATCGTCATTCTGTTGTACTTTCTCATTCCGTTCTGGGGTACTTTCTTTCTTTTTATCCTTTTTCTTAACCCATCTGCTTTCCCATTTGTCTAAACATCTCCAGACCTGTGCACTCTGTAGTATCTATTTAAGGTGTGTCTTCATCCCTGCGGATCTCATGTGTTCAAAGTCTTTTGTCTAAAAATCTAACCTGTAACTTCTGCTCAGGTGTTTAGTCTTACCTATGTCGATCTCGTTTCTGTCTGCAATTTCTTGTAACTTCTTATGTATGGTGCTTACCTCTCTCGTAATTCTAGGGCACAGGTATCTCAGCTCTTCTTCTGTGTATGACTCTAATCTGTTCAGACCCATTGTTCCCTCTACCAATTCATCTGCCTCCATTCCCAATCTTATTTTATTCAGGTATTCCTCTCCCTTTCCGCTGGAGGTACTCTGTGGGGAATTCAGGCTATTGAACCATTGTGTCAACTGTTGCGCGTTCAGTCCCATCAGTGTAGCAGTTACATCAACTGCTACTGATGGTTTCTGTAATGTTTCAATTTCTGATGTTAACGGTACTAATAGTGTTGGTTGTGACCTTACCACGGTTGACGGAGCACAAATTGGACTAAATTCGACAAGGACCCAGATCCATTTGGCAGTGCCGCTATCGGAGTTGTTTCTGGAGTGGTTTCTATGCATCTTCTCCCTGTCCCACTCTGTATCATTAACCCTTGGTCGCATGTGCTTGAATTTGCCTGTATGTACAGTGGTACTGGTGGACCTACAGTAATAGGCAGAGATATCGCATCTGGATTCTGTCTGTTTCCTGAATTCTGTGGCATGTTAATCCCCACATTATGGTTCATCATTGCTGGCATACCTAACTGGCTTTCTGTTACTCGAGTATACTTTGGCCCTTCTTGTGCCTGCTTTTGAGGCATCAAAAACTGTGTTGATTCTGCTTGAACCAACATCGGTCTTTGATAACTCTGTCCTCCCTGCGCCATTGAATCAGAGGTCATGTTGTGCTCATCACAACAGTGCCTTTGAACCTGTGGCTGATAATTATCAGCAGGTTTCAATGTAGGCACATCCGGATATATTCTCTGAATCTGTGGTACATGTGGTGAGAAAGGCATGTCGGAAGTGCTCGGCCTCTGAGATATTCTCAAGTTTGGTGTTACATTACCCTGCGTTGGTTCTGGAGGGGCAGTACTAATGCTTGAGCCTTTTTCGCTTTCCACGTATGGTGGCGGGCGATCATTCAACAATTGTATAATGAACTCCTCATCGTCTGACTCGTCTCCCCTTTTCGAGTTTCTATTGTTCTCTCTATCTCTGGACTGACTCCTGTTTGTCTTATAGGTAGCTTTCCTTCCTTCTGTTTCCTCTTCATCAGTAATTGCTGGGAATAATTTAATCCCCTGCAATACATCTGATCTCCAAACCTTTTGTGTGGTGTCCCATCTAGCATCCGCTAGTGTCTTTTCTACTTTTCTTATCCTAGTCTCGAACTTCTTTTGTTGTTGGTTTCTAGCTATCAGTTCCCAAATTGCTAGTGCCTCAAACTGTGCTGGTCTTGGAGGTACTTTCATATCATACAGTGCAAACCTCAGATTTTCCAAAACCCTTAGGTTAAACGACCCATGTATTGGGAACGCTACACTCCCATGCTTCTCTGTTAATTTGCACCATTGTTTTAACCAAAGACATGGTACTTCACCCTTTTCTTCAATGACAATGTAAGCTGGTGTACCCTCAGGCGGTGTTTCTTCTCCTACATTTGCTTTAATGTAAACATCTCCCCTCATGGCACTCTTAAATGCTTTGAAAAATTTCATCTTTCCGTCTCTTATTTTCTTAAAATGTGTAATCAATAAGTGACTTTAATTCCCGGAATACTCTTCGCTTGCCTTTCCCCTACCAGTTGCGCTTTGCGGACTGCGTCCAATCCGTGCGCGACCCTTCTCACCAACCGACCTATCCCAGCGCGGCTCCTAGTGACGTCACACTCACACACTGCGGCTGACAAAGTCCTGCGGCTTGTCCTCCTTTCATTCAACTTCACTCATAAACTAACTTTTGCAATATAACGCGAGCACTAACCAAAAAGAAGAAAACAAATCTGTCGGTTTACTACAGGAAGGGTAATACAATCGCTTCAGAAACCTTAGGGATTTTTCACTAGCCTCGGCAGTTATTCCATCTTTCTCGGTTTCCCACTTTCGCAAGCAAAATTTGACCCGCAAATTTTACTCTCAACTGATCAATGAACTATTCTAGTGCACTTTAGAATTCGTCAAATCTCAAAGTCGAAATTTTCTCTCATTCCTCAATATTCATACCGACTTGTTGACCACGCCCGATCAACCTATTAAACCGACCAGATCACAACATCAAACAAGTGTCTCATACACTTTTCAACATACTCCGGAGTCTCTTGACCTCGCAGGGCCCGTCTCAACATCAACAACCACGTGGATAATTTTTTTCTGCACAAAGCGCTACACACATGTGAAGTTCAACGACTTCCCTACTCTCATACTTTTAGAGCATCACTCCTCTAATGTCTTTTAACCCCCTAAAATCCTCTCACAAACTTCTCAATTAGTCTGCGGCAATAAGCTGTGCAAGCGCAAAACCCTAACTTCACTCATACCGTCACTAGAAACGCCGAAACCATTCTCACACCTCCATGTCCTCCATTCGCAAGCTCCGAGATCCCGGGAAAGTCATTGGGGACTTAGGGCATCATCATCTCTCCAACTTGTTTTATCAAAGAAAATTCTAACTTGACTCTGTCTATTGTTCGAATGGGGTCCCAAAGGGCTAAACCATCCTCTGCTACCATCTACTGATAACGCGTCCAGCCCTTATAAATTACCTGTACCTGGACACGTTGGAGGTCGGTGAATCTTTTAACCGAGTCGGGCTCTCCTCATCCTAGAATAGTCGAGTCGCTCAAATCAATAATCAATAACTATCGTAATCAGTAATCAATACTCAATATTAGATCAATATAGCACGTCAGAAATCAAATAACAGTTGGTATTTCGGCGCACCATGACCTTTCAGTCATGAATAACCACACCAGTTTATTAAAAGTTAGTGAATTTATTTCTCTATATTAACAAAGCTAGCACAATATATATCTGTCTCAGAACCAAATGATACATGTATATGAACATTACTAGCTGTCCATAGCGGCGGAAGAAACGCAATCTACGCAAAATCTGAACAATAATACATTCAGTTATGGCAATGCAAATCACCAATATGACTAATTGTATTTGACTAATTTCATACATTGGTCAGCATAAGAAGATCTCAAATTGACATGGTGCATCGAATGAATACCTCAACTAACCTCTAATTAGCATTGGCATGTGGGACTTCATGCAAAACGAATTTAGTCAACACAAATTTGGAAAACTCCTAGCTTGGGCCCTATCAAAATAGCAGTTGGTACCTAAAAGGAAAAACACAATGCATAATACATTTATCCTTTCATATTTACCAAATACAAACAGCATTCAAGAATGTCTTCGTCCCTCAGGTACCGGTTCGATCTGCATGGGGCAGGTTAATAAGGGGCAAAGTTAAGGGCAAGCTTCCTTGCAGCGGCAAGAAGAATAGGGCAAAATTACTGCATGGGCAAGACGGGGCAAATCAAAGTTAAAGTCTCTAGGGTGAGAATTCTCAAAGTCTCTTTCTCTCAGATAGAGAAGAGGGCATCAGAGTGTCGTCCAAAATGGAGTCTGGCATCAGGCTTCAAACTGGCATCGAGGAAAATGGCTGACTTCTCTTTGTTCAGTAGGTTTAAGTAAGAAACATTCCAAATTCTGCAGGTTCTTCCATTGGAGGGTTCATAGGTTGGCTTCAAATTGTCCAATGAAAATTGTCTTTTACTAACGCTCATTTATGCATACACTGTCCTTGGAGCCTTGGAACACAAGTTGAAACATGGTTTGCCAATTATTTTTACTATCTGTACCTTCATTGTCCGCACCTGCAAAGACTGACCTTGTATCAAAGGGGATGAAACCGGCCTAGTACGAAACCTTGAAGATAAGTGCATTACTCGCCTCCACTGGAAAAATACAACTTCAAGCAAGAATATATGTTTCATTAGTTCAAGGAAAAGCCACGCAGTTAGAATTTGAGACCAGGCAACTAGGCCAAAGCCTCTACTAAATTTAAGCTAAGCAAAACAGTTTCAAATAATAAATCATGGCATACAATTGCAATTATGACGGATTACTACATTTTCAATACTTCATGATTAATAAAGCTTGTTTACAATGATGGCGAACTACCCCGAGGGCACAATTTCCCTCATACATTATTTCTTTTACTAACATCACACTACATTATGGGGGTGATTCTGACCGCCGGGGCCAGGGTTGGCGGGAGCACCGCCAACAGGCTGGCGGTGCCCCGCAGGGCATTCTGACCGCGGCGGTTCGGCCGCGGTCAGATGAGGAAAACCGGCGGTCTCCCGCCGGTTTTCCGCTGCCCATGAGAATCCTCCATGGCGGCGCAGCGCGCTGCGCCGCCATGGGGATTCTGACACCCCATACCGCCATCCTGTTCCTGGCGGGTCTCCCGCCAGGAACAGGATGGTGGTATAGGGTGTCGCGGGGCCCCCGTAAGAGGGCCCCACTTTGTATTTCAGTGTCTGCTATGCAGACACTGAAATATGCGACGGGTGCCACTGCACCCGTCGCACATACCCACTCCGCCGGCTCCATTCGGAGCCGGCTTCCTCGTGGGGAGGGGTTTCCCGCTGGGCTGGCGGGCGGCCTTCTGGCGGTCGCCCGCCAGCCCAGCGGGAAAGCCAGAATGGCCTCCGCGGTCTTTCGACCGCGGAGCGGCCATATGGCGGCTCCCTCCACGCGGGCGGCGACTGCCGCCCGCGGGGGTCAGAATGACCCCCTATATGTTTTGATTATACAATATGTATGAATATACGTAGGACCCTCTTTTTCTGCGTCATCAGGCACCAACAAAATATGTGCTCTTTACAACATCCATGTCCGGCACATCTGTGGTAAAACTGCTGTTGACCTCAGCATTATCTGGAT
The DNA here is from genome assembly GCF_031143425.1 of Pleurodeles waltl. Lineage (NCBI taxonomy): Eukaryota > Metazoa > Chordata > Amphibia > Caudata > Salamandridae > Pleurodeles > Pleurodeles waltl. Next base: position 69,655,114 of record NC_090442.1, on the reverse strand, counting down.
GCTTTGCCTTTCCATGCATGGGCCAACATTTCCAAACTTGTCTCAAAGCAGCCGAAATCACCTAAAAGTTTGAAGGAAAATGAGGAATTACCGGCGCAATCGGAGCGCGAGTTCCAGGTAGTACCAGTATCGGTAACCCAGGGGGTGTGGATTAACGGCTACCAAAATTCCAGGGTGTCCATAATAGGGTAGTAAGTGAAGATGTGTATTGAATTTGGCAGCGTGTATGGGCCTGGCAGTCCTCTTCTGTTCTTGCGTGCATCACTTGAAGCTAGCTCCCCCCCCCATCTAGGTATAATTTTTCAATTATTACCTCAAGCATCTTTTCCTCCATTTGTTCACATATCATGCTGTCAACACCTTCCACAAATTCACATTCTCCTTAAATCCCCCCTCTGCTCCCCCTGAATCTTCCTTCCTCTTTGGGGAAGTGATTAGTAAACAAGAATACAGAGGTTCTCAAGTGCTCTCCATCAATCTACTAATTGCAGCATTTGTTCTCTCCTTCTGCTCCTCGTAACTCATCACCGCCATCTCTACCTTCCGTCTCGCCTTCCCTCTTACGTGCTGTCAATCTCTCTGTCTCTATTACCTTCCCTCTCTCGCCCACTTTCTTTCCATTTCTTGTTCTCCCCTCTACCATCCCTCTTCATTTTTATCTTTCACGTCTCTCCCCGTTATCCACATTCTCCCTCTAATTTTGTCCTCATCTCCTCCCTCTCTCTTTCTTTATTTCTCTTTCTCATTTTGTATGTTTCTCTCTCACGCTCTTCCACTTTTTTCTCTTCCCATCTCTTGCTCCTCTGCCTCTCATTCTCTGTCTCCTTCTTTCCTCATGTTCCTTGTCTATTCTGGTACTCTGCTTCTTTTTTCTTGCCAATTTCCTGCTTCTCTTCCCATTCAGTTCCCATTATGTCATGTCAAACCACACTGCAATGACACAGGCACGGCTGACATAGCTGATAGCCCCATCCACTCAACCTTGATGCAGTCTTCACTACAGAATGAGTGAGACCGAGTGAGAATCAGTGACATTGATTTTGTTGCAGTGAGTCTGAATGAGTGGGGCTGAGTAGAAATGAGTGAGAATGATTGAGACTGGGTATATCAGTGAAAATGAATGAATCCGAGTAAGACTGATTGACTACAAAGGAGTGAAAATGAGTGATACTGGCTGAGAAAGAGCAAGGCTGAGTTAGTGCATCTGAGTGAGTCACACTCTGAGTGAGTCAGAGAATGACTGAGACAGAGTGAGTCATAATGAATAGGACTAAGAGGAAACAAGTGAGACTGGGGGAGTCAGAGTGAGATTGAGGGATAGGTGAGTCAGAGTGAGATTGCTGAGTGAGAATGAATGAGATTGAGTGAGCCTGAGTTTGACTGACTGAAAATGAGAGAGACTGAGTGAGTGAGTCAAAGTGAGCCAGAGTGGGAATGAGACTGAGTAAGTCCAAGTGAGACTGAGTGAGTCAGAGTGGGACGGAGCGAGTGAGCCCCCTGCCAAGCCCACTGACAAGTCAGGCTCACTCGCTGGAATTCAGGCCTCAGCCCTTTTAAACTTTACCAGCTACTTAACCAGAAGAACATGACTGCTAAAATAAATAGTTTATCTACGAGGTTGTCTGCCTCAGTTTGCCACAGCTCTTTTTTAGCTCTCAGTAAGGTCATGTAACACCTTATGAATCCATGTTTCTGGAACCTAATGTTTAGAACCCTTAGGTTTCATTAGGTTGCTAATGCATCCTGGGAGCAGTAGTTCATGTTCACTTCCATTGAACAACAATGGGCTAAAGTCAACGATTCCAATGGTTGTAAAATGAATTTCCTTGGCTGGAATTTGCAGAATCACTTGGTGACTGTGCTGCTTTGAGTAGGAATTATATGCCCGAACGGTACATAGATGCCTTCTGCACTTACTGTAAAGGTTGAATTTTCTGAACAAATCTTTATAAGCCTAAGGCCTGAAGGCCTTCATTACAATGGGTTATATCCCCCCTGAACCTTTAATTCTGGGGGGCAAGGCAGTAGGCCATAACATGTCGGGTCATTAGATGTAGCCCTGTGTCTACTGACCTGATAATCCTGGACCAGGAGGCATGGGGCCTGGTTCCACCAGGTATGGATCTGCACCTAGTGAAGTTATTAGAGGGGCAGCTGAATGGGAGTTGGAAGGGGACAAAATGGGGAGGGGTGGGGTAAACAATGCTCCCCCGCCTAACCCAACCTGGTTGTAGCCTGCCCTGAATCCCTAACTCCCTAACTCCCTGCCCCACCAACCCCTCAACCTCCGCCAGACCTCCCACTTCCCCCTTCTCTGAGCAGAACTAGTCCCCAGAATATAGGAAAAGCTAGTGAGAGGGGGTAAGACCCAGTTGTTCTCTATTAAGGCCACCCAACTTGCAATGGCTAGTTTTTGGTATGTGGATACCAGCCAGAATCAGATAGTCCAGCCCTGGTGTCCCAGAAGGCATAAGTCCCCCAGTTACTTGTATAGAATGCATAAAAGGACAGAATGATAAGAAGAATTCTCTCAGACTTCATGGATTCAATGTCCTCAATGTTACCACAAACATGGAATTCAGACCCGAAGAAGGAAATGGTTCCATAGATTGGAGATCAGCAAAAGTTCACAAATTAGAAATATTCCTCATGTCATTGTTTCTACATTTTAAGAATCGTCCAACTTTTTCCTGTCTTTGGGGAATTATTGAGGAGACGACCATCAGAGGATCTTGTCAAACAGACATGCTAAATGTCAGAGAGTTTCAAGAAAAGTCAGAAAGTTGATTACACATTTCAAATCAGTCTTGTTTTCGAATTGAGTACTCCTGACTAGGGGTTGGTGTAACTCGCAATGTTCTGTGTAATCATGTAGAGTTACCTAAAAAATCCGCAAGATTAGGTAGAATTATGCAAGAAGAGTAATTCTGCGTTTAGTGCTATTTTCTTAGAGCAGAAAGACCACCCTCATGTTCAAAATGGATGAAAGAATAAATTTTGCGCTAAGAAATAGTGCTAAGAGCAACAGAACTTGAATAGCAGTGCAAGCAGCCGCTCACCCTCGCTTAATGTGCACCCCAACTTACTGCCAGCATTTAACGCTAGTTTCGTAGCACAAAACACAACAAAAAACAAACAGCAGCGCTAAATGTGCTCTCGCTGTAGGATGTTTTTTCCCTTCAAATTACTCTTAACTGCGTGAGCGGGTGTAATCGTGGTATTATTGGTAACTCTGTGTCAAAGAGTAACTAAAATTACTCTGATTACAACGGCATAATTAAAATTACTTCCAGACCTACCAGTGAGCCAGTTTTTAAATCCATCTCTTATTATGCACCTCTTTAGTGAACCTGATGTTGGCAGGAACACGTGGTGGTATATAGTGCCATGTTATTTATAGTTTGTCTATTCAAACATGTCAATGTGGTTTTTAACTCCATAGGGTGCCATCAGGATGAAGGTGTGACGGAAGTCCGATATGAGTGTTGATAACACTTGGGGGCAGATTTAAGAAAAGTGGCACTGCACCCCCTATCACCACCATGTGTGCGCCATATTTAAAATACAGTCACACCATGGCACAGGCTAGGGGGCAATGGCGTCAAATGTTTTGCTGCTATTGATGTACTGCTCAGGGTTAGCACCAAAAATTTGGCGCTAACCCTGATCAGTACATTGGTAGGCCATTGGAACCAATTGTGTGCCCCCTTTTAATGCCTGCTCTGATCCGGTGTAAAAAGTAGCTGCAGAAAATGACGCTGTGGAATCTCCTAGATTCTACTGTGCCATTTTTGCGGTACCTCTAATGGGGAGCGCCCCCTTTGCATACATTACGCATGTGGCACAAAGGGTTGCAAAGTATGCAATGGATGCATTGTGCCACTGTTTAAATATGGCGTGGAAGTTTTTGAAGCCTACAGCCACATTAGCATCAAAAAAATGATGCTAATGTGGCTCTAGCGCTTCTTAAATTTGGGCCTTGGGTTCGGTTTGTGGCTTATTAAAAGTGTCCAATATACGTCTAGATCCACGCCACATTTTCACAATATTAAACACAGTAAATATAGCTACAGTCAATGTAAATCAGTGCTCTTTAAACTGTTATGCCCGACTCTTGTGGGCTAGGTAAGGGTTTTCGAGCGGTCACTGGGTCCTCTAAAGCCCAGTGTATGGTAAACTATGGTGAGTTTTAGACATGTTGAAGGCGAGTCAGGAAAGGTAGTCTCTTATTCCAGGGGTCATAACATACTTATTGCTAACAGAATGGGTCTGAACAGTGGTGGAGTGGGTCTGAAGGTCAATTGATGCTCACTGATTTCTACTGGCAGTCAACTTTGATAGCAAGCTGGTGGCCCCCTGAGCAGCTATATCTGGGTGACTGAGCGAAGACTGAGTGAGTCCCAGAGGCCAAAAGGTCTGTAGTGGTTGCAGATGGGTGACAAAGGGCACAGCAGCAGACTCTTGGGCCAACACCGTGAGCTGGCCTCTGCTCCCACCACCAGTCCAGCCGGGGGCAGAAGGACCCTGGGCAAGGCTCCAGCACCCATACTCTTGCTGCTGCGCAAGGTCATGGTCAGAAGGTCCCTGTAGCAGACTCCTGTTTCAACACTGTGAGCTGGCCCAGTCCAAAAGATACTGCTGGGGTCACAAGGTCCCAGAGGTAGATTCCTGAGCCCTCCTTCTCTTCCCACCCTCAAGATCAGGGTCAATAGTTCCTAATAGCAGACTCCTGTTCCAACAGAGTGAGCCTGCCTGCTTCCACCACCAGTCCAGCAGATGCTGTTGGGGGCAGGCTCCTGTACCCATCCTCTTGCTGGTGCAGAAGGTCGGGGTCAGATGGTCCCTAATAGCAGACTCCTATTCCCACTGGTCAGGATACATAGTACTGGGATGAGGAGGACCCCACAGGAAGCCCATGGTCCCACACTGGAACCTTTACCCATTGCTGACAGTGAGATAAGATTGCATTGCTGCTGCTTGTGGTGTGCCTTATTGTTAAGATCACTCCTGCCACCTCTGCTGCATCTCTTATGTGTGTGAAAATCTCCAGTGCTGGTGCCTTGCTGAACCTGTTCTTAGTGCCTGATGGAAGATTATCTGTGTGTGCTCTCTTGGTGTAAATGTTGTGTGCTCTCTCCGTGCCTTGCACTTCGGCTGCTATCTGTGCTGTATGCGCAGTTGGGCATACTCACATGTAAGATTTGGAGGGTGAGATCTACACTAGTCTGCACTGCTGTCTTCGAGTTCAGGCTCAAATAAACACCCCTTTCCTTGTAACCTGCAATGCCAACAGTATTAAACATTTCAGGCCTGATTTAGAGTTTGGCAGACGGGTTACTCCATCACAAACGATTCCCAAAGGATATAATGGGATCATATTTCGGCGGACAGGATATCCGTCATGTTTGTGACAGAGTTACCTTATCCACCAAACTCTAAATCAGGCCCTTTATCTGAAGCATCACTCCTATGCTTGGCAAAAAATAAATGTGAAGAGTACTGATCTAAATGGAACCTTTACATAGTGTTTAATAGGGAACCTGTACGGACCTAACCATCCAGGTCTTACATTGGACACTCGTGGGTTTGGTGATATGAGATAGTGAAAAGGAGGATGGAAGCAGCTAAAATAAGTGTTACTACAGTCAGAAGGACCTCCATTGAAGTGCTCCCCAAAATAATTAAATAATTATTTAGTTTGACCTTTAAACATCTTGACAAAGGTGTTGAAAGAAAAGGTGAAATTTGGGAAGCGGTGAAAGTACCTCCTCACCATTAGCTGCACAGCGCAGTCAAGAACTGCTGTGCTTGGGTCGATTAGCAAGACCTAATTGATTCCAGGGTTCAGGGTTAACTCCCTTGTGGGAAGACATCAAGGACTAGCCATGAGACAAAGTGGCGCGTGGACTTCTGGGCGAGGAACTGGATGTACAAAGCAGTGCATCCAGGAGCAGGAAGAGGAATTTTGAAGTTGCTTTTTTTTATTCTGCCAGCTGCAGAAGTCATTGACCAAGGAGGTAAGATGGGTTCACAAACACAACCAGGACCAGAGAAGGACATTGCAAACAGGCTGAGATCTTCCTCCTGGCTGGCAGGGACCCCACTTCATTAGCTTACGCCTCAGCTAGTCTGTGACAGCAGAGCTATCTGTATTATACCACGCATCTTAAGCCTGTAAATCCATAATCCTACAGTGAGATTCCCCTGAGTGATTGACCCAGGTTTTCAAGAGGAAATTGTGTTTGATCGAACAAGGAATGTGCCAAGTCCACAGAACCCTAAAAGTTCACTTCTTCACGCCAGGGATGAAACAACTCTCAGAACACCCAGAACTCCCAATGCTCGCCGCTTAGGCCACCAACCTGCACCGACCTTTCAAAGGAGACACTCAAGGGAGGTCCAGGTGTCCCCACCCTGGAAAGGATTGGGTCTTGTAACCCCCATTACTTTTGTATGCTGGATTCTGGGTGTGGACACAATTGCATCTTTCCTTGTAGACAAGTAGCTGATGGTCAGGCAAGCTCTGCTCGAGACTCAGCTGTGATGCTGCGAAGCCCTCAGATTCATGTTGGGGCTCAGAGGGCAGCTGGTATAAGACCTGCAAAGATGTCTGGGTAGATCCAAGAGGGCAGGTGGCTAGGTCTGGTGGAAGTAGAATGTATCTCGTAGCAGCACTTACATATGCCATAGTACGACAGTCGCCATAGGGTACCACATCATGGAAGTGCCATATTACAGCAAAAAGCCCAAAGGGACTTTCTTTCTTTATATGGCAGCCCTTGAATAGTTCTCAAGATATTTGCTCCATCCCTTAGTTGCCAGTTCTTGGTCCTTGACCACTCTTTGAACACAGAGGGAAACCTGCCTGCTCTGAAAGAGAGGCATAAAAACAGCTACAACCACAACACTCAAAGCACAGATATTTACAAACTCAACAACGAAGTCTGATGCAAGAAGTCCATTTGAGAATAGTACAGTAATCATCTTTGTGTTCCAGTAAAGAATTTCTTTGGATCAACAATGGCTCCGTATAGTCGAATCAGTCATAGGCAACATATAGTGTTATCCTTTGGAATATTTAGCCTTAGATGTTCTAATCACAGAAGTGACACAACAGAATGAAAATAAATAATCCATCATTGCCGCTCCTTAGTTTTTGGTTTATTTGTTATCACTTTCACAGTTTTTCAAAGGATCTGAAAAGCAAAGCTTTTGGCTTTGCAAATGATTTTTGTCTTTGAATGTTCTGTGAGCAGCCATCTTTGAATGGTTTCTGTTAGATTTTTCACTGAATATCCCTCAAAATGGCCGTTTTATTGATGCTTACCTTGTATCTTTCTCCTCCGTACTTCTACACAACTATAGTCTGTAACTTCCATCATAAATGCACTGCTCTCGACCTCACACAAGATGTCGCAGATTATGTCATACACTCCTAGGCTGGGCCCTCCAGGAAATATGGATTTTCGGACAATTTAAGGTTTATCCTGTTATCTACAGCAGGACCAAAAGGCAAATGGACAGAAGCAGACAGTCAATGCCAAGGGAAGGCCAGAGTCACAGGCCAGTGCTTTGAAGCTGCAGCTCCAGACATGAAGGGTGACAAGGCATTAGTAATGGGAGGTGGGGGCGCTGTTCTTCTGGAAAGAGTCCGCAGCCGGCAGAGAATAGCTCTGGATAGCCCAAAGGAACTGTCAATGGTCACAGAAACACATCATGGCACTGGTAGGCATGTAAGACGAACATGACAAACCATTAAACTGGTTAGCATGAGGGCAACAGGGACATTGTGACATTAGCAGGCATATGGAGTAAACAGCATTGCCTGGCTTTTGAGGGAAATGGGATACATAATTGCAATGACTGGCAGATTGAGGGAACAGGGCTGTTTAACATCAGTGGCTGGTATTTGGCACGAATGGGCACTGACTGAAAAATTGGGAAAGAGGGACATCATGGTTTACACTAACTAGATCGAGCTAGTCAATACATCCTAGCCACCAAATGGGTAAACATGCACATAGAGGCCTTGATTACACCCGTCCGCTAAACTCCCAACAGGGTGTCTGCCACTGTAGTGGTGACCTCTCCGCCGGCCCCAGTATGACTTTCACGCTTCGCTGATGGGCGGAAACCTTGATCAGCCCAGCGGGAAAGTGGTGGCAACATTGTCACCCGCTAGTAAACAAGCTGGCAGCAATGCTATCGCCTGCAGGGGGCACCGGCACCCTTGCAAGACGCACTGTCTGCTGTACCCTAGTGATGAGCACTGTCTGCACAGCGTTACGCGGGTGCCGGGCAGGGAGACCCCCTGCACCTGTTCTTCGCCAGCCTTTTCAAGGTTTTGAAACAACCATGATAAGGCTGCCATAGAACAAGGTTGTAATCAGCAGGGTGGTGTTGCGTGCAGCTCTGCCCTGGCTGATTACAGCCTGTACCTGCCGTCAGCCCGTCAGGATCCCGATCCCAGCGGAGATGGCAGAACCCTGGCGGAGCGCCAGGGTCATAATGTGGCAGTCAGACAACCACAGCAGTGGGGGTCCAGACTGACACTGCGAGTCTGGCAGTCTAGTGACTGTCAGGCCCAAAGTCATTACCTGGTATGTGAGACAAAGATAATAATGTGGCAATGGAGAGAAATGATGCACATGATGGCACTGTTTGCCAATGATTTAGTGGGAACATAGCTTGGGCTGGCAAATGAAGGGAATTGGTGACACATAATGCCATTGACTGGCACACAGGAGACGCAGGGGCAAATCATGGCTTTAATTGGCATCTGGGAGAAGAAAGGGTGACATTCCCTTATATGTGAAAGAAAGAGGCATTCGCTGGCATACGGGGCAGATAATGACATTGAATGGCAAGTGAAGCGAAATGAGGGCAGATAATTGCATTGGGTGACAAATGGGCAACTCAGCCTTATCATGGACTTGGCTGGCAAAGGGGGAGCATTTGGCTGGCATACTGGAGACACATTGGTATTTAAAGGGTCAAGCACATGATTGGCTCTCCTGCAACAGCGCCTTGAAGGAGGCTTCTCTGTTAATTGATGCCCCTCATGAGAGCCAAGAATAACCATAAATGAATCTGAGCAGATTACACCAAAGAAATTGGCTGGATGGGGCCTAATATGTTTGTTTTAATTTAAATTTCAGAGGGATGAATAAAAATACGTAAACGAAAATAAATCAGCTTAATACAGCATTAGCATCTGTGTGGAAGCAATATGCTGCTTGCAGTCTCATCAGCACCACGTTCAGCTATTCTGAGGTCTGCCCCAGTGAAATCAGACTGAGCTCGCTGTGCTACACGAGAGAGTGTATTTTGTTAAACTTGGGAAACAGTTGTAAAGACTGTGGACTGAGGCTGTGACATCCGTGTGATTCTCCCATCTTTTCCTTTCCAAGTGGATTCTTTTTCACATTCACTTTATCTTATTCAAAGCTGATTGGGAATATCTGATTCAACTAAATTTAAGTTTTAACTGTAGTTGTTACTTTGCTAGTTGTCATAATTGTCATTTAATCAGATCGCTGAAATGTATTATTCCTGCACGTTATAAGCAGAATTATTTGTTGTACAATAATTTTTATTTTTATGTCATTTTTGATGATGTTTGGTATGTTTTATGAGCTAGTTCCCTAAATAAACGATTGATTGTATAGATAATCTACTTAAAAGGGCATGCTGGGAAAATGAAAGAATGGTAGAGGTGAAGGAAGGTGGCTTTCTGCATGTTGAAAAATGCCTGATCGTGATGGCCACCCAGTGCATCTCCTTGGACAGTGGTGCTTTGAAAGTGGCTGTGTTTCCTGTTCTGGGTTTTTCTGGGAGGAGCACCGATAACCCAGGTGCTCAGGAGAGGTCTGGCTCACTCTTAGACCGTGATGTGTTGTGATTTTTAAGCAGTGCCTATCAAGACAGGTCTCCGGCGCCGGTGTAACTTATGAACAATATTGTCATCCTTGTGACATGTATTGCCACTGTCCTTGGAAACTCACAACCAGGTATGGCTGTGAGCTCACTGAACTGCCAAGCACCTCCTCTTTAGATATCAGAACAGATTAGGGAACGCTCTCCAAATATTCACTGTGGCACTGGAATTGTATCCCTAGTAAGGGCAGAAAGAGAATTTAATCAAATTACAGTCCATCATTATGGGTAAAGAGATTCTTCCATTTAGTTCATAAAGACATGATTAGACATAGAGGTGAGACTTTAAACCACTTTATTCTTCATATGTTGAACATCCAGCCCAGCCAACATGTTTCGCCCTTCAAAAAGAGCTTCATCAGGGAATACAAATATCTTTCTAATAATATCACAATGTGCAGTATTATACTCGCGAGGTACAACATTCCAGATCAGTGATGATCATTGGAAATGAGACCTCCGTAACATGGTCTGGCTCCTGGGGCGTTCACTCCTTCTCTTTAGATGGGTATGCCCTCCTCTGTTTGGTTTGTGCACCTCCTCTTTAGGCTTTGACTTTCAGATGATAGGGGAGTTGACTTGTCAACCTTGCCCTTAGAGTGTGGTTTGAGGTGGAACATCTACATCTGGTAGTACAATCATGACCCACAGCTGAAACTAGTATTAGTGTGAGGAAAAGGCTGTAACTCTATTAATAAGGCCATATTGTGAGTATCTCCAATATGCCTAGTAATTTCAGGAAGTTTTAGGACACTAGAATGTTGAGAGCTCCATTGAAGACAAGGAACGTCAGTGTGCTATAAACACAGGTGTAGGCCCCACTGCTGTCAACACTTCAGTGGAGTCCACACCCTTTGACGCTCCCTCTCCACTGCTTCTCCAGGATATGTGGATTGCACAGGGAGTGAGAAAGCAGAGAGGGAGGACAAGATCACACAGACAGCCCTCGTCCTTCTCTTTTCCTTAGCACCCAGTGACACAGGTGCCTTGGAAGAAGAGAGGGTGGATTTCTCAGGTTGTTTGTAACTCTCATAAAATTTCACCAATTTCACTTGAAGTAAAATATGGAAGATTCATAGCCTTACTGAAAATTGTGCACGGCCCTCACCAACCCCAAGAAAAACAATCTCATGAACCTTTGCTCTAAAGCAACACTTTGGTAGGATGCGGTATGCTTTTTAAAAAATGTATTAGGTATGTGCAATGTTTTTAGCAGCTATCATTAAAAGATATGAAAGATTTTACAGGTTTGCAATTTTCGTATTGCTACATTTGACTAAATTATTACTTTGTAACAATTTATGTTGAACACATTGCTGGTAGTATTTAGGAATGGGCGTAAATCGCATAATTCTGTGTAGCGTAATCACGCAGAATTACCTGAGAATTCTGCTAGATAATGTGGAATTACGCCAGAAAAATAATTCTGCATTTAACACTATTTCCTAGTGCAAAAATGCCCCCTTGTGTCCATTTTGGACACGAGGGGCATTTCCATGCTAGTAAATAGGGCTAAAACCCACAGAACACGAATAGTGAGCGCAAGCAGCCATGTGCACTCCCTAAATGTGCTCTTGGGGTAGGATTTCCACCAACTTGCTACTGACACATAGAACTATTTTCTTATCGCACAATGCATCCTCATGTTCAAAATGAATGCAAGCATGCATTTTTGAGCTACAGAATAGTACTAAATACAGCAGAACAAGAATATTGAGTGTGAGTGGCCGGCCAATCGCGCTGGCTAAATGTGCTCTTGTGGTAGGATTTTTTCCCAAATTAAGCGAGGAGTAATTGCGTAATTAGCAGTAATTCTGCACCAAAGAGTAATGAGGATTTACCAAAATTACTTGATTACTGTGGTGTAATTTAAATTCTGCCTAAGCCTAGTATTGTTGTCACATCTAACAGGTGTCACACAGTGATTTGCTTCCAAATATGAATTGCATAACCCTGCACTGCATAGCACAGTTTATATGGCATTTACTGCCCCTACTTGGATGAAGCACCTGCCCACACGAATAGATGCTACAACACGTAGGATCTGTGGTTGGAAGGGTGATGTTCTTGTTTGATCCTTAGCGCAATGTGTCTCCAATGTGTGTGACGCCCACTGAGGTGTGATTATTGTGTCATGGCATGCAGCACCTAGAAGTGTGATGGATGAAGATGTGCGAGAAAAGGACGTGCCTTCATGGCTTCTAGCACACAGTATGCTGAAAGTTGTTCTCAGCTCTCTAGTTGGCTGTAAGCTCACACCGAGGCAGCACTCTTCTACAGATCTGAGCTTTGAGATTTTTAAAACAAAAGTTAAGAAAGCTTAGGGTTAGATTCAGGAGCCCCTTGCACCACATTAGGGTCATTTTTTTTATGCAAATGTGGCCCAACGAGGCTAAAATCGTGGGCAAAAGTTACAAAGTGGCGCAATACATGCATTGGTCCACTTTGTAACCCTTTGCACTACAATATGCTTGCGCCAGACATAATGTATGCAAAATGGGCATTCCCCCGTTGGGGGTGTGTGGCAAAAAATAGAGTAAAGAAATCAAAGAGACTTCATTGCGTCATTTTATTTGGCACTTTAACGCCTGCTCAGAGCATTTTTGACGCTTATACTGTGGAGCTCAGAACTAGCGTCAAAAAGTCTGACGCTAGTTTCCTAACTACCGCCATGGTGCACCGTATATTAAATATGCCGCACACATGGTGGCATTGGAGGGCACTAAGTGGTGCAAGAAAGGTGGCGCTGCACTAGGTGCAGCACCACTTTTCATAAATCTGCCCTTTAGTGTCTCCAAAATCATTTTTTTGTAATCATGTTAAGGCTGCCAGTCAGTGCTCTCATTATCTCTGTGTCAAATAAAATACTTCCCTCTGCCTGCTCAAGTCTGCGACATGTACGTTAACAAAAAGCAAAGAAGTTAGTGAAACAAACCAACTTAGTTTTTCCCTCGCATGTAATGCTAACATACAAAAATCACATGACTGAAAGAGAATCTACAGATAACAGGAGATGGAGCAGGTGCCCCCTCATTCTCATGAGAAGTATTCAGAAGACCTTGAACCTAAGGTGCACTGCAGAATCTTTTCTGCTGAGCAGTGCTTAATTTGCCAAAGAATAAGGACCAGGGATCAAAGTTTTGTTTAGAAGCCGCAGCTGGCTCTATTGAAGGTCAGGCTGCCAATTACCAAGGTTGCATAGTCTTGATTCTGCCTCAGACCTCTTTAATCCACCACCAGACACTCCCTGCCCCTTTATCTCACTCCTCCAGGTTCCTTTTCGTGGGTACTTTCTCCCTTACTGTTTTTCCATCTTTATTTCCTCCTTCTTGCCTCATTTTGTGTTTTTGCCTCTCATTCTCTTGGTCAAAGCCTTTTGTGGAAAAATAAGTGCAGGTCTTTGAAAATACATGTGTGTGGGCCCCAGCTGCAACCACTGGCTCAAATGAAGCAGGTTAATGGCCAGAGCTGCGACTATCAAACTGGGAAACCAGGTTTGAGTCTCAGCATCGTCTCAACATCCTGTGATTCTGGGCAAATCACTTAATCTCCCTGTGCTTAAAAATATAGGGGCAATTAAAGGAAACTGGCGCTGCACTAATTGCAGCACCACTTTACTTGCGCCCTTAGCTCCCCCCACTGCCACCATGTGTGCACCATATTTCAAAATACGGTGCACCATGGTGCAGGGTAGGGGTCAATAGCGTAATTTGTTTTTTATGTTATTGATGTACTCTGCAGGAGCAGAGCCAAACTTTTGGTACTACTCCTGCAGAGTACATAGGGGCCACTTATAAATAACAGTATGCCCCCTTTTAACGCCTGCTCTGAGCAGGCATTAAAAGTGCTGGAAAAATGGCGCAATTTTGGCCCCCTGCGCAGGCATAATATGGCACAAGGGTTTACATAGTGGCGCAATGCATGCATTGCGCCACTTTGTAAATATTGCGCAGGGGAAAGGCCACTTTAGTGCTGCCTTAGCATAAAAAGTATTACGCTATGGCGGCGCTAAGGTGGCGCTAGGGGCACTTAAATATGCCCCCACATGTGTAATTAAACCGGTGCTTATGTAAATCACTCAAATACCTTTGGATCGAGTTTGCACTATATAAAACTGCAGCAAAAAAAAGTATCAAAGTGAAAATGAGTCTCAGATTCTCACAGTTGAGAAGGCCTGTGTATCTTGGTACAAAATCGATGTGCATTGTTAATTTGGTTTCAAAACATCATGGTGATGCAAAGAGACACTGTAATAAACGTAGTACTATTCATATGAGAACACTCGTACATGAAGAGCGAGATCTAAGAAATTTAATGCCTATTGACCAGCGCAGACCTTTACTCAATATATTTTGTAAATTGTGAATGAGCGAACTAGCGCTTTCCATGACGTGCTAGTAAGCAGTGCAAGTTTTTTCACTTCCATAAAACAATAGATTCTATTGGCCTTAAACATCTCTGGATGGGACCCTTTTACATTACCTTAGCTCCATTCTTCTTATAAACCCTGGCACTTGGGTACAAAGAACGACTGATACTCAAGACTGGGTCACCTGGCAGCCACCCATGGCAGTCACTGGTGCAGTTTCAGCCTGTGTCGGCTCCCCCCATGGACCACCTCTTTCCGCCAGGCTCCCGGTCAGCTTCCCAAGGTACTTGGGGTCATATTTATGAGCACCTTGCACTGCCGGTGCGTCACTTTCTGTGATGCAACAACGGTGCAAACCTGTCAACCATATCTGTGCGGCTACGCAAAGCTACTTTGGCCTCATAGATATGAAGTAAGACAAAGCAACACAAGTTACTGCATTGCCTTACTCTGCAACAGGGAGGTGTTACATTTTTTCTCGTAAATACGGTGCATTCCTGCTCTTTCACTTTGGCGTTGGGCAGCGCTGCCCGATACAAATTCCCCATAAATAGAGGTCTTGGAGTTTGTTGTGTGAAGTTGTGCAGCGGGTTTGGAGGTACATTTTGTTTTGGTACGCTTCTGCTGATTAGCGGGCACAGCCTGGAGGTCGTGTCACTTTGGCCTGAGCCCCAGTGAGGCACTTGTGACTCCTAGTGACATGTTGGTGCTGCAGCCCTTTATGCCAGTGTTGCCATTTTCATGGTACATGCTTAAGTGCTCACAAGTGAGAGTGACCACCCTCCACTCATCCTGATAGCCTCCTCCCAGCTGTTTTTGTTGCTTCATCATGTGGTGTCCAAGGCAAGAAGGGCCAGGAGGGGCTCGGGAGGATGGTGTGTCGTTGCCCTGGAATACTTTATTGTAGTGGGATTGCCTACACTGTTTCTGTGGATTAGTTGTGGCTGTTTTGGTTATTTATAATCTGTTGCCACATGCGCACTGCTTTCATCCTTGCAAGCCTGGTCTTCCATCATAGCTGTTGGCTGATCCCATCAGCTTGGGGTCTTTTGCCTGTGATTTTATCAATGAGGGGTCTGTCTTCAAATCCGGACTTTGACTTATTGATTAGCGGTTCCATCTTACCTTGCATTGTTCTTTGTTTCCCCTCCTCAAATGAAGAGGGTTTTTGAGGCTCTGGACTTCGGATTTCAGATATTTTAAACATTTGTTTATTGTGACTGATGCATGTTTACTTTGTAGACATCACATTTTTCTTTTAAATGTAGTCTTTCTTCTGGATCTACTACTCTTTCTGCCTGGTACTTTCCTACCTTGTAATCCTTAAATGATATATTGTACCCTCAAGTTCATTATTTCAGAGACATTTGGTTAAAAAAGTGCAATAGACATTTCAATAGCAAAACAAAACACGACATAAGCAGAACTATTCCTGTCAATTAACTGGACACTAGCTAACTAAAGATTGCAGGGCAAAAATATCCTCTTCCAAAATACTGCATCTAGAATAATCAATATAGTGAAGGTCAATATCCGCAAACATAGATGTACTATGTCTGCGTCGCATCTGTGTACCTTCATCTTAGTTATGTCCTAGGAACTGTAAATCTATTGCTGTAATTCCCAGGACCTTGTAATTTCCAGAAACACACCCTCGGGTGTGCTCGCAAAGGTGTTTCCAGCTAAGGGCATGACTGCAGTAAATTACTCATTAGGAAAGGAGCCCTATGAATATATGTGTTACTAAGGGCTCCATCTGCCCTGAAGTTTTCAACAAGATGCATGCTGTTCCTACAGGGCCTTGGTAACGCTACAGAGGTGGACTTCATAGTGTTGCATTTTCTTTCTTATTACTTATAAACTGTGAATTATTATGTATTGATTTATCATGCTGTGTTTTGTCTCACAGGAGCTTTTTCAATATTTGCTAGTATTTTTAATTTATGTCTATTTAAGTTTGATGTGTTTGCTTCCATGGATAAGCATCTTTCATTGACTGATGTTGTCCTTGGGAATGTATTGGGGCAGGGTGGTGCAGACCCTGGAGACGGTCACAGGCCTATGATGCTCCCAGAAGGGACACAGGGGACACACAGAAGGTACTCAAACTAAGGGCCTCATTACGAGTGTGGCGATCAGAGGACTACCACACTTGCGTTGATGGCCAGACCACCTCACTCCAAGAGGTCCGATTGCCCAATCACAACTTAGATGGACGGACCCATCTAAAGACTACCGTCCCTGCCAGGATCATAGCTCCAGAAGGGTTGACGGTGGTCAAGCTTGTACAACGCGCCACCTGTGGACCGCACCTTTCTTAGCAAATCCAAGGGAAATCACATCACCATGTGCTTGTGTGATTATATCTTGTTACATATGTATCACCGTACTAATGTACCATCCTGTGGGATGGGCTCTACGCTGCATGGCACAAGCTGTATCGCCAAATCACCCAATGAAGAGAATTAAAAAAGAGAGACATTGTTTTTATCATTTCGCCTATGTTGATTACCTTCAGCTCGCTCCTGATTGAAGCAAGAAGAATTTTCAAAATGGCTTGTATTACCCACAGAACCCTGCACCATGGCACTCTGAAATACATGGTATAGAAACTTGTTCTTTCAGGAGGTAGCCACTCTGTAAAAAATTCTGAATTATTTCTCTTGGAGCCATCCAGATTCAAGAAGCAAAGAACTGTCTCTTAGTTCTTCTCAGGGCATGCCCCCAAAATGTGGATCTCAATCCTGCCTGAAATACACAAATTTCAAAAGCTTTAAATGACATGCAAACCCCTTACTGATAAATAAATACGTACTGATTTAACCGCTTCCCTGCTGAACCTTTTACCCCTCCTGTGCTAACCCTTTTTTTGGCTATTTGGGGTAGTTTGCACTTAGGCCCCCATAACCTTTTGTTCACATAATCTATCCACCCCAAACATGGGTCCTTTCTTTCCAACATCCTGGGGATTCTAAAGGTGCCTAGGGTTTGTAGATTTCCCTGGAGGGTACCGAGACATTAGCCAAAATACTCCTAACTTTTGGGTTTTTGGGGAAAAAATGGGGAAAAAAGTGCTGCAGAAAAAAGCATCTGTTATTTTCCCTGCAAATGGCATCAATGAGGGATTTGTGGTGCTAAAATCACAATTTTCCCAGCTTCTAGGAACAGGCAGACTAGAATCAGAAAACCAAGTTTTTCAACACAGGCTTGGCATTTTACCAGGGAAATACCCCATGTTTCCTATTTTTTTATGCTTTCAATCTACTTACAGTTAGTGACAGAAATGGGTGTACAACCAATGGTAGATCCCAGATAGCTAAACATTTCTGAAAAGTAGACACAATTCTGAGTCCAACAAGAGGTCATTTGTGTAGATCCTTCAAGGTTTTCCTATAGAAAGTAACACTTTAAATGAAAAAATATTGAAATTGAGTTGAAAAAAACAGTCATTTGTGTCTAACTTTCATTTGTAACTTTTTCTAAATATGGCTGATTTTCAAAAGCAATATACTGTTGTGTCTGCTGGACTCTTCTGGTTGTAGGGATATATAGGGCCTGTAGGTTTGCTAGAACTCAGGCTACCCAGAGCCAGTGACTGAGCTGCACCTTCCAATGGTTTTTCATTATGTACTGGGCATACAACAATGCATTTGGTAAACTATCAGGAGTGAAAGATAGGTATAAAGGGACAATATGTATTTCCGAAATGGGCACAATGTATAGAGTTTAGAAGCAGTGGTTATTTGTACATCTCTAAAATTGTGGATACCCATACTAGCATGTGAACTAGAGGGCATTTCTCAAAATGACTTCTTTCTTACACACTGTCGTACATTTGGAAGGCACAAATACATAGAAAGACAATTACTAATAACACTTATTCTACTATTCTGTGTTTCCCTAAGTCTCCCATTAAAAATGGTACCTCACTTGTGTGGGTAGGCCTAGTGCCATACTAATAACACTTATTCTACTATTCTGTGTTTCCCTAAGTCTCCCATTAAAAATGGTACCTCACTTGTGTGGGTAGGCCTAGTGCCAGTGACAGGAAAAAGCCCAAAACTCAACATGGACACAGCACTTTTTTCCACAAAAAATTGACCCTTTCTTCGCAATGTGCTTAGCTGTGGATTTTAAGCTGTAGCTCAGTCAGCACCAAGAGAAACCTAGCAAACCTGTACATTTTTTTAAAAATAGAAAAATCTAGGATGGGGTGACTTGTGTGGCTCTCACCAGGTTCTGTTACACACAATCCCTTGCAAACCTCTAAATTTGTCTAAAAAACACATTTTCCTCATATTTCCGTGATGGAAAGTTCTGGTAACTGTGGGGAGCCACAAACTTCCTTCCACCTGGCCTTCCTCAAGCCTCCCGATAAAAATAGTACCTCATTTGTGTGGGTAGACCTAGTGCCCATGATAGGAAACAGGACAAAACACAACATGCATGTAGCACATTCTTCCACCGAAAAACTGATGCTCATTTTCTGATGTGGGTAGCTCTAGATTTTAGGCCCCAGCTCAGTCACCACCTAGAGAAACCTAGCTAACCTGTATATTTTTTTAAACTAGACACATAGGGGTATCCATGATGGGCTGACTTGCATTGCTTTACCCACATTTTTATCCAGAATCCCTTGCAAACCCCAAACTGCGAGGAAAAAAAACACATTACTGTGATGGAAAGTTCTGGAAACTGTGGGAAGCTACATACTTCCTTCCACCTATCTTTCCCTCAAGACTCCTGATAAAAATCGTACCTCACTTGTGTGAGAAGGCCTAGTGCCCACAATAGGAAACGCCCCGAAATGCAATGTGGACACATCACATTTTACCACTGATCTGCTTTTTGCAAAGTGCCTAGCTGTGCATTTTGGGCTCTAGTTCAGCCGCCATTTAGGGAAACCACCAAACCTGTACATTTTTCAAAACTAGACACTCAAGGCAATACAGGAGGGGGTGACTTGTGGGGCTCTCACCAGGTTCTGTCACCAGAATCCTTTGAAAACCTCAAAATTAGGTTAAAAACACATTTCCTCACATTTCTGTGGTGCAAAGTACTGGAAGTTGAGGGGAGCCACAAATTTCCTACCTCCCAGCGTTCACCCAGGTCTCCCAATAAAAATGCTACTGCACTTGTGTGGGTGAGCCAAGTGCCCGCAACAGGGAAGGGTCCAAAACATAACATGGTCACACCAAAATGATCTATCACAAAACGACTTGATTTTGCAAGGCAGGCACCTGCGTTTCTGGTCCCGGGCTCGCCGGCTATAGGGAAACCTACCAAATCCAGACATATCTGAAAATCCGGGGAAGTCCAGGGAGATGTGGCTTGCGTGGATCCTCCAATGTCTTTTTACCCAGAATCCCCTGCAAACCTCATATTAAAAAAATTATATTTTCCTCACATTGTGGGACCAACACGTCATCACATATTTCCTACTGCACATTGTTCCCCTCAGTCTCCCAATAAAAATTATACCTCACTTGTGTGGGTTCCCAAAGCAGAGTCAAGCTGAAAACGCATTAAACAAAACTGCGCTTATGAACACACTTTGGTGCCCCCTCAAACTCTACAGGTTTTTGGCCCTTCCCTGTTGCAGGCACTTGGCCCACTCACACCGCCAGCCAAGTGCCAGCTCACTCACTGAATAAAAGCCATCTTTGACTCTAGAGAACAATCCTTGAACACAACTAAAGCATTAAAGGTTGCTAAATGGAAGAAATGAAAAGCCAACTTTTTTATATCAAACGTAAGCCTTACCAACAGCACTGTAAGGTTCAAACCTCTGATCTACTGTATCTACACCACCCATGTGCTTATTGTAGTCTAAAATGCACACAGGTTTTTGCACTTTACCAACCTGACCTCAAACAGCCACAGGTGAAGTACTTTTATCATGGATGGTAGTCAGCATGTTGACATCCCGCCTGTATGCAAATTTCACAGCTAGCAGTTCATCATTACGCAAGGCACTGCACTGTACCCTCTCAAGTTTTTTACACACTAGCTCCATTGGATTACCTTTACGGTTAGAGCGGACGGTGCCACATGCAACAGTGTCCACTATGAATAATTCCCTGAACAATTGCACACCAGAGTGGAAGACATCTAGGTACAAATGGTGACATTTGTTAAAAAGTCATCTACAAATTTCCCACACAATTTTTTCTCACTAACTCCAAAAGTGGATGTAAAACCAGGGGGGTCAATAGTGGAATCTCTACCAGTGTAGACCCGGAAATTATAGACCTGTCCTGTACTACTCTCAGACAGCATATACATCTTAATTCCATAACATGCCCTCTTGCTAGGAATGTACTGCCTAAAAACCAAATGGATCTTGAACAGGACCAAAGACTCGCCCACAGCAATTTCTTTTGCTGAAACATCGATCTCTGAAAAATCGATCTACAAAGTGATCAAGGACAGGCCGAATCTTAAAAACACGGTCACAATCAGGGTGATCTTGTGGCAACGCTAAAGTATTATCAACAAAATGAAGCATCCAAAGCAGCAGCAAATACGGATCACAACTCATGACTGAAGGAAAAATGGCTGTTGCCATCAAGGGACTAGTAGACCAATATGAAGACAGTGATAGCTTCCTTATCAAGCCCATCAAAAAAGTTAAACCTAAGAACTTCTTCAACTCTTCCAGATTTGTGGGAGTCCACTGGGTAGCTCTAGAGTGGGTCCTAAGTCTGGCACTTTTGTCCATCTAATACTGTTCAGCATACAAATTAGTCAGCTTAACAATCTCACCCATCTCGTCCATAAACAACTCAAAGAAATTTATAGGAAAAAAGTTTTCAGTATTTACTCTATACCCTGCAGAACCAGTAAAGGCTGGCAACACTGGCTGCGCCATGTTTGGGGCAACCCAGAGTTCAGCTCTTCCAATGGAAATCTTGCAGTTCCAGGCTGCAATCTGGATGCCTCTTGCTGCACTAGTGGCACATCAGTGTCCTCATCAAAAACAGGCACTTCATCCGCACTGACAGTGGCTTCATTATCAGGTGATTTCTCTCAGACAGAAAATTCACTGCCAGAATCTTGCACTTCCTTCTCTGCCTCAGATGCAGAGTCAGTCGCATAATCACATTCAGAGGAAGATTCGAAAAGCATACCAACAACCCGCTGATCGGTAATCCTGTGGCTAGCCACGATCCTTACTATTAAAAGTAACTTGACAAATAAGTCATCAACAATCAACACTGTGTAAAATAAGGAATCCACAAAGTCTATCTTTATCACAAAGACTGATGTACTAAAAAATGATACCACTCACTTGACAGAGACGGCTAAACTCACCAGCACCTACTTTGCACAGACACAGCAAGCACCAACAGTATCCCACTAAAATGTAATAACAAAATAAATTTACAGAGTAGACAACACAACACACATTGTGCACGAATCTAAGGAGAATTTCACACACAATAAAACATAAGCCAAATATGCTGCTAATATTACACCATTTAAAAAAAGGCCGATCTACCACCAAGGGGGCAGAAACTGCCCACAACATTGCTCCCATGATTGCCAAAAAAAGTCCCTGGTGGCCTAGTGGTTTCTACCCACCTTAGGGGCAAATGGGCCTAAAAAAAGGCTGATGTGCCCCCAAGAGGGGCATAAACGCCAAAATAATTGCCCCTAAAGAGGAAAAACAATCACCCAGGGGGCCACATCCTTACATTGCCAAAAAACATCCTTGGTGGCCTAGTGGATACTGTCCTCCTTGGGGGCAGATGGACCTAAAAAAAGGCTGATCTTCCCCAAAGGGGGCAGAAATGGCCAAAATAATTGCCCCTACAGGGGAGCGACTCTTGACCAAGGGGCTGCTCCCCAACATTGCCAACAGAAAGATCCCTGGTGCCTAGTGATTTCGCCCCCTTGGGGGCAGATGTGCCTAAAAAAAGGCCCATCTGCTCACAAGGGTGGCAGAAACGGCTAAATTCTTTCTCCCCAAAGGGGAGCAACCCTTGCCCAAGGAGCTGCACCCCGGCACTGTCAATTACACCATCTAATTTTAAAACAAAACAAAAAAATCCCTGGTGTCTAGTGGGCATTCCTGCTGCACGATCACAGCCCCATGCGCAATTGTGCAGCAGGAATGCTCCAAAGAAACATCAGAGGAAAGGGAAATCCTTTCCTTTTCCCTGATGCCTCTTTGTTTTCCCCTGCCCCTCCTCCCAGAGTAGAAACTCACCTTTCTCCGCTATGCGCTGGAAGCAAATGGCCGGTGGCCGTCTGATGCACACGCCCACCATGGCTTTGGACGTCCCGGCCGTCTGACACATGCAAGGGGTTAAGGATATCCCTCCTGACTTGTCCTACAAGTCTGATCTCCACTTGTTTATGTTTCTCCTATTTGATACTTACTGATTTATCTTATAAGTGATTTACTACAAAAGTTCCTAATTTACGTGGTACAACCCTTGGTTCTTGTTTGCACACTATAAAACTGCAAATAAATAAACAAAATATTGCCTTGAGAACTGGATTCTGCAGTCAAGCTCAGATCTTAAGAACCATACAGGAAAATGTAAAGATGATCTGTGAAATGGATGCAGTTCTCTAGCTATGATTACAGAATTTACTGGGTGCAATTCTCTCGATATTGTGGCTAGAAATTGAACTCCATCTGCAAAATCATAAAAGTGTGGTGTATAGATCTGAATTCACAGTATTTGTAATAACAGGGCCCATTATGTCAGATATCATATTTAGGACTGATCACAACACCCTCAATGAGGCCTCTATAGCTGACCTGACATATTATGGCAAATGTGGCATCAGAAGCTAATTGAACCCAACACTCTAGGTATGGTTCCTAGAATGGGATGTTATACGCTGGGTATGGGGGCAATGCTTTGAGTGACTAGAGTGTGGTATCCACTTAGTTTCAGAGGCCACATCAAAAGACACCGTGCTCACCCTGGAGAGATTGAAGGTTTTGGCGCATCCCCAGGTTTACATGGTTTCGTAAGTTTTGGGAAGCCTCAAAATCGATGGGTGTTTCATGGGAACACTCACCTCAATGCCCATGGAACGTCTCCTGGGTGCAGAGTAAGGCGATGTAGCAAGATTGGCTGCCTTGCCTTATTCCATATCCATTCCATTCCATATGATGTGGATGTGTGGCCATTCAAAGCCACACATCCACATCAAGGTGTCCCTTTAAAAGTGTGCATGAGTGTGTGGTGGGAGTGTGGGGCACTTTAACCAGTTCCTCATTACTTTGTTGACAGCTGTGGTAGCACTTTTTTGATGGGCACAAGGTAATGTTTTGCACCTTGATGAGCTTTTGCAACGCTACCAGCAAAGAAGTGACATGCACTTCAGAGTGCCAGATTAACTATCAGACGCTGGATAAGGAGAGGAAGCACTTTACTCATGTGAAATATGTGCAAGAACATGTGCAGTGTGGAGCTGATATTGTCATCACCATGTTTTCAGATGGAGTTCATCACTGGCAAGTCGGAATTTTACTTCATGCATGCTTATAATTGATATGCATGCCAAGTGACTATCTGTGCATAAAATTCACCCTACATAGGGGGAGCACTCTAAACTTTACTTGCCCTGACGAAAGCCCCGGACCAGACAGGTCAATAGTATAGAGCTGAAACATGTTGGAATAACAGTAGTGTCATAGGACAATTATATCCTCAGAGCCCTACACATATCGAATGTAATCTTCCCCATCCAACCTGTTATTAAAGGGACACCTGGGTGTGGATGAGGAATTTTTTATTGTTAAGCCCCCCTAGGTACACATTTCATAAGAGCTTCCTGGAATACAGTTGAGCCCACCCTACTTGTAGCAGTCGGGGTGAACCCGTTGATGAAGCGTGCCACCATTAGAGGGGGTGAGGGTTATACATAAAAAGGAATTCCTTCCTCTTCCCTCTACTTCACCTCCTTTAGTAATGAGTGTAAGGGGTAAGCATGTATTTTCTTCTTGGAAAAATCTCTTATACAATAGAGGGATACTTGATGGTTTAAGCATTTGACAGCCTAGAGAATATGTATCCATTTTATCCCCTCTATAGATTAGAGGACCTCTCCACCCCCCAGGGCTTGGAAGATTCCAGCCCAATAGTTTGTGAAGTAAATAAAGGTTCTCCACACCCTTCAGGTGGCACTATATGTAGTTTTTAGGTAATCACAACTACGGTGCATGGTAAATAAGGCACTTGTAATTGCTGAACTTCAAACACAGATGACAACAAGACAAATGTCTTATTATTCATTTATATTCGTGATTTGACCTGCACCCATCAAGAATTTAACTTTCTTCAGTCCCAACTTGTGTCAGATGGTGGTGATCAATGCCGCACAGTCTAGAATTAAATTTAGAGAATCTGGAAGTTACAAAGGCTTTTATGGTGGAAAATATGAAGGAGGGTATGGCCTGGTATGTTGTGGCAGCTGGTTCCAGAGCCTGGGTGTCTGCTTTCTCTCAAAGTCATTTTCCATCTGCCTTTTATTCCTTTCTAGTTAGCAAGAAAACTGAGTATGCATGGCGCGACATAATCTTTCTTAGAGTCTAAACTGTTCCCTGTGCATTGTTACTTTTTGGTACTTTTGCTGTAATGCATGTATTCTTTAATATGTTTGATGGGGCCTTGGGGGGCGTCTAAGCATAGTGAGGTCTGCCCCCAGGCGGTGTGAGGGGGCGGTTTGCAAAATGAGGTGCAGTTAGTACACTGGAGCCCAGTTTAGCCCAATTTGCACATATGTGTGCTCTTTTGGGCGTCACCTCCACCATTTTGGGAATTGGTGTCCTTGTGTAAGCAAATTTTTTCTATTTTTTCCTGTGTGGTGTTAGTAGTGTGACTAACTCTGGGAATGGTGTCTAGCTCCGATAAAGTTGCAGAGGGGTTGCGCTTATTGAGCGAGGCTGGCAGTTTGGACCTCTTGAAATAGAATGAGCTAGAAGAGAGAGAAGGGAGGCCCATGCATCGGGCCTCAGGACAGGTGGCAGCGGTTGTGGCTGCATTCTCACCACCATGGAAACTGAGAGCAGAGTCACAACAGGTAAGAAGGAGCTGATCCAAACTTATGTGGACGGCCCCTTGGGATGAGTCTTATCCTTTAAAGGAAGGATGGGATCAGTCTCCTCCATGGCCCATTTTGGAGCAGCATAGGAGGAGGGGCACAAAAGCGGAACAGCATGGCCATCAGGAGGCTCCTGCGTGGTCAACAGCAGATTGGAGAATGAGGCGGCCACATTAGATGCGTCCACACTGCTAATTGATACTGTGTCTTGCTCCATCTTGCTTGAACGTTTGTCTTCTCTGAGTTTGGAAGGAAAAGCCCTTGTCCGGCTTACATTGTTTCCTCGTGGCCTGCCACACTGGGAACCGCACCGCCACCCACCGACCACGCAAGCAACCTGGGATTCATCCTGGACTCTTCACTATCAATGACCCAGCAAATCAACGCCATCTCCTCCTCCTGCTTCAACACCCTCTGCATGCTTTGGAAGTTCTACAATTGGATCCCCACTGAAACCAGAAGAACGGTCACCCAAGCCCTCGTAAGCAGCAGACTGGACTACGGCAATGCCCTCTATGCAGGAACCACGGCCAAACTCCAGAAACGACCACAACGCATCCAGAATGCCCCCGCACGCCTCATCCTGGACATCCCCCGCCACTGCCACATCACAGCCGACCTGAGAGACCTACACTGGCTTCCCGTCAACAAGAGGATCACATTCAAATTCCTCACCCACGTTTACAAGGCACTGCACAAACACCAAATAGAATACCTCAACAGACGGCTCTCCTTTTACACCCGGACCCGACAGCTTCGCTCCGCCGACCTTGCCCTCGCCACCGTCCCACACATCTGCAGGACAACCGCTGGTGGCAGATCGTTCTCCTACCTCGCTGCCAAGAGGTGGAACACTCTTCCCACCCACCTGCGTCAGACTAAAGACCTACTTACCTTCAGGAGACATCTCAAAACATGGCTGTTCGAGCAGTAGCAGCCCCCCTCAGCGCCTTGAGGCCTTCACGGGTGAGTAGTACGCTTAATAAATTCTCTGATTGATTGATTGATAAAGGACCGCACGTTTCAAGTCTCCTCAGCCATCGCTGGATCCCAAACCCAAGTCTTAACCTCTGGTGTCCCCAAGGCTCTGTGCTAAGTCTGCTGCTATTTAATATCTACATCCGCAGTTTGGCAGATGTAGTGGAGAGTTACAGTTTGATCCTTTTTCTTATGCAGATAACACCCGAATTATTTTCTTTTTGTCATCTGCTCAGGATTATGGACCTTCTGATCTTAACATGGGCTTGAGCCGAGTGGCCACTTGGATGAGTGCCAACTCTTTCAAGCTTAATGGTGATGAGACAGAGGTCATGGTCCTGGGTAAGCATGTTCAGCTTTGGGACCCACAACACTTGCCTGATTCCTTAGGACCTCTTCCCATTCTGTCCTCCAAGGTTAAAAACCTTGGTTTTGTTCTTGATGAAAAACTATCAATGAAACCTCAGGTATCTAAAGTTAACTCCACCTGTTTGAGTGTGGTGAAATGGGTGAGGAAGATCATATGGATCATCCCCCAATATGCTCAAAGGACTGTGATTCAAACCTTAATATTATCTAGATAGGATTACGATAATGTCCTATTCTTGGGAATAGACCAGGCACCTATCAGGCATCTGCAGATGGTCCAGAATTTAGCTGCACTGGCTCAAAATCTCTAGGCAGATCCAGTTCAAGGCTCTCTGCCACATGTTTAAGGCCAAAGCTAGAACAGGTCCAAGCTACATTCAGGACCTAGTAATGTCTTACATCCCTTCTCGTTCCCTGAGAGCTTCCAACCTGGCCTCCCACCTGGCCCAGATGGGAGGGCGATTTTTGCAGTGTTAGGTCTGAAACTGTGGAACTCCCCTCACAAATATTTCAGGGACTGTACCTCTCTTCTTGTGGTCTGCAAAAGCCTGAAGACATGGCTATTTTAAATTAACAGTTTGGCTTTTGTCATGCTTAGTGCCGGGAAGCACTTTTGGGAAGCTGTGCACTCCACAAGACTATTAATAATAATAATAATTATTATTATTATTATAATAATAATGATAATATCATCATCATCACCATCATCATAATTGATGGGGAGACAGAGATGAGTGCACTCCTGTGCTGCGTGTATGGGGCACAAACTCATAGTCAAGCATGCGGGAGAGATGTTACAGCGACATCTCTCACCATGCATAATGATACTGCAGATGAGGATGAAAGTGGGGCACTCTGTGGGGCAACAGTGCGGGACGAGAGAAGGAGGGAGTTATTGTGCCCCCCTCTGAAATGGCACTATCAGCACATACCTGGGGTGGGGTAGAGGAGATACAGTGCCAGGGAGGGGATTTGTGGGGGTCTGGCATCCTGGATGGGCAAGACCCGTGGCTTGGGGCTGGGACTGGCGTGAGAGAGCCCCCATGGCCTGCATGATAGTGGGGCAGAGGGGGCTCATGGAAAGCAGACTTGAGTTGGGGCCTGTGGTTGGAGCAGGGCAGGATGGTCATGCAGGGCCCAGATAGGGAGGAGGGTCAGTGGTTACCTCAGGGGGGCTACATCTGCCATGGCAGCAGCCATGCTTGAGTGGAGCTGGAAGGAAGACATGGATGGTGGCTGGACCATGGACACAGCATGTCAGGTAGCCAGTAGTAGGGACGTAGGGGGGGAATGGTCCCTAGGGGTAGCATGTGATGTACTGACGGAGTATAGGACGCTGGGGGGAAATAGATATCTAGGCATACGCAAACTTGGTGTGCAAGGAATGGGGGGCAAGGTCACCAGCACACCAGTTGTCTCCTCTTTTTTACAAGTGGGGGAGCATCGCCAGAGTCCATACTTGGCAGAGCTTGGTGCAGCTCATAGGCACCCAGTAGTAGAGAAAGGTGGGCCCAGATCAGTTTACCGGATGCCTACGTGGGATCACGACGCAGCCAGTGGAAGTAGACCTTCTTGTCTCCAACGGCGGGTAGGTCTGTGGCGACCTCCAGCATGTTTTGATCAGAGAAAGGACATGGGGTGGCAGCAGCTGAGTATGGTGGGTCCCCTGGGCACCGGATTTTGGCCCTCTCAGCAAAAGAGTCATAAAAAGACTGAGCAATATGAGCAGGAGAATCTGGCGTGGACCAGGTCAGAGGATACCATGAGGGTGCTGATGCTGGATTATGGGGATGAGAGCCTTGTAAAAGGCAAAGAGTGAGAGGATTCGGACACAGACATGGAGAGGTCGGGGTCATGAGGGGTTATGCTGCTAATGTTCTGTTGTCTAGCTCATTGCAGGCACGGCACTGGACTGCTACAGACAGGGGAGGTCACTAGCGAGGCAGCAAGCACCTGTACTAACATCATCCCAGGTAAGGGCACTGTGGTGGGCAAAGGCCCAGTGCTGTTATCCACAGGTGTGGACGCAGGTTGTGGTACTGAGGGGCAGATAGGTAAGTATGTAGAAGATATTGGTGTGGGGACAGACAGGTGGGACAATAGTGGCGAATAAGGAAGCAGAGACAGGAGAGACACAAGGTAAGGAGAACAAGTCAAAAGCAGAGGGGGGCGTGAAGGGTGACAAGGAACAGATTATGGAAGGGAAAAGTGATAAGAAGGAGGGGTCAGAAAGTAGAGAACTGAAAATAGAATGTCTACCCTACATGCGTACGATGAAATTATTCAGGTGCTGCCTGATGCTGACTACTAAAGAGAGGACAGGGGAACACGTGGTAATGCTTAAGCTTCTCCATAGGGAAGTCAAAGGAAGGGTCCAAGGAGGAGGAATAAGAGCTGGTCAAACAGCCAAAAGTTCCCCTAACTATCGATAATTGGACAGTGGCCTTTTTAATATTTGACACCATCTACTGCAAAAAATGTCCAGAAATGTGTAGCGTTGTTCAAATACATGGACATTATACGCAAGGCCCAGATGACTTTTGGAAGGCATGCTTGGGGGCAATATGATGAGAAATTCAGGGTGAGACTTGCTTGGGATCCAGAGACAAAATGGGGAACAGGACACGGATCTATGGCAGCACACCATGGGTGCAGTTCAATTTGGGAAGACAGTTTTCATAGCAAGCGGCCTGCTGATAGTTTATAAGCCCTTTCAAGGGTGCCCCACATGGGGTGTTGCAGGGCAGGTCAATAAAAGTGCAGACAGGTCCCAAGGGGCATGCTGGGATTTCAACGAAGGTTTGTGCGCACAGGAATAGTGTAAATTCCGCCACGAATGCTGAAAGTGCACAGGTAGGCACGCTTTCACTCACTGCTTTGAACACACAGGGGGCTTTCAGGGGCAGCCTACTAGCCAGCGGCAGCTCTTTACGAGTGGGCAAGGATCACACCAGCCTCAAGAGCGATTCTCAAGTAGAGGGAGAAGAGGGCAACAAGGACCTGCATGTAAGAGCGCATACTCCCATTAGATTCCTAGGCTGAAGTACTGGCTAGACTTCTATGACCATCCAGTAGAGACAGTGATTCTGTGGGAACTTTTCAAATGGGGTTTTCGATTGGGAGACCGAGGTCCTTAAATGCGAAGGTGAGGAGACAATCTGCACTTTGCAAGAGAACACAAAGAGGTAGTGCAGGGGAAACCTGACAAAGAAATTGTAGAAGGAAGAATGGGAGGTCTCTTTGAGGATTGGCCAATGGAGAATCTGATTGTGTCACTGATAGGCATTGTGCCAAAGAAAGAACAGGGGCAGTTTTGCCTTATTCAGCACTTGTCATGGCCAGAAGGTGGGTCCGTGAATGACTTTATTACAGAGGAGCTGGTCTTGGTATAATAATCCTCAGTGGACGAGGCCATGGCACTAGTGGGAGCAGCTGGGCAAGGGGCATAGGTGGCAAAAGGTGATGTGCAGCAGTGCACCCGGATGATTTTCAATTGCTGGGCATGTAATGGGAGGGATAATGGTACGTAGACAGAGCACTATGAGTGGGGTGTTCAGTATCATGCGCACTATTTGAATGCTTCAGTTTCTTTTTACAGTGGCTTTTTACCTGGCATCCGGGTCACCAGCTGGTGATACACTACTTTGACAATGTTTTTTTGTGGGGAAGCCTGGCTCAGTAAACTGCCAGCTTACAATGAAAACCAACTGCCTGAAGCTCAACTCCGACCAGACAGAAGTCCTGATCTTCGGGAAAAACACCTCCGTTTGGGACCATAGCTTGTGCCAGCCAAACTCAGAACCACTCCCGTCCCTACAGACCATGCCTGCAACTTTGGCATCATCCTAAACAGTGAGCTGCCAATGAAGCGACAGATAAATGCAGTCACCTCATCCTGCATCCACACTCTCTGCATGCTCTTCAGAATCTTCAGATGGATCCTAGCCAACACCAGGAAACCCGTCACCCAGGCCCTTGTCATCAGCTGCCACGATTACGGTACAGCTCTCTAAGCCAGCGTGTCCTCCCAGGTCCTAAGGGGACACCAGACAATACAGAACACCACTGCCAGCCTCATTCTGGACCTTCCCAGGCACACCCACATCACCCCCACCTCAGAAACCTCCACTAGCTCCCCATCCAGAAAAGATGTAATTTTAAGCTCCTCACACGCGCCAACAAAGCCCTACATGATCAAGGACTGGACTACATCAACCACGTCTACACTTCCACCAACCGACCAGACACCTGAGCTCCTCCTCTCTGGCCCTCACACACATACCCAGAATCCTGTGCGGCCACTGTGGTGACCTCTGTTTTTCCTGCATCGCTGCCAAGGCCTGGAATGACCTACCTCTCCCCATCCGAACTGCACCCTCACCGGCAGACTTCAGAAAGAGATTCAAGACCTGGCTCTTCGACAGAGATTGCACCCAGCACCCAGATACTCCAGTGGTGACAGTGAGACACTTTACAAATGACTGATTGATTGGCTCATTGATTGTAGCTCATGAATGACTTACAGGTTCCGCTCACACAAGAAAAGACAGAGAGCCCCAGCATGGTTTTGTCCTTCTTAGGGACAGAACTGTACACTGAACACATGGAGGCGAGCCTCCTGCAGGGAAAGAAAGAAGCAATGCTAGCTGGCTGCCATGCCAGTTAAAGAGAAAGTGAAAGTGAAAGTGAAAGAGGTTCAGGTCCTGCTGGGTCACCTTAATTTTGCTTGTAGAATGGTCAAAGCTGTTAGGACCTTTTGTAGGTGCCTGGGTCTAGCTCTCAGAGGGGATTCTCTGCCACACCACCACCTACGATTGTCAGCAGGAGTGAAAGAAGATCTCAGGAAGTGGTCTTTCTTTTTGAAGTCCTTCAATGGTATTCCGCTAGCTGGACAAGATGATGTGGACTGGGATGTACAGATATTTTCTGATGCGGCAGGGGGACCTGGTTTGGTCTCTATTGGCAAGGCTGGTGGTGTGCAGAGTGGCTGGCACAGGGAATAGAAGCATTGTGTTCCTGAAGCTTTTTCCTCTGGTGGCAGCAGTCACAATGGGGGGGGCAGAGCTGGCTCACCACAAGGTGCTGTTCAGGGTGGATAACATGGCTATAGTGCACGTGATTAACAGGCAGACGGCCTGAGGTGAGCAGATCCTGAAACTGTTAGGAGTTTCAATGTTGGGTTGCCTGTGCCGGTTCACTGACAAGATATCGAAGACATAAATATCATGATATAAAAAATAGTGTCAAAAATATCGATCACAAAAATATTGTTTTCCTATACAAATGATAAGTACAAAAATATCGAAAAAATAATATTTTACACTATCAAAAACTATATACAAAATTATACTTTTTAAAGATATATATAGTTAAAAATATTAAATATTAAATATAATAATAATATGTAACAGTAATATAAAGTAAATTAAATATATTTAAGCAATATATAAAATATATATACACTTATGTAAACACACACACACACACACACATATAATGTGTTTGTTTATGTATTTATGTACACATATATAATGTAAAACTATTATTAAAATAATGATTTTAATTCGTATTATAATTCTGTTTTTTAAATGTAATAATATAACAAGTATATATATAATTTTAAATGCACAAAAACATAATAATAATACAATGTTATCCAATATTAACAAAACTATAAAATTCTAGGAATAATACATATACTATTTCCACTCCAGACTGTGCAACAGTAGGGAAAGTGTTGGACTCGGGAGGGGTAAACTTTGCTGTTCCCATGCCAGTCAGTGGAACAGTAGGGAATGTATTGGACTCAGGACGGGTAAAATGTATTATTCCCACTCCAGCCTGTGCAACAGTAGGGAAAGTACTTCACTTGAAACACGTATTATATTTTAATACAAGTATTCATTTAATGAAATTATAAATCTATTAACTTAAAATTAAAATATACACTAAACAACCAATTTGAATAATTATAACATTAAATAAATATCTAAAAAGTTATTTCATAATTATTTCACTAAAGTCCCACACTATACCCCCACATACCTAACAGCCACATTTCACATATATCTATAATAAAAAAATAAAACTATTAATGAATCAAGTAATAAAAAAAAGTCATAAATTAATATTACATTCTTAATTATTACTTACATAACTTCCCATCGTAACCTCCTGAGACCTCAACAACCCACTTCTAAAATATAACTTACAAAGATATTAAATACACAATTTACATAATTAAATATCAATTAAAAATATTAATTATTACTTAATAATTAATTATTACATAATTAACTTAACATTCTATAGCCCTACAAACCCAACAACTCACACCTAAAACATAGCTTAAAAACTACTATAATTGCACAACTTGCATAGTTAATGATCGATGAAATAACTACTAATAAATAAATAATTATAAATACATTGTTACTGAATTAACTTCCCACACTATATCCCTATTAATGACATAATTTACACAATTAATTAATTAATACATCAATAATTAATAATTAATCAATTATTATTTTACTTCCCACCCCGTACCTGTACAAACCCAACAACTTGCACTTAAAATATAACTTTAAAATATTATTTACACAATTTACATAATGAATGATCAAATAAATCATTAATATTCATTAAAAATAATTATTAATTAATTATACTTAATTAACTTCCCACTCTGTACCCTCAGACCTCACAACCCCTTATGACGCTATACATTACTATTCTAAAATTAAATTAAATATATAAATAACTTAAATTACAATCTACATTTAATAATATTAACAACAATTATAGAAAAAATATAAAGCATATACAAAATATTATTTAAACACTTTAAAAAAATTACAAAATTATATTTCTCACCTCAAATATTTTTGTCAGGTGGAGAAGATATTTTTGTACAAGATATTTCTGTGTCACAATATTAAGAACTCGATATTTCTGCAACTCATTGTTTTTAACTCAATATTTTGTCCAAACGCTGCCTGTGCTTTTAGTGTGCTACATGTGCTGGGGGTTGAAAATTACATTTCAGATGCCTTGCCTCGTTTTCAGTGGGAGAATCTTTGTGGGCTGGCCAAGGAGGCGGATCGTTTCAAGACTCGCATTCCAGAGGAGCTGTGGTTAGTAGGCAAACAATGGTGGTACAATTGGTGGTAGGGGCCCTCGCTGTATCTACCAGGAGATCTTACAGGCAGGCTTGGGCAGAGTTCTTAGCATCCAGGGCTTAATACAGACGGGAGGTTTGGCAAAGGTCTGTGGATTTGATTCAATTCATGCTGGAATTAAAGGATAAAGGTATGTCCTGCGTTACCATTGTGGGAAAGTTAGCGGGTATATCCCTTATAGAGAAGTTGCTTTGGGGTGCTCTTCATCAGCTGGAGAACTGGATCAGAGGATGCTGGAAGGTTGGGCAAGATTGCAGGGTTGCGTGAGAAAACTTCAAAGACCCATTTCCATGGCATTGTTCCGACGTATCCTTCAACTGTTACCCCAAATTTGCAAAAGGGAGAAAGAGACATGCATATTTTCCACACTAATGTTGTGGATATTTTTGGGGGCTTTTACAGTGTCTGAATTATTGGGTAACAAAGACAGAAATTGGGTGTTTTGGGAGGACGTGCCAATGTGTGTGGGTGTGTGCAGTTTAGTTGTGTGGCTACCTAGCTCAAAAACAGACCAGAGAGCACAGGGAAAATATGTTGTCCTACATTGTTACTCAGACTCTGAGATTTACCTGTGGTTTGGGGGACAAAATGGGCGGTGCTGCGCAGGGAGCGCGAATGGGTAGTGTTTCGCTGGCAGTCCAGAAATAGGGTGACCACGTTCCAGCTGCTTTCCATATTGCGCTAATCCCTTGTGAGTCTAGGTATTCCCCCTTCTGCTTTTGGAACTCATTCCTTCAGGATTGAAGCAGCGACTGAGGAAGACAGTATGGCTGGGGGTGGGAGGTCATCATGAGGTTGGTCGTTGGTCTTCGGATTGTTTTCAGAGGTATCAGCACGTTGGAGGGGATGACGGCTGCGTTACATCCTCTTTGGCATAATATTTATCTATTTTTCTGTTGCAGGTTCTGTTATGAGGCCAAAGGTGGAGAAGATTTCCGTTTGGGTGGTAGGACACTTCTTCATCAAACAGAAAGAACGGCAGGTAACTCAGACAGGAATTGGATTCAACTTGGGTTTGCATCATTATGGGATTTCTCTGATTTAAATGAGAAACAGTGGCATGAGATGGTGTGAATTGCTGTTCAAATAGTATGCTGGCGAAGGATACATGCACAGGTGTGTTGGTTATGCACTTAGGAGAAAATGACTTAGTTCAGGAGAAAGGCATGGTGCTGATAAGGACCAGGAAGAGGGATTTGAGACAACTGAGGACCCAGTGATCCAGTTGCTTTGAGTTATGGACTGAGTTTATGCTGTGTAGGCAGTGGAAAGGTGAGGTGAAGCCCGCAGTGGAAGACAGGTCTCGGAGAAAGATTGATAGGGAAATGAGCCACTTTCTAAGAAGCATAGGTTTTGGCCGAGTTTGGGATTCTTATATTCAATACGACAATGTGGAATTTTTTCACATACATCTTTATAGGATGGGAATGGAACTACACTTATTGGAATCAAAGGAAGTGGTGGCCAGAGCTTTGAACCTGCGGAGATGAAGGGGAAGATAGCAGGGACAAAGAATGGGGGGCTCAGAAAAAGTCAGGGCTGCCTATTTCT
Source organism: Pleurodeles waltl (assembly GCF_031143425.1). Classification (NCBI taxonomy): domain Eukaryota; kingdom Metazoa; phylum Chordata; class Amphibia; order Caudata; family Salamandridae; genus Pleurodeles; species Pleurodeles waltl. The sequence goes on along the minus strand of NC_090442.1, from coordinate 69,619,663 downwards.
GGGGGGCGGTGGCATGGAAAGTTTTTACAGAAAGTTACAGAACGTTATGTGGAATATACATTGGTAAAACACATGAAATGTGGGGGTAGGCAGAAAGTTTAAGGTTAAGAGGTAGTCAGGTGCTTGTTGTTTATAGTTAGGACCGCCAAACTCAGGGGGAGGACGCCACCACAATGGTGGTGGAGTCCCCCCCACCCTATTACGATGTCCTCGCAGGTCTGACCGGCAGGAACATTGTACTACAGTGTTCCTGCCTGTCAATATGGCGGGAACAGTGCTACGAGGTAGCACTCAGCTCCCTTAAAGGAGCTGAGTGCTATCTTACAGCACAGAGAGGGCCAACCAGCACCCTCGGAATGGACACTGTCTGCAAAGCAGACAGTGCAGTTTCTGAGAGTGCTGAGCAGGGGTTGTGGGCAGTGCAGGGGCCCTCCTGTGGCCCCCTGCACTACCTTTCCACCAGCATTTTCATGGTGGACTACCCACCATGAAAAGGCTGGTGGAAAGGGGTTTTGTAATCACCATTTTTCATATTAGGGCATTTTAAGAGTCGGTGTCTGATCCATACCTGTTATCTCATTTGAATCCAGTTTGTTTTTCCCTTTTTGGGACCTTTGCTTCAGTTTTCCCATTCTAAGATGACATCCTTTTACTTCCTGAGGGCAAAGTAGCATTTCCTTTTCTTTTGCTACAGAAGCAGCTCTGGACATTTTTCAGTGTGACTCAACATCTTGCTACTTGCTGCTCACTCCAGAAGCATCCTGCTTTGTTTAATCACAATTTTTCCATCTCTTCTGCTCCTCTGACAGCATTGGTCCATTTCCTGATATTGTCCGAGGTTTTCCTTACTGTTCATCAGTTATTTCCGCTGAGAAGTTGAAAGCTTTTTCGAGGAACTCTTCTTCTTTCTTCTATGCCTCAGTTAAAATTCAACTTGGAGATGGGAGATGTTAAGGGGAGCACCAGGGTATATTTTGGTACCAAGAGAAGACTTCTAATAACTTTGGCACCAAGGCCATGTGAGACCTGTCAACCTTGGTGTGGTCTTCCCCCAAACATTTTGCCTGCTTGCCTCTATTTTATCTGGATTTTTGCTCAGTTGCCCTTAGGACCACTGCGAACCAGTGCTAAAGTGCATGTGCACACTCCCCTAAACATGGTTTGATTGGCATATACCTGATTGGCATTTTTAATTTACATGTAAGTTCCTTATAGAGTGGTATACCATATGCTCGAGCCCTGTAAATTAAATGCTACCAGTGGGCCTGCAGCACTTATTGTGCCACCCACTTAAGTGGCACCTTAAAATGTGTCCCAGGCCTGCAATTGCAGCCTGAAGGCAGTGTCACTCTACCATGTTGACCTGGCATTTAAAACCCCTTGCCAGGCCTTAAACTCCCCTGTTATTTCATATAGGTCACCACTAAGGTAGGCCCTAAAAAGCCCATAGGGTATGGTGCTGTGTAATTAAAAGATAGGACGTGCACGTTTTAGTTTTACATGTTTGAGAAGTGAAAAACTCCCAAATTCGTTTTCTTACTACTGAGAGGCCTACGGCACCCATTAGGTATTATTGGGATTCCTTATAAAAATTAATACGTTGTAATTCCTAAACCAGAGGTGGTAGATATGTCATGTTTGGTACCTATGAACTTGTAATGATAAACCCTCTTTGATGGTAAAGTCAGATTTTTTCATCACAAGTTTCATAATGCCACTTTTAAAAAGTTAGTACACCTGGGGGTTGGGTCCTTGTTGAAGCAGTAGGGTTAGGCCTCCTTTAAAATATACTAAACCTAAAAATACCCTACCTGCCAGTATAAGAATTTACTTTTAACCTGAAATCCAGATCGTTTAATTTCAAGCTATGGGTATTTATTAACCACTTCTTTGTGAATTCATTATGACATTTTTTACACGCTTTCAAATCTGTGATGCCATATCCTCAATATCATAAACATTTCAAAACTCAAACAAGAGAACTTGAACATCATATACAAAAATATTCGTCTTATTCTTACTCAACCAGTCAATGAGATAATGCAGGAGTCAAAAATTCCATGACTCTGATTAAAGTTCTCCTGCTATAATTAAGGGCCAGATGTAGCAAAAAGAAAATTTGCGAGTTGCAAATTGCGAGTCCATGTGACTCGCAATTTGCAACTCACAAATTGGTATGCAGTACGGTGTCTCAGACAATGTTGCAATGACCCACCTCATTAATATTAATGAGGTGGGTCGCAAATTGCGGCCCCATAGCGAGTCTAGGCACTCGCAAACATGGAGGCCTGCTGTCGTCCGCAGACCTCCATGTTCGTGACTGCTTTCTCAATAAAGCAGTTTTTTTTTTTTAAGTGTAGCCCGTTTTCCTTAAAGGAAAACGAGCTGCACTTAAAAAAAACCTGAAACCTTTAGTTTTGGTATTTTTTCAGGGCAGGTAGTGGTCCCTTGGACCACTACCTGCCCTGAAAAAATAGTATTGGGTCCATTTGCAAAGGGGAAGGGGTCCCATGGGGACCCCTTCCAATTTGCGAGTGGGTTACCATCCACTTGAAGTGGATGGTAACTGCGACACCCTTTGCGACCGCATATGCGGTCGCAAATGGTATTGCATGCCACTCCGAATCGCAAATAGGAAGGGAACACCCCTTCCTATTTGCGATTCGGAAATGCATATTGCGAGTCGGTCCTGACTCGCAATATGCATTTCTGCATAGCATAGTGGCATTTGCTCCTCGCAAACGGCGATTTTCCCCATTTGCGACGCGCAAATCCTTTGCTACATCTGGCCCTAAGTTCCTTGGATGTGTCATATCCAATTTAGACCAGCAGTCTCATTCAGTTCACATTCCTCTTTTACTTGCTGCTGGACTACTTTAATTTGTGGAAACACACTCCCCAGGTACTCCGTCGAACTTATTGCTATTGGGTTCTCCTCAGGTCCTTGACTGGTTCAGTTTCTCATTTTTAGCATAAATACAGACTTCACTTATTTTCATTCAAGATTTCACAGACATGTCCACGAAGCTTCTTTCTCAAATGTTTTTTTATGTTGAAAACAAAGTCTTAGCGTCTCCTCAAGAAATAATGGCGGAGAGTTGAGGAGACGCTAAGACTTCGTTTTTAACATAAAAAAGCCATTTGAGAAAAAAGCTTCATGGACATATCTGTGAAATCTAACAACACAAATTGTAGCAAAAAAAAAAACATTTTGCAAGGGAATTCCCTGTCTAGAACTGCATTTCTGATTGGGTTGTTTTCTGCAAAATCTATTTTTGTAGGATTTTTTCCTACAACTTTTTAGTGTTCCTACTTTTTCAATCTTCGTAGACTTTACTGAGCTCGTGAAATGTTTGAAACAACTTCAGAAAATGTGTACACTCATAGTTGTAATGCCAAAAGGCGACTGAACAGCACTTTAAAATTAGAGCTGCAAGAACTTTCTTCTATTATTAATGTGAATGTAATGCATCTCCTTTAATTAGCTAATATAACAAACAATGACCCAAATTTCAGAACAGTTTGTGTCGCCTTTGTGCCATTTTTAATGATGCAAAAGTGGCGCTAACTCAGCACCATATTTATAAAGTGACGCTAGAGCAGCCTAGTGCCACTCTCCTGCATTTTGCGTCATTTTACAGGAGTGCTGCTTCACCTTGCGTCGTTTATTGACAATGATATGCAAGGTAGGCGATCCCTCCTAAAAAATTATGCTAGCCCGCTAGCACCATATTTAAAAGCCCTTGGAAAAATGATGCACGCTTAGGATCTCCCTGAAAAAATGGTGGTATCCCTAAATTGCATCAACATTTTAAACCTGGTGAGACCAGGCATTAAAATGACACCAATCCACAAATATATAAGGAAATCACACAGAAGGAACACTGGCAGACAACTGGACAACATGGACCTGTTATGGCACTCGGAGACGACAACAGCGACGACGCCAAGTGCCACCAGCACCACCGCAGCACCCTCAACCACCAGAACTGCAGCCACAAAGGCAGCACAGAAGGAAGCTGAGAAAATTTCGCCAGCGCACATCCATCCTTGGAAGAAGATGTCATCAGACTCTTCCGTCTCAAGCAGGAGTCCATCGTACAGCTCCTTCACCACATTGTTCCAGACATCACTGCAAGAGTGGAAAAGTCCAACAACCATATCACCCACCTAGCTCCTTGCTGTTCTCCACATGCTGGCCTCTTGCTCATTTCAGACCACTGCAGCACAAGTGGGTGGTATCTCACAACCATCCTTCTCTGCCTTCCTCCCCATGGTTCTGGATGTCATCATCTGCCTCACTTCCCTCCACATCCTGTTCCCCAACACAGAGCAACTGCAGCAGGAGACAAAACAAGGATTCTGCCAAATTGCTAGGTTCCCACATGTGCTGGGTGCAATGGACTGCACACATGTCCAGCTTGTCTCCCCTGCTGCTATAGAACACTTTTTTAGGAACAAAACATACACACTCAATGAACGTGCAGGCTACTGCTTACCATCGCAGGATCTTCACCAATATCCTCGCCAAGTATCCGGGCAGGGTGCATGATGCCTACATTTTCCGACACTCCTAATAAATCAACACTTCCAGGATGGACAATATGGCAATGGCCTACACGTAGGTAAGCCAGCATACACAACATAACACATACAACACACTAAACATGTGGGGCAAACAATATATACTCCACACTACACAGACATGGACAGGGAAGCACAGATGTCCGTAGACCAACACACATGCTACATGTATCACTCCACAGCATTCAATGCACATTACCCTCACATATAGCCACATGTACACGTCCCTTGCACCACTGGACTGTCACTTTTAATGACGCTCTGATGGAGCAATGCCCACTCTGCATTCAAAAGGTGGTGTTAAGCCACTACATGTGTTCTCATGTCGCATCAATATACAGCCCATTCACACGTATCACTTAGCGCAGAATTGGTCAGCAATGGGTTTTGCATTGGGCATGCCACCGTCAAACAACTTGCATATTGGCACTGCCCCACATTTACCACAATTTTGAAACCTGAGGCTGCACAAACAAATAATGCCACCCTAGTGGTGGCATCACCATTGTCCTATCAAGACAAATACCTGATACTCTCATTGTGTAAACGTTTCCCATGTGTGGTGCATAGTGCAGCACACATAGAAATAGGAAATTGCCATAATTGATAGATCATGTGTAGGAATAGACATTTCACAGCACAGCAACAATCAAAGCCGCAAAGCTGACATCTTTCCACCATGCTACAAGAGTGCCTAGAGTGGATTTTGGGAGCTGAACTACTGCCAGTGCACTGGTAGAGGTCAGAAACGCACAATAGTAGGGAGACATGGCACATAGTTGGGCTGTACTGGTGATGCAGGGCAGTGCAGAAAAGCCCCTCATGCCCTGTCCTGTGCCACAGGTATTTGTAAACTTGTCACATTCATGGCAATACCTTCTCAAACAACTACCCACACTGTGCACAGTCTCTACATACACAAATGCATGCTAGCCAGGAAATTGCTACAACACATCTGTATGCAAGGGAGGTGTACCATGTCCAAGGGGGTGGGATTCACATGCAACACACAGGGCACAACACCTGTCTCATGACACACACCACACACAATAGGTACAATTTAGCCACCATGACTCTTTTGCAGGTCAAATGTAATAGGACTAAGGGACAATTATATTCAATATCACACATATTCCCCATGGTTGAACTGTCATGTCAAAAAATATCCCATATTCACCATGCCCCTGAGGCTTAACCCATGACAGGAAAGTGCACCATCACACACCAATATAACCATGCATGCAAACAGGAACATGCAAAATGCCAGATGCAAGTCAGAATCACCACTCAAATAAAAAAAAAAACAGTGCCTGGCCATTTAAAATGAAACACAAATGCACGTCTGACACCGTATCTCCCCTTCCATTGCAGCAGACCAAAGTTACGGCATCTAGCCATGGGTCATTACCCCATATGGAATCCCACATACAGGTGCAGAGAAGGCTTACAATGAAGCACACAAAAGGACCAGGAATGTGGTAGAGAGGATGTTTGGCATCCTGAAATCCAGTTTCAGGTGCCTAGGTCAAACTGGAGGACGTCTATTATATGCCCCACCCCTCGTATGCAAAATAATATTAGTCTGCGCAATTTTGCACAACATCTGTGTTCGCACCAATGTCCCCTGGGAGGAACAGGTAGAGGTCCCCAGGGAGGAGGAAGAGAACAATGATGCATGATTGGAGGATGGAGAAGAACAAAACTCTGCGTCGGGAGCACGCCGAAGGGACAATAGTGTGCACAACTTCTTCAGTTAGAGACTATACTCAAATCATTTGGCACATTATTGTAAATAAATCACTTGAACACAGATTTGTCATGGAGTACTTATTTTCACCTTTACATACCATATCAACTCACTCATATCTTTGAAAGCATGACTAGGCCCCAAAAGTTGAAAATAAGTTAGGAACACACTCTGGAACAACAAACAACTACATACAATGCACTACTACAAGAATATGGGGGCAAAACGTAGGCATAGCCTGATGTACAAATATTTTACATTGCAACACACATATCACACAAGTGTGTTTGGCTGACATTTGACAGCAGCCACAAAGGAAAAATATGTGAAGACTGCTGTTCAGAAGTCTGGCCTAGGTAGGACAAGAGTAGTCAGTACCAACAACAGTAGGTCTGTGTCTACTATGTAACAAATCAATGTCTGAATTTCACAATCACAGGTGACAACTTACAACATATCCCTCAGTGACACTCAAATGTATGACTAATAGAGAGTTAAATACAGAGGACAAAACACCTGAATGTCTTGATCTGTCAGACTCTATCCAGTTTGTATCTTGCATGCATTTCAAGCAATGTCAAAACAAGTCACAAACCCTTGACAAACTGTACGTGTGAATAACGACACAGACATGTTGAAACTTGCATGTTCTACTCATAGCTGTCAAGAGTAATCACACAACCTAAATACGCTGATAGTGCATGCGACAAATGTTGGGGAATGCAGCTCTCTGCAAGTGCTCATGGCACACGAAAATATGTGGAAGGACAGCTGAGACACTCCTCTACTTAACTTTGACATCCAGTATGTTGAGGTGACTCAGACACTACACAAGTGCTGTTTGGTGTTTAGAGATGTGTGGGGGTCAGTCATCTCATCTTGCGAACAATGGAAATGGTATGACAAATATTGCTTAGACTGTAGAAGACACAATGGGGGTCATTACGACCCTGGCGGCCGGCGGTAAGTTGCCGGTAACACCGCCAACAGGCTGGCGGTGTTCCACCAGCAATTATGACCGTGGCAGAAAAGCCACGGCAATACCGCCGGCCCCTCCACTTTCCCGCCAAGTTTCCGCCTGGCGATCATAATCCCCAGGCCAGCGGTGCAAGCACCGCTGGCCTGGGGATTATGAGTCCCCGACCGCCAGCCTGTCCGTGGCGGTAAACACCGCCATTGAAAGGCTGGCGTTAAGGGGACTTGGGGTGCCCCTGGGGGCCCCTGCACTGCCCATGCACTTGGCATGGGCAGTGCAGGGGCCCCCAGGCATAGCCGCGTCGTGCATTTCACTGCCCGAATTTCGGGCAGTGAAATGCGCGACAGGTGCTATTGCACCCGCTGCACATCAGCATTGCCGCCGGCTCTATTACGAGCCGGCAGCAATGTTGATTTGACATTTCCGCTAGGCCAGCGGACAGTAACACTGTTACCGTCCGCTGGCCCAGCGGAAATGTCATAATAGGGAACCAGGAATACCGCCGGCAATGGCGGTATTCTGTCTCCCGCGGCCTTGGCGGTCTTATTGCACGACCGCCGAGGTCGTAATGACCCCCAATGTCTGTTAGTAAAGTTCACAAGTATGGCTTACTATGGAGTGCATGAATGAAGGTACAGTGAGGGTAAGGAAGATGAGTACTAAGGGAAAATTGCAAAAACTGTTCCAGCAAACTTGAGCTCGAACATCACACAATCTGGCTTCAATGTGTGTGAATGATCACACATTGTCAAATACTCACTATATAAAACAACATTGTACCCATGTAACACCAGACACATATGCACGCACATTGTGTAGGGCAGTACATATCCCAGTCACACTGCCATCAACTACAACTGTATGCTTCGCCAGAACAAACAAGTGTGACTGAACCAAGTGGCAACTGACACTATCTGTGCCCTGGGTCCGCAGATATGACCCTATCCCACTATCTCCTGATGACCTAACAATGCATCAGAGGAAAAAATCTCTAATATTAAGACATAGTCATGTCAATCCCTAGTAAATGATGAGACAAGTCTAACACAAACAACTGGTAAGCCCAAACAGGGCACGGCAGACATCAGCAACCTGTAAATCCCTAGTACATAGTAGGGCAAGGCTGACATCAACAACCTAAAAGTCACCAATACATAATTGGGCAGGGAACTTCAATTGTGCAGTTGCATCTCTGCAGTTGACTGTGCACTGCGGTTCAGAATTTAAACTTGATGCCAACCTCCTTCCCTACCCCCCATATACCCAGAAGGGCCTACATCCACTCTCTACACATCAGGGGCCTGCCGCCCGTGCTCAGTGAACAATGGGTATATAAAATGCCCTGGAGCACTGATGAGTAGCCTGCCATCACTGTCTGAGAGCAGCCCTACCATGCAGATTGTGTGCTAAAAGGGAAGTCTCGCAAAACAGCAGGGTGAGTAATTATGCAGTCAAAGTGTATGTGCTAACAAAATTGTCACTAAAATAATTCCCACATGTCCCTAGGTGGCCCAGGCTTGGTGTGGCCTGTAACTTTATGCATGGACATATGAAAACATGCAACATATGGCATGGTGTCTGTTAAAAAAACAACTCTGAGCATTTATTTAAGGTACACATGTATCTATATAGGGGAACATGTTAAACACTGATATGAGCAAACAGCTTTGCAATGATGGTGCACAATTATCCAGATTAATTTGTACATTTGTAGAATTTACATTCCTTAACACATAACTTTAGTGTGCATTACTGATCACACACGAAATACACTTTTCATTCACTAGCATCTTACATACATTACAACCATGACACATGTCAGTCCACCATATCTAACAAATTGCATGCATGGGGAACTGTAAATTATACCTGTGGCACAGGACAGGGCATGATGGGCTTTTCTGCACTGCCTTACATCATGATGCCTGTCCCTTGGGACACAGAATAGATTGTGACACACTTGCACTTACATAGGTCTGGGTTAGCAGATCACAAACCAGGCCAAGTCACCAGCATCCCTAAGTATACAGTTGTCAAGGATATCATGTGTATGAACATGTTTTGCACATGGGACAGCTATCAGAAGCTGTGTGGTGAAACAAACAGTGGAAATTCATAAATTGCGTTGTGTCAGACCAACAATAGAAGTTCCCTCACATATGTACACTCGCAGTACACACATTGTACACATGTAAAGACATGAATGTGGGAAATTGTATCATACACATGCACATTTGCATCCAATATCACTCCTCCCATGCATCCCACAGACCAATATACATATGGCAAAATGACACATTGCACCTGTGCGCGAAATCTAATACTGAGTGCCCTGTTAGCCGTCCCTCAAAAATACACTCATGCCAGTCATGATACATACAGTGGACTGACGCATTTCACCTGTGCGTCTAGAGTAAAATGTTATGCCCTCTCAGCCATCCTTCAAAAAACAACACATGTCATCAAAATGTGATGCATACACCCAGGAAGAGATGCGATTGAACTTCCTCGCTGCAACCATGGAAAATTGAACTTACTTTCACTTTTTTTTTACAGTCTTTTTGTCTGTGCTTGGGAGAGGCTGTGTGGTGCTTTTGCTGGTGTGAGGAGTGGTCAGTTGTGAGTCTTTTGTGCTGTCTACTGTCTGTGTTGTGTCACTAAAGTCTATTTTGTTGTGTTTGTTGTCATTTTGTGGTGTTATTTACTGTGTATTGTCGGGTGTTTTTTCTGGGTTAGATACGTTTGTGGAGTAGTTGGGGGTAGCTTGGGATATATTTTTCTGGGTTTTAGGTTTGCACTAGATTTGTGTGCAACATGTCAGGGAAGGGCTGGGCAAGGAGAACGACAGCTGATGAGCTCATTTGGCTGGTCTGCCACTACCTCCCCAACATTGTGACCATGAGTGGGCGTGTCATCATGGGCTACAACACAGAGGAACGGAGGCTGTGGTGGGGCAAGGTGCTATTCCAGTTGACACGCATCTTTGCTGTAGAGTGGACAGATCACCAGTTGGAGCACCAGTGGGCAGACCTAATATCTCAGGCAACGGTCCGTCTGGATCACCTGGAATTGAGGTCGCCGGAACTGTTGGTGAGTACACCTCAAATGCTGCTGAATCTTAGTTTGCATTTGCAGGACTGTAGGCCATAGCAGTTACTTTACCATGTCATGACAAAGGCCAGGACTGCGAGTAGTGTGTCTGTGCCAACATGGGAAGGGCAGCAATGCACCGTCAATCAGACAAATAGCACATTCCTGTCTTTGTTCCCAGTGTTTCGCCTGCATAATTTGAAGTGCACCAAAGACAACACACGTGCTATGGTGCAAAGGTACATGGTTACTAGGCACTACTGTCCATGTCCATCAGGGGCTTGGCCACTGTGGTATTTTGCAGGGTCATGTACATGTGATGACAAACATGAGAGGGAGTCATGGATGAGTGTGTTCCATGAGTCATGTATGTGCAGAGTGACACAACAATGTGCTATGCGTGTGAATATTGGCAGTAAACTGTCTTCTGCAAAACTTTAATTATGTAGTTGAGACATATACGTATGGGTCAAGCCCATATCTGTGCGTGTTTGCTTGGCCTAACAATGGGTATCAAATAGACATGTTGTAGGGTCACTTGATTATTCCCTAACCTGACTCCTCTAGGTTAAGCATGTGAAATGTGTAACATTTGTCCATGGTGTTCTTTGTTCAACATCCACAGCGCTATGTCCCATGTCATCTCTTGCAGGTGGACCTGCCCCCCACACCATTGTTGAGGTTGCAAGAGTTGCGGACCCTGATGCTACCAGTAAGTGTTACCTTGTATGTCTAATGTGTAGTGTAAGTGTTGTGTGTGATATTGTATGATGTGTTCAGTGCCATGTTAAAATAGCATGTGTGGCAATTAGGACACCATTATCCATCCTTGAATATCAACAGTATGTGTGATGTCATGTTGAGGATGTGGAGTACAACAAATTGATGCTCTGGTGGCAATGTGTGCTGCAAGGGCCTTGTGATTTTGGGAAAAGGTATAAACGCAGACAAACACAGTGATGACAGTCAAGGCATGTGCCAGTAGTGCTGGATTACAAACATGTATGGAGGGTGGCAACATGTTGGTCACAGTAGATGTTACTGCTCTGTGTGCCACACGTAGCACACAGTAACCCAGGGCATGTTAGGATTAAGGCCCATGTGAAGAGGTCACTAAGGGGCTTATCCATGAGCCCCTTGCGTCGGCAGTGCTTCACTTCTCATTAATAAAAAAGTGATGCCCCGGCAGCGCAAGGGGCTTGTAGAGAAGCCCCATAGTTAGTTGAGTCCATGTTGAAGTTGCAGGCCTTGTTCTGATGAGTGTGGTACATGTCAAAGGATCTAGGCAAAATGACATATACAGAGGGACATAGATGAGCTATCCAGCATGGTGAGTGTGACCGAGCATGGTCACATTACTGGTGTATGTGAAGAGAATGGTGACTGTTTACCTGGTACTTAGGAGATGTTTCAAGCTTGTGCGCTGATAGTGTGTGAGGTTGTATGACAGAACCACACATTCCTTAACAAAGCAGTCGGAATCACATCCGCGTCTATTCCACCATACCTGTACCACACATGCCTTTACAGCGAATATGTGGAAACGGCATGAGTGGTTCTGTCATACAACCCCCCACCTGCCCTGAGGCCCAAAATTACCCCCACCCCTAATAATTAAACTACCCCGATCCCCCACCCACCTTAAGCCCTAAAAAAAAACTACCCAGACTCCCCCGCCCCTGCCCCTAAAAACTAAACTACTCTGACCCCCCACCTCCCCTGAACCCTAACAAAAAAATGCATTATCCCAACCCCCACCCTGCCCTAAAAAAATAATCAATCCCAATCCACCCACCCACCCATAAAAACTAAACTACCCCAACACCCCATCCGCCCTGAGCCCTAAAACTTCCTCCACCCCTAATAACTAAACTACTCCGACCCCCTACCCACCCTAAGCCCTAAAAGAAAAACCATCCTGACCCCCCAACACCCACCCCTAAAAACTAAACTACCCCTACACTCCCACCCGCCCTGAGCCCTAAAACCTTCCCCCTCCCCTAATAACTAAACTACTCCGACCCCGCCATCCACCCTAAGCCCTAAAAAAACTATCCTGATCCCCTACCCCTCCCCTAAAAACTAAACTACCCCAACCCCCCCACCAGCCCTGAGCCGTAAAAAAAACTATCCCAACCCCTCTACACCTGCCCCTAAAAACTAAACTACCCGACACCCCCCACCCGCCCTGAGCCCTAAAACCTTCCTCCCTCTAATAAGTAAACTAGCCCAGTCCCCCCCCCACCCCAAGCCCTTAATCCACTCCCACCCCTAAAAACTACCCCCAACCCTGCCCCAGCCTCACTTACCTCACCGCATCCTCTCCCGATCCACTCTGCCTTTTTCTGTGCCTTAACCACGCATATGCATAGTTTGGCACATGCGTGGTTAAGGCACAGAAAAAGGCAGTCATTTTTCTGGCATGCGTTGTTACACTTGCGTGGTAAATATCCGCTTTGTTTACAACGCGTTGTTTAGGAAGTTTCACAGTGTGCATCATTGGTTAGCTTTTATATCTGGGACATGAACAATTTGTAGAAGATGGTTGTGATGCAGACTTGTATTAACTTTGGCCTTGATGTTTTTGTGAGTTGTGGTGCGCTTGGCATGGGCAGTGCAGGGGTCCTCCTGGCCTGCAGGTGACAGCATTGCTGCCGGCTCAATTACAAGCCGGAGACAATCCTGTCACCTGTTTCTCGCTAGGCTGACGGGTGGAAACCTCAGTTTCCGCTGGTCAGCCTAGTGGGAAACACCTCAGAGGTCCAGCGGGGGGGTCTCCACTATGGCGGCGGCCACCCTGTCGGGAGTTTGCAGGGCAGATTTTCCTGTCTGCCAAACTCAAAACGAAGCCCTTAGTTTTTATTGTTAGGGGGTGGGTATTTGGATTTTAACTATTTTTGAGTGTTTTAGGGGGGGGTATGTTTTTGGGTAGATGTGTTTAAAAAAATGGAAAAAAATAAAAAAAAAATATAAATAGGCTATATGTTTACTTAGTCAATGTTTAGCTGTACTCACTGTTGTCCTTGTCGACTGATGTTTTTTAAGGGGTATGGGGGGGGGAAAGTTTATTGTGTGGCATTTTGTGTATAGGATAAGTTAAGATTAGATAAGTTAGCTGTAGGGATACATTATGATAAGATACTATAGGTTAGGTTAGTATAGGTTAGTCTGTAGGTTAGCAGAATTTTAGGTAGAAATGTTTTGGTATCATTAAATCTTGTTCTTTGCTACAATGTGGTCTTCGTCATGATTTACTATTTGGGTGGTAACATCTCTGCACAGTTCGGGTTTGACATATGCCTTTGGGTTTGCATCCAGTAGTGATTTACATTTGTGACTATGTGTATCCCCTATGGCCAAGTACCTGTCAAGTTGGCAACGGTATTACATCAGCTACTCAAGACATTATTCAGCACTGTATTTGACACTCTGATTGTGCATGGATACACATCCCAAAACAGGTTATCTTACCCCATTAATTTGTGTTGGTAAGTAATGAGACTTTCATTGTTTATACGTTTTAGAGTTTGCACTCCCCCTAAATTGGGAAATTGATACTGGCACACTCATGTCTACCCCCAACGGTCTTACACATGTCTAATTTGTATGTCACATCAATGTTGTACTGGTGCAACCATCCTAGCTTTTCCCAAACACAAGTCATCACACAACTTGCATGCTACCTGTTTCATTACATTCTTGGAAGATTCAGATATTTCTTTCCTGTTCACAATGCTAACAGTCACCTTAATTATGTAGCAGTTATTGTGTGTGACTTGGTGTCTGACAGAAAGCCACGCATTTCCTTTTGTTAAGTACTCAGTGTATTGGCTTCACAGAATGCGTACATTTCAGATAGCTACTGCGTCAGAGACAAAATCAACACAAATGTTTCTTTACTAATTTATTTACATGTGAAAGTTTTGTTTCAGATTATGTACAATGTACAGGATATTGACCCCATGAGAGATCCCAAGCCATAGGATGTCCAGTCAGAGTCCAATGGGGAAGGGGCATGTCATGATGCATTTGTAGGAGAGGAGTGCATAAGTGAGGATGTATTCAAATTGCCAATAGGGGGGATTTGCCACTGTGACAGTCCGTGCCTGATAAGTCAAAAGTGGTAGGGTGAAGAGGGCACGTTGTCAGTTGCTACAACACTGACATGACCTTAAGCACGGAAGTAAAGAGATACTGTCCATGTGCCACAGACTGTAGCTACCGGGTGGTTTTTCGGGTGAATGATGCTCCTTCCACATCTTCATCCTCTGATCTCTGTGTTGCCTCCTGTGCTATGGATGGTGCTGTTGTTGAAGTTGAGGGGAGCAGGGGCTGGAGATGTGTATCCAAAGGTCCTGGCAGGAGTCATCTTTGGAAAGATGAAAGGCATCACTGCTGGTTTCGCAACACAGCAGCAACATCACGGTGGTAGGCAGTCAGTTTGTCACTGAGGGAGGCCAGAATCAGCTGCTTGGACTCCAAGACATTTTGGATACCCCCCAGCCTACTGTCAATCACGCTGGTACCAATTTGGAAGGACAATTGTTCGATCCTCTGCCTCAGGACACCAACTATGTTGGTCAGGGACTGCTGGAGTCCACGTAGCAGAGAGTGGGTGCTTCTGATGGGAGCAGAGTTGTCCTTATTCGGACTGTGGCACCTCTGTACTCCCTCTAGGCTGCCCACCATGGTCTCCATCCCCACCCGCACCTGCTGTGCCAGCTCGACTCCGACTGCAGTTTTTTAGAAGATAATGTCTGGGTCCTGAGAGCCAGGGCTGCAGCTGCACCCAGTCCAGACATGCAGGCATCCTTGCACCCATGCTGCAAGTAGACCTGCAATGCAAAGGTTGCTGTGCAGGAAGGAAGGCCTTCTTGTTTGGACACATACACAAGAGGTAGTTGATCCTTACAATGGCTGGTGCAGGATGAAGAGCACATGACTCAAGGTGACAAGGAGGATGCATGTGGATAGCTCACCCCTTTCCATCACTCTTACAGCACACATGGAGTGGCATAAGGACCTAACACATTTTCAGACTTGTTTATGTGTGGATACATCAGGTTGCTACACCACCTCAGGGGTGGCATTGTAGTAGTGGTACGAATGACTGACATAGTTGTTGGCCTACTTTTTGCATCTTTCAATGTGTGTTGCAATCATCATCAGTCAATGTGATTGGCAGACAGCATTCCTGTTAGTTGATATTGCGGTATGTGTCCCTTCCTGCACACGTGAATTTGGACCTGCAACAGGGCACACCTACACCATGCTGATTGTGTAGCTGTGTTGGTGTTGGTCATCATTTATTTGCCCATCACGAAGGTTACTAAAGGGATGTATTGCATGTCAGTGACAAGTAAACATCCCTGCACATTTAAAATGATGCAGCACAGCACAGCTGGGATGTTGCACTGCATCTTTCCTCATATATAGGTACATATGTGCCACAATTCCCAGACACTGACATCATAGTGCTCCACCAGTGCACTTTTTTTCCTTACACTCCAGTGGTGCAGTTTACTAGCTCACATTTACCATGCCAAGGAAAAGCACCTTGCATGCCTCATCATGGCCTTGTATTTATGTGCACTTCTCACACCTGTCACTGCATGTAGTTAGCATTCCATCTGTATTGTTGGGGGGTATTCCCATGCAACACATGTGTAACCCACCCAGCTTCTGATGCTTTCCAAATGTGTCACATCAGGGTTTCCTTCAGTTTAGCCCAAAAACTCAAGGGTGGTGTAGGAGTGACAAAGTGGGTGTCTGAGATCTTTGTATGTCCCATGAATTTAGTTGATCAATGTGAGTTGCATTGTGCATCACACATAGGGCACAGTTTATATGAATATGGTGCATTGATCCAGCTGCACCACTTTTCTTGCACCCCTCTTGCCCCACCTAACAACAACATGGTAGTACCATATTTACACTGCAGTGCACCATGGTGGAGATTTCCACAGTAGCGTCATGAGTTATGCCACTATTGTGGTGCTTTACTGCCTTAGCACCATAAATGATGGCACTAGTGCAGCAAAGCATAGGGTGGTCCATTAATTACAATGGGTGTGTCACTTGAACGCCTGCCTTTGGCAGGCCTTACAAATAACATTAAAGATCGCACAGTGAAATCTCTATGAATTGACTGCCCCATTTGTTCTGCCTTCCATGCATGGGAATGTCCCCCCTGCATACATCATATCTGGCACAGGCATATTGTGGTGCAAGGAGTTACAAAGTGGAGCTAAACATGCATTGTGCAACTTTGCAGGCCACATTGGCATCAATCAATATGATGATAATGTTGCGCTAAGGCCTTGTAAATATGATCCCTAGTGAGACAGTAAGACCACTTGTAGCTGATGCTATGCAGGAATATGTTCCTTTGTGCACAACACCAACCATCCCCATTACACACGCACCCTTGCAGCATAGTGACATGGGAGCTACTTTTACAGATGATAACCACTGACATGCCCAATATGTTGTGTACGATCACATTTGTGCCCATTCCCAATGGTGCAGTGAGGCATATCAGAGTTCTTGCTGGCCACCCCTTCGCAACAGGGCTTGTATATGTTGCCCAATGAGTGTTACACGTGGGCAGATGGTACAGTTGCAACAGTGTAGGAGTGATGCGATGTGAGGGTTGAGAAATGGTCTATGAATATGGGGGGAAGGTGAGTGCCCATTACAAGTGTTTTGTCATTATTGTGCCCCCATTGCAACCCTTTTGCAAGCATACAGTGGGTACTATGTGCCTCCCCCTTCTGCCATTTGTTAGTTACAAAATTGCCTCCCACTTCAACTTACCCTGTGTTTGTTGTAGTTTTTAAAAGGTTGCACTGTCCTGTCCTGGGACTGCGGTGACCACCTCCTCCAGGATGACTGCTGCCACCATCTGCTCCAGCTAATCCTGCTCCTTCTAGGCTGCCGGACTTTCACCTCTGCAGTGCTGCCTTTCTCTTGCTGGTCAGTTTCTCTTTAGTTCTACGCTTGCAATCATGCCAGCGCTTCTTACAATCGGTCACAGTCCTCTTCACCTCTGCCACACTTTTGACTTTATCGACTATTGACTGCCATGTGGCCTCCTTACTACCTATTGGCAATTCGGAGGTGACAAAGAGCTAGTGTTGGTACTCCGTCACCTCTGTGATCAGGATCTGGTTCTGCTCCTGACTGAACCTACTTTTTCTCTTCCTTTTCTCTGTCTCCTGGGAGTCTGTCTGGACATCCTGGCTTGTACTGGGTTGATTGAGGTCTCTCTGGGGTCTCTCCTGTCCAGCATTCTCCATCTTGGCTTCTGTTTGGTGTTTTCGCATGCTTCTTTTTTACGCTTTTGGCACAAAATGGCATTAGCATGATTAGCATAAAAAAAGTGCCACTAATCATGCTAGCGCCTCTTTTTCAGCATTAGTGTAATTTTTCTTTACGACCTGTCACAAAGATTATTATTTTTGACACTAGCCTTTCCTTAGCACCATGGTACACCGTTTTATAAGTACGGCGCATGCATGGTGCTAAGAAAATTCGTTATGTAGCATTAAAAGTTTTTACACTGCACTAGCGCAGTTGAGCATCATTTTTCATAAATTTGGGACAATATATTTCTAATAAATGTAACAAGGGTCAATTAATTTTGTAGACCCCTGGCTTGGCCAAGACCAGGTACTAGTGACTTCAAATTCCTGGTCTCTAGATCTGTGATTTAGTTATGCTAAAATATCTAGAATATCTAGAATAGACTTATTTAAAGAGCTTCTCCTTCAGCACAACAGCCCTCATCGCAGGTCCGTTACACAACATTTTAACACATTTGAACATTTTAACTCAAGAACCTAGGACACTCTTTGAGGCATTAGGAAGGATTCTAAGCAAAAGTTTGAAGACAGTTTCTTTGGAGTCTTGAAAATCCTATGATATACGGTAGGATTTGGGCTTTGAAAGTTCCCTATGAGATATACATGTTTAATTGATTTAACCGGAACAGGTAAAATGCTGCTTTGTTAGCCTTGGGTACAAGCCGCCACTGTGAAGAGATAGAAGACAGGATGTAGGGACCAATTAAACATGAAGGTTGGTTCAGCCAAACATATGACTTTGGCTTCTCCTCTGGTCCAAAAGCATTAGCAAACTATTTCCCCTGAAAATAAATTGTTAAATTAACTCTGAACGAAGGCAGGCAATGCATATGCCTTATTAATCCACCTAGTTTACAGGATTATTCAATGTTCTAATTAGTCATTTTTTGTGCTGCTTCATCTTTGAGCAGTTTGCCTAACATTTCTGGAAAAATGTAATATATTTTTAAAGGGTGTTGGAGTGTAAAATTTAGGGCCACATTATGACTTTGGCGGTCCTATGTGCGGAACGGCAAAGCCGTGGAGAGGATGCCACCGTCATACCAGAGGCCCCCCCCCTAGTGTATTATAATGTTCCCACTGTATTATAATGTTCCCACCTGACCGGCGAGAACAGTACTAGGGTATTGGCCCGGCTCCTTTAACGGAGCCGAGGCCAATATCCTAGCACTCCAGCAACCTTAGAATGTGCACTGTCTGCATTGCACATTCTGATGGTGCTGGGCAGGGGGGCCCCTCCACTGGCTTTCCACCAGCCTTTTCATGGTGGGGTCCCCACCATGAAAAGGCTGGTGGAAAGTGGGGTTGTAATCAGCCAGTCGGCGCTGAGTTCAGCGCCACCCTGGATGGCTACAACTCCAACCGCTGTCACCCCGTTGGGAACAATGTTCTGGATGGGGACAGCAGTCTCCTGGAGGGTCCGCTTGCCAGGGTTGTAATGTGGCGATCGGAACACCACTGTGAGGTTGATGGTCCTCGGACCACTAGCCTCGTAATAAGGCCCTAAGTAATGC
Source organism: Pleurodeles waltl (assembly GCF_031143425.1). NCBI lineage: Eukaryota > Metazoa > Chordata > Amphibia > Caudata > Salamandridae > Pleurodeles > Pleurodeles waltl. The sequence continues at coordinate 69,600,388 of NC_090442.1, read as the reverse complement.
TTCTAGTGCACCAGACGTCAGCATTAGGTGACATTTATATTAGCGTTTAAAAGCCTAACATAAAGAAAAAGCTGCACTGACACGTATTTTAAAAGGGTTCATGTTTTATTATTGATGGTGGACATTGTGCCTACCAGAACTGACAATGTGCTAACAAGATTAAAATGATATTGAAGTTCATTTTATTCATTAGAGTAATTCTAGTAGTGAAATGAATGTGACTTGTAATGATTAATGTGATATATTAGTATAAAGTTACATGTGTAAAAAAATAAATGCACATCTCTGTCGTAGTTTATGTGCTGCCTTAACAAAGATTGCAATTATTAATGAAATGATTTTGCATATTTTCATGATATATTATTAATGCTGAATTTACCAGTTTGCATATTATGTGTGTTTTATTAATGACAATATTTATGCATTATATTTCTTGTGTTCGCATAACCTGTTTCCCAGTGACCTTGATTCTGGTACACTGAGACATGAAGATTGAAAACTAAAGCAGTTGCCATTGTTCAACAGAACTTTTCTCATGTGAACTGTGGAAATCATCTTGTTCCATGAGAAGAAATGCGGATTGCAAGAAGTGATGTACAAAATTCTCAAACTATTGGATTCACACGGAAACAAAAGACTTCTCACCAAGGGAAAGTAATGTGATGTTGCAAATTCGATTTGTTATATAATTCAATTGGACATTGCTCCTTTTGGTAATGTGGCCTCATTGACCTGACCAATTGAACTGGTTTGAGTATTCCCCAGTAGGGATACACTTGCTAATTTTCAAGCAATTCCCTTTAGAATCTTGTTCTGTTAACTTACCCTTTGCATGTTTCCTGATTTCCATGTGCAGCCCATTTTCTGCACTTTCCCTTGATGGTGCTTTTAACGGACTTTGCTGATGATCTACACGCTTTGCTGACGAAACTAAATCGAATGCTGACCCTAGGAGAGGGATATTCTAATACAAATGTTATTTTCCTGCTTTTCTGAGTAGAAGTTAGTATGCTGACACCTGCCTATTTTATTTTTATTAGTAAGTTTAACTCAATCTGAGATAGCAGCTTTTCCAAATTATTATTGTCTTTTCTATTTGACTGTTGCCTGCATGTGTTAGCCCATTCCCACACATGCTTGCCCTAATTTGGCTAGAAGTAGGGATAACCTGTGTCCAAATCCTGATTTCTGAATCTTTGTACTTTAATTTGACTAATGTATTTGCATCAATTTGAAGCATGTTTTTGTCTCACAAGTGATTGCTTTATTAATATGCCTTATTTTTCTTGAATGTCTATTGGTGTTGATGTTGAGTAGCTTAAACTTGTTTCATAGATTTGGTCAACCTATTTACCTTTACAATTTAATTTTGTGCACTATTTACATGACTTTAGCTTTGTGATATAAAATAAAGCTTTGAAACCTTTATTGATTGGAGTTTTCTCCTTTGGCCGCATGTGTCATGGTGTTTAAATTTGTTGTTTGAGTTTGAATTGGTTGTATATGGTTACCACACTCTTCACTGGGTCAAAAGATCCCATCAACGTCAGGGAAGCGAAGGATGAAAAAAATGCATTAGCAAATCTGTTAGCAGAAGCAGTTTCGTCTCATGAGACGGTGAACCATGTATCTGTGGAATGTTAAGAGTGACCGATACGGTGATAGAGTGAAGTAGAGTTGTTCTATGGCTAGTTTGAGAGGTAGATGAAATTCCAGCATTGTGTTACAAGTGTGCTGTGTATGTGTAAGTAAGGATTTGCTGTTGTGGTGCTTTTTTGCTAGACATTGCGGTGAAGTGTGATGTTGTGAGATGTTTGTGGAGTCGTTGTACTTGAAGTGATTGTAGTGGTTTGTGCTAAAAAATGTCTGTGGTTGTTGTTGACGGGTCCGTAGTGGCTTAAGACTCGGTGTAACACACAAGTGTATGGAGACAATAGGTTAACTACCAGTAGTTTTCCTTCAGTGAGTGCGATAAGGTTGAGTGGAGTGTGCAGAGTCGTACTATGTGGAACTCTGTGAAGTTGTAAAAAAATTCCACACTACACAGAGTTTCGCAAGCGGCCAGACTTCTCCATGGCACCTGTTTGTGTTGCATTTGATGTCAAACGCAACATGAATTACGTACTCACATTGAAATTCGCGGGCAAATGCACCACACGGTTTGCAAGGGCGTGACCATCTTGTTTTTTACTCTGTAAATGGGGTGGGGCCTGTTTTTTTCATCCCTATTTATTTTTGTAATCCTCCACCCTCCTAATTAATCTACCCCTCTTTTTTATTTATTTGTATTACCTTCTCTTCTTCTGAATCTGTATTTTTAAGGTTTTTTTGACATTTCTTTGAGTTTTTGTGACTTTTTGTATTTTTGTTTATTTTTACCTTATTTCACCCTTCGTTCCTTGTCCTCTTGATATTTTTTCTCTTTTTCACCCCACCCCAACCAGCACCATGGCAGAGCAGGGTAGCAGCAGCAGCCTTCTACTTCTGGGTGGCGCTCGCGTCAAGGGGTGCAGCCTGAGCCCATCTTTAGTGAAGAGGAGGTGGCAGCACTAGTTTTCTATGTGCAGCGCCACATCCCCTCAATGCTGGCAGCAGGCAGCAGGCCAGGGAATGGTTACACTCTTTAGGAGCATCAATTGCTGTGGGGGCAGGTATGTCAGTTGGTTCGTTGGCAAACTGGGGGCCAGCACACCCAGCAGCAGTTGATGTACCGTTGAGCAGACATAATTGACCGCAAACAGGACCTGCTCGATCTGCTGGGTGTCCAGGTGTCGGGGCTTGGTGAGTAATAGTTATTTATTGTTGTGTGTGTTGTTCCATAATGCTAAAAACAAATTCGAATAGCAGTGCTGACTTTCAGAGGTAAGTTAAGATAATGTTTATTTATTACATGATCCAGTTTGAGCTAGCAAGGTGAGTCAGCGGTTGTGCCTCCTAATTGTACGTGTAGGTGCACATTTGGGCTGATTATTTAAGAAGCCATGCAGACAGAGACTCCTGTCACCAAGAATAAGATAGTGGTAGTAGTAATAAGTAATACCAGTGAGTTAGCATTCCCTTCTCTGTGTCTTTCTTTTTGTAGCTTATGCAGTACCTCCCAGTCGCAGTCGCCCGGTGATGTGTAGTATGTTATCATTATAGCATGTATATATCTATGCATTGAAAAAAAATGGAGGCTGAGTCATTCCATCAGAGGCGGTTGAGAAGCAAAGATCATTTGTTGCAATATGAATACGTTGTTAGTTGGACGTAGTTGTAAATGTAGGGCAATATTTATTTACAAGGCCTTTTGTGCCTCCAGTAGTCACGTTTAGTGACGGTCCAGCGGCGCACACTGCAGGGCCATATATACAAAGCCAATGGCTCTTCATGGCCTTGTAAATGTGGACTGAGTCAATGCAGCGAAAGTCACTGTGTTGGCTCACTATGCGACAGGGAGGCGTGCCACTGGTGTTACCGTGGTTGTTCCCACGTAACACCCATGGCATTTGACACATTGTACACAGTTTTGTAAACCTGGGACTGCGTCAAAAGCCTATTCCTTCCCAGGGGAGGTGTAAGGGAGGAGAAATAACTTAATTTCTTCTCTGCTTTTCCTTTTTCTATGTGTGTTGCAAGCACTCATAGAAAAAGGAAACCTCCTCTTATGATTGCTTTTTTGCTGGAAGGTGTCCCTGCCTGCACAAAAACAATCATCCCCTCAATGCAGGCACCCTTGTAGCATGGTGCAGGGGTGCCTGTATTGGCTATTGGCAGCCAATTGTGCCCCAATGAAGGGGAAAAGTACAGGAATGTGCCATATCTGTTGTAGATACAACACATTCCTGCCCTCTCCTTTTGACACAGGGCAGCGCTGCAAGAAGGCTTGAGGTGCTGCTCTGCGTCAAAAGTTGTAAAGATGGCCGGTAGATCAGGAAATTTTAGAGTGGAGCTTAGGTATAGGAATTAGGAAAGTGAAAGTAATAGGTCAACTCGAGTTGAGCCCAGCAAGCTAGGCAATCTGATTTAGAAAAGTACAAAGTTACTATGTTTACCTCTGCTTGTCAAAAATGTATTTTCTGGAGCTGAGTGTACCACTAATCTCTTTTTTTATCTTCGTCTTTATTTCCTACCTCAGCACCCAAGAGGAAGAAGAGGGAAACATTGTCGGTGGGTCTAGGAGAAGACTAGGGTGCCAGTGCCACCACTGGTGCGGATGCTGGCTGATCTGCTGGCCCCAGTAAGTCTTACTATTATATATTTATTACTTCCTAATTTTATTTTTCACCTCTCCTCATTTCAAATAATTTTGCTTTTAGTTTTACTGTGCCTATCTACCTTTTTTGTACTTATTTTCGTTCTATGTAAGCTTTGTTAAGTTCTTGTTATCCCTGCATTTATCTGTTTTACATGTTTTTTCTGTACCTGACTTCCTCCTGTCTGTACTAGCTTTCCTCTGATTTGTTACTAAGCTTAGCTTTCCCTTCTCCCCTTTTATATCTTGCGGACTGGAACTTAATACTGCCCCTCCATTACGAAACGTTTACAGTTGATTTGTCTACCTTGCTTTTCTAACAACCGATAAAATTCCTAAAGTGAATGATAGAAGAAGCAGTTGCCATTGTGTTGGAACTAAATTGTGTAATGTTTTTTCCAGCCGCACCGACTACCAGTGCCGGGGCCAGCAGCAGCATCAGTGCACCGGACGCGGCAGCGGTCGAAGGGGGAGCATGGGCGGCAGCAGGGACGAGCACTGGTAAGTCATACTGCTCTTGCTCATTGACAATTACTAATATACTCACTGCAAGGGCGTTGCTTGTGAATCCCCTGGTTTAGCAGCTGCAGTGGGGACTGAGTTCTTAATGGCCTCTTCTCTCTGCACAATCAGCAGATAAAAGCTTATAGTTAGTAGACGCTACGAATGAAGGCTTGATGGAAAAGCAAACAAATGATGGTTGGCTAAAAGAAAGAATGGGTAAAATGGTTAATGAGTAAAAGGATGTGTGGGTGAGGGTTAGGAGATGCATGGGTGAGTGAAAAGATGGATGAAAGTGGTGAAAGGGGTGAAAGGATGCCTCAGTGGGTGAAGGGTGGGTGGGTAAAAGCCAATGCTCAGGTGAGGAATGGGTGGATGGCATATGTGTTTAAATAGATGGATAGGTGAAAGGAGGGTGTTTGAAAGGGTGGATACTGGATAGGTGAGTCTAGGATGGATGGGTGGATAAATATGGAGGGCTGGATTGCAATAGAGAAAGACTGGATGAGACAGTTTAAGTTTTTAATCAAATGGTGGGCATCATAGGGTGAATAGAATAGATGAATGTATAATTGCTTGAGTCAAGAAGTAAGAGAGCTGTTGTGGAGAGGGGCGTGTCTGCTGTTCACTTATTCGCTTGGTTTGGTTATCAAAGCTGTGGTTCAAATTGGGGGTATTTTAACTTTCCGTCTTCTCCCTTAACTCATTGTAGTTGAAGCAAGGCAGATATGTATCTTCCCACCTATCATAATACTTCCTTCCCCATTAGTCACCAATGCTACTATGACGTAACTACAGCGTGGCAGCGTACAATAGTGTTTTCTCTGCAATGTATGCATCTGCTTCAGTTAATGCAGAATTTACAAAGTTGTCAATGCATTGAAAACTTAAAAAGGTGTGTTTCCCTTCCATCCCAGTGTCCGCTGTGTCATCTCTTAGTACTTCAGTCCTTTATTCTTTCCAAAGTTATATCCTAGCCACCCAACAAAAATTTTAAAATCCCTTTTGACATGCGTCACATTTATGAAAAGTGTAATATTTCATGGCTTCCATAATGCATTCATGCCAGTTCAGATTTTACCCTTTTGACATCTGTGAACTACGGTGTGGCATGTGTGGGTAATGGTCCTGTGACTCATTGTAATCAGCCACATCAAATTCCAATGGCCCTAAGGGACCAGCAATTTACTGCTACTGTGCCACTCTACTTTTTAAAAATAGTTTGCAGAGTTAAAAATATGTAATTTTCCTTTTTCTTACCAGCTATAGCTACTCCTGGTGGACATCATCATCCACCTAGCCAGGCGATAGCAGCCTGGCTCCGGCAGCAGAAGCTGCAGACCATTCACAATGAATATCGGCGACTGGTAGCCCTCCAGGAGGAGGTGGATGAGGCTGAAGCAGCAGTCATGGACGCTAGCCTTAGCTCCTCCAACCAGTCACTATCATCTCCAGGCTCCCACCAGCACCACTATTGCAGCTGGCATCAGACTGTCCCAGTTCCACCACTGCTGCCTCCCCTTACACCAAGACCACATCTTACAATGCCATGTCCTGCAACACCTTGGGCGCCTGGAGTGCCCTGTAGCAGGTATAGAAGCGACCCTCAACATTCTCTGGACCCAACTTTGAACGACACCCTATTCTGACTCTTTTTTTATTTTTTTGTTTTGGTGGGAGGGCACTTGTTGTGGGTGGAGAGGGTGGGGAGAGAGTTGGGACAGGGTTTGATCTTTACATATTAGACTTTTTGGTGGACTTCTGGGGGATGGGGCTATTTGTTTGGGGAGGGGTGGGCCTGTTGTGGGTGAAAATTGTGGGTTTTTGTATTTGTTTAAAAGGCGGGATTTATTCCTCAAATATTTATTTTAGTGTTTAGTTTGCACTGCTGTCTTTTAGTGTAGCCTGTATTCTTTAAATCTGGCAAAAAAGTACATGCCATTTACTTATACCCTTACTCTGTTGCCCTCTGAAACTATATTGGTCACTAGGGGATGATTGCTATTGCCTTTTTTGCCTACAACAGCCTAGAATCACGTAGACAAGTAAGACAATAGCTTCTTTAGTAGGAGTTAATTACTAACTAAACAAGTTAACTACAATCCATAGTTCATCTCTTACCTGAATAGATGAAGCAAGGGAGTCTTCCTACTGCAGGGTTTTTCCCAAGATGGCATCTTAAGGGGTGGTAGGTAGTTAGTAGCGTAGCAGGCTAGCACACTAACAATGAAGACAGAACTTCACAGAAGGTGCCACTCCCACCTATTCGAACTCCAACTACAGGATTAATCAAAGGGTTATCTATCACTGTCAACTCGATTGAAAGAAAACAGCGTGTTACTGGGTCATCATAATATCCTAACTTTAGGAAGACTGAGACCAGACTACCACAATGACTTAATTTGACACACAGAAAAGAAGACCTGACATGATAATAAAATCTAGCAATATCAATTTCTTCTAAGCAATGGTGGGGAGATATAAAACTAAACTTAGGATGTTAAATTATGGAATCAGGAGAAGTGGGCTCAGGCTCGTGGATTGGACCAGGTTAACTGTTTACAGAATAAACACACAAGGCATGAATGATAATGTTGTTTGGGCCGGTGTGGAATATTGCTCAGTCATTGAAGATTAGAAGGCCATGCAGTGAGTTGGTGTCACTTTCACTACATCCAGCAAGTGTGTGATTCATTTATGGCGTCACACCTCAATAAATCACACAGCCCGAAGAGAGAGGGATAGGGGCTCGATGAATGGATGGGGAGCGGTATTTGGGGAAAGGTTTGACAAAGACAAACACTACACAAAAGAAACCACAGCAATATTCATTGGGGCGCTGAGCAGCACATCATCAATCTGCTGTGGAAGGAAACAAAGGGATGCGTATGACACAGTTCAGTTAAATGCATTGCAAACAGTCCTTCTGCCCCAGAGAGACCCCAGACAGCATATTCTAAGTGTTATATCTTCTAGTTTTGAAATATACAATTTATGGTGGATAGAATTTAACTCACCCAGTTCTAAAAAAATATGATTGTTAAAAAGAAATTAATACTGTATTGCCAAATTGGGTGATGCATCTCCATTCTTTTTGGAATGTCCGTCACTCTTGGGTGCCTGTCTGAACCTGTCCGGTAAGTAAGCTGGAGTCTTGAGCTTTCCCCATGTTTTGTTCATGCAAAAGAGGAGTAGGAGAAGGTGTGTATTGAAAATAAACAGTAGCTCTATTATAGAGTAAAGGAGAAGGACGAAACAGGAAGCAAGGTAAGCTTCAGGAAGAGTCAGGTGTGTACCAAGAATACTCAGAAGCGGAGCTAGAACATAGGAGGAGTTTCACGTTTGAGCAAGCAATGCAGTAAACACATACTCAGCAGCATTTCCAAATCAATGTACCTCTCTCCAGTTCACTGAGCTGAGTGAGTACTAGGCCTCAGAGTCTTCTCCATCGTCATGCTTTCTCTTTGACATTGCTGAATTTCTCCTTCTAGCTGTTGAGGTAGTCCCATCCTGAGTCCTTCCGTCCTCCTCCTCCAGATTCTGAGTAACTCTGTCTCAGTCTCAAACCGAGCAAGGTAGACCTGTGAAGTGCACTGCTGTTGAGGAACAAATAGAGAAACAGAACTGGAGTATTTTTAGTAGATTTGTGTTTGGTTACTAAAGTGGTTTATCTATTCTGAGGAACCAGAAAAAAATGGAGTGGACCCTACAGGTTAATTTCACTAAGTTTTAAAGGCCCATCACTTTCAGGAAAAAATGATCACCTATCAGCCCCAAACATTGAAAATCATTGGAAACAAGTTTACAAATTTGTTGAACTCCCTCCCTCACTGTCGCATACATCAATCATCACTCACAATTTCACAATCACTCAATATATCACCACTTATTGGTACAATAGTTACTTAGTAGTTACCTCTGACAATCCAAGCACGATGGTTTAACAAAATATATTTCCTCCTTGATGGTATCAACACATTGGAATTTGGCAGTGGCACTGGCAGCATTTAAATCAATGATCTTTTAGGGAAGCCCTGCTAGCTGATGTAAAAAAAATAGGATAGACAATTGCATGTGAGGGAGGAGGGAGACAGGCATCTTCTCCAATGTCCTGGAGGATATATGGGGGCTTCTTCACTGCACATGGGTCCAACTGCAATCCGGGCTTAAATGCGACTGTAAAATGGCAGGGCAGCATAAATCCGACACAAACAATGTTTGTTGCACTAGCATTTTTTTTGCAAAGAAAGAATGAAAAAAAGAAGTTCAGAGAGAAATAATTAAAAGAATCTATGGATGTACTGACATACTGGGAAGTAAAGTTTTTCCTCAAAATCTGGTAGTTCACCCAGAAGTTGGTCAGCTAACACACTTGATTCTGACCAGTCATCCTCTTCCTCCTCCTGTGGTGTTTCGAAATGCTGGTTCATTTTGATCATGGTTATTCTGTCCACATTTTGAGGTGAGAGGCTTGTCCTTCTCACTGTAACAACTGTTCCAGTTGCACTGAACACACATTCAGCAGACATACTGGCTACAGGACAAGCCGAAAACTTCATTGCCAGACTGCTGAGCTCTGGCCATTGGTGCATCTTCCCATACCATCACATTAATGGGTTTTGATTCACATACACCTCTTTCGGGTCATCCAGTTACTCCTAGAACATCCTCTGTATGGTAATTGGTGCTGCCACTTGCTCAACCACTTTTGTATTTGCCTTTGCACTGGACTTAAGACCTGCCACTTGAAACCAAGCCAATGCAAAAGTAGGGTCTGATTCATCTGTTGCTGTCGTCGCCAGCTTTCTTGTTAGTTGAGTTCATGGATGTAAGACAAGACTGCCCTCTCTGGAAGTTAATGGCGGCACCCTAGAACTGTGGAGTGGGATTCTTAGTTCCAGCCGTTATTCTTCCAGTTCTCCTGCTTGCTCAACAATTCACCTCTTGTATTGTGAAACACCCCCTTCAGAAAAAGGAATGAAAGTGAAAATAATTGTTTTGTAGCGTGGATCAAGTAGGGTGGCACAGATGTACTCTTTGGAGGAGATAATGTAGTTTTGCAAATTGCATTACAAGTAAAGTGATAGCTTGGGCTCTGAACCAAGGAACGTGCTTCTGGGATTTCTTTCTCACCCCTGAATGCGAACCTTTCAGACACCTTCTTTGGCTGTTCCTGTAGCAGATGCAATAACTTGATAGTTTGGCCCATTGTACTGTGCTCTGGTGTGAAAACCTCAAAAGGGAGCAGCATCTGTGTGAGGCCTTTGACTAGTCCCCATTTGTCCACATCCATGGTCATACCTTTCCCAATTTCATCACCTCCTGTTTGGACGACATATTAATTGATCTGTTTGTACTGTTCGAACAGACGTAGCAACGTATAATAGGTTGAGCTCCAACGTGCTGGCACCTCCCGTATCAGGGCTTTAACTGGTACTCTGTTATCACGCTGAATGTTCTGCAACTGTTTCTGGGCTTTAAAAGAATGACTGGAATGAGTGCAGATTTGCCTGCAGGTGATCAGTATGTTGCTTACTATAGGCCTTATTATGACACTGGTGATCAGAGGACAGCTAATGCTGCGGTGGTGGTCAGACTGCTGTGGTTGAGGTGGCTGAACCGCCACATTACGAGGTTGGCAGGCAGACCTACCGCCATCCCCTCGAGGATCATTGATCTTGAAGGGCTGACAGTGGGTTGCAGGTTGTAATCAGTCAGTGCCACCCTGCTGATCACAACATTGCTCTCCACCAGCCTTTTCATAGTGGTACCACTGCCATGAAAAAGGCTGGTGGAGAACAGGTGCAGGGGGGCCACAAGCGGACCCCTGCACTGCCCATGCCTGTGCCATGGGCAGTGCAGGGGTTCCCCTGCCCAGCACCCTCAATATGCACACTGTCTGCTCTGCAGACAATGTGCATTTGGAGGGTGCTGGTGCCCCCTGCGTGCTGTAGCGTTGCTGCCGGCTCAATTAATAGCCGGAGACAATGCTGCCATCGGTCTCCCACTGGTCTGACCGGCGGTAGCCCAGTGGGAAAGTGATTATCGGGCCGGCGGGGAGGTTGCCAGCAGGGCAGTGACCACCCTGTTGGGAGTTTGGCGGACTGGTGTTCCTGTCTGCCAAACTAATAATAATCAGCCCCTATGTCTTATTTTTTAAGAAAGTCTTGCACAACCAGGTTGGTGCCGTGAGCCAAACACAAGTCCCTGGAATGGCCACCGTCTGCCATGTCCTTGACTGTGTTACTGCCATTGTTCGTGGCAGCAAATCAATTTCAAAGCCCTCTAGGTCATAGCCATTCCGACACCTTGCTATTAAATTTGACCAAGAAGTTTGCAGCTGTGTGTGATTTCTCCATGGCGCACATTGCTACTGTTGCATGCCGCCAAATGCTCTTAAGACTTTCTTTAGAGCCAAAGCCTGTAGATAGCTTTTGTTTTACGCCCACAAAAGAGATACAGTGTGTAGGGATGCACATGTAATCAGTCACTGGACTGGTCCACATGTCTGTCGTCAGGTGGATAGTGTGAACAAGACTGCTACAAAGCTTGTCCAACCAACTGCAGCACATCGTTATGCAGCGGTGGAACAGTGTCTCTAGCAAAATAGGTTCAACTTGGAACTTTCCATTTCAGACAGATGGCTGCCACAAACTCTAAGAACCCCACTCATTCCACAAAAGAAATAGGGAGGAGGTACAGCACTAACATTTTTCACCAGCTTCCCATTGTGCAAACATGCCACTTGGTGGTTGCCATCATACGGCCCTACCTGCTTAAACATGCCCATAATAGTAGCCTGGGTTTTCTTCTTTTCTGAGGTCACAGAAGCAGGTGACTTTCGAGAAGTAGTAGGTGGTGGTAGACTCAATGTGCATAGGGAGGCAGTTATATTCCGTGATGTCTCACGCTCCATTTGACTTAGGTCGCTGAGGCAGGTGATTCTGGCGCACTTCTGGGGACTGGGCTGCTTTGAGTGATGATGATGTCACCCTCTTCCTTACCTTTCACTGTGATTTGACCAGTTGTAGCTGATGTTTCCTGGCTCTCTTCACCTTCACCACAGCGACCACATTCAGCCATTTAATTTAAGGTGCTCCTCTCACCAGATTGCGTGGTTTTTTCATATGGTTCATCTGGCCTCCAATACTGTGATGTGAACCAGGATTACCTCGACAAATACTCACATGGCAAATGGAGTACATCGCAATGTTCTTCTTCTTTTGGCTAATTGTAAAAAAGTCCCAAACTGGGTAGCAGTATCTTCTTATTGGGCCACTGCCAATGCCTGAAGAACTAGAGGTAGATGGGTGTGTCGATTGCCTCTGTGCAGTGCATACTTCTACCGAAGTATGGATTGGTGCATGTCTCTGCTGGGGCCTTACAAATATGGGAGCTGGCTGTGCTGCCTGTGGCACATCCCTCAGAGCAGGTTGGATAGTGTCGGACTCTTCTGTGGCTTTGCCAGCTTCTACAATGAATGACTCTTCATTATCATTCTCCTCATCATCATCACCTTCCTTGATTCTAAGGCTTTCTGGAACTTTTCTTTTCCCTTGTGTCTCCTGGCATCTCCCAGACTCTGCTGGGGTCCACTCCAGGTCATCATACATGGTTCTTGGAGAAGATGGTGGAATACTACCTTTCCTTCCTTTTTCTTGCTGAAGATCTTGAAGCCATTGATTCTAAAAGAGAAGGTTCTTGCTTGACAGAAAGCTCTACCTCCTGTTCTGTTCCAGCTTTGGGAAGATCTGCTATTGGTGGCTGTGGCTGTGTCCTCTTTGCTCTGTTTCCTGAAACGTTTGGGTACTACTTTGTGAAAGGGATAAATCCAATTCAACATCACTGCTCGTCTGCATCGCCATGATTGAAGTGGCTGTCTCTCCGACAGACACGATCTTGGGCTTTGGTTGGGGTGGTGCTGCTGATGAGGGAGTGCTGCTCCCAGGTTCCACCCTGGAGGCCAGTGTGGCAGGTACACGTCTCCTGAAAAAGGTTCCGGTTAGCACGCCACTGGTGGAAAGCTGCTTCTTCTCACTGGCCACTTTCTTGGAAGCAACTTTCTTTGGGGCCATCTTAAGCGCTAGGTTGTCAGTGGCACTAAGATGCACAAACAAAAGAGTTTGGGTACCAAAGTAAGTTTAAGTCCTTCTCTTTGGCAGTTTTGCAGGTGATGTGGGGTCTCTTCTCTTGTGTACCTAAAAACAACCAGGCAAGAAACACATGTAGTGAAACGTGGCATTGTTGCAGGTTGAAATAGTACAGACAAATGCAATCTTGTGTGAGTAGTTGTCTAAGTGACAGTTGCCAAGCGATTGCAGCTGCTGAGTGGTTGGTTACTTATGTAATAAATACCAGTTTAATCAAGTATTATAACATAACATAACATAACATGTGTATTTGTAAAGCGCACGTTCACCCGCAGGCATCTTGGCGCTGAATAACAGATGTTTATTATAAAGGCAAACCACACCATACCATACCATTAAACAAATTTCAAATCAGACAGCACAACAGGCAGATCTAGCTCTTTGCTTTATATCCATCTGTTCTAAAGGAGACAGCTGGGATAGTCAGAGAGAGGTGCATGGCTAAATGGAATAATCCTTTAAATAACCTATGGCGGCAAAGTGGCCCAGGAGAAAAGGAATAATCATTAGCAAAATGTATTATGCTGTTGATTTGTCTGCAGTGCTCAGCAGCCAGGGTGTCCTGGAGGAAATGGAGTTACACCTAAAGAAACCGAATGCTGTAGTGCAGCTGTTTGTCTTTAGTGGATGAATGGATGGATGGATGAATGAGGGAATGGATGGATGCGTATGCATGGATAAAGGCAAAATGCAGAATAAATAAATGTTAAAATAAAAAAATATATAAAAAAGGTTAAAAAACGAAAATTTTAAAATTAAAGTAATACATACATTGAAAAAATAAAATAACAAATAAAACATAAAAATAAAAAAGTGCCAAAAATAAAAACTAAAATATAAAAGTTAAAAGAAAAAATTTCAAAATTCAAAATGAAAACAAAAAAGAAGAAATAAAAAATTAAAATGAGAAATTAAAATAGCAAATAACAAAATTAAGTCAAAATAAAATTAAAATAGAAACTTAAAAACAAATGATCAATAATTAATGATGTTTGTATGTAAATCTATGTCAAAGACACACTGGCTGCATGCACAAAATGGTTGCCAGCCAGCCACATGGTAAAACAACAAGGAGCAAGGAGGCATGGCAAACAAAAGACACATGCAAGCCTACGGCAAGGAACACTGGCTGCATGCACAACATTGCTGCCAGCTATCAACATGATCAAACAACAACAACAAGGACCAAGGAGGCATGGCAAACAAAGAACACATGCAAGCCTATGGCAAGCAACACTGACTGGATGGACAAAATGGCTGCCAGCCAGCCACATGGTAAAAAAACAAGGAGCAAGGAGGCATGGCAAACAAAGGACACATGCAAGCCTATGGCAAGGGACACTGGCTGCATGTGCAACATTGCTGTCAACCAGTAACATGATCAAACAACAAGGAGCAAGGAGGCATAGCAAATAAAGGGGACATGCAAGCTTATGGCAAGGGACACTCGATGGATGGACAAAATGGCTGCCAGCCAGCCACATGGTCAAACAACAACAAGGACCAAGGAGGCATGGCAAATAAAGGACGCATGCAAGCCTATGCAAAGGGACACTGGCTGGATGGACAAATAGGCTGCCAACCAGTTACATGTTCAGACAACAATAAGGAGCAAGGAAGCATGGCAAACAACACATGCAAGCCTATTTCAAAGGCACACTGGCTGCATGCACAAAATAGCTGCTAGTCACATGGCCAAACAACTACAAGGAGCAGGGAGAACAAGAATACATTTACCCATATGGAAAAAGGACACTGGCTGGACAGACAAAGTGGCTGCCAGCCACATGGTCAAACAGCAACTGCACACAAGGAGGCATGGGGAACAAAGAACAATTGCAAGCCTATGGCAAAGGCACACTGGCTGGATGGACAAAATGGCCACCAGCTACATGGTCAAACAACAACTGCAAACAAAGAGGCATGGCGAACAAAGAACACCTGCAAGCCTATGGGCAGAAAATGACCCCTGGCCACACTACATGGAGAACAAAGAGAAATGATGGACGATCACACACATGCACACACACGCACACACACACACACAAACACACACACGCACACTAGTCATCAGGAGGCATGGTGGTGATAACACTGAAGAAAAGGGACCAATATTATTTCACTAATGCAAAACATAAGAAATTAACTGAGCTATAAAATATTTCACTACAATACACATCCTCCATTACCATCAAATAATACCCCACATAACATATACATTTTTCAAAAACATGAAATGCAAACAATAATCAAAAATTTTAATTAATCCAATGCCATCCCTGCCTTAAATAAAGTTTTTATAACATAAACCACTAAAACATTTATTTCATACACTGATGACTACTAGTGCTGGCTCCTACTGGCTAGATGGCCCTTTGGAAATCTAGGCCACGTAGTGAAATAAAATAGCATATATTTCAAACATGTAGAAAAGAACAGGTACTGAGCTGCGTAACAATTTTCCTTTACAAAAGATGAAAAATCAATGAAATACAAATAAAATAACTAGGCCCATAATGAAACTCCAGGCCACCCACCACTACATATTTGTAAAATCAAATTAAAGTACAAATAAATATTAGTGCATGCCCAAGCAAACAACACCCTTATTCAATAGTTTTGTGACTTTTTTGTGAGATTTCACAAAAACAAAGTCCTTAAATCCAAAGGTATATCCAGTAGACATAGAGAATGATCCTTTCACCTTGAAATCCAAGTGAAAAGTGACCAGGAGATGGACAAATCACTGGGAGGAGTCTACTGGACTGGAACAGGAAGTTGGAGTCTCTGATGCACTTCCCGCCTAAAAAAAAGCTTTTCAATCTGAAAAACAAATTGCAAGGTCCATTGGAGAAGAAAATCTAGTCAAAAATATCATTTTGATTAGATTTATAGTTACAAATCTCTTTTTAACTAGATTTAGATGCATCTGGAGAAGAAAATCTACTCCAGAAATGAGTTCCGGCTCACAGGTGGCATTGTTTTGGGCGCTGGCATGGCCAGAAACAGTGTGAGTGAACGTGAAGTCTCACGCATGCTCACTAGCAGCCCGGTAGTATTGTGGTGCTCATGAGTGAGCACCAAACCCAATTTCCTGAGCTCTGTGACAGAGTGTGGAATTCGGACTCCGAGATACTCTGCATAGCATGAAGTGCCCGTATTCCTTAAACTCCGCTGGCGGAACAGAGTTCTATGCCCAGGCCTAGTGTGTTAGTTGTTGGTTGGTATAAGGTAAATCCTAAGTGCATGTGGAGGATCCGTATCAGCCAGGGTGAGATTTGCTGGTCCTGTCTTACTTGTGTAATTGTGGAAGCAACAGTTGGAAGTGTAGCCCATACAGCTTCAAATCCATTTGAGTTCCGATCCATAGTGAGCAGACAGGTTTTTTTTTTTTTCTAGTATTCGCAATATTTTAGTGTATGTGTGAATAGTTGTCTAAGCGACAGTTGTGAAGTGATTGCAGCTGCTGAGTGAAATGAGTGTGACATCAGTTGTACCATAATTGGATTGGTCGGTTAATGAAAAGCTGCTTACATATTGGTGGACAATACTGTGTTGCCATTGGTTGAGAACAGCTTGTGAAAATAATTGTCGGATCGAATTTTCTTCCTGGTTTCATTGAAATTCATATTATTGATTGAAATTTAGTGCAAAATGTTTTTTTTTTTTAAGCTTTAAGAAGTGCGCTGAGAGGAAATGTGTTTATTCCAGTTAGGAATGGTGAACAGACAGCACCCAAGGGAACACCATCGTATGAAGTGGCAGAGACAAGAGGAGTTTCAGCATGCATTTGAGTTAAATAGTGGTGTAAGATCACTGAGTAAGATGGTTCATTGGCTTTTCCATGTTATGGAACCTTTAATTTGAGGAGTTTAGAAAATTTTAGGAGAATTTTGTGTGAATCAAAGCCTCCTCCAAGTCCTGCACAATTTGAAACTCTTGCTATTTGGGAACTTGTTGTAAGACAAAAAGAAATGGCAACATTTCAGAATAGAATGTGGAGAGCAGAAAAGACACTAGCAGACGCTAGATGGGATAAGGAACAGAAAATGTGAAGAAAAGAGACGCTAGATGGGGTGAAAAGGTTTCTAGCTGTCACAGAAGAAGGGGAGTAAAAAATCTAAAATGAAAAAGAAGCAGACAGAAAAGACAGAGCAGACAGCAGATGAGATTAAAGACATCTACACACGAGAGTGACTTAGAAGGCAAGTTTATAAATCAGCTTTTACTGAATCGTCCTGTGCCATATCATTCATTTGAGAGAGTAGTTCGGAATGTAGCCCCAAGTGTGCCAACAGCTTCAGTTTCACAAAGCCTGATTCAGGTAATTTCAAGTACACCTGTTAGTTCAGTGATATAGGTGCCCACAATTTATCTACCAGTACCTGCATACTACAAGCCCATTTATGAATCAGGTAGTGCCCATTTATACTCTAGTACAGACAACCCCGGTATCACCCTGAATCAAACAGGACAGACTTTTGGTACAGCATTAACAGGTCAAAGTGCTGGGATTTCAATTCCTCAAAGTCAGACAAATCTGACACAACCCGATGTACTGGTGGTTCCTGTAACCAGAGGTCCAGTTGTTCCATTGTATGCTTCAGGTAATTCTGGAAGTAACCTTAAGGCTCCAAATCCTGTACCTGCAGGGGTGTCATCATATGATACACTGAGATCAGTATACACAGCTAATTTGGAAATGTAGAGATTAGCCTTGTTTGTTCCAACTTTAACCCCTGCAAGAATTGAAAATTCTAACCAGATGTTAAATCAAACAAGACCAATTGTAGATGTGAGATGTCCGCAGAGAACTGCAATTCCACACATGCCCACACCAGATCAGGTTGCCAGTGTGCATTGTAGTATCCCGCAAAAAATAACACGGAGGAGTAACATTACTTTGCAAGGTTTTTCAGCACAACAGTTACATGAATGGTTGGACAGTTTGAGTCAGAGAAGCGCATCGGGGACAGTAAATGGCAGTGTCAGAACAGAAGAGACCACAGAAAGAGACAGGCCAGTGAATGTGCCTAGAATAAAATTAGAATTAAATGAATTCATTGAGTGAACATTAGAACTGGAGAGATTGGCTACATACAATGAAGAAGAATTGAGCTTCATGTGCAAATATGTTACAAATTGTGCAGGACTGACATATGAGAAATTAGTAGAATTGTCTGAAAAGTAATATGTGGAATTAGAGAAATCAAAGCCTTTGAGAAGGATTTACCGTTTAGAATTTAGTTCCAAAGATATTGCAAACATGAGATCTGCTGGCATGAGAATGCACATTAAAGAATTAATTATGAACATTTGAACATGGGGAACATTAGATAAATGGGAAGGAAGATGGAAAAGAAAAGAGACCAAAAGAAAGCAAAGTAGAATTTGCCTCAGGCTGGAGCAAATCAAGCTGAGGCGATTTTAAAAATGATGCTGATGAGGGAGATTGCAGATTTAGGTTATGTACATGTCCTCTGGAGCAGAAGTGATATATTGTCATTCACAAATGACTACCCTGTACTGAGGGAGAAACCAGTAGAACGGTATAAGCAGACAGAGAGGTTTGTGAAACTTTAAAAATGCCTGTGGGAAGATCTGAACACTTTGACATTGTGGTTCCAGTCGATTTATAGCTTCAGTGCAAGCGAAGCGTTGATTGGCCAACTCATGAACTGCTGAGAGATCCAGTAACAGGTGCACCATCTGAAGAGGTGGTGAAAGTGATTGAGTTTCTGAAAAACAAATTTTCCCAAAAGATGTTGATTGGCAAAAGATTTGCAGGACAGCACAGGAAGAGAAAGAGCATAGTGGGTCTGAAGTTATTGAGCCGAAAGACAGGAGTCCTTTTGTGTTTAGATTTGTGCAAGGATTAAAATCTGAAATTGGCAACATGATTCAGAATCATTTGATTTGTTGGCAGAATAAACTGACTGATGAAGTACTGCAGTATGATAGGTACTACAGGGATGAAAATGAATTGAAGTAGAAAATGTTGATGGAGAAATTGATGGTGATGAAAATTATATCTGCATAGACAGGAACATAGAGGCTGCAAATGATGGTGAATGGTGGGATACAATGTGTGCAACAGAAGGTTAACAAGGTGTGTCTCAGTTTAGAGGTAGAGGACGAGTCCATGCCATGCTTGCAGTTGTTTCGGGCACTGGAAGTGGGAGTATCCGTACAGTAATGTGAATAATTTGGTGCAGAATGGTGGTGTTGATCACCCTGTGGACAAAAATCAAGTTCAAATTCAAAGACTCCAAAGAGCCCGAATTCAAAATGTGACTGTTCCTACAGGATTACAACAGTTGCAGGTCCCCCAACAGATTCAAGTCCCTCAGAAAATGCAGGTTCCTCAAGCCCCAGTAATGGCTCCTCAGCAAAACATGAATCAGGGAGTAAATGCAAATCAGTTGGTAACACAATAACCATTAATTGATTTTAGTGATGAGGACGTTTTCAGAAACATATAACAGTGACAGTGCCGATGAGGAAGAATGCATGTTAGCCGCACCTTTAGAGGTGGCTCAACATGGTCTCCATGTAAATGTCAATGTTATGGGACACAATGTTTCATTCCTGGTTGACACTGGAGCAACGTGTTCCACTGTCAGAACCGCAGAAGTACCAAATGTGCCCTTGTCAGGAAGAAGGGTTCAAGTGGTAGGAGTAGCAAATCAGCAAGTAACCAAAAGCTTACAGAACATATCCCAGTTAAAATAGGGTCCTTTGAGGACCGGCATAAATTTTTGGTTTGCAATTCAAGTCCTGTGAGCTTGTTAAGATGTAACCTATTGTGCAAGATAAAATGTTCCATTAGCTACTCCAACAAGGGAATAGCAATTCAAACAAATAGTGATGATGACACGACCAGCACAACTGATGAAAAGTACCCTCTCATTTCATTGTTCCCAATGAAGACAGTTAAGGATTTGCCTGTAGAGTTGCAAGAGACAGTTATTGTAAATGTTTGGGATTTCTCAGGGAAAGATATTGGACTCATAAGAGGAGTTGAGCCAGTTAAAACTATAGTGAAGCTAAATGCAGTATTTCCAATGATACTGCTCAATAATATGGCTCCAGAAGTAATTGCTTGAATTACCCCCGTAATTGAAAGTTTTGTTGAGCAAGGTGTCCTGAAAGAGACCTTGGGAAGTCCCTAGGTGAATCAGGCCAGGGCCATACGCAGTGACAGGTGCTGTTTCAGGCCTCTTGTGCATCAGTGTGCACAGCAAACAAACAAAAATGAGGACTTACCTGGGTTCTCTCAGGGAGTCCTCGTTGCCAGGCAGCGGCCTGGCTCTCTGCCTCCCTCTATCACAGTCGGAGGGAGGCCTGCAAGCAGCTCCGCCAACGTCTGTGCACTGCAGCCCAGTAATATGGGCCAGACAGCGCAAGTGCAGACTGTCTGTACTTGCGCTGTGTGGCCAATAACTGGGCTGCAGCGTGCACCCGGTGAGGTCCGCTCCGCTGGAGGGGCTAGCAGAGTTTTGGGCAAACTCTTACATGATCAAAACTGCGTTAGCTTCGCCAGCGGAGCGGAGCTTGCCACCCACCCCTATTTAAGAAACAATGATGAAACTCTGAGAGCTGGTTATGCAGTTTATATAATCTTAGGAGTGATAGAAGCTTCATGGCTTCAAGGAGTCTTTTCCTCCAAAGTAGCCGAATTGGTGGCACTTACTAGAGCATGCTGTGTTCCTGAACAGCTTAAAGTGACCATTTTCACGGCTTGTCATTATGGGTTTGGTGTTGTTCATTGTTAGACCTGACAGCCTTAGGGTGGTCACCCCCAACTTGTTGCCTACCTCCCTCCACTTTTTTTACACTGTTTTTGCTGGTTTTAGGACTCTGCGCACTTTACTACTGCTAACCAGTGCTAAAGTGCATATGCTCTCTCCCTTAAAACATTGTAACATTGGTTCATACCCAATTGGCAGATTTGATCTACTTGTAAGTCCCTAGTAAAGTGCACTATATGTGCCCAGGGCCTTTAGATTGAATGCTACTAGTGGGCGTGCAGCAATGGTTGTGCCACCCATATGAGTAGCCCCTTAACCATGTCTCACTCCTGACATTGCAAGTCCTGTGTGTGCAGTTTCACTTCCACTTCGACTTGGCATTTAAAAGTCCTTGCCAAGCCTTAAACTCCCCTTTTTCTACATATATATCACCCCTAAGGTAGGCCCTAGGTAAACCACAGGGCAGGGTGCTGTGTAGGTAAAAGGCAGGACACATACCTGTGTGTTTTATATGTCCTGGTAGTGGAAAACTCCTAAATTTGTTTTCCACTGCTGTGAGACCTGCTTCTTTCATAGGCAAACATTAGGGTTAAACTCATATACTGTTTAAGTGGTAGATTCTGATCAGAAAGGGGTAGACAGATCATATTTAGTATGGCCAGATTGATAATACAAAATTATGCTGACTGGCGAGGTTGAAGTTTATATTACTATTTTAGAAATGCCACTTTTAGAAAGTGAGCCTTTCTCTGCACTTAAAATCCATCTGTGCCTTACAG
Organism: Pleurodeles waltl; assembly: GCF_031143425.1. Lineage (NCBI taxonomy): Eukaryota > Metazoa > Chordata > Amphibia > Caudata > Salamandridae > Pleurodeles > Pleurodeles waltl. The sequence continues at coordinate 69,578,973 of NC_090442.1, read as the reverse complement.
CCTGTCTCCAATCCACTTCTGGGCTGGGCTGGTTGACAGCTCTCTTGTGCATTTCACCTAGACAACCACAAACACAGGATGCTCAGTCACACTTGCTCACCCCTGCATACTGAATGGGTCTTCCTGGGTTGGAAGGATGATAATTACATTTCAAAGGCTAGTGGCCTGCTCTCACACAAAGGCACCCCTTCTGGGATGCTTGCAGACAGACTTGTACTCCCCCACTTCAAAGGCCCTTTTGGGTATATAAACTGGGTCCCTGACCCTACCAACACAGACACTTCCTGGGACAGACACTCTGAACCAGATGCTGCAACCTGCCAAGAGGAGCTACCTGGCTGCGCAAAGGACTCACCTGGACTGCTTTGCTGTGAAGGACGGCTGCCTTGCTATTGCCCTGTTGGTTGCTGGCCTCTGGCTCTGCTGAGAAGTGCTTTCCAAGGGCTTGGGTTGAGCTTGCCTCCTGCTCCTGAAGTCTCGGGGCCAAAAAGACTTCTCTTCAAAAGGAACTCCTTGTGTGGCACAAATTGGCGCACAGCCTGCTGGAATTGATGCACAGCCTGCCTAGCGGTGAAAGAATCCCCGCATCGCCGACCCAGAACGACACAGCCCAGCTCCCGAGTGGAGATCGACGCAGCACCAGCATTGCAACCGGAACGTCCCTGCACAGCCCACTGGATTGACGCATTGCTGAGCCTGCACAATGCAATAGTAAGGAGATAAGGAAGTTTACCTCTGACATGACAAATTTGAAAAATGACCTGAAAGACCTAAAGGAGACTGGTTTGGAGATTTGGGAAAGGGAATAATGAGAATTATCCTGAGATCTTTGTTGAATGTGACATTGTGTGCTATAGTCAAACTTGGATTTCACAAGTTATACACATTTTAGAAGATACAAAGAGCTAAGAGTGAACAGAGGAGGCAAGAGACTGAAATGGAGAAAATGAGGAGTGCTTATTACAAGAACCTGAAGAGAAGTGAGAGTTTCACTAGACATTATCAGACCACAAGGCTTTGAGTAGTCTCATTGAAATGAGAGTATTCTTTTTGTGACGACATAGATTACCATCAGAGGAGGGACTGTTGGAGAGTAAAATTTAGTAATGCTTTTAGTGTTTCAGCATTAGGTGACATTTATAGTAACATTTGAAAGCTTAACATAGAGAAAAATATGCACAGACACATATTTTTAAAGTGTTCACGTTTTATTATATGGTGGACATTGTGCCTTCCAGAACTGACAATGTGCTAACAAGATTAAAATGATGTTGAAGTACATTTTTATGCATTAGAGTAACTGCTAGTAGTGAAAGCAATTTGATTTATAATGAGTAATGTGATTTATTAGTTTAAAGTTACATGTGTAGAAAAATAAATACACATCTTCGTTTCTTTATGTGATGCCCTAACAAAGATTGCAATTAATAATTAAATAGTTTTACATATTTGGCTGATATATTACTGATGCTGGATTTACCAGTTTCCATATTATGTGTATTTATTAATGACAATATTAATGCACTTTATTTCTTATGTTAGCATAACAAGTGCTGAAGTCTTCATGTGTGCAGCCATGTAAAAGGGTTGAATTATTTCTTTTCACCTACCATGAATTTTTCCATTAGGTTGTTTCTCATGAATAGTAAAGAGCCCCACTGATCAAATGTGGAACTTGTTCACCAGTTATCTTGATTCTGGTACACTGAGACTTGAAGACTGAAAGCTAAAGCGGTTGCCATTGTTCAACTGAACTTCTTTCATGTGAACTTTGGAAATCATCCTGTACATTGAGAAGGAATGAAGATTGCAACAAATGATGTACAAAATTGTTAAACTATTGGAGTCACACAGAAAGGGCGACTTCTCACCAAACCTGGCAAAGTAAAGTGATGTTGCAAATTCGATTTGTGCTATAATTCAATTGGGCATTGCCTCTTTTGCATATTGTGGACTCAGCAAACTGACCAATCGAACTGGTTTGAGTATTCCAAAGTAGGGGTGGGCGTACTAAGTTTTGAACAGTCCCCTTTAGAATTTTGTTCTGTTAACTTGCCCCTTGGATGTTTCCTGATTCCCAGGTGCAGCCTGTGTTCTGCACTTTCGCTTGATGGTGCTTCTAAGGGACTTTGCTGATGATATACATGCTTTGCTGATGAAACTGAATTGAATGCTGACCCTAGGAGAGGTATACTCTAAAGCAAATGTTTTTTTCCCTTGACCTGCTTTTCTGAGTATAAAGTTTTCATGCTGACACCCGCCTATTTTATTTTTATTAGTTAGTTTAACTAAACCCAAGATAAAAACTTTTCCAAATTATTTTTGTCTTTTTCTTTTTGACTTTTGCCTGCATGTGTTAGCCCATTCAAACATATGCTTGTCCTTATGTGGCTAGAAGTAGGGATAACCTGTGTTCAAATCCTGATTTCTGAATATTTTTAATCTGATTTGACTAATGTATTCACATTCTGATTTGAACCATGTTTCTGTCTCACTGGTGATTGCTTTATTAATATGCATAAATCTTCTAGAATATCTAACGGTTTTGATGTTGAGTAGATTAAACTTGTTTCATAGATGTGGTCAAGCTATGGTGTTTATTTACCATTACGATTTGATTTAGTGCACTATTTACGTGACTTTGACTTAAAGACTTAAATAAAGGAGTTTTCTTCCAAGGTTTGCTGTTTGGGTTTGAATTTATTGTATACGGTTACCACACTCTTCACTGGGTTAAAATATCCCATCGACCTCAGGGAATTGTTTTTGAATCCTGCGAAGGATGAAAACAAAAGCATCAGCAAGGGTCAGACTGATTTTTCAAGTGAATGCTATGCTTTGTAAAACATGATTACTAAACTCTGTATTGATGTCTGTCTCCAAATACAATTAGGCTTAACACATGATTCTTTAGGGTAAAACTCGATATAGGAGGTGATACTGTTTAGTAACTGAACTGCAGGCAAAAATCCCGGCTTCAAATCTTGATTGAATTGTGTGATGCCAGGCAAATTAATTAACTTTACTTCGACTCATTTAACGGGATAGTGAAATTGGAAGCAACTTGAAGCCATGCTGAGTACTTTACAAACAAACTTGCTTATATATGTCTCTATAGATTATAATACTTATAAAGTCCATATCACAAGCTGCATTGTCTGTTGGCTCAATTATGAGAACTGCATTAGGGCATTCTCGAGAGGAGTTTCTAAGTATTTTTCTAAGTACATATTTAGATGTAATAAGTTGTATTACATGCTACTAATTGCAGTAATGCAATCTAATGTACTACATAGAATGCACTAATAAATAAATGTTACATTATAGAACTTTTTAGAGTTTTGAAGTATCATGTCACATTTTTAAATGTTATCTTATGTATGATTTTCCTGGTAATTCTTTCCGTAGCAGGGCTCGTGCTTTTACTATAAGGGCCGAGCTTGCACCTTAACCTGGATCATGCCCTTTTCTGTGCAGAGCGAATTATTATGTTCAAAAGATAAACTCAGGCGTTCTACAGACTGTGAGACAAATTAAAACTCTGTACTCTAATAGGATAACGTTTGGTGATTTACATGGAAAAATTGGCATTTTCCTTTTTGAGAGTTTATGACTTCCACAGTAAACAGCAAAACTTTTACGGCCTGATTTAAGGAAAGTGGCACTGCACCCAGGGCAGCACCACTTTTCTTGTGCCCCTTAGCATCCCCCTAACGCCACCTTGTGTGCGCCGTACCTAAGAAACTGCACACTATGGCGGTAGTTAGGGAAACAGGCATCCACATTTTTGACGTTAGTTCAGAGCTTTGTAGGACTAGAGTCAAAAATGTTGACGCTAATCCTGCAAAGCCCATTGAGGCCCATTGTAAACTATGCTGTGGCTTCTTTTAACGCCTGCTCTAAGCAGGCCTTAAAAGAGTAAAGAAATGCCGCACAGAAATCTCTTAGATTTTGTTGCGCCATTTTTACGGTCTCCCTAACGGGGAGTGCCCCCCTTGCATACATTGGGGCATATTTAAACTTTTTGCCGCAAAACTGCGATAACGCAGTTTTGCAGCAAAGAGATTAGCGCCAGCCGGGCACCATATTTAAGGAATGGGGCAAGCTAGCGCTAAGATTGGGCTAGCATCAGGGCGTGGCTAGGCGCCAGCCAAGATGGCCGCCTTCTAGCAGAGCTCCACTCTCGGCACTCTAATTCCCCCGAAACATCCAACTATTTATCCTACCACCCGCTGGCAACTGAAGTGCGGGAACGGCGTAGGCAACGGGGCATTCATTGAGGGGCGGTCAAGCCCTATACCCCCCAGTAGCTGGCAAGAGCGCGCTTGGCGGCCGGGGGGTTCCGAGGCGGCCGCGTGGGCTAGGCGCAGGAGTGAGGAGCACAGGATTGCGGAGGGGCGACGCGGACCTGGATGTCCGATCCGGGGTGCAGTGAGCACCGGTCCTGACTGGGTGGTGGCCAGGGGTGCCTGGCGCTCCCATCATATGCCCCGGCTGCCGTGGAGGAGCGCTGTGAAGCCGGGGTCAGCGGCCCTGCAGGTAGGCCGCAGATGGAGTTGGAGGCGCCGGGGCCCGCAGCAGTGGATGGGTAAGCGGCAGGTCGGTATCCCGCCCTTGCCAGGCCTGTGAGGACAGCACCGGTGCCCTGCGGTGCACAACTATTGGAGCAGCGAGGGGGGGTGCAGCGGGAGATTGGCCCCTTCCCCCTCATCATCAATAGCGCAGTTGCGGCCTGTGAGTGCTTGGGGGGCGGCATGGACTTGACTCCCCTTCAGTGGACCAGTGATAACACCTGAGGCCTATGTGTGACATGGTGCAGCCCCAGTGAGGGCCTTGTGTCTTGGTGAAGGGGGCACTGCCGGCCCGTTTATCTTTTGTGAGGAGACAGTGGTGACTAGAGAAGAGGAGAGTTCTCGGCTGGAGGAGGGGGTCGCTGCAGAGCCTCCTGGGTGGGAGACTCCCTTCGGCATGGTCAGAAATAAAGGGCGCCCCCTGCAGCAGTCAAATAAAATGGACAAGTACGCGGTGCCATGGCAAACAGAGGGGCCATTGGTGTCGGACAGCGCAGAAGGAGGACACGGGAAAGACCAAGGCCCCCCTGTCGAACCCTTGTTGAATGCAATATTGACTGCCATTCAGGACCTGAGGGTCTCACTGGAGTCCATGCTAGATGCAGCGACAGTGAATGTCACCCTTCTTCGCGCTGACCTAAAGAAAGTCGCTGAGAAGGTCACCACCGCAGAAACGGATATTGCCAGGTTGCAGTCTGCATCTAAGAGGCTCGAGGAACAGGTACAGTTTCTCACCACGGAACACAAGAAAATGGCAGCTCGCCTGGAGGATCAGGAGGGGAGGGCCCGAAGAAACAATATCAGAGTTGTGGGGGTACCGGAGGGAGCTGAGGGCACGAGTGTTGAACTCTTTCTGGAGACCCTGATCACAGACTTGCTGCACCCTAAGAGGCTCTCGAAGTTCTTCACTGTTGAAAGGGCATACAGGGCTCCGGATCCTCCTCCGATGCCGAGGGCCCCTCCGCAGACCATCATTGCATGAATCTTTAACTTTCAGGACAGACTCGCCATCATGCAGGCTGCCAGATCCCCTGGTTATCTACTGTACGAAAATGCTACAGTACATTTTTTCCCATACTTTATGCTGAGGGTCCTACGACAGCGTCAAAGCTTTCAGGAGGTCGAAAAAGCTCTGCAGGACCGTGAACTCAAATACATGATGCTCTTTCCGGCGAGGCTGAGGGTCATCGCGGAATGGAAAACGTGGCACTTTGACTCCCCTGGGGAGGCGTGGGAGTGACTGGAGGGATCCTGGTCAGCGGGCCGCTCGGAGCACCGGGGCGGTTGTGGCGGGACGCGGTATACGGATCAAGGCACTCCCCATCTCGCAACAGCAGGAACAGGGGCAGAAGTCCGCGAGGGCGTCGCCTTAATGTTTGGTGGCTTCGATTTGGACGCACTTGGGTGTCTACAATGACTGATCTGCGATGTTGCATGGATCAGGTTGGGGCGCGGAAAGCCCGGTGTTCTGTTAGTGCTGGCAGGTGGCACAGCATTTGACTGGTACATTGGGGGATTGTTTTGCTTGAACATTAGTGGTGCTGATGGTGAAGGCAAGGATAGGTGGCCCTAGCCCATCCACACAGAAGTTTCAATTGTTTTGGGCAACAGGCAGTCCGCAGATTGGTGGGGTGGGCAGTTTGAAGCCTGCTAAGTGGGGTTGAACAGAGTATAAATATGCTTCATTACACCAGGCGCAGGCATAATGTAGCATAAAGGGTTACAAAGTGGCGCAATGCATGCATTGCGCCACTTTGTAAATTTGGCATGGCGATTTTGGCCTCGTTGGGCCAAGGATGCACTAGGGTCTCTTGAATCAGCCCCTTAGTTTTGTGTTTTTTCTCATAAAAGAAGCATTCGTCCCATAGGAGACCTGCACTCCTCAGATCACCAGCTAAAAACAGGATTGATACAAGCGCCCCCGGTGTGATTTCCTGTAAAAGCAGGAAAGAGAAAAGTCCTGCGGGGTGTGAGCCTTAAATCAATTTAGAGGCAGCGGAGCGAGTCAGCCAAGGGGGTTAAATTGCATCTCAGGAGTGCAAGATTCAATTCTCTCTCCTAAATATGTGTGTACACGCCCCGGACGCCCCTGTCTCACACTTCAGTAAGTGCACATATATATAGATGTTTTTAAATATATTAACAATATTCCATGACAACTACCGCTGCCTCCAGCTGAATAATAAGTTTAACTCTAAACACTAAGTGGTAGTTTACCCCGGTCGACCGACCTACTTAGCCCCCGCCCTCCTCTCACCCTTTAAGTACCCCCAGATCTTGCACATTAATTGAGGGTTGGGTTTCTTGTAAAGTGGCGCCGACTCTTTGATGGCGCGAGGATCAGTCCGCGTCCTGAGCTGACCCGGCGACGGAAACATCTCAGCAGAAAAACACTGGCTCGGAGTCAACTGGAAACGGCAGCAGTTCGGATGCCGAATCAATTAGCCTCCTTAATCAGGAGTGAAGTAATTAGTTCAGCGCGCTTTACTCGCGTGGCGGCTCCTGCAAAAGGCGCACGCGATCTTCGCGCGGACACCGATCCGTCAGCAGCAGTGCCAGGTCTGTGGAGCCCAGCGGTGCTCTGGGGGGAGGAAGATGGGCGGAGTGTCAGACTCAGAGCCCAGTGGTGCCAAGGGAGGGGCAGTGCCAGACTCAGAGCCCAGTGGTGCCCTGGGAGGGGCAGTGCCAGTCTCAGAGCCCAGCAGTGCCCTGGGAGGGGTAGTGCCAGGCTTAGAGCCCAGCAGTGGCCTGGTAGGAGTGGTGCCAGGTCTATGGAGCCCAGCGATGCCCTGGAGGGGTAGTGCCAGGCTCAGTGCCCAGTGGTGCCCTGGGAGGGGCAGTGCCAGTCTCAGAGCCCAGCAGTGCCCTGGGAGGGGTAGTGCCAGGCTCAGAGCCCAGCAGTGGCCTGGTAGGAGTGGTGCCAGGTCTGTGGAGCCCAGCGATACCTTGGAGGGGTAGTGCCAGGCTCAGTGCCCAGCAATGACCTGGAAAGGGTAGAGCCAGGCTCAGAGCCCAGCGGTGCCCTGGAAGGAACAGTGCCAGACTCAGAGCCCGGTGGTGCCCTGGGAGGGGCAGTGCCAGTCTCAGAGCCCAGCTGTGACCTGAAAAGGGCAGGGCGAGGCTCAGAGCCCAGCGGTCCCCTGGGAGGGGAAGTGCCAGGTTTGTAGAACCCAGCAGTGCCCTTGGAGGGGCAGTGCCAATCTCAGAGCCCATCGGTGCCCTGGGAGGGGCAGTGTCAGTCTCAGAACCCAGCTGTGACCTGGAAAGGGCAGGGCGAGGCTCAGAGCCCATCGGTGCCCTGGGAGGGGCAGTGTCAGTCTCAGAGCCCTGCGGTGCCCTGGAAGGGGCAGTGCCAGGCTCAGAGCCAGCAGTGCCCTGGGAGGGGCAGTGCCGGTCACAGAGCCCAGTGGTGCTCTGTGAGGGGCAGTGCCAGGCTCAGAGCCCAGTGGTGCCAAGGGAGGGGCGAGGGGTGAGGGGCACTGCCTGTCTCAGGGACCAGCGGTGCCCTGGAAGGGGCAGTGCCGAGACTTTGGAACCTAGCGGTGCCCAGGGAGGGGCAGTGCCAAGCTCAGAGCCGTGCAGTGCCCTGGGGGGGCAGTGCCAGTCCTAGAGCCCGGTGGTGCCCTGGAAGGGGAAGTGCCAATCTCAGAGAGAGTCTAAAATCAGCTCTGTGTAGGATCTCTTCACTTCAACCATGGGCATGAACAGAGGTGCCCAGGACATATGAAACATGCGTGCTGAAAGTTACTCCTGAGGTATGGAAATTCCTGGCGGTGAGGATCAGCAACTGCACATCTGGTTTTGGGGAACACCCCAAACTCTCCTCAAGGATTCGGATCTGAGGCTGCAGAATTGAGGAAAAGATCATTGTGGGAGTTCGAACCAAACCAGACTTGTCAAAGGTTGGGGGGTGTGCCCCTATGTGCTCTAATTTCTATATCAGCACCTCACCAGAAGTGCAGTGGTTACAGCCCTGCCAAGCTTCCTAGGTCCATGAGTAACGTGCTGCTCTAGTCCAGGATTTTTATTGGAATTCTGGGATTTATAGTCTTGTTTACCCCATTGTAAAACATGACATCAAGTCCCAGAATTCAAAGGAAAACAAACTGAAATGGAGCAGCACCTCAACATCGTCTCATACACCGATGACAACCAGCCGATCCTCTTCCTCAAAAAGGACCCCGCCACCGCAAAACCAACCTCCACAAAGGAATGAAGGCCATCGCCGAATGGATGAAGAACAGCTGCCTGAAACTGAACTCTGACAAGACTGAGGTCCTCATCCTTGGCTCCACCCCATCCGCCTGGGACGACTCCTTGTGGCCTACCACACTGGGAACTGCACCGACACCCTCTGACCACGCACGCAACCTGGGGTTCATCCTGGACTCATCGCTATCAATGACCCATCAAGTCAACTCCTTCTCTTCCTCCTGCTTCAACACCCTTCAATGCTTCAGAAGATCTACAAATGGATCCCCATGGGAACCAGAAGGACGGTCACCCAAGCCCTCGTGAGCAGCAGACTGGACTACGGCAACGCCCTCTATGCAGGAACCACGGCCTAGCTCTAGAAAAGTCTGCAACGCATACAGAATGCCTCTGCACACCTCATCATGGACATCCCCAGCCACAGCCACATCACAGCCCACTTGAGAGACCTGCACTGGCTCCCTGTCAACAAGAGAATCACGTTCAAGCTCCTCACCCACTCACAAATCACTGCACAACATCGGACCAGAACACCTCAACAGACGACTCCCGTCTACACCCGCCAGCTTCGCTCCGCTGACTTTGCCAGCATTCCACGCATCCACAGAATGACCGCCGGTGGCAGATCATTCTCCCACCTCGCCCCCAAGATGTGGAACACTCTTCCTGTGAACCTGCGACAGACACAGGACCTGCTAACCTTCAGGAGACACCTCAAGACCTGGCTGTTCGAGCAGTAGCAGCACCCCTGCCCTCAGCGCCTTGAGACCCTCACAGGTGAGTAGTGCGCTTTGCAAATGCTAAGGCAATCTTGGCAGGTATGAGGTTCTGGGTCACAACTGTGAGTATCTGGGTCTATGCTTGGCCTACACTACACTGTCCTCAGGGAGACTGCAGGTCACCTGCTCCTATGGTAACTGCCTCCCTCCATATCATTGCAGACACTTGCTCCACTCCTGAACTTTAACTTACATGTGTGTTAATGTAATTAGGTAATTGATAGCAAGACTACAAATCCAACAGTGCATTAGCGTGTGGCATGAAAGTCTAGGACTTCAAAGTGAATGCGTAATGACCTGGAGGTAGGTTGTCTTCTTCCCTCCTGTGGTCTCAGGACACTGGGCAGGATCACAGGTGGTGCTGGAGATTTCACAACCCTCCACCATCACAAGCAGGTGGTGATCGGCCACTGCAGTTTTTTCCGCCAACCGTCGAGTGGGACCACAACTCTCGCTGTCTCTTCCTAGGCTGAAGGCAAAGAAGTGTAGTATCTTTGTTTAAAGATGAAAGTTACCACACTGTGAGCACAAGCGCAACATCCTGCCTTTTTAAATACTTCTTGATTTATCCTGTTCATTTGTGCTCCACTTCCTCGGTCTCTTTTCAGCTGAGGGCAGGCCTTTAAATGGGCCGGGTCCCTTCTGATCTGAGACCCGGTACTAATTAAAAATGGACATTGAAACGGGCAGGCGCAGCCCTTCATTAAGAGTGGAGGGGCCACGCCCTCCACCTTTTTGCCCCTCATGAAGAGTGTCTGTCAGGCTGAACAAAGGTCAGCCTGACAGACACTCTTCATTTTCAGCTCAGACAGCCAGGAGTGAGACACGCGATTTGCGCAGACTCCTGGCTGCCTGAGCTGAACTTTGCTGGGCTGAGGAGGTCACAGCTCCTAAGGGCGTGACCTCCTCGGCTCAGCAAAGGTGCCTCGAGGCCCTTCCCTGGGTGACAAGGAAACAGTCACCCATTGACTTCGACCTGGGCGCTTCAGGTTTAAGCCCTGAAGCGCCCAGGGCGAGTGTCAATCAGTGACACCACGTCACAGAGTGGGGAGGGGTCAGCAGTCTCACTGACCCCAGGACACTCTGTGACGAGGGGACCTCTGCGGCTGAAGGTAAGTGTGTGTGATGTTTTAAAATGAATGTTTGGTGCATGTGTGCATGTTTGAATGTTATGAGTGTTGTTAACGGATGTGCGTGCGTGTGTGTGCGAAAGAATGAGTGTGTGTGATCTTTTAAAATGAATGTTTGGTGCGTGCGTGCATGTTTGAATGTTATGAGTGTTAATGGATGTGTGTACGTGCATGTGTGTCTGTGTTTGAAAGAATGAGTGTGTGTGCTTCCCACCTGCCCCCCCCTCCCTCCTAAAGCTGCTGGCCGCCACTGGAAACGGGTCCCTTTCATGCCCTCAATTCATGTCTTCCAATTTTACAGGCAAAACCACTGATTGATTTCTAAAAAATGAATGTTAAATAACGTTAAGCTAGTTCACAGGGTTGGTAAGTCAGGCACTGGTGCAAAGGGCCGGTATCTGAGTTGCACCTGTGGTAGGCTTTTCTGGGCAGCCTGGAGGCTGATTTGGGATGTGCCTGTGCTGTTTAGATGCCTTCAGCGGCCTAATGGGGGCCTGAGCAGCCTTACCAGAGGCAGATGGGCCTATATTATCTCCCTTTCACCAAGGGAGGCAGAGGTGTCATTCCTTGTCTGTCACTGGGCCCTCCCCTTAATGTATGCAGATTGAACAGGCAGGGGGAAGGGGACCTGAGCAGAAGTGTCCTCACTTATATTTAGATGTGATTCACTAGTGTGAACTTATCCGTGCACAGTGAGTCCTGGCACCACTTGCACTTTTCATCTCAACAAAATTAAGAAAAATATGTCTCTTTTAGACAACCCTCCCCCTTCTTTTTATAATACTTAAAACACTGAAGCTTAGTTTTGAGAAAAGGCGGAATTCGCAAATGTGGGCCACTTTTTTTCGGGTGCCCAGGCCTATTGTGTATCCCATCCAAGCCTAGTAATCTATGTTGTTCCTGTTTATATTTCAGATGCTTTACCTCATCTTTCAGTCCCTAAGAATGTTTGATTATTCCAGGATGTTGTGTGTGGGTTTTTCTGCAGCATATTACTCTTGTATGGTGCATAATTTGAATTGAGTAACATCCAGGTGTTTATAATGATTGAGTTGTGGCTGAAGGCAGTGCGAGTTTCTTTCATTGTCTGTCGGGGTGGGGGGGAAGAGGTCAGAAAGGCGTTCAGAACACTTGGTCATCCAATCCTTGGCCTCTACGCAAAGCTCACACAGCAATGGTTGTGTATGACAGTTCCAGTTGTGATTCTATGCACAAGTGTGGATAGGGTGGTGCTCTGTGGGAATTTTAGTATACATTAAGGGACCTCCTCCTTTTTTCGTCCCATTCACAGCCCTGGCTAAGGGTGCATTGAAATAGTGGAGGGAGAATTATGTTTCTTAGAAGCTGGTTGGCCTACAGACATGCAGCACGTTGTATCCCTTCCTTGGGGAGAGATGCCTAGTGTTCTTTTGTGGAGGTCATTTCACCCCCACACTGGGATTGCTCACCTCATCCGGGTGTGTGCTCTGCTGTTCTGTGTGAGGTATGTCACTGAGGTAATATGACGTGGAGAGTTAGGGTAGTTGTGGCTTTCCTCTCCTCATCCCTTGGGGCATAGGCAGGGCCACTGGGATTATGCGGCCATGGTGATTTTCACATTATTATAGATTTGCCACATTTGCCACAAAATCCATCATCTGCCACATAATCTGCAGTTAAAAAAAAAAAATGTTTCTAGCTTAAACAGTTTGAAAGTTAATAAAAATGTGACAACAGGTTGCCGCACCGTGGAAGGCCCTTTGATATGCTGATTATCTTTCTGTTGCTTAAAGCTATATTTGAGTGTTAAACTGATACTAATGTAGTACAATCAATGCCCATACAGTGTTGCCAAATTAAAAATTGACAATATACTGAAGTACTATCATTACAAAACGTGCTGCTTTATGCAGCATAATTTTACTTTTCTTGCTGCATAATTTGCCCGACCCTGCTGCATAATTTTGGCCTCTCCTGCAGCATAATTCCAGGGGTCCTGGGCATAGCCCCCGGACACTCCATGATGGTTGCTCCAATATCACATTTATGAGCTGCAATATTCAGCCAAGAGATGTGATTTGCAGCACCACCTGGGAAAAACAGGTGTGGCAGCCTTGTGCAGAGCAACAGGGACATCTAAAGGGGTTTGGAGTCCCTGGGCCAAACACAATTTTGGGGCCTCTGTTTGGAACAGCTTTGAATTTATGATTCAATTGCAGCTTTTTCATGCCCCCTTGGCTAGGCAGTGCACATGTGCACTTGTCCAAATTCTAAATCTGTTTACATCTATTATTGTTTTCACTCACTAATGTTACTGCAAATAATATCTGTGACACCCTTCCATTTCTGGTATGTGAGGTCCTGATGTGTTCTAAAAGAAACTTTTTATGGGTGTTGCATGAAACAAACACATTTCACTGCAAAATGTCTGTAATACACTCACACATCACTCACATTAAAAATAAATTAAAGGAAAAGGCTTTTTAAAACAATCTGGTTAAGAATTATTCAAGTTGACCATGGCAAGGCTCTCTGCAGAATAGAGCTTGCTCTGTCAGGGGGGCCCTGAAAGTCTAGGGCCCCGGCCGGAGCCCACGTTGCCCATGCTTTAAAATGTCTCTGCAGAGAAGCCCTGCTCTGCCGAGCAACCGCTGGTTCCACATGTGGATGTCTCATCTGTAGCCTGTACATCCATATCCCACTGAAGTCATGATAGTTGCCCACCCCCCCCCCACATAGAAAGCAGAGGAGAAACCCAACAAAAAGGCTTCCTCTTCTGATTGACTGGGTATGAGGAACGACTTCCCACCAGCGCTCTCTGAGGCCTGTAAGCTCTGTTGCTTGGACTTAGAAAGGAAGCTGTACAGTTTCATCTGAGACACACAACTGCCAGGAAAAGGGCGCGGCATTGGTGCTCTCTTCAAGGCAAGGACTAACCCAGGAGAAGAGAACAAGACAGAACTTCTACACCCACTGAGGATACAGAGGAATATGCCCAACCTCCTTCCCCTGCTGGGGAGACAAGAGGACAAGGATGAACCTGCTGCTCATGCATTCCAAACAAGAGTGCAATGATGAACCTACTGCCTTGCATGGGAGACAAGAAGACAATGCTGAACCTGCTGGCCATGTGTGGGGGACAAGAGGATAAGGCTAAACCTGGTGTCCTTGTATGTGAGAGAAGAGGACAGAGCTGAAGCTGCAGTCCTTGTAAGAGAGCTAAGATGACAAGGTCGAATCTGCTGCCCATGCATAGCAAACAAGAGGACAAGGACAAACCTTGTCTCCCTTGCATGGGAGACAAGAGGACAAGGAGGAACTTGCTGTCCTTGTATGGGAGTTAAGAGGACAAGATTGAACCTGCTGTCCTTGCATGGGAGACAAGAGGACAAGGATGAACCTGCTGCCCCTGCATAGCAAACATGAGGACTTGGACGAACCTGCTATCATTGCATGGGAGACAAGAGGACTTGGAGGAACTTGCTGTCCTCCCATGTGAGAGTACAGGACAAGGCTGAAGCTGCTGTCCCCATTGTGGAGCTAGGAAGACATGGCTAAACTTGCATCCCCTGTTCTGGTGACAAAGGACTACTCTGACACTGCTGCCTCCTTTCAGAAGAAAAGAGGACAAGGCTGGTGCTGCTGCCCCTTCTTGGGAGACAAGAGGACAAGGCTGAATCTGATGTCCATGCATTGGAGACAAGAGAACAAGGCTGATGATGTTGCCCGTCCTTGGGAGACAAGAGGGCAAGGGAGAAACGAATGTCCTTGCATGGGAGACAAGAAGACAAGATTGAAGCTGCTTCCCCTGCTCAAGAGGCAAAAGGACATGTATGAATCTGCTCTCCATGCATGGGAGACAAGAGGACAAGCCTGAGCCTACTGTTCTTTAATGGGAGACTAGAGGACAAGGCTGAACCTACTGTCCTTGCATGGGAGACAAGAGGACAAGGCTAAACCTACTGTCCATGCATGGGAGACAAGAGGACAAGGCTGAGCCTACTGTCCTTTAATGGGAGACTAGAGGACAAGGCTGAACCTACTGTCCTTGCATGAGAGACAAGAGGACAAGACTGAACCTACTGTTCATGCATGGGAGGCAAGAAGACAAGGATGAACCTCCTGCCCATGCATGGGAGACAAGGGATAAGGCTGAAGGTGCAGGCCCTGCTGGGGACACAAGAGGGACCCCTGTTTTTCTCACTCTTGGTTTTCAAGAGTTACAATCCTATGGTCTATTTTGCAATCTAAATATCAGAAAAAGACATTACATTTTTGTTCAACTCCAGCTCAGAGCGAAAAAGGTAATTCATCTATCATAACAACAGTGTTACTGTGATTTAAGAATCAGAGCAAGTTTTGTGCACAAAAAAATAGTTTAGAATCAGACATTTGCCCTTAACACAGGCGGCCAGATTTGCAAATTATGTTTCAATCTGAGAATGAAAAATGCATTTTGGGATTGTCAGAAATGATTAAAACTGCATCGTTTTAGTGGGTGGTGCATAAACAATAACATCAATTGCTGATTTTTAATTTAATATGGGATCCATTTCTAGATGCCTGACTCCATTTTATGTTTCTCATACAGTTTGGTCCTGTTGTAGTTGTTCCTGTCAATATTTTCTTTTGTGTTTTCCTGTTGGCGCTGTTAAATGATAGACTCATATTTACTGATAGATACTGCTTCATTGGTACCAAAACTCCCAGAGCTCTTTGTATGGATGCATCTGGTATTGATTTAGTGCAGAGCACTGTAGAGGGTGAGAGCCAAAAATATATTTGTCATATGATAGGACACATAGCTGCTTGTGGTCTGTTACTGCATTGTGATGTAGTGTTCTTTAAATGGCGAGTTGTCAGCTCTTTCCTAAATTTGAGAAGGGTTGGTGTGACAGATCGAACAGTATAAAGGCAACAGAGAGGCGTTAGTGTTGCTCAGGTAAGTGGTTTATTCAAATTAAATGGAAAAAATGTTTATAGTTTAGGTAGGGTAGGTTTCCCGAAATTATGGTCTTGTTCGTCTTCTTCCCTGACTGGTGGTTTCCTCTGTTTCTCTTGTTTTCTCTTTCAGGTGGTTGCTCGGCTGTTCTCTCGGATGGTTCCAGGGGCGATACCGGAAACAGAAGGACAGAAAACGCTACGGTAAGTATGGTGGTCTATGACGTCTTTCTCTCTCTCTCTGCTATCACCGACTGGGGAAAATGTAAGAAAAGGATGGGTTTTGTGCCAGTGAGGAGTTGGGGAATGACCTGACCCTAATCTAGGGTTGTGGGAAAATAAAGTGTCTCACACGTGGTTGTTGCTGTGCCCCTTTTAAATTCCTCCCACGCCACCCCTCCTTTCCTCTATATCCCCTCCCCAGTCCCCTTTAGATTCGTGCCCCCTCTCTGAGTCCAAAAGGACAGTACCTTGTTTAGCCATGACCCTCCAGGGTCGTGGCTGGCGTTATGGCGGTCCTCCTGTCGATCTCTCCCTGCAGGGTTCTCGGGTTCCGGTCCCTCGTTGCGCACAGGATCTCCTCGGCCTTCCGTTCTCGTCGGACCTTCTCTGTAGTTTGTCTCCTCCTTGGGTGTTTCCTCTCTTGTCTCCGCGCTCCTGGTCTCTCCTCTCTCCACCGGCTTCTCCTCCTGTTGCGGCGCGCCTCTCTTCTTCACTCTGCCGTACCGGAAAACCTCATTGGTTTCCCCGGCAACGGCATCTCGCCAGCCTCGCTCTGGTCGCGTTTCCCCGACAACGGGGAAACGCGGAAGTGACGTATCGGAGGGTTCCCATACGTCACCCGTAGCACTCTGTGCCGGAGTGAACGGGAACACCCGGTCACAGTTGGAAAAATGGTGATTGATATAGAGATGTTGTTTCACATCCTGGGTGCTTTTATAAGGAAGGTCTGTTGCATTGTTTTTTTCTTTTTTGCACTCCTTTGTTTCTAGTCTGTTGGTGTCCAGGCAGTGAGTGTGCCAATAACAACTGGAGATGATGAGTTTGTCATCCATGTAGGCAGATGTGCCTATCGGGATGGCTTAATCGATGATGCAAATGGTTTTGAAGATGGTAAAGGCCTGCAAGGGGGGGGCAGTGGCGCTCCATTAGGGTGGCCGTGATGTGGTCACATTATTCATGTCCTTGCTGAGGTGTGATGCTGCATGTGAGATGCACTTAAGTGGTGCAAGTTAGTGAAACATGGAGACCATGAGATGGGTGTTACCACCATACAGATGCAATAGTAAAAGGGCTTGAAAAGCAATTCTGGTCACTTTTTTCCACAGCAAAATTGATGAAATCTACAAATTCGAAAAACAACCTAACCCCAAGGACATCATCAGCAACCTGCACACTGGGATACCCATACAACCAACTGGAGAACACTCACCAAGGAAGACCCCACTTCAATCATGAAAACCGCCCTCTCCCGGGCCCCCACAGACCCCTGCCCACATCATATCTACAACTCAGAACGACCTTGGATCAGCAAATTCATCATCTCCTCCATCAATTCCACAACCTTCCTCAAAGACTAGAAACATGCTTTAGTCACAGCCCTCCTCACCAAACCTTCGGCAGACCCCAACAAGATGAGCAACGTCTGCAGGGACCTGCCTTACTCCCGTGCAGTGAAGAGGCTGCTTTGGAGGTCCCAAACACCCCTCCCCCATCACCATACGGAAGTGGACCCAATCACTGTTCTTGACTTGACTGACATAAGAGTTTACCTGTGCAAATAAAGTCACTGGGGATGACCCTTTTAGGGTAGGGGTACACTGAGACCTGTGGTAACCCCACAAGGTACAGAGACAGACTTTCACATAAAACAAATGGGGAGGGCACAGGATGGCAGTCCGTGAGTGGTAAGAAAGGTGCTGAGTTCCCAAACCCCACAAGAACCAGGACCCCATGCCCTTCACTGCCCCCTACATCAAAGAAATGCAAGGGCCTGTCTGCCTTATGTCCCTGCATTAAATACACTCATGAATTGGTGGAAAAGGAACACCGGAGAACAAAATATGCCATGGCATTAAGCAGTGGTGTAGCAACAGCCCCTGTTGTCCCCGTTGTGCAGAGGGGCCTTGAGCCATAGGGTGCCTCCTAGAGGATGTGCCCAGGGCCCTGACCTGAGAGCTCCTTACTGGGTCTGGAGAGTGGGGGCAGGGCCAGCTTTAGGACGGTGCACACTCTGACTTTGGTGTGGTGCGCTGTGTTTAAAAAAATAACCTATGGATTTAGAAGAACTGAACCTGCTCGTGCATCCAGCAGTTTTCAGATAACAATAAAAATGTTAAGATAACTCTGGTGATTAATGTTCCTGCTGGTGAGAGATCTGAATTTTGTCTAGTGTCAGTTTTTACTCATCATAAAGTAGCGCAGAGGGATAATGTATCTGCTGCAAAGAACGTGTACCATGCAGATCACAAAAGTGTGAGTGAACTATGAGTAGCGCTTAAAAAAAAGAAGTATGTGAGAGAGGGGCTATAGAGAGGTGATGGACATGTTGGAGAGTGGTAGTGAAGTAATTCATGGAGAAGGACTGTCACACCTGGCACCACCAGCTCGAAAGCCGGCCCTGCATGGGGGGGCCTCCTTCATGTATTTTGCAGGGGTGGCCCCTTAAATTGTCACTGGGATTAAAAGGGGCAACAGGGAATCCCTGATTTGCGAGAATCCATCCAAAGTCTCCATTAATGCAAGTCTTAAGCAACCCTATTGTATTCTACATTCCATTCATGTATTCTTCATTCTTTACTCTAAGATATTAAGCACATGATATTGTAAAGCGCATCCTGGAGTGCTGTTCTATGTTCTAGTTCCTGCTTCGAACTTAGTCAGCTTCCTGGTCAGTTGGTACTTATACACCACAGAGGGTAACCGAAAAACCCGACCGGGCTGGGTAGGAAATAATCATTACATACAACAATGCCCAAACGGGGAAAGAACAACAAGTTATTTATACATCATAGAACAACATAGGTGAAAACAGACACAGTATTTATTCATATAAATATAAATATATTCATTCATTTACTTATCCCTTAATATGTCCGCCGCAAACGCTCAGTTTTTCGAAGGCTCACAGATGAATGAAGAGTGCATTGGAATTGACTAGTGACCTGATATAATGGGGAAATGGCATTTTAGAATCAGATTTGATCCCCTCATAAATAGACAAATAAAAAAAGTGGGCATATTAAGGGACTCCCATCGCACTAGTCCTGATGAAGACCCAGTGTGGAGCTGTGATGTGGCCCAAGATATATAGGGGTCAAAATGTTGACGGGTACATCATAGTTTGGATTGGTTTCTGCATAGGATCTGTGGAGGATTGAAGGAATTGATTTAGACTCTCTGAGGATCTGGAATGGAGTCAATACAGCAAAAAAGAACCAACCGACTGTTTTTAATGTCTTTTGGATAGGTTTTTTAAAACTATTTGGATATGTGTTATTCTTCTTTCTATTTATCACGAGCAATCATGGTTAGTTGGAGCAGGATAGCAGGACTGGAGGGGCGCTGGTGGATGAGCTCTCATATTTTATACTTGCAAATACATTTATTTGCATTATTCAACTCACTGGAGTTCTGTGGATCCTTTGATGAGTTTGAGTGCTTACCTACAAAAAATTGGCAACAAGGGATAAAGCAGATTTGTGTTGAAGTATCGGAGCTCGTCTGCAGCAACATGGATATTGGCGGCTTCATCACAGTTGTCGAGAAGCCACTGCAGGATCATAGAGCTACTGCTCAAAGTTGTTGTAGCTATTTTGCGGTGATTGAGTATACAACAGGAAGCGGCCAATCAGGTTGTGCGCCTTTCATTGAGCAGTTGGTATTGAAGAGGCCAATCAGGTTGTACGCCTTTCATCGAGTGGTTGGTATTGGAGGTGCAAACAGCAACCAATGACTGTGATTTTTATTTGAATAGTCATATTGTCGTGTATCCAGTCAGAGTCCTTTATACTGTTGCCTAGCAACCACTGATCACTGCTTGAGGTGTTATAGGCATGTTGACGCATTGATTGGTCACAGCGCACGCTGCTCGCATCTAATGCGATGCTGCTTATAGATGCGTTGAATATACTGTGCACAGTGATATTTTCTGTTTATCCAAGGAAACAGAGTACAAATAGTATTCTTTCTGGCATATGGTAACTACACTTTCTTTTAATATCTTTTGAACAATTCATTATTCATTCCTCTCATTAAATTACATAACTTTGGCAATTGTCAGCAATACAATATGTCTCACAACCTCAACATTTCTTGGATAATCCAGACAAAGCCAAGTTAGAATGGAAACATTGAATGCATGTTTTTATTAATTATCTTGTTGCTATAGATGGTAATGGATATAACCCAGCCAGGAAAGCAGTTATATAGTATAGTTGTTTGGGTACTGAAGGACAAACATTTTTTTATAATCTTCCGGAAATTCCTCCTCATTACTGAGCAAGCAGGAGATACTAGTGCTTGGAATATATTCATTGAGGCAGAGAAAAGATTAGAATGCCATTTTTCACAAGAGCCGAGTATTGTTTTGGAGAGGCTTAATTTATTTTCAAGAAAGCAAACATCTGAGGAAAATATTGATCAATATTTGGCTACTTTAAGAATTTTGGGCAGTACTTGAAATTTTGAAAATTCAAAGGATAACTATTTAAGAGACCAAATAGCACAAATTTGTTATTCCATGAAAGCACAGGAACATCTTCTTTGTTACACAAACCCTATGTCAAAAGAAATGGCGAGTATACTGAAAGGCAGTGAACAATCTGCGTGATCTGGGAAAGTTTTAGCAGGGGCATCAAATTATTTCTCAAATGTACATGATAATACTAATGTGAATGCTGTAAAGAAAATACAAGAACATTCTAAGAGCAGAAATATGATAAGGTCCAATGCTTGTTATAGGTGTGGCTCGTACCGTCATATGGGGAACAGTTTGAGTTGTCCTGATCTAGGAAAAAAAAATTAACAGGTACAAGAAAGTTTTATGCAAGTTTGTAAGAATGGTAGTACAGTTAAATTTAATTGTGTTCCTGATATTGTCACGGTTTCGGGCGGGTCTGATCAGGACTCTGGTTGGGACACCCCTTGAGGTCACCGAATATCCTAAAGAGGTAGTGTACTGGGGCAGAAGAGCAGCTAAAGGCATACACGGAAAGGACAGCTATGGACAGACACAGGAAACAGGAAAGTAAAAGCAGAGCAACCCTTGTGTGAACAAATAGGAAACGGATTACTAGCGGACAAACACGCTGGGGTTGTACACAGAGTTAGGCGCAGAACCTCCCACAGTGACAGGGAATCTCAATGCCCCTGTGCAGTTTGCTCTTTCAGATAGTCACCCTGCCAGCCCCATAGAAAGGAGGCAGCAGAAGTTATCCTGTCTCTGGACCCTAGAGCACAAACAAGGATAGTACTTACATACACAGGACACGCTCTTGTGGGTCCAGCTGGAAACACAGTGGCGATTCCTGGGAAAACAGCAATAGCACACTGTCACTGTTAGGCACGAAAGACAACGTATAACACTAGACAAGGATGGGGGCTGGAATTGCCTCCTGGAAACCAGGAGCCAACCCCAGTACAAAGGAGGACACTTATACACTGGTGAAGACTGATAGAACACTTACCAGACACAAATAACCAAGAAGAAACAGAAACAGAAGGGAACAAACTAAGAGGCAGAGGCAAGAACTAGGAACAAGTTCAGGCTGAAGCAAAGGCGGGACTAGGACTTGAAAACAGGGCACAAACCTCTGGCTGGGACAAACAGAGACAGGACTGGGAAACTGAGAGCAGGCTCTGGCTGGAACAGGCAAGGACAGGACTGGAATACAGGGAGAAGGAATGAGTAGTAAACAGGACTGGGAAACAGAGCAGGTTCAGGCTGAAACAAGGCAGGAGCAGGGCAGAGAAACAGGGAGCAGCCCCTTAAAGAAACAAACAGGTACAAGGCTAAGAAGTAGGGAGCAGACTCTGGCTGGAACAATCAGGAACAGGGCAGAGAAACAGGAAACAGGATCAAGCTGGAACAGCAGAGGAACAAAACTGGAACACCATCCGACAAGGGGTCTGTAATACAAAGTATCGAACTCCAATGCACGACGGGGATCTTGAGGAAATGGCTGCTTATAAGCAGTTCCAAGCTGGGCTGCACAGGAGAGGTCTCAGGTGTGTGTAGTTTCAGACACTTGCAAGTCCTGGAGGAGAGGATCCGGTGAAAAGGAGCAACTGGACTTCTCCCATAGAAAACAATGGGAAACAGATTCCAGGCTTTCCTGACTACCAGGCTGTGCATTATGGGATTTCCAGTCCCAGGAAGCAAATGTAGTACTACACAAGTGTACCATGGAGAAAAGAGAAACAAACAGGAGTCAGCAAGGGACTCTAGATAAGTGTTTAAGGTGATTCCCAGGCTTCCGACAGTCCCCTTACAGCGCCCCCTAGAAATGTGACGACAGAGTCGTAACAGATATTGAAAAGAACCATACTAAAGGCGAGGAAAGTATGAATACCATGATCACAATAAATGTTGATATTGATCAATCAGAAGACATTATACAGAATGACCTCAGTACAGAGTAAAGAGTTAATTGACCCTTTTGTGAAGTTAAAATAGGAGAGTTGCAATTGAGAATAATAGTGGATTCGGGTTCACCAGTCACTATGTTATCTGAAGAATCCTTTGAACAATATTGGAGCAACATAATACTTTGAAAACTTAACATTGAAGTCATAGATTATGGTTAGTCCGAAATTCAAAATGTAGAATTATTTGAAGAGGTGTTGGAATTTTCAGACAGACGTATTTTCACAAAACTTTAAGTTGCTGTAAATGGCTGAAATATCATGAGGTGGGTGGATTAAGGGATTGAAGCCTGGAACCACTACTCCTATAATGCTTCTTGAGTAGAATGAGAAGAGCATAGAGCACATTTTAGCAAAATATCCTACAGTTTTCTCTAATGAAATTGGAACAGTTAAAGATTTGAATGTGAAATAGTTCTAAAGCAAAATGCAGTACCCATATGTCATAAAGTATGTGAGATGCTGTGTCCATCAGAGAAGATTTGAGGACACACCTTGATCAACTGTGCTCAGACAAAATAATCAAACCAGTTAACGCGTCAGAGAGGATCAGTGCAATTGTAATTGCCAAGACAAAAAATTGACAAATCCGTTTGTGTGCAGATTTACGTTCATTAAATAAAAATATAAGTCACACTCTGCTGAAAATTAACGAACTTTTATCCACCTAAGATGGGGCAAACTTTTTTAGAAACATTGATCTCAAGGCAGCCTATCATCAAGTGCCGTTGAGTGCAAAGTCACAAGCACTTGCATCTTTTATAACACCATTCGGAGCATATAGATATCTAAATTTGCCTTTTGGTCTTACATCAGCGGCAGCTGTACTTAAAAAATTGATGTAGCAGCTATTTAAGGATGTGCAAGGTGTCCTAGACTTTCAGGACGATATTTCAATTTACGCAAAAAAAATTGCTGAACACAATGAAATCTTAGAGAAAGTACTGGACATATTGTGCAAACATGATATGACTGTCTCCAAAGACAAGTGTAAGGTTTAAACTGATGCAGTGGAATACCTTGGACATTGTATTGCTTCTGAAGATATTAAAACAGAGGAGGACCTTTTAAAAATGTTGAAGAGTGTACCTGCTCCTTGTAATAAGGAAGAATTAAAGTGTTTATTAGGATTAAGTGATTATAAGTCTAGATTTGTGAGTGGATATGCTATTGTTATGAAACCACTCAAGAAAATGTTAAGGAAAAATGTAAGATTTGGCTGGGGTCCATAGGAAGAAAAAACTTTTCGGATAGCAAGGACATTTTGACTAAGGTACCTGTGTTGAAAACTAATAGTAGTGGCCATAAATGTATTATCACTGTTGATGCAAGTACTGTAGAACTTGGTGCAGTCCTCTGACAGTGTATCAATAATACTGAATATACTATTGCGTTGCATCCAGAGTTTTAACTGAAACAGAAAAGAGATAGTACTATAGAGAGAGAATCTTTTGCGTGTGCTTGGGCGTTTGACAAATTCAGAACATATGTATGGGACATGTAGTTTACTTTATGTACTGACCACGAACATTTAATATATTTATTAGGTGATAAAGGCACCTCTTCTGCTTTGGCAAGACTAACTAGGATTTTGTCAAAATTACAAGAATATAACCTTGAAGTTCAATATATACCAGGAGTCAGAAATTCCAGAACTGACTGTTTATCTAGACTACCATCTATTAAGCCATCTATTGGAAAATTAATGTGTAGTTGCTTGTGTGGATATGGTTAGCAAATGTCAGGGTACGATATCTGAAATGGAATGGCGCAAAGCTTATGAAGATGTGGTTCTAGAAAAAGTCATGCAACAAGGTTGACTTCCTGTTAAACAATATAAAGATGAATTA
The DNA here is from genome assembly GCF_031143425.1 of Pleurodeles waltl. Taxonomy (NCBI): domain Eukaryota; kingdom Metazoa; phylum Chordata; class Amphibia; order Caudata; family Salamandridae; genus Pleurodeles; species Pleurodeles waltl. The sequence continues at coordinate 69,554,866 of NC_090442.1, read as the reverse complement.
TATTGCTTCTGTCAAATTGCTGAACAATTTACCATAGAATCAGGCATGTTACTGAGAACAGGAAAATTTGTTGTACCTTAAGGACTAAGATTGAAAATCATAGAATTGGTTCATATGGGGCATTTAGGTGCTACTGCTATTAAGAAGACGCTGAGAGTGCATTTTTGGTGCCCTTATATGGATATAGGTGTGAATAATCTTGTTAATAAATGTCATGAATGCATTTTGTCAAACACGTATTGGAAAGTAAAGGATACACCATTGATATCTACATGACTACCTCAAGGCCCATGGTGCAGGTTAGCTTTAGATTTAACCTGCCTCTTTCTTACTGGACAAACTCCAATTTTTGATTGCATTAACTGATTATTATTCTATGTAGATAAAGTACTATACTTAGAAATACATTGCAGAAACCTGTAAATTTGCTGTTACCTCCTATAGGAAAAATATGGACAAATGTAGAAGGTTGTCAACTGCATAATACAATGGTAAATAATTACTCCGCGACACATGCCAGTGAAATGGACAGTATTAGTAAAGGTATCGGCAATGATGCGGCAGACTATGACAACTGTGTTACTACTAGAAGTGTTAGGCTGTCGGAAAAAAAGAATTTTTTATCAGATTTTGTTGCATAATTTTAAATATATTGTTATTTTGTGTATAAAGGGGGAAGATGTGCTGTATTCTACATTGCATTAATGTATTCTTTATTTTAAGCTGTTAAGCACATGATGTTGTTAAGTGCACCCTGCGAGTGCTGTTCTATGTTCCGGTTGCTGCTTAGAACTTGGTCAGCTTCATGGTCAGTCGGAGCAGGACAGCAGGACTGGTGGATGGGCTCTCATATTTTGAGCTTACAAATAAATGTACTTGCATTATTCAGCTCACCGGAGTTCTGTGGATCTTTTGACGAGTTTGAGTGCTTACCCACAACAAACCTCTAGCTTCCCCTGGCCACCAATAAGGAGGAAGGCAGGTCCAACACTGAGCCAATGTCCTTGTTGTGTCAGACGGAAGTCAGGAGGGCGGTTCTTATTCCCTGTCACATCCTGCAAATGTTTCATAGCATGTCAGTAAAAATGTTCTTCATAAATGCTTGAGCTCCTGCCAGCCCTGAACCTGTAAGGACAGGAAGAGCACAAAGGCCATGAAATGTTGGAAAGGCTTTGCGGACCAGGGGCATTGCCGCCCACATAAGAGACTGAAAGAGTCCTGGTCTTTCAAAATAAGTGGGGGTGGCCTAAATTAACTTTCTCTTACCACTACACCTATGAAGCTCCATACTGGTTTAGGGCTTTGTACAACGCTACCTCAGAGGAGGAAGTGAGATGGCTCAATTAGGACAGACCACATGGTGAAACAAGGAGAGCCAATAGGTGGTGTCCCGCTGCACGGGGCAAGTAAAAAGACCTGTACCCGATGACCATATACAAGCTGCCACAGCTTCATCATGGGGTCAACAATCACCTATAATAAAAGGAGTACCACTTTGGATGGACCCTTATTACTGTAAGGAGCCTTGGGATTGGTTGCTGATCAACATACAAAATAGGTAGATCTCCAGGTAAGAAACTACTTAACACAAGTATTCTGAGCAAGAAAACATACTAGGTCAGTACAGAATGATAAAATGAGGAACCGAATACAAGATGGCAAATTTACCAGGGACTTCCTCCCTGCTTAAAGAGTGCCCAAGAGGATGCCCAGGGTCTACAGAGGGGCCTGCACTTGGTCATCCTGTTCTTGATGCCACCACAGGGGTCGTACACACGCCACCAATGCATGTCTGGCTCAGACCCACCAAGAGCTGGAGCCACACAAGCCTGCAGTAGAGCCACACACCGCTTTATTAATGTCTTGTTGGTGCAGAGAGGGGCGCACGCGACATCTCGAGCCTGCTGCAGGGTGATCCATAACCGCCTGCAAGACAGGGCCATTATGGATGGAGCAGAGAATGGCACAGATGAAGACAGATAAGTAAATGTACGTTTTCTAATGCTGACCTTTCGCTGTGCGGGGAAAGGTCTGTGCATGCGCTGCCCTGTTACGCTGAGTGGCTGCTGAACAAAGTGCCCCCTCCTGATGATGACAAATCACCAGCTCAGAACAGAACTTTGACCCTACGTGATAAACAAGCACTGTCAAATCCAATGGCTTTTTTAGGCTGCATGAAGAGACAAACATGCCGCTTAGAGGCACACAGCTCTTCAAAGCGCAATGCATTAAGTGGGCCTGTACTGCCAGGGACTGAGTACCTGCACATCTTCAATTTGAAAGAAGAGTGACTGCTCTTCTCAGCAAGGGTGATGTGCTGTTACTGGGAGAGTAGCAGCACTTCTCAGCAAGGGTGCAGTACTGTTGATGGGAGGGTACCTGCATTTTCCAGCAAGGGCGCAGTACTGTTAATGGGAGAGTACTGGAACTTCTGAGCAGAGATGCAGTACTGTTACTGGGAGCGTACCGTCACTTCTCAGCAAGGGTGCAGTACTGTTAAAGGAAGAGTACAGGCACTTCTCAGAAAGGGTTCAGTACTGTTCATTGGAGAGTACCGGCACTTCTCTGCAAGAGTGAGGTACTGTTAATGGGAGAGTACCGTCACCTCTCAGGAGCAAGCAGGTACTCAGGGAGAGTATGGGGCGTATTTATAGGCCCCTAGCGCTACAGGAGCGTCACTTTTTGTGACGCTCCTATGGCGCTAAGCACTAAGCTCCACTTTTTGTGGCTTAACGTCACATTGTAAATACAGCCTCCTCCCACGCAGCACTGTTTGTGGAAGGGGCGTGCAATGGGTGTTGCTGTGGGTGTGCCACAGCAGCACGCATTGCATTTTGATGCTGCCTCAGATTTATGAAATTTCATAAACCTGAGGCAGCGCCTAAATCTAACGCCACCCCTGGGGATGGCGTTAGCAGGGCGCAACGAGGAGGAATACTTTTATTCCTCATTGTTTTTTGCTTTTTCTATGCTTGCTGCATTCTGCAGCACGCATAGAAAGAGAAAAATGCCAGAAATGAACATAAAAATGAACATAAAAAATCATTTGAAAATGACGCTTTGGCACTGCATTGTGCAGCACACACAGAAGTGCCAAAGCGCCTTTAGTGATTGTTTATGTGCAGGAAGGGGCACCTTCTCGCTCATAAAAAAAACCACCCCTCATCACGGACATCCTTGCATGATGGTGCCAGGATGGTGCCAGGATGCCTGCGTTGGCGCTGGCAGCTGAATTTAGTGCCAGAGCAGGGGACAACACAGAGGTGCGCCGTAGTCACTTAAATACAGCGCATCCCTGCGTTTCTAAAGTGATGCAGTGTGGCACTGCCAAAATTTGGTGCAGCACCGCGCTGCGCCACTTTTCCATAAATCTGTCCCTAAGTGCCCACACTTCTTTATTTCCATTACAAGCACTGGCAGTGAGCACACATTTCTGCACTAATGCAAACAGAGTAACACAGCGGCAGACAGGCATAGTCGAATAGGGACTCACCCAAGAACAGAAAGGCAACATACCTGCAGGTACCTAGGTACTCAGACAAAACACAGAGGCGCAGGCACACACGCCTGGAGAAACATGTGGATACTGTGTTGTTGCAACTTGCGTGGTGTGCAATGAGCTACGTGTAAACCTCTCTCAGGTGGTGTCCTAGGAATAGCGCCCCTACAATTACAATTGTATTTTGTAAGTTTGCGCCTCTTTTGCGTAAAAAAATGACGCACATGCGGTGCTAAAAAAGTATAAATATGGGCCCAGGAGTCTACGAGAAACCGTCTGTGAAATCAATATTTCACATTCAAAGTACAAATGGATATTTTTACAGCCCCTTTGTCTTTCACTTACTTGAGCAAAAGCCAAGCTAATGGTTCCACAGCCGATCTCCTCAGCTTGTCAAGCATCCTTACATGTACCGATGTCGCTAACAAAACCCGAGCCAATGGTGACAGCTGACCTCCATCAGTCATTAAAGACCCTTGCATGCACCAATGACACAAGCAAACTCCAAGCTAATGGTTCCACAGCCGAGCTCCACAGCTCATCAAGGATCCTTGCATGCACCAGTAACACAAGCAAAAATCAAGCTCATGGCACGACAGAGAAGCTCCACATCTCTTCAATGATCCCTGCATTCACCAATGACACAAGCGAAATGCAAGCTAATGGTGACAGCTGAACTACACAGCTTGTCAAGGATTCTTGCATCCACCCATGGCACGAGCAAAACCAAAGCTAATGGTTCCACAGCCGATCTCCACAGCTCGCCAAGGACCCTTGAATGCACCGATGACGCTAACAAAACCCAAGCCAGTGGTGACAGCCGACCTCCATTGGTCATCAAAGACCCTTGCATGCACCAATGACACGAGCAAACCCCAAGCTAATGCTCCACAGCCGAGTTCCACAGCTCAGTAAAGACACTTGCATGCACCGATGATGCAAGCAAAGCCCAAGCAATCAGTGACAGTCGAATTCAACAGATCATCAAGGACACTTATATGCACTAATGACACAAGTAAAACCCAAGCCAATGGTGACAGCCGAGCTCCATGGGTCATCAAGGACCCTTGCATGCAACAATGACACAAGTGAAACCCAAGCTAATGGTGCAACAGCCGACCTCCACTGATCGTCAAGGACCCTTGCATGCACCAATGATGCAAGCAAAACCCAAGCTAATGGGGCCACAGTCGAGCTCTACAGCTCATCAAATATCCTTGCATGCTTCAATGACATGAACAAAACCCAAGCTAATGGTTTCACAGCTGAGCTACACAGCTACAAAGGACACTTGCATGCTTTGATGACACAAGCAAAATCCATGCTAATGGGGACAGCTGAGCTCCATGGGTCATCAAGGATCCTTGCATGCACCAATGATGCAAGCAAAACCCAAGCTAATGATACCAAAGCTGAGCTCCACAGCTCAACAAGGAATCTTGCATGCACCAATGATGAGAGCAAACCCCAAACTAATAGTTCCACAGTCAAGCTCCACAGCTCATCAAGTATCGTTGCATGCACCAATGGACCAAACAAACCCAGGCAAATGGTGACAGCTGAGCTTCATGGGCCATCAAGGACCCTTCATGCAACAATGACGCAAGTGAAACCCAAGCTAATGGGGTAACAACCAACCTCCACTGCTCATCAAGGACCCTTGCATGCATTGACAACACAAGCAAAACCCAAGCTAGCGGTGCAACAGTTAAACTCCACAGCTCATCAAGGACCCTCACATGCAACAATGACACAAGCGAAACCCACACTAATGGTGCAATAGCTGAACTCCACAACTCGTCAAGGACACTTGCGTGCACCAATGACGCAAGCAAAACCCAAGCAAACATTGCAACAAATGAACTCCAGAGGTTGTCTAGGACCCTTGCATGTACTGATGACACCACTAAAACCCAAGTTAATGTTGCAACAGCCAAACTTCACAGCTTGTCGAGGACCCTTGCATGCACCAATGATGTGAGCAAAACCCAAGCAAATGGTGCAACAGCCAAACTCCACAGCTTGTCTGGGAGCCTTACATATACTGGTGAGACCAGCAAAACCCAATCTAACGTGTAATATTGGAACTCCACTGCTTGTCAAGGACCCTTGCATGCAGCAATGGCATGAGCACAACCCTAGCTAATGGTGCAAGAGCCGAGCTCCACAGCCAAACTCCACAGCTCATCAAGGACACTTGCATGCACCAATGGTATGAGTAAAACCCAAGTTAATGGTACAACAAACAAACTCCACACCTCATCAATGATACTTGTAGGCACCAATGACATGAGCAAATCCCAAGCTAATGGTGCAACAGCTGAACTCCACACATCATCAATGACAGTTGCATGCACCATTGAGACAAGCAAAAACCATGCTAACGGCGAACAGTTGAAATCCACACCTCATCAATTACACTTGCATGCATCAATGAAAAGCAAAACCCCATGCACCAATGAAACAAACAAAACCCAAGCTAATGGTGCAATACCTAAACTCCACACTTTATCAAGGACACTTGCACGCACCATTGAGATTAGCAAATCTGAGGTAATGGTGCAACAACTGAACTTCACAACTTATCAATGACACTTGCATGCACCAATGAGACAAGCAAACCCCAAACTAATGGTGCAACACCTAAACTCCACACCTTATCAAGGACACTTGCATGCACCGATGACACAAGCAAAACCAAAGTTAATGGTACAACAGCTGAACTTCACACCTTACCAATGACTCGAATTCCAAAGAGCTTTATCTTGAAGTGTTCTCTCATACTTTCTTGCACTAAGTTTACTGTCTCACGAGGACTCACGAGGACTCATTAATTCACAGTCTCACTCATTCTACTCCGACCCACTCTGTCCCACTCAATCCCACTCATTCTCACTCATTTTGAATCCGCAGACTTACTGTGTGTTAGAAATGGTGTCACTAATTGGCCGTGGTTTGCACCCTGTCCAAGTAGGAACCCTCATTCTAGTCAGGGTAAGGCAGTCACACAGCTAAGGTAACCCCTGTTCACCCCATTGGTATCTTGGCATGAGCAGTCAGGCTTATTTCAGAGGAAATGTGTAAAGTATTTGTACCCACACACAGAAGCACAGTGAAAACACCACACCAGTTTAGGAAAATGCCCAATTTTATCTGAGAAAAACAAGACCAAAATTACAAAAATCCAACATACACAAGCAAAGATGCCATTTTTCAAAGATTAAATCTTAATATAGCACTTAAAAACACAATAGCTCCAACTGGGGCTATCATGACATCTTGATGGAGTTGTTCACAACAGTCCGATGCCACTTGCAAGGAAGTGTGGGCCAGTCATGAAGTCGCACGAACCCCAGGTACAGTACCTTGGAAAATGAGAAAACAAAGATGTTGCACAGAGTCGGGGAGGTGAGGCGTCGCTGGAGCCGGTGTAGCATTGGTTCCTTGCTGCTGCCAGGGAGGTGAGCCTCTGTTCCTTACTTCAAGGCAAAGGGAGTCAAGCGTCGGTTCCTTACGGCTGCAGGGGAGGTGATGCAGCGTGGGTGGCGGGGTGTTGGTTCCTTACGACAAGGCAGGGTCAATATATCCAGCAGGTCAAGTGTTGAGGTGTCGATGTTGCGGTGTCGGGATCACGCCACGGGGTCGCAGGTGCTGTGGTGGAGTCGGAGTTGGGTGTCACGGACATCGGTGACACAGCACTCAGGACTCACGCTGAGGCAGGACTTCGGAGGTGCTGCAGTGGCGTTGCACCTGTGACGCTGGTCTTGGTTGTTGCATTCAGCGAGGACCACAACTCTGGTACAGGTAACGGCATGGAGTCAGACAGCAGTGCCAGTTCTGAAGTCGCTGTGGAGTCGATGTGCTTGTTTCTTCTTGGTTACAACAGAACTCACTCCCAAGGGCCCAGGAACTCAATTTTGGCACCAATTGGTAAGTCAGGACTCTCAGCGAGAGAGCCCAGGTGCTGTCAGAGGAAGTCTTTGATGTCCTTGAGACTCCTTAACAGGAGGCAAGCTCAGTCCAAGCCCTTGGAGAACCTTTGAAAGCAGGATGTAGAAAGCAAAGTCCAGGCCTTACACTCCCAGGAGAAAAGCAGCAAGCAGCAGGCCAGCACAGCAAAGTAACAGGCAGAGTGGCAGTCCCTCCTACAGCATTCAGCTTGGCTTCCTGGCAGAATGTCATCAGTCCAGAAGGATTCTATCTTTGTGGGAGTCAAAGGTCCAGTACTTATATCCATTTCTGTCTTAAAAGTAGGCAAACTTCAAAGAGAAGTCTTTGTAGTGCACAAGACTCTGCCTTTTCTGCTCTGGCCCCAAACATACTCCAGGGGATTGGAGACTGCTTTGTGTAAGGATAGGCACATTCTTATACAGGTGCAAGTATCAGCTCCTCCCACCACTCTAGCTCAGGAAGGCCCACCAGGATATGCAGAGCACACCTCAGCTTCCTTTGTGTGACTGTCTAGAGTGAATTCACAAATAGCCCAACTGTCATCCTGACCCAGACCTGTGTTCCACAGCCAGGCAAAGGCACATAATGGTTAAGCAAGAAAATACCCACTTTCTAAAAGGCATGTTCAAACTTAAAATTTTAAAACTAACTTCATCAAAAGATGTGTCTTTGAATTGGGAGTTCAGAGACCCCAAACTCCACATCTCTATCCGCTCCCAATGGGAAGTACACTTAAAAGATATTTCAAGAAAATCCCCATGCTACTCTATGGGAGAGATTGCAATAATGAAAACCAAATTTAGCAGTATTTCACTAGCAGGGTGTAAAACACACCAGTACATGTCCTACCTTTTGAATGCACCCTGTCCATAGGGCTGCCTTGGGCCTACCTTAGGGGTGACTCAGATGTAGTAAAAGGGAAGGTTTAGGCCTGGCAAGTGGGTGCACAGGTAGTTTAAAACTGCACACACAGACACTGCATTGGCTGGTCTGAGACATTTTTACAGGGCTACTCATATGGGTGCAACAATCAGTGATGCAGGCCCACTAGTAGTAATTAATATACAGGCCCTGAGCACCCATGGTGCACTATACTAGGGATTTACTAGTAAATCAAAATGCCAATCATGTATGAACCAATCACCAATACCATTTAGATGGAGAGCACAGCAGTGGTAAAGTGCCTAGAGTCCTAAAGCTAGCAAAAACTAAATTCAGCACCGGATCAAAAACAGTAGGTCAGAAACAAAAATGGGAAGCCACCACAAGTGCTAGCAGCTCTAACATTGTGACTCAGTCTCACACACAGTAACATTCAGGTTCACTCACTGTCATTCTCCCTCACTCACATTCATTCTCATAAATACTCAACCTTACTGTCACACATTCTCACCCACTCTCACTCACTCCTTCACTGATTCTCTCTCACTTTAACTCACACACATAGTCACACATACATGCTGACAGTACTGGGATTTCACCAGCTCTGAACAATCTCTTTAAAGGCTGGTGCTGGCACCTTCATGCATCTGTGCCAGCAATCAGACAATGTCCCTAGTTGCCTCAGCTTCTTGCTGGACTTGAAGCACAACTGTCTTTTTTTATTATCTCAAGAGTGAATAATTAGGAGGGTGTAGTGTAGATGTGGAGCCCATAAAGGACAGCTGCCACTGGTCCAGGGACACCTATCTATCAAACCAATCCATCCGCTCAGTTATCCATCCTTTCACTTATCCATCCCCCTTTGATCCATTTATTCATCCATCCTTTCAATCTTCCAACCATACTATTGTTTACCCAGCCACCCTTTCACTCCATCTATCCATCCTTTCACTCCATCCATCCATCATCCTACCTTTGGCTCATCAACCTATCCACCCTTTCACTCAGCATCCATCCTTACACCAATCCATCCACCCTTCATCCCTCCATCCATTCATACATCCCTCCATTTACCCTTTCACTTAGCTATCCATCCTTTCACGCACTCACCCATCTATTCATCTGTTCACCCATCTATCAATTCACACTTTCATCCATTCATCCATCCTTTCATCCAGACACCCATCTACCCTGCCTTTCACTCATCCATCCATTATTTTACTCATCCATCTTTACATGCATTCTTACACTCATCCATCCTTTCGCTTATCATCTATACTTTCACTCCATCCATCCATCTATCCATCTATCCATTCACTCATCCATCCATTTACCCATCCATCCTTTCATTGATTCTACCATCCATCCTTCCTTTCTCTCATCATCCATCAACCCATCCATCCATCCTTTTCACTCATACACCCTCTCTCCCTTTCACTATCCCATTTTTGTGTCCACCGTTTTACTCATTCATCCATGCATCTATCCATCCACCATTTCATCCATCCAATCATCCACCCATCCTTCCTTTCACTCACTCACCTTCCCAAGTTAATTATGAACCTTTGTCTGCCTAGCTGCAGACAGAAGAGGCCCATTAAGAACCACACCCCATGTAGCTGCTAAAGCAGAGGGAGGGTTAATGATGCCCCTTACGCAGAAGCTTAACTGTACATTTACCTCTTAGTCCACTAGTGCAATTGCACAATTGTTTTCCACAGCAGGTTCCTTCTCTCTTTTGGGGCTCTACGGTCGAGATAGGGAGCACTCTGTGTGTTGAGCTCCATAATGATTTTTTTAAAAGTGAAAGCAAATGCAGTACTAAACATGTCATACCGCCGCCCCTCCACTATACCGCCAGGCTTTTGCCTGGCGGTCATAATCCCCAGGGCATCGGTGCAAGCACCGCTACCCTGGGGATTATGAGTCCCCGACCTCCAGCCTGGCCACGGCGGTAAACACCGCCATGTAAAGGCTGGCGGTAAGGGTGACTTGGGGTGCCCCTGAGGGACCCTGCACTGCCCATGCACTTGGCATGGGCAATGCAGGGGCCCCCAGGCATAGCCCCATCGCGCATTTCACTGCCTGAATTTCGGGCAGTGAAATGTGCGACGGGTGCTACTGCACCTGCTGCACATCAGCATTGCCGCCGGCTCTATTACGAGCCGGCAGCAATGTTAATGTGACTTTTCTGCTGGGCCAGTGGACGGTAACACTGTTACCGTCTGCTGGCCCAGCGGATAAGTCGAGATAGCGAGCCAGGAATACCACCAGCACTGGCGGTATTCTGGTGCCCGATGCCTCGGCGGTCTTCTAAGAAGACCGCTGAGGTTGTAGTGAGGGCCAGTATCTTTTGTCACTCCTTTTTGTACTTTTAAGCTCAAATGTGTGCTATTTGGGCTCATTTCAGCCATTGCTGTATTTCAAAGGTCTATGCTGTTGATCTTAAAAGGCATGGAAGAGGCGAGTTTTTATCAGGATGAACTATTGTTTTTTTGTAAAACCAACATGATCACTGAGTGAGAATGGTATTGAAAACGTTGATGGATGCCAGCTTAACTTGAAAGGTGGAAAAGTGCGCATTTTGTGTGAGTGGAGCTACCTACTGGGGATAGAAAAGTTCCAATGAGGGGATCAATCTCAAATTAGATTTGGTAACCACTGTCTAGGAATCATGTGAACTGGCTAACAAAGAGGGATTGGCATCTCTTGTTAGAACTGGCTATTAATATGTAAAGTTTATATAGTTTGTGGATAAAACAACAAATATGGGACTTTGTGGACGAAATTGATTTTAAGTAGTCTACTAGTGAATAATACAGTTGGATTAAAAATAAGTTGATGATAGCACCAAGCTTACAACCATTTTTCTCAGGTCAGAAGACCATTATTCACACAGATGCCAGTTCAGATGGTGAACCGACAGTGCGAATTAAAAATAAAAATGATATAGAATGGTCAATAGCATGTCTGGTACATAGTTTGCTTGGATCAGAGTTTAATTGTTCTGTCATTGAGGGAGAGTACTTAGCATTTTTGGGGGGAATTAAATAAAATGGGAAATTTAGTGTGGGGATCTTCATTCAAGGTATACACTGAGAATAAACTTTTAAAAGGAGTATTTATGAAAAAAGGCTTAGACTCTTTATCTTCTACAATACACAGGTGGATTGTTTCCTTAGAAAAAAATCATTTTATTTTTTAATATATCTCGGGAGTCAGGAATTCTTCAGTAGAGTGTCTGTGTAGATTAGTTTGTAATAAAGAGGAGAATGTTTCCATGGATTAAGATGATGAAGAATTAGCAGATGTTTGTCATTAAGATGGGTTCAGTCTCACAAGAGTTGAGAAAAAATGAGACTCTATGTCACTTGGTGAATTTGCTTTTGAGAGTATGAGTATGTGAAAATGCTGTTTGTGATCTGGGGAAAGTTTAGCGGAGCGTGAGAAATGAATTCTCAATTAACAAAGGAATGCTGTTTAGATGTACTAGGCCAGGGTTCTGCAAAGTCAGTCCTGAAGAGCCGGGTCCATGCTAGGTTTTTAGCATATCCACATTTAGAAAAAATTTAGATTTCTGAAACTTCTTTTTTCTAAATGTGGATATGCTAAAAACCTGGCATGGACCTGGCTTTCCAGGACCGACTTTGCAGAACACTGTACTAGGCTGATACACACAGAATGGATGTTCTGGAATAAAGTTGCAAACTTCCATGGTCTTGCTTCATGGCACAACATAAAATAAAAGTTACAACCTAAACATAAGAAAAATTATGACTGAATATGTGAAACTTGCCAAGTCAATAAGGGAGGCTTAAATCAACCACCAGTAGGTTATTTACAGTGATCAAAATTTACATCTATAAAACATTGTTTAAATCTTTTAAAAAAAGAATCACAACAGGTGATGAAAGATTAGGAACCTGAGTAGAGTGGTGGTCTTACAGTCATTTGGAAATATGATTAATGAGAAAACAGTGTCAGAAGTAACCTTTAGAGAACTTTCTAGTGATTCTATGGGAAACTAAGTCAGAAGGAAAAGTACAAGCCTGGTTAAGAAACAGGCATACCTAAATGATTTTGTACTGTGTTCATTTATTAAATGTTAATCGTTTGGAGTTTCTATAGGATATACATGTTCTTGTTAATATACTGAGCTTGTTCTTCATTGATAAGGTGTTTGAGTTTTTGTAAGATCATAGCTTTGCATTATACATGTAAGTTGTAAGGAAAATGTCATTGGGGGAGACATATGGTATAACTCTTAGCTGATGGCATAGCCCGATACCTTATGTCATCAGTGTTCTGGGACAGAATCGTTTGCAGTGGTATGTGAGATGAAATTGTGGCATTCAACCTGTTGCTGATCAGGTGCAATAAAGAGAATATTTGATAACTTTATGTGGTGGATCTTGTAACTTACCATGTGAAGGAGATTACAGCTGTGTTCAAGGCCCTGGAGAGAAGTCCAAACAGGGGAAGGAGGGGGAGAGCTGTCATCAAGACCATGGAGAGGGGAAGAAAACTGAAGAAGTAGAGGGAGAGCTGTCTTCGAGATCCTGAAGAGTGGTCAGGAACAGGAGAAGGAGAGCTGTCTTTAAGAACCTGGAGAGGGGAAAAATGGAGAAGGAGGGCTGTATTAAACACAGTGGAGTGAGGGAGAATACAGAAGGAGTCTTTGGAAAAAGGAAGAAAACAGGAGAAGAAAGAGGATTGTCTTTAAGACCCTGGAGAGAGGGAGGAAAACTAGAGAGTGAGGGCTGTATTCAGGACACTAGAAATAAGAAGAAAATAAGAAAAGGAGAGGAATGGTGCTATCTTCAAGACCCTAAATAGGCAAAAGAAAACAGGAAAAAGAAGATGGGCACAGGGCTGTCTTGAAGACCCTGGAGAGAGGATGAAAACAGGAGGAGGAGGACTGTCTTCAAAACCCTTGTGAGATGACTAAACAGGAGAGAGAAAGGGAGGATTATTTTTAAGACTATATACAGTAGAACAAAAGAGGAGGAGGATTGGAAGGACAGTATTTAAGGCCCTGGAGACAGGAATTAAGTAAGAGGAGAGGGGGGGCTGGTTTCAAGACCTTGGGGGTGGGGCAGCAGGAGGGCAGGGAGGGCTGTCAAGTCAGTTCATCAGCAGCTGGGGGAAATCATTGTTTCAACAAGTGTCTGTAAAATCTGGACCTCAAGAGAGTGTAGCGAAGATGGCGGCTGCATTGGACACTCAGTAACCCAAGCTCTGCGTGAGCCCAACATATATCCTGCCTTCTTGAGTGGCATCTGGCCCATTAGTGCCCCTTTTCTGCCCGCGCCGTCTTGCTGGAGTGTTGCTGCAGGGCTAAAACACTGAAAGCACAGTGGAAGCATGATGCGAGGTGATTGATATGAACAATGGTGAGGGGGAGCGGCAGAACAACTAGGCTGTGATGGCCTCAAGTTACAGTGGGGATCCTCCTCACACAGCACTACACAGGCAGCAAACTGCCCCAAAGGGCCCTGGAGTTCCCCACTCTGAGCAACCAGCCTCCGCAGGTGCCTGTGACTGTCTTCTGGCCCCGAGTTACCTGCAGTGCGGCCCTGCCACCGAGAAGACCCCACCCACACACTGGGACACGCCTGGGCTGGCAGTGTTGTAACTGCCGCCCCCGTCTTCGGTTGAACTTGTTTGCTGGAGATTGAAGGCTTGCTCCGCTTACTGTGATGAGGGTAATGTGACTTGCTGGGCCTTCATTGCCTCTCGTGCTGCACAGATTAATTTCCGCATGTAGCTACTCCAGCACCAAGTGTGAGTGATACTCAACAGACTGACTCCGCACATCATTACTTTGCATACACTATAAAGAAAACATTACTTTCATTTAGCAGCCACATCCCTGGGTCTGCACTGTTTATACTGAACCTGATATCCTAGGCACAGTCAAGAGTGATACAAACCCATCCCAACATCAAATGGCCTCACCCTTGCTACTACTGGCACTCTGTTCACTTCTGGCTCTATTGTTTCATCATCATCATCTTAAGTAAGTTCATCTGTGCTCGCCTACAATGGTGGTGAAGTCAAAAACTATGAAATCACTGAACACTGGCAAGAGTGACGCGACGACCCTCTCCACGCCCGCTGACAGGCTTCAACACCTTGAAGGGACTCTACAGGTGCACTCTGCTCAGTTTGACAAGGTACTCCAACCTATCATGGACACTAAAACCTCTCTAGAAGCCCAAATGAACACTGTTCCCTTAGATGTGAATTTATTACTGCAAACTGGTTGATCAAGTGGAGGAAACAGAATCCACTGTCGGCACAGTGAGGCCAACAGTACAAGATCTACAAACCTGGTTGAAACAGGTAGAAAAGAAGTTGCCACTCTGCATCACAGAGCGAAAGATGCAGAAGGGCGCTCTAGACGTAATAACATCCACCTATTGGGCTTCTCGGAATCCGTAGAGGGCCCTAGAGGGGAACTATTACTTGAAGACTGGCTGTCAAAAATAGTCCTGGAAGACAAGGGGCCAAAATTATTTTCCGTTGAGCGAGCACACCGTGCGCCGGGCAGCCACCCCTGCGGGAACTCCACTGCGTCCCATAATAGCTTGTCTGATCAACTACCATGACCGAGACCTGCTGCTGCAGTGGTTTCGCACCAAAGGCCCCTGGCAATATGAAAATGCAACAATTGCAGCGCATCCTGACTTTACATTGGAGGTACAGTGGCAAAGGAATTCGTATGTCAAAGTTAAGCAACGTCTCTACGAACTGGAACTGAAATATGCTCTACTGTTCCCAGCAAAGCTTTGAGTAACTGATGGTGAAACGGTGCACATTTTGCATTCTCTGGAAGATGTATGGACATGGCTTCATGCTAAGAACCTGGCAGGTGCTCAGACAGAGAAGTCGGAGACCAAAGATTGGCTGACCCCTAAGTCAAGATGGCACAAAAGGAGATCTCTTAAGGCAAAACCAACCAAGGACCAGGTGGTGGCCGAGCAGGCTCGGGCAGTCTCAGAAGCCTCCCTTCATAGTACAAACTCCTTCACCCTCCTGCTCACCACGCAATTGTCAGACTCTGGGTCAGACTCGAGTGGTTCGCTTTTGGATGCATCCGGGTCTGAAAATCACCCCACACTCAGTGGAGGACCTGTAAGGTAGACCCTCCTGATGGCTCCGTGGAGCCAGGTTCCTTTAGGTTCTGAGTTACCACATAGAGGTAAGCTGCATTAAATGGATTGGTCTGCTTGCCACACCATCCGCCACAGGCTCACACCATAACTGCCTTTAGACTTTCCTAGGCCCACTCCCACCCGACTGTTCCTCATGGACATGCCTATATGGCAGGCAATCGTTATGTGCCAGTTTATTTGTTTGAGGGGTTGAGGCATGGTGCCAATGGGTGTTCAGGCAAGGGACAGGGGAGTTGTTTTTTTTAATAACTGTTTCACTGTTTTTTATAATCTGGCTGGCTGGGTGTGTGGTTGGTGTGGTGGGGGAGGGGTGGGGTGCAGGAATCCTGAAGTGTACAATCTGAACACATGGCCACTTACTTTATTGCACTAACCTGGAGACACAAGATTTTTGCAGATCTCTGACGCAGACACATAAATTTTTCCTGTCTCAGGAGACCCGTCTCACCGCAGGGGAACTTAATAAGGTAAACAGGAGATGGAGTGGGCAGGTGTGTTTCACAGGGTACTTGGCATATGACCAGGGGGTTCTTATCTGGATTGCCCCGGAGGTACCATTTAAAAAATCCAAGGTTCTAGTCGACACAGAAGGTTGGTATGTGGTATTAGAAAGTACTCTGGACGGACGCCCCTTTTATATAATATCCCTCTGTGAGCCCAACACTGCCCAAGGTGCTTTTCTAGACACTCTCTCTCCAACAAAGTTACTTGCCCCCCAAGCCCTGGGGATATAGGAAGGTGATTTCAACTATACACATGATACTGACTTAGACTGTTTGCTTTCCCCATTACCAGGCACAGCAGTTATATAAGTAACAAAACACTTCCAGCAATGGTCCAGGTTATCAGATTTACATGATATTTGGCACTTGGGACATCCGAGGGAGACGGAGTACTCGTATTATGCACCAGGACATCAGGTAAACACTCGACTAGACTACTTCTTCTGTAATACTGATAGCTGGCCTTTTATGTGCAGTTCTGAATACCTGGGTAGGACCCACTCAGACCACAACTCACTCCAGATTGGAGTTCAGTGGAGGAGAATAAGGGCTCCCATCCCCACATGGTGACTTTGCACAGAAGCCTTGCAGGACACAGCTTACAAAGATACATTGGCTATGCATATTTCCACATACTTTGCAGAGAATGCAGGATCGGTGGGGTCCCGTGGATTAGAATAGGATGCCATGAAAGTAGTCATGAGGGGGAACTGCATTGCCTCAATGTGGGGAACAAGATCAACTCTCACTCGCAGAGTACTAGAACTGGAGGCTCACCTATGGACCCTGGAACTTGAGGAGATTCCTACAGCACGTCTGTGTCTGGTGAATTTGCGTCACCAGTACTGGGAAGAGGTGAAGTGACTTGGGGACTTGGTCTATAAGTATACTATAACCTGATGGTGGCAAACCCCAATACACAATGGCATAAGAGACCCCCAGGGCTCTGGTGGGCACCATACGTGACAGTACAGGAGTCATTAGAAACTCTCAAGCATATATTAATGAGGTATTCACTCAATATTATGAGTGGCTGTTTTCCTCCTCCGAGGACCTTTCCTTAGCACAAGTGCAGGACTACATGCAATTGGTGACCTTCCCTTGCCTAACCCCACTGCAATTACAAGACTTGGAACAACCTCTCCAGAAAGAGGATATTACTTTAGCGATACAGCAGAGGGCGTGGAGCAAAACTGCTGGTACTGATGGATTCCCTGTGGAGTACTATGCAGCCTTTATACCTACTCTTGCTCCTTGTCTGCTTGGGGTCCACCAGGAGGCAAACCATCAGGGTACTTTGCCATACTCCTTATGTGAGGCCGTCATAGTGGTGCTCCCGAAACTGGGTTGGAACCCCATGGAGGTAAGATCCTATGGACCACTGTCAATATTAAACATTGACTATAAAATCTTAAGCAAAGTCCTTACCAACAGATTACTCCCCAAACGTAGCACCCTTGTCCATCCGGACCAATGTGGATTTGTGCTCAAAAGAGAAACATATTTCAATATCCGGCACCTGTGTCACATAATGGATGCACTTTCCAAGGAGGCTGGCCTACCGGTGGTGGTCTCCCTGGACTTTGAGAAAGCATTTGCTACGCTGAGTTGGTCCTACTTATTACAGGTGCTAAAGGCATTTGGGATGGGTCCTAATTTCTTAGGTTGGGTTATGCTGCTATGCAGTGCTCCAAGGATGGAGTCTGCACCAGACATGAGATCTTGCTTTCTTTCCCCCATAGGACAAGGGACTCGCCAAAGGATACTCCTTATCACTGGCGCTATGGAGCCACTAGCAGCCATACTATGCATTAGGGGCCCAGACTGGGGCATTAAGGTGGGACCGGTCTGGCATACTGTGTCCCTATACGTGGACAATATTCTAATATACTTACAGGATCATGCCTCTGCAGTGCTTTCTTTGGAGAATTAGCCGGCCTCGAGGTGAACTAGGGCAAATCGTGCATATTCCCTCTATGTAGGATTGAACAAGGGCACCGGGATGCACCAGACTGGGGACGTCTCCTTTGCTCCTTTGAGACTTTTCGATATCTCGGTGTGAACATTTATCACATGGACAAGAATTTACCTGATGGCAATCACAGTAAAGCCTTAGCCTCAATTCACCAATTCATGCATTTCTGGACACAATTGCCCTCTCACCTAAGGGTGGAGCATCAGCAGCTAAAATGCTGGTCCTCCCGCGACTCCTATATTTCTCTGCCGCCCTGCCAGTAATACCGGCCAGATCCTTCTTCAAGACTCTGAGAAGTCTAGAGCCTGAACTAGTGTGGGGACCTGCATGGAAGCAGGTCTCGTTGCCCATCCTTCAACGCCCTCCCCTTGAAGGGACACTTGGGGTCCCGGATCCAGAGCTACACTTCGCAGCGGCACATCCTATATCCTTGGATATACCAATTAGGGGAACGGGAAAACTCATGCGTGCAGTCAAGCTCATATGGAATTGTTATACTCAACCCAGACACGCGCCAAACCCCTGTTGCTAATCACTTAACCTTAGAGGACCTTTGCTAGGATAACCTTACATGAAAGCTGTTGGAAGGAATCTGTGTCTGCTGAGTTAAATGGAAGAGATTTTGAGAGAAGGAAATGGCAAGATCATAAGCTAATAATGAGGAAGGTTTGCACAATTGGTTTTAATATATTGCTATGGCCACTGCAAACAGGTTACACCTTATTGAACCTGGCTTTCAATCCATATTTTACTATTTGAAAAGATGACCTACTCTATCCTTGGTGAAACCATAGCATAATAATGACAAGATGATGACCAAAAAGGTAGTTGTGTGTGTATATATTTCCTTCAAAGTGAGGGAATTCCATATAGAATATGATACTGTGATAATAAGTTCATGGAAACTCAGGACTATTTAATCTTTCTATGCAAATGGAGAGAGATTATCAGGTGGCCTGTCAACTGTTAATAATATCACCAATGGAGTTGCTGTTTTAATGACTTTTGCAGTACATATGTTTGCTATTAGCAGGAAAAAACTATCAGTAATCTTCCTTATTGAAGAGCCAGGTGCAAAGAAACAAAGAAACAAAGTGGCTTTCAACTGGGGTCTTTTAGGCACTTTAGTTAAAATGTGCAAGTTAAGAAAATGTCCCACTGAAAACTATGTGAAACTTTTTTTAAAACCTTCATAAATTTGCAAGGAGTAATTTCCTGCAAAGGATTTTTTGTGAAATAACTGTATCAACCTGTTTCTCGTGGGAGATTCTTTACAAATAAGGTTTTGCAGAAAACGTCTTCTGGAAAAACATTTTTAGTGACAATTTTCACACCCATGGAAAGTTTTCTCATCTTCACAAAGTGAAGCATTTGTTAATGTCATTAAGCTTTGCACATCTTTAATATTAAGATTTGTTGTTTTCACTTTTTCATAGACTTTTAATTCTCTATTTTTGTAAGCTTTAGTAGTTTTCATGTAAATGCCATTTCTTCATAATACAAATAAACTTTGTAATTTATTGCAGTAAAAATTACTTTTTCAGTCCGAGATCACAGTAATCTTCTGCCTCTATTATGTTTGTAAATATATGGTTGCCTCGAATGTAGGTCCTTGTCAATACACATCAACTTTAAAATATGTGTGTTTCATCATCAGAATTAAATGTATTTAGTCAGGTAAATGAGTGATTTGTTTTTTTACTGAGCTTCTTGAACAATCGTTAAGCCTCACTGTGGATTCCGTGAACAACTGAAGCGTGTTAGTAGAAATCAGACTGCAGTAGCCCAGTCTTGACGATACTATGATCAGGGGTGGACCAAACTAGTGGATTTTCTTTTGAGTTACATGGAAACTGCACAAAATTCCTAGGATTTCCACCAATGGGTAGAAAATATGCATGTCATGCTGCAATTAAGCACCGCTAGCGTGAGCAGCGCTAGAAAATCCTTGCGAACAGCACCATGCGGTGTGCAAGAGCGCACAGTCATTCGAGTTCATTTTGCTTCTGCTTGAGTAGAAAATCTACTTGAGCGGCACCAAATCTACTCGAGAAGCAGTCCTCTAACTGCAATCACTCGCAACCACCTGCCTTAGAAAACTGTGCAAGGGGACACCAAATCTCACTTGCATTTCTGGAGCCTCGCTGGAAAAAAATTCCACGACATGCCAGTTGGTGGAATTTCGTCAGAACTCCGTGTAACAAGAGTAACACAGAGCCACCAAATTCTTCCAATGCTGCAGGTGAAATGGAACATTCCTCCCACCCCTAATTATGATGTAAACTATGAAGCTGTTATTTGGCAAACTGAGGCTTGGTAAAACACTCAGCAGATGATCCGGGAACTACATCAACAAGGTAAGTTTTAAATGTAAGGTATTGCTGCAATGTACCAATCACTGTGACTCTACATCTACATGGACTGTTTGTTAGATTAAGTTCCAAATAAGTATATTATTTAATTTACCTTAATCCTAATTGTAACCCAAGTGCTAAGTCTATTTAAAATAAACTGCATTCAATTACTAACCTTAACTTAACTCCAACACTAAGGTCGTTCTTACGTTTATTTTAATTCAATTAAATACAAATTAACCATAACTTAATGCTAATGCCATTTCTAACTTTTAGTGAATTTAAATTATATTACATTATATTAAAGTAAGATAATTTAAATAAGTAACCTTATCCTATCCTAACTCTAGTGTAAATTCTAACCCCATTGCTAACTTGTTTTTATTTTTATTAACTTAAATAAAAAGTAAATTTAACTTCATGTCAAGACACACTACCCCGATCTGAATCCAACATGGTAGTTTCTACAATTCACTACTTTTGTGGCAATTCACAGTAGGGCCGAAAGAAAATAATGGGACGAGAGAGGAATAGAGACACTCATCTTGTGACACGGCTCGGGTTAGTCTGCAGGAACTTTGAGGCCCTAAAAGTAAAGAAGATTTTAGCATGACTACAGTTTGGATCTTTGAGGTTAACATTATATGTTGTCTATGAGATACCTGTATTTCCTCTGTCACAAACTGAAACTCAGTCTTTCTTCTGAGATGAAGTACAATTAAGGTTAATGTAGTAACTATCACAGTCATGGTTATAACAGATTGTTGGGATCTACCTGCAATATTAGGACATAACCTTTTTCTGCATTTTCAAATTCAAAACGATTATTGGATACATGTAAGATGAAAAGCACTTCTTTGGATTACATTTGAAAAAATAGATACAGTTAGTGATTCCAATGAATGACCCTATGTAAAAACAAATAATTGTTATTGAATTTGTAATCCTAATGGATGGCTCCTTGTGAAAACAACAAGTGCAAGTTTACAGCCCCGTTAATATTTCTCTGCCGACGTCATACAGGAACAGAAGACATAATTGTTACAATTCCAAGAACAAGTCTAGGCTGAAGCAGCTATGTATCATGGCAAGGAAGCTATGGACAAATAGGAAGTTATTCTGTATTATTTCAAGATGGCCACCACCATTGCCAGTTGTTGTGAGGGTCCAATGTTCTCATGTAGTTCTTCTTGTCCTAACTAATTTGGTCCATGAAATGCACCCCTCTGATATGTGAGCTTGTGAACAAGCATCCAACACCCTGCTTAACCTTCACTCTCTTTTGCTCCTAAACAGATGCATATTCAGGGGCTTCGGAGTAGTGTGTTGTGCATGACCAGCATGTACAAGTAAGCATGATCCGTGGCATATCCTGATTCTCCCTCCTCCAAGTCCTTACATCCCTGAGACTGGGTTCCTAGGTTTAGCTTGTAAAATTCTCTCAATAGTGGCATGACAATTAAAGGTTGACGTCCATGTATGCCAAGGCTCGGGTGGAGTAGACAATGGTCTTACATTTCTAAAAGATCAGTGTTGCAACTTTTAGTCAGGGTGCAAACAGCACAAGTCTGCATATTTTACTTACCATCAGTAAACACATTTGGCCATCAAAAAATACCTTTTGACTGTAGCCAAGGTTTTAGTATTTTGAGGATGCCCCACAGTTTTAGAGTCATGAAGCCAACTCATAATCTGTTGTCTTAACTGAGTTGAAAGGAAACGCAAAGTCTGTTTCTTTCAGAGACATCTTTGTCCCTTCTATTTTCATTTTCTCTAAACCAAGCTTCCTTGTACGGACCACCATTAAGAACGGTTTCCACACTAATCAATGGTATGAAATACATATTTTCTGGTCTACTTGGGGAGATCAAGAGGCTTGTTTCAATGTTAGGGGGATTCTATTGAACTAAGGTATCTGTCTTCACTTTATTTGCATCAGGTTTGTCATTGATCACAAAATCATATTCAAAAGAGAACAATGACCCCCTGAGTTGCATGTGAGTTAACATGCTGGCTGACCATGCAAACTGGACATTTCTTGTGATCGGTGAGGACTTCTACTGTATGTTTATCTCCCAATAAACAATGACTCCACTCTGCAAACGATCTCTTCGTTTCTTAGACTTCTATGACTGTAATAGTGTAATTTAATTCTACTGGGGAAACGATTGACAAAAGTAAGCTACAAGAGGCACCTGTCCAGTAAATTGATTTTTCTGTCATGACAATCGCCCATTGCATGACATATGACATGACACATTCATTTTTACAGTAACTGGGAGTTCTTTATTTAGATGCTGCACAATATGAGCACTAGAAAAAGTTTTCTTCAAAAAACAAAAAACCTGATCTGCTTGCTTTGACCATACAAAATTAACTCCTTTACAAAAAAAGTCTTAGGCCTGACAATCTCAGCAAATTGATGAATGAACCTTCCATTAAAAATAGCAAAACAAAGGAAATGTTTCAGAGATGTAACAGATGCAGGGGTGGGCCTTTGAAGTATTGCTTACTCTTGCTGACTCCCTTTGGATGCCCTGTGGTCTGATTACGTAATCCAAACATTCTACAGAAGTGTAAAGTGCAGGCCTATCCATTTTAGCAAAGAAAGTGATGTTCTATTAACCAAAGCACCCCTGACATGTTGTACATGTGTCTGTCAACCCTATTCCTTAAATATGTCAAATTTTTCACCTTTATTTGTTTCAAATTAAAACAATATAAGCACATTTAAATAAGTATCCTCAGCCTAACCTTAATGCCAACATTAATCCCAACCAATGCAAAGTAAATGCATTAAATAACCCTAGCCCCTTACTTACATTAAATTAACTCCAAATTGCTTATTAGAGTGCTGCCCTGTGAAAGAGAGCCACTTCTTAGCTCAAATACTGTAGAAAGCAGTTTCAGGTTTAACTAACCTCCCTGCAGAAAATGCCTGATAAACATCTGGTGTGGATGGTAGATCACATGCAGATGTTCAGCTCCAGGCTTTGGCAGAGGTTGAGCTTCACAAGCCCAGTATATTTTTGGAGGGCAGAATAATAGCCCCATTGATTTCAATATGGGATGGGAAAGCATTTGTCTTTGGTGTTATCCTAAAAGCTGCCATATTAGCTGGATTTCTCAGGACTGGGCCCAGTGAGATCAAAGTCTGTGCATTTATCACTCGTATCGATGTTCCCCATGGGTCTTGCAGTTAAATATGACATGTGTAATCAGATACTGATTGCAAGACACCCAGTTTCCGCTGCGTGTGTAGATTAGAAACAGTATCTGTAGTTATTTTGGGAATTGGACTTCACAAGCTTTCAAGAAGATGTAAAGACATTTGAGCTTGGTTCTCTGTGTTGCCAGAGTAGGTCTTTCAGGATCAGTGCATATGAACCTCAGTACTGTTGGCCAAGGGTATCCACAGATGCAGCAGTAAATTGATTAATTGGGGAATATTTATTGATCCAGGCCAGGCATGAGTTGCTTATGTATGTGGGGAATGGAAGGGATTCTGATCTCTTTTGAAGACATTAATTCGTTTTTCACATATATATTGCATTTGGGTTGTAAGGTGAGGGAGGTGATTATTTGGTATCGATAAGAACTTTAGGATTCCAATGAATGTTTGTTATGAGAAAACAACCTTAAATATGCTTTCAAATCAGGGAAACATGTTTGTATGAAACAGAAAGTAGTTAGTTTGTCAGTGGCAGGAGTTAGATCATTCTAAACCCTTATGAACTTGGGCCCTGATTAATACTTTTTGGGGCAAAACTGCACTAACGCAGTTTTGCACCAAAAAGTTTAGCAACAGCTTGCACCATTTCTGTGCACCACCGGGCACCATATTTATGGAATGGTGCAAGCCGGTGCAAAGGGTAGGCTAGTGTAAAAAAAATGACGTTAGTCGGGTGGGGCTGGCGGTATGGAAGAAGGGGGGTGTGCACCAAAAAATGACGTTAGGCAGGTTAGAGTAAAAAAAATGCCTCTAACCTGCCTAGAATCATTTTCTGACACAAAACCATCCATACCACATGACTCTCGTCTTAGAAAAGACAGGAGTCATGCCCACCACCCCAATGGCCAGCATAGGGGACCAGGGTCCCCTGGACATGGCCATTGCACCCTGTGCCATGTATGGGGGCCCATTTCAGGGCCCCTATGGCACTTTAATAAATAAAATTAAATACTTACCTGTACTTACCTGGGATGGGGTCCCCCATCCACCGCTGTGTGGATGGGGGTGTCCCTGGGGCCTGGGGAGGGCACCTGTGGGCTTTTTCCATGGTGTTCCACCATGGACATAGGCCCACGGGTCCCCTAACGCCTGCCCTGACCCTGGTGTTAAAAAATGGGGCAAAGCAAGCTTTGCACCTTTTTCTGACCCCTGCTCCCCTCGTGCACCATTTTTGCACGGGAGTATAAATATGGCGTTAAGGCCATAGAGTCATTTTTTGGCCGGGAACGCCTACCTTGCATCTCATTAAGGCAAGGTAGGTTTCCACGTCCAACAAATGACTTTAACTCCATAAATTTGGTGCTAGACGGGTCTAGCGCCAAAGTATAAATATAGAGTTAGTTTTGCACCAAATTGGAGTTTAAAAAAAATTACACTAATTTGGTGCAAACAGAGTATAAATATGCCCCTTGGTTTTATACATATTTGTGATTTCAGTTTGAATAACTTTCAGAATCCCGCCAGAAGATAGATAGTCTGAGACATAGGGATATGCTGAAACTATATCATCTGACATATCATGTTTTAGACACTGCTATACATTGATATATAAATTCTACATTTTTTAATCTTGGCATTGACTGTTGGCTGTGGCCCAGTATCAGTCGCGATGAGTCATACTGGTGATATCCAGTCGCTCTGTCTTCTATCTGATTCCCCTTCCCCTGTTCAATATTTTCCTTTGTGTGTGGTTGGCTATGGATTTGGAGAAGTCAGGGAAAATGTGTCACTCTGGTTGAATCCAAGCTAATGCTCTCTGATAGTGGGGCACAGGAGAGACTGGCACAAGAAGTGCCCATTGGAAAAAAAGTCTGTGATGGACATGCCCCGAACAGGTATTAACACAAAAGTTCAAACAAAAGATGCAGGAAGTGAAAACGTGCAAGTTGTCTAACAGAGATCCAGTGCACTGCAAATGTGGTGACATTGGTGAGACCACAACACCTCCTTCTTACACCCCCTCCCCTCAAGAAAAACTGTAAAACTAAGAGACCCCATGAAACAACATCTTTGTTTTTCAGCAGATATATTATTCCAACATCGAGAGTGGTCAGTGCTGCAGGGATCATTAGAGGCCACTGAAGCTCACAGACTGTGAGCAGATTAATGTCTTTATAACGAAGAAACACTTTATTCACTTGTTCTCTGCATCTTTCTATTTAGAATATTGGTTGAAAGTTTGAAATGTGAAGATGTACAAATGTAACATTGTGATGGTCAATTGTGTCCAAAGCCAAAATTCTGAAAGTGCTCTAATTATCTAGTATGCACATGTTGTTGTTGAAAGTGGTTACCCAGGCTGGGGGTGCAGTAACTGTAACCCCCCCACACGCTGACCTTTAAACTTACGCAGTCACGCGCCACACGTGAAAAGTAACCTACCCTAGAGCTAACTCCATCAGTTACCCCAAGACTATCACTAACCGTTGCACAAAGTCCAACACTCATTGTAACACTAGTTCAAGGCCTGATCTGAGCCCCAGTCCTTACATTATGTTACTCCGACCCTTAGCCTTGCCCTAAAACTGACCAATAACCTGATGCCTACACTAGCTCTTAGCACAGTCTTAACCATAGCCCACATCCTCACACTACCCATCGCCTAAACCCTCCGCTGTTATGGTGCTGGAGTTGTGAACGATCCCTAAGTTTCAATGGGACAGTGTGCAAAGGATGAGGGAGGCGCTAGTTACTAGTAACAACAAATTGAAGTCAGGTCAGTTGGGAGGAAGAAGGAAATCTAACTGTAAATGTCAGGGAAGAGTTCAATTTGTCTTTGTAGGGCTTCCGGGGAGCACAGAGTTTTGAATGTGATGGTGGTCGGAAGCTTCTTTAAACTCCTGAATGGGAACAACTTGTCAGTGCACCAGTAGAGTCCTGTGATGGAGGCTCCTTGGCGGGTGGAGTCCACCTGGGCAGCTACTTGGCTCCCATGCCCTCGGATGAGGGGGCGACTGACGCCCAAAGGGTGGATTTGTCGGAGGAATTTGCAGAGAAGTGGTGGGAGAGGTAGATCTAGGTTGTGCAGCAGGTAGGTAGGATGGGAGGGTATAACTACACCTGAGGACTAATTTTCTTGCCCGCTTTTTATGTTTTTGATGAGGTTTGCATCTGAGTCCCAACCAACGAGAGGATGCAATCTCTGGTACTAGTGCGGCAAGGGTGAAGTAGCATTTAAGGTAAATTAGAGGATGCTGGGCAGGTAAGTGCCGGTGTGGCCACGGTAAGTGCCAGTGAGGATGTAGGGCAATAGATGAGGCCAGCTGCAGTACTTACTTTGAGCCTGTGGTTGCAGGTGGGGCCATCCGGCCCTCATTTAGGAGACCTGCACTTATTTTTCCCCAACAGACTTTTATCCAGAGAAAGAGAGAAGAAAACATAAAAAAAGGGAAAGAAAAAGGATGAGAATGATGGAAAACAGTGAGAAAGCATGGATTAAAAATAACTTTCAAGAATAAGGTAAAGAGGAAGAGAGTGTTTGGCTGTGGGTTAAGGAGCCATAAGGTTGAATCAACACTACGCAGCCTCCGTATTTGGCGCCTCAGACATTAATAGCACAAGCCGCGCCATCCGCGGGCTTGTGAGGAACACTTTGGGCCCCAGCACTTGTTCTTCAAATTAAGCACTGGCTCGTGCAGTTGGTAAACTGAGATACAAAGGTATTCGGGGTGAGGATGTTAAATGAGAGGGAAGGGCATTGCCTGCTTATACAATATATTCTTCTCGTAGGTAGCACTTCTGCTGTTTATAATGCCTTCTTTTTGCATCATTTGGATCAGGAGTCACTCTGAGGTGTCGCTGAGGATCTTACGTGAGGTCAGGCGGCTCTGGGAATTGCCTGACAAGGCTTTGTACTAGAGGTGACCTTTGTTTCTGGTGAACACGCCTGTAGAAGCAAGGTAGGGTGATCTGATATGGCAGAAATGCCCAGAGGATGGAAAGATGAGTGAGGCTGAATAACTTGTTGGACAGCAGGGTGGAGCGGGAGTTGGGGACCTCTGGGGATAGAATTTCAGGGGTGATGTTTAAGGCTAGGTTAAGTTACAAACTAGTGAGATGCTAGACTTGCGACATTGAAACAGGCTTTAACACGCATTGGTTACAAGTGCATCACCTCGTCCAATAAGAAGGGAGAAGTAAGGCCATAGTTATTCCTTTGCACTTCAAAATAATAATACTGCGCACTAAATTAATTGTAGACCAATGTGTGGCCGTGTTGTACCCGTATTTTGTTATAATGCCTTCTCTCCATGGTTTCTCAGTTCCCTACTGCTCAGCCAGTGTGTGTGATGTGAGGGAATGTTGAGGACAGTGCTTAATTTGTGCTTGTTGGTTCCGGTGCGGAGCACCAGCACTTATTTTTGAGGACCGGCGCTTATTCTTCTGCCTCATGCATTTGCTGTGAGCAAAAGACACACATGGGAAAGACGGAGGAAGGGAAAAACTAAAAAGCGTCACACAGTTAAAAAGCAGAAAGCTGCAAGAGTGAGCTGAAGGGGCAGGGAGTGGCTTTAAATGGATTGAAGAGGCCCAAGATGGCTTCAGGATTAGGATGCCTCAGTATTCCGTGCTCGCACATTTAATTGCAGCAGCCGCATGTTTAAGAGGGCGGCTTTGGGCACCGGTAGGTTTTTATTTACAAATTAAACACTGGTTGAGGAGACCCTGATCCGGAAGAGAGTCATTTGGAGAGGGTGGGCCGAGCAGTAAGGCTGCTGCTCCTGGTGCGGCATTTACCTATTTACCTGTAGCCCACGAGACTTCTTCATACATCTAGATCTCCAACCTACATGAGTGGCCACCTGACTTCCTGCCCCCCCCCCCCCCCCCCCCTCCACCTCACTCCCTCATTTGAATATGCGGGCACGCACAAACATAAACACTGGCAGACAGGTAACTTTCACCCCCTCACACATAGGGATCAGAGACAAAGAGATATGTAAGCTCATTATGTGAATGCATACATGCGTACATAGGCATGCATCAACACAGACATCCATACCTACGTGCACACACAGGACGCCCACCCATTAATCCTGCCAGATCAGAATGCAGGTCCTGATTGCCTGCCATATATTCCTGACTTGTTATCCTTGTGCCCTGCAGCTGATTAGCCTGGGAATGTGGCAGGATGCCCAGAAAGCCAGACAAGGTTTGTTTACATGTTCGCTGTGAACTGTCAGTGACCTGAGACTGAGCCCTGGCGCTGGACCAACTTCCAGGTGGCAGAAAGGATCGCACCGCAGGGCAGTATTTACAGCTTCCCCTCCAGGGTGAGGGATGTGCGGGAAGTCACGCTGCTTACTCGTGTTGTGCAAGATTAATACCCTGAGCAACCATAAACCAAAGGAGGGCGTGCGAGGCAGTGCATACTTCTTTCTGAAGGGCACTCCATCAGAGAAAATGTGAGATAAGGGCATGTTTGGGGTGCTTCACCCCCCTAATGAATGCATTTTCTAATAAAAGTTGGATACAGGTGCTTTCAGTCGGGTTTAGTGAGGTGTCTGTCGGATTTCACAAGGAACTCTTACATACATACAGACAAAAACTCACACACACTTTTCTCTTTAAGTACTCCTACCAATCGGCATTCGTCTTCCTCTCCACTGCCCCTCAAGCCCCTCTCCTTGCACCCTGCTTATGTATAATGTATGTAAACACTATGGGCCAGATTTTCAAGAAAGTGACGCATCAATCGTGTTGTGCCACATTTCTTGCGCCCCCTTGGACCCACCTAACGACACCATGTGTGGGCCGTATTTACAATACTGCGCACCATGGTGCACGATAGGACAATAACGTCAAAATTTATGATGCTGTGGTGGTACTTTGCAGGATAAGCGCCACTTTGCAGGATTAGCGCCATAAATTGCAAAGTAAAAGGAGGCCCATTGAAAGTGATGACGTTAAAATGAAATTGTTGTAAATTTCACTGTGCCATTTTTACGCGCCTGCCTACGGCGGAACGCCCCTTGCATACATTATTCCTGGGGAAGGCATAATGTGGTGCAAGGGGGCGCAAAATGGCACAATGCAAGCATTGCGCCACTTTGTAAATATGGCGAAGGAGAATGGCCTCCTTACCGCCAAATTAGCATAAAAAATTATGCTAGTGTGGAGCTAAGAGGAGCTGGGGCCTTGTAAATCTCGCCCTATGTGCCAGACTGATTGTTTGAAAATTTGAAGCTTCCCCACCCCCACATTCTTACTGACCAAGCTACACCCCAACATGCAGCAATAAGCGATACTGACCTCAGGGCCAGCATCTGTGTCACACACTATTGGGGCGATAATGTCCTTTGCATGGTAAACATGGAGTGTAAGCCTGCCCTGCAAACTGGTTGCCTGGAGTTTGGTTTGTTCTTGGCGCTGCCTAGTCATGTATGTGGACAGAGGCCTGACTCTGTCCCTAGTAATGCTATGTCTAGAACCTGTTCTATCACCAGGAAGGGCACACAAAACATGCTCTCATAGTGGGCACAGGACTACTGGTCATGCCCTGCGCAACTCCCATGAAGACATAGCGGCAGTGCTCCGAGTTTTGTGAATCATTAGTGTGATCAGACCTTTTTTCAGTTGTAGCCTGGAATATTGAGTAGAGAATGCCATGATACATTAAATTCACAACCAAAATTTCGCAGGCCAAAGTATCAAATGGTAGGCACACATAGGGAGCATAGATTTACTCTTTTTAACTCCACACTTATGTACATATATGTAATCAAGGTACGTAGATGTGGAGTTAGGTTTAGATAATCTATACATTCTTACCTGTCCCTATTTTTATCCTCAATAGTTTCACTACAATAGTAAGGTAAAACGATACTCCCTTCTTTATTTTACAGACCCACACCCCTTTTTCTGACTTTCAAGGAGAGTCCTAGCCTCTGACCACTCTTGTGTAAATTTCCACTCTTGGGTGAATCCCAGATCATTCACTGTGTGTTTTGAGTACATTTAAGTGTAGTGAGTGTGTGGCACATGCATGGCACTAGGACAGTGTAATCCAGATGGTGCGTTGTTTAGCATAGAACAAAATGACAAGTTGATACAGCACCCCTAGACAGTGACAACATTCCTGTGGCTGTAGGTTAGTGAACTAGACACAGAAGTCGAGAAGGATGGAGACAAGACTATCCACAGAAGTTCAGTGAGTTCCTTGTTAGCAGAGGGCTGCAGATTAATTCTTCCTCAGCACTGTCATTTGGTGGATGGTAGTGATGAGGGCTGACACTGCAGTTTTTGCTTCTCAAGGTGAGGGAGATGCTAGGCAAGACCTGTTTTTTTCTGTGTTCCTGAATATTCCTTCAGGAATGATGATAACAGCCAGATGCAGTGATTTAACATTTCATAGTGCCCTTATTTGGATACTCCTGCCTGGAGGCAGCTTCATTGCTACCTGCTGTGAGAGTCATCCTCTTGCAAAAACTGCTGTGTGAGAAAGTGGAAAACGAACTTTTGCAACAGAACCAACCCAAATCAGTTCTGAAACCTTAGGCAGTGGATCC
Source organism: Pleurodeles waltl (assembly GCF_031143425.1). NCBI lineage: Eukaryota > Metazoa > Chordata > Amphibia > Caudata > Salamandridae > Pleurodeles > Pleurodeles waltl. The sequence goes on along the minus strand of NC_090442.1, from coordinate 69,523,784 downwards.
AGATCCCCTGTATGGAAAAAGTGTATCACTGTGGGGCCCAACCAACACATTTTGTTTCCACGTCGTTTATGACCAAGGAATGGAGTGTTCTGCGCAGTGCTCAAAGGACTGCTTTACATCCAGGACTGGAGTCTGCATGATAGCCTGTGACCGAGAGGTATGGTGACATTGCCTGAAGTCTACAGTCTCTGCTGCAGGAACAAAGGGTCAGCCTAGACACTAGAAGAGCCTGTCTGCCTGCTGAGAGAAAGAAGGAATGTGCTTGGCCCTGTGGAAGGAGAAACTGTCCAGGCAGAGAAGCATGTTTGCCAGCATGAGCAAAAACTAGAGATATAGAGTGAGTACAATAGAGAGAAGCAAGAAACAACCTATGTGTGAAGGGCATCCCCAGACTCTGTGAATGGTTCTTCCTGTTCCCTGCACCTAGACTTTGCAATTGCGAGGCATCATGTGTGTTCAGCATCCTGCCGTGTACTCCAGTGCACAGTCTAACAATTCTAGTAACTCTTTATTATTTTAACTGGAGATTTCTAAATTAATGGTGTACCAGTCATAGAATAAAAATCAAACTACTTATTTATGGTCAAAACTATCAGATCATTTTAGGTACATTGTAAAAAAATACATTACATATTTCAAATATGCTATCTTAAAAACATATCCACTCTCCATTGACTCCATATTCACATCCTCCATGATATTCATGCCCCACTGTTCAACGTCTCAATATCATTACACTAATCCTCTTTTTCTGAGATAGTGGAAGTGTAGTGGGAAGGCAACTATAAAAACACATGTTGATGCAAAGTTCTGGTGTGCGAGAAATTGGGTTGATGGTTTACTGTGTCGTGAGCCCTGATTAATCAACAGCCACAATCCTTGGCAGGGTGAACCACAAAAAGTCACTAAAGTAACCAGTGCTTAACTCTGGGTAGCTTGGCACAAAAAGCAGTCAGGCTTAACTTAGAGGCAATGTGTAAAGTATTTATGCAGCACTCAAACAGTAATAAAGTACAAATACAGCTCAAAAAAATCCCACACCAAATTAGAAAAATTGAGAAAATTGTGATAAATTATTTGACACCACAATGACAAAAAATCCCATCAGTAAAACCGGTCTAACAAATTTTTAAAGGTTTAAAAGATGAAAGCACCAACTGCAAAATTAAGTGGCAGAAGACAGATTTAAAGTCTAAATATATGACCAACCGCGATGGAGCGCAGGTCAGATACGAATAGTGAATTGGACGTGTCTGACCCTTATTTCGAACTTAGAAGAATTTCCAAGAAGAATGTTCGGAGTAAGTAAAGGTCAGTGGGGCAAGGCTGCCCGAAGTGTCCAAGAAGGCAGTGTTGTCATTGGGGAGCCGCTGGACGAAGTTGCAGTAAAGATTTCTGTATTAATCACTGTCTTTGGAAGTCAAAAATCTCTAGCGGGACGAGGCAGGAGGCTGTAGTTGAAGACAGTTTCAGTAGGTTAGATATCCCTTTGGTGAAGGACTGCTGAACAGGATTTGGTTCTGCAGATAAGAATGTAGCTTGTGCAGTCAACAGGCAATGCACCTTCGGCAGACCAATGAGCAGGGTAGTCCTGTCCTTCCCTCATTTCTCAAAGAAAATTTTAGCCTCCAGTTTTCTAAGACCCAAGTTTGGATTTTGGCTATCTGAGCACCTTTCACACCACAACCAAGGGTCCAGGACTGGTGGACACCACTTGGAAGTTCAGAACTCACTCAGTTTAGGTTCAGGTGCAGAGTCAAGATGGTTGGAACCTTTTATGTCTCTGTGGCTCTGAACAGATTGACAGAAAACTAGCCCATTGAGCCATACTTGTATCCCTGGGTTCAAGCAAAGATGTAGAGCTCAAACAGCTGGGCTGGCCTCTGGGGGCTCAAGGCAGGCTCCAGACAGCAAAGCACTCCTTCCAGGTGTAGCATAACAGTCTTGTGGAGTACCCAGCAGGCCACAACGTCAGGCAATCCATTGAGAGTCCTTCCACAGATCCAGAAAGTGAACTGAAGATTGGATCTGAGGGTTCTACTTTTATACCTGGAGAATTTTCTAGACTTCCTCTTTAAAGTGCTTGGAATTTCCTAGCTCCCTTGCCATGGCTCCAAGCTGCCTGCAGAGACAAAGTGGAGGTCCAAGCCCTTTATGGCAAGGCAGAGCACACCCTATTCAGTTGCAAGTGGGGTTGTGGCCAGCTCCTCCTCAATCCTCCCAGAAAATGTCTCTTTCAGGCACACCTTATCCCTCTATTATGTGACTGGGAAAAATTCCCAAAGTCTAACTGGCAGTTACACCGAGTCGTGTGACATAGGGGAGGCTTAAGTCACCAAATGGCTAATGGCAGGAAAATTTCAAAATTGTAATGAAAAATCCAACTTTACCATTATAGATGATTTTTAATTAGAATTTCAGAGATACCAAACATGAAATGCTTAACTGTTCTCAATCAAAAGCTAGCACTTATTAAATGTAATAAGGTAACCCAATATTATCATATGAGACATGTAGGCCTCACAGTAGTGAAAAACACATTTAGGTGTTTTTCAATGACAGGACATGCAATCCTTAAAAGCACAATGCAACCTGCCCTATGGGATACCTCGGGCATACTTTAGGGTTGCCTTATATGCAATAAAATTGATGTTTAATGCTTGGCAGGGGGTTATATTCCCAAGTCGAATTGGCAGTTTAAAACTTCATTCAGGCTGCAATGACAGACCTGGGACTTTTTGTAAGGGGATACTTAAGTGGGTGGCACAATATGTGCTGCAGGCCCATGAGTTGCATTTAATTTAGAGGGCCTGGGTATATAGTACACCACTCTAAAAGGGACTTATAATTAAATTAAATATGCCAATCAGTTGATAGCCAATTTAACCATGTTTAGCGGAGTGGACACAAGCACCTTAGCACTGGTTAGCAGGTAGCAAACCACCATCCTGTAATTGCTTTAAAAAAGAAAACATTTTGAACTTTTAAAATATATTAAGGAATATAAGCTGCTTTAAAAAGAAGTTCACTAAGATCAGGCAGTGGCACTATCTCTGAACCTGCCATACCAGTTCCCAAAGGAGATAGGGTCCAAGGGGTACATGTAATTTTCCACACAAACTAGGGAGTTGGTAACAGATCAATAATTGAGGGCCATAACTACGATTGTAAAACCTTTATACATATCTTATCGACTCACAATTTGGAAGGAATGGCCTTAATATACCCTTACAAATTGTGATTCTTTGTCGGGTTTTCAACCCATTTAGCAATTCAGAAAAAAGTTGTCTGAATCGCAAAGTGGAGTAAATCCTGATCCCATACGAAATTTTATTTATGCCAGAATAATTTACAGAATTTTACCATTATGCGTTTTTAGGTGAAATTCTCTCAATTAGACTATTATACCATGTCTTGTAATTATTCCATGTTTGTGGCCAAGTTTTAGAGAGGGAGCAGAGGGACAAAACAAGTGGGCAGAACACGAGTTGCTGTCCTTTGCAACACTTTTGTTTTCAATACATTTTTTTACTAAGACATGTATGCTCGTGTTCAAAATAGACACAAGGATACTTTTTTTGTTTAAATATAGCATTGAACGCTTGTTTTGGATTTTGCGTAATTAACCATAACTTTCCATATTTTTCTGATAATCACGGAAAAGCAAATTACACAAATTTCTCACACCCCTTTTTAGTACATCAGAAAAAAGTGATTTTGTTGTTGCAACCCCTGTAATTCAAGGTTTGCCATCACTAAGTCACTTGGTACATTAGGGCCTGATCCCAGAAGGGTAGCTCAGTTGTGAGCCTGATGCATTAGAGATGAACTGAGCACTATCAATCATTCTGCAGCAGTTCCTTGCCCAGACCCCCACTTCTTTACTGGTGTCAGCTTTGAAAAGACTGGGGTTCGATGCTTGACACAGCTGCAGTACCAGTGTAAAAGTCTGATAAATCTAATGAAATGAATTAGTTACTGAACACACAGGATGAAATGGAAGAGATCACTTCCCCTTGTGTGCATGAATGATTTAATGGGGAGAGCCTGATATCTAAGGTGCTCTGATTAAGGCATGCGGTTGGAGCTCTCCAGGATCAGACCTGAATAATATAAATAACACAGTCAGGTTGGTTAATCTGCATTGCCATTCCATGCTGGTCATACTTGAATCTCAAGCGAAGAAGGATGAGCTGCAAATGTTTTTGACAAAGATGGCCTCTAATATTTGGCTAAAGGGCTTTACTGTGGACTCTTTCTGGGCTGAGTGTTGTAGTCTTCTAAGGCGCTCCTCCCCGCTGTGCTGTGATTGGCTGGCCGGCCCTGTTGTTTCAAGTCTGGAAACAGACTTTGTTGCATTCCTAACTCCATTGCCCGGCAGCCATTTTTGTCTCCCTAACCGCTGACACACTCTCTCTGAGCAAATATACACAAGATTGTTATTATATTCTAAAAAGCAGCATGCACATGTTTTTCTTTTTCTGTTGAATCTGATTTTCTGTGTCAAATTGATAGATTTTGTTTTAGAAAAATGCTCTTGAGTCTCCATTCATTTTCTTCTTCTTCTAAATGGTGTATTTCTGCTGCTAAAGGATGCCCATGCATGTGTCTATGCTATTTTATTTTTAAAAGGAAACTGCAAATATTTACTTTTTCTGTTGTTCCCAATTTTCTGTGTAAAATTGCTGGATTGTTCTTTTAGGAAAATGCTTTTCAGTTTAAATTAATGTTCTTGTGTTAATGATAAAGATTGTGTCAATGCTGATACAATACCTTGCATGGAGGTGCCTGAATCCTCTGTCACAAAAATGGCCACAGCTGTTTGGTTAAAGGGTTTTGTAGTGATCTCTTCTTCTTGGGCTGAGTACCACAGAACTCTAAGGCCCATATTTATACTTTTTACGCCGCATTTGCGTTATTTTTTTACGCAAAAGTGGTGCAGACTTACAAAATACAATTGTATTTTGCAAGTTTGCGCCGATTTTGCGTCAAAAAATGACGCAAATGCGGCGCTAAGAAAGTATAAATACGGGCCAGAATTGTATTTTGTAAGTTTGCCCCGTTTTTGTGTCAAAAAGCGGCGCAAATGCGGCGCTAAAAAAAGTATAAATATGGGCCTAAGATTGCTCTTTCTTAAAGTTCTGTGATTGGCTAGCCTGCCCCATCTGAGCACCTCATGTGATCGAGTTGTAGGCTTTTTCTTCACAGTCCCCAGGATGGCTCTGTCAAGCAGTGATGCTGACACACTGACCATTGACGCTTATCTTCAAGCACACAGCATATCCTCCTCATGGCCGATACCAACTTTGTCAGGTAATCGTGATACGTTGCTGCGGCGGCCAGACGAGTTACTGCAATCCTGTTATCAGTCAAAGTCAAACTTGAAATCAAGCTTTATTCGGTTATAAACAAGCCATAAAATCGCATATATAAAAAAAGATGTCAATATTATTAAAAACAAAACCTTTTTAGGCGGGTCTTGTGTTTACAATAGTGTAAAAACAATAAAAAAACAGTACTATAAGGTAAATTACATACTGTGTCACAATAATGAACATCCAAAATAAAAAAACTGAGCTTAAAAAGTGCATTGAATATTGCCTTGGATTAGGACCTCATAATAGATAAACTTTCAATTCATCAACTTATTAATGCATTATGAAAATAATGAGGTCAAATTGGCAAAACCCCAACCCTTCAATTCACATATCAGTCTGTTTGGGCTACTCAAGGGTCATTTGCCTACTACTCTCTGGGAAGGTACCACTGAGGCAATAAACCTGTGATCAGTCCTTCACTGAAGTAGACAAATAACATCTTGGCACCAGAGAGGTATCCGGCAAGGAATAGACTTGCAGTTGTTTTTGTAAAGAATCATCCATAGGGATTATGATGTCTATAGCACAAGAGTTATCCATTATGATTGCGAACTATAGAACTTGCTGTTTTCACCAAGAGTCATTCCAAGGTTATTACATTCAGTTGGAACTCCAGTGTTTAAAGCAGGGGCCTCCAATGGGGAGCTCGCCAGACCCTCAAAGTAGCTCCTTGAAGTGTAGTCCAGAACAGTATGCAACTTAGAGGCTTTAGCCACATTGAAGAAGGCAGACCTAAACACCTCTGGGCCATTAGAGTGCCAGCCACACCCATGTCGGGGTCATACGCTTACCCACAAATACACACTGTGACAGTGTAAGGGACTTGCAACATGACCACTTTTCTCTGCTCTCAATTGAGCAAAGTCACATGCTTATGTGTGTTATATGTGTAGGAAAAACTCAAGATGTACTTGAAGTGTAATTACACAAAGTGAAAAACGTAGACTGCTAGAAAAATTTGTATTAGAGAAGGTGATATGCTGATGTTTGAAAACAAAGTGATTGAAAATTTAAAACCTCTTTAAAACTGCTCTCTGAATGGCAATTCATGGTGTGTTAGGGAGATTCATAGCTGCTAGTATTTCCTTTGTGACAGTGGCACTTGTTGCTGTTCTGTTATTTCATTAGTCATGTGTAGGAGGCTGGACTGGCTTGTAGTGGGTACCAAGGGGTACTTACACTCTGTACCAGGTCCAGTTATCCCTTATTAGTGTAGAAGAGGTGTTTCTAGCAGCTTAGGCTGATAGAAGGTAGCTATGGCAAAGCAGCTTAGGCTGAACTAGGAGACGAGTGAAGCTCCTACTATACCACTGGTGTCATATGCACAATATCATAAGAAGACACAATACACAGATATACTAAAAATAAAGGCACTTTATTTTTATGACAATATGCCAAAAGTACCTCAGTGAGTACCCTCAGTATGAGGATGCCAAATATACACAAGATATGTGTACACAATACCAAAAATATGCAGTAATAGCAAAAGGAAGTAATGCAAGCAGTATAAAGTTACAATAGATTGCAATAGGAGCACATAGGTATAGGGGCAACACAAACCATATACTCCAAAAGTGGAATGCGAACCACGAATGGACCCCAAACCTATGTGAGCTTGTACAGGGTCGCTGGGACTGTAAGAAAACAGGGAGGGTTAGAAAAATAGCCCACCCCAAGACCCTGTAAGGTAGGTGTAAAGTGCACCTACAACCCCCAGAGAGCACAGAAGTCGTGATAGGGGGATTCTGCAAGGTAGACCAACACCAGCAATGCAACAACAGTGGATTTCCGGACCTGAGTACCTGTAAGACAAGGGGACCAAGTCCAAGAGTCGCGACAGTGTTGAGAGTGGGCAGATGCCCAGGAAATGCCAGCTGAGGATGCAAGGAAGCTGCCACTGGGTGGAAGAAGCTTGGTGTTCTGCAAGAACAAAGAGGACTAGGAACTTCCCCTTTGGAGGATGGATGTCCCACGTCTTGAAGAAGCTTACAGAGGTGTTCCCATGCAGAAAGACTGCAAACAAGCCTTGCTAGCTGCAAGGGTCGCGGTTAGGGTTTTTGGATGCTGCTGTGGCCCAGGAGAGACCAGGATGTCGCCACTTGGATGAGGAGACAGAGGGGGCGCCCAGCAAGTCAGGGAGCCCTCACAGAAGCAGGCAGCACCCGCAGAAGTACTGGAACAGGCACTTGGAAGAGGAGTGAACCGGAGTCCACCCGAAGTCAGAAAAGGGAGTCCCACGACGCCGGAGGACAACTCAGAAGGTTGTGCACTGCAGGTTAGAGTGTCGGGACCCAGGCTTGGCTGTGCACGAAGGAAATCCTGGAAGAGTGCACAGGAGGCGGAGCAGCTGCAAATCACGCGGTACCCAGCAATGCAGTCTAGCGTGGGGAGGCAAGGACTTACCTCCACCAAACTTGGACTGAAGAGTCTCTTGGACAGAGTTGCTGAGTTCCAGGGACCACGCTCGTCGTGCTGAGAGGGGACCCAGAGGACCCGTGATGCAGTCTTTTGTTGCCTGCGGTTGCAGGGGGAAGATTCCGTCGACCCACGGGAGATTTCTTCAGAGCTCCTGGTGCAAGAAGGAGGCAGGCTACCCCCAGAGCATGCACCACCAGGAAACAGGCGAGAAAGCCGGCAGGATGAAGCTATACAAGGTTGCAGTAGTCGTCTTTGCTACTTTGTTGCGGTTTTGCAGGAGTCCTGAGCAGTCAGCAGTCGATCCTTTGGTAGAAGGTGAAGAGAGAGATGCAGAGGAACTCTGGTGAGCTCTTGCATTCGGTATCTCAAGAATTCCCCAAAGCAGAGACCCTAAATAGCCAGAAAAGGAGGTTTGGCTACCTAGGAAGGAGGATAGGCTAGTAAGAAAGGTAAGAGCCTATCAGAAAGAGTCTCTGACGTCACCTGCTGGCCCTGGCCACTCAGAGCAGTCCAGTGTGCCAGCACACCTCTGAATCCAAGATGGCAGAGGTCTGGGGCACGCTGGAGGAGCTCTGGGCACCTCCCCTGGGAGGTGCAGGTCAGGGGAGTGGTCACTCCCCTTTCCTTTGTCCAGTTTCGCGCCAGAGCAGGGCTGGTCGATCCCTAAACCGGTGTAGACTGGCTTATGCAGAGATGGGCACCATCTGTGCCCATCAAAGCATTTCCAGAGGCTGGGGGAGGCTACTCCTCCCCAGCCCTAACACCTATTTCCAAAGGGAGAGGGTGTAACACCCTCTCTCTGAGGAAGTCCTTTGTTCTGCCTTCCTGGGCCAGGCCTGGCTGGACCCCAGGAGGGCAGAAACCTGTCTGAGGGGTTGGCAGCAGCAGCAGCTGCAGTGAAACCCCGGGAAAGGCAGTTTGGCAGTACCCGGGTGCTGTGCTAGAGACCGGGGGGATCATGGAATTGTCACCCCCAATGCCAGAATGGCATTGGGGTGACAATTCCATGATCCTAGACATAGTACATGGCTATGTTCGGAGTTACCATTGTGACGCTGTACATAGGTAGAGACCTATGTACAGTGCACGTGTGTAATGGTGTTCCCGCACTCACAAAGTCCGGGGAATTTGCCCTGAACGATGTGGGGGCACCTTGGCTAGTGCCAGGGTGCCCTCACACTAAGTAACTTTGCACCCAACCTTCACCAGGTGAAGGTTAGACATATAGGTGACTTATAAGTTACTTAAGTGCAGTGGTAAATGGCTGTGAAATAACGTGGATGTGATTTCACTCAGGCTGCACTGGCAGGCCTGTGTAAGAATTGTCAGATCTCCCTATGGGTGGCAAAAGAAATGCTGCAGCCCATAGGGATCTCCTGGAACCCCAATACCTTGGGTACCTCAGTACCATATACTAGGGAATTATAAGGGTGTTCCAGTATGCCAATGTGAATTGGTGAAATTGGTCACTAGCCTGTTAGTGACAATTTAGAAAGCAGAGCGAGCATAACCACTGAGGTTCTGGTTAGCAGAGCCTCAGTGAGACAGTTAGTCATCACACAGGGAACACATACAGGGCACACTTATGAGCACTGGGGCCCTGCCTGGCAGGGTCCCAGTGACACATAGACTAAAACAACATATATACAGTGAAATATGGGGTTAACATGCCAGGCAAGATGGTACTTTCCTACATCATGTGGAGGTATTTTAAACGGATAAACCTTTTACCAACATTGATGTTCGTGACCCTATTTTATTCGTTGGGGTGGTCTGGGTTCTATCAAAAAATCAAGTTTTAAATATTTTTGTGCCAAGATATTGCATCCAGTTCGTTGACAATCACAACATCATGTAGATAAGTATAACTTTATTTACATTCCGAACTTCATAGTTATTTATCTTGATATACTTATAAATATTATTCTGCAAGCTGTGGTCACTGTTGTGGTGGAACTTGATGGGGTCACTACTGCAACAATAATCAAATTCATTAGTAGCTCTAAGCAATTTTTGTTGATAAGAAGTAGCTCTCGTTATAGGAAAGGTTGGAGACCCCTGATTTAAAGTACAGCTATTCTGAACTTCTGCTTTACCTTCTATCTACCAATGCTCAGGTAGTACAGATTGGGCCCAGTTGTGTACCCAGCATGTGTGACGATGTCCAGTGTCTCAAGTATTGCAGATTCAGCCAGTTGAGTAATCAGGCGTATGACGATGTGTGGTGTCTCAGGCATTGCAGATTAAACTGAGTTGTGTAACCAGGTGTGTGATGATGTCCAGTGTCTGAGGTAGTGCAGATTAAGCCCAGTTTTGCACATGAACGCCAATTCACCAAATTGCCAGGTGTAGCAGAAGTGACGTCACAAGGCCTTTGACCGCCTGTTTCACTCACACACACATGCTTACACATGAACATGTCATATTCTAGCTAACTGTACTCCATATTTTATTAAACTAATATTGAAAAATTAAACATTATTCACTATTAGTGTAATAAACAATGGACGTAGGTTAGAGCTACACTCTTTGTTTCTCTCAATTTGTATATTACACTATAAATTAATAATATCTCAGAACTCACTATCTGTGTAATAAACAAATTGTCAGAAAACAAAGAGAGTGGAGCCCTAATCGACGTCCATAAGGAAGAGCTGCCCCTGTGTTCCTGGCACTGATTTTGCCACCTCTAAGGCCAGGGATCGCAAAGACAGTGCCAGGGGTCGCAGCTGCGACCCCTGGTGACCCCTAAATGACGTCCCTGATTGTGTAACCAAGTGTGTGATGATGTCCAGTGTCTCAGGCAGTGCAGATTAAGACGAGTTGTGTAACCAGGTGTGTGATGATGCCGGGTATCTCAGGTACTGCGGATTAAACCCAGTTGTGGAATCAGATGTGTGAAAATGTCTGGTGTTTTAGGGAATATTGACAAATCCCAGTTGAGTATCCAAGTGTGTGACCATGTCCAGTGTCTGAGGTTGTATAAATTAAACCCAATCCTGTAACCAGATGTGTGATGATGTCCGGAGTCTCAGGCAGTGCAGAATAAGCCAGTTGTGTAACCAGATGTGTGGCAATGTCCAGTGTCCCAGGTAGTACAAATTAAACCCAGTCCTGTAACCAGATGTGCAATGACATCTACTGTCTCAGGTAGTGCAGATTAAGGCCAGTTGTGCAGCCAGTGTGTGATGATGGCTGCCGTCTCAGATAGTGCAGATTAAGGCCAGTTGTGTAACCAATTGTGTGATGACATCCGGTCTTGCAGGCAGTGCAGATTAAGCCCAGTTGTGGAACCAGGTGTGTGGCGGTCTGGGGTCTCAATTAGTGCAGATTAAGCCCAGTTGTGTAACCAGGTGTGTGGCGGTCTGGGGTCTCAGTTAGTGCAGATTAAGCCCAGTTGTGTAACCAGGTGTGTGGCGGTCTGGTGTCTCAGTGCAGATTAAGGCCAGTTGTGTAACCAGGTGTGTGGCGGTCTGGTGTTTCAGTTAGTGCAGATTAAGGCCAGTTGTGCAACCAGATGTGTGATGATGGCTGGCATCTCAGATAGTGCAGATTAAGCCCAGTTGTGCAACCAGGTGTGTGATGATGGCTGGCATCTCAGATATGGTCGCCCAGGCTACAGATAAAGGTTAAGAGCTTCTTCCTGTAGCATCTTCTATGTTTGAGCCTGTTAGGGCCAGCTATTGCCTACGGCCTGCCTCTTCCTCTCTCCGCACCCTTCCTGATGTCCTCCACAGTCAATCCTAGGTGCACACCATCCACATCCCTTTGGTGTTGCAGCAATGTCTCCACTATGTTGCTCCTTCAGGTAATCCATGGTGGTTTTACAGTGCCCCCAATGGGTGTATGCTATATTGCTCCAAGCTAGGCTCCTTACAAAACTCCTCAGTGGTTTAACAGCGTCTCCTATGGGTAGGTTCTTTAATCCTTCAGGGTAGAGTCCTTACAATGACCAGTGTCTCTGATGTGTTGCTCCTCTGTTCATCCCATGCTGCACCTACCTAAATCCCATACAATACTTCCTGATCTTTTCACAGTGCACCCAGTGGACTGGCTGATGCTATCTGTTGGCCTGCACATAACACTCATTGGTGGTTTAACAGTGCCTCTGATGGCTTGACCCTCTGTTGATCCTATGTTCCTCCTGAGTAGATCCCATAAATTACTCCCGGATTGTTTAACAGTGCCTCTGATGAGTTCCTCCTCTGTTGATCCTATGCTGCTCTTGAGTAGATCCCATATAATACTCCTTTAAGGTTTAGCAGTGCCCCCAGTGGGCTGATCCTTTATTGCTCCAGGCTTGTCTCCTTCAGTACTCCGTGGTGGGTTAACAGTGTCTCCGATGGGTTCCTCCTCTGTTGATCCTACGCTGCTCCTGAGTATGTCCCATATAATACTCCTGGATGGCTTAACAGTGCCTCCAGTGGGCTGATCCTTTTGTCCCTCCTGTGTAGCTCTCCGGATGCCGCTGGGTAGATTACGTACAATGCTCACTGATCATTTAACATCGTCTCTGATGGCTTGGCTCCTCTGATATCACTGGGCGAGCTCCGTAGACCTCAGTCAACCCCACGGGCGCACATCAACTTTGTCTTCCATGTGTGATCTTGCCATCCCAAACTATAGTAAATAACTACACACAAACGTGCGCCTGTTCTCACCTTTTCTGCAACAGCCTCACTTATGCGCAGTAATACCCTGCGCACTGGTCACCTGACAAACACGCTCCATGCAGGCCAAACCACAGACAACACCATGAACTCCAAGAGTTCCCAGGATGCAGTGCGGCAGTGTGTAAATACAAGGGGAAAACAATACACCGATAGTACCTGGGTAATAAGTATCTGAAGGAAGAAAGACTCACTGTGGACTCATCTGTAAATACTCAATCGTCTATTGACCACTGATTTACCCATGTTCCCAATTTTTATAAATAATTCAGAATAGGCCAGCAGGACCGAGAACAATTGAATATTTCATCAGATCAAAGAAAGTGTGATGAACGGTAAATATAACTCATTAGAAAAGTGCCAAATGCTCGGAGGGATCACACAGCGACACAAATAAATAAAAACAGAACACAAAATATACACTGCGATGCTTGCAGACAAGAGAAGTATCCTAAATGAGTCACGGGGACCACAACTGAGGCTTGTGACAAATATATGAATCATTAGGAAGAAACAAGTCTGATTGCACAAAGTGCAGAGGGCATTAGGACTTCCAGGGTTGCTTTCGAGGTCAATATCGGGACAAAAAAACATGTAATGAGAAGCGGAGATTTCCGAAGTGCTCTCCTGCAGTGATTTAAACCAGTATGCAATATAGTGGAGGAAAAAAAAGTCTTAAAAAAGAAGGAATGAATGTTCTAATCTGTGGGCCAATGCGCCAAGAAAACCTTGGAAGCTGGCGGAGCGAACCGCGACTGCCCAAAACAAGCAGGCCCATATTTATACTTTTTGACGCAAAACTGCGCCAACGCAGTTTTGCGTCAAAAAAATTAGCGCTGGCTAACGCCATTCTGAAGCGCCATGCGGGTGCCGTATTTATTGAATGACGTTAGCCGGCGTTAGCCGCCGGCGCTGTCTGGTGTGCGTTAAAAAAAACGACGTACACCAGGCAGCGCCGGCGTAGGGGGAAAATGGCGTATGGGCGTCCAGAAATGGTGCAAGTCAGGCTGAGGCAAAAAAATCGCCACAACCCGATTTGCGCCATTTTTTTACGATGCCCATCCCCCATTGAAATGACTCCTGTCTTAGCAAAGACAGGAGTCATGCCCCCTTGCCCAATGGCCATGCCCAGGGGACTTCTGTCCCCTGGGCATGGTCATTGGGCATAGTGGCATGTAGGGGGGCACAAATCAGGCCCCCCTATGCCACAAAAAAAAAAAAAACTTACCTGGACTTACCTTAATGTCCCTGGGGTGGGTCCCTCCATCCTTGGGTGTCCTCCTGGGGTGGGCAAGGGTGGCAGGGGGTGTCCCTGGGGGCAGGGGAGGGCACCTCTGGGCTCATTCTGAGCCCACAGGTCCCTTAACGCCTGCCCTGACCCAGGCGCTAAAATCCGGCGCAAATGCAGGTATTTTAGTCCCGCCCACTCCCGGGCGTCATTTTTGCCCGGGAGTATAAATCCGACGCAATAGCATCGGAGTCATTTTTTAAGACGGGAACGCCTACCTTGCATATCATTAACGCAAGGAAGGTGTTCACGCAAAAAAATGACGCTAACTCCATGAACTTTGGCGCTAGACGCGTCTAACGCCAAAGTATAAATATGGAGTTAGTTTTGCGTCGAAAAAAACGACGCAAATTCGGCGCAAACGGAGTATAAATATGCCCTGCAGTGTTTCAAACCACCAAGCCGGGCTGCCTTGGTGTTTCATCCTTCCGCGTGATCTGATAGGTAGACAAAGAATCATTGCCTGGGACCTTTGTGCCCGAAGAAATAAACACCGCAAAGTACCAAGTACTTGAAAACATCACAGGAGGGGCACTTTTTGTTCAGATTATGGGGTGCTGAAAAAAGTTTAACTTTAAAACTTCAAAAATCGTAACAGTGTCTCAAAGATGTAATATTTGTTTTCAGCAAAAACAAAACCACGCAGAATTGTCATAAAGAGGAATATATATTTTTTAATTCTGAGCATAGGCTTTAAATTCCTGCCTGAGCTCGTGCCACGACTGACGCTCACCCAGGACTGCACTGATGCTGAAAGGCCAGGGTTCCTTTGGATGTGCCACCCCGTGCACCCTGCCGTGCATCACTGGTGCTCCATGGAGGAGTTTACCTTGTCCACGCCTCCTGCACTCCACCCTGAGCCAATGGCTGTTATCTGCGACCACGATGCCTACATGTTGGTTCACCATTGTGCACAAGTGCCAGTATGTACGTGTCTGGAACACCGTGGACATGGGGCTCCGAGGACGAGCTGGGCAGTGCGCATGCTCTTAGTGTGCACGTGTATCCAGGAATTGTGAGTTGCATTACTTGACGTAAACACAAGCCAGTTCTATAGGCTTTGACAATGTTTGGTTTACGGCGGGAGCTCAAACACTGAACCCCACGCAGAAGGGGCGGAGAGGAGCGATTGTGTGGCCTTGGAACCGACAATGGCAAGGCACAGGGTGGGCAAACACAACCTCACAATGGGCACAAAATATAATGAGAAATGGCATCCGGAGTCACACTAGAGTCTCAAGTAATGGTTGGTGAACTCAATTGAAGGTTCAGTTATCAAGAAAGCCAAACACCTGCCAAGAGTTCCTGCCTTTCTGCCAACATCTGCTTCCACAACATAAACACTTCGAGAGAAATCATTGCTTCGGTACACGAGTGTCCTCACTCTGGCAGGTTATGAGATAAACTCTTGCATGATGTGTTAACGCACAGAGGAGGCATTCCACCAAGAGGAAAGAAAAATAAATGCAAACAATTATGAATTACAAATCCTCATTAGTGCGTCTCTTTCAGTATCATTAATTAATTAGAAAATACGTAAAGGCTTGATGTGCAAAGCCAAAGATTATTTCACTTCAGTAAAAGTAGCAGAGCAAGTACTGAAAGACAGCAGAGCCCTCTGTGAATAGCATCTGTTAATTAATACTCTCTACCCAGAATGAAGACACAAAGGGACATTAAAAAGACAACAGTGGTAACTAGATTAGCCAGGTTAAGAGTGGGGCAGTTCCTCTCACAGTAGAAAGGGAATACATTACCTCAGTGGAGGCATCATGCAAACAAGTGATCCCTTAGGAGAAAAAGCAGATGTAACTATGCAGTAGCATGTATATTGCTCAGGTGAGACATTCTTTGCCTAACAGTTCAAGCTTAGCTCCCTTCTGTACAAGTTTCAGTGAACACAATACATTTCAGAATCAGGTAAGACTGCCAAGAAAACATCATGGGAAAGCCCATTGAGAACCAGGTTGTGGTCCACTACTTTCTTTGAAATAAAAAAGTATTAATGTAATCTCAACAAACAATAGGCTATTACAAGTAGCCTCAGTGTGACTGGCGCAGGCGGTGTGCCACACAGTGTCCAGTCCTTGCACATCTGATGCCTTTAGCCCATGGCAAAGGCATTTCACAACACCCTAAGCCTTCCGGGTGTTAACAATTGTTATATGAAAAGCGAACATCACCAATACTAATTAAAAATTGAAAATAATTTGAAGAAAATAATGATACAAAGGCTTGGACTGTCATAGGGTTGCAAATCAAGATCTCAAACATAGACAATCACACAGCACTGTCATTGTACCACACACACAGCTCATAATTGTTACAGAAGGATTTTAGAGTAACTTAGAATTAAATTTAAAAATAGGTAAAAAACTTAGCATTTGTTTTGGCACATCTGTATGGTAAGAACAAATAGAGCACTTCAATACCAACAAAGTTACATAGGAATATTTTAAAGTACAGACTTAAAAATACAGGGCTTGATTTATGGAAAGTGGCGCTGCACCTAGTGCAGCGCCACTTTCTTTGTGCCCCTTAGCGCCCCCCTAACGCTACCATGTGTGCAGCGTATCTAAGATACAGCGCACCATGGTGGTAGTTAGGGAACTAGCGTCCACATTTTTGATGCTAGTTCAGAGTTTTGCAGGATTAGCGTAAACATTTTTTACGCTAATCCTGCAAAACCATTGAGGCCCATTGTAATCAATGGTGTGGCTCCTTTTAACGCCTGCTCTGAGTAGGTGCTAAAAGTGCCCCAAATAATTATGCAAAGATATCTCTTAGATTTCTTTGCGCCATATTTACATCTCCCCCCCACCCCACAGACGCCCTTTGCATACATTATGCTTGGCGCAGGCATAATGTAGCGTAAAGGGTTACAAGGTGGCACAATGCATGCATTGCGTCACTTTGTAAACATGGCGCAGCGACTTTGGCCTCGTTGGGCCACAGCATAAAAAATTATGCTAATGTGGCACAAGGAGGCGCTACGGGCTCTTAAATCTGCCCCACGGTGTTTAATCTCCAAAAGTGAGTCACCTGAAGATCTAGAACACATCTGACTATTCAATGTCTTCCCTTCACTAGCATCTCAAGATGTCGCTTAATCCAACCGCTCCAGTATAGATATTCTGTGTTAGGAACAGACATTGAGGCGAGAAGACGATCAATTGATGGTGCCACTCGAGTTTAAGTGAAAATAATCCAATCTAAATTATTTAATCTGTAGAGAGACCTGATTCTCCTCGTCATAAAGAGTCCTTGCTCTACAAGTCTAAGTTTAAATATCTGATAAGATTCTTTATCGCAAAATTTAAGTGCACTATCTCCACCTCTTTGCTGGCATCTTACCTGACACATGGCTACACACTAGAAAAGGTCTTCTCAGGGATGTTTTCTTCAAATTGTATCACCAATGAGTATTTATTGCCTCAATCTCCTTGAAACGTTTGAGGTTTTCCTTCCAACTTTAATTTAAGGATCTGATGGTAAATCACACATCTACTTAGAGTAAATACACGTTCTACTGTACACACAATATTTCCAGTAGCAATTTTTGAAATCATTAATAAAATACATTTTGGCTTTTTACCATTAGAGAATTCAAATTTTTTAACGTAAGTGTAATTACTGTAGCTAAACTTGCTAAGTGTGGAAACTGCTTTCAGAAGGACAAACAAGGTTCTCGTTGTCATTTGGGAAGTTGCACTTCTTCTGAGTGTTAGGTTTGGAGAACATATAAGGATGCATTTGGCCAGAGAGCATTGAAAAATGTCAATGTTTCTGATCAAACCATAGATTTTAAGACTCTTCAAACTGTATTTCATGATGAATCTCACCTTGTTAGACATTTCTTGTTATTTCTCTTTATTTCTTTCTGTAAAAAAAATCTACTTTTGAAAGTAATATGGAAAGGTACACCCAGTAACAAAAAAGTCAAAAATCTCTTTTTGAATTTCCTTTGTACATGAAAACAGCCACAGCGTTTCATTCAAAGATATTAAACTTCCTCAGGGCTGTAAAGTTATATACAAAAAGA
Organism: Pleurodeles waltl; assembly: GCF_031143425.1. NCBI lineage: Eukaryota > Metazoa > Chordata > Amphibia > Caudata > Salamandridae > Pleurodeles > Pleurodeles waltl. Next base: position 69,505,988 of record NC_090442.1, on the reverse strand, counting down.
TATCAAAAGCTATACACTTAATACAACATTTGCAAAGATATTTTAAAAGCACTATAAAAAGTGTAAACTTCCATTATTTTCCTACACCATTAAATCCACACAAAGCTAAAAAACTAAGGGAATATGCACAGGCCAACCCCACCTCAAAAAGGGTCCCACTCAAAAATCCCTATGTGTCATGCAGCATGTAGACCAACCCAATTGTGAGTATGAAAACTCAAATACAAAAATAAATATATTTTTTTGTGCAAAAGAAAAAAAATCAAATAAGATTTGTACATGAGAGGAATAGGTCCAAGATTAAGATTACAAATACAAGGCCCAAAACCCTATTACGCTTGTGACACCCAATGGGAGAGAGAGAAAGTCCCACACAATGTATTTAGTTCATCTCATTCGTGAAAACCGCTTCACATCCCCATACATTTCTATGTCAATGACATACCTCAATTTGCATATTATCTGGCAAAGTAACAATGTAGTGACATCTGTACATCTCAGAATCCCTATAATTCAGTTTGCCACATATCGGAATGGATCTGATAATCCTCACATATAGTGGGGTATAGCGTCCCCCAAGATGACACCTGAAAAGATCGACAATATAATATCAGTGAATAATACCTAGCTATTTAGGGGCAATCCCACTACCTCAATTCCACTGCATTTCCTTACTTATTGCATATCCTAATCATATAAAAAAGGGGGGAAATGAAGCCATAATTGACCATCCCAATACAATGTTGCTCCATGATGTCATGTGAAAGTAGTCTCATCATACTCCAAATTAACAAACTGCACTGTTGCCCTTCTCCTGCAGAAACCTGCATATCTCAGGGAATAAAACCATGAAGGTCTATCCAAATGCAATATAGCCACTAGGTGAGGTGATAAGTCGCAATAACCTGTAAGGAAACTGCACCTCTCCGTATCTGCTAATATGTATTAACAAAAAATCTGCGCATGTTAAAATGATAAACTCCTAACCCTCTATTTTGATACAATATTGTCACTTACTGGATGATTAAATTATGTCAGCGGAGACAATTAAATGACAATGCAATTAAGATGGATGGCATAGGTGCCTCATAATTACTGGTTTAGTAAGAATCCATATAAGTACCCCATCAGATACAAACGTGGGGGTTTATTCATTTTATGCACCAAGCCACAAATCACTGATCCAGTACCTTATGAGTGCCTAATAGCATTGAAAATCCAAATAATGACCGCAGCAAGGCGGTGGTCATAAAGAGCTACATGGAGATCAAGGCCCATATTTATACTTTTTTAGCGCCGCATTTGCGCCGCTTTTTGACGCAAAAACGGCACAAACTTTCAAAATACAATTGTATTTTGAAAGTATGCACCGTTTTTGCGTAAAAAAATCGGCGCAAATGCGGCGCTAAAAAAGTATAAATCAAATGATTAACTGTCGGGTCAAAAATCAACAAACTCATCCGGTCTCTTAAGAGAACAGACCTAACAGTTAATCATTTGTATCCATGTAGCCTATTATGACCATGTCAGTTAAAACATATCTTTAAAAAATGGCAAGACAACTGACATTCGTCAATTATAGTTATCACAAGTAACTATAGCTTATGCCCTAAAGTAACTATACCTTGTGCCCTCACCAAGAAGAGTGTTGTCATCTATGACACCATTTGAAATATTGCTATGATGTCATAGAAGATGTTATGGGTGATGTCATATGCGCAATAATTAAAAGGGCTGAGTGTGTCATGTAACATTATAAAGGGTGTCATTTTAAGTAAGGCTGGCCTACTGGCTTTGAGAAAAAGTCACCAATAACTATAATAAAATGTATAGTTACTGACTATTAATAATAGTCATTGTCTCAAAATATTTTCAATAAAGCATTTTGAATAAAAAAAGAAACGTCATTTTAAAACATTTTTCAGGATACAAAGTGTAGCCATAGAATCAAACGCAAGGGGTCTTTGTACTCCAGCTGAAGAGCAATGTGGAGCGCTTAGAAATATATTGTAAGCTCTCCTGGGGTCATGAATTCAATGACCCAGAGGCCTCATGTTTTTAATATTGCTGGCGGATGGTGGACTCCCACCTGGCCTCCAGAACATTAAAGGAATGTGTGGTTTCGCCACGCCCGTTCTAGGGTATCACCAGGATAAAAAAATATCCCTAAAAAGCCTTCACAGGGCATTATGGGGTGCTCTTTGCATGGAGCACTGAAAAATAAATGAACAGCTCCTGTCACTCATTTATTATTCTTTATTTTTTTTTTATTGTGGGTGTCCCGATCCCTCCCGGGACACAACACTTTTTTAAAGTTGGGAAGACCGCAGGAGGCCCCTAAAGCCGCTGTGCCCATGCAGCCTCCCCATTCAGCACTCCTTTTGGGTGCTGGTGGGAGCAGGACATTTAACTTTTAGGGTGAGTGCCCTGCTGCCTACTCGGGGTATCCCCACTTTTTAAAATGTAAATTTGAGCTGGAGGCCATGGGGAAGCCTCAAGGCCCCTGCGGGCCCTGCCACCTCCCTAGCCAGCATCCTTTGTGGGTGCTGGTGGGAGCTGACAATTATATATTCTGTGGGTGTCCTGATACCACCTAGGGCGCCCACATAGAGAAATGGTGGGCGGCAGCGGGGGAGGCCAAAGAGCCCCAAGGCCCCTGCAGTACTCCAGCCAGCACTCATCCTTAGTGCCAATGGGAGCTGGCTGTTTCTTTGCTCCTGTCGGGGAGGGAGCAGCTTTTTTCTCTGCTCCCTCCCGGTGGAAGCAAAGTTGTGTTCCTTTTCCAGGATAGTGTGGGCACAGAGATGCATTTCTCTTCCTTGCCCATACTCTCCCGGGCAGGGAACACAACAGTGTCCAAGGGGATGGGAACCCAAACCACAATCTTTAAAACCAGGGAAAAGAGAGGATGTAAGGAGGTTTGTAATCAGAAGCAAGGCACACAAAACAGTCAGGCACCTGTGCCCAGTTAGCTTGACTAATGAAAGACTGATGAATTCACTACTGGGATTCTGTTTGACCTCAGAGTCACACCTTCAAATCCCAGGTAGTAACAATCAACATTTGCTACTCAGAGAAAAATCCCCTTGCGTCAACATGCAACAGGATATGGGAAGGATTTTTACCTTTCTGCACACGGTAGCCGGAAGGGGGTCTAGCGATTATGTACCATAGTTACATGGAAGCCACATTTCTGCCAGTGTTCTCTAATGACTGTGAAACACTGAGGCCCATATTTATACTTTTATAGCGCTGCATTTGTGCCGCTTTTTGACGCAAAAGCGTCGCAAAGTAAGAAAATACAATTGTATTTTGTAGGTTTGTACAAGTTTGTAAGTTTGCGCCACTTTTGCGTCAAAAAGCGGCGCAAATACGGCGCTAAAAAAGTATAAATATGGGCCTTAATGTTGAGCTATCTAAGAATCAGTCCTTCAATGGAATGGCAATATACTGCCCTCCAGGTCCGAGGGCAACCTTTGTACAATCATTGAGTACCCTCAGAAATCCTGTCTACCCTCATCAAATTTAAATTTTACCCTACTAGGGGATTTTAAATTTCAGTTAGAAGTCTCAGCAGATAGAGAAACTGAATGCTTAGTCAATACTTTGATGAGCCTGGGCCTTGACCAATTTGTTCATACATCTACACATTTAGCTGGCCACACGCTATATAGGATTTTCTCTAATAATCCTTTATTGACAGACATAGACAGACTGTAATTGACCTGGTCAGATCATAAGGCTGTTATGCTCAGGTTGAGGGTACCGAGTATACTGCCCCCACCAACACATCACACCATATGTCAAAATCTTGGAATTGGCACAAAACCAGACCAGTTCACATGAGCAATCATGACTTGGCAACATCAAACTACACTGATTGGGTTACATCAGCATAGCATCAATGAGAGAGAGCAACACAAACAAATACCAGGGATTATAAAGCCATGATCCAAGCTAAGAAGTTCAACTACTTTATTGATAAAATTGAATCAGCAAAAAACTCTGCTAAAGCACTTTTTTCAGACAGTTAACATACTAGCCAATTTTAATAGCAAAAATATATATCAGGTAGTACTCAGTCCTTTTGTGATAAACTTGCTAATTCTTTCCAAACTAAAGTTGATGAGATTTATAATGCAGTCTCCTTAAACAAGCAAGCCATTCAAGCTGCCACTAAAGATGACACATTTCCCACAATAACAGACTTTAAATGCATGCATCCCTCTTATAGTTGAACGAGTTATTAAACGAATACTATCAGTAAAATTGTGGTCCCAATCTGACCCCTGTCCTCTGGCAATAATACATCTTGTACCATAGACAATTGCTCTTCATCTCATGAACACCTTCAATGAGATGTTTAGATCTGGATATTTCCCCAAATCCTGGAAAACAGCCTCTGTCCTTTCCTTAATAAGGCAACCCATGATCAACCCTCAGGAACAGCCCCATTTCTTCACTTCTGAAGCCAGCTAAAATTGTTGAGAAAGCTATAAATCTGTAACCAGCATCTTTTTAAACAACAACCATCTTCTAGATTTGTATCCGTTCAGTTTCAGAAGTAACCACAGTACCGAATAGGCATTGATTGTGGCTGGGGGTGGGTGGAACTCACTAGGGGGCCTATTTAGGAGCCCCTAGCGTTGCCGGAGTGGCACTTTTCGTGATGCACCGGTGGCGCTAACCACGGCTCCATATTTACAAGGAGGTGTAATGCCACTTCTTGTGGTGTTACGCCCCCTTGTAAACATTGAGTTGATGTTGCTGCCATTCAAGTAGATTTTGTACTCGTGTGGCAGCTTTTCCAATGCAAACTGTCACCATTACACGCAACCGCCAGTGTCAGGAAAATATTGCCAGGTGCCCTCGTAGCACCTGAAAACTGCGCTAAGGGATGCCAATTCTTGTTCAAGCTCACCAACTTACCATTGGTGAGCTGCACATGAGAAATACCTCTACTAAATGGCGGAGTGAGGAATTTGGCCGGACTTCCACGTTCCATACGTAATGCGGAGTGTCCAAAACTCTGCGAAATTCCCCAAGGGAGCGGATTTTTGCATCCCCTGTAATTGTGGCCTTATTCACTATGTATCCAGTAGGTTGCTAGACTGTATGATGGAGGTGGGCAACTGGATAAAAAACAACTGCTCAAATGTAATTCTGGAAAGACAGAAGTCCTACTGCTTGGCAATCAAACTTCCTTCTGGTTCCTGTGTAGCCACCACAAGGCCTATGATTCCTTCCAATGCCTATCAGGAAGGTAAGAAACCTAGGTATTAGGACAACTTGCCCATTGCAGATCAGATCAATACAATCACCTCTTCTCCATTCCTGTACTCTGAGCATATATTCTTTCCTTCGGTCCCATTCAAATATCATAAGACAGCAATAGTGACCCTTCTGTTATCCAAAATAGACCATTCCATTGCAATGCCCACTATGTAAATATGCAGCAGAGACTGCTGAACAAACTTCAGACTCTTCAGAATGCAGCAGCTCAGGTGCTTTTAGGCATTTCCAAATTTCAGTCAGTGTCCCAGGCCTTGCACAAGCTTCACTGGCTGCCAATCAGAACACGCGTCGCTTTCAAGGCCATCTGAACGGCCCATAAGGCTCTTCAAGGGATGGGCCCTGAATACCTTAGGTGCAGCTTTAAATATCACACTCCCATCAGGACACTTCTTTTACCTTTACCAAACCTGAAGTGGTTCCTAAATTCAAGCGTTCACCTTGGGGTGGCAGGCGTTTCATCCACTACACCACCAAACTATGGAATGGCCTTCCAATACCCTTAAAATCTTTAACCAACCTGCTACATCTTAGGAGGGCACTAAAAACTTGTCTGTTTTCCAATTAATAGGGATTCTGTGTGGTCCTATGAACTTGTTTGATAGTTGCTAGCTCCAGGATTCCAATGGGCATATGCACGATTTATAAGAATATATAACGTAACATAACATTAAAAAATTAAGTCATGTTATACGTAAAGACACCAAAAGCGCAGTTCCGCATTTAGCAAAAGTGAAAGCTCTTAGAGAGCAGTAATCTCAATCACTGGTGAAACCCTGTAGACCCTCTAGTCCAGGGTGTCCTAACCCATCTGTGCCATTGCTGACAGGGGCCAATCATGTGCAAATCAATCACAGAACTGACAAAAGGGACCGTCCAGCTCGAATTGATACACCACATCTCCCTGGCATCACTCTTCTCTATGGATTCCAACTACTGCTCACCGGTCAAACCCAAGGGGCCATCTAGGTCTATCAGTCTGGGGGCATTCTCATCCTATTGGGATGGTGACAAGACACATTTGCATACTGTTGGTCCCCTTCTGTTATACCAGTACACAGGCTAAAAATTGACAATTGTTTTTCTGAGGCTAACATAAACACAGCATGCCTAGTCATCCATGGGTACAAAGGCTTAAACTGCAAATTTTCTAAATCAATAAACTGTTTTTATAGAACAGTTACTTTTGCTGCCATTTCGACTTCACTATACTTTAAATCACAATTTAATAGAACTCGGCTCGAACGAAAAGCAGAGCCGGTCTTGTCAGTACTCAAACTCACAATCTGGAATTCCCAGCAGATGACAACAATGAAAGCTGAGCTCACTGATCCATCTTTTGGGCAATCAGGACAGCTTGCTTCTGAAAAACACAGAAACTCACACACTGAGGACTGAGAGCAGAGAGGAGAATGAAGTGGTGATTGTTTATTTCAAATATTGAAACAATAGTCATACTAAATTCATTAAGGGACTATTTCCCTTGGTGCCGCTGAAACAAATTGTATTTGTGTTTAATATATTTTAATAAATGTATTTAAGCAATAGTCAGTTCAGGACAATTTATTGTTTCATGCCATTTCTGAGTTTAATTTACAACGGAGATGCAAATATAATCAGAGGAAATGGTTTTCTTTTTACAATCAAAATGTCCTTTTGTAAGAATTGGAAGTTGAACTCACATAACACACAGAGAGCTCTCAGTCAACCCATCTGCTGGGATTTGCTTAAGGAGTGTGTTCCTATCTCACAGTAACCTTACCCTGGTGAGTGAGGCAATATGATTTACAATATTCTATTGTTCAATAAACTCTGCTCCCTGTGGTAATAAAACACTAAACCAAGTTCCACACAGTGTGGTTTGCACTGGCTCACACAGGGAGCCTGACAAAACAGCAGATCACGCGCCACACCCGCGTCACTCAGGGTCAGTCCTGGGAGGCGGTACGGGGAGGAGTCGGGACTGGGAGGAGGAAGGTCAAGTAAGGGGAAGCGGGAAGAGTGAAAATAATTTCTACTAATAATAGTGACAAATTAACTATTGCACATTGTCACCTCAATTAGATGAATGACTCAGTCGGTGGCCTCAGAGTTTAATTACATTCCAGTGATATTTTCACTGGAAAACCTTTAATTAGGTATTTATTTATATCATATATACATAGTACAAGCCCACTATCTTCAGAGTAGTTAAGTAGAAAATAGATGTGGGAATTACATGAACCAGTGAATGAGGACATCATTGTCAGAAAGAAGTGGAGGGTCAAACAGATTGTCTGAGAGTAAAATAATGCAGGATCAAAGTAAGGTAGGCAAGGAAAACTACTTGTTACAAGGAAAAACCTGGGCCCATATTTATACATTTTTTGCACCGCATTTGTGTAATCTTTTGACGCAAAAGCGTTACACACTTACAAAATGCAATTGTATTTTGTAAGTATGCGCCGATTTTGCGTCAAAAAGCGGCGCAAATACGGTGCTAAAAAAGTTTAAATATGGGCCCTGGTTTTCAGAGGTAGGACTGCAAGAGGAATGGAGGTACAAAAAAAGAAGAAGATATCACAAGCAGGCGAGTACCTGGGTGCTGAGAACAGAAGAAGGAGTAAACCAAGAAAGGGTAATCATGAGGAAGTTTGGGATCGGAGAGGTAGGTAAATGGGTCCAGTTTGAGAGTGTCTGTTATGACTTATGATTCTTTTATAATCTTACAATACAATTGATAGTAGTGTAAAGAGCTGGAGGAATTTCCAGTTTGTGGCCCCAAAGCCCGAACATGATTGAGCCTATGTCCAGTCTTATTACAAGTGTGTTATACACTAATGCACTGTAATAAGATAGATGGGCTATCTGTTTACATTTAGGGGCTTCCTGTCCTCCAAACTCTAAATCAGTCCCTCAGTTTTCAATGGGTCATATCTGACTTCTCCTGTTGAAGATGGATTTGGCAGGAAACCAGTGATGTCCCGTCCTGTGCAGATGCAGGATGGTAAACAAAGTCATCTTGTCTGGCTTCTGGTTTTCAAAGATGGTTTTGGTGGGAAACCAGTGATGTAGTTTCCTTTGCAGATGAAGCATGAGAAATCCAGTGGTGTCCCTTCCTGTGGGGATGGACGATGGAAAATAACGTTCTCTTGCTTGGTTTCTTCTTTTAATAAAGTTGCATATTGTTGGAAACAAGTGATGTCAATTCCTGTGGTGATGGATGATGGGAAATTAAGTCCTCTTGTGTAGGAAAGCACCATCTTGCCTGGCATGTTACCCCCATATTTCACTGTATGTATGTTGTTTTATTCATTGTGTCACTGGGACCCTGCCAGGCAGGGCCCTAGTGCTCATAAGTATGTGCCATGTATGTGTTCCCTATGTGATGCCTAACTGTATCACTGAGGCTTTGCTAACCAGAACCTCAGTGTTTATGCTCTCTCTGCTTTCTAAATTTGTCATTGCAGGCTAGTGACTACATTTACCAATTCTCATTGGCACACTGGTACACCCATACAATTCCCTTGTATATGGTACTGAGGTACCCAGGGTATTGGGGTTCCAGGAGATCCCTATGGGCTGCAGCATTTCTTTTGCCACCCATAGGGAGCTCAGACAATTCTTACACAGGCCTGCCACTGCAGCCTGCGTGAAATAACGTCCACGTTATTTCACAGCCATTTACCACTGCACATAAATTACTTATAAGTCACCTGTATGTCTAACCTTCACTTAGTGAAGGTTGAGTGCAAAGTTACTTAGTGTGTGGGCACCCTGGCACTAGCCAAGGTGCCCCCACATCGTTCAGGGCAAATTCCCCAGACTTTGTGAGTGCGGGGACACCATTACACGTGTGCACTATACATAGGTCACTACCTATGTATAGCGTCACAATGGTAACTCTGAACATGGCCATGTAACGTGTCTAAGATCATGGAATTGTCACCCCAAAACCATTCTGGTATTGGGGTGACAATTCCATGATCCCCCGGGTCTCTAGCACAGAACCCGGGTACTGCCAAACTGCCTTTCTGGGGTTTCCACTGCAGCTGCTGCTGCCAACCCCTCAGACAGGTTTCGCCCTCCTGGGGTCCAGGCAGCCCTGGCCCAGGAAGGCAGAACAAAGGATTTCCTCTGAGAGAGGGTGTTACACCCTCTCCCTTTGGAAATAGGTGTGAAGGGCTGGGGAGGAGTAGCCTCCCCCAGCCTCTGGAAATGCTTTGATGGGCACAGATGGTGCCCATCTCTGCATAAGCCAGTCTACACCAGTTCAGGGATCCCCCAGCCCTGCTCTGGCACGAAACTGGACAAAGGAAAGGGGAGTGACCACTCCCCTGACCAGTACCTCCCAGGGGAGGTGCCCAGAGCTCCTCCAGTGTGTCCCAGACCTCTGTCATCTTGGAAACAGAGGTGTTGGGGGCACACTGGACTGCTCTGAGTGGCCAGTGCCAGCAGATGACGTCAGAGACCCCTTCTGATAGGCTCTTACCTTTCTTGGTAGCCAATCCTCCTTTCTTGGTAGCCAAACCTCCTTTTCTGGCTATTTAGGGTCTCTTCTTTGGGGAATTCTTCAGATAACGAATGCAAGAGCTCACCAGAGTTCCTCTGCATCTCCCTCTTCGACTTCTACCAAGGATCGACCGCTGACTGCTCCAGGACGCTTGCAAAACCGCAACAAAGTAGCAAGACGACTACCAGCAACAATGTAGCGCCTCATCCTGCCGGCTTTCTCGACTGTATCCTGGTGGTGCATGCTCTGGGGGTCGCCTGCCTTCACCCTGCACCAGAAGCACAGAAGAAATCTCCCATGGGTCGACTGAATCTTGCCCCTGCTAATGCAGGCAACAAAAGACTGCATCACTGGTCCTCTGGGTCGCCTCTCATCCTGACGAGCATGGTCCCTGGAACACAGGAACTCTACCCAAGTGACTCCCACAGTCCAGTGGCCCTTCAGTCCAAGTTTGGTGGAGGTAAGTCCTTGCCTCCCCACGCAAGACTGCAATCCTGTGTACTGCATGATTTGCAGCTGCTCCAGCTTCTGTGCACCCTTCCAGGATTTCCTTCATGCACAGCCTAGCCTGGGTCCCCAGCACTCGGTCCTGCAGTGCTCAACCTACCGAGTTGGCCTCCGACGTCGTGGGACCCTCTTTTGTAACTCTGCGTGGACTCCGGTTCACAAATGTTCCAAGTGCCTGTTCAGGTACTTCTGTGGGTGCTGCCTGCTTCTGTGAGGGCTCTCTGAGTTGCTGAGCGCCCCCTCTGTCTTCTCCTCCAAGGGGCGACATCCTGGTCATCAGTAGCACCCAAAAACCTCTACCGCGACCTTTGCAGCTAGCAAGGCTTATTTGCTGTATTTCTGCGTGGGAACACTTCTGCAACCTTCATCGCGATGTGGGACATCTGTCTGCCAAAGGAGAAGTTCCTAGTCCTCTTCGTTGTTGCAGAATTCTTCCATCCGGAGGCAGCTTCCTTGCACCTTCATCCGGGGTTTCCTGGGCTCCTCCCCCCCCGGACACTGTCGCAACTATTGGACTTGGTCCCCTTGCCTTGCAGGTCCTCAGGTCTGGAAAACCGTTGTCAGTGCTCTGCTGGTGTGTGTTGTTCTTGCAGAATCCCCCTATCACGACTATTGTGCTCTCTCGGGGTAGTAGGTGTACTTTATTCCTACTTTTCAGGGTCTTGGGGTGGGGTGTCTTGGACACCCTGACTGTTTTCTTACAGTCCCAGCGACTCTCTACAAGCTCCCATAGGTCTGTGATCCATTCGTGATTCGCATTCCACTTTTGGAGTATATGGTTTGTGTTGCCCCAAAACCTATGTCTGCATATTGCAACCTATTGTAATTCTACACTGTTTGCATTACTTTTCTGACTCTTACTTACCTGTTTTGGGTTTGTGTACATATAACTTGTGTATATTACTTACCTTCTTACTGAGGGTACTCACTAAGATACTTGTGGCATATTGTCAAAAAATAAAGTACATTAATTTTTAGTAACTCTGTGTATTGTGTTTTCTTATTATATTGTGCATATGATATAAGTGGTATAGTAGGAGCTTTGCAAGTCTCCTAGTTCAGCCTAAGCTGCTTTGCCATAGCTACCTTCTATCAGCCTAAGCTGCTAGAAGCACCTCTATTCTACTAATAAGGGATAACTGGACCTGGCACAAGGTGTTAGTACCTTTGGTACCCACTACAAACCAGGCCAGCCTCCTACATCTTGTCTGACTTGTTTTTATAAAGATGATTTTAGCAGGAAACCAGAGAAGTCAAGATATAGGATGTGACATGTTGAGTGGCAGGTATATTTAATCTAGACACTACTCTTTACAGTTGGCCGATTCACGTAGTAGAGACAGTGATGACAGTATGCACCTTCAGGGAAGCTAGAGCCAAATTTCCTACTTTGGATTGCAGGAGTGTGGAAGAAATGTGTATTTGACCTGTCAGCCTTAGGGTGGTCCTACCCCAATCTTTTTGCCTTTCTCATCCATTTTTGCTGATCTTATTATTGTTGGCCTTATGACTGTTTGCATTTTACCACTACTAACCAGTGCTAAAATGCATGTTCTTTCTGCTTTAAACATGGTAAAATTGTCTTAAACCAAGTTGGCATATTTATTTACTTGTATGTCACTTGTAAAATTCCATGTGTGCAGTTTAACCTGCCATTTCGATCTGGTACGATACACCTTTTGCCAGGTGCAAAACCTCCTTTTTATTACATGTAAGTCACCCCTAGGGTAGGCCCTACACAGTCCGGAGGACAGGGTGCAGAGTATGTAAAACATTGGACATATACTTTCAACTTTTACAGGCTCTACTAGTGAAAAACTTTCAAATTCATTTTTCACTACTGCAATGTCTACCTCTCCAATAGATTAACATTGGGTTAATTTAGTACATTTAATAAGTGATAACTTTCAATTGGGAGCAGGTAGTAATTTTGAGTTTGGTGTCCAAACAATTATAACTTAAAGCCATATTTAATGGTAAAGTAGGATTTTAAGTCACAATTCAGAAAATGACACTTTTAAAAAGTTGCCATTTTCTTGTCCCAACCATTTGGTGTTTTCTACCTGTATCCTTAGTCACATGATTAGGTGTAGCTCGCAGTTGGTCTTTGTGTATTGCTCCCAGACAGTGAGACAAAGGGAAGATTGGTGATGGCAGAACTGTCCATTTCTAACTTGCAATTCACAAAAGGCTCTGTCTGCGCAACCTCACAAAGTGTTTGATACTAGTCTCTTGTGGCCCAAGACACGCTGGTGCCATAGCAGAGAAGCAGGAAATACCAAACACCTCGAGGGCTGTAAATATACAGAACCGTTTTCTACTTCAAAGTAAGCCCTAAGTGTAAATAGTGGATCCTCAAACCAAACTCTTCTGCCTCAGTGAAAGGACCTGCATCTTGATCCCGGGACAACCACAGTGACTCCAAGGGTAGTTGGCTGGCCTCATGATCAGAGCCTCGGAGACAGAAAAGGCTCTAACCACCTTGAACCAGCACCTGTATTCTGTCTGCTGTGAGTCTTGCTCCACAAATGGTGCCACCCCGTCCTGGACCTTTGAAGTGGGCCTGAAGGTGCTCTGCCAGCCCACCGGTGGTTCTGTGAGCAGAAACGAAGCAGCAAGATGCATTTCCTTGCAGCTGCTTCAGAACTACTTGTGAGCGATGCATTCCTGGTGCAGGACTTCGCATCGTAGCCTTCAGCCTTCTCAGAACTGCCGCTCCATGATGCATCCTAGATGCAGGCCTTTGCATTGCAAGCCCCTCATCAAGGGCATCCGTGTCGACGCAGGACTCTGCAATGCAGCCCAGCAGCTTCTCCAGAACCACCAGTGCTCCACACATCAATGATATAGGACTTCACATCGCAAGCCCCTCATAGATGGCATCCTCGACGATGATGATGCAGGACTCTGAAGCACAGCCCAGCATCTCCTTGAAACCACCTCTGCGCAATGCATCCTCGGAGCAGATCTCATAATGATCTGCAAACCAGGATTTAAGGTACCTTTTGTTCAGCTGGCCTAGCTGAGTCCTTGTATCCGATCTGGCTCCACCGCAGTCAGCCTGAAATTGTGACTTTGTCTCAGTCTGACATGGCGAAATATCCACAATTGGCACTTTGTGCTTTTAGGCATTACTTTCACTTAAATCTTTAAAATAGCATGCCTCCAATTCTACATATCGGATTTTTGTCATTTTTGTCTCAAATTATATATTAAATTTTACTCTATTTCCGTAAATTGGTGTGTTTTTTATGTGTTGTGTTTTGCCTCATTACTCCAGAAATACTTTACGCATTGCCTTTAAGTTAACCATGACTGCTTGTGCCAAGCCACCAGAGGGTTAAGCACCGGGTAAGTTTGCTTGTGACTTCACCCTGACAGAAACTGTGGTTGCTGCTTGACTAGGATCTCACTCCCCTCAACGAGTAACCTAGCTTCCAACAGCGTGCATTACCCCAGGAATCAGATCGTCTGTGCAATAAATTGAATAGGGTCTTTAGGAAGGAGCTAGGGGAATTAATAGCAACTCAACTGCAGACAGAAAACACATTACTCTAGCCACTATCCATCACACTCAAATTACACCAGCCTGTACACTTAGTACCTTTTAAACACCGTGGGGGTCATTCTGACGCTGGCGGCCGGTGACCGCCAGGGTCACCGACCACGGGAGCACCGCCAACAGGCTGGCGGTGCTCCCGAGGGCATTCTGACCGCGGCGGTTCAGCCGCGGTCAGAAAGGGTAAACCGGCGGTCTCCCGCCGGTTTACCGCTGCCCCAATGAATCCTCCATGGCGGCGGAGCGCGCTCTGCCGCCATGGGGATTCAGACACCCCCTACCGCCATCCTGTTCATGGCGGGAAACCTGCCATGAACAGGATGGCGGTAGGGGGTGCCGCGGGGCCCCTGGGGGCCCCTGCAGTGCCCATGCCAATGGCATGGGCACTGCAGGGGCCCCCGTGAGAGGGCCCCGCAAAGTATTTCAGTGTCTGCTTTGCAGACACTGAAATACGCGACGGGTGCAACTGCACCCGTCGCACCCCTGCAACTACGCCGGCTCAATTCTGAGCCGGCGTCCTCGTTGCAGGGGCATTTCTGCTGGGCCGGCGGGCGCTCTTTTGGAGAGCGCCCGCCGGCCCAGCGGAAATGTCTGAATGGCCGCCGCGGTCTTTTGACCGCGGTGCCGTCATTCGGCGGCGGAACCTTGGCGGACGGCCTCCGCCGTCCGCCAAGGTCTGAATAACCCCCTGTGAGTCAAGGGATATAAAGGAAGATCTCCTCTTTGCTGTAAACACACAGCTATGTATAGCATCAGATCAAACGTACTCCTACAAATGCTGTGTAGGGTTTTAGGGCTTGATGTCCCTGCAGGGCATGAGTTAGATTGGTAAGGCTGTGCAGTTGGTGCTGCTGGAGGATGAGGTAGGGTGGGTCCCGGCATAAATGGCAGCCACTGCAGTGGGAGGCCAGACATGAATGTAGGACATAAACCACATGCTGGAGAGAGTGCATGAGAACTAGTAGCAGTCTTGTAAAGGATTCTCTGTGCAAAAGCAGCAGTTCTGGTCTAGGGACCCCCCTTGCCAAGGTGAAAGGACTTTCCTCCTTTGAGTAAGTGGCTAAAGAGTTCTATTTTGGCCCTCCCTGGTGAGAAAAGGAAGGAGGAAAGCTTTTAAGATTTGGGTGTCCAGTCTTTCCCAACCACTGTTCAGCCTCCTGGATCTGCCACACAGGGCAGGCCTTTAGGGCTACAAGGGAGCAGTGTACAGGGACAGAGTGCCCTTCCTCAGTATAAATGACATCATACACTTTCTAAGAAACAGGAGAATTACCTAGGAATGATCAAGTGCTACGAGAAGCACAAGTATTGTATTATATTGTATTGTATTGTAATCGTATTTATATATCGCTTACTACCCCTGACGAGGCGTCGAAGCGCTTTTCGATGAGTAGCACGCTACTCCGGAACCCAACAAGAATTAGTGATTGATTAGTATCGTTAAATAATGAGTACAGTTTTAGTATTATTATGAGTTAATTTGAGCTGCGGATATGAGAGTTTGTTAGTTAGATTGACTGGAGTAATGGAGGGGTGGAGGAGGAAAGAAATCCAGAAGTGTTAATTGGGAGTATATCCTTCATTTACTCAACCCAAAGGCTTGGGATGAGTAAAGGGGGGCAGAGGGGGAAGAGTATGTGGAAGGGTTAGGGAGAGCATAGTAGCAGGGTGAGATGAATGCAGGAGAATTTAGTAGGGTTGTGAGTTAGATGTGGAGGTGGAGGGAAGAGCTTAGGCAGAGATATTTAGGAGATGAAAGTGGTAGAAGGGATTAGGGATGAGTGAGAATGGAGGATAGTTTGATAGAGACATGACATAAGAGTGATGAGTAGATAAGTGTGATAAGATGAGAGCTAGAATTCATAGATATCTAGTATAACAACCCACCCAGGAGCCATGCAATGTTCCACAAACATGCCAAGCACAGAAACAACATATACACATACATACATATATATATATACACACACACACATGAATACACACACATATGCACATACAATACATAATTAGAATCATGGGTAAAAAATACTTAGTCAGACAGGTTTAAAGAGTGTGTGTGTATTTTATTGTTATGACATAGTAGCAATACATATTTTCCAAAGAAACTATAAATAAATAGAAATATACATATAATCTGAAAAAAAATATTTATCCACATAGGCATATGCAGTTCATAGTTGTTTGAAAAAGGTGGTTATGAAGGAAAGAGCCAACTCTTGAGTAGTTTTCTGAAGACAAGAAAGTTATCTGTGGCTCTTATAGTTGGGCGTAATGAATTCCATAGTTTGGCTGCTTGGACGGAGAAGGATGTACCACCTATAGTCTTTTTCTTGTATAGTGGTGTTCTAAGGCGGGGTGCCACTCTTGAGCGGAGCGTTCTTTGTTGGATGTATTTGGTAATTTTCTTTCTGATAAAAAGTGGTACTGTTCCATGTATAGCTTTGTGGGTGATACAAAGCAGCTTGAAAGTGCATCTTCTGGCAACGGGTAACCAGTGTAGTGCTCTCAAGACAGGGGAGATGTGGGCTTGCGGCTTTATATGTAGTAGTAGCTGGCTGCGGAATTCTGGATACGTTGTAGTTTTTTCATAACAGATAGAGATGATCCATGGTAGAGGCTATTGGCATAATCCAGTTTGGATAGTACAAGCGAGATAGTAGCTTGCACCTTGTGTGGAAATCCGAGTCGGGGGAAGATGCGCCGTAAAGTCTTTAAGGTGATGAAGCTTGTGCGTGCTAATTTGTCTACTTGGGCATTCATAGTTAACTTGGAATCCATGGTGATTCCTAGGTTGTTAACTTCCTTGGATAATTGAGGAGGTGGTCCGAGATCGTCAGGCCAGACGCACAGAGGGTCATAATTTTTCCAGTCACCACATATGAGTATTTCTGTTTTGGAGGTATTTAGTTTGAGATGGCTCCAGGTCATCCATTGATCAACGGCTCTGAGGCAACTGAAGATTTGTGAGTTTTCAATGTTTTTGGGGCCTTCTAATTTAAGTAGTATTTGTGTGTCATCTGCATAATTGTAGCATGTGAGATGGAAATCATTGATCAGTTCTGGTAAAGATATCATGTAGATGTTGAAAAGCAAAGGTGAGATGATTGACCCTTGGGGGACCCCTGCTTTTGTGAGGTAGGGTTCGGATGAGAAGGGGGGCGAGTGGATGATATTCGCTCTTTTTTGAAGATAGGAAGTAATCCAGTCGAGAGCAATCCCTTGCATGCCGGCTTCGTGGAGTCTTTGAGTTAGGGTGTCATGGTCAACCGTATCAAAGGCAGCTGAGAGGTCCAAGAGAAGTAGTGCAGCAACTCCATTTTGGTCGACTGTGTTTTTAAGATCGTCCCAGATTGCCATGAGTGCCGATTCAGTGCTTCTTCCTGGGCGGAATCCAGTTTGGAAGTCTGAAAGTATAGAATTGTCTTCAATGAATTGTGACATCTGGGCGAATGTTGCTCTTTCTATCAATTTGCCCAGGAAAGGTCCATTTGTGATTGGTCTGTAGTTGTTGGGTACAAGCAGGCATTCATGAGAAGCCTGGGGGAGGAGGATGAGGGGAAGTGTTCATCCCTTCATATGAACAATTATGTCAAACATGTACAAAGAGTCTGACCATCATCTGCTGTATAGTAATGCCACTACAAAATGCTTGCTCCAAGAAAACAACATAAGAATTCTGAGCCTTCTTATTTTGCATTCCCTTATTTTTAAAGAATATTACTTGAAATGGTCACCAAAGCAAAGAAAATGACATTCTCGAAAGCAGCACTCAGCGAGAAGCAAACTGCCCAATTATGGCTGCATCTGAGAGTCAGAGCGCCCTGTGCTGAGCTGCCGCAGACAACAGGAAGGCTCTGAGAGTCCAGTAATAGAGGCCATTATGCCTTTCACAGAGTCCGCAAAAAACATTATGCTCCGCGGATACATCTCATGGCCGTGCTGTGAGACCAGCAGGTGCCCATGGTGTGACGTTCAGGCACCAATAGGAAAGGGAAGTACTCATTAATGGAGGCCAGTTGTTAATGAACAGGAGGTACTGAGAGCGCACACACAAGTGAGCCAGCATCAGCATGCACTGATGGGGAGGTGTTCCACACACCAGATGGAGCAAGAACCTAGAGGGCTTACTCACAAGAACCAACTTTTGATGAACAGAAGATAACTGAGAGAGCTCCCACGAGGGAGCCAGCATCAGCAAGGAACTTATGGGAGGGTGTTAGACTTGACCCTTTCTGCAGGGTCAACCCCAAACGTTTTGCCTCCATCCTCCTATTTTTGCTGAAATTGTTTTTGTTGGCCTTAAGGCATCTGTGCACTTTACCCCTGCTGACCAGTACTAAAGGGCTTGTGCACCCTCCTCTAAACATGGCAATATTGGTTTACCCCCAATTGTCATATTTAATTTACTTCTGTGCCACCCATTTAAGTAGCCCTTTAACCACATCTCAGATGCCGCTGCAGAGTCTGTATGTGCAGTTTTAAAGTGCCACATTGACCCTGCAAATTACCCTTTTTCCAGGCCCAAATCTTCCCCTTTTATACATATTTGTCACCTTTAAGGTAGGCCTTAGACAACCCAGAGGGCAAGGTGCAATGTATTTAAAAGCCACGGCATATACTGTTAAGTTTTACATGTCCTGGTAGTGAAAAACTCCCAAAGTCATTTTGTCACTAATATAAGGCCTATCTCTCCCATAGAATAACATTAAGTGTAATTTCCAATTGGAGAGAGTAAACCTTTCAGGTCAGGTGTCCCTGGAATCACAATTTAAAATCCAAATTTATGGTGACGTCAGGTTGTAAACTGCAATTCTTAAAATGCCACTTTAGAAAGTTGGCATTCTCTTACTTTAGCCAAAAGTTGGCATTCTCTTACTTTAACCATTTGGTGCCTGCTGCCTGTCTTAGATCACGTCTGGGGTGGGTGATAGTGTCACCTTTGTGTATTCCTTCTAGACAGTCACACACAATGGGAGCTTAGATGGGACTTGATGGACAGGGTGGGTGGGAGGTGCTAGGCAAAGCCTCACTTACACCTGAATAGCCTGTGGCCTGTCCACACACAAAGGGCTGCATAACCCCCTGCAGTAAGTCTGGAGCCAGGGCAGAAAGGGAAGGACTTCTCTGCACCTCAAAAGCCTGTCTTTGAATTTTACCAACCTTCAAAGGCCTCTGACACCACCACTTCAGTACACTTCTGGACCTGTGAAAACTCTACTATGAAGAAGCACTATTGTACTGCTGAAGAACTACCACAATGCACGACTGCTGCATTACTTGACTCCTGGATTGCTGTGCTGCCCTGCTGCTCCCTTGTCTGGGTGAGAAGGATGGGACCTGTATCACTTGATCCCGGAGTGACCTCTAGGGCTAGATGGCTGGCCTCCTGATCTGAAGCCTCAACATGTAAAGGACTTCAAATGACCCTGCTTATACTCCTGGACTCTGCAATCTGTGAATTTGCCCTGCCAAGTGGTGTCACCCCAGTCCTGGACCTTGGAAGTGGGCCTAAGGTATTTCCTTAGTGTAACCGATGGATCCCCTGTGGAGTGACGCATTCCCACGCACAACAGGCACCTCTCCTTGGCTGAGCGGCGCAACCCTGATCAGAACTGATGCATTGCCACTGCTGCATGGAATGGACTCATCGTAAAGGACTTACATCACCCCCACATCCCGCATCCCGCATCTTGGGACTAATGCATCACCATCGGAACTGCCACTGCGAGCCCCTTTTCGCAGTGCAAGCTCCTTGCACCTCCCGTCTATGACAGCTTCGACAATGACGATGCAACTCTGCAGCATCCCATTTGCGAATGTGTTACCTGTAACTTTCAATTGGTGGTAAATTGTAAATGTTTTGCAACATTTCGGTCACAAAGCATTTGTACATACTTTTCCTATTCGGTATTAGGACCGGACACCCTCAACATGCCCCTTCCTAATACCGTTTCACAAAACCCAAATTGTGAATAGTCACAACTTGGGCTTTGTGTAGCCCAAAAGCATTTTTGTGGTCCCAAATGGACCAATTCAGCGAGTCAGGGCATGTGCAACCTCAAAAATGCTTTGTATATCTAGCCCTAAGTCATTATCTGTTCACTTCTCTTCCTTATCCAGCAGGATATGGCCAAGAGGTGCATCTGCTTCAGAATCTCACCCTTCCAACCAAAACAGACATGAACAGCAACACATACTACAGCACCCAAGTGCACTTATTAAGGCTCACTGTTAAAAAATTAACAAGTGACACAGCAATCAAACCTCCAGTGGTAAACAACACATGTCCGTGAGAATTCACATGCAGCACGTAATGAGACACAGCTGTGGCTACAATCCTGTAAGTGTCCACAAGAAAGTCACCTCATCCCATGAAGCCACCATGGGCTTTCTTGAAGTATCTAGCTGTCATGTCCCCCAGGTCCCAGCCCCAACGAAAGATGCAGAGAGACTGGTAAGGGTGTGAGGAATCTCCTTTATTCTTTTGTGACGGTCCCCCATGCATGCAGGGACGTCCTTCCTCTCATGATGTCTAGTAGCAGTGTGTCCCCTTCCTGCTGACCGGAAGTGGTGTCTGGTGTCCACTCCCCTCCTCCCCGTCAGTGGCAGTGTGTGTGGTCCTAGTGCCCACTCCTACTTGCACCCATTGGTCCGACATCTCCCCCTTATGTTGACAAAATATACACATTTCCCACCTTTGCCTTTGTTGGTGATACCAGGTACGTTTTATCTTTTATGTTCTCCCCATGAAACGAATATATATATATATAGATATAGAGACAGAGAAAAAATAAATAAATTTATATATATATATATATATATATATACAAACAGATTGTGAAATGGAGGAACCATTTCAACAACTGTTCTTCGAGCCAGTCATCATAGTTCTTCAATCAGTCTTTTGGGCTTCCTGCTCACTCTCATTGGGTGGGATCTCTCCTTTTCGTGGCAGAAGATGAGCCCTTGGTAAGACAAACCTGTAAAAACCCAAGAATGAAAAGAAAAAGATATTCTGGATGATCTTCTTTAAAGGAGCTGTTGGAAGGGGGCGGGTGTAATTAGAGAATATAAAAGGACAATGATAGCTACAGAGTGAAGTGTTTTGGCGAGGAGGCGAGGGAGCAACGCATGCCTCTATCCTTTGTGCATTTAGGCCAGCCTGAGAATCTCAGCAATTCTGGGAATACTGTTTACAACTGATAACAGAGAGATGGTTCAGCTACAGCCTCTTTTCCTGGAACCTTCCAATATTGGAGTTAGTTCACTTTCATGACCCCTCAGCAGGCAGTGGTCCAATGGACCACTGTCAGCGCTTAAGAAAAAGAAAAAAAACAGTTTTTGTTTTTCCAATTCATACAGTTTTCCTTTAAAGAAACCTGGCTGCATTTAAAAAAAAATGCTTCATTGAAAAAGCAATTGCAGACATAGTGGTCTGCTGACCCCAGCAGGCACCCATCCCTATGACTTTCGGCCAATCACAATGGGTTGCATATTGTGACCTGCCTCATGAATACTGATGAAGCAGGTCCCTTTGTGACCTACTGGGAATTACTAAATGTGTCTGAGACACAATAGTGCATCGCTGTTTGGGACTTCCTAATTGTGAATCACAAAGATCTCCAATTAGGAAGTCACAAACCGGATTCTTCGTACATGTGGTTCCTCAGTTCCAAAGTTGGCCTAATCTGCATTTTAAACAGCAATTGTAGTATTCAATGACCAAAAAACGTAGCAGCATAGGCACTGGACGTAGGGTGCAGTGGTGTTGCAGCACCCCCAAAATTACTATGCTTGAGTTCAGCAGGTGAATGAACGATCCCTCTCAAGTTCGTTTTTATTGTGTCACATTTGCCTTATTTCAAGGACAGATGACATGTCAGGTTATGTTTTCTGGCAAATTACTGCTTCTTATTTTAACAGAGATTGGTGTTTGCTCTTCTTTCTTTCACTGCAAAGTGGGAGGATTTTGTAAAGTGAACTATGTGACAATCCTGCTGGGGTACAGAGAGTGTAAAAAGAAAGGCTGTTGAATCTATTTTTCTTCCAACGCATCCCACAATTTAAATACCTGTAAATAAACTGTTGAAATATTTCAGAATATATCTGCAATTAGGAAAGCCCAAATGAAGCACATTTTTGTAATTCTGTAGTGTGATGGAAACAAAGACTTGAATAGGACTATTGTTTGTTTGTCTGCTTTTTAGTTTTATCTGTAAACTCTTTGCCTGTGGAAATGTAGTGACTATTTCAGTGGAAAAGGTCCTGACTATATTGACCGTGCCCTACTACACCATAAAGTAGTAATATATGTTTGTCAGTCTCCTCTAAAATGCACCACCGCATACATACCTCACCCTCACCACCCTCTGCTGAATGGGCGTGCACTTGTCCCTTGGGTGACGCTTGGATTTCTCACACCCCCTATGAGTTCAGTGGTGTAACACTCATGGCAGCGCCCCCAGTCTGAAAAATGTCCAGCCCCACTGCCTTGCAGCAGCAGCACATGGTATTAAACACATCATTGAAACAGGACTATCAGCGTGACGTGCCTTGTGACACCTCTAGCGAGGTGCCAGCTCTCTGCTCCAGCTCCCACCACCTTAAACTGAACTGTGACAATAACGCCGCGCTTGTGAAACGCCTCATAAAATAATCCTGGGTTTATCAGGCCTCGTGCACACACGTGGAGCCTGTCGATGCAGATAAGCAGCCTTCAGACTGGATGAAACCTTGAATATGAAGCAACCTTTCAGAAAGTCAATATCTATCCCTCCGATCTATCAATCCAGGAAAGAGGCAGATTCTCTAAATGTAAACATCACTGTCAATAAAGCGCTCCATGCTCGAGTGCACTGTCCCATGTGACCCCGGAAAGGTGCCGAAACTGGATTTAATCCAGCTGCAGGGGTCGCAGGGGGATTTAAATGCTCGACGCTGAGATATGTAGTGATCTACTGAGCATAGGTTCAGATCCCAGCAAGGCTAACTTCGGCTTCCACCTTTCTGCATAAAATTAAATTGCATAATAGTAATACCTGATATTTCCAGCGCTTAGAAGTGTGGTATGTGCTGTATTAAGACGCACTGCTATTTTTAGGTTCATGCCTCATGCTGCTGCTGTGATGCAGAATGCTACTGGTCTTATGCCAGTAACGCCATGAAAGAGACAAGTCACTCCGGCCCAGATTTACGGGGATTTGGCGCAGGGCTTTGCAGCCAGTCACTATGATGCAATGCCCTGCCTCAAAGTGAAAGGGCATGGATGCGCCCAATCTATGGCATTCCTGTCCTTTCCTCCTGCGCTGGTGCCATTTCGGCAGCCTAGCGCCAACACAGGAACTGTTACTCCATGGTACAAGGGTGTCTGCATTGCATGCGGGATTGTTTTTGTGCAGGAAGGGGCACCTTCCTGCACAAACACAATCACGGGAGGCTTTTTCCTTTCTATGTGTGCTGCATTCATAGAGAGAGCACAAAACGAG
This sequence comes from Pleurodeles waltl, assembly GCF_031143425.1. Taxonomy (NCBI): domain Eukaryota; kingdom Metazoa; phylum Chordata; class Amphibia; order Caudata; family Salamandridae; genus Pleurodeles; species Pleurodeles waltl. Next base: position 69,482,650 of record NC_090442.1, on the reverse strand, counting down.
GAGAAACCGAGATATTTGGCCTGAGGGCTGAATTTAGCACTGGTGGCGCCCTGTGCAACAATCTTTTTTGGCAGCCCTGATCTCTCCTTTGTCCCTTTCTCACATACATTCCATTTGCTTTGCCTATTAGCCCCTTTGTTTTAATTTTCAAGCACAAGAAAATGAGAGGGCTTCTCTGCTTTAAAGAACTATAAAACATTTACATTTGTCTAAACATATTGCCTCAATGTAAAATTGTGCACAATCTTTCACAAACAATTCCTGGAATAACAACAACTACACAATCAACCAGGTCAAATTTTCTTTAAATCCTATTCAGTTTTTCTTAATTTTCCTGGCCAATGTATTTCTGAGAAAGATCATTGAGGCTAACCCCAAAAACCTCTATCAAAGTATATCCAAATTCTTTCAGTCCTGCTGCAAAATCTAGTTATATACTTTAAAGCGAGCCTGGCCAGTTTTTTTATTGCACCTATCAATCAATCAATCAATCAGAGTTTATAAAGTGCAGCTACTCACCCGTTAGGGTCTCAAGGCGCTGGGGTGGAGGGGGGGTGTAGCGAGTACCAGAGGTGGATTAGAAAAGTCATGTCTTCAGCTCCTTCATGAAGCTGGGGAGGGAGGTGGTTTGTCTGATGTGGATGCGTAGAACGTTCCAGGTGGTGGCGGCGAGGTAGGAGAAGGCGTGTCCTCCTGTTCTGGTTTTCCTGATGCGGGGTACTTCTGCGAGAGAGAGCTGGGCTGAGCGAAGGGTCCTGTGGGGTACGTGGAAGTTGAGTCGCTGCTTAAGGTAGGCTCGTCTGGTGTTGTGGAGGGCTTTGTGTGCATGGGTGAGGATTTTGAAAGTGATTCTTTTCTCAATGGGAAGCCAGTGCAGTGTGCGTAGGCGTTGTGAGATGTGGCAGTGTCGGCGTAGGTCAAGGATCAGTCTGGCGGCGGCGTTCTGGATGTTTTGCAATTTGCGGGTGAGTTTTTTGTTGATTCCAGCGTAGAGTGCGTTGTTGTAGTCCCAGGATTGCCCTAGAATGGTTTAAAGTCTAAGATAGTGCAATATATTGACACGCGGAGTCAGCATGATGCCTTTGTCCTGGACTTCTCAAAAAATTCTGATATGACTGCTAGCGAAAATTAATGAGGGACATCTGGTTGCAAATCAGCTTCTCTTTAGCTGCTGTCCCATTCTGAGCAATGGTGCTTAATTCAGAACCTGAACTATATATGAGTGCATGCACCACTGTAGCATTGACACCCTGGGGCATCTTGCCCTTGGCATCAATTCATCTCTTTCATAACAGGCAATGACCACAGAGGTATACAAACAGTTACAAACTGGGGTCTGTGTTTTTTAATGCAGCTAATGACATAGGTGGGCTTCAATGGTGATGTGCCCACTAGTAAAGGGTGGAAATAATTCTGATTTCTGATGTGCCGGGAATGTGGTGGTGCAAGTAGCATTATACTGAGCGGTGGTGCCAGGAGAGCCGGCTTTCTTGGTACTTTTTCTGTTTCATGCTTCAAAACACTGCCTAGGTACCGACAGCTTGTATTTATTTTACTTCATCCTCTCAACAGGGTGACCACTTCACTCCAGGTCATCATGGATACTATTTCCAATTCAGAACCTTTTCCTTACACGTAATTTTTTCTGGCTCCTAAATTAGAGTTTAAGTCCCAGAGGGCATTGTTGACCAGAGTCAGACTTCAGCATCTTCTCTGATTCATTTTTTCAGCATCTGTATTCAGTGATGCAACAGTTAATGGTGGGTGGGCGTGGCTCAGAGTGGGTGTGTCACTGCTGCCTAGCCCTGTAACATCTTCAAATAATAACAGAATTAAGATGAGCCATCGCACGACTCAGCATTTCCATGGGACCAACACCTGTGCCGCCCTGCCTCAGCTGAGTCCTGCATCACCAAGCAGTTGTCCCTGCCTTGGTAAGGAAGGCGCTGAGTGATGTACAGTTTGTGATTCCATCAGCCACCGCTTTATGTAAGGCGTGGTGAAAATGGGGCATCTTTGATATTTTTGCAGCTTTTTTACCACCTGCTGAAATGCTCACACTTCTTGTGACTCATGGATGTCATTCTGGCAACCTCCCTCCTTTCTTAGGCAATGTGTCAACCAGCAAGGGCGGTTGGTGCATGGGGGCCAAAGGGGCGGTGCCCTGCCACTCAGAGGAGGGGGAGAGGGGAGGAATGGAATACACAAGCAGCTCAGTACATGGATTGGTAGATATTTTTTCAATGCAGGGCATGCAACTGTGCCAGTGCTGAGCAAGGTTCTCACCCACCTCTGAGGCACAAGTGGGAGTGCTTACAATGGATGGGGTCATCCTCTTCTCAGCAATAGTGGTATGATCAGCCCTGGGGCGATTTGCTTGTGGCCCTGGGTGGGGCCACCTCAGTGCCATAGGTTCCAATGATAGGGGGCAGGGTATTTAAGCGCAGTCTATGTGTAGTGGGTGGTGCAGGCTTTAAAGGAACTATGGGCTCCACCAGTCGTTTCCTTTATGCTAACTGTTGGTTGGGGTTTGTGCGGGGATGGGGAGGAGGCCATCGAGCAGATGGACTCAACGGCTCCCCACCAGCCCTCCTTAACATCCAATCAGCAGTGAGTAGAATCTCGTCAGAAGAGCAAGTAAGCAGATTCAGGCCCATATTTATACTTTTTTAGCGCTGCATTTGCGTCTTTTTGTTACGTTAAAAAGCAGCGCAAATGCGGCGTTAAAAAAGTATAAATATGGGGGAGCGCCTCGCATGTGCAGTGCACTTGGAGAGTCCCCTGGCTTCAAGCTCATCTTTAAAGAGCCCCCAGCTTTTACAGCATGGTTTTTGAAGGTGTCTAGCTTTGTGATCAAAATGCAGCTTATCTAAAGGATTAATCTCTGTTGTGTTCAATTGGCATGGTTTTTAATTGACTTTGTTTTAAATATTTCAGTTTTTTAGCAATGTGTGCCACGGCTTCTCAGTGATGACCATTTTACGTAAAGTTTAATATGTTAAATACTTGAGACAAATACATTCCCTATTTCTGTTCTTATCCAGAACTTCCAAAGTAACTTCACTTTCATTCCTAACAAGATCTTTTGAGAGGGTGTGGTGTAACAGCCAGGGCTGCCAACTTTGGAACTGGGGAACAGGGTGTAGAAAGCCACCCGGCCTCTACCATACAGTGTATGGAGCACGCATCCTGAGGGACGATCGCAGCCCGAAGGATTAAATAAAGGTGAGGTAGCTAGTCAAGGTTACTTGGTGTAATCCCTATCTGAAGTGTCGGCGTCTCTTTCTGCAGCCTAGGTGCGTCCTAGTCCAGTAGGCCCACCCCTTACACTGGGTCTATTCTCTCTGCATTGGCCCAACATTCTGTCATTCTGGGCAAATCAATTAATCTCTCCTGGCCAAAAATGAATGCATCCTTTTGTAATGTATAAATAGAAATAGTACACTGTTCCAGCGCATACACATGCAGGGTAGAGAAGAGTCAATATTTTCAGGAGAGCCCTCAAACATCCACTAGGATGCCAAGCTTCATCACTGGGCAATCTCCTCGTCAGACCGTTGCTGCAATGTCTGGCGGACCACCCCAAAAATGGTGGTTGTACTCTACCAAAGATTGTATAGCAAATATAGTTAGGTCTGAAGTGAATACGGACTGTTAGAAAGAATGTAGGAGAGACAAGTGAGTTAAAATTGGCTCTGAGCCTTAAGCATCATAATTGAATAAATCAGGGAAAGGTTCAGGCCAAGATTAAAAAAGAAACAGGGGGAGTGAATGCGGGGAATAATGTCCCACTGCACTCCATAGAAAGGAAAAAGGTAGTGTACCTAGTCCTAACGCAATCTGGTCAACATGTTTCACGTCTCTATGTTCAAAAAATGATCCCATGACGCTTCATCAGGACCGTAACAGCTACTTCTCCTATTTATATAAGCAGTAATAAGTGCTGGGAAGTCACTTACTGAGCAAGGACTATTCGTCAACGTCAATTGGTCAATCAGTCACCCATCCCATAGTAGATAATAGGCATCATAGGAACGCGCAAGCCTCAAACCAAAGAAGAATTATTCAATCTTGCCTTGGTCCCTCGGTAAACCTGCCCTGAGCCGCGCCTGAAGACCTTTTGTAATGTAACATGACTTCAGCTGGTGCATAATTGTTATTTACAATTTCAGGAAAGCCCAGATTGGAAGAATAATCTGTTGTTTATTCACCTATTGGTTAGTGTTATGCAGTATTATTACTTGCTCCAGTGGCAGTGAATTTAACAGCATGAAATAAAGTGCATTACCGTTTCCCGCTTTCTGCTTTTTGCCAGACTGCCCTTTCTCTGTTACACCGGCCTTGTGAATAATTTTTTACTTTGTCAAATGAACTGCTTCATGCTGTAAAATATTACTGTCTTTTAAACAATAATTGCAGCACATCTCTGAACTACAGTAACATCACTGAGCAGGACTCGGGTGCAAAAACATCCTCAGGGATAAATAATTGCTGAACAGAGCCAGGAAGGAAGTGTTTTTTTCTGTACATTATATGACTGCTCTCAAAAAAGAGAACCATTGAGAGATTCGAATGATTGAGATAAATGTATGTGGTCAAGTTCTTTTGAAGGGAACTGGTTATCATGGTTTTCAGATGTGGCCTGGAGACAGTTTTTTTAAATTGATTTATTTTTTGGTTGTACACAAAAGAGAACATAATGACCTAACATAAATACATGCCCCCACTGCCAACTAGGGTATGGGACAATACTAGGCACATGCCACTCTAGAGACAATGTTAGTACCATTATCTGACAGAGGAGAATTAACAGTGAAAGCTCATGGTGTAAAATATGCAAACCTTTGGTCATCTCTGAATGCGATTAGCCTGGTGGTCTAGCTAGAGCATAGGGCATGGCAGAGACCATCCATGCATTCAATTCTTCTATGGGCAGTAACAAGTTAAGAAAAGTCTCACCCATGCATGGATGCAGACATCAGGGAGAACTAGAGAGGGAGGATAAGAATGTAAGAGCACAAGTGAAGCTCAAGTGCCAAAACATGTCTCATGCTAAGCCTATTTGTGAAGGGCATTGATTGCCTTCTGATTTCCAAAAGGAAATGTCAGCATGTACAACAGTATGTCACATTGAGTGCACTCAGTATGTTTCTCAACTAATATTGGAAAACTTACTCTGCTCCAAGCAGGGCCAGACTGGAAGCTAGAATCAGCCATGGCCAAAAGGTTGACATCAGCCTCACACTGCAGGAGGCAGTGACTAGAATGAGGCCATTGTGGCTAGGTGGGGTTACGGCAGCCCATCCTAAACCCAAAACAGTCCACTGGTCTGAAGGTCACTAGAGAAATGCCAGAGGGCAACGGTATTGCTATTTATTATACAAACCAGAGAACAAAAACTGATTTTGACTTGTAGTTGAGTAGGCCGTCTGTTTACATACTTTTATTTTACTGCCTGACCTCCTCAAATGTGTCCAGAAAATTGACCTGCTGTCCCAAACTTTTGTCCTGGATGTTGACCCTTGGTCCTGAATTTTTAGAGTCACTGTCAAGAATTTGCCTCTGAGGTAACGTAACTTGGCTGTGCCATCACGTCTCTTAAAACATTAAATGAAGGGATGATTGTTTTTCTGCATAATGTAAGAAACACTTTCATTTAAATTTGGTGCACTGCGAGACATACGAGCAAAGTGCACAGATGAATGCAGTGTATCATGTATGCCATATTTTATCATCGTTTTGAAAGAATGTTTATGTTATAGTGTTTTAGAAATGTTATTCTTTAGAATCATTTTTTATTTCGACATAAGAGACGTATAGAATTCATGTAATCTGAAAAGTGTATTAATGTGTAATTAGTTTGGCCAGAGTGAAGGCCCATATTTGTTTCTGTACTCTAACCTTCAATGTGAAACTTTATTTTTGCATGTTCTTCTGAAGCTGCAAGTGTCAGGATTTGAGACCGAGGAAATAGGAGCTCATTGTGCTGGAAGATAAGAAAAGCTTGGAGAAATGCTTATCAAGGATGGGAGGAGTATCGTGGGTTGGCAGCTGTAACTCTTGTGAAATTCCAAAGCGTGGGGGTGCACCAAGGTCAACGCAGAATACTTCAGAAGACTAAAGTGTCAATTAGCAGCTTGTGATTTGTGGTTATGTTTTTGAACTGGGAAAGGTATTTTCCTATGAGATCATCCTTGGAAAAATCAAGATTTACATGTGGTTTAGTTTCTTCTGTTCTTAGCTGAGAGCCGACCTTACTGAGATACATCAATTGAACTTTAATTTCTATGTGGCTTCATGCCCCCATGCCTCTCTTGATGGAAACTTCTACTGAAGTTCTGTCAATCTGACCACTTTTTTTTCTGAACCCAATAGATATTAGCATAGTTAGGATTTAGATCAAATAGTTAGGCAGGAAAACTTGGATTCAAATTTAATACATCACATGTTTTTTCTTATTTTCTGCATTATTGCTATTGGATTGGTGTTCTATATGCTAATTAAATTTCATATTGTGCGGCGTTTTGATTCTTTGGTTATTCTCTACATTTATACTATGATTTTGAGACTTATATATGTAAGTTTGACTTTGAGTCTTAAATAGAGCCCTTTGAACTTTAAGTTGGTCTCTGGAATTGAATGTGTGACCATTGAGTTACACTATAATTAATTTGAATAATTTGATGCATTGTCTCCTCGTCCTTCGGAACAGAGAAAAAAAGATTCATTAGACACCAAATTTAGACATATGCTCAGAGCTGGATAAGATGGCAGCAGAGGATACTTCGCTTTCCGAAGTGAAAACTGGAACTATGCTCTACAACAGTCAGTCCCCTGTGTCCAATCTAGATGCTCTTATCCAGATAGAAAGTCATGCTGGCGCGGACAACTGTGTATCAATAGGGTTGCAGATTGCAGCAAGTTGTGGTGATTGTGTGTATTTAAGTGATGTCTGTCAGAGATGTTTTTCATGTTGTGTGAGTGCTGAGATTTATAAAGTGGTGGAAGAGGTTACAGGGTCCAATGTGACCTAAGATCTTGGGATAGTTTAAAGAGGTTATGTTCATTGTGAAAGGTTGTCATCAATGAGGGTGTGCGGTGAGCTCCGCTCCGCTGACAGAGCTAACAGAGTTGTTGGTGCTCTGCTTGGAGTGCAGAGTTTGGCCCAAACTTCTGCTAGCCCCAGAGCAGAGCAGAGCGCACCGCAGTAGTTGTTATGGGCCACATAGTGCAAGCGTAGATTGACTGCGCTTGCGCTATGCGGCCCATAACTAGCCAGCAGCCCAGTTATGGGTCACACAGCGCAAGCGTAGTCAATCTGCGCTTGTGCTGTGTGGCCGATAAGTGGGCTGCAAGGCTTGTCGGTCGGTGTGGAGCTGCTGCTGAGGGGCTGCACCAGCTCTAGTTCAAGGCCTCCCTCCTTGCACTGTCCTCAAAAGCCTGGGGGATGAGGGAAGCAGAGAGCCAAGCCACTGGCAATAGGGAGTCAGGGACCCTTCCTGGACCCACCAGGTACGACCTTCATTTCCCTTTCTCTTCTGTGTGCACATGGGGTCCGGCACTGGGCATGGCAGGATTTGCATATAGGGGGGTCTGTGCTTGTAAAAAAGGAAACATGTAGTCAGAGTTCCACTTGAACCTCTCTCCCCAGCATCCCTGGGAATGGAAGTGGTGTTATAGGGTACGGTGCTGAGGCCAGCAGAGTGAGCATCAGCTGCTGAGTGGTAGTCCGGCAGCCCCCCACCAGATGTGCGTTGCCTAAGAGAGTGCCTTAGAGCCCAGTGGCAAGCAAGGCTAGGCACTTTGTGAAAATACCAGGCTGCTGTTGGTGAGCTGGTTTGCTGCTGACTAGTGGTGGGCCCTCAAGAAAGGGAGGTCTGAGGCTGTGTGTAAGTGCAGAGGAAGCGATTACAAGGTTGGTGCAAGTAAGAGGGTGTGCTCGGCCCTCCATAGTAAGTTTGTGAAGGAGGGCAGTTGGTGAAAGGAAGTGTGACTTGCGCTCGATCTCGGAAGCCCTGAGCAGGGTCGGGCAGCCCAACCCTGCTTACAACTTCAGAGATTGCATGCATAAGCCAAGTGTAGCTAGCCACTATGCAGCACTTTGCCTCACACAGAACTCTGCGGAATTCCACAGAGTTTTTAACTGACTCCACAGAATTCCACCCAGGCCTGGTCAACAGCATAGTTAAGATAAGGACTTACTTTGCGTGAATTTGAGGTGATTGGCATAGTGGATCTTAATGCGCAGAGTGAAGCTATACTGGTCTTGATGACGCCCTGCAGGTCGAGGTTTCATCAGAGGTGATTGGAAACTTTCTTGTGTGCTTGAAACTATAGCAGGGCAGACAAAGGTTTGTGTGTATGTGTGTCATATTGAGGAATGAGCATGTGTGCAGATTGTAAATGAGGGAGACTGCTGTGAGAAGCAAGGTCTACGTCACAGTGTGCCACGCTGGTATAGGTTGGTTGGTGTAGTGCTACGCTGTTGTTGGTGAACAATGTCATAGGGTGCTGTGCTGAGATTGGTGGTTGCGTTGAAGCAAGGAATTGTGGATTCAACATTGTTTTTATTGAATGAAAGTTGTGTGGAAATTGTTGAAAAATAGAATGTTTTAAAAAGTTTTGTGAAACCTATTCAGAGGTGATGTTCACATTCCTACTAGACAGGGTGAAGTGCCCCCCCCGAAGGTACTCCTGGTCATTATATGGCAGTTAATGTTAGGCTTCACACGTGTTTGGATTGGTCAATGGTACAAGATCACAGAAAAGGTTGACCTTTTCAGATTCCCACAGTACGGCACATTTAATTTGAGAATTATTGAAAATATGAGGAGAGTGCTGTACAAAATGAAGCCACCTCCTAGACCTGCACAACATGAAGCACTTAATGCTTGGTAATGTGCTGCCCATGCGAAGGAAAGGAAGATGTACCAAGGTAGAACGATGAAAGCTATGCATACTTATGCAGGTTGTAGATGGGATGTTGAGCTGAAAAGGTGGAGAACAAATATGATAGAATGGGTTAAGCTGTATCCAGCTTTGATCACAGATGTGACTGAGGTAGAAGGGGAAAGAAAGATGATCAGAAAACAAAAGGAGAGGAAGCAAAAAGAGCACAATGACATTAGTGTAGACATTGATGATGATTCTGGAGATAGGCTTTTGGATGTGTTACTATCTGAACGTCTACCTCCGTATAATGAAGTTAGAAGTGAGGGTGGAGAAGATGGAACTAGACGCATACTTACCTTCCCTACTGCTCTGGCTAAGATGGCTCTTAGTCCTGTGGGATCTAGTCTCAGTAGCATCTTTTGAACCAAAAAGTGAGGTTTTGAGAGAGTATGTCGCAGCTGATCCCACCATGAGTACTGTTGATGCTTCACAGTTCCGGTTATTATTGGCCCGGTAGTTCCTATAAATAAATCAGAAGGCTCCGGGAGAAGTACGTACAATTTGGCGGTACCCAATGGTGTTGGGGGACCTACTAATGCTCTAAATAATTCAGATAGTAGGGAATTTGTTCTTTTAATTCCAGCATACACAAACATGCCATGTGGCGCAAGTGAAGATACAACTTTGAAAATGTCAGGAAGCACTGCAGTAGCCACATATCTGCAGATGTTCACCTGTACTACTCCTGTATTGGAACAGCTTTTGACTTTGGGGAACGGAGCTCAGGGAAATGATTCCACACCTAAAGTTCCTGTGGTGACTCGATCCATTAGTGTGAAGGAAATAGATGAATAGGTACAATTCTTTAATGGAAGTTCTCCCTCTAGATGGAGTAAAAGTAAAGAAGTGAGTCAGGGAACAATTCCATCGACCATGAAAGAGAGAACTTTTGATATAGCAAAGTTGACAGTAGAATTAGATACAATGATTATTGGCAATCTTGGGCTGGAACTACTAGCGACTTATCAAGAAGATGAGCTTGCATTTATGTGTAGGGACGTCGCTAAGCGAGTGGGTCAAGTTCATGATAAATTGGCAGAATTGGATAGGAAATATGAGGTGAACCTAAATAAAGCTAAGGCTCTGCAAAAGAGTGTGCTCCAGGGAAAAAGACATTGTTGATATAAGAACTTCAGGGTTAGAAACTCAGATTAAAGAATTAATTCAGAATATTAGGAAATGGAATGAATTAGATAAATGGGAGACTAAATGGGTGAAACAGAAGGAGGTAAAGAAACCTTCAGGTGAACCACCTCCAGTTGGAGCAGAGGTTGGTGTTACAAACTTCCCTTTGAGAGAAGTGCCAGGAGGAGGTTATGTACACGTGCCATGGAGCAGAAGTGATTTTGTATCATTTACCAATGATTTCCCAAAGTTACGAGAGAAGCAAGTGGAGTGGTATCGACTGGTTGAAAGATTTTTGAAAATATCACAGGTGTTGTGTATTGATCTGAATATGTTGTTTGACTTTGTTGTCCCAAGTGACTTGTGAACGGAGTATAAGATAGATTTCTGATGGCCTGAAACAGAATCGACTAGCAATGCCATAAGTAAGGGTTCTTCTCCATTGGTAATGAAGAAATATCAGGAGATCATGACATTCCTGAAAGGAAAAGTGCCTCCTGAGGATGTTGATTGGGTCAAAAGTGACACAACGGCTCAAGAGTCGAAGGAGTCGATTCATGCTTATTATGAGAGGTTGCTACAGGCTTTCAGACAAAAGCGTGGTATGGAGACCTGAGCAGCAAAATATATGGGCCATTTTGTGTTGAGGTTTGTTGCAGAACTGAGGCCAGAAATAGGTTTGACGATACAGCAACATTTGATCTGTTGGCAGAACAAGTCTATTGATGAAATTTTGCACTATGCAAAATACTGCCATGGTGAGCTAGAGATGAAACAGAAAAAAACTTAAGGAAAAGCTGAGGGTTGCTCAAATGAAAGCAGCTCAAAGAACTAGCCAAACACCCCTAGGTGTAAATAATATGGGCACAATGCAAGGTGTATACCAGCAACCACAAAATCCCATGCAAGGTAGAGGTCGAGGAGTCCCCATAGATCCGGGTAGAGAAATGGATGTAAATAGTCTAAAAAGATCAACTCCGTGTCACATCGGCAATAGGATGGGACATTGGAAGCGGGATTGTCACTTAAATCTATCTAATCAGGTCCTAATGCTGGATTTGTAACTTCTCAGAATAATAATCCCGATCAGATGCAGGGGTTGCAAAGACCCAGAAGTCAAAATTTCAATGTGCCCCAAGCTCCAATGATGCAATTTCCTCAACCTCCGATGCCACAGCAAAATGCTAATGGGTCGCACCAGACTATGAATCAGGGTTGGAGAATAAATGTAAATCTGATGCAGGATACTAATCCATTTCAACAATTTTCCCTGTTCAGTTTGAAATAGGGAAATGACTCCGATCAGTCAGCCGACAGTGCAAGGAAGACTGAGTACTTGGTGCAGCCTTATAGGTGGACCAGAGTGGACCATTGATAGATAGTGTAGTGGATGGCCGTACGTGTAATTCTTGGTCGATACTGGTGCTACCCATTCTAATTTGAGAACAGTAGGAGCCCCAGACCTACCCCTCTCAGGAAAAACAATCCAAGTTGTTGGTGTAGAGAATAAACAAACAACTGATTGAGAAACTGCCCCAGTCACAGTGAATAAAGGATCTTGTGAGGATAAATACAAGTTTATAATATGTGATCACAGTCCAGTGAATCTCTTGAGAAGAGATTTACTTTCTTCACTGAGAGGGAAGGCTGTGTGCTCCCATTGCTGACTCATATACATGGAAATCCTAAAGGACCAGTAGCATATTTTGCAGCCACCTTGGATCCTGTTGCTTCTGCATTGCCTGGATGTCTAAAATAGGTAGCAGTGGTCAGCAGTAGCATAGAGGTGTGAAAATATTGTCATGGGTCACCCATTAACAGTGCATGTACGCCACTCTGTCGAGCTTTTGTTGACTAGAACAAGAATACTCCATCTCACAAGCAGTACACTTACAAAATATGGGCAGGTGATATTGGCTGCAGAGAATGTGATTGTCAAATGCTGTGGGATTTTGAATCCCGCCACTTTATTGCCATTATTGAATCAGGAAATTGCTGAAGATTTTGAAGGGGACCACGATTTTCTTGATGCTACTGACCTATGTACAAATCCGAGACTAGACATCCGAGATGAGCCATTATTCAAATCTGATTATGTGCTCTATGTTAATGGTTCATGCTTGAGAGACAATGGAGTAAGTTTGAGAGCAGCTTATGCTGTCTGTACCCTTTCTAGAGTTGTTGATGCTTCCTGGCTTCAGGCAATATTCTTTGCCAAAGTAGCCAAATTGATTGTTCTTACTAGAGCATGTTGTGTTTCCAATCAATTGAAGGTGACAATCTTTACTGATAGTGAGTATTGCTTTGGTGTCATTCATGACTTCAGACAACTGTGGTCCCAGCGAGGCTTCATGAAGTCTTCTGGATCTCCAATATGGGATAGAAAACAAGTGAGAAACCTCCTTGGTGCACTTCAATTGCCAAAGCATATTGCAGTGGTTAAGTGGCCTGCACATTGTTGTGAAAGTGGTTATGTGACTTTGGGCAATAGTTACGCCGACAAGGTTGCAACATTTTACACACACCTGTGTGTACATTTATTGGGAGTTCACGAATGAGGGAATGGATAAGACTACCTTTAACCTCTTGTTGACAACAGTTGATACCTGGGTTGAAGTGAAGAGGCTTCAGGAGAAAGTATCTGAGGAAGAACAACAGACTTGGAACAAAGCAGGTTGCGTTAAGAGAGATGATGACATTTGGGTCTCAATGGATGGATGACTGGTGTTGCCAACTAGTCTGCTACCTCCCAAGGCTATGCATTTTTTTGGTCTAGATCATATTGGTGTAGATGGTTTGCTAAGGTTCTTTAGACATACCGGGTTCAACTCTAAATTCAGATTGCTGGGCAAAGCTTTCTGTCATAGATGTGTTGTGTATCAGCAGAACAATGTTGAGAAAAGAACAGCAGTTACACTGAGTCTTTTCCCGTTGGGGCTTACTGAACTAGGCGAAATGATAGTCTCACTGTAGCTAAACTGTTATTGAGGGAACTCATTCCCAGGTTTGGTGCCCCAACCTATTTGGAATCAGATCAAGGAACTCATTTTAACGGTGAAGTCCTGAAATTGTTGTGAGCAGCTTTGCAAATGGAGCAGCGATTACATTGCAGTTATAGATGTGAGGCTTCTGGTCTTCTGGAACAGGTGAACGGCATGCTGAAATCGAGACTGGCAAAAGTGTGTGCTTCTACGTCATTGAAATGGCCTGATACTCTGCCTCTTGTATTAATGAGTCTGCAGAGTGTATCTGATCGAAATACTGGACTGTCCCCCCATGGGAACATAATGGGGAGGGCGATGAGACAGCCAGTGATTCCTGCGACTACACTTGTGAATATTACTGATTATATTGTCTGAGACTATTGCAAAGGACTAGCTGATGTGGTGCATTATATGTCATATCAGGTTGCAGCAGCCACAACCCCTCCACATCAAGAACATTGCCATGACTTTAATCCCAGTGACTGGGTCTTGGTGAAGAAACATGTCAGAATGACATGATTAGAACCTTGTTGCCGTGGGCATTATCAGGTGATCCTGGTTACGATGACTGCTGTAAAATGTGGAAGTCTCCTCAACTGGATACACACGTCCCACTCTCGCAGAGTTGCGTGTCCCCTCAACACAACAGTGATTGTTCCAGAAGAACAAGAGGTGCAAGATAGACGACCAGTGCACGGTAGATAGATTTTTGCGATCAAACTGAACTTGAAACCGCACTCAATCATGTTTAAGGGGGTCTTGAGCAAGTCACGACTGAGACCGAAACAGAGACAATGGAACCTTGCCCTGTGGAGAATGAGTCAGACTCAGGATCAGAGGGAACTAGATCTGGAAGAAAGTGAGTGGAAGCTGGAGACCGTCGGCCCAGAAGGAAGGAAAAAGGGAAAGAGAGTCTGCCTAAAGAATGAGTGCCACCAACAATTGCCTGAGGAAACTGAAAGCTCTGACCAGAGTGAAAGTGGAGACGAAGGGGTGGCACTAAGGAGGTCAAGGAGAACAAGAGTAACTAGTCATAGGTTGTAGGAAAATGGCTCCCTGTTGCAGTTACCCTCCACCTTTTGCCTGATATTGATGCTGACTTGACTAAAAAGTGTGCTGGGACCCTGCTAACCAGGCCCCAGCACCAGTGTTCTATCAATAAAAATGGACCATTGTTTCCACAGCTGGCACACCCCTGGCACACAGATAAGTCCCTTGTAAAAGGTACAGGTGGTCCCAAGGGCCCTGTGACCAGGGAAGGTCTCTAAGGGCTGCAGCATGTGTTGTACCACCCTAAGGGAGCCCTCACCTAACACATGCACACTACCATTGCAGATTGTGTGTGTTGGTGGGGAGAAAAAGGCAAAGGCGACATGGCATCCACCTCAGGTTGCCATGCACACAAAACACTGCCTGTTGCATAGTTAAGACACCCCTCTAGCAGGCCTTACAGCCCTAAGGCAGGGAGCATTATACCACAGGTGAGGGCGCAGCTGCATGAGTACTATGCCCCTACAGTGTCTAAGTCAGTTCTTAGGCATTGTAAGTGCAGTGTGGCCATATTAAGTATATGGTCTGGGAGTTTATCAAAAACTAACTCCGCAGTTCCATAATGGCTACACTGAATACTGGTAAGTTTGATACCAAACTTCTCAGAATAATAAACCCACACTGATGCCAGCGTTGGATTTATAATAAAATGTACACAGAGGGCATCTTAGAGATGCCCCCTGTATTTTACCCATTCCTTCAGTGCAGGACTGACTGCTCTGTGCCAGCCTGCCACTGAGACAAGTTTCTGACCCCATGGGGTGAGGGTCTTTGTGCCCTCTGAGGCCAGAAACAAAGCCTGCACTGGGTGGACGTGCTTAACACCTCCTCCCTGCAGGAACTGTACCACCTAGCAGTGAGTCTCAGAGGCTCAGGCTTTATGTTACAATGCCCCAGGGCACTCCAGCTAGTGGGGATGCCCGCCCCCTGGACACAGCCCCCAATTTTGGCAGCAAGTCCAGAGGAGTTAATGAGAAAAACAAGGAGGAGTCACCCACCAGTCAGGACAGCCCCTAAGGTGCCCTGAGCTTAGGTGACCCCTGCCTTTAGAAATACTCCATCTTGATTTTGGAGGATTCCCCCAATGGGAATAGGGATGTGCCCCCCTCAACTCAGGGAGGAGGCACAAGGAGGGTGTAGCCACCCTTGAGGACAGTAGCCATTGGCTACTGCCCCCCAGACCTAAACACACCCCTAAATTTAGTATTTAGGGGCGACCTTGAACCCAGGAAATCGGATTCCTGCAACTTGAAGAAAGAAGAAGGACTGCTGACCTGAAAACCCCGGAGAGATGACGGAGACACCAACTGACTTGGCCCCAGCCCTACCGGCCTGTCTCCAGACTCAAAGAACCTGCACAGCGACGCATCCGATGGGACCAGCAACCTCTGAGGACTCAGAAGACTGCCCTGCACCTAAAGGCCAAGAAACTCTAGAGAACAGCAGCACTGTTCAGAAACTACAACAACTTTGCAACTTTAAAGCAACTTTCAAAGAGACTCCACTTCCCGCTAGAAGGGTGAGTCTTCACACTCTACACCCGACGCCCCTGGCTCAAGTCCAGCAACAAACACCGCAGAGAGGACTCCCAGGTGACTCCGACGACGTGGACACCCTGAGTCGACCCCCCTGCACCCCCACAGCGACACCTGCAGATCAAAATCAAAATCTTGAATCTTGTGATTCTCAAATAAATTAAGAAAATATATTTTTCTATATAAAAACTATTGGCATGGAGTTAAGTCTTTGATTGTGTGTTCCTCATTTATTGCCGGTCTGTGTACAACAAATGCTTAACACTACCCTCTGATAAGCCTACTGCTCGACCACACTACCACAAAACAGAGCATTAGTATTATCTAATTTTGCCACTATCAACTTCTAAGGGGAACCCTTGGACTCAATGCACACTATCCTCACTTTGAGATAGTATATGCAGAGCCAACTTCCTACATAGGTATTCTTCACCAGAGTAGACTCAGGCCCAGATTTATACTTTTTGACGCAAAACTGCGTAAAAAAGGTTAGTACTGACTAGCACAATTTTTTAACGCCACCTGGGCGTCATATGTATACTATGATGCTTGGTGGTGCTATAAATTGGTTAGAGTCACTTTTTCCGATGTTAACCATTGCTCCTTGTCGTAAGGCAAAATGACGTTAATGGAGGAAAAATGACTCTAATCCAGTTTACAACATGTAAATGCGTCGCAAAACGGAAATGCACCACTTTTGCCCACAATAGTGTCAAATACAGATGCAAACGGAGAAAACAGTGCAAAAGAGAGGCAAAATGGAGCCAGGAGAGACATCAGGGAGACTCCATTCAACCAGGAACTAGCCAGGAGGACACAGACAAGACCCAGGGGAGGGAGAAGAAAAAGAGAAAGCGTCATTTCAGTGCAGAGGAGCACAAAATACTGGCGAGAGAGGTGACGGAGCATCAAAACAAAATCAACTCTTCGTCACCTCAAAATTGCCAATTGGAAGGAGAGAGGCTATCTGGCAGCAGATAGTGGATAAGATAAATGGTGTGGCAGAGGTCAGGAGAACTGTACCTGAGTGCAAGAAACACTGGCATGACTGCAAGCGAAGGACAAAGGAAAAAATGGCAAGGAACCGGAAGGCAGCACTGCACCTGGAGGTGGGATTCCAGCACCACAAGAGGACTTGGATGAGACGGAGGAGATGTTTGCATCGGTCAACCCGGAGGAAATCATCACAGGAATCGCAGGACAGCGCAGACTACCGGGAAACACCACAAATGCAGGGTAAGTTGCATGGGGGAAAGTTATGCTAAAATGTTAAGTGCAAAAAGGGGGAGGCACATAGGACTCACACAATACATGTCAAAGGAGCGCACAGAGACACAATGCACATTAAGCAAGTTGCACCATGGTGACGTAGGCTACACATGAACCTACTCCTTGGTAGTGCCATGCACCATGACACATACACACCCTGGACATACATTGAACACCAGGCCTAGATACCTGCATGACATATACAGCACATGGGATAGATGGCATGTATAATCACTGTGGCACCGGTTGTGTCATCACAACATCCCTTGCATGTAGTCATATCAACACCAGCAACACGACCAAGACCTTAGAGACCAGGTTGTCAGTCAATACCACTCCTGGGGTTACGTCATAGTGGTGTCCCTTGCAATAACACCTTGCAATTGCCTTGCCTCATTGCCCAAATGCATATTTGCTGCATCTCACAGCACACAAGTCATTGCAACGGTCCCAACAGTACCCAGACATGTGCCGGTAGCACCACCGCACTGCACATAGACAACACATCCACATGAGACAGCCACCACTCCATCATGCAGTCAGGGTATCCCCTGGGTGCATGGAACAATGAACTGAACAGGTGCTGGGGAATAGCAGGTTGGACCTGTATCATTGGTAACATGCCACTACCCAGACCAACTAAACTGAAGTAGTGTTGAACCACACATCTTGATGCTGAACTGAAATGTGCCACTACAGAAAATATGTATCACAGATAGCAAACAGTAGGTCACAGCAGTCACAGTGTGAGCCCACAACTACTCTGACACAACCATGTCAGACACATGGAAATGGGGAAATAAACACACACATTCAACACATGGGGTATGACTGTGAACATAATGGCGTATAATTCCACTACAACAGGAGGGGGATGGTGCATGGGCAAGTCCGGTGTTGGTAAGACTGCCAGTGTAGTGTACCCTTTATGAGTCACACGTTGGGATGGCGGCTAGAAATCTGTCAGTTCATGGTAGCTCTGTGGGGCACTTAGCACAACATTCTTGATGGTTCAAATAGACTCAGTGCCACGTTTGGGCTGCATTGGGTGTGACAGGACACGCTGAACTCAGCCCTGCAAATCAGGCAGTGGAAAAGGCAAAGGGCCAGAGCATTGGACCCCCTGCACTGCCCATGCCAAGTGCATGGGCTGTGCAGGGGCACACAGGGCCACATCACACCACATCACCAACAACCTTTGCATGGGGGTTTCACCGCCATGCAAAGGCTGGTTGAAATGCAGAAGCAGACCTGGAGGGTAGTGTTGAACGTAATACTGGTCTGGTGTCAGAGGACAGATGGCATAGCCAGTCCGTAAGCTGCTGGAAACCTGCCAGTGCCAGGCCTTTGGCCCATGGGGAATTCCACATTGACAACAGTTGCCACTACCACCTGTGCTGTTGGGGACGGTCAAATACACAATGGCAGTCAGGTGCCCATAGGACTGACGCACTTGAAATGAGGGACCAGTATGACTACCTTCATAATCACCTCTAACTAGCTTCAGGCCCTGACCTAAGAACAACTCCTGTTAACTGGTCATGTCCATATACTCATTTACCATCAGGCACTGTCACATACAGAATGATGTACTCAGCAGAAATTACATACCATGCTGCCCATCCCTGGGTCTAACCCTGTGCTTGTGTCAAATGAGCTGTCCTATCACCATGCTGCACTCATGCATAATAGTGCAAGGAGGGCTGCATTGGGGGGGAGGACATAGGTGTGTAGTAAGGCAAACACACCTGCACAGATAGAAGATGAAACTGAACACTGCCGGGTCCATAAGTGCTATGCAATGTAGCACACAAACACAAACATCAACATGAGGAGCCATCAATGGTAACAAGAGCATAGTGTCCTGGCAATGCATCCCTGTGATGCTGCAAGGTCTCAGCGCATGGGTGTATGTGAAACATGTAAGACTGTGACAGGTGAACATTTCCATGTGTGGTGCTGTGGCATGAGCACAACAACACCCATTGCAAGGCCTCACCATGCAAATGGATGCGTAGGGAGGGTAGATAATGAAAAGATGGTGTCAAGCCACAAAAAGGATGGACATCACACTGAGAAGATATGACGCAGCCAGTTGTGTCAACTGGGCTTCCTTCATGTGACATGCAGGTGGGGCAGAGGGCTGTAGACTGCATCCATGATGTACAAGAACAATCCTTTGGTACTAAGGGGCGCATCATAGACCCCTAATGCCACAGCAGCATTACTTTTAGTGAAGCTCCAGTAGCGCTAAGTACTGCGTCGTATTGACAAGGTGGCTTTAAGCCACTTTTTGTGGCTTAACGCCACCTTTTCAATATGGCCCCTTCCCACACAGCACTGTGAGTGGAAGGGGCGTGCAATTGGTGTTCCTGTGGGCGTGCCACAGCAACACCCATTGCATTTTGATGCTACCTCAGATTAATGGAATTTTGTAAACCTGAGGAAGGGCCAAAATCTAACACCACCCCTAGGAGTGGCGTTAGCAGGGTGCAACGAGGAAGAATACATTTATACCTCCTTGTTTTTCACTTTTACAATGTGTGCTGCATTCTGCAGCAGCATAGGAAGAGCAAAATTCCAGAAACTAATGTTTATGTGCATGAAGGTGTCCCTTCTTGCACATAAACAATCATTTGAAAATGACGCTTTGGCACTTCTGTGTGCGCTGCATTCAACAGCTCACACACAAGTGCCAAAGCATCATTAGTGATTGTTAATATGCAGAAATGGACACCTTCACGCACATAAACAATCACAACCCTCAACACATACATCCTTGCACGCTGGTGCAAGGATGCCTGCATTGGCGCTGGCAGCTGAATTTTGCACCGGCGTGGGGGTCAACACAGGGGTGCTCCGTATTCACTTACATACAGCACATCCCTGCGTTTCTAAAGTGATGCAGCGCGGCACTGCCAATTTGTGTGCAGCACTGCGCTGCCCCACTTTTCCATAAATCTGGCCCTAAGATGACAATGAGCCTCAAATATCAAGTCAATGACGTGACACATCAACTGCCACAACACAGATAGTCTGAGTTTACACCATCTCAAGGCAGATGATGATGGCTCTCCTGCGGATCTGCCTGTCCTGGACTACCCTGATGACATGGATGACCAGCTGGTAACCATCAGCCAAGAAACCCTCCAAGAAGTCCTTGTAAACCTCCAGACACCTCCTCCAGTCACAAGGAGGAGTATTGATGTAGCAGACATCCCACAGGCCCCACTTAGCACCCCAATAGTACGACCTGCCAGCACAGACACAGCTGAGGATTCCAAGGACCCAGGGACCAGCTTTGAGAGGACAGTGGTAGGAGGCCAGTGGGAGCTGGACAAGGAGGTGCGGGTGGGGATGCAAACTATAGCAGCCAGCTGGAGGGGATGCGCACATGCATGGTTACGGCTACTGAATAGACTGCAGCCAACCGACGCACATACTCCCAAATGCGTGGAGTCCAGGAGTGTCTGAGGGACATAGCTGCTGTCATGAGGGAGATGCCACAACAACTGACCTCCCAAACTGGCATCAGTGTGCTTGAGGACAGGATGGACTCTATGCACCGGGAAATGGTCTCCCTCAGTGCAGGCATGGCTGCCTACCACTGGGATGTTGCTGCTATACTAAAAAATCAGCAGCTCCTCCTTGCTGCAGTGATGCCATATGTAATTCCACATATGGCAGCTGCAGGGAATTGGGAGTCCACATCTCCAACCACTGAAGTGTGTGTGGCCCCCTCTACTTCCCCACTACCACCATCAAGGGTAGAGGAGACACCACACACATTGGAGGATGAAGATGTGGAACAGATCATATTCACGTGTAGGAGTTCCCAGTAGCACCAGCCCATGCCACATGGGCAGTGTTTTCCTTTGTCCTGTGCTTGACATCTTGCAGTGTTAGCACTGTTGCAGATATGCACACTTCTCCGACACACTGTTGACCTTTCTGCTATGGACTACAATTGTCTCTAACCTTTCAATTGGCAATTTATGTTCCCCTGCACTGAAAGACACTT
Organism: Pleurodeles waltl; assembly: GCF_031143425.1. Classification (NCBI taxonomy): domain Eukaryota; kingdom Metazoa; phylum Chordata; class Amphibia; order Caudata; family Salamandridae; genus Pleurodeles; species Pleurodeles waltl. The sequence goes on along the minus strand of NC_090442.1, from coordinate 69,461,714 downwards.
TACCCAAGCATGTTCCATGACATCCCTCCACCCTGAAATTGTGTTGTGTCACAATTGGATGGATTCCACTAATGGGTCACAGACCTGAAAAATGTAAATATTGCACTATGATACTTGTAATTAAACAACACCTACACAACCAGCATGTCTTTTGTGTGATGTGACAGATCTACTATGCTTAGGAATTGTGATGTGTGTAACATGTCTTTAGTCACAGACTGTCAGTACAAGAGTGCAGGAATATGCAGGCACATATCTACACACATGGTACCTACATGCTAAACGTCGATGCTGGTCTCATCCCCTACAAGCAATTCACGGAGTATGTAAAAAATGGTGAACACATATGTGCTTCATCCACTACATACAGCAGGAATGGCTGTGAAACAGTTCTCGGGCAATATCGTCAGCTGGGAGTACTTGTAGGACACATTGGTGTTAAACAGAGGGGCTCAACCTCATCTGTAATTGCCACTGGTTAGTTTAGCAGGATAGATATGAAATGTAGGCTGTTGTCAGATGTCTCACAGTGCCCAACATTCCGACACAGGACCCAAACAATGACAGCTGAATTACCACAGCTACCTGTCCAATACATGGCCAACATAGTCACCTTGAGTAGTGTGTACACTGAATGGCAGATGCACAGACAAGTAGATGTGTTGTAGCTGCCAATGTGACAGCTCAGTTGTAAGAAGGTGATGATCATGTCAAGAGAGGGATCTGGAGGCAGGACGGAATCCCTAGGGCAACACACAATTTTGGGAAGACCCTGACACCCAAGCATAAGACACATGAAGTAAGGGAGTACCCAAAGAATTTTAATTAGAATTTAACTAAAATAAAAAGAATGAAGAACACCTATCCTAACCTAACCTAACCTATCCTAACTATACATAACCAACAACTGACCCTAACTACTCTATGCTAAACTTACCTAACACATTTAAAGACACACTCTTAACATTGGCCCCCCACCCCACTTATATCACGAGACACATGCAGGACAACATATACTAAACTACACATATACTACCTATAACTAAAAAAATATATATTGTTTTATATAACCAGGGATGTGGAATTCCTATGGCCTGACGCCCGAGACATCTTGTTTGGGGTCAAGGGAAACAAGTTTTTATGTTTACTTTGTCCTTGGGACAAGCAGACCCAACCCTCTGCAGCACAAACCCTTTGGCTGACTGTTTGTAGAGAGTGGAACTCTCTGCAGTGTAGGTAATGTGTTTCCAAAAGATAATGCTGTTCGAACTTGTATTTATGGTTCATTATTTGAAAGCCTTCATTATTAGGATGAGTGCTGTAAATAAATGTTTTAAGGTCACACTTCACTACTGACATTGGTTCCAGTACAAAAAAAAAAACTTGTATACACATGTTTGAAAAGTTTAGGCTATGAGGCTAAGTATAATGCTCCCAGAATGCTCTCTGATTAGATGCTAATGAAGTGTCATTTAGTAAAATGTGTTGATGCATGCTAGTATTTCCCAAAAATATTTCTAATGGAAAATCAGTGTAACCATTTTCAACACGATTATGGGAAGCATGAAAATAAACAAACACTGACAAAGCCAACTGATCTGACATATTTATATAAGTCTTTTAGTTTCATCAATGCGTGTCTTGTTTTGACATGACTTTTGTAACACTTTATTGTTGTGGGAGCTACCAGGCCCTCAATATTGTAACAAACACTGGCAAAAAAGCCCCAAAAAGGTTTTGAACTCTAAAAGCACACGTTGCCACCAGTGGCATAACAAAGGCCCCACAGCCGCCCTCCAGGGGGCCCTTTCAGCACAGCACCTGCCCTGAGTGAGTCTGGAGAGGGAGCTCCTCCATGTTCTTTTCAAAGGGGCACCCTCCAGTTTCGTTACGTCACTGATTGCCACTGTAGTTCCTGACACTGAACAAAACTACTTTGTGTGCAATATGCTCCTTGTGGAAGAGCAGAATGCGATCACTCACAGTAAAGCCAGCCGAAAGAGAGAGAAATAGAAGTTTAATAAAAACAAAATGTCTTTGTTAACACCAGACCTAATTAGGGACCAAGACCCACATGTAGGTAGCTTTTTGCATGTCGCAAACAGCGACTTTCGCTGTTTGCGACGTGCAAAAAGCATATTGGGGTGCACAAACCCAGTTTTGCGACTCGCAATTAGGAAGGGGTGTTCCCTTCCTAATTGCGACTCTCAGTGCAATGTAGGATTGTTTTGTGACCGCGGGCACAAACCAATTGCAGTTTGCACCCATTTCAAATGGGTGCTAACACTTTCGCAAAAGGGAAGGGGTCCCCATGGGACCCATTGTGAATGTCACTGGAAACATTTTTTCAGAGCAGGCAGTGGTCCTGCGGACCACTGCCTGCTCTGAAAAAATTAAACGAAAACATTTCATTTTTCGTTTTTGTAATGCATCTCGTTTTCCTTTAAGGAAAACGGGCTGCATTACAAAAAAAAAAAAAAAAACAGCTTTATTGAAAAGCAGTCTCCGGTCCCAGGATGCTTGTTTCCGGTCCAGGGAGAAACTGGCCTGGCAGTTCGGGCTGGACTGTTCCCATGAGGAACAGGGTCAAGACTGATTTGCATATGGCTGGGTTCAAACTAGGGTGGCATGGTGAGCAAAATAATGGATGGATTAAACCCAGATCTGTGACTGGGGGTGAATGTTTGATTGGTTCCACATTCCGTCCATCCAGTTACGCTATCCCACAGCGTTTGTGTTTTGCTTTGCTTTTGCTGCCCTAAGTGCGCCGGGTATGCCCAGACGTGGGTCCCGGGCTCACTGTGCCACTGGATTCAAGCTAGCCTGGCTGATGAGAGGTGAAACCCTGAAACCGGTCCCAGGATGCTTGTTTCTGGTCCAGGGAGAACCTGGCCTGGCAGTTCGGGCTGGACTGTTCCCATGAGGAACAGGGTCAAGACTGATTTGCATATGGCTGGGTTCAAACTGGGGTGGCATGGTGAGCAAAATAATGGATGGAGTAAACCCAGATCAGTGACTGGGGGTGAATGTTTGATTGGTTCCGCATTCCGTCCATCCAGTTACGCTATCCCACAGCGTTTGTGTTTTGCTTTGCTTTTGCCGCCCTAAGTGCGCCAGGAATGCCCAGACGTGGGTCTCGGGCTCACTGTGCCACTGGATTCAAGCTAGCCTGGCTGATGAGGGGTGAAACCCTGAAACCGGTCCCAGGATGCTTGTTTCTGGTCCAGGGAGAACCTGGCCTGGCAGTTCGGGCTGGACTGTTCCCATGAGGAACAGGGTCAAGACTGATTTGCATATGGCTGGGTTCAAACTGGGGTGGCATGGTGAGCAAAATAATGGATGGATTAAACCCAGATCTGTGACTGGGGGTGAATGTTTGATTGGTTCCGCATTCCGTCCATCCAGTTACGCTATCCCAGAGCGTTTGTGTTTTGCTTTGCTTTTGCCGCCCTATGTGCGCCGGGAATGCCCAGACGTGGGTCTCGGGCTCACTGTGCCACTGGATTCAAGCTAGCCTGGCTGATGAGGGGTGAAACCCTGAAACCGGTCCCAGGATGCTTGTTTCTGGTCCAGGGAGAACCTGGCCTGGCAGTTCGGGCTGGACTGTTCCCATGAGGAACAGGGTCAAGACTGATTTGCATATGGCTGGGTTCAAACTGGGGTGGCATGGTGAGCAAAATAATGGATGGATTAAACCCAGATCTGTGACTGGGGGTGAATGTTTGATTGGTTCCACATTCCGTCCATCCAGTTACGCTATCCCACAGCGTTTGTGTTTTGCTTTGCTTTTGCTGCCCTAAGTGCGCCGGGTATGCCCAGACGTGGGTCCCGGGCTCACTGTGCCACTGGATTCAAGCTAGCCTGGCTGATGATAGGTGAAACCCTGAAACCGGTCCCAGGATGCTTGTTTCTGGTCCAGGGAGAACCTGGCCTGGCAGTTCGGGCTGGACTGTTCCCATGAGGAACAGGGTCAAGACTGATTTGCATATGGCTGGGTTCAAACTGGGGTGGCATGGTGAGCAAAATAATGGATGGAGTAAACCCAGATCAGTGACTGGGGGTGAATGTTTGATTGGTTCCGCATTCCGTCCATCCAGTTACGCTATCCCACAGCGTTTGTGTTTTGCTTTGCTTTTGCCGCCCTAAGTGCGCCAGGAATGCCCAGACGTGGGTCTCGGGCTCACTGTGCCACTGGATTCAAGCTAGCCTGGCTGATGAGGGGTGAAACCCTGAAACCGGTCCCAGGATGCTTGTTTCTGGTCCAGGGAGAACCTGGCCTGGCAGTTCGGGCTGGACTGTTCCCATGAGGAACAGGGTCAAGACTGATTTGCATATGGCTGGGTTCAAACTGGGGTGGCATGGTGAGCAAAATAATGGATGGATTAAACCCAGATCTGTGACTGGGGGTGAATGTTTGATTGGTTCCGCATTCCGTCCATCCAGTTACGCTATCCCAGAGCGTTTGTGTTTTGCTTTGCTTTTGCCGCCCTATGTGCGCCGGGAATGCCCAGACGTGGGTCTCGGGCTCACTGTGCCACTGGATTCAAGCTAGCCTGGCTGATGAGGGGTGAAACCCTGAAACCGGTCCCAGGATGCTTGTTTCTGGTCCAGGGAGAACCTGGCCTGGCAGTTCGGGCTGGACTGTTCCCATGAGGAACAGGGTCAAGACTGATTTGCATATGGCTGGGTTCAAACTGGGGTGGCATGGTGAGCAAAATAATGGATGGATTAAACCCAGATCTGTGACTGGGGGTGAATGTTTGACTGGTTCCGCATTCCGTCCATCCAGTTACGCTATCCCACAGCGTTTGTGTTTTGCTTGCGACCCACCTCATGATTATTCATGAGGTGGGCATTTGCGAAGCCGTTGCGAATCACAGATGGTGTCAGGGACACCATCCTACAATCGGATTTGTGACTCGCAAATTGCGAGTCGCTCTGACTCGCAATTTGCGGGTCGCAAATCTGAACCTACCTACATGTGGCCCCAAATTCTTAAAGAAAGTCACAAAAGTGCACCCATGGTATATGTCGTACCCCTATAAAATATTTGTGAATTTGTGAACTGTATTTTAGCATGGGTAAATACGATGTGTAGATTTGCTCATGTGAAAATCTATTGAGCATTTGCAAGTTCATTTTCCCTCCAGCCACTTTCTGCCCAACCCTGGAAGAAGTTCTAATTCTGCCATTGTCAGGAGTAAATGTCCAACCTTTCTTATTATGGGAAAATATTAGAGAGAAGCTGGTGAAAATCTTTAAAACATGCAGGTTAGTAGGTTTGCAGACTCAAAGGCATTCCAGCCCTGGAACTATTACTTACTGCTACCTCCAGCCCCAGTATGCAGATCTGCAGAAAGGTGGCAAAATAAGGAAATTGCTACAATAGGGATTGAAACTGCAAGTATTCAAGCCCTACTATGGTAGTAGCCCTGGCATAATCAGAGAGGCTATTATCAGAGCTCTTACATAATGAGATTGCTGCCATAATTTGTCGCCACCTTACATGGCACCAAAGGGACAAGTAGATCTTTTTACAGGACAAGTAGATTTGAGAAGCAACCTGTCCCCTGGACAAGTAGATATTTTAATAAATTCCACACCCCTGATATAACACATAAATGCCCCAACATCACCCTCCACCCACCCACCCACATAGTAAGATGTAAAAAGTAGAAAACCCACCCCCCAAACCTACTTATCCTAACTAAACTACTAAGCTAATGTAACCTGACACTAACCCCCTAAAACCCACTATAAAACATTAAAACCAATGAGGAGGGAGGGGACTGAACTGGGGGTGAGAGTCATTAAGCCATTCACAGATCGTCCCTCTTGAGTTTCCTCTTGATGAATTTGAGTCTCTTGGGGGCATATTTATACTCTGTGTGCACCGGATTTGCATCTTTTTTTTTACACAAATCTGGCGCAAACTTAACTCCATATTTATTGGAGTTAAAGTCATTTTTTGTGTGTGGAAAACTACCCTGCGTCAATGAGATGCAAGGTAGGCGTTCCCTGGCAAAAAATGACTCTAAGGCCCTACCGCCTTATTTATCCTCCCCTGCAAAAATCACGCATGGGGGGAGGAGGAGTCAAAAAATGGTGCAAAGCTTGCTTTGCACCATATTTTAATGCCTCGGTCAGTGCAGGCGTTAGGGGACCTGTGGGCCTATTTCCATGGTGGAACACTATGGAATAAGCCCACAGGTGCCCTCCCTATGCCCCAGGGGCACACCAGAGGGACAGCGGAGGATGGGTGACCCCATCCCAGGTAAGTATAAGTAAGTACAGGTAAGTATTTTTTTTAACTGCCATTGGGGCCTTGAAATGGGCCCCCCTACATGGCACTGGGTGCAATGACCATGCCCAGGGGACCCTGGTCCCCTGTGCTGGCCATTGGGGTGGTGGGCATGACTCCTGTCTTTTCTAAGACAGACGTCATGTGGTATGGATGGTTTTGCATCAGAAAATGACTCTAGGCAAGATAGAGTCTTTTTTTTTCACTCTAACCTGCCTAACGTCATTTTTGGGTGCAAAACTCCCTTCTTCCATACCTCCAGCCCCACCCAACTAACTTCATTTTTTTTTACGCAAGCCTACCCTTTGCACCAGCTTGCACCATTCTATGAATATGATGCCCGGCTGGTGCACAGAAATGGTGCAAGCCGGTGCTAAACTTTTTGGTGCAAAACTGCGTTAGTGCAGTTTTGCATCAAAAAGTATAAATCAGGGCCTTGGTGTTTTTCTCCACCTACTTCTCAATAGTGTCCAACTTTTTGAGGACCAGTGTGACATCCCTCTGTAGGTCGTTAATAGCACTCATGTCCATGGTAGCAGGTGGGTCGTCTGTTGTGTGGATGTTGAGGGTGCTGCAGCTGGGGCTTTCGTGATTGTGGCAGCTGTGCCCCCTGTACAGCTGTGGTGCTTGGTCCTCCCTGGTGGGCAGTGTAGGTCCCCCTTGGGTGAATGCCTGCCACTCCCAGGTGGATCTCTCCGTACGATAGCGGCATGCCATCCTCCGGGTCCCAGATTCCACTGCCAGTATGTGCCTATAGCGGACTGCCCTCTTCTGAAAAGCCCACAGTTCCTTGTTGTTCATGTTGGCAGCTGTTAAATTGAGACAGACAACCATCAGTGTCAGCATTGTGTGGAGTATGTACAGATTATTAGCTTACACTCTACATCAAATTGCACAAGCACTCCGAATCACATTCTGGATAATACAATGGCCATGATGAATGAAATGGCAACACTGCCTTAGCATCATTTCATTGACACCAAAGCCACTCACAACAAGATTAGGAAACAAACCAAATTAGGTGTACATTGATTTTGTACCATGTGTAACAATGCAAAGGCAGCATCAACTTCACATAGATCAGGGCCACTATTCCTCATCATCTGTGTCAATTTTCAGCCATACATCACCAGTAACTTGAATCTGTTATTAGGAGTATGGGATGCAGCTGGTAACCATAAGGGGTCAGTGTTGATGGGTACACATTCAAGCCTGATCAATATAACTGTCACCTACACTGTGAGCATCACATCTACCTACAAATTTCTTGTTCATCACCCCCTGTGCCTCGGGGGGATGGCCATGCAATCCATCATCTCAAGTGTCCAGGTCATCCACCAAGGCATGCCCACTCATACACGGAGTCAGGGAGTGGACCCTATGTTAGGAGGGCTGACAACTAGGAAGCTGGTATCCATAGGTCTTTCACATCTACATTCATGTGTCCAGGTGCAGACACCCATCAATACCTGATCAGCCAATACCATTTCTTACACACCCATATCCATGCCAGCACACATTTGGACTTGACCTGCATGCCCGCCTATCACATTCCATATGAGGGTCACGTAAGTGGAGTACAAAATATGTGGCACCATGCTGGGGGACAATTGCCCACCCAGTCCTATATGTACATTACAATACAGGGATGCACCAATGTGTGTACAAAATGGTGCATCACTGCGTTGTGAGAATGACGGTGTGTCCCAGTGTCAATATTTTCACAACGTTGCACATCTAAGTCACATATGGGCCTACATGTGGCTTGTCATCATCTTGTTTACACGATGCTGCCCATTGAGCACCACAAGCCTCACAAGATATGACTCTCTGCTTGTGCATGGGGAACCCTTAAATGGGACACAGTGTCCCCATCCAGCCTACTTTGATATCTGATCTTTTGGCATCTCATCACTTCTATCATTGCCTGCAATACACATGACTCTCTCACATAAAAGCCTTAATCACTACGCAGGGCAGACATAATCACACTTACTGGATACATCTGGGTCCTCAAATCTTGCCACTTTACCCATGGTGTAGGGGGCAGGTCAACCTTTAAGATATGGATGGAAAACCATGGTTAGTATCATATCACTGTCACTACTAGTGGACAACATATTACAGTGTGTACAATTTTAGAGGAGTAAGCTAATTATCCCGGTTGAGGACAGTGCAATAGCACACCACTGCAAACTCATGATGACCCTGACACTCAGGTGAGTGAGAGCCACACATCTGCACACTTGGCCTGAGACTCATGTAGTGCTACACCCTGCAACAACCATATGTGTCCAATCTATAGAAGATGGAACTCCATGGTATGAGGGGGAGTTGGGTGACGGATACATGACACTACCCTGGTGCTCTGCAAGACAACTGACTCAGGTATTCTGGCTTGTCCTGCAAGGCACACACAGGCACTTTGTGAAGGACAGACGGCTCAATTTTAGTCTGCAATGATCATTCATTGATTAATCCATGATTGATGTGTCAAAGTTGTCTGATGGTATCAAATGCCCCGTTGCCAGTGCCCCCTAAGTCGGGTATGCCCCCCTTTGCTAACATAATGGCAGGGATAATGTGTGTGAAATTATGACAATGTAGCGCCATACATGGATTGCCCTACTTTGTTATCACAATCCAGTTACATATGGTATGCTGGTGGTGTCTTGGCTTATCATACATGACACTATGCTGGGGCACAGGTGTTGAAATGTGTGACTTAGTGATGGTTGTGCATGACTCACCAAACATCTGACTTGCATTGGTAAAATGGTAGGATATGTGAACTCCATGTCTATACTGGTGCAGTTACACTTCATTCTGGTTGCATGCAACCTGTCCACAAGCATTGCATTTTTTCGTGAGTATTTCAGACCTATGCACATCTTTTTTTATGCATTACCTTTATGCGTCGATTTAACAGTAAATCAGCATTGCGATGAATGCGAAGGTGGAATTCACGCTAATGGCCCATGGGTTATATACTGTGCGTTTGCGGATGTTTTCAATGCATTTGCGCAATTTTTTTTACACTATTCCTGATTGCGTGATTTTGTCCATTGTCTATGGATGCACCCTGTATCAACATACAAATGGAATGGGCTGGGCTGCAGTGTGGCATTTTGTGTTTGGCCACATGTAGTAGTCCATACAACAATATGATTTGGGTGTGATTGGTCTGTTACACCAATGTGTGTGTTACAGAATCGACAGCATGCAAATGTATTCACGTCATGCATATGTATGTATGTGTGACAACAGTGTATCCACATATGTATGGCAGTCAGTACTATGCAACAGTTATGGAATGTGATTGTGAATTGTGTTTACTTATGTGATGTGCCTAGTTTTCTTACAGAGCATTACATTTCAGACGACATACACAGCTCGGGCATTATTGATGATGGCTGATGAATGCTATCTAGCAAATGTTACCCAACAACTGTCTCCATATGATGATCTTGAGTATATGGTGACTTGAGTGTGGACTACACACATGCCTGACATGTGTACATATTTGGTACATACTGTGATTGACACACTCTGCCTACATTCCACCCATATCATGTTTTGAACACAGTAGTCAGATCAAAGTCATTACATTTAGCAGTGTTATTTTAATTTTTATGTGGTGGACCTGCAGCCCTAGCTTCATATGTTCTCATCCATTCTGATGTGCATTCCAGAGACGTGTCCATCCAAAGTGTGAGCTCATATGTACCCTGTGTCAGGATTGGGCCCCATGGCAGTGACAGGACAGATTTCCATGGATGTACTGCGCAGGCTCATTTTCTTCCATTGCTTGTCATACCTGGGCTAATCATGATGACCATTGTCACCAATAATGTCCCCCCCTTGTCACACATGTTCCATGCAGCGATTGCAACTCTCACACAGAGTTGTGTCAGTGGTCTGTTCAAACATTACAGTCTCACTATATTTTGACATCCAGTGTCTCATGTGTGGGCCCCATGTTTACTTCCTATTTGGACATGTTGTAGTTTTGTGTGATGAGCTATTGTTGTACAAGTTGTCAACGTGGATGTAAATAATATGTTGTGGTTCATAGATTGTGTTCTTCAGTTGTCACATTCAAGTGATGATGCTATTTGTGATATGAGTGATGGTAGAAGTTCAATTTTACGCATCACATGTGATATTGCTACTGTACTCATCAGATTAGTATTTGTGGCATGCTCCCTGAGCTTAGACTCACAATCCTGTGGCATATGTTGTATAGATTGAAGAGACCAGAGCCGGATTATGTGAATAAATGAGGTATTTATTGACAAAATGTACAAGGTGAGTTATGTGGTTATTAGGGGAAGAAGTTCTCAACGATGTGCAGTCTGCAGCTTATCCAGGCAGCTGTGTTGTGTTGTTCCCCCTCATTTTCCACCATCCTCCTCCTCCTCAGGCAGGTCATCAACCGCCTCTTATAAGGGGACATTCATCCGCACACATATGTTGTGCAGGAAAACACATGTCATAATTATCTTGCAGACGATGTGTGGGGCATATAGGAGGCGGCCCCCTGTGATGTTCAGGCACATGAATCTGGACTTCAGGATGCCAAAAGTCCTCTCCATAATAGTCTGTGTCCTCTGATGTTCCTCATTATATGCATGCTCTGCTGCTGTGCTTGGGTTGGGAAATGGTGTCATTATCCATTGCTGTATGCCATAACCCTGATCCGCTGTAAAAGATTAATGGAGTCAGTTGTTTGTAGGGCTTGCAAAAGGTATGTCATGTAGCTTGGCAGTTGATATTTTGAGCTGGTTGTGGCTCATATGTATCTGTGGTATGGTGTGAGTTCCTATCCTTGTGTAATGTCTCCTCAGCACTAGGTTGTTGGACATGACAATCTTGTGTTTGGCTCAAGGACCTGAGACATATGATTTGGATTCCAAACTGATGGTCATAATGTATGTACCATGCATAGTGTAGTGCGCCTGTATCTCAGTGTGCTATCACTAGAGGGGACATGACACAGCCTCACAACACAATGGGGTCAGATGTGGTGGCAACATGGTAACACTAGAGAGCCTGGACATCCCATCCATTTTGAGATATGTCAGTGCAGATGATGTGTGACACTTAGGGACTTTGAAATTGGTAAGTGACAATGCACAACATGTCTCCAAAATTGACTGCAGTGTCCTACAACATTTCGACTATGCAAGAACGGCCCATGTGTGACATGTTACTTGGCTACCCTTTGTTGTCCCCTACGCCAGTTGCTCATATGCAGCCGTGCACTGACGCTACCTACCTTGCACCCAGGTACTTGGCTAGCTGCCTTGTGGAGGTGGATGTATGTGTGCAGGAAGGGACACCGCCCTATACATATGCCTTTGTAATGGCCAATTGGCTCTTTCTGTGTGTCCAGCAATATGCAGCATGCATTGGTGGCACATGCTTCTGAGTTCAAAGTAGAGTCTACTTCCTTAGTGCAACCTGCATACAGCATCCCTGGGGTGGTGTTTGTTGTTGGCACTTCCTCAGGTCTTAGGTGACGGGCCACATCTGAGTCAGCATCATCATGCTATGTATCTTGTGGTGACAGACCTGCAGTGACACACATTACACACCCCTTCCACACTACATACAGCATGGGAGGGTGGCCGATTAAAATGTGTCTTCAAGTGATTATGAAATGGTCATCTGCCAAGTTGTACGTACAGCGCAGGCCATGACAATGGTACTGTAAGCTATTACATAGGTCCCTTGGTGATTCAGAGTGGCAGCTAATGTTTGTGGCAGCCATGAGGTGTCCAAGGGTATATATCCCATTGTTACAGGATGATCAACATAAGAACCAGTGTCTCTCCTATCTTCCAAAACATTAATCAGCATTTATATTGTCGACATATGCACAGTCAGGGTATGGGATAGAGCTTAGCTCCTTAGCAAATATGTTCTTTGGCACAGTGCATGTGAGGTCAGTGATGACCTGTTTTCCCCTACTGCATCCCACTAAGACATCCATGATCTGCACTGTCTGACAGTGACTCTGCCCCATGTTGGGCCATTTATTGTATCTGGTAAAGACATGATGGTGTTGTGAGTCAGTGAGTGTTGCATGTGAGGTGGCACTACAGTAGGTGGGGTATCACCTATCAAACATCTGGCACATGGTATGTGATAGGCATTGATCTTGTTATCCTATGTGTGTGAGCCAATGCGTCAGGCAGATGTCTCTGCACACTACAGGTAAGTCAGGTATGTGTTGATGAGATGTAGTTGGTATAGGCGCAAGTTGTCTGGTATTTGATATTTGTTCTGGCAGTGATTTACACGGCATGACTTGAGGGATCTGTGCCTATATGGAACTTATATGACATGGGCATGGTGTATGCCATTGACATGTCTGTGCTATTCTTTGTGTGGTGTACTGTGTGTGAAGTGGACGTAGTAGGCAACCTGTGAGCACTTGTAGTGGTCGGAATAGTTCTACTGTTAGCAAAGGGTACATGTCTGCACCTGTACTTCCCGTGCTGTGCCTGTCAAGTTGTGGGTGTGTTACGTACATGTGGGTGTATGTGTTTGTGGTGTGCACTGATTGTGCTATACTGCAGCAGGGTGCCAATGTGTTGTCATCTGCACAGGTGTTACTCTGGCCATGTGTTAATGTAGTGGTGTATATCTTGTGTGTCCGACAGGGTTGGTGTGTTGTATGTATATTGCTAGATTTGTTGCATTACCCACAAGTAGGCCATTTCCAAATTGTCCATCCTAGGATTGTTCATTGATCCTGCTGTTCTGGAATATGTAGGCGTCATGGACACTCCCAGGATACTTGGCCAAAATGTTTATGAATAGTCCCCGGTGATCCACTATGCCCTGCACATTAATGGAATGTGTCTGCTTGCGATTCCTGTATAAATGCTCTGTTGCTGCAGGTGGTACGAGCCGGACATGGGTGCAGTCAGTTGCACTGAGCACATGCGGGAAGCCTTGCATTTGATACAACCCCTGTTTCTTCTGCTGCTTTTGCTGGGTGTTAGGAAAGCGGATGTGACAGGGTGTCAGGGAGATGATAGCGTCTAACACCTTTGGCAGGAATGCAGAGAACGACGGCTGTGAGACACCAGCAACTAGGGCACCCGTTGTTTGGAAGGAACCACTTGCCAGCATGTGCAGGACAGCTAGCAGCTTTGTCACAGGTGATATGTTGTGGGGTCTGCAGGCTGGCTGTAATTTGTCGCTCAATGTGGTGCAGCAGGTGTAGTAAGGCTTGCCAGTTCAGTCTGTAGGTCCTAATAATGTCCAGGTCCCTGAGGCCAAGGAGGGTTGTCCTGGTTCTGCGGACCCTCTTCTGCCTTCTGCGTTGCCTTTGTGGGCCGCATTGTAGTGGTGGTGATTGCTGGAGTTGTTGCTGTCCTCTGTACCATCTTGCAAGCTGGATCATTATCACCTCCATCTTTTCCTGTGACTTGGTAATGTTGCTTCTGTGTGTTCTCCTTAAGTAGTGGTGTGTTTGCCTCATTTTAATGCCTGCCCTGATCCAGGTGTTAACTTTTGACGCAAATCGGTGTTAACGTCATGTTTTGGGTCCGCCTCCCACCCGTGCGTCTTTTTTGCCCGGGTCAATAAATACAGGCCTAGGGTTTTTGAGTCATTTTTTGGACAGGAACGCCTACCTTGCATCTCATTGACACAAGGAGGTTTCACGCATCCGAAAAATGATGTTAACACCAATATTTTGACGCTAGACAGATCTAGAGTAAAGATATAAATATGGCGTTGAGTTTGCACTGAATTAGCGTATAAAAATTACGCTAATTCAGCGCAAACAGAGTATAAATATGACCCTCACTTCGCAAATGACACAGTCACAGATAAAGAGTTCTGGGAATGTTGAAATCAACATACTGGTTCGGCTGAACTTCCATGAACTGAACATTGTAGTTGAGTTGTATCTTGAATTTTCATTGCCATCAATTAACTTGTTTTTTGTAACTATCAGAGACATTTATATTGACTGGGATGGAGAATTTGAAATATTTCTTATTCCCCAGTAGGAGAAGAAAGAGGGTTGTCATCTAGAGGAACATGGAGTAGGGCTAGGGAAGTCTCACAAAGATGCACATGTTGTGCTTAACGAAATTTGAACTCTGTTTGTTGTTCACATTGGTGATGCCAAGGAAGAAATATTTTGCTGCTGCCATACTTATTCGATAATAGATCTGATTATAGAGCAGTTATACACCCAAATAAGAAAAATAGACATAAATACACAGAAGATGCTGTATTGCTTATTTCCCTTGTGATATTAGTAGTGCTATTAATAGGTACATTTTCCCCAACACATTCTGAAGAAAGGAAGTTACCTCCTAGTGTTTCCCTACAAAATCTTAGTCCAAAGGACAATAAGATTTATAAGTTAGATGAGAAAGCATTACACTTAGATGAGTCTAGAGGAGATTATTCAGCCAATTTATATTTCAAGCTGCTGTAAGAATACATAAATACAATGAATGCTAGGGACTGCTATGTCTGTATGGAGTTACCTGCTTCTTTGTCAGGGGTATCACATATCATCACATCCCGTTAACCCTTGGTATTTCTTGTAGTTTGCTATTGAGTATATTTTACAAAGAGGGAAGTTTTCAATTATGACCTAATGTTGCCAGAAGTTCCTTTGTTTAAGCATCTGAATAAGAACCCTTATTTTAAAGGTGCAGAAATTGCAGGGAAATTTTGGTATCATTAAAACCTTTAGACACTGCATACGCACATCAACACAATCTGACCTGTTCAATGACTGAGATCGAAAAGAAAATTTTGAACTTAGTTGAAGACTGAAGAAGAGAATTAGAAACCAAATCCAAAATGGATAAAGATCTTAGAACCAACACAGGTGGAAGAAGGATGAAACAGAACATCAAGTGCAGGGGAATTTACCAGCTTTAACTGTAGACTGGCAACACAAAGGAAAGTTCTGCATACACATTGATCAGAGCTAATATAGATCCATTGTTCATAGGGAAGAGTGATTGTGAGCAAGTTTTTGATGTCAGAGAAAAGAGTGAATTATTTTTTGCTGGAAAGGATTCCTGGAGTGTATTTTATCTGTGAACAGTATGCATATTTTAATTTACCAAAAGATGGCATGGTACGTGTTATTTAGCAATAGTATTTCCAAAGATCTATCATGTAGAGCATTTTGAAGATCCTGTGAGGAAGATGAAACCCAGAACTAGACGAGGAGCTAGTGCTACAGAAACAGTAGGAGATATCTTTGGTGCATTGATTCCATCAGTAGGAGAGATTTTGAATGATCTGTAGATTAGAACGTTGTCTACAATAGTGGATTAGCTGGCTACTACTACAGCAAATTCATTGTCGTTGGTAAATACAGAAATGATTGATAAGATCAATGGTTTTACAAAATCGGCTTGCGCAAGATTGTTTCCTCGCAAAAGAGGGCGGAGTCTGTCGGATGCTGAATGTTTATCAATGTTGTACTTTTATTCCGTATAAAAGTAAGGAATTGGAGAAGTATATACAGAACATCTCAGGGTTGATAAAGGATTTGAAGGAGTTTGAAGCAACTGGTGCATGGGAAGCAATTGGAAATGGATCTTCTGCTATAGGCAGATGGTTTGGGAATTTAGGAAGGGGAATTGTAGGTTTTGTGTTGAAGCCATTGTTGATTATTTCAATAGTGGGAATAGTTTTGTTGGTTGGATACAAAATCTTTCAGAGAAGGAAGATTCAGAGAGGCCGTGAGAGAAAGAGAGCAGACTTTGAATTGGAAGATAGTCAGTGTAAATATTATGATGATATGAAGCATTTGGAGGCATCAAGGAGAAAACTGTTTAAAGCATCAGGTCTAGAGAGTTTCATTCAAGAATGAAAGGGATTTATGATGTCTCTAAAAGTCATCAGAGGGAGGGTTGAGGGAGCGTAACTTGGCTGTGCCATTACGTCTCTTAAAACATTAAATGAAGGAGTGGTTGTTTTTCTGCATAATGTAAGAAACACTTTCATTTAAATGTAGTGCACTGTGAGACATATGAGTATGCCATATTTCATCATCATTTTGAAAGAATTTAAAAGACTGTTTCTGTTATAGTATTTTAGAATTATTATCCTTTATAATCATTTTATATTTCGACATAAGAGATGTATCGAATTCATTTAACCTGAAAATTGTATTTGTGTTTGATTAGTTTGGCCAGAGTCAAGGCCCATATTTTTCCTGTGTTCCAATCTTTAATGCAAAGTTTTCTTTTTTGCATGTTTTTCCAAAACTGCGCGTGTCGGGACTTGAAACCAAGTTAATAGGGAGCCCATTGTGCAGGAAGATAAGAAAAGCCCATAGAAACGCTTATCAAGGACAGGAGCATTATCTTGGGTTGAAAGCTGAAACTCTTGTGAAATTCCAAAGCGCAAGGGTGCTCCAAGGTCAACGCTGAATACTTCAGAAGGCGAAAGTGTCAATCAGCAACTTGGATTTGTGGTTAATTTTTTGAACTGGGAAGAGTATTTGCCTATGAGATCACCCTTTGAAGAATTAAAAGTGGTTTAGTTGGCTAAGAGCAGACCTTAATGAGATACATCCCTTGAACTTTAATTGCTATGTGGCTTCATGCAGCCATAACGCTCTTGATGGCAACTTTTCTTTCTCTACTTCATAGATATTAGCATAGTTAGGATTTAGGTCAAATGGTTAGGCAGGAAAACTTGGATTCAAATTCAATGCATCACATGTTTTTTCTTATTTTCTGCATTACCGCTATTGAATCAGTGGTTCTATATGCTAATTACATTTCATATTCCACCTGAACTGCATTCCTCCTCACCAGACTCACCCTCAACCTGCCCAAATGGACCCACATCACCCCATACCCTAGTGACCTCCAGTGGCTCCCCATCCAGAAAAGATGCCAGTTCAAGATACTGACACATGCCTACAAAGCCCTACACAACATCACCCACTGCCCGAACTTCCACTGACCATGCTGAAACCTCTGCTACCACTCCCTCACACGGACACTGTGCATCTGCCGAAGCCACAGCAGAGGTTGTTCCTTCTCCTACCTCACTGCCAAATCCTGGAACAGCCTGCCCCTCCACCTCAGAATATCACCCTCATTGGCAGAATTCAGAAAGAGACTCGAGATTTGGCTTTCCAACTCAGCCCAGTAACCTAGTGCCTGGATACCCTCATGGTTGGTTAGCCACACTCTACAAATACGGATTGTAGGAGGCTGGACTGGCTTGTAGTGAGTACCTAGGGGTACTTGCACCTTGCACCAGGCCCAGTTATCCCTTATTAGTGTACAGGGTATCTAGCAGCATAGGCTGATAGATAATGGTAGCTTAGCAGAGCAGCTTAGGCTGAACTAGGAGACGAGTGAAGCTCCTACAGTACCACTAGTGTCATATGCACAATATCATAAGAAAACACAATACACAGATATACTAAAAATAAAGGTACTTTATTTTTATGACAATATGCCAAAGTATCTCAGTGAGTACCCTCAGTATGAGGATAGCAAATATACACAAGATATATGTACACAATACCAAAAATATGCAGTATAGTATTAGAAAACAGTGCAAACAATGTATAGTTACAATAGGATGCAATGGGGACACATAGGGATAGGGGCAACACAAACCATATACTCCAAAAGTGGAATGCGAACCACAAATGGACCCCAAACCTATGTGACCTTGTAGAGGGTCGCTGTGACTGTAAGAAAACAGTGAGGGTTAGAAAAATAGCCCACCCCAAGACCCTGAAAAGTGAGTGCAAAGTGCACTAAAGTTCCCCAAAGAGTACAGAAGTCGTGATAGGGGAATTCTGCAGGAAAGACCAACACCAGCAATGCAACAACAATGGATTTCCAGACGAGAGTACCTGTGGAACAAGGGGACCAAGTTCAAAAGTCACGATCAAGTCGAGAGTGGGCAGATGCCCAGGAAATGCCAGCTGTGGGTGCAAAGAAGCTGCTACTAGGAAGTAGAAGCTGAGGATTCTGCAGGAACGACAAGGGCTAGAAACTTCCCCTTTGGAGGATGGATGTCCCACGTCATGAAGAGTCGTGCAGAAGTGTTTTACTGAAGAAAGACTACAAACAAGCCTTGCTAGCTGCAAGTCGTGCGGTTAGGGTTTTTGGATGCTGCTGTGGCCCAGGAGGGACCAGGATGTCGCCAATTACGTCAGGGGACAGAGGGGGCGCCCACCAAGACAAGGAGCCCTCTCAGAAGCAGGCAGCACCCGCAGAAGTGCCGGAACAGGCACTACGAAGTGGAGAGAAACAGTGCTCACCCAAAGTTGCACAAAGGAGTCCCACGCCGCCGGAGGACAACTCAGGAGGTCGTGCAATGCAGGTTAGAGTGCCGTGGACCCAGGCTTGGCTGTGCACAAAGGATTCCCTCGGAAAGTGCACAGGAGCCGGAGTAGCTGCAAAAGACGCGGTTCCCAGCAATGCAGTCTGGCGTGGGGAGGCAAGGACTTACCTCCACCAAACTTGGACTGAAGAGTCACTGGACTGTGGGAGTCACTTGGACAGAGTTGCTGGATTCAAGGGACCTCGCTCGTTGTGCTGAGAGGAGACCCAGGGGACCGGTGATGCAGTTCTTTGGTGCCTGCGGTTGCAGGGGGACGATTCCGTCGACCCACGGGAGATTTCTTCTGAGCTTCTAGTGCAGAGAGGAGGCAGACTACCCCCACAGCATGCACCACCAGGAAAACAGTCGAGAAGGCGGCAGGATCAGCGTTACAGAGTTGCAGTAGTCGTCTTCGCTACTTTGTTGCAGTTTTGCAGGCTTCCAGCGCGGTCAGCAGTCGATTCCTTGGCAGACGGTGAAGAGAGAGATGCAGAGGAACTCGGATGAGCTCTTGCATTCGTTATCTACCGAATTCCCCAAAGCAGAGACCCTTAAATAGCCAGAAAAGAGGGTTTGGCTACTTAGGAGAGAGGATAGGCTAGCAACACCTGAAGGAGCCTATCAGAAGGAGTCTCTGACGTCACCTGCTGGCCCTGGCCACTCAGAGCAGTCCAGTGTGCCAGCAGCACCTCTGTTTCCAAGATGGCAGAGGTCTGGAGCACACTGGAGGAGCTCTGGGCACCTCCCAGGGGAGGTGCAGGTCAGGGGAGTGGTCACTCCCCTTTCCTTTGTCCAGTTTCGCGCCAGAGCAGGGCTGAGGGGTCCCTGAAGCGGTGTAGACTGGCTTATGCAGAAATGGGCACCATCTGTGCCCATGAAAGCATTTCCAGAGGCTGGGGGAGGCTACTCCCCAGCCCTGACACCTTATTCCAAAGGGAGGAAGTCCTTTGTTCTGCCAGAAACCTGTCTGAGGGGTTGGCAGCAGCAGCAGCTGCAGTGAAACCCCTGAAAAGGCAGTTTGGCAGTACCCGGGTCTGTGCCGTGGGATCATGGGATTGTGCCAACTATGCCAGGATGGCATAGAGGGGGAAATTCCATGATCATAGACATGTTACATGGCCATATTCGGAGTTACCATTGTGAAGCTACACATAGGTAGTGACCTATGTGTAGTGCACGCGTGTAATGGTGTCCCCGCACTCACAAAGTCTGGGGAATTGGCCCTGAACAATGTGGGGGCACCTTGGCTAGTGCCAGGGTGCCCACACACTAAGTAACTTAGCACCCAACCTTTACCAGGTAAAGGTTAGACATATAGGTGACTTATAAGTTACTTAAGTGCAGTGGTAAATGGCTGTGAAAGAACATGGACGTTATTTCACTCAGGCTGCAGTGGCAGGCCTGTGTAAGAATTGTCAGAGCTCCCTATGGGTGGCAAAAGAAATGCTGTAGCCCATAGGGATCTCCTGGAACCCCAATACCCTGGGTACCTCAGTACCATATACTAGGGAATTATAAGGGTGTTCCAGTATGCCAATGTAAATTGGTAAAATTGGTCACTAGCCTGTGAGTGACAATTTGAAAGAAGTGAGAGAGCATAACCACTGAGGTTCTGGTTAGCAGAGCCTCAGTGAGACAGTTAGTCATCACACAGGGAACACATACAGGGCACACTTATGAGCACTGGGGCCCTGCCTGGCAGGGTCCCAGTGACACATAGACTAAAACAACATATATACAGTGAAATATGGGGGTAACATGCCAGGCAAGATGGTACTTTCCTACACGGATTGATTGATTAACCAACCAAAAGTGCTGCAGTTTCAGAAGAGTCAGCATGAAGCCAGGGTGAAATATTAATCACACCAGAGTAACAGGCACAATTGTGGTAAATTTGTGTAAGAAATTGATGCACAGTTACCAAGATTATGCCATTATGCCACATTGCATATTTTGGAGAGAATTGTTACCGCAAGATGTATCATTTTGGTAATTTATTAATGCGAATCTCATTCCATGTAGATTTTTTACCCAAACCATTCAGGTGAATTTTTGGTGGGAAGCTCCAAATCTGAATGCGAATGACCATGTTTTGAATGTGAGGGGCAGTTCTTTTAAAGTTGGCGGACAATAAACATTTCAGCTCCATTTTGACCCGATTTGACTGTTGAATAATTTTTCAGTGTAAATCTACAAACCCAGATGCAAGCAACAGTGTTTTGAATGTGAGCAACCTGAAATCAACTCAAAATGACATTTTCGATTTTCATTTTTACCGGAACAGACGGTTTGGGTAATTTTTTGATGCAAAACTATATACGCAAGCTGCAGGGTTGAAATCAAATCAACCCTACATTTTCAAGATGAATTTTTTAGAGTAGAAAATGCATTTTGCATCATTACATGTAATTTCACATAACTGTGCTGTAATCTCTAGTAATTATGCTCCATGCCCACTTTTTGGTGGCATCGGCCCCAGTAGTCACCTTTTTTTGCCATTTCAGTCCATTACGTTTCTTAAGGGGGTTCCTTGGTCCTCTGGTGCCGCAATGTGAACTGACTTCCCAGGACACACATCCTATGGTTCCTACTTTTGTCAAGGATCCTTGACACGGTCATAACAACGGCTCCTGCAACCCCCACTGTGCAGTGGGGACCCTGAGCTCCAGGGGGCTCCCTCAGCACAGCACCTGGCCTGAGTGAGTCCATATTCTGTGCAGGGGCCCCCTCTCCAGTTTTGTTATGCCACTGATCCTGGAAGGTTGTCTGACACCTACTCCTGCAACTGTTTATCCTGGTGGTTCTGCCTGATGCTGTGGACATCAATTTTGCAGTCTATTGTTGGTCTACTAATGTTTGCTGCTGGTGCTGCACCTGAGAGGACATTGCCTGAATTCTAGCTTCATTTGTTTTTCTTAAAAACTTCGGAACATATTAATGGGATTAGTGGTGAAGTGCAGCCCAACAAGTAACCTTGCTACGCTGTACTGCATCATGGGGAAAGGGCAGGAATGTGTTGTATTGAAGGCATACAGGCCATTCTTGAATTTGCCCTCTGCACTGGCTCACAATGGGCTGCTTAGCACTAACGTAGGCACCCTTACACCATCATCTTTGCACCATGGTGCAAGGGTGCCTGCGTTGCATTCAGGATTGTTTCTGTGCAGTAAGGGACACCTTACTGCCATATTCGTCTATTTGAGTTGCAGAATGCAGCACGCATAGAAAGAAGACGTAACAAGGAGAAATAATCATCACCTGGAGAGGTGTATTTTTTTAGGCGCATTCCCATGTTTACCAGGTTTGGTAAATCTGGCACTGCGTCAAAAACCATGGGAGTTGCTTGGGAACACCCACAGAGTGACCATGGAACACTTCCTTAGTGCAGTGTAATACAACAACACAGCTATTTGTTCTGCATTGCCTTACTCCATAACTAGGAGGCCATTCAGAGCCACATAAAGTGGCTTTGCATTGCTTCAAAAATCTGACTTTCAGGTTTGCAACATGCATATGCCACATTGTGTGGTGCAAGCATGACACAAACTGCACAGAAATATGTCCCTTGGTGCATCGGCATGGTTCAGACGCTAAATCCATGAACAAGTCTTCCAATGAGATGTCCAGGGCTTTGAGGCGCTTTTCATTCCCTAATGTGACTTTAATTTTATTTTTCTCATGTCCCTCAAGGTTCTCCTGAGGGCCACGACCCTCATTTATTTACTTGAGATGTTGAAGAAGGGGTGGCTGCTTCTTCATCACAGTCAACACTCTCATTATCATCAGAAGCCCTTCCTTGAACGTGAGCTGTTTCCCTACATCCTCAAGTGCTATATTTACCTAGGACTCTCTGACGTCACTGAAGGTTGCGTCATGAGGGATGCTTTACCTTCTTGGATGTTGCAGAAGGCTAGTGCTTCGGACTGCTGAAGGTCACAAATGTTGACTACTGGTCATGGCTGCACATGAGGTGCAGATGGTGTCACCATCTGTGGCACTGCTCTTTCTGTTCTACGTCTTCATTCTCTGCAGTTCTTTTGCTTTTTTTTTAGACACAACTATTGGAATATAATAATTTTACTTGTGCTTGCAAATATTGCAAGAAACAGGGCCGGACTGGGAACCCAAAGCAGCCCTGGCAATTGTGTTAGACCAGTCACTGGTTTGGTGGGAAGGGGTGCAAGTGTGGAAGCACTGCTGCTTTTGTTACTGGGGGCTGATATTGCAGCACCGCTGCAAATCGGCCCTAGTAAGAAAACTGGCCCTTATCCTTCTGGCCTCCTGGGGAAACACCTGATGCCCACTATGGTCAGTACGGTCCTGGCAAGAAATGTCAGTAATTCCTGTCTATCAACCCCCATCCCCTCTCTGGCCAACCACCACAAAGACATCCCCTGAATGGCCATCCAGAGAGATCGGACAGTGAGAGCCTTCATGCAGGTGAGGGATCAACTGTTTCAAGTCCGGAGAGGATGCACAGCATGCAAGACGTCAAACCACCACTTCTGGAAATGCACCTACACCCAGGATCCCTTACAAGAGAGGAGAAAGATGGCCTTCCCTCTGTGGGAACACAAAAGCATGATGGACGGAGTGCTGAACAATGCACTCACCCGAGTCACAGATCTGGGTTTAATCCATCGTTCTTTTGCTCACCATGCCACCCCAGTTTGGACCCAGCCATATGCAAATCAGTCTTTACCCTGTTCCTCATGGGGACAGTCCAGCCCGAACTGCAAGGCCAGGTCCTCCCTGGACCAGATACAAGCATCCTGGGACCGGTTTTAGGGTTTCACCCCTCATCAGCCAGGCTAGCTTGAATCCAGTGGCACAGTGAGCCCGGGACCCACGTCTGGGCATACCCTTCCCACTAAGGGCAACTTCCCTTGTGGCACCTGCACCAGTTCTGCTCTGGGCAATCACAACGTCATTTCTAATGGCAATGGAACAGCCACCCACATTAGGCACACCAGTGCCACTTCCATTATCCTGTTCAAGTCACCCCCAAACTCACAGACTAGGAATGCTGCAACCTGTCCCCCTCCACCCAGCGTAAAATCACTGGCTGCCGCTCCCTCTGGGATTATCTGAAATGAAACAGACTTGTCAGTTTTATGAATTAATATTCTTTTTCTGCACCCCTGAGACATGTAATTTAAATGTAAAGTGCTCATTATGTAAAAACGTTCTTCATCCCTGCCTCCCAGCCATGTCATTTATTTGTAAAGCGCTCCGATGCCCTCCAGGGTCTGATTCCTGCTATAAAAACCTGAGATAAATACAATTTATAAGTTTCTTCTTATTCTAATATTGTTAAAGGCTCGTGTACTCGGAATCAATACTGGTTTACTCTTTGAATTTAACATTTTTATGAAAATACTTCATTAATATAGCATGTCTAAGGCGCAAGATGAACGCTCTAAGCCAATATATGTCAGTGTAAGTCAATAAAAGCGTAACAGCTTCAAGTTGGTGTCATGTACAATTCATTGAGTGATAATGATCAAACCCTCTGGCAGCACATGTGAGGGCCATAATATCCTGGAAGCACCACAACTCAAATGTGTTCAATTTAGAATTATTTTCAAATACAAACAGAGAGAAGCAGGAAATGAGTAAGAAAAGCTGAGGGCGGGGGAGTAGGGATATCCTGGCGTGCATCAGGTAAAATAAAACATAAATGATCAGAAATATATAAATAAGATAACAAAGACTAACAAAAATGGCATAGAGACCAGGTGCGGCTCCTCCACTAGGGCTTAGAAGTGTCATCACCCACATCCCTGCCAGCAGCAGCTGCTGCAAAACCTTTTACTAAAAACAATAATGAACTGTGTTTTTATAGTTTTTAGTAAAAGGGGCTGAGCCACAGGCTGTTACGAGCACTGAGGGGGAGTGCACGGCACTCCCCCTCACTGCGTATGTATGTTTGGCCGGCCGTCTCGGGCTGGCCAAACATGCATGCGCAGTGGGCTCTGTCCAGCCCAACAACACAGTTGCCGGGCTGGAGAGAGCCTGCACCGGCTCCCAGTCTGCCTGGGAGCGCCCTGGCTGGGTGCTCCCAGCCAATCCTGACGCTGCTTTAAGCAGTGTCAGGATTGGCTGCAGGGCAGGCTGGGAGCCTGTGCCTGCAGGCTGTCGGCAGAGACGAGGAGAGGAGCAGCACGGTCCTGAGGGCAGTGGTGGTGATGATTAAGGTAAGTGTATATTTTTTTAAAATTAATTTTACCCTCCCCCGCTGTGCGTGCTGCCCTGCCCCCTGTTACCACCCCGATCCACTCCTGATAGAGACCATCAATAGATGGTACATTTCACGTAAGAGTGTTATTTTAGGACAAGCTGATCTATTGCAGGTAATAATTCATTTAATGTGCGTAAGACATAAAGGACATTTATTTACCATTAAAGACATTGATTCACTCTCGAGGACATCCATGAACCGATGAAGACATCCTTTCAATGTTAAAGATATACATGGCCATTAAAGACCCTGATTCTCTATTAAGGACATTCATTAACGATTAAAGACATACTGATCGACTCTTAAAGATATACATTAACTGTTAGAGACATTATTTTACTGTTAAAAGCATACTGATTCACTCCTAAAGATATTCATTAACAGTTCAGGACATCCTTTTACTGTTACAGACATACTGATTCTCTCTTAAAGATATTTATTTAGAAATTCGGTTTCTGGTTGACAGACGTATGCACCGTGATGAAGCAGAAACCACAATCATAGTCAAGGTAAGTCCCAAACACACCCTGAATTAACCCATGCTCACCCTCTGGTAGCTTGGCACAGTGCAATTAGGCTTAATTTAGAGGCAATGCTTAATGTATTTGTGCAACACTTCAAACAATAAAACAGTGAAAACACCTCATAAAAAGATTTCGCACCAGACTAGAAAAATAGAACTTAATTTAATAAATGAAACAAGATCAAAACAAAAAAAAGCCCAATAAGTAGAACTTGAATTATGAATTTTTAAAGATTAAACTGTAAAATAGTGCTTTGAAGCAAAAAGTGCATTGGGGATATCTGGTCGTGCCGGACCGGGACAAAGTCAAAAGTTCAGACTGCGGATCGTGGGCCAAATATAGGATCCCACTGGGGACCGCTGATCAAAAGTACCTTAATCCTGGTTGCGTCAACGTCAGGTATGTGGATGCAGCAGAAGCATTACATCGGTGTCGATTCCTGCACAGAGGAGATGCATGATTTTTCCCACGAAGTAGAGGAGATGTGTTGATTTTTTTCTGCACAGTTGTGACAGTGCCTGGGTTCAAAGATGCGGCTGGTCCAGAGGAGAGATTCCAGATTGTGAATTACACTTATAAGATATAATAAGGTAATCACAATGTTATCCTATGGGAGAGATATACCTTGCTCTAGTGAAAAATGACTTTGGGAGCTTTTCACTACCAGGACATGTAAAACTTAAAAGTACATGTCCTGCCTGACGTATATGTATAAAAAGGGAATGTTTGGGCCTGGCAAAATGGTTATTTGCCAGGTCGAAATGCCAGTGTTAAACTACACAAACAGGCTCTGCAATGCCAGACCTGAAACATGTTTAAAGGGCTACTTAAGTGGGTGCCATAATCAGTGCTGCACAAGTGGTATTTAATTTACAGGCCCCAGGCACATGTAGTGTGCTTTACTAGGGACTTATAAGTAAATAAGTAAATTAAATATATCACATGGGGAAAAGCCAATATTAAGGAGAGAGCACAAGCACTTTAGCACAGGTTAGAAGTGGTAAAGTTTACAGAGTCCTAAAGCCAGCTAAAAACAAGGTCAGAAAAGTGGAAGAGGTAGGCAAATAGTTGGGGGTAAGACCACCCTAAGGCTGTCAGGTCTAACAATATTCATTAAACGTTAAAAACATCCTCTCACTATTAAAGATATTCATTAACCGTCAAAGACATCCTCTCACCATTGAAGACACATATTACCTTTACATTTACCAAGTCACTGTTAACAATGATTTTTAAATATTAAAGTAATCAACTCACTGAACTTTGCAGCACATTTGAACCCTTGTTGTGAGAAGGAGCGAGCTCATGGATGCTGCAAATAGGCTCCTAATGTCCTCCACAGCAGGTGGTAAGGAGATTTTCAATTGTGACAATGCGGCCTGCAGCTCCACAGCATGCTGCGCTAAGGAAACCCAGGAGTAGACTTTCCAATCTGACATTAGCTCAGCCAACAAGAGTGTCAAAGTCACACATTAACTGACCTTTGGAGCAGTCATGCTAAACCTGACAACCTTAGGGTGGTCACCCCCAACATTTGCCTGCCACTCTCCACTTTTTGACATTGTTTTTGCTGGTTTTAGGACTCTGCCCACTTTACCACTGCTAACCAGTGCTTAACTGCATATGCTCTCTCCCTTGAAACATAGTGACATTGGTTCACACCCAACTGGCATATTTGATCTGCTTGTAAGACCCTAGTAAAGTGCACTACATGTGCCCAGGGCCTGTAGATTAAATGCTACTAGTGAGCCTGTGGCACTGGTTGTGCCACACGGGAAACGGCCTTAACAACACGGCTCGAGTCACGTTGTGCCTTTACAATGCGGCCTGAACCACGAATGCGTCTTTACAATGCATTTCTTTACCACTCAAGTCATTACAACGACTTGCCTTAGGGAAAGTGTTGTTGGACTGATGTTGGACTTTAAGTCCAACACTTTCCCTACTGTGGCGCTGACTGGAGTTGGAATAGTAAACTATACTATTCCAAAGTCCAGCGCTTTCCCCAAGGCAAGTCGTTGTATTGACTTGAGTGGTAAAAGAATGCATTGCAGAGACGCATTCGTGGTTTGGGCCACGTTCTTAAGGCAGGCGCGCTAAAGACCCGCTTTGTACCGACACACAACCCCACTTTGACTTGGATTTTAAAAGTACTTGCCAAGCCTTAAACTCCCCTTTTCTACATATATGTCACCCCTAAGGTATGCCCTTGGTTACCCAGAGGGCAGGGTGCTCTGTAGGTAAAAGGCAGGACATATATCTGTGTGTTTTATATGTCCTGGTAGAGGAAAACTCCTAAATTCGTTTTCCACTGCTGTGAGGCCTGCTCCTTTCATAGGCTAACATTAGGGCTACCCTCATAAACTGTTTGAGTGGTAGATTCTGATAAGAAAGGGGTAAATAGGTCATATTTAGTATGCCCTGAATGGTAATACAAAATCCTGCTGACTAGTGAGGTTGGATTTTACATTACTATTTTAGAAATGCTAGTTTTAGAAATTGAGCATTTCTTTGCACTTAAATCCTTCTGTGCCTTACAGCCTGTCACCAATCCACATCTGGGATGGGCTGGTTGACAGCTCCCTTGTGCATTTCACCCAGACAACCACAAACACAGGATGCTCAGTCACACCTGCACACATCTGCATACTGAATGGGTCTTCCTGGGCTGGAAGGGCGGAGGGCCTGTCACTTACATTTCAAAGGACATTGGCCTGCCCTCACACAAAGGACTGCCAAACCCCCTACTGGGACCCTGGAAGACAGGGTTGTACTGAAAGGGGACTGTGGTCACTTCAAAACCAATCTTTGAAGTCTCCCCCACTTCAAAGGCACTTTTGTATATATACACTGGGTCCCTGACCCTATCAAATCAGACACTTTGTGGGACAGACACTCTGCACCAGAACCTGCAACCTGCCAAGAGAAACTGCCTGGCTGCCAAATAACTCACCTGGACTGCTTTGCTGTAAAGGACTGCTGCCTTGCTGGCTCTGCTGAGAAGTGCTCTCCAAGGGCTTGGATTGAGCTTGCCTCCTGTTCCTGAAGTTTCAGGCCCAAAAAGACTTTGGGGGTTATTCTAACTTTGGAGGAGTGTTAATCCGTCCCAAAAGTGACGGTAAAGTGACGGATATACCACCAGCCGTATTACGAGTTCCATAGGATATAATGGACTCGTAATACGGCTGGTGGTAAATCCGTCACTTTTCCGTCACTTTTGGGACGGATTAACACCTCCTCCAAAGTTAGAATAACCCCCTTTGTCTCTGCAAGGAAAATCCTTGTGTGGCGAAAATCGACCCACATCCTGCCAAAATCGAGGCACACCCTGTCCAGGGGTGAGAAAATCACTGCATTGCCAAACCGGAATGATGCAGCCCGACTTCCCGAGTGGAGATCGACGCAGCACCAACGTTGCAACCGGAATTTCGACACACAGCCCACCAGACTGACGCATCGCTGAGCCAGAATGACGCAGCCTGATTCCCTGCGAGAGGAATCGATGCAGCCCCAGCCGTGCGGCAGAAATTCTGTTGCATCACCCACTGGATTGATGCAACAGCTGTGACTTTATCCCGAGCGCCCATGATTTCCACACATCATCCCTGGGCGTCAAAAGATCATGCATTGCAAAGAGGATTCAAGCCTGCCTGCCGGAATTCGACGCAAAGCCCTTGCCGCATGGAAAAGAATCAATGCATCGTCCGTGTGCGCCTGGAAAACCAACACACTCCTACCTTGTTCCACGCATCTCCTCCTCTGCGGTCTTCGTGAGTGTCATTTTGACGCAAATATAGTATTTTGATACTATTTTGATTTAATTTTGACGCAAACCAGGTACTTTGTGCTTGCAAGAGACAATTGTGGCTTTTAAGAACTAAAGCTCTTCTTATCAATACAAAAGTGATATTTCAACTTGTGATGATCAAATTTTGATCGTTTTGCCCTTAATTTAATCAGATAAATATCTTATATTTTTCTAAACCTGTGTGGTGTCTCTTTGTAGTGTTCTCACTGTGTTATTGCATGATTTATTGCACAAACACTTTACACGTTGCCTTCTAAGTTAAGCCTGACTACTCAGTGCCAAGCTACCAGAGGGTGGGCACAGGATCATTTGAATTGTGTTAGACTTACCCTGACTAGGATTGTGGTCCCTATTTGGACAAGGGTGTATACCTCTGCCAACTAGTGACCCCCCTTCTAACAGGAAAGTACATTTGATCACAAATGAGATGAGCGGGCACAACAATTAGTGCAGCTGTCAATCAAAGTCATCTTCTGAACTTCAAAAGCTTCAATGAACTGAGACCACTAATTTGTGTGGAAACCAAGATTTTCTCCTTTCCGGTTTTGCCACAGTTTGAGGAGTGTTAACACTAAGAGAGGCAAGAGGTATTACTCTTCAACCATCCTCCCGGCATATAAATCTACTACATACCTTGAGATTGAAGAGGTATAGCTTTGAAATGGCTACCCTTTCTGGGGTCCCTTCTTATGGGATAAAATTGCCGTCACCCACTATTAGGTGCATGCTTCATCATAGAGCAATTGTATCCCTCAACAAGGGACTCCAGAGAGGGTAGCCATTTCAAAGCTATACCTCTTTAACCTCGAGGTGTGTAGTACAGTTTGAGGACTGCCAATGACCAGAGAATATTCCACAAGAGAATCCTTGTAAACTTTCTCAGAGACAACAATCAAACAACATACAATGTTAGTTTAATCCATGTTGGAGGTATGTCACGGCACCCACAAAGTTCTCATAAACCAGAACCTCCATAGCTGGATTAAAACGTGTGATGACCAGAACCAAAGTTTGGAAATATACCTATTCCTTGTGGTTTCTGCTGTTTCCGCATACCTCCTAGTATCCAAGGTTTCGTACTGGACCAACAGATTAAATATACCATATTGCCCATTTATATAGGAAAGTAACCTGGGCTAGTGAGTAAACATGGACATCAGGCACAACACAAAAACAGAATACTGAGGGCCTGATTCCCAAAGGTAAAGTTAGAATTTTGGTCTAAGTTTAGACCAAAAGTATAACTTTACAACTTTACGGTATTCAGAAAGTTAAGATGCGAGTCGTATCTTTACGTCCACCCTCAGGGTGGCACCCATGAACTTGGGGCAGAATCCACCCGGAGTTCAGAGATTCTGATCTGAGGACAAATGTAAAGATACAACTCATATCTTTGTTTCTGAATACTTCAGCCCGAGTTTGGAGATTCCGACCTGAGGGTGGACGTAATGATACGACTCATACCTTATGTTTCTGAATACTCCGCATGAGTATGGCTATTCCGCCCCCAGGGCAGACGTAAAGATACAACTCGTACCTTACCTTTCTGAATATCAATAAGTCATAAAGTTAGACTTTTGGGCTAAAACTAGACCAAAAGTCTAACTTTACTTTTGTGAATCGGGCCATAGTTTTAAAAGGCTTTAAACAACTGTGTCTTAATAACTTCAGCAGGGTCTACCTGCTAGTCTACTCTACAACCTTTTTAAGCACTGCTCTCTGAAATACAATGATGGAAGAGCTGTAGGAGTTGTTGGGTGAAAGTGTACAAGTAGTGACAGGAGCAATGCCTGAGTTTACATAGTTCCTTCATGGTGTCACAAATCTAGTAAATAGGGATTTGAGCCTCCAGAGATTTAGAATAAAACTTTTTCATGTTTGGTTCAGAAGTAATATTCAGGCAGCCTCTAGGTTCCAGGTTCTGGGGTGCTTAATGAGATGGGGTGGGCGGTGAGCTCCGCTCAGCTGGCGGAGTTAACAGAGTTTTTGGCACTCCACTTGGAGCATTGAGTTTGGCAAAAAACTCTGCTAGCCCAGCTGAGGAGTGGAGCTCACTGGCATGCGCACTGCACTGCTGCTGTGTGGCCCATAACTGGGCTGCACTTTACACTCTGCCCAAAATAAAGACAACATTTGCCCTACGACAGCAATGAGATCCCTAGCTAAGGCTTTGCTTTCTGCCGGTCGGCGTGGAGCTGCTGCAAGCTGCTGCTGACAGTGCTGAGGGGGCTGCACCAGCGCCAGCTCCAGATCCAGGCCTCCATCCTTTCACTGTCCTCAGGAGCCCGAGAGCAGGGGGCAGAGGGAGGCAGAGAGCCAGGCTGCTGGCAATGGGGACCTTGGACCCCAACCCTGTGCCCATAGATGAGAAATCTAGGTGAGGTTTTCATCTATTGGCACGGGGGTAAAGAATTTTGCAGAGTTTTTAGCTAACTCCGTGGAATTCTGTGGTGTAGAAGTCCGTGAGCTCCAGCCACCCGTATTAACGAATATGCAGGCACTTAAAATGCTCTGGATTTCACCTGGTGTGCCTTTAACCCTTTACAGAAGAGCCTTCCTTTCATGCCATTTTCCTCACAGAGTTCATTACCTTCAGTAGAGCTTATAGGTTGGGTGCAGGACTAGCCACACTGCACTTTATCTCCAGCTGTCAGAAACTGCAAAAAAAATCATGACAGCTACCTCTGCCTCTACCTCTGTCTCTACCGCTACCTTTACCTCTACTGCTACCCCTACCTCTACCACTATCTCTACCTCTATCCCTACCGTTACCTCTATCTACCTCTACCTCTGGCTCTATCTCTACCGCTAGCTCTACCTCTACCTCTTCCTCTACCACTATCTCTACCTCTATCCCTACCGTTACCTCTATCTACCTCTGCC
The DNA here is from genome assembly GCF_031143425.1 of Pleurodeles waltl. Taxonomy (NCBI): domain Eukaryota; kingdom Metazoa; phylum Chordata; class Amphibia; order Caudata; family Salamandridae; genus Pleurodeles; species Pleurodeles waltl. The sequence continues at coordinate 69,429,603 of NC_090442.1, read as the reverse complement.
TCTGTCTCTACCACTATCTCTACGTCTATCTCCACTGCTACCAGTGTCTACCTCTGGCTCTATCTCTACCGCTAGCTCTACCTCTGCCTCTGCTTCTACCGCTATCTCTACCTTTGTCTTTACCTCTACCTCTATCTCCCTCTACCTCTTCCTGTGACACTGGCCACAAAGCCTGTGACATGGGTCCACATGTAGAGGCCAAAATAAAAAATGCCTCAGTTAACAGGTCTTGATCTGCACAATCACTAGCTTTTGTTAAAAAATACCTATCACTGAAGGGCATGCAGGATATCTCATTTTTTTATGACTTAGCATAGAGACATTTGGCATTTTGGAAAAAGAATGTGATACTTAAAAAACTCTGATTCATCAACTTAGATGAGCTTCTATTATCTAATCCTGATGAGAGATGGTGCTGTGGCTGCTTCTCTGGGGGCACTGTAGCTCTACTGAGCGGCTGCCATGTTCAAAACTTATTCCCAAAGCTGGACTTTGTTTATGAAAAACCAACAACTAACAGCCGTGTCACCCTGAGAGTTTTCTCACAGCCTCTGGGGGTTATTTTTGTTATTTTTTCCTGTGTGGGACCTATTGGATCTGCCTGTCTTCCTATCAGTCTATCTATCAATCTATCTATCTAGCTATCTATCTCTCTACCTAGTACTCCATATTTGTATTAGTATTAACTCCCATGCAAATTCTTGCCCTTCTTTAGCTGTATTCTGTAGCAATATTAGGAATATGAACTCAGCAGTATGATTTGCTAGAGTGCTCTGAAGTGGACTCTGCAGCATGAAAGGAAGGAGCATCACAACTTGCTGTGGTGTTGACTCAGTAAGGTCTAATTGCCACCACATCACCTCACAGGCATCACTGTCAGCAGGAATCATCTTTGTGTAAGAACAGTCCTTTTCCACAAAGAGCACACATGTCATAGATCCAACACTTCACAAAAGTAATATTTAGATTACTTACAACTGGAAACAGTGCTGAAATTATTATTTACCCTTTTTTTCACCGTGCCATCACACAATACAAGAACATCATCTTGTACATCTCAGACCCATTCAGGAATGGAAAGCCTTTCCATCATCTTTGCATCCCCACATTCCCTTGTTGTCTCTGAAATAGTCACCAACAACAATCTATCTATTCCTACCATCCATACTCTTATATTTCCCCTGCCTTTTTTACACCAATTCATGCAATTCTACAGTCTTGATACCATGTGTTTCCTCTTTAATCAATGTGCTAGCCAATCTAACACTTGACATCACTTGCAGTTGACTGTGAAGTAGTGCACATTGCCCACAATAGGTCTCCCAGTGCCTCCTCCAATCCAAACCAAACTCCAGTGCTAACTGGGGCTGATCTTTAACCACCTGATCGAAACATTTGAACAAGCCATTATTTCTTGGATGATAGAGGGAAGTCTTGTAAGGCATATGATTACTGATTTCAGGTACTTCTACATCTTATCAGAAACCAACTGGGCTCCATTAGTCATCACCAGTTCTTCCGGGTATTGCTCTAGGGCAGAGGTCTTCAAACTGGGGGGCGGGCCCCCCTAGGTGGACCTAAAGTGATCCTAGGGGGGCCCCAGACTCAGGCCAAAATAAATATTATACAGATAACAGGCCTTTGTTTTAAGCAGAAGCATGTTATTGCACTTTTAAAAGGGTAACAGTACTTAACTGCAATGTTTAAATAGGTTTAGACATATTTAAACATTGCCATGTTTATAAAATAATTGTGAAAAATTCTGAGGGGGGCCCAATGATTTTTATTTTTCAACTGGGGGCGCGGAATTAAAAGGTTTGGAGACCTCTGCTCTAGGGTAAAACATATCTTAGAAGCCCAGCAATATTCAAAGTAGACACATTTTCCACAAGACCGTCCTGGTATTTTCACACATTATATGACAGGAAACTTGGGAGATTTGCCCACCACTCCAATGGGGACTTCAATATCTAGGGCCAGTTTAGTTCCTGGTTGGTTGGGAATTTCAACAGATTAATCGGACCAGTACCATGATCAGGATCTTATTGCTCTGCACACGCTTATCACAATCTCAGACAAAATGCTAATTTACCCTGTCAAAGCCCGACCACTAGAGGCCCTGACAGATCTGTGTGTTCATGATAGAGATGCCAATGTTCCTTCTGTGAGCCGATTTCAGATACATGGACTGCTTACTTTCAGGCACAACTAACAGTCCTAACCATTTTACTAAAGCCACCACATGTCTGCATGCCCTTCCTCCATGCTCACAACTTCGCTTGCAGGCCAACCTTTAGCTATATATTTTAATATTTTACCTAAAACTTGATTAACTTTGGTGCAATGCTTTCTTACCCATCCAATGCATCCCCCAACATACCTTTCACCCACCTCAAATGTATTCATCCTCTTCTTCACCCTCACCATAGCTACCTCCCATACCATCTACTGAACAGGCACATAAGATAAGAAGTTTGTAGAAACCTTTTTCAACCCAGGTACCTATTCCCCTATGTACTGGTATTGTTGCAATCTGTGCTGCCACCTAGCTAACTTAGGTGTTGCACTCTTCCTGCCAGTGGTCCAAAAAATGTCAACTAGTGTGTTATGGTCTGTACACTGGGTAAATTCACTACCAAAAGTATAATTTATAAAATGACGCACACGCCACTTCTATACAAGGAACTCTCAGAAGTTCAAGGAACTGCTGGCTGCAGCACCTCTCAAGGCCCAAGATGCAAACCACCACCACCTCACTTCCATCTCTGGCATGCAACAAACAAATAAACAGTGCCAGGACTATCTCCACAGCAGTGAACAACAAAACACTGGCACTAGTTTCCCTAGTATGTGTAAGAGGGCAACCACATCGAACTCTCCAGTACATCTAAGATGTTCAAATGGCAAATGTTTGCCAATTCCTCTCTCGACACAATAGTACATTGAACACTTTATGCACATCTGGTATAGCATTATCTTTTAGTAAAGTTCTGTGCTGGACACACTTAAGATTTCTTAGTTCCTTGATAAAACAACTGAGCAACTCCCCACTTGTTGTCATTATCCATCTTGTTCTCCTCTTGGAGCTCATTACCCTAATTGCTCTGGCACTCAAAAATTGATTGAGTGGATTAGGGTTCTATAATAATTAGCAAATCTCCTTGTTGACCCCATCCCAAAGACTTAAGCCATCATTTGCCACATAAACTGTCTCTTTTCATTCACATCTGTTGAACTCCAACTTTGCTTCAAATTGATGCAACACTTCTTGCCACTTCCTGCCCTATGCAAAATGTTTCACCTTAGATTTTTCAATGTGACTCTAGGACAATTCTCATAATCATTTTCCCAAATGAGTGTCTACAGTGACACAGAATTCATCACCCCTCATCTCCATGTAATTAATTTGATGCCACAAATGAACTTTCCTTGGTCCCAGCGATGGCAGACCTTCATCAGCAACCTCAATCCCTTCCACTGTCAATACATTACTGTCCTCATCCTGCTGTCTGCCTTCTCCTCATTGGTCCAAGCATTTATGTCACCTTCCTAACAAGACTTTGCTTACACACTTGCGCCAAGTGGCCTTTCTCTCCACCTTTAAAACATACTTGTGGCGAGTCCTACCATGCATTAGAATTGTTTACATGTGTTTTACTTGCACACTACAACTCCCAGTAAGCAACACTTCAGGCTAGATGCACAAAGAGTTTTTGTGGTTGAAAACCCTATGATTCCGTAAAATACAGGGTTTGCAACAATAAAATTAGCTTTCATATGTACAAACCCAATTTTGCGATTTGGAAAAGCTTTTTTCCGTATAGTAAAATGGGTTTGGAAATCATTCCTGAATCTCAGTTTGGAAGGGGTGTTTTAGGGGTGTTCCCTCCAAGCTGCCATTCAGTATCTTATAACTTTCTCCCTATGAAATTTCATTCACAACCATTGATCAATCACTGACTCCCAAGGTGGAATAGACAATAATTTGCAAAGGGGAAGATGTTCCTTTTTTGACCCCTGTCTTTTTGAAAACATGGGTGGCAGCTTAAAGGGGAGTAGGCACTGATCCTCTCACTGAAGAAAGGGAACCTTTAAAAAAAAAAAAAAACATCCTGGTCCTTTTGCAGTGATGTCTTAACTGGGATATTCACCAGATGTATTCACTGCCCAAACGGAACACAAATTTAATGTCTAAAAACATGACTATTGCTGGTATACTGAGAACTATGGCAAACCTCAAGCATGGCTCGACATTTGAGTAACTCTGTCACAACCCTCCCAGCCTGTAGGTAACAAGCAGGTCATTTCTTGATTTTCAACGAGATCAATATGTACTTCAATTAAACCATCTTTATATATAGATAAACAATCACTCATCCACAACAGTCCTCTGAGTTAAGGAATCTAACATACAGAATGAGAGTTCCAGTTATAGCACATTTAAAAAATTTGATTTGTGTCCATCCACCATCACTTGACACTGACAGGCCCCAGGCCACCCTGTGTCAATTACTAAGCGGGTTGTGCAACTAATCAATACCCTGCTTTGTCCTGTGGCTTCACATATTGATAAAGTAATGCAATAAAAGTTATGATTGGGTCTCAGTGCAAGACAAATCCATACATTATTACCACATCTCATCATACACACAGTTAGCATGCATTTGCCCTGTGATTGTGGAGGCCGGAGGGGCTCCGGCGTGGATTACTTGTAACCAAGCCAATTTGCCATGTTGCAGTTAAGTAATTACAAACCTTAGAAGATAGCATGAGACAGGTCTCTGTGGATTTATTAACCTTTTCATGGTTTTTCATATTTCACTTCCTTTGTCGGTCAATACTCCTGGAGGGCTGTCTGATTCCATCCCCACATCCTGGAATCCCGCTTTTAACCACCGTCCATGCAATTCATAATGATTTATATGGAATTTCCTCTAGGCAGGGTGTTCTAGTTGCATGCGGTCCAAATACAGATGTCTGATAGAATATCAATGACAAAAATATTGAGGAACAAAATCCTGAGAAGGTAAGTGCAAGTAGGTCACTATTCTTAACTCCACATCTACCTACCTTGAAGATAGTGAGCCTGACTCACAAAGGTAAACGTAGATTTTTGTATACGTTTACCATTGTTTTCTATTTACAAAGGGATTTACGAATTTTAGCTTTACGAGTGTGGAGTCTCCACACTCATAAAGATACTACTCGTAAATCCTTTTGTGAATAGAAAGCAATTGTAAACTTGAACAAAACTAAGGGGCATATTTATACTCTGTTTGCGCCGAATGTGCGTCAAAAAGTTTGATGCACAATCGGCGCAAACCGTGCACCATATTTAAACTTTGATGCCCGAGCCCGCGAACGTCAAAATCCCGCTGTGTGCGTCATTTTCTGTATGCAGGAAACCGCCTTGCGTTAATGACATGCAAGGTAGGCGTTCCCGTCCAAAAATGACTTAAACGCCCGTGGGCCTTATTTATGCTACTGCGCAAAAATGATGCACGACCGGGAGGCGGAGGCGGAAAATGACGCACAACCCGATTTGCGTCAAAAAATAACGACTGAGTCAGGGCAGGCGTTAAAATGGGGCAAACACACCTGCATTTAATGAAAACACACAGAAGCAACAGCAGAGCTCCAAAAGGAAGACATGGAGGTGCTTTTCATCCAGCATGCACGCAGACGCAGAGCACAGGACCAACAACAGCAGCTTCCACAACACCAGCATGGACCCCAAAGGCAACGCAGAAGGCAGGAGAGGATATTCCGCACCAGGACAACCCTTATGGGACTCCGCCAACAAGACATCATTCAGAGCTACAGGCTGAACTGGCAAGCCATTCAGCAGCTGCTGCGCAACATTGAGCCACAGTTGGCACCCAGCTTGCAGACACCCCGCACCATTCCACCAGAAACCAAGCTGCTAGCTGTACTACACATGTTGGCAAGTGGCTCCTTTCAAACCACTGGCCCCCTGGTTGCTGGGATCTCACAGCCATCATTCTCCACCTTCCTACCCAAGGTACTGGATGCCAACATCTCACTCACACCCCGCCACATCAGCTTCCCCAACACACAGCAGAAGCAGCAGGAGACAAAACAGGGGTTTTACCAAATTAATGGCTTCCCACACATCTTGGTGCCATTGACTGCACACATGTATGCATTGTGCCACCTGCTGCAACCAAACATCTATACCGCAACAGGAAAAACACACACTCTATCAATGTGCAGGCCATTGTTGATCACCGGGGATTCATTCATCTTCCGTCACTGCACCATCAATCAACACTTCCAGGATGGACGATATGGAAATGGACTACTTGTTGGTAAGTACAGAAACCTACTTATGTACACACTGCACAGCAACCCTCTAGGACACACAACACATACACCACGACATCGACACGTGGACAGGAACACACTGAGGTTGTGACACCGCTAGGCATGTTTGATATCTTCACCCAATGGGAGACACACCTAGGGACAAATGACCGTTCCAAAAAACAACTGATGCCACTCCACAGACACAAGGGAAAAATTTAAAACAACACAATGAAAAACACATGGCCCCAACTGGCAGTACGTCTGGGAAGATTAAACTTTCAATATCACATCAATAACACTCAATCCAACACCCTTCAAACCAATACGTACTGTTTAAGGGGTGTGTAATGTTTTTTGCTGCAGGTCAAACACCATGACACACATAGCATGATGATGACTACAATGAAGGTCATGTGCAGTCATTGAGGCCGTACCAATATCTCACATCTCTCCTGCTCTTACATTGCCCACTACCAAGAAGCAAGTGGACTGTGCGAAGAACACATCTTGATGGGACAATATTGAAAGTGCACATTCCTACATATACGCATTGCGACAAATTAACACACACACAACAGATGTACTGCCATACGGACCTTCTGAAACTCTAAATGACAACCTTACAACCAAGTTAGCCATCAGAACCTTGACATGTTCAGTAGTATAGGAACACATAAAAACCTGAGTCGACTTGGCAAGGGCAGAGAAAAAGGTCTGCAGTGAACTTGTCACACAGGTGAAATTAGTGCATAGTCAATTGTTAACACGTCAGTGCTCACAACGTACGGAGATGTTTTGCACATTGTCACCTTGCAAAATCTAAGGGTCTCACTGATGCTTAAATTAATTCTATTGCATATGTCAAATTGTATTGGATGTCCAGGGGACATAGATGCAACCGTGTTACCACCACTGTCGAATTGATTCTGTGTATGGAACTATCATCTCATCCCCATTTAAGACACAGGGACACCTGTTTCACAAGTCACAATGCAAGGGAGTGCACACTGTACTGCAACTCTCCAAAAATACTGCTGACATCCGGTCAACAGCCAAACACCCGTTCAGATAAGGAAACAACCCAATGCTGATGGTACATCCTAGAAGCCTAGGAATCCACACAATAACACAAACACCAATGAGTCACAGACAACACAAGAGAACTACTGCCATACAAGGTGATATTTATGGGGCAAGCTACATCAACATGTTCTCACTCATTTTCTCTTTCAGCTGATCAGGGGTATGGGATCCAGCCATGGATTATGACCCCATTTGCCAACCCAAGCACTGCAGCAGAGCGTGCCTATAATGAGGCACATAGGAGGACACGCACCATAGTCGAGAGGACCTTTGGCATCCTGAAGTCAAGATTCAGGTGCCTCGACATCACCGGAGGCAGCCTCCTATACTCACCAGAAATGGTGTGCAAAATAATTTTGACCTGTGCCATCCTGCACAAAATATGTGTAAGAAGGAACATTCCCCTATATGAACCCGACCCACAAATGCCTGAAGAGGAGGAAGAGGAGGATGCTGGCCATCAACATGAGGGGGACCATCCAAACACAGCTGCAGGATTGCGTCGGAGACAATATATTGCCAAACATTTCTTTTAACCCTACTCACCCATCACCACTGTCTTACCATATCTAAATAAACACCTATACTAATCACCATATCATGGTCTGGATATCCATTTGTGCATAACATTATCTCTAACTATCAGCTTCAGAGTGTAGCCTCATGGAGCATTGCTGAAATACCGATTAGGACACAGAACATTGCTGAAATAGTTAGATGCGTATGAATGTACAGCCACATTCACTCACACTGTAAAGGACAGATATCCTGAACATGACACATTTGAAGTGCAATAGCAGAGGACCACACCTATTTCACACATACATGTTGGCAACATGGTTCATTGCAGCATATGGCACACAACTAAGACACCATCAGTCAATAAGGGTAAACAAATGCATCATACATGAGGCAGTGGATGTGCTATTGCATTAGTAACAGGAATGTATGACCAGACCCTTGACAGCAGTAACTGTTACATCACCTATCTTTGCAAGGACCATGTGTGACTAGATTTCCATATAAGCAGCAAAGTCATAGCACAAGTGCCCCAGGTATGACTAGCATTGCTCCCATGACATCCCCTGCACATGGCAGCCCATGTCCTAAGTCCTGACACAAACATGTTCCCGGTCTCACCCCACCCTTTGTCAGAGGTTCCTGGAATGGTAATATGTGTCCCCAGATAATCCCTCCTCTACACACTCCCAGACTCACAATGTAAATCCAGTGTGCTACCCTCTTTAGTATGGTATGCCATAGTCACTATACTTCTGTCTGCATGGACGTCAGGTTAAATAATGCACTGGCTTGTAGTCTCTAAACCCTGTTATCACCTGTACATTGCTTCCCATGTGAAAGGTACTATTGGCCATTTGAACTTGAATCTCACCTACAGGACTTGTGAGAGACTGAAGCTGCACACACCTGTGAGCACCTCCATGGACACCAGCCATTTGAACATGCACTGCCCTTGCAGCCGCTTGGAACAGCATAGAAGCAGCCATTTCATCCATAACACTGTTATGCCTTCCAGTATAAATCAGCTGTGTAACTCAGCCCTTGGGTTAATGTGTTACTTTCCAACACACAGGACAAACACACTTTTCCATTTCCACTGTCTTGTTCCTCCATTGACCACTCTCAGTCTGGCCATTGTGTATTTACCTTGTGAAATGTTTGGAACCTGATTGACCCTGCATCCTCTGAGCCTGAATGGCTCCTATCTTAGCGTTAGCCTAAAGGTTCCTTGGGCCTGCGTTTGTATCATAGTTGCTTTCCCAACCCTCATAATCCTCCTGGGGTATTGTGTCAGGTGGGTCTACAATGCATACTCAAATACATTGTATGGCAGAATCAGTTTATTTATTGCACCATGGGGGGGGACTTGTCTCCAAATAGCCGAATCATGGTCTATCCCTTGTCTGAGTCTCATGTATGCACGTAACATATTGATGGGGCTTGTGTGGTGAATAGCTGTGAGAGTAATCAGCACAGAGGCACTGATGTTCCCAGATGCTGTGGGAATTTTAAAGGCCAACCTGTGTACAAATGTTGTCAGGAAACCTGCCGGTATAAGATTCCAGAGACATTAATTTTGTCAGCAAACCAAGGTTGCCCTGTTGACAGTCTCATAACACGTCTGCAGTGACAGGGTTGGACCATCCCCATGTGTGTTCTCAAATCCCCATTGGCTTTCCTTCTATTGATCTGGGAAGGATACTTTGTAAATACAGGAAATAGCTCCACAGACTCATGACTAGACCTGCATGTAACTGTGACAACATAGACCCCAATAATTATACAGGCTAAACATTGGCCCACACACATGAACCCGACACCTCTGTGCATTTTACCACTGGAAATATGTGAACACGTGCTGCTTGGTCTGCTGGTCCTCCACTGCCACAGGAGAGACATGGCTCATTTATATGACTCCAACTGTGGCCTAACATTACAATTGTGTAATATATAAGTGACTACGTGTCACAAACACGGTACCCACATTGTATGATCCCGTGCCTGACTCATGGTGGGTTAACAAACAAGTGCCTAGGAAGTAGTATCCAACATTCCAGGACATGTGATGGCTAAGTTTTGGAACATTGACATGAACAACCGTATGCTATCTATCCAGTGCATGCTTTGTCATTGGTGGTGTTTATGTTCCAAAAAAGCTAGGAAGTGCACACAGCAGTTCTTGCTATTTGTATGACAAACACATGTCCTCTCTCATTTCCACACTGACTTGCATCTGAGGGTTGTACACATTGACTCCACATGCATACCAGCAGATTAGCAAAAATGCATCTTGTGATGTTCACACAGTGGGTCAACAACAATAATAGTAGCCAATTCACACACATTGACCCATAGGCTTTGAGTTATTGTAGTGAGTTGTGCCACCTTACTATCCTCTCTTGACGCAAAACATGCCCAAACTGTGTAATACATAATTGTATCCCACACGTTTGGCCATGTATTGCGTCAGTGATGCGTGAAAATCCCGTACACCAAGTAGAGGATCATGGTCCACAGTAGTATGATCTGTCACATGTGCCTATACACTGTAATGCCCAATGTGGGTGCAATCAGCCTATCTCTGTATTTTCACAACTGTCATGTCCCATTCAAAATGAGAAATTACCCAAACCCTGTTAATGACAGAAATGTTTACGCAAATGCGTCAAAAAAAGACGCACATGTGTCTAAAAATGATGCATATGCGTCAAAATATGACGCACAATGCCCTGAAACATCCATTGGCCCTGAGCGATAATTCCCACACTGTCCCCCGGAAATTGGTTAAGTATAACACATATTTAACAATATGGATGCGGGGTTATTTCTTATCATGTGTGTCAAAAAAAATTACGCACAGACTGTAAGCGGCATTATATTTTGACGCATAACTATAAAAAAGTACCGCATTTGAGGCAGGAAGTGATGTAATAGGATATCCTGTTTACAGAATTGGTACAGTGGGTGTACTTTCCCTTTCACTTTGCAGTCTGTGATATTTCCTGACTGTGTGGCTGTGTATAGACCTGTCTCTTTGTGCATTTTGTGATTTTGTCTCCAGTGTGGTCTTTAAATTGTCGTTTTGTGTATAATAACTGTCTGTGGTATCCTGGTTTTTGTGGTCAGTTCTGTTGTCAACATTTGTCTTTGTTGTGTTGGGAGTCTGTTGTGGGTAGTGGTAGTTTGGGTATGGTTGGGCTGTGTTTGTAGTTTTTTTGCATTTTCCTGTTCTACTTTCCCTCTATTCTCCTTTGTTCCCCTTTATCCCCTCTTTATTTTTGGTACTATAATGTTGGGTAGGCCTTGTCTTGGCAGGATGGGAGAGGAGGAGCTGGGTGGGTTTATTTGGCTGGTGTGCCACTTCCTACCCCTGATGATAGAGGCAGGTGGTCGTGTGATCCAAGGCTATCACACAGAGGCAAGGAGGCTCCGGTGGGCAAAGGTGTTGTACCATCTGCAGAGAATATACAACACCCCGCAAAATGACCACCAGCTGAAGCACTGCTGGGCTGACCTTGTTGCCAGGGAGCAAGATCTGCTGGACCACCTGGGGATTGTAATTGGTGGCCCTGTTGGTGAGTACAAATCAGAGTAATGTGCACGTTTAAATGCTCGGTAATGACAGAAGCTGAATTGTTCATATTCTGCAGACAATGTTTTTGAACATGTGGAATGCTAGTGAAACATACAGAGCCATATTTCCAATTTGTTAGCACCGCAATATCGACCTGTTTTGAAGCAAGAGCGGCGCAAACTTACAAAATACAATTGTATCTTGGAAGTTTGCGCCTCCTTTGTGTCAAACAGCAACACAAATGCGGTGCAAATTAGGTATAGATATGAGCCACAGTTGCCTGTGAGGTATACAACTTTCCTACACATTCCCGCCATTTGTTGACACAACAGATAGACTAACTTTCTAAACACAACCGGAGCCTGAAAATTAGTGCTGGCTTCACGTCAATTGATGATGGCAATGTGGCTCAAACATATGTTTCAGGTGTGGTCGGTGAGTGTATCAGGAAACATATATTGGAAATCCAGATTTTTTTTGTACATGTTGTGTCCCTCAATTGTTTTCGGATACATGTCTGAACTGGATTCTGACACATACGTAACAAGTAATAGCTTACATCAGGTAACATCTTAGACTGATATTTTGAGTTTGTAGTGCCACTTTTCAATTGGGATGGCTGGCAAAAGGTATGCACTCGGGTTCATATCTCTATGGTTGGTGCAACTCACCATAGCTGTGGCACATAAAATGAAGAAAATGATGCAAATTGAGGGCTGACAACTGTCCCTGGCCCTCTGTACATTGTACCTGTGTGTCTAAAATTGGTCTTAGTCACAATGTCTGGGTGACTGGTATTGCAGTCCTCACGGAAAGTGGCTTTGGATGTCTCTCATGGATACCCATGATGAGAGAAATACACTCCATGATTTTGTGTGCTCACCAATGAAGGTGCATGTTTGCCAACACATGATAGTTAGGGCCACTGCATGTGTGCGGATATGTGTGTATAACTCACTGGAGTCCCCGGGTTTGTACATGTTTGCAGTGGTATGTAGGATGCAGTATCATCATGTCTGAGAGGCTTTACTTTCTGAGTTAATATTACACATAGTATTTGTATTTTGAAGTGTTGTACAGTGCCCAGACATTGAGCACATTTCTTCCTTCCATGCCTTACAGGTGGACCTGCACCCTACACTATTGGAGACGTGGCTAGATTTGCGGACCCAGACATCTCCAGTAAGTGTTGATATTTCTGTTCTGTGTTGTGTTTGCTGATGATGTGTGATTGACTCCGGTGTGTTGGACACATAGCAAGGTGTGATGCGCTGGTCAGTCAGCTGTTTTGTTCCTTGAGTGGCGTATCATTATATCACCATCTTTGAGTTGGGCAATCCTTATCCTATTGCCATATTTTGGGATCCTAGGTCAGTCCTATAGGCACGGCAATGTGAAAAGGGATGAGTTATGTGGATAAAATTTGAAATCAGAAAATGTAGCAGTGTACCATATTATTAATTAGTCAGCAAGTCAGACCCTGATTTTCACATAATAGAGATGCCAAAGTCTTACCCACACACTTCAGCTTCCATAATCACTAATGAACATGTTGGACTGTATGTTTAACTTCCTAGCAGCATGTAGCTCCACATGTTGTGCTACGAGTATGAGGCACTTGAGTACAATGGCCTAGGTGTGCATGCAGCTCATGGCCAGAAGTGTGCTTGCATCTATCTGTTTGTTGTAAGTCATTGCTTACTGGCAGGGAATGATGTAGACAATGGTCTGCATTTCCAAAGATAAGTGTTGATGGGATTGTCCAAGGTTTGGGTGTATCCTATTTGGACTTCCTCCTTATCTGTGGTGTGTTGGCCAAACCCATGTACAGCTTTCCAAAGCTTCCTGGGTGTCCTTGTTGTTAGAAATGATTAGTTGCATGTCCACCCCCTCCCTCAGACACAGGCGTAGGGTTGTGAATAGTGTACCTAGGACTGATGATCCAAGTTTGGTACACAGACATGTAAATCAGTAATTCACTTGTCCAAACCTAGGATACCCACTCATGATTAGCACATGCATTCTATACTGGCAAGTCAATTTAAAACTCGCAGATCTTGTGGCCCTAGATTGCCATCCAGAACATAGAAATTTGTTGGCCTGTCAGTGGTGGAGGATATGCAGCATGATTTGTAGCTGACAAATGGCAGAACTATGATGCCAAAGTCATTCCAGTTGTTACCCATCTTGTAGGGTTTGGATGTGCTCTTTGATGATAGGACATTTGTAGGCTGGCTTGCCATGTACTTACTCAGGGACTATCAGTGATCTGTATGATGATATGGGCTGTTACAGGTACATTAGATGTATTGTCTGATTTACTTTTTGAGCCATTTCACACAATGCAGTACCTAATGTTTGGTTTTCTATTTGTCTTAACAGCAGCCAATATGACTCCCATCCAGCTTCGATAGTTTCAACGCAGGGCAATGCGTTACCGCCACATTCTGGATGTAGAGTCTGGGTACCGCAACATGGCAAGACGATATCGCCATGAGAGAGCCTCCGGAGTGTGGAGGGCATTTGCACACCGGGGCCCTTCCGTGTCCACCACAGCCACCATCACCAGCACCACCACTACCACCCAGGTGGCGCCAACAGCAGCTGGGACCTTTGCTGGACCATCTACGGCAACAGCTCCAGGACCAGTCACAGCACCACCTGCACCTCAGCCTACGTCATGGCACCGACAAGGGCCCATACGTCATTGACTGGCACCCAGACCACCCCTGCTGCAGCCATTGACCCTGCAGCTTTTGCTCAGATGCAAAGGAACTTGGACATGTCCTACGGAAAATGACCAGACTGCAGCAGGAGGTGGCACAAGTCAACCGGAGGGTGCGCGCCATTAAAAAGACCCTGAGGAGGGCCAACTTGTAGGCTTTGACATGATTCTCTCCCCTCCCTCCTCTTTCCTGGTTCTTTAACTTAGTGTGTTAAGGGGGCTTAGTGTTAGGTTAGTATAGGCTGTTAGTTTAGTTAGTGGTAGTGGGTGTGAGGTGGGGGTTTCATACTTTTTTCAACTGTTTTTTATTATGTGTTGGGCAATGTTGGGGTTTTGGTGTTTTAAAAAATGGAAAAATAAAAATAAAATATAAATACATTCAATTAAAAAAAAAAAAATGTATCTTTGTTTAGTATAAGATAGTATGTGTTTAGGTTAGTATCCATTGTCCTCCAGGTGTCCCGTCTCATAAGGGGGGTGAGGGGTTGATGTTTAGATTGTTTTGTTAAATGTGATGAGTAAGTTTAGCTTAGGTTAGTTAGGGACAGTTGTGGGTAATATGTAGTTGGAGTAGAATAGGTTAGGTGTTTCCCCTGGTTTTAGCTTCTGTTTTTACTGGTTAATAAATATCTAGGTAACCCTTTACAGTATGTGTCACATGCTTGTAGATCAGGGCCTTGCCATGAGTGAACAGTGTCTCTTTGGTATTTGCTTTTGTGTCCCATGCTGCAACCATATCCCAACTGATCTGTTACATTGGTAGCTACACCAAAGCTACTTAGCTAAGATTCGGCCATCCATTGCACCCACCACTCACAGTTACTATGGATCCCAAAGTGTGGTTATTTAGTGCTGTATGTTTTCAAGGTCGCATACTTTGCTACCACATTTGATATTGGGGACACTGTGTAAAGTCTGCCTGCAGCCTGATGTCCCAGCAAATCCTTATAAGGTGAGTGGTAGTATGCTCTCATGTATTATGGTATACATAACTCACACCTATCATTTGTTACAATGTTCAGCACGGTTACTTATTTATATGGTAACTCATACATATCCCTTCGTGCTGTTTGGTGTGTGTTAGGTCAAATTTGGCTAATATGTCACATACGTAAGTTTTGACTTTCAGTAACAATCGAAGAGACTTTTTTCGGGCTTAGACATCCCTTGAGGAGGCGTTATTCTGTACAACACAGCATTTTGGTGCATAGTTCCTATTTTGCTATGAAATAGGGCAGATGATGGTACAATCCAGGCCACTGTGCATAATTATCAGCCAAGAATCGTTCAGGTCAGGTGTCTAGACAATCAATGCTCATTGACCTCAGGTAACATCACTGATGGACATCACGGTTGATGTGTCACATTACACAGAGACAAATTTGTTGTGTAAGTGCTATTTATTTAAAAGTGCTGTAGTGCTATATGTACATTGTCCATGATTGTGAGTCCATTGGTGTGACATCTTCCATTGTGATGCTACATAAGTGCAAAAGGACATGTCATTGGACATGCTTGGGTGAAGTGTCAGACAGTGCAGAGGGACAGGATTTGCCAATCAGTTAGTGAGAGACATTCACAGCGCAGGCTGACAAGATAAACAGTGGGTTGGAGAACAGTGCTTGAGTACAGTTATTGCAAGACTGGCATGTTACAAAGCACAGGACCTTGGTAATAGGTGGCCATGTGGCAGGGACTAGTGCTACCGGGTACTCTTACGGGTGAAGGTGATCTGCTCCACGTCTTCATCTTCTGATGTGTGTGTTGTCTCCTCTGCCCTTGGTGGTGGTGGTTGTGAAGGGGCAACACACACCTCAGGGTTTGAAGACGTGGAGTCAGACATCCCGGTAGCTGCCAACTATGGAGCTATTAAGGGCAGTGCTGCAGCAAGGAGGAGTTGCTGGTTCTTAAGAATAGCAGCCACATCACTGTGATAGGCAGCCAGGTCGGCCCTGGGGGTTCAATATTGCATTCGCGCACACGTTGACAGGATTGTTGTTGTAGGAGTTGGGTCAATTCTATTACAGCTGTGCTGATTTCCTTCAACCTTTTTTCAACTTCCTGCATGATTGTTGTTCGCCCTTGCATAGCTGCTGCCTGTTCTTCAGTTGACATCATGCACAAACGCACCCCCTCTAGGCTGGCTGCCGTAGTTTGCATCCCCACCCGCACCTCCTTGGCCAGCTCCCGCTGTACTCCAACTACAGTTCGCTCAAAGCTGGTGCCAGGGTCATCAGAGTCCTCAGCTGGGTTGGAGCTGGCAGGTCGTACAATTGGGGTGGTGGGTGGGTCCTCTGTGATGGCTGCTGTATCTGTGCTCCTCCTTGTGACTGAAGGTGGGCTCTGGAGGGTTTCAAGGACATCTTGGAGGGTCTGGTGGCTGATGTTTGTCAGCTCGTCATCCATGTCATCAGGGAAGTCCATGACAGGCATATCTGCAGGAGAGCCATCGTCCTCTGCAATGAGATACAGTACAATTAGTATGTCTGTGTTGTGGGCTTTGTAATGTGACATGCCTGCCTTCTGATTATATTAACACTGCGTTCTTGGTTCCTGTTCATTGTTCCTGTCTTTCATGTTAGCATTGTCTAGGCCTACGCCCCACCTGCATGTCACATGTATTGTGGTCAGTTTGTGGACTTGTCTGCATCACATCCTCTAGGTGTTGGTTCTGGCCAGATTGTGAATTGCCACCTTCTTGTCCTACTCAACCCTCCGTCTACTTCCATTCTCATGGTGAGGCCTTTCACTGGCTGTGGGTGTTCTGATGGCACTTGCACCACACTTAACACTCTGGAACTGACCCAGTCTCAGATATTTCACATCCACCTATATGTTGCTGAGACCTAGCATATACTATGTATTGCATTGGCATGGCACGATACGGGTGTCAGCATTGGTAGTGTGTACTGCTGATGTTGGGAAATGTGTGCTACATTGGATTGCACTGATGGTCCTAGCAGTGTTCCATTTCCTCCTCTGACTGTGCAGGTGTATTTCACTAGCCAGTTACATATGTCCTCCTCCTCAATGTTGTCTGAGCAGTATGACATTTGGGATGTTGCATGGTGTCATTGAAGCTATTGTGACCCAGGCATAGGGTGGACCCTGATATATGCAGCATGGGTATGACATTAGTGCTGTGTACCTCATAATGTTCATGACAAAGGCTGATGTTTGTAGCAACTCTGGACAATCACATTTGACAGGATTGGAACATTTGTATTGATTTCAGGGGATTGATAACGTCATCCTAAACCCTCTAATTTGGGTGTGTTAGATCCATGGGGATGTTACTGCCATTAGCTACTTGACCTGAACACACAGCAGAGGTGGTAGTGGCAACTGTTGTCAATATAAAATTCCACTTGCAGATATGGCCTGAGATTGTTAATTGGGCCCTAGGTCATGTAGGGAGAATACTGTCTGACTTGTGACAGCATGCAAGTTTTACGTTGTACCCTACCCTCCTGGCCTGGCTTTACCTTTCCATTATCCTTGGCATGGCAGCATATCCCCATGCAAAGGTTGTTGGTGTAGTGTAGTAATGTGCCCCAGGTTTCCTCTGAGCGGGCCATGCCCCGTGCCGTGCCCCTTTACCCATACCACTCCCTGAATATCATGACTTAGATGCATTGTGTAGTAGGTATGTCTCCCCTGTTGCAGTTAACAATTAGGCATTTTAGTTCCCCATGCAACTTACCCCGCATGTGTGCTGTCTTCTGGTAGTCTGCGCTGTCCTGTCCTTGAATCCCTGCGATGATCTCCTCAGGGATGACGGCTGCCACCATCTACTCTATGTGGTCCAGGGCCTCCTGCGGTGCTGGACTCCCACCTCCAGTCTGCAGTGCTGCCTTCCTGTTCCTGGCCATCTTTTCATTGGTCCTGCGCTTGCAGTCATGCCAGCGTTTCTTGCACTCGATGACTGTTCTCCTAACTTCTGCCACACTGTTGATCTTGTCAACAATTTGTTGCCATATTGCCTCTCTCCTACTAATTGGCAACTTTGAGGTGACAAACAGTTGGTGCTGGTGTTCCGTCACCTCTTTCACCAGAATTTCCTGCTCCTCTGCACTGAAGTGACACTTTCTTTTCTTCTTCTCCCTGTCCTGGGTCTTGTGTGGGTCCTCCTGGCTGGTTCCTGGTCTGTTGTTATCTTCCTGGGGTCTGTGCAAGCATTTGGGATCCACTTTGGCTCTCCTATGCACATTTTGCAGTGTTTGCAGCGCTTTTTGATGCAATTGCGTCAAAAAACGTCGCATATCCGGTTTGAGGCATCGTAAACCGGCTCACAGTCATTTTTGCTGCATTAACATTGTTTTCCTTTACAACATGACGCAATGGTTTGAGTAAAAAAAAAAGACTCACACCTGTGGTTTGCACGCCGTGCGTCAAAGTATAAATTTGATGCCTGCACGGTGCAAATAAATGGCGTTAGCCGGCGGTAATATTTTTGACGCAAAACTGCGTCGGCGCAGTTTTGCGTCAAAAAGTATAAATATGGGCCTGTTTACTTTGTGAATCAGGCACCGTATGTACATGTGGCTATGGCGTTAAGTATAGTAAAATTGGGCTTTCCCTTCACGATATTTGTGTCCTTGATACACTTGACACAATATTTTGTCCACGCAATGATTTTTCCTTGATATGTTGTCTAAACATCCCACAGACCCTTCACACTCAATGCTTACCCTGCTATATCTTCACAGAAAATCTGGACGTATTTAGAAGTAACCAAAAAGCACCAGTTAAAAGCATGAAACAAAGCCTCCATTTTAGGTGTCACAGGAAAAGTTGAACTCCCTCTCCCAACAGGAAAAAGTATTACTCCACATAATTTGCCTTTTCTTGCTGCATAATTTAGTCAAACCTGCCACATAATTTGGTGCTACCTTGCTGCATCCTTTCAGTGACCCTGCATAGATCTAAAAGAAACACCTTTTTTACCTCAATCTTATTAACCCCATTGGTGAGGGCATCAGCCGCTGGCCGACACCTGCACACCCTCCCTGGTGCAGGTCACGACCAGTGGCAGAGGCCAGCGAGGAGTTTGAAATATTTTGTGGTGGATTTTGTTTTTATTTAATACCCTCTAGGGAGACACGGAAGAGTTTCTGTGTCTCCTCCGACCCCCCACCTGCCCCTCTGTGACGTTAGTACGCATAGATGTACGCTGTCTCACTCAGTTTTCCCCACGGGAGGAGGAAGCAGCAGGTAAGGTTGCTTTCTGCTCCAGTGGGGAAAACGGTCAAAAAGGGCCTCCGCACCGTTCGGGAAAGGCCTCGTTTGAAAGGGGAGATTCTCCTGGCCTTCCTGAAATGGTTTCCTGGCTGTGGATCGCAGACATGCTGCGATCGACAGCCAGAAAAACCCACTAGACACCAGGTATTATACTTGGGGAGGGGGCAGGCGGTCGGCCCCCTCTGAAAACGCCCCCCAGGGGCATATTATTTTTAAAATAAATGTTATATAAAAAAACGTAATAAATAAATGTAAAAAAAAAAAAAAAGGAAACTGACAGGGGGGTCACCCGTGAGCAGGGCTGACCTCCTGTGGGGGCATTTTTTTTAATAGCTGTATGGTTTTCCTGGGGGCTACGATCACCCCTCCCTCCCCCCGGGAAACCATACAACTATTAAAGATATATATAGATCTATGTACATATATAGATATATATATATATAGGGAGATCACTTTTGTCAATGCCTGTGTGGTTTCCCTGGGGGCTGCAATTGGCTCCCAGGGAAACCACACCCACATTTACAAGTGATCTCATATATAAATATTCGCCACCAGTTCTCTTGCAGCTTGAGTCTTCAAAGCAATGCACATACTCCAACTGACGTGTTTCAACTGTAGCTTTTAGGCAGCAATAAAAAAGTTACGCTAATTCTTGTGATTATGTTTCTGCTACAAAAGGATCTGATTTTTGTCTAGTGGCTGTTTTGATGCCATAAAGTAGCGCAGAAGGTTTATATGCCTACTGCAAAGATCAATTCTGTATTTTATGTGAATACCTGAGTGGATTAGTAAAGCCAGCTATTACCTACGCTATAATACAAATGAAATGTATGTGCGCTGGGGGCTTTGGAGAGATGAAGGGCACTTTTGCTGGGTGGTAGTGAGGGAATCCGAGGGGGAGGTCATGGGAGTGGGAGCACCAATAATGATTGTTGGACGGGGCATCAGAGGCGCTAAAGACTGTGATGATTGGTATGTGACAAGGTGAAGTAATAATGTGTCTTTTGTGTTTTTTTAGTGTCTTGAGAGAACGTGCTGATTGAGGGAAGAAGGGAAGGTAAGGTGACCCTTCCTGTTGCATGCACTACACACACACACACCAGCAATTTTGTGACTGTCTACGTGTTTTAGAGGGACAGTTTAGCCAGTAGCAGTGATGGAGTCTCATTGGATGACTGCTTCTCAAGCCCTAACTCGGGTTATAGACGACAACTCTGATGTAGGATCAGAGACTGACACAGCAGATACTGAGACAGCATCTGAGGGATGGGACAATGGTGCAGACTCTGGGAGTGGCTTTTCAGTCGGAGGAGTCCCATCCGACAACTTCTCTTCCAGTGATTCTGAGGGAGGTGATGAGGACAGTCCTGCTGTCCATTCACAGTCTGTGCAGCGGGATAATAGCAGATTAGCTCAACCCAGAGAGCAGGTGCATGCAGAGGCAAGCACAGAGAGAGTGCTGTCTTGGGAGCTCCCCAATTTAGTTCAGCCCCAAATTCCACCGCCCAAATTGTATTATGAAGACATCAAAATTATCTTTCACAAAACAACCTGGTTTTGTAAGGCAGGCACCTGTGTTTTTGGTCCTGGGCTCAGCGGCCATATAGGGAAACCTACCAAACACAGACATTTCTGGAAACTAGACAACCAGGAGAAGTCCACAGAGGTGTGGCTTGTGTGGATTCCCCAAAGTTTTCTTACCCAGAGTACCCTGATTTGATGTGTCCATGTTGCGTCTTGGGGCATTTCCTGTTGCGGGCACTAGGCCTACCCACACAAGTGAAGTACCATTTTTATTGAGAGACTTGGGGGAATGCTGAGTGGAAGGAAGTTTGTGGCTCCTCTCAGATTTCAGAACTTTGCAGCACCAAAATGTGAGGAAAAAGTGTTTTTTTGGGCCAAATGTTGAGGTTTGCAAAGGATTCTGTGTAACAGAACCTGTTGAGAACATCACAAGTTAACCCATCCTGAGTTCCCCTAGGTGTCTAGTTTTAAAAAATGCAGAGGTTTGGTAGGTTTTCCTAGGTGCCGGCTGAGCTAAAGGCCAAAATCCATAGCTAGGCACTTTCCAAGATGCACTGCTGTTCCTTGCTGGCTACCATCCACATGTTTGTATCCAATGCAGATGGTTGCAAATTTTCAACAGGATAATTAATATTTTTTATACAGGTTGAAATAATATTCATGATCCAGGTCGTTCTGTGGTCCTTGTGAACGGAAGTTTTGTGATGAGACCTATTAGAAAGGGTGGGTGTTAGTCATGTAATTCAGTGCATTTCGCGTGGAATTGCCTAAAAAGTCCACAAGATTACGCTTGAATTACGTGAGAAGAGTAATTCTGCATTTAGCGCTATTTCTTAGTGCAAAAAATGCCCTCTTGCATCCAAAATGTACACGAGGATGCATTTTGCACAAGGAAATAGCACTAAGTGCATGAGAACACAAATAGCGAGCGTGAGTGGTGGCTCAAGCTCAGTAAATGTGCACTTGCTCTAGGATTTTCCCCCAATTTACTACTGATATTTAGCTCTTTTACTTCGTTCGAAATACACCCTTGTGTCCAAAATGGATGCGAGGATGCATTGTGCGCTAAGAAACAATGCTAAATGCAGCAAAACATGCATAGGAAGTGCACACATGCGGGGAATGCTGAGTGGAAGGAAGTTTGTGGCTCCTCTCAGATTTCAGAACTTTGCAGCACCAAAATGTGAGGAAAAAGTGTTTTTTTGGGCCAAATGTTGAGGTTTGCAAAGGATTCTGTGTAACAGAACCTGTTGAGAACATCACAAGTTAACCCATCCTGAGTTCCCCTAGGTGTCTAGTTTAAAAAAATGCAGAGGTTTGGTAGGTTTTCCTAGGTGCCGGCTGAGCTAAAGGCCAAAATCCATAGCTAGGCACTTTCCAAAAAACACTTCAGATTTCAATGTAAAAAATGTGATGTGTCCATGTTGCATTTCCTGTCGCGGGCACTAGGCCTGCAACACAAGTGAGGTACCATTTGTATCGGGAGACTTGGGGAAACAAAGAATAGAAGAACAAGTGTTATTGCCCCTTGTCTTTCTCTACATTTTTTCCTTCCAAAAGTAAGACAGTGTGTAAAAAAGAATTCTATTAGAGAAATGCCCTGTAATTCACATGCTAGTATGGGGACCCCGGAATTCAGAGATGTGCAAATAAACACTGCTTCTCAACACCTTATCTTGTGCCCATTTTGTAAATGCAAAGGTTTCCTTGATACCTATTTTTCACTCTTTATATTTCACCAAATGAATTGCTACATACCCGGTATACAATGAAAACCCGTTGCAAGGTGCAGCTCATTTATTGGCTCTGGGTACCTAGGGTTCTTAATAAACCCAAAGCCCTATAAATCCCCACAACCAGAGGAGTTTAGCAGATGTAATGGTATATTGCTTTAAAAAATCTGCCATAGCTGGAAAAAGTTATAGAAGAAAACGTGGACAGAAATGGCTCTTTTTTTCACCTTAATTTCAGTTTTTTTTATTTCAGCTGTTACTTTCTGTAAGAAAACCTTGAAGGATCTACACAAATGACCCCTTGCTGAATTCAGAATTTTGTCTACTTTTCAGAAATTCTTAGCTGTCCAGGATCCAGCATTAGTTTCACACCCACTTCTGTCACTAACTGGTAGGAGGCTGAAACACAAAAAATAGTAAAAATGGGGGAAGTCCCAGTAAAATACCAAATTTGTGTTGAAAAATGTGGTTTTCTGATTCAAGTCTGCCTGTTCTTGAAAGCTGGGAAGATGGTGATTTTAGCACTGCAAATCCTTTGTTGATGCCACTTCCAGGGAAAAAAAACTCATGCTTTCTTCTGCAGCCCTTATTCCTGTTTTTCTGAAAAAAAAAAAAACGAACTCTTAGCTGTATTTTGGCTAATTTCTTAGTCTCCTCCAGAGAAAACCACAAACTCTGGGTACCTTTAAAATTCCTAGGATGTTGGAAAAAAGGATGCATATTTGGCATGGATAGCTTATGTGGATAAAAAAGTTATGAAGGCCTAAGCACGAACTACCACAAATAGCCAAAAAAGGGGCTCTGCACGGGGGGTGGTAGGTCCAGCAGCTAAGGGGGTAATAAAGAGTATGAACTCTCCTATAACATTTTCTGCAATTATTGTACTACAACCGAGAGGGCTTTTAAATATTTAATAATAATTCTTATCAAATAACATCTACTCTGGGGTTGCTGATTTTACACTCAAAAGAGTTGCTGCTCTTTCCTACTCGGCTGCAGCAGAAACAAAGAACATTTTAGGAACTCTTCATGAAAAGAAGATGTCAATGAGCCTGGAGTATCCATAAAGCCATTTTGCAGCTGCCAACCCTGAGATCCAAATAATAACATAGTTTTCAAATGCCAAATGTCTTTTGGTATTCACGAAACCCATTTTGCAAATCATAAAAGCATTTCTGACTCCCAAAATGAGATTACTGACCTATACCAAACTGCATTTAAGAAGGGACATGAAATGGTCATTCTTTCCTAATGGAGATTCGATATTATAAGCATCAATGGTTTGAAACCGCAAATGCACTCACAAAGTATGAACCAGTTACCAACACTTTAAAGAAGGTGGTATATTTGTGAATGGTGGTGTCTTCCCTGATGTTTTCCGACATTGAAAACATTTTTTAAAGCAGTGACAGCTCTTCTAAAGTACACAGAGTGCTTTATAAAAAAAGTAAAGATTCCTGTTAGCAAATGCAGACATAGGGAAGATGCACTGCTGTTCCTTGCTGGCTACCATCCACATGTTTGTATCCAATGCAGGTGGTTGCAAATTTTCAACAGGATAATTAATATTTTTTATACAGGTCGAAATAATATTCATGATCCAGGTCGTTCTGTGGTCCTTGTGAACGGAAGTTTTGTGATGAGACCTATTAGAAAGTGTGGGTGTTAGTCATGTAATTCAGTGCATTTCGCGTGGAATTGCCTAAAAAGTCCACAAGATTACGCTTGAATTACGTGAGAAGAGTAATTCTGCATTTAGCGCTATTTCTTAGTGCAAAAAATGCCGTCTTGCATCCAAAATGTACACGAGGATGCATTTTGCACAAGGAAATAGCACTAAGTGCATGAGAACACAAATAGCGAGCGTGAGTGGTGGCTCAAGCTCAGTAAATGTGCACTTGCTCTAGGATTTTCCCCCAATTTACTACTGATATTTAGCTCTTTTACTTCGTTCGAAATACACCCTTGTGTCCAAAATGGATGCGAGGATGCATTGTGCGCTAAGAAACAATGCTAAATGCAGCAAAACATGCATAGGAAGTGCACACATGCGCTCGATAAATGTGCTCTTGCGTTGGGATGTTTCCCCCCAAATTACCTTTAATTATGTGTGGAGAAGTAATTGCATAATTATCTGCAATTCCCTGTGAAAGGGTAATGCAGAATTACAGAAATGATTCCAATTACTCCAGCATAATTGAAATTCCACCCAGACCCACATTTTGGTGGATAGGTCTTGTTGAAAAATCATAGATGGGTCACAACTAGTTGGTGTAAATATTGTGACCATTATTTAAAACCTGCCTCTTTAAACATCAAGGGGCATATTTATACTCTGTTTGCGCCGAATTAGCGTCGTTTTTTTCGACGCAAATTCGGCGCAAAACTAACGCCATATTTATACTTTGGCGTTAGACGCGTCTAGCGCCAAAGTATGGGCAAATAGCGTAATTTTTTTGCGTGAACGCCTTCCTTGCGTTAATGAGATGCAAGGAAGGCGTTCCCGTCTAAAAAAATGACGGCGACGCAAATGCGTCGTATTTATACTCCCGGGCAAAAATCACGCCCGGGAGTTGGCGGGGCCGAAAACCCCGCATTTGCGCCACTTTTTAACGCCTGTGTCAGGGCTGGCGTTAAGGGACCTGTGGGCTCAAAATGAGCCCACAGCTGCCCTCCCATGCCCCCAGGGACCCCCCCTGCCACCCTTGCCCACCCCAGGAGGACACCCAAGGATGGAGGGACCCACCCCAGGGACATTCAGGTAAGTTCAGGTAAGTATAAATATTTTTTTTTTATATTTTTTTTTTGGCATAGGGGGGCCTGATTTGTGCCCCCCTACATGCCACAATGCCCAATGACCATGCCCAGGGGACATAAGTCCCCTGGGCATGGCCATTGGGCAAGGGGGCATGACTCCTGTCTTTACTAAGACAGGAGTCATGTAAATGGCGTCTGGGCGTCGTTTAAAATGGCGCAAATCGGGTTAATACGATTTTTTAGCGTCAACCTGAATTGCGCCATTTTTAAGACGCCCTAACGCCATTTTTCCCTACGCCGGCGCTGCCTGGTGTACGTGGTTTTTTTCCACGCACACCAGGCAGCGCCGGTCTGCTTGCGCCGGCTAACGGCATTCAATAAATACGGCGCCCGCATGGCGCTTCAGAATGGCGTTAGCCGGCGCAATTTTTTTTGACGCTAAACTGCGTTAGCGCAGTTTAGCGTCAAAAAGTATAAATACGGGCCCAAGTCCTATGAGTTTTGGCAGAAGCTATCACTTGAAAATGGGCAGTTTGGGTACTGCGTTTTTCACACTCAACAAAAAAAGACAGAACCAGTGACATAAGGCAGATTATAATTGGTCACTCTACCAGTCACATTATCTCTGTAGGTTCACTTTGGTGTTGCCTTTCAATTCCTTGTCCACATCATTTCCTCCCTCAGGCGCTCCTGCTCTGCCACGCTGCTCTGCCCATCTGCATAATGCTGGAAGTGAGCTGGGGCCTACCACTGCTCGGTGCCCACAGAGTAAGTAAAACCCTTCCTGTTGAAGGTCTTGCTAAAAAAACATCCAAAAAAGGGCTGTAGATAAGGACATAGCTATCAATAGTGCAGCAAGTGCAGTGGCACTAGGGCCCAGCGGCTTAGGGGCCTAGAGTGTCTCGATTATGACTGTTTTTTACTCCCAAACCAGGTGATATGGGGTCCACTTTTTTGTTTGCATTAAGGACCACATCACCATTACTGCACCACTGAGTGGAGAGTGAAGACATGTTTGTTTACCTCCATGTACCCCTAGTGGTAGGTCACCTTAAACCATTCCTGTAGTGACTTACATGTGGGCAATTGATTAACACCGTAAATCAGTTTTATTTGGGTTGTTAGTTGTTCCAGCCAGAGAAAGTACCGGAAAAGATCATCAACAAGCAACGCATGGCATACCTGAAGAAGAACCAGCTACTCAACCCCTCCCAATCCGGCTTCTGCATGAATCACAGCACCGAAACTGTCCTGATCGCAGCCACCAATTACATACTTACCCTCCTTGACTAAGGAGACACAGCAGCTTTGATCTTCCTCGACCTCTCGGCAGCCTTCAACATCGTATCCCACCACATGCTGATCGAAAAACCCCACCACATCTGCATTCAAGGGGACATTCTCAGATGGATTATCTCCTGCCTCACAGCAAGAACCCAGAGAATCTGTGTTAGACTTTTCATCCTTGGTGCGTGTTGTATTGTACTCACATGTGATGTAAAAGAACCTGCCTGTCTCCTGGCAACTTGTGAAAGGGTTCTAGAAGCTGGAGAGTGGGAAGGCGGTTGGAGCTGAGGACCGCCGAGGATGACAGCCGGGCCGTGTCGCTTGTGAATAAACTTACTTACAAGAGTGAAGAAACGGTGTACGTCGAGTTCCTACATTCATACTTATCATTGGCGACGAGGGTGTTAGGAGCCCATGGAGAAATGACAAGCGCGACCCTGGACCGGTAGAGCATTGTCAGCAGCGCAGCAGAAAGGTGCCCGAAACTCGAGGAAGACACTTGGGTTTGCCACGGGGAGACGAGGAACAGAGCTGCGTCCAGAGCTGCGTCCAGAAATTATCGGCAAGTCCATTAAAATTTACTTTGCGTGCGCGCGACGCTAGCGCGCATTAAAAAAATAAAAAGATGAAGATTCATAAATAGTGTACGACGCGACCAGCGCATGACGCGATCGACGCGCAGGGTTGCTAGGCAATGCGCATACAACGAGCAAGACGGAGAAACAGTGTTGCTTAGAAATGCAACACGAAGCTAAAAAATAAGCGTGTAATTAAACGGGAAGAAGACCATTATATGGGAGGATTTTAACGTGGAAACTGCAATTTCATGGACAATGTACAGTGTAAATATTTCAACTTTATTAAAATAAAATAAGAGAAAGTGAAAGGAAGAGACAGAAATATTAGAAACATGGCAACACACTCTATAACTCCACCACCAGCATTTTTACAGCTTCCAGGTGAACCCTGCATGGCCTGGGAAGATTGGAAAGGCGCTTTCACTACATATTTAGAGGCCATTGGAGGGGAGATGTATGTAGAAAAAAGGAAGTTGGCAATTTTAAAGCATTGTTTGGGGGTGGAAGGAAGGAAAGTTTTGAAAACTTTACCTTTACAAGACACACAAGGAGGAGATTCGGACCAAGAAGAAGATGTATATGAAAATGCCATGAAGGCGTTGGAAGAAAACTACGGAAAGAAAGTCAACATTGTAGTAGAGAGGCATAGGTTTTTCTCTTGTGCTCAGAAACAAGATGAAACAATAGATCAGTTTGTTAACAGTCTACGAAGGCTAGCTATTTCGTGCAAATTTAGAGCTGAATGATGAAATCATTCGGGACCAATTCATCAACAGGGTGAAGGAGGTCAAAATACAGGAGAAATTGTTGAGCTTAAAGAATCCGACATTGGACAAAACGGTGGAAGTTGCTAAACATATGGAGAGTACATCTCAATATGTCAAGGAGCTCAACAACACAGGTGGCACTAAAGAGCAAAACACAGTAGGAGAAGTACGATATTCCAAGAAGGATACAAGTAAATTTGGTGATAACTTAGGGAAGAGAAAGGAGTGCTTCAGGTGCGGAAGTGGTAAACACTTAGCGGAAGCAAATAATTGTCCAGCTATTAACACAAGGTGTTTCAAGTGCAAGAAAATTGGACATTTTGCAAGGGTGTGCAGAATGGTTAAAGAGAATAAGTTCAGGAAGTCGGTAAATGCTGTGAGGAGAAATGAACAAGAGAATAGTAGCACAAGTGAAGAGGAGTTGGAAGTTTTAGCTGTGGAGGAAGGGGATACAACAGTATGCACACAACTTGGTAGCAAAACTAAGGAATATAACCCACCTAAGTGTGTTATTGAAATAAATGGGAAGTGGATACACATGTGGGCGGACTCATGTTCACCATTCACTTTAATTGACGAGCAAATATGGGGTGATTTAAGAGACAACAAACTTAAACCCACGGATGTGTTACCGGAAGGGTATGGTGGTGGCAAACTTCCGGTATTAGTTTATTTTGATGCTGAACTTGGATTTAAAGATAGGAAAACACAAGGAAGGGTGTATGTAGTGCGTCAAGGACGATCATTACTAGGGTGGAAGGAACAACGTGCTTTGAGCATAGTGTTGGATCATAATCATCCCAAACAAGTATTGCTGACAAAGGAAAGCAAGGAAGGGAATTGGGTAGCTACATTTCCAGAGCTGTTTAAAGAAAAGTTGGGTTGCCTCAAAGGATTTCAACACCAGATAGTTTTAAAAAAAGATGCTGTCCCAAAGGTGCACAAAGCACAGATAGTACCAATAGCCTTGAGGGGTAAATTAAAGGATGAACTTCACAGGCTGTGTAAGGAAGGGGTAATCGAACCGATTGAAGTATCTGAATGGTTAAGTCCAATAGTAATAGCTATGAAATCTGATGGCAGGATCCGTATGTGTGTAGACTTAAGGGACCTGAACAACAACATATTAATTGACCGATACCCGTTACCTAGAATACATGAAATGTTGGCCAATGTTCGTGGTGGAAAGTATTACGACACTGGATTTATCAAATGCTTACCACCAGGTGTGCTTATCAGAAAAATCTCGACATTTGACGTCTTTCATTACATCTGAGGGGGCGTTTCAATTTGTTAGGATGCCATTTGGCTTGGCGTCCGCTTCTGCTGTGTTCCAGAGAGTGATGCAAAGAATTTTGAATAATGTTGATAACACATTAGTGTTCCAAGACGATGTGCTGGTTTGGGGTGAAAGTGAACAGGTACATGATGAAATACTGGCAATAGTGTTAAAGAAATTGGAGAAAGCTGGCCTTACCATCAGCAGGAACAAGTGCAGGTTTGGAGTGGAAGAAGTGGAATATTTGGGGCACACATTGAATCAACATGGAGTGAAACCAAAACGGAAGTTAATTGACGCCATCGCAGAAGCCCCTGCTCCACAAAACAAGGATCAGCTAAGATCATTCTTAGGCTTGGCTGAATATTACACAAAATTTGTGGATCACTTTGCAGGAAAAGTACATGTGCTTAGGGACTTGATGAAAAAAGGCTGCCATTTTAAATGGTCCAATGAGTGTCAAGAAGCATTTGAGGTGATTAAGGAAGCTATTGTGAAAGCCATTACATTGAAACCATATGACCCGAATGATGAGACTATAATTGTGGCAGATGCCAGTAATTACGGGTTAGGAGCAGCATTATTGCAAAGACATGAAGGAAGAGAGAGAGTAGTGGCGTTTGCATCACGCACGTTGAAGGGAGCAGAACCAACATATTCAACCATTGAAAAAGAGGCTTTGGCATGTTGGTGGAGTGTGCAGCACTTCCGTATATATGTTTGGGGCACGGAATTTGAGCTACGGACAGATCATAAACCATTGGTAGACATTTTTACCACTGAGGGGGCTAGCAGAGCTACACCAAGAATTGCGAAGTGGATGTATAGGCTGCAAGAGTACACTTTTAGAATGAAATATGTACCAGGGATAAAAAACATAAGTGCAGATTGTATGTCTAGATTACCAGTGGTTGACAATGAGATTTGTGAAGAGGATGAGTAGGTGGTGGCGGACATATCAGAAGCATGTGGTGCCATAAGCCAAGAGGAATGGGAAAATGCTGTACGGGAGGATGTGTTGATGAATAAGGTGATGAAGGAGTTACCTTTGGTGAAAAAAAAACGTTTGGATGTTGATATGGGTGAATTTAAGCATGTTTGGGAGGAGTTGTCGGTTATGGATGGTGTGTTGAGAAGAGGGAACAAATTGGTGGTTCCGGATGGCCTGAAAGAAAGAGTATTAAGGTTGATGCATGAAGGGCATGGAGGCATGTCCGCTATGAAAAGAAAAGTGCGGGTGGATTTTTGGTGGCCAGGGATGGATAAACAGATTGAAAGGTACGTTAGAGATTTCATAGCATGTATGTCAAGTGACAAGTCGCATGTGTTGTTAGAAACAACGATTAAGTCACAAGAATTGCCGGACAAAGCGTGGTACAAAGTAGCCATAGATATATGTGGTCCGTTTGAGTGTTTGGGGTGTTCAGATAGATATGCTATAGTTATGATGGATTGTTATTCGAAATGGCCAGAAGTTGCATTTGTGAGGGAATCGAAATCAGGTAGTGTCATTGCATTTTGTGAGGAAATATTTAGAAGGGAAGGGTGTCCTGGAGAAATGGTTAGTGATAACAGGCCACAATTTACTTCAAGCGAATTCATGAGTTTTCTCAGGAGATGGGGAATCAAACATTACAGGACACCTGTGTATCATCCCAGAGGAAATGGTATGGTGGAACGGTTTAACCGAGTGCTGGGAGAGAACATTCAGTTAGCCTTATATAACAATTTGTCATGGAAGTCTCAAATCAGGGATATGCCATGGAATTATAGAACTACGCCACATAGTGTGACGGGTGAGACTCCGTTTGTGTTGCTGAAGGGAAGGGTACCATGCACCATGGCTGTACCTGCGTGGATGGGGAGTAGTAAGAAAAAGGTGATTAATGCTGAACAGATCAGGGAAAAGGTGAAGTCGTACCAACAGCAATATGAAGCATGACACAATGATAAAGTTAAGAGAGAGCAGAAGGTTTACGAAAAGGGTGTCTGGGTGAGAGTGATGGCAGGACATTTGGCAAGAAAGGGAGAATCTAAATTATCGGAACCAAGGTGTGTGTTGAAAGTAAAGTGTAACTGCGTAAAGTTATCAGATGGTAACTGGTGGAATGCGAGGAGGACAATGAGGTGTTCGGAGAGGGAAATTGACGATTGGCTGGAAAGGAACGAAATGAACAAGAATGAAAAGTGTGAAAGTGTGACGAAAAGGACCAGTGCAAGGGTAAAACAACCATCAAGGTTATTGAGGGACTTTATATGCAAATGATAAATGTACATCAGACTTTATATCCAATTAACAGTGTACATAGTTGTAGTTAGTTTTAGGATTGTTAGTAGGGATATGTATTAGTTAGTTTCAGGATTGTTAGTAGGAGTATGTTTTTCTCTTTGTAGGAATGGGGATGTGTTGTATTGTACTCACATGTGATGTAAAAGAACCTGGCTGTCTCCTGGCAACTTGTGAAAGGGTTCTAGAAGCTGGAGTGTGGGAAGGCGGTTGGAGCTGAGGACAGCCGAGGATGACAGCCGAGGATGACAGCCGGGCCGGGTCGCTTGTGAATAAACTTACTTACAAGAGTGAAGAAACGGTGTACGTCGAGTTCCTTCATTCATACTTATCAGTGCGGTCTCCCTTAACTTTTTGCCTCTGTTCCCCAGGTTGTTGATGTGTGCTGGACTCTGATTTTACTGTTTTTGTTACTCTGGGCACTTTACCACTGCTAACCAGTGCTAAAGTGCAAGTGCTCCTTTACAAAATGTGTATGTAATTGGCTAATCCATGATTGGCATATTTGATTTATTAGTAAGTCCCTGGTGCAGTGCACTAGAGGTGCCCAGGGCCTGTAAATCAAATGCTACTAGTGGGCCTGCAGCACTGATTGTGCCACCCACATAAGTAGCTCTGTAATCATGTCTCAGACATGCCATTGCAGTGTCTGTGTGTGCAGTTTTAACTGTAAATTCGACTTGGCAAGTGTACCCACTTGCCAGGCCTAAACCTTCCCTTTTCTTACATGTCAGACACACCTAGGGTAAGCCCTAGGTAGCCCAAAGGGCAGGGTGCGGTGTATGGTTAAGGTAGGACATATAGGTGGTCATTACAACCCTGGCGGACGGTGTTAAAGCGGCGGTAAGACCGCCAACAGGCCGGCGGTAAACAAATTGCAATTATGACCGTGGCGGAAACCGCCAACAAAGACAGCCACTTTAACACTCAGACCGCCACGGCGGTACAAACAAACAGCGCGGCGGTCACCGCCAACAGACAGGCGGGAGACAATATACCGCCCACAGTATCACAACCTACCAATCCGCCACCTTTTCCGGGGCGGATTCACCGTGGATAAAAACACGGCGGAAACAGGAATTTCGAAGGGAAAACTCTCACCTCTACACAATCCATGAGGAACGAGGACACCATGGAACCGGAACTCCAAATTCTCCCTGGGATAGTCTTCCTGCTCCTCTACCAGGAGCACGAACGCCGGCGGCGAAGACCACAGTGAGTACAGCACCTACGACACAGGCGAGGGGGGAGGCAAAAAACAGGGACACACACCGCAACACCCCCACCCTCACCCACCACAACACACACTTGAATGCATATCAATACATCACAGTTACACCCCCCAAACTCCCTCGGAAGAATGCAAAGACCAAAGAAAATGAGTGTAACCATCGGAATATATTAAAAACAAGTAGGCAGAAATATATTCATACACAATGTACAAAATAAATACCAGGCATAGTAGTCCAGGTGCTGCACAAAGAAAGTCTGTAGAACACTGGGACCACACGGTATGGGCGAGGCCCACACAAGATCCCCAACCATGACGGAGAGAACACTGCAGGGGCATCAGAGAGCAAGAAAACAGGCACCTCAGGGGGAGGGAAAGGGGGGGCACCTCAGCCGGTTGAGTGCACGACGCCAATCCACGAGGGGGCCACATGCCCACTTTTCAATCCTGGGGAGTGCAAAGCCACAGTCTCTCAAGTCTCTACAGTGGGTGGGTTGCCCACTGTTCAATCCTGGGGAGTGCAAAGCCACAGTCTCTCAAGTCTATACAGTGGGTGGGTTGCCCACTGTTCCATCCTGGGGAGTGCAAAGCCACAGTCTCTCAAGTCTCTACAGTGGGTGGGTTGCCCACTGTTCAATCCTGGGGAGTGCAAAGCCACAGTCTCTCAAGTCTATACAGTGGGTGGGTTGTCCACTGTTCCATCCTGGGGAGTGCAAAGCCACAGTCTCACAAGTCTCTACAGTGGGTGGGTTGCCCACTGCTGCATCCTGGGGAGTGCAAAGCCACAGTCTCTCAAATCTCAACAGTGGGTGCATTGCCCACTGTTCAATCCTGGGGAGTGCAAAGCGACAGTCTCTCAAGTCTCAACAGTGGGTGGGTTGCCCACTGTTCAATCCTGGGGAGTGCAAAGCCACAGTCTCAAGTCTATACAGTGGGTGGGTTGCCCACTGTTCCATCCTGGGGAGTGCAAAGCCACAGTCTCTCAAGTCTCTACAGTGGGTGGGTTGCCCACTGTTCAATCCTGGGGAGTGCAAAGCCACAGTCTCTCAAGTCTATACAGTGGGTGGGTTGTCCACTGTTCCATCCTGGGGAGTGCAAAGCCACAGTCTCACAAGTCTCTACAGTGGGTGGGTTGCCCACTGCTGCATCCTGGGGAGTGCAAAGCCACAGTCTCTCAAATCTCAACAGTGGGTGCATTGCCCACTGTTCAATCCTGGGGAGTGCAAAGCGACAGTCTCTCAAGTCTCAACAGTGGGTGGGTTGCCCACTGTTCAATCCTGGGGAGTGCAAAGCCACAGTCTCAAGTCTCTACAGTGGGTGGGTTGCCCACTGTTCAATCCTGGGGAGTGCAAAGCCACAGTCTCAAGTCTCTACAGTGGGTGGGTTGCCCACTGTTCAATCCTGGGGAGTGCAAAGCCACAGTCTCTCAAGTGGATGACAGTCTCCACTGGTTCTGGAGGGGGACTGGTGCCCAGAGTGCTTCATCCTGTTAAGGACAGAGGTAGTGGATGGATCTCTCCACTGGTTCTGGAGGGGGACTGGTGCCCAGAGTGCTTCATCCTGTTAAGGACAGAAGTAGCGGATGGATCTCTTCACTGGTTCTGGAGGGGGACTGGTGCCCAGAGTGCATCATTCACCCCGTGACGGACCCAGTTGCGTCAGTGCTCCTGCCGCTCATGGGCTAGCGGTGCTTGAGATGGCAGTGCCCTGTTAAGCGGTGCTTCAGATGGAGGTGCCCTGTTCAGCGGTGCTTCATATGGCGGTGCTCTGTTCAGCGGTGCTTCAGATGGCGGTGCCCTGTTCAGCGGTGCTTCAGATGGCGGTGACCTGTTCAGCGGTGCTTCAGATGGCGGTCTACATTGCAGGGTCTCAGCTGCTGGCGGTCCTTCATGGCCCAACGGGCATTTTGCTGGCAGTCCTTCATGGCCCAGCTGGGCTGGTGCTGGCGGTGGCCTTCTGGGCAGCTGGGCTGGGGCTGGTGGTGGCCTCCTGGGTAGCTGGGCTGGGGCTGGCAGTGGCCTCCTGGGCAGCTGGGCTGGGGCTGGCGGTGGCCTCCTGGGCAGCTGGGCTGGGGCTGGCGGTGCCCTCCTGGGCAGCAGCGATGTTGGCGGTCTTCTCCGTCGTGCTGCTCTTCCCAGACTTGCCTGGTTTCTTGTGGCCCTTCCCCACCTTGGAAGGTGTCACAGCTGACTCCACACTCCCAACGGGACCCCTGGGAGCGGCTTTGGTGGCTGGAGTCTTCCCCCTCTCCCGCCGGGCACTGGACAACTTCTGATGCTTAACAGGTGGGGGACTGTCTGTGCTGTGGCTCAGTGCCACACTGGCTGTCCTGGTGGCCGGTGCACTCCACATTCCGGTGACTACAGGCACCACTGGTCCCGGAGATGTTGTGGCTGAGGTGCTACTTCGGGACCTATGAGATGGACGGGGTGGGGGAGGTGTGGGAAAGAGGTCAACGGTGGACAGGAAAAGTTTTTTGGACACACTGGGAAGGGTAGCTGGAGGGGGTTTGGGCGTGGAGGAAGAGGTGGTGGCTGTAGGAGGTGTATGTTTGGTGACTTTGGGTGAAGGTGCATGCGCTGGAGGCTGTTGTGTGGTGGATGGCTGTTGGGTGGGTGTGTGCCTGCGTTTGTGTATCTTGGGAGGGGGCGTCACAGACACACTGGGAGAGGACACAGGGGACGTGTGAATGGTAGTGGGGGTGGTGACTGCACGTGAGCGGGGTGTGGTGGTGGGTGTGCTGGAGAGGGACGTAGTGGCTGTAGAGGTAGTGCATGCAGGTGTGAGTGTAGACGAGACTGGGAGGGAGGAGGGAGATGAGGAGGAGGGGGACACAGTGGAGGCAGTGGATGTTGGTGTGTCTGCATGTGTGTGTTGCTTGCGTGAGTGCCTGTGGGATGTGTGGTGCTTATGTTTGCCTGAGCTTCCCTTGTGTGCTGACGTGTGTGCAGGCTGGCCTGATGGTGTGCTTGGGATAGGCAGAGGTACAGGGGATTGGGTCGGGGTGGAGGAAGTTGGAGGGGGGAGGCTAGAGACGGGGACAATGGCTGCCATCAGTGCTGAGGCCAGAGTCTGAAAAGCTCGGTGAAGGGCCGCCTGACCAGAATGAATACCCTCCAGGAATGCATTGGTTTGTTGCAACTGCCTCTCTACACCCTGGATGGCATTCAAAATGGTAGACTGCCCAGCAGTGAGGGACCTGAGGAGGTCAATGGCCTCCTCACTGAGGGCAGCAGGGGTGACTGGGGCAGGGCCTGAGGTGCCTGGGGCGAAGGTGATGCCCACCCTCCTGGGTGAGCGGGCACGGGGCAAAGGCTGAGGGGCTGCTGGGAGGGCGGTGCTGGTAGGGGGGGGTGGCGGCTGTACCTGTAGATGCGGGGGGCACAGATGTTGCCGCCACCACAAGGGAGCTCCCATCAGAGGACGAGTCCGTGTCGCTGGTCTCAGCTCCTGTCCCCGCCGTGGAGCTCCCCTCGCCCTCCGTCCCACTGGTGAATTCAGACTCCGTAGTGTCGCCCTCCAGGGCCATGTGGGATGCATCTCCCTCGTGCTCCGGTGCCACTGCTCCTCCGCCTGGTGATGCTAATGCATACAAGAACAGGGAGACCACAAAAAGGGGGGGGGGGAACAGAAGAAAGACATGTTGAGTGCATGCATTACCACTACCGTTGGAGGACACGACAGACACAGAAGCCCCCTGCACTACGCCGCGCTCTTGGGCTCCACTGTTCAATTCCTCGGAAATGGCCTACAAGGCTATGGACGACATCTGCACACATAGATGACACAGGGGCATGTATAGCTGTCAGAGTCACCAGATCCTCGGGGTCTGTGCATGTTCCCAACACTTCCACCACAAGACAGCTCCAATACTCTGATTAGATTTATCACAGAGTCTAAGAGACTCCAAGTGGGGAAAAGGGGATTAGGACGGGAACAGCTGGAAAGGAGACCTGTAGGAAGCAAAAGGTTAAAACACAACATCAAAATTACATCTCATGAAATCAGTACCATGCTACAACTCTAAGCTTCGTCTTTTCCGAAAAACATGAACAACCCTAGAATAGTCCTAAAACTGACTAGGCTTTAGATGAGCGAATGCCTGAGGAGGAAACAGGAAAAGTTAAATAGGACTTTCAGATTTGAGTACTTTCTTTAGCATGAGAATCAGGAAACACTCTGAGCAATTTCTAAACAACCATATGAATCTCCTTTTAAGAATATATATCAGGAACACACAGCATTACATCTAGAACTCTGGTATTGTTGTGTTCATCTCAGAAAAAACATTGGGAAGTGAATTGCGCACATTGCAGATTTTTATATGAGTATTAAACACCATAAAGGATTGTGCACCATGAAATCACACAACGTAGATTCAAGGAATAAATCACGCAACGTGTCAACTTGAAATGCTAACAAGAAAATGTCTTAGAATAGTAGCGCACAGTAATTTACATTATTTATACACGAGGAAAGAATTGCGCGTCTTGCCGATTCAAATGCCACCATACAAATGCCAAGAAATGGTAGCGCACAATGAACAACATGAAAAGCACTCAGGGAAAGAATCGCGCGTCTTGTCGATTCAAATGCCACCATGCAAATGCCAAGAAATGGTAGCGCACAATGAATAACATGAAAAAACACTCAAGGAAAGAATCGCGCATGTTGCCGATTCGAATGCCACCATGTAAATGTCGCGCCGCGCGGTGCGGCGCGAGCCGAGAGCTCGACTTCTGCCGGGCGTTCGGCTCGGGCCGCGCAACGCGTTATTAAGACGCGGCGCGCCCCCAGCCTCTCCTGCGCGTTTCGAGGCCCCAGATTTGCTTGGGGCCTCGTTCTTCCTTCTGCCTTTCACTGTCCCAGGGGTCTCTGAACCCTCTTACCTGTTTTTCTTCGTTTCTTTGTCCTTTCTTCTTTTTGCAGTCTGTTGTGTGCCTTTCTTTATGTCTTTTCCTCCTTCCCAGATTCCTGTGCTTTCCCAGCATTCCTTGTTTCCTATTCTCTATGGTTCCTCTACTATTCTGTTCTATATATTGTTTCCCTATCTAAGATGGTGTCCTTTTACTTCCTGTGGGTCACTTCCTGTTTTTTGGTATATAAGGGCTGTGTTTTTCCTCTTTCTTTGCGCTGCAACACTTTCTGCTCAGTTGGTGTCTTCGCTCCTGATTTCCTTGCCTTTTGGTTTTGGACTCAGCATTCTGTGTTTTCTGATTTTTGCTCCTTTTGGATTCCTGTTGTTTGTTCTTGTTTTTCTCCAGGACTTTTCCTGTTTGGAGGTTTTTCCCCTTGGAAGGGGTTTTTCCCTCTGGCGCTACTTTCTGAAGGGCACGGTCTGTTCTTGGTGTCTCCATTGCCTACAGCACCGTGGCTACCAGAAAGAGTCGCCCCTTTTTGGGCCAAAGCCGAACATTGAAGATTCACGCCACCAGATCTGCAAATTCCAGGCGCAAGCAGCACGTGAGTCGTGACAGATTGCAGCGCCTAACCATTCCGACGTCCTCAAACACCATGGATAATACAGTGGCGGCTGCTGCAGATCCGGAGCAATCTCTGTTAACCACGATTCAGCAACAAGCCCAGGAGTTGCAACAACTACGTAATGAAAATGCTGCGTTACGACAGGCTTTGGCCCTCCGCACCAGTGATGTTCCGACAATCTCCGCTTCTACCCCTTGTTTCTCTGGTGAACCAACCAAGCTTCGAGAGTTCTTGGATGCTTTAACGGTGTATTTCGCCTTCCGACCTACTCAATTCTCCCACGACAGGACCAAGGTGGGTTATCTTATCAGTGCCTTATCCGGTCCAGCCTTGGCCTGGGCAACCCCGATGGTGTCCTCCGACGACCCTGAATTGTCAGACTATTCCGCCTTTGTGAGTCGCTTCAAACAAATGTTTAGCCGTCCTGGATTGGAAGCCTCCGCTGAAGAAGCCTTGTGCGACATCCAACAAGGCTCCCAAGACGTCCTGCAATATATAACCCGTTTTCGTCAGCTGGCGGCAGAGACCACTTGGGTGGAACGTACTCTGGTAACATTATTTCGTAGAGGACTCAAAGAAGAAATAAAGGATGAACTAGTGCATTCTACCAGAGCGGAAGATCTTCGTGGCCTGATGGATCAAGCACTGTCCATCGAATATCGTCTTCAGGAACGGAGATCGGAAAAGAAAAGGAGTAGAGGGTTTACCCAGCCAAGTAGCTCACGTGCATACCTGCAGCGTTCCGAGGAACCTCGCACTCCTGCTAGAGACATCGAAGGGGAACCCATGCAGGTGGATACTACCCGAGGTCCGCTCTCTGCTAGTGAACGAGAAGACAGACGCAAGAGAGGGTTGTGCCTGTATTGTGGTTCTGCTGGTCACATACTCCGTACCTGTCCAGTACGTTCGTCCAGACCTTCGGGAAACGCCACCTCCCGTCCTCTGTAAGAAGGGAGGGGACGGGATCTACAGCTATACCTTCCATCAGCTCCTTTAATGACAATACAACTGCCTTGTTCATCTTTCCTGTCCTGTTACAACTTCCTGACGGTCGTCAAGAAAAGACTATGGCATTACTAGACTGTGGTGCTAGTGGTATATACATGGACAAGACATGGGCTGCCGCTAACCTAGTTCCTACTCAAGCAAAAGAAGTACCCGAACAGGTACACACTGTGGATGGATCTTTGATATCCTCTGGTCCTGTAGACACCACTACCCTGATGTTAAGTCTACAGGTGGGAAACCATCAAGAACACATCTCCTTCGATCTTATTACGTCCCCTAACCATACCATCATTCTTGGAATTCCGTGGCTCATTAGACATAACCCATATATAAATTGGGTTACCCGGACAGTCTCTTTGTCTTCGCAATTTTGTCACGAGAACTGTTTTACTTCCGACAAGTATTGGTCTCCGAAAAGATCCTTAGCTACTGAAGGTGCCACTGGTATGTCCATTAATACGGTCCAAGGGGTCCCAGACCACTATTTGGAGTTTCAGGATATTTTCCAAAAACCGTCAAAACCTGTGCTACCTCCACATCGAGAATATGATTGTGCAATTCCATTAGAACCCGGCACAATTGTTCCTTTTGGGAGGATGTACTCCCTCACGGAACCCGAAAGGGAAGTTCTAAAGGAGTATCTGGACGAAAATATACAGAGTGGTCTTATTGTTCCATCGTCGTCTCCGGCTGGGGCCCCTCTCTTTTTTGTGCCCAAGAAGACTAAGGATCTTCGTCCGTGCCTGGATTTTCGAGGTCTGAATAAAATCACCATTAAAGATCGTTATCCTTTGCCTCTCATCAGGGACATACTGGAAGCAATCAGAGGGGCCCAACGTTTTACTAAATTGGATTTACGAGGAGCCTACCACCTTTTACGCATAAGAGAAGGCGACGAATGGAAGACAGCATTCAGGACCCCATTTGGCCATTTTGAATATAGGGTTATGCCGTTTGGTCTTACTAACGCCCCTGCAATCTTCCAGAGATTTATGGACTCAGTGTTTTCAGACCTACTTAATCAGACAGTCGTGATCTACCTAGATGACATTCTTATTTATTCTAGAAATCCTGAACTCCATACTTCCCATGTGAAACAAGTTCTTCAAAGACTTCGTGATCATCAACTATTTTGCAAACCAGAGAAATGTGAGTTCGACATAACGGAAGTCAAATATCTGGGCTATCATTTAAGTCCCACCGGCATAGCTATGGATCAAGAAAAGGTACAAGCTATCCTAGAGTGGCCTTCTCCTTCTACCATAAAAGAAACACAATGTTTCCTAGGGTTAGCAAACTTCTATCGACAATTCATTCTAGACTTTGCCAGTCAGACTAGCCACATAACTCACACCTTAAAGAAGGACAATTTAAAGAAGGGGTTTGTCTGGACTGAGGCTGCTGAAGCAGCCTTTCAAAGCTTAAAGAGAGCCTTCACCCAAGCCCCCATCTTAAGACATCCAGATACCACCAAGCAATTTATAGTAGTAACTGATGCTTCTGAGAGAGCCATCGGAGCTGTCTTACTCCAACGACAAGAGGATGATGGCCTTGAACATCCTGTTTTCTATTTGTCTCATATCCTTTCCACAGCTGAACAACATTATTCCGTACTTGAAAGGGAATTATTGGCTCTGAAAACAGCCTGCCTTGAGTGGAGGCAGTTTCTGATGGGTTCCAAGGAACCATTTGAGGTGAGGACAGACCACCGTAATTTACAATGTTTAAGAAATTTTGTATGCCAGAATAGTCGTCAGGCCCGCTGGGCCTTTTTCTTCAGTCAGTACGATTTTTATATTACATATATTCCAGGATCTCAAAACATTCTGGCTGATGCTCTGTCTCGCCGATATCCAGAGTGTTCTCCTTCCTCATCCCAGTATCTTCTAGAACCCAGTAAGATCATTGGAGTGGCTCAGTCTTTCCTGGAAG
Source organism: Pleurodeles waltl (assembly GCF_031143425.1). NCBI lineage: Eukaryota > Metazoa > Chordata > Amphibia > Caudata > Salamandridae > Pleurodeles > Pleurodeles waltl. Next base: position 69,388,264 of record NC_090442.1, on the reverse strand, counting down.
AAGTACAACAAGAATACGCCAACCTATCGGATCATGACATAGAAGAACTAAGACCATTATTGTACAAGAAACAAGGATATTTTTATTACCAAGACCTGATATTCCTCCCTACAAACAAGGTGCAAAAGAAAGCATTACAAATGTGCCATGATTCCCCTGTAGCTGGTCACAGAGGCATCAAAGCCACACAAGAACTACTTTCACGATTTTTTTGGTGGCCTACCTGGAAACTGTATGTGGAAAGATACGTTCAGGCCTGTCCCATATGTGCCCAAGTCAAAATACCTCACACCAGACCGGCAGGATTACTACAACCTTTGCCTGTTCCATCGGCCCCATGGCATACTATCTCTACTGATTTTATGTGTTCGCTCCCACCATCAGCAGGAAACCGGGTTATCATGGTCACAGTGGATTCTTTCACAAAGATGGCTCATTTCACTGGCCTAAAGAAGCTGCCTACTTCCCAAGAACTAGGTCAAATATTCATAGATCATGTCTTCCGTCTCCATGGACTTCCACATACCATAATCTCTGATAGAGGACCTCAGTACATCTCCCGATTTTGGAAGCATTTTTGTAAAACACTGAATATGAATAGAGCCCTGTCTTCAGGGTTCCATCCTCAGACCAACGGACAGACTGAGTGTCTGAACCAAGGACTAGAGCAATATCTTCGATGCTTTTGCAATTCTACCCAAAGTAACTGGAGCACTTACCTCTCTTTAGCTGAATTTTCCTACAATAACTCAGTCCATAGTGCCTCCAAGGTCACTCCCTTTTTCTGTTCCTATGGTTTTCATCCTACCTCTTTCCCTACTTCTCCACAATCCAACTCTCCTCTACCTGCTATTAACTATTTCTCCAAACACCTTCTCCAACTCCATAAACTAATTCGATCTAATTTGTTACATACCAAGAGGTATATGAAGAAGGCTGCAGACAAGAGACGTACAACCAATCCAAATTATCATCTGCAAGATAAAGTCTGGCTCTCCTCCAAATTCTTGCCCTCACGTCTCTCTCAAAACAAGTTCACACCTCGTTACTATGGGCCTTTCCGTATTCTCCAGTTGGTCAATCCTGTCACTGTCCGTCTTCACTTACCCCATACATGGAAGATCCATCCGGTTTTTCATGTTTCTCAGCTTAAACCTTATGTGCCTGATCCTTACTCACGTCAGTTTCCTTGTCCACCTCCTGTCCTTGTGAATGATGCTCCTGAATATGAAGTGCAGGAAATCTGTGACTCTCGTCTTTTTCATAAACGACTTCAGTATCTGATTCATTGGAAGGGTTATCCTCTCAGTGAATGTTCATGGGAAGATGCCTCTTCCGTTCACGCTCCTCTCCTGACTCAACGCTTTCACTGTTTATTCCCTCTTAAACCTGGGCCTTCGGGAGGGGGACCTACTGTCGCGCCGCGCGGTGCGGCGCGAGCCGAGAGCTCAACTTCTGCCGGGCGTTCGGCTCGGGCCGCGCACCGCGTTATTAAGACGCGGCGCGCCCCCAGCCTCTCCTGCGCGTTTCGAGGCCCCAGATTTGCTTGGGGCCTCGTTCTTCCTTCTGCCTTTCACTGTCCCAGGGGTCTCTGAACCCTCTTACCTGTTTTTCTTCGTTTCTTTGTCCTTTCTTCTTTTTGCAGTCTGTTGTGTGCCTTTCTTTATGTCTTTTCCTCCTTCCCAGATTCCTGTGCTTTCCCAGCATTCCTTGTTTCCTATTCTCTATGGTTCCTCTACTATTCTGTTCTATATATTGTTTCCCTATCTAAGATGGTGTCCTTTTACTTCCTGTGGGTCACTTCCTGTTTTTTGGTATATAAGGGCTGTGTTTTTCCTCTTTCTTTGCGCTGCAACACTTTCTGCTCAGTTGGTGTCTTCGCTCCTGATTTCCTTGCCTTTTGGTTTTGGACTCAGCATTCTGTGTTTTCTGATTTTTGCTCCTTTTGGATTCCTGTTGTTTGTTCTTGTTTTTCTCCAGGACTTTTCCTGTTTGGAGGTTTTTCCCCTTGGAAGGGGTTTTTCCCTCTGGCGCTACTTTCTGAAGGGCACGGTCTGTTCTTGGTGTCTCCATTGCCTACAGCACCGTGGCTACCAGAAAGAGTCGCCCCTTTTTGGGCCAAAGCCGAACATTGAAGATTCACGCCACCAGATCTGCAAATTCCAGGCGCAAGCAGCACGTGAGTCGTGACAGTAAATGCCAAAAAATGGTAGCGCACAATGAACAGCATGAATTACACACGAGAAGTGAATCGCGCGTTTCGCCGATTCGAATGGCACCATGTAAATGTCAAGAAAAGGTAGCGCGCGCGCAATGAACAACAAAGTTAAATGCTCATGAAACGAGTTGCACGTCTTGCCAACACGGAAAACATCATGTAAATGTCAAGAAATATCAGCGCGCAATGAACAACAATGTAATAACGAAGTCAAATCTTTATAGAATAAATTGTGCGTCCTCCCTATTTGCAAACCACCATACAAAAGTCAAAAAATGGCAGCACACAAGTAATCTGTTATTCATTTAAGAATTAAAATCAAGAATATGAAAATTCTCAATTACGGTGTTGGGAAATGTCCAAACACCGTCTTACCGCCTGGAAACAGTGATCACCAATGAGAGATGAGTGCAGAAGACTGGAAAATCCAAATAGGCTGCCGGGACAGAAGCTCAGGAAGAAGCTGCTGCTCTGCATCGGGACCTCTGAATAGTGAGCACTGGAAGTTGGACTGACTCTCTTTTATAGAGTCTTGGCCCAGCCTAGAACCATGCCCAGGCATGTTGCAGAGAAAGTCTCTAGAAGGCCCTGGAAAGGGACCACACCCTAACACACTCTGAATGTCTGCAGCAATACATTGCAAATGTACAGTATTTATAAGCACCTTAAAAATGAATCTTTTGGATGGAATTCTGCAATGCAAAAGGTTAAACAATAACATATCATCACAATGCATAAATTACATTATCTTGCGAGTGTTGGGTTTTTGCATTCTAGATGCCCGTAGAGCGCGCACTGTCCTGGTGTTGACAGTACTCCCCTCTCCCAGGCGCGCTCTAGGACCTGGTTTATCTGGATTGAGACGATGAAAGCGTCTCACAAGTACTGGAGCATGAACATCAGATGCGGAAACCCATGAATTACTTTCAGGGCCATAACCTTTCCATGAGATTAAGTACCATAGGTTATGCCCTCTCAGTTTAGAGTCCAACACTTTCTTGACTTCATATTCTTCTTCCCCCTGTACTAGAACAGGAGCTGGATGAGGGTGGACCTTTTGGACTGCCTTTTTTAAGAGGGAAGTATGGAACACTGCATGAATCCGTAATGATTTTGGCAATTGTAGTTTATAGGTCACAGGATTGATTTGCTGAAGAACAGTGTAAGGACCTATAAATTTGGGGTTGAACATGTGCTTCTTCTTGAAGTCTATGGGGGTTATTACAACTTTGGAGGAGGTGTTAATCCATCCCAAAAGTGATGATAAAGTGACGGATATACCACCATCCGTATTACGAGTCCATTATATCCTATGGAACTCGTAATACGGCTGGTGGTATATCCGTCACTTTACCGTCACTTTTGGGACGGATTAACACCTCCTCCAAAGTTGTAATAACCCCCTATATGTTTTGTGGAAAGCCACACTTTGTCACCAGGTTGATACTGCGGTCCCTCACAATGTTTCTTGTCATAATGCTCTTTGTATTTTTTTTTGGCTTTTTCTAAATGTTGTTGAATCGATTTCTGAGTTTGATGCAAATGTTGAATGATTTCTGACACAGCTGGAGTGAGAGAACTTTCTTGAGGAATTGTGATGGGCAAGGTGTCAGGATGATAGCCAAACAAACCAAAGAAGGGTGTAACGCCAGTAGACGTGTGGAAGGAGTTGTTGTAGGCTAACTCAGCTAACCAGAGCATTGATGTCCATGAATTAAGTGCTTTTTCAGCGTAAGCACGTAGGTATTGCTTCAAAGTCTGATTTAGTGTCTCCGTTTGACCATCTGTTTGAGGATGGTGGCTAGTAGATAGGGTAGATGTCACTTGGAGTGTTTTACACCATGTCTTCCAGAAGTTGGAGGCAAATTGCGATCCCCGATCGGAGAGGATCAGTTTTGGCAGTCCATGATAACGAACCACTCTATGCAGTAAGATAGTTGCCAGTTCACTAGTGGTGGGTAATTTCTTACAGGCAATGAAATGTCCATATTTCGTGAGACTATCTACTACCACCAGAATTAATGAATGCTGTTGAACCACTGGCAGACCTGTAATAAAGTCCAAAGAGATGTGTTCCCACAGACGACTTGGGGTAGGGAGTGGGTGTAACAACCCTTTCGGTTTTGAATGACTTGTTTTAGTGCGAGCACAGACTTCGCAGTTGTTTACCATTGTTTTTACACCCTTTGTTAAGGTAGGCCACCAAAAATAGCGTTGGATTAATTCAAGAGTTTTAGGAGTACCAGGGTGACCTGCTGTAGGTATAACATGCAACCAATGAAACACTATCTTGCGAAGTTTGGTAGTGGGCACGAACAAACGAGCATCGTGAAAGGGTAATCCTTGCTTGATTGATCTTTTCGGATCTGCTTGGGCCCACGCCTGCCATTTTTCAACAGTGAATGAATTGCGGATGTCTTAAAAGAAATCGTCTGTTTTTATGATACATAGGACCTTGTCAGGAGCAATGATAGCTCTGAAGGTTTGAACTGCAGGCAATGTGGTAGACTCTTGGCGGGACAAGGCGTCAGCTTTGCGATTATCTTTACCAGGCCGGAAGGTTACCACAAAATCAAACTCGGCAAAAAACAGCATCCAACGTAATTGCCGAGGAGTCAAAAGTCTGGCAGAACTCATGAATTGAAGATTGCGATGATCAGTATATACTGTGACAGTATATTTAGCTCCCAACAAATGATGTCTCCATTCTTTAAAGGCGTCACAAATCGCCAGAAGCTCTTTTTCAGCAATGACATAGTTCTGTTCGGCTTCGTTCAACTTCCGAGACATGTAAGCTACAGGATGCAGCTGACCAGTGTCTTTGTTTCATTGTGACAAGACTGCTCCTATCGCCACATCTGAAGCATCAGCTTCCACTATGAAAAGTCGATCCGCATCTGGATGAGTCAAGACTGGGGCAGTGGAGAAAGCTTCTTTCAAAGTTGAAAAGGCTTGGTCTGCTTCTGGGGACCATACACATTTTTCTTCCTTTCTTAATAACTTAGTAATTGGAGCCACTGTCTGGGAGAAATGATTGATGAACCTCCGGTAAAAATTTGCAAAGCCCAGGAAACATTGTACATCACGAACAGTCTTTGGGATGGGCCATTCAGATACGGCTTTTACTTTCCTTTCTGCCATCACAATACCTTGAGGGGTAAGGATAACCCCTAAAAACTCAACTGTGGTAACATGAAACTCACACTTGGTTAGCTTGCAATATAAATGGTGTTTACGAAGGGCTGCCAAAAATTTCTTGACATGTTGAACATGTTCATTCTCATTGTCTGAGTAGATCAAAATGTCATCAATGTAAACTATGGCAAAGATATCGAGGTACTCTCTAAGAACGTCATTTAAGAAAAATTGAAATGCTGCTGGAGCATTGCACAGACCAAAAGGCATGACGGTGTATTCAAAAAGGCCATATCTTGTTTTGAATGCCGTTTTCCATTCGTCACCCTCTCTCATTCTGACCAAATGGTAAGCACCTCGAAGATCAAGCTTCGTGTAGATTTTTGCTTTCTTTACTTGTACCAGTAAGACCGGAATTAGCGGCAAAGGATATTTGTTCTTGATGGTGATTTTATTCAAGCCCCTATAGTCGATACAAGTTTGAAGCTCTCCGTTCGCTTTTGGAACAAAAAACAAAGGAGAAGCTGTGGGAGACTTAGAGGGGCGGATGAAACCATTCTCTAAGAATTGATCCAAGTATTTTCGTAAATGTTGATTTTCATGTTCTGACAGTGCATACACACGACAGTTGGGAAGTATGCCCCCTGGGACTAGATCAATTTGACAGTCATAAGATCTATGAGGAGGTAAGTTCTCTGCTTCCTTCTCATCAAATACATCTTCATAAGACGAATACTGTTTGGGCAACTGAACTTCTTTCTCTGCGGCGGTAGCTATGTAAGAATGGCGAACTTCCGATTCTTGAGTCTTTTGGAGACAATGTTCTTTACATAGCACTGATGAGAACACGATCTTTCGTTCTGCCCAATTAATCTCTGGATTGTGATGAGTTAACCATGGCAAGCCAAGGATGATCCCATACTGGGGAGCATGGATCACGTCAAGGATGAGTTCCTCTTTATGTTTCTTTCTTTGATTTTTACCTTCACAAATTATTGTCAAGGGGACAGTCTGAAGAGTTATCGGACCTCCAGTCAAGAGTTTTCCATCAACTGCCTGGATGGTTTCTGGGGTCTTCTTTTCAATACATGGGATCTCCCATGCACAAACCAATTGGGCGTCAACAAAGTTTCCGGTAGCCCCAGAGTCGACTAGAGCCTTCTTGAAATAGGTCTTTTTCTTGACCTGAACTCTTATTCACAATTTTAGATGTTTGGATTGTGAAGGATCTACGGTGACACCCAAGAGCAACCCTTCTCTGCAACTTGGGTGCTTTAGATTTCCGTAGGTCCTTTTCATCTTTGGTCAAAGGTCTCCTGATGGTTCCAATTTCCATCGGTTCCGCCGTTCTTTCTCTCGGAGTTCTTGAGTCTTTGTTATCATGAGCATGCCAAGAATGTTTTTCAGTCTTTTTACGCGTTCCTTTTCGTTCATTTAAACGATGATCAAGCCTCAAGACAAGGTTTATTAAATCTTGACAGTTTGCAGGTTGTGGGTCGATTTGCGCTAAGATGTCTTTTAGCTCCTCTTTGAGTCCCCTGTAAAACAAGGCCGCTTGTTTTTCTTCAGGCCAGGATGTCTCAGCGACCAGCCGATTAAAGTTGGCTAAATATGACACTAAGGGGGTTATTCTAACTTTGGAGGAGTGTTAATCCGTCCCAAAAGTGACGGTAAAGTGACGGATATACCACCAGCCGTATTACGAGTTCCATAGGATATAATGGACTCGTAATACGGCTGGTGGTAAATCCGTCACTTTTCCGTCACTTTTGGGACGGATTAACAGCTCCTCCAAAGTTAGAATAACCCCCTAAGTCCTGATTCCCTTGGCGTAAGTCTAATAATTCACGATCTGCTGACTGTGTTACAGTTCTACGATCGAAAACTCTCTCAAATTCACGAACAAAACTTTTCCAGTTGTACAACAGGGGACTATTTTTACGCACAAGAGGAATAGCCCAGGTAGCTGCATCTCCAGACAGATATAACAACAAGAAAGCTACTTTAGACTGGGCATCGGGGAAAGTATGTGGTCTGCAGGTGAAGTGAAGTTCCACTTGAACCAGAAAAAATTGCGCTTTCAAGGGATCACCTGAGAAGCGTTCTGGGGGAGCTAAAGGAATGGCTGAAGGAACATTGAGGGAAATGTTAGTCGGATTACCTCCAGAAGTCTGAGAAGAAGTACCTGGCCAAGACACACCTGTGGGACTTTGTTCTTTCTTCTCAACCTTATTCTGTAACTGACTCACCCTCTCAGCTAGACTATTTGTCAAATCCTTTGATGATACCACTTCTGACTGGAGCTGGGTGATAGCCTTGACTAGCTCGTCCAGTGTGGCCATGCTGAGAACATACACAAACCAGGAGGATAATAATTTGTGGGCTCACTATTCTGTCAGAGTCACCAGATCCTCGGGGTCTGTGCACGTTCCCAACACTTCCACCACAAGACAGCTCCAATACTCTGATTAGATTTATCACAGAGTCTAAGAGAGTCCAAATGGGGAAAAGGGGATTAGGACGGGAACAGCTGGGAAGGAGACCTGTAGGAAGCAAAAGGTTAAAATAATATATCAAAATTACATCTCATGAAATCAGTACCATGCTACAACTCTAAGCTTCGTCTTTTCCGAAAAACATGAACAACCCTAGAATAGTCCTAAAACTGACTACGCTTTAGATGAGCGAATGCCTGAGGAGGAAACAGGAAAAGTTAAATAGGACTTTCAGATTTGAGTACTTTCTTTAGCATGAGAATCAGGAAACACTCTGAGCAATTTCTAAACAACCATATGAATCTCCTTTTAAGAATATATATCAGGAACACACAGCATTACATCTAGAACTCTGGTATTGTTGTGTTCATCTCAGAAAAAACATTGGGAAGTGAATTGCGCACATTGCAGATTTTTATATGAGTATTAAACACCATAAAGGATTGTGCACCATGAAATCACAAAACGTAGATTCAAGGAATAAATCACGCAACGTGTCAACTTGAAATGCTACCAAGAAAATGTCTTAGAATAGTAGCGCACAGTAATTTACATTATTTATACACGAGGAAAGAATTGTGCGTCTTGCCGATTCAAATGCCAACATACAAATGCCAAGAAATGGTAGCGCACAATGAACAACATGAAAAGCACTCAGGAAAAGAATCGCGCGTCTTGTCGATTCAAATGCCACCATGTAAATGCCAAGAAATGGTAGCGCACAATGAATAACATGAAAAAACACTCAAGGAAAGAATCGCGTGTGTTGCCGATTCGAATGCCACCATGTAAATGCCAGAAAATGGTAGCGCACAATGAACAGCATGAATTACACACAAGAAGTGACTCGCGCGTTTCGCCGATTCGAATGCCACCATGTAAATGTCAAGAAAAGGTAGCGCGCGCGCAATGAACAACAAAGTTAAATGCTCATGAAACGAGTTGCACGTCTTGCCAACTCGTAAAACATAATGTAAATGTCAAGAAATATCAGCGCGCAATGAACAACAATGTAATAACGAAGTCAAATCTTTATGGAATAAATTGCGCGTCCTCCCTATTTGCAAACCACCATACAAATGTCAAAAAATGGCAGCACACAAGTAATCTGTTATTCATTTAAGAATTAAAATCAAGAATATGAAAATTCTCAATTACGGTGTTGGGAAATGTCCAAACACCGTCTTACCGCCTGGAAACAGTGATCACCAATGAGAGATGAGTGCAGAAGACTGGAAAATCCAAATAGGCCGCTGGGACAGGAGCTCAGGAAGAAGCTGCTGCTCTGCATCGGGACCTCTGAATAGTGAGCACTGGAAGTTGGGCTGACTCTCTTTTATAGAGTCTTGGCCCAGCCTAGAACCACGCCCAGGCATGTTGCAGGGAAAGTCTCTAGAAGGCCCTGGAAAGGGACCACACCCTAACACACTCTGAATGTCTGCAGCAATACATTGCAAATGTACAGTATTTATAAGCACCTTAAAAATGAATCTTTTGGATGGAATTCTGCAATGCAAAAGGTTCAACAATAACATATCATCACAATGCATAAATTACATTATCTTGCGAGTGTTGGGTTTTTGCATTCTAGATGCCCGTAGAGCGCGCACTGTCCTGGTGTTGACAACTTGGCACTCTACAGAGGTGGGGTGGGGTGCCACATGGCCTGCCTTACGGAGGGGTCTTGCCTACGGAACTCGCCCTGGCCTAGGGAAACCCACAGCCCACATCCCCCACCCAGACACCTCATAATGCGCGCAAAGTCAGCTGAATGAGAGTGTACTCACCCCCTTGTGTCTGCTGTGATGCCCACAAGTGCCCATCCAACTCCGGGTAGGCCACCGCCAGGATCCTGAACATCAGGGGGGTCATGGTGCGACGGGCACTCCTCCCACGTTGGGAGGCCATCCCCAGCTGAGCCTCCGCCGTCTTCTTGCTCCAGCGGCGAATGTCTTCCCATCTTTTACGGCAGTGTGTGCTCCGTCTGTGGTAGACCCCAAGGGTCCGGAAGTCCTTGGCGATGGCACGCCAAATATCTTTCTTCTGGTGGGCGCTGACCTACATGAAATGCACAGGGGAAAAAGAGAAGTCATTACCAACTGCACCGTCAAAGTGATTGGCCCCCATCCCTACCCTTGCCATGTGGCACATGCATTCACCGTCTTTCATGCATGCAGCACTCTGCCCCCTTCCTTCTTACATCCAGCCCTCTCCACACAGGCATAGCCCATACAACATGCTCCCTGTGTACTTACCTGTTTGTCTGGAGGACCGTAGAGTAGCTTGTACTGGGGGAGGACCCCATCAACGAGTTTCTCCAACTCCTCCGATGTGAAAGCAGGGGCCCTTTCCACAGACACTCGAGCCATTGTCTCTTCCAGACTGAGGTCACAGCAGCTCTTGCAGTGTAGGTCCTCTCCTGTCGAGGATCAGGTATCGAGTGATTGAACAGATAGAAAATGGCGGTCACGTCCGCGGCTGTGCGTACCGTCACCGCCGGCGCACATCGTCATTGGCTCCTGGGACCTATAGGGTCCAATGTTAACCAATGCAGCATTGCGCCGCGGTCTTCGACCGCCTACCGCGACGGTGTACAACGCCAGCGCAGTTACCTCACATCCCATTGTCCCACTTTAGAGGTCAGGCAGCCGCCATTTCAGGGGCCCACATGGCTTCATTTTCAACTGATTCACACAGACCTGGGCCTAGACTCAACACACATACAGGCCACCTTTTGTGTATGAATGGTGTTCTGTGTAAGCTGTGGGTACGTACCTCTGAGTTGGTTGACTCTGTGCTCGCTGTTGTCCTTCATAGGCACCGTCCGCTGGGACATGTGAGGAGATGGCGGCATCCTCCGGTGTACCGACCGTTGGTGGACCTGTCGACAATGGAGGAGCGACATTTGATTATCACCTACAGGCTTGACCGTGCCACAATCCAGGAACTGTGTACCCAGTTGGAGCCAGACCTGATGTCAGCAATCCGCCATCCCACAGGAATCCCCCCTCAAGTGCAGGTGCTGTCAGTGCTCCATTTCCGTGCAAGTGGCTCATTTCAAACAACTGTGGCCATGGCATCAGTGATGTCCCAGCCTATGTTTTCCAACGTATTGTCCAGAGTGTTGTCTGCCCTTCTGAAACACATGCAGAGCTACATCGTTTTCCCTCAGGTGGAGGATTTGCCTACAGTGAAAGGTGACTTCTATGCCCTGGGATATATCCCCAACATCATAGGTGCCATTGATGGGACACATGTGGCTTTGGTCCCCCCCCCACAGGAGTGAACAGGTGTACAGAAACCGGAAGAGTTATCATTCGATGAATGTACAGATGGTATGTTTGGCAGACCAGTACATCTCCCATGTGAATGCCATGTTCCCTGACTCAGTGCATGACGCCTACATCCTGCGGAATAGCAGCATCCCTTATGTGATGGGTCAACTCCAGAGGCACCGTGTGTGGCTATTAGGTGAGCCCCTGGAAGCAAGTCATTGGGAATGGTTGTGTGGGCCTGGGGTTATCCCTACAGGTTAATGTGTGTCTAACAGTTGTCCCTCGCCATTTGCAGGTGACTCTGCTTACCCCAACCTGTCATGGCTACTGACCCCAGTGAGGAATCCCAGGACAAGGGCAGAGGAACGCTACAATGAGGCCCATGGGCGAACTAGGAGGGTGATTGAGCGGACCTTCGGGCTTCTGAAGGCCAGGTTCAGGTGCCTCCATATGACAGGTGGATCCCTATGCTACTCACCAAAGAAGGTGTGCCAGATCATTGTGGCCTGCTGTATGCTTCACAACTTGGCTTTGCGACGACAGGTGCCTTTTCTGCAGGAGGATGGTCCAGATGGCGGTGTTGTGGCAGCTGTGGAGCCTGTGGACAGTGAAGAGGAGGAAGCAGAGGAAGAAGACATGCACAACAGGGACTCAGTGATCCTGCAATATTTCCAGTGAGACACAGGTAAGAATACAAACCTGCCTACTACATGTACTTTAACACTACTACCTCTCTACTGTCTGTCATTTTCACCCAGTGTATGGTCACTGAGTTGTCACTTTCCCTTACGATTTCACAGATGTGGGTCCCACTGTGTGACATCTGCTTAGATTCCTCAAGGACTAGAGCTGTGTGACATAGGTATGTTGACATCACTATTTAAAAAGCATTTTGTCACTGTAATTGCTAATACACTATTTCGAAATCACAGACAGACTCCAGATCGTTTTGTGCTTTAGGTGTGTTTATTTAAGTGCTCAATATTGGAGGGGGTAGTGAAATGGTGAGGGGTGATGGTGGAGGAGTGTCCATGTCAGAGTCCAGTCTATTAGTCTCACAGGTGCATTGCCCATATGGGCATAGGAAGTGGAGCTGGGGCAATTTAAGTATGGACAGGGTGACAAAGTGGGACAGTAGGATGACAATCAGGGTGGTCTCATTTCTTGGCGGGGGTCTTGGCATCATGCTCTGTCTTTCTCCTGGATCTCAGGGACCGTTTGCGGGGTGGTTCTCCCTCTGAAGGGGGTGGGGTGCTGGTGTGGTGGTCCTGTGGCGGGGCGTCCTGTCCACTAGCGCCGGCGGAGGTGGTGGGCAGTTCATCGTCCATGCTAGTGTCAGGGGCCCCTTGTAGTGCCACAGTGTCCCTCCTGGTGTTGAGTACTTCCTTCAGCACCCCTACGATGGTGCCCAGGGTGGAACTGATGGTTCTGAGTTCCTTCCTGAAGCCCATATACTGTTCCTCCTGCATGCGCTGGGTCTCCTGAAACTTGTCCAGTACCGTTGCCATCGTCTCCTGGGAGTGGTGGTAGACTCCCATGATGGAGGAGAGAGCCTCGTGGAGAGTGGGTTCCCTTGGCCTGTCCGCCCCTGTCGCACAGCAGCCCTCCCAGTTCCCCTGTGTTCCTGGGCCTCTGTCTCCTGGACCGTGTGCCCACTACCACTGCCCCCAGGTCCCTGTTGTTGGGGTGGTGGGTTATCCTGGGTTCCCTGTAGTGGTGGACACACTGCTGATTGTCGTGTCCTGGGGACGGAGGTATGGGCCCGCTGGGTGTGTGCTGTGCTGGTGTTTCCAGAGGGGGGAAGGTCTGTGGTGGCCTGTGCCTGTGTGAGGGGAACCGACTGTCCCGAGGTCCCCTATGGTCCGGGCTGGTCATCTAGATCCAGTTGGACAGAGGTGCTGTCATCACTGTGAGCCTCTTCTGTTGGTGGTGTGGACATATGTGGACCCTCCTATCCGGTGACGTTGGGTAGGGGTCCTGCAGGGGTATAAAAGGATGTTTATTAAATCTGTGTGTGTAATGGTGTACAATGGGTGGGTGACTGTGTACCCCAGTCCTAGCATTCCTGTGTGGGACCTAGTGTGATGATGGTTTAGGGGGGTGTATGGGTATGTGCAGTGGGCATGCTTTGATGATGGGTGCCCATGCTTTGTTGTTGCATGCAGGGCTTGTTGTTGGGATGGGTGGTTTGTGATGTTGGGACATATGTGAGGAGTTGGGGTGCTGGGGGTGAGGGTGGGGGTATGTGATAGCGTGCAGGTAGGGTGGGGGATGTAATAGTAAAGCTTTGACTTACCAGAGTCCATTCCTCCACCTACTCCTGCGAGGCCCTCAGGATGCAGAATCGCCAAGACCTGCTCCTCCCATGTTGTTAGTTGTGGGGGAGGAGGTGGGGGTCCGCTGCCAGTCCGCTGAACCGCCAGGTGGTGTCTTGAGACCACGGAACGCACCTTCCCCCGTAGGTCATTCCACCTCTTCCTGATGTCCTCCCGATTTCTTGGGTGCTGTCCCACTTCGTTGACCCTGTCCACTATTCTTCGCTATAGCTCCATATTCCTTGCAATTGAGGTGTGCTGCACCTGTGCTCCGAATAGCTGTGGCTCTACCCGGACTATTTCCTCCACCATGACCCTGAGCTCCTCCTCCGAGAACCTGGGGTGTCTTTGCCGTGCCATGGGGTGGTGTAGGTGATGTGTGGGGTGGAGTGTGTGGTGATAAGTGTGGTGATATGTAGTGGTGTGTTGTGTGAGGTGCGTGGAGGTTGTGTGGGTGATGCTGTTGTGTGCCTGTGGATGCTAGTTTGTTGATGGTGGTGTCTCTCTCTGGCCTTCTCTCGGTGATTCTGGTCGTGGGGGTTTGTGGGTGATGTGGGTGTGTGTTTTATATTGTAATGGGTGTGTGGGAGTGGTGTGTGTATGTGTATCAGTTGTGTGTATTTAGAATTGTCCAATGTGGCTGTGTTTTGGAAATGTGTGTGTATTTTGAGCGCGGCGGTGTGTACCGCCAATGGAATACCGCGGTTGAAAGACCGCCTCATGGTTTCGTGTGTCGTGATAGTGTGGGCGTATTTCTGTTGGCATTACGGTGTCGGTTTTGTTTTCGCCAGTTTATCACTGACCTTTGGTGTGGCGGACTTGTGTGGGTGTCTGAATTTTGGCTGATTCCGAAATGCGGGTCATAATAGCTGTGGCGGAATTCCGCGGCCGCAGCGGTGTGTTGGCAGTCTTCTGCATGGCGGTAAGCGGCTTTTACCGCCAATGTTGTAATGAGGGCCATAGTAATGTGTTTTATATGTCCTGACAGTGAAATATTGATATGTTCGGTTTTCACTGTTGCAAGGCCTGTCCCTCTCATAGGTTAACATGAGGGCTACCTTTAAGTCTGATTAAAGTGTAGATTCCCTTCGGGGCGGATGAACATGTGGAGTTTGGGGTCTCTGAGCTCACAATTTAAAAATACATCTATTAAAGTTGATTTTAAGATTGTGTGTTTGAAAATGCCACTTTTAGAAAGTGAGCATTTTCTTGCTTATACCATTTCTATGACTCTGCCTGTTTCTGGATTCCCTGTCTGGGTCAGTTTGACAGTTGGGCTGGTTGCACCTCACACTAGACAGTGACACAAAGGGAGCTGGGGTGTAGCCTGCATATCCTGGTGACTCATCTGTGCTAGGAGGGAGGGGAGGAGTGGTCACTCACACCTGAAAGGGCTGTGCCTGCCCTCACACAATGCAGTCTCCAACCCCCTAGTGAGTGTCTGGGGCCTGACCTGGGCAAGGCAGGATTTTACATTCAAAAGAGACTTTACTTTGAAGTAGGCTTACTTCAAATGAGAGATTGGGTATAAGAAGGGCACCCAAAACCACAGACTTTAGAAACCCTTCTGGAAACAAGAGGAACCTCTGCCAGGGGAAGAGCTGAGGAGCTGAGGAAGAAGAGCTGCCCTGCCTGTGACTGTGCTTTGTGGAGCTATCCTGCAGTTGCTGCTTCTCCCAGAGTAAAAGGGCAAAGACTGGACTTTATGTGCCTTCCATCTTGAGAAGAAATCTCCAAGGGCTTGATTTAAAGCTTGCCTCCTGTTGTTTGAAGTCTCAGGGACAGCAAAGACTTCTCACTGCCAGCACCTGGAGTCTCTGGAGAGACTCCTACTCTGCCCTGTGGTGCCCATCCAGTTCCTGGGACTCTGAAAGGAGAAGCTGGCAGCCTAAAGATGAGGAAATCCACGCACAGAGCGCCGTGCGGGGAAAAGATCGACGCGACTCCGTAGGATCGCATGAAACGTGACTGAAGAATCGACGCACGGAGCAGGAGAAATGATGCGCAGCATCGCCGATGGAGCCAGGAGATCACAACATGCGCTGCGGGTTTTTCGGATCCTTGTGCGACTAGATTTCTGACTCAAGTCCTGCTGGGTGTGGAAAAACAAACGCAAGACCTGCCCGGACCAGAGAGTGCTGACCGGATCGACGCATCACTCTCCTGCGGAGAGAAGAAACAACGCGTCCCGACCCGGCGAAAGGAGAAACTATGCATGGTCCCACTCGTGAGTGGAATCAACGCATCGCAAGCCTGTGCGGGGTTATTTTAGACGCGCCCAAGGTACTTTTTCACGCTGACAGCGTTAGTGTGCGTTTGAAACTACTTAAAGACTCTTTCTGATTTTTTATTGATAACTTGGCTTGTGTATTGTGGACTTTTGTTGTTTTGGTCTTGTTTTGTTTAGATAAATATTTCCTATTTTTCTAAACCTGTGTTGTGTCATCTTGTAGTGTTTTCATTAAGTTACTGTTTGTGTTTTGGTTAAATACTTTACACCTTGCACTCTGAAGTTAAGCCTACCGCTCTGCCAAGCTACCAAGGGGGTAAGCAAGGGTTAGCTGAGGGTGATTCTCTTTTACCCTGACTAGAGTGAGGGTCCTTGTTTGAACAGTGGGTAACCTGACTGGCAACCAAAGACCCCATTTCTAACAATCCACATCCCACCTTTCACCTCTGAACCCTAGGAGATCACCCGCAGTGTCCTCCAGGGCTCATCTCTTAGTCCCGCGCTCTTCAACGCATCGTCAGATCACACGGTCTCAACATAATTTCCTACGCAGATGATATCCAACTCATCCTCTCACTCACCGACGATCCCTCCACCACCAGAACCAACTTCTACAGATGCATGACAAGCATCGCTGACTGGATGAAGAGCAGCCACCTCCAGCTGAACACAGACAAAACGGAAGTACTGATCCTTGGGAAATAGCAGCAAAACATGGAATGACTCCTGGTGGCCATCAGACCTAGGATCTGCACCCACTCCCTCAGACCACCCCAGAAAATTCAGAATAATGATTGACAACAAGCACACTATGAAATCACAGATCAACACTGTCCTCTCCACCTGCTCCTCACTTTGTGCATGCTATGTAAGATCTTCAAGTGGCTACCCCTACACACGAGATGCACTGTGACACAGGCCCTCATCACCAGCCGACTGGACTATGGCAACACCTTCTACGTAGGAATCGCCTCACACCTCCCACAGAGACTTCAGACCATACAGAACGCCGCAGCCAGACTCATCCTTGGCCTTCCCCGATGAACCCACATCACACCACACCTCAGGCAACTCCACTGGCTCCCGTACAGAAGAGATGCCAATTCGAGCTGCTCACTTATGCACACAAGGCTCTACACAAACAAGGACCTGCATACATTCACCACCGCCTGAACTTCCACAAACCATCGAGAAGACTATGCTCTGCCTCCCTTTCACTTGCCCATTATCCCCGCATCTACTGAAGCAGAAGTGGAGGATGCTCCTTCTCTCACATTGCAGTAAAAACCTGGAACAGCCTCCCCATGCACCTCCGTACCATCACCCCACTTACAGAATTCCGAATGGCCCTCAAGACCTGGCTGTTTGAATAAGCAGCCAGCACCTGCAAGCACCTGGATACACTATCGGGTGATTAGCCGTGCTTTTTATATCCTGATTGATTTATTAAGAGTGCCAAAGATCTACTACATTCTTTCATTGGTGCAAGGAGGGAAAAAAATATCTCACTTAAATTCACAACATATGTTTTGAATTGTAAGCTGAGGTGAAAAATTGTACTGGTCATGGTCATTCGTGGGCGACATTCAAAAAGTTTGCAAGAATAAAGGAGCAGAACCTACCTGTCATCTGGTCCTCTCATAATCTCGGAAATATATCTGTATTAAAACCAATCTCCAGTTTCACCTGAGGGGGGAATTGAGCTGCTCTACTAGGGACAGAGCATTAGTGAGTGAACCAGGCAAGTGCTACAGAGACCAGCCCCTTAAAGAAGCACCCCCTGCCCCTCCCCCGCTCAGCCCTCTCAGTGCATCAAGGGCAGGAGACATTCAGCTTGTGACAGAGCTACAAGGGTAGAGACCACACCGGGAACATACTCCCTCCAGGTGACACCCCCTTGTTGGAGCAAATCCAAACAGCATTCATGGTAGCAACATTAATGATAAACTCTTTGTTGCAAGCCTCCTGCCTTGTATCTCTAATCCAGGAACTTTGAGTCAAATTAATTGTGATCCACATAGTGACATATTGCATAAAAGGGCACCACACCTGACTGTTGAGACAATTATTTTCAGTTCCATAGAAGATGAAAATAGTCCATCTTCAATCCAAAAATCAAATAAGTGCAAAAATGTTTTTTGGTAGCCATATTGCTTCTCTATCAATGAGAAATTCATGAAATCACTTTGAACTATGTTCTTCGTACAATAATATGTCAAAAATATTTTACCCAAAGCCACAATGCATTTTAAGCTCAGGCACACCTATATGAAGCAGTTGAAACACAAACATAAGGTCGCCATAATCAGACCACCACTAACTGTACAGGACATATAATGCTTCAGTTACTTACCGGTAATCTTCATGATCCCTAGTCCTGTCTTTCCTTGTCCTATTCATTACTAATGAGTGATCTCTACCTCACGTGACAGAAAAACAGAATAGTAAAATCTTGTAATAGTGTCCCTTCCCTTAGCAACTAGCCTCTAAGGGTACACTTTACCGGGCATTCTTTCTGGAATACCAACCTCTTCAAACCAGAGATGAAGGTCTCAATCCAAGGAGGGAGGGACATAATGATTGGGATGAAGACAAACAGGACTAGGAGTAAAGAAAATGACTAGTAAGTAATTGAGAGATCACCTCCACGTCCTATTGTCTTTATCCCACTTCATTACTTAGAATAACAACACAGTCTAAAAGACCTTCACATCAAACAAATAACAGACACTCCACACCAATCATAAATGCTGGGAGTATCCAAAGCTTTATTGAAAACAAGTAATCATGGAGCTTAGGGCAAAACAGAATGCAAGACCACAATTCTTATGATCCTGGAACACATTCTGAAGACGATAATACTTTGCAAACGTATTAGGAGCAGCCCATGTGGCTACCCAAGGGATCTCAGATATGGACCCTCACTTTGTCTCAGCTCAGGAAGCTGAAATCCCCTGCGTAAATGGACCCTGAATCCACACTGGGGGATGAGTGCCAGAAAAGGAAAAAGCCAGGAAAGTAGCCTGTTTGATGAATCAACTGATAGAAACCAAAGAATCTCTCTCAACTCTATTAGAGGAACCGAAAGTAACATAGAGGGAATCAGACCACCTAAAAAGCTTGGTTCTCCACAACTAAATCTGTAAAGCCTTTTTTACATTCATGAGCTACCAACCACACCCCTAAGAAGAATCAGCTATGCCCAAAAAAGCCGGAATAACCACTTGCTGAGCTCTGTGAAAAATCAACTTTCTTTGAGGATAACACCATCCTCAAAGAAAGTGTGAAACGGCTCTCTAGCCATAAGAGCTGCAATCTCCCCAGTTCTCCTGGCTGATGTGACTGCAACTAAAAATACAGCCTTCAGGGTCACAAACGTAATATCAACCTGCTCCCGGGGGTAAAAAGAGAAAGAAGTCAGAGCTTTTAAAACCAGTGGTAAATCCCACAGAGAATACAAAGGCAGACAGGGAAGAGAAAAACTCCTCAAGGAAGGTGCAGCCGGCCCCTGGGTACTGTAAAAACTACTTCCCTCAAAGTCAAAGCTCTGACCTCACCCTGTTGAGATCCATACAGAATCTTGCTCATGCTCATATGAAGGTCATGATCCATGTAGACTTGAGGTTGCATTTCTCCCAGTTCAGAAGGAACCCATGAGACTGAACCTGGTGCAGTACTAAAGCCAATTTCTAGAGCAGCTGCTGTTCTGAGAGAGCATGAAGAAGCCATTCATCCAGGCATGGATAAAGACAAATATCTTGAAGATGCAGGGGGGCAACCAGCCGGGCCACAACCTTGGTGAACACTTGAGGAGCTTTTTTCAGACCATACTGGAGCACACTGAACTGAAAGTGGCAATCTTTGGTACAGAAACGCCAAAACTTCTGATGAGGAAGATAAATAAGCATATGGAAGTAAGCATCTTGTAGAGCCCGGGGCAACCATAAAGTGCCCTCTGCACTCCAACAAAGGGATCATTTGTAGGGTTTCCTTCTTGAAAAGGAGATTCTGGACAAATGTGTTCAGTTGTTTGAGATCCAGAACCATCCAAATACCTCCCATTGCCTTTTAGATGAGGAAAATGATAGAACAGAACCCCAGACCCTGGGATGTTCGGGAAACCTCCAAAATCTCCCACTTCAGTAGTAGGGCATCTGTTCCCCAGTGGATGGCCTTGTTTGCCGGCCATGGAGTTTGTCTCTCTCCCGAATCCTGAGGGAAAGAAAGAAACGTAGGCCCTCATTATGACATTGGTGGTAAATGGCGCTTACCGCCGTGGTGACGGGTGCCAACATACCGTCGCAGTGGCGAACATCCGTTTGCCATATTATGAGACACACACCCCAAACTGACAGAATACTGCCACAAACACATATCCTCCAGGCCAAAGGTCAGTTTTAAAGTGTTGGTACGAACACCCATACCTTTACGCCAACAAAACAACGCCTACCACATTATGACCCACAAATCACCACGGCGGACATTCAGTGGTGGTAAACCATTGGCGGTACACACCAGTACACTCAGAATGGCCACCCAATTACAAAACAATAAAACATTGGCCAAAACGAAAATCACACACCTGACATTCATACACACACCACACACACACACCCACAGTACTATAAAACACACACTCTCATTACCCACAACCCTTTACGAACACCAAAAATTGCCACGAGACAGACACAAAAATCACAGAGACAACTACACACACACACCACAAATACCCATTCATCCGTCACGCACCCCACATCCCACACCCCACCACATTACTCAACACGCTCTGCGCAACACATACCACACAATACCCCTGTCCCCACTAAGGCACCCCCATTTCACAGATGAAGAGTTGCGGGTGATGGTGGAGGAAATAGTCAGGGTAGAGCCACAGCTGTTTGGAGCACGGGTACAGCAAATATCCATTGCCAGGAAGATGGAGCTATGGCGGAGGATCGTGGACAGGATAAATGCTGTGGGACAGCATCCAAGAACAAGAGACGACATCAGGAAGAGGTGGAATGACCTACGGGGGAAGGTACGTTCTGTGGCAGCAAGGCACCGGCTTCTCCCCCACAGCTCACAGCATGGGAGGAGCAAGTCATGGCAATACTGCATCCTAAGGGACTCACTGGAGAAGCCGGAGGACAGGACACTGGTGAGTCAATATTTACTACTTATCGCCCCCCTATACCTGCATGCCATCTCACCCCCTCACCCTGACTCCCATCAATCCACTACATCCCACACAGTGCACCTACGCATATGACTAACCCCAATGCCAAGCCATGCATGCCATACCAATGAATGTGCAGCCCTTCCAGCCCTGCATGTACCCCCATCACAAAGGCATGCACAGCATGGAGAACTAACAATCACACAATACATCCCCATACACAAACAAAGATGGCAGGGCAACAGCAACGATAGACGGGGAGCTAGGGATGTGCAATATGTCACAGACATGAAGCATAATACATCACTTACATCCCCAAAGTGCCCCAGCCAATCCCAGCGGCGAGAAGGTTCCACGACTATCCAGTCCCCCAACAGAAGGCTCCCCGAGTGATGACAGTAACTCTGGACTTCAGGATCTGGATGAACTGCCTGGCCCATCAGGGACCACTGGTCAGTCAGCCACCCCAGCCCACCCACAGTCCACCACAGAGCCTCCTTCATCAGTCTCCAACACCACACCACTGACCCAACGTCTCCACACCTCTGCCCCTAGGACACGTCAATCAGCAGTGGGCCCACCTGTACAGGGACCCCAGTCAACACCTCACCCCCAAGACAATCAGGGACCTAGGGTCAGTGGGCCCTCCATTCAGGGTACACAGGCACAGGGGAATAGGGACACTGGGAGTACAGCTGTGCGCCAGGGGGAGGACAGACCCAGGGAACCGGCTCTCCAGGAGGCACTCACTAATGTCCTTACCAACAATCCCAGGACAAGATGGGTCAGATCCTTACCAACATGCAGGAGAAATGTGGCTGCAGGAGGTACACCATCAGGAGATCAGGGACGATTTGCAGGCCGTCAACGCCACCATGGTCTCCATAGCAGGGGTGCTGGCTGTTATGGCCAATATCATGAGGGAATGGACAGCACACCAGCGGGCCTCTACAACTAGCCAGTCTACTGACCAGCCCTCACCTTCTGCTGCAGCTAGTGGACAGGAGGCCCTGCCTCAGGACACACAGGCCATCAGCACCCCACCCCCTGCAGAAGGTGAACCACCCCGCAAACATTCCCTGCGACCCAGGCAGAAGCCAGAGACACTTGCCAAGACCAAGACCATCGCCGGGAAATGAGACTCTCCTGATTGTCCCCCTTGTGTCCCACTCTGTCACCTTGTCCACTCTGAACTGATTTTGCTCCCTTCCTATGGCCCCTTGACACTGGACCTGTGCTACAAACAGACTGGCCAATACCCTGGACTTACCTCTACCATCACCCCATTCCATTGCATTTTACTGTCTGTAATTTGCACTACAAAAACACCCTTGAACACAACATGAGTGATAGCGTTTTATGTTATGAACATGTGGAATTATGGAAGCAGTCACATCTAGTGAAAATTATCTGAACACTGTGATAGCATACCAATGGAGATCTGTAGCTGTCTGTAGTCATCACATCAGTACACAGTTGTTATAACACCAACATCTGCAACATTAGAAGGAATAGGTGACAGTCAGTTGAGATGCAAAGGGAGTCATGCCATCCTGCTACAGCCACACAAAAAACACCAATAGTAAGAGGAATGGTCAGTTATACTGCCTCACCTGTGTGTTACTGGAAGTATTGACCTATAACTGATGTTCTTTTGTCCACATCCTCATCCTCTAGCTCCTCATCCTCACTATCCTCAGGGTCCACTGCTGCCACAGGGGCATTTCCAATCTCCCCCTCCTGCAGATAAGGCACATGTTGTCTGAGGGCCAGGTTGTGCAACATGCAGCATGCTACTACTATCTGGCAGACCTTCTCGGTTGAGTAGCACAGGGATCCACATGTCAGATGGAGGCATCTGAACCTGGCCTTCAGGAGACCAAAGGTCCTTTCAATAATTCTTCTGGTTGGCCCATGTGCATCATTATACCGATTCTCAGCCCCTGTCCCTGCATTCCTCATATGGGTCAGGAGCCATGATAGGTTTGGGTAGCCAGAATCACCTGCAAGTATTGAGGGTCAAACATTAGACGTACACAATGGTATGGGGTTAACTCTTGAAGGCATACACTGACATGAATTGGGTGGGGACTCAACTATTAGCTCAACTATTAGCCACACCCTGTGCCTCTGTAGTTGTGCCATCACATTTGAGATGCTGCTATTCCTCAGGGCGTAGGCGTCATAGACCGACCTAGGATACTTGGCAGTGATGTGGGAGACGTATTGGTCCGCCAGGCACACCATTTGCACATTTGCACATTGAGTGGGTGAAAACTCTTCTGATTCCTGAACACCCGTTCACTGTGGTGGGGGGGTACAAACACTATGGGGGTCATTCTGACCCTGGCGGTCATTGACCGCCAGGGTCAACGACCACGGGAGCACCGCCAACAGGCTGGCGGTGCTCCCAAGGGCATTCTGACCGCGGCGGTATGGCCGCGGTCAGAAACGGAAAACCGGCGGTTTCCCGCCGGTTTTCCGCTGCCCTGAGGAATCCTCCATGGCGGCGCAGCTTGCTGCGCCGCCATGGGGATTCCGACCCCCTCACCGCCATCCTGTTCCTGGCGGTTTTGCCGCCAGGAACAGGATGGCAGTGAGGGGTGTCGTGGGGCCCCTGGGGCCCCCTGCAGTGCCCATGCCAATGGCATGGGCACTGCAGGGGCCCCCGTAAGAGGACCCCTAAAAGATTTTCAGTGTCTGCCATGCAGACACTGAAAATCGCGACGGGTGCTACTGAACCCGTCGCACCCTTCCCACTCCGCCGGCTCCATTCGGAGCCGGCTTCCTCGTGGGAAGGGGTTTCCCGCTGGGCTGGCGGGCGGCCTTCTGGCGGTCGCCCGCCAGCCCAGCGGGAAACACAGAATAACCGCGGCGGTCTTTTGACCGCGCAGCGGTATTCTGGCGGTTCCCGCTTGGTGGGCGGCTCCCGCCGCCCGTCAAGCTCAGAATCACCCCCTATATGTGTTCCATCAATCGCCCCAATAATATGAGGTTTATGTCCCATTGCATAGAATCCTGCCTTCTCAGTGGTCAAATCTTCTACCTGGGGGAAAGCAATGTAGCTGCACATTTGTTTGACCAAGGCAGACAAAACCCTTGCCAGCACGATTGAGAACTTTGGCTGTGACATTCCTGCTACCAGTACTGTCACTTGGAAAGAACCAGTTGCCAGGAAATGGAGTAAGGATAGAACTTGCACAAGAGGGGGGATCCCAGTGGGATGACTGATACCTGATATCAGTTCAGACTCCAATTGAGCACACAGCTCTGTGATTGTGGCCCTGTCCAGTCTATAGGTCAGTATCATGTGCCTGTCCTCCAGTGAAGCCAAGTCCACAAGGGGTCTGTACACGGGATCTTGTTTCCTTCTCCTATTCCTCCGCAGTGGTAGGTATCTAGGGGACACAAGAGTAAGTAGGGTGTCACAATTTGAACAATGGAACTGCCACCTCAGTGTACATTGAGCATTAATGTGTTGGCACTATGGGAATGGCAATGTATGTGCAAATCATAGCAATGACGCAGTTCTCGATTATCTGAATGTTGTCCACCACCATAAAATGGCGAATGCCTATCCTGTATGTAGGGACAGGTGGAAGTGAGGCAACTCCATCGACGTTCGGCGTCATGGCAGAAGGCGGTCTTGCACAGCCGTGCTATTCCTCATTGGTATTATGGGGCTCAATGGAGTACAGTGGCCAATGGGGATCACCGGCGGCGGTGACGGTGTACACCGCAGTAGTAAAGTAACATCTTTCTTGGCATGTTACCCCCAATTTCTACCTGTTTGTCAGTGTGTTTTTACTGTTTCACTGGGATACTGCTAGTCAGGACCCCAGTACTCATAGTTTGTGGCCTATATGTGTTGTCGGTATGCTTGACTGTGTCACTGAGGTTCTGCTAACCAGAAATCCAGTGCTTATGCTCTCTCTACTTAACAAATTTGTCACTATAGTTTAGTGACTCCATATTACAATTCAAATTGACACACTGGATTCCCCTTATAAGTCCCTAGTATATGGTACCTAGGTACCGAGGGCATTGGGGTTCCAGGAGATCCTTATGGGCTGCAGCATTTCTTTTACCACCCATAAGGAGCTCATACAGACACTCTTTCAGGACTGCCACTGCAGCCTGCGTGAAATAGTGCACACATTATTTCACAGCCATTTTAACTGCACCAGGTAACTTATAAGTCACCAATATGTCTAACCTTCAGTTACTGAAGGCTAGGTGCAAAGTTACTGTGTGTCAGGGCACCCTTGCACTACCAAAGGTGCCCCCACATTGTCCATGACCAATTTCCCGGACTTCTGGAGTGCGGGATACCATTATAAGCGTGCACTACATATATGTCAGTACATATATGTAGCTTCACAATGGTAACTCCGAATATGGCCATGTGAGGTGTCTAAGATTGTGAAATCAAACCCCCAATCCAAATCTGGTATTGGGGTGCCAATTCCATGCACCCTGGGGGCTCCACCATAGGCCCCCAGTAATGCCAAACCAGCTCTCTGATATTGTCACTGCAGCCCCAGCTGCAGCCATCTCACAGACAGCTTTCTGCCCTCCTGGGGATTGAGAAGCTCAGTCCCAGGAAGGCAGAATAATGCATTTGCTTTAGGAGAGGGGTGTTACACCCTCTCCCATTGGAAATAGGTGTTACAGGCATGGGAGGGGTATCCTCCCAAAGCCTCTGGAAATGCTTTGAAGGGCACATATGGTGCCGTCCTTGCAGAATTCAGTCTACAGTGGTTCAGGGACCCCAAGTCCCTGCTCTGGTGCGAAACTGGACAAAGGAAAGGTGAGTGACCACTCTCCTATCAATCACGACCCCAAGGGTGGTGCCCAGTGCTCTTCCACAGTGTCCCTGGTGTTAGCCATCTTGGATTTCAAGGTGTGGGGACCCTCTAGGAGCATCTGAGTGGCCAGTGCCAGTAGGTAACGTCAGAGACCCCTCCTGATAGGTGCATACCTGGGTAGGTAGCCGATCCCCCTCTAAGGGCTATTTATAGAGTCTCTCCTCTGGGTGTTTCCTCAGATTTGGTTTGCAAGACTCCGCCAGGACTCCTCTGCATCCTCTGCTTCAGCTTCTGACCTTCGGATCAACCACAGACTACTCCAGGAACCGCTGTAACTGCAACAAAGTATCCAGGAAGGCTCCTGCGACCTGCAACTTCAGCTCCAGCCAGCAACTGCAACAGTTTCCAAGGTGTGCATGCTCTGAGGACTGCCTGTCTTCATCCTGCACCAGAAGAACCAAAGAAATCTCCTGTGGAGTGACGGGGAGGCATGTCTCTGCAATGACGACCGGTACCCTCTAGGACTCTACTCCTGTCGACGAGCATGATCCCTAGAACACATGTGGTGGACTGAAGTGATCCTGACTGTCCAAAGGTCCAGCAGTCCAAGTTTGGTGTAGGTAAGAGCTTGCCTCCCCGTGCCACGACAGTACCCCTGTGCATCATGTCTTCTGCAGCTCTTTGGACTTCTGTGCACTTCTTCCAAAAGTTCTTCATGCACAGCACAGCTCAGATCCCCAGCACTCTATCCTGCGATGGTCAGCTCCCTGAGTTGTTCTCTGGTGGCGTGGGACCTTTCTGTGTAGTGCTTCAACAACCACAATTTGCAACTCCTTTGTCCCTGTGTCCTGGGACTTCTGTGGGTGCTGCCTGGTCTTCTGAGGGCTCTCTAAAGTGCTGAGAGCCTCCTCTGTCTCCTCAGTCCGAGTTGAGACCCCCAGGTCCCTCCTGGGCCCGGGCAGTGCCTCTCTGATGCAAAACATGTATTTGCGTGAACCAAGGTTTGTTGGCAGAATCCAGCGATGCAAACTGCCTGCATCCAACGACTCGACGTGGGACATCTCTTGCACTAAGCAGGAACCCACAGCTATCTTCTTTGGTGCATTGCTGTACTTTTCTTCCAACCGGAGGATCCACTTTTGCACCTTCTTCCAGGTTGGCAGGGGCTCCTGTTCTTCCTGGACTCTTAATCGTCTTCTGAACTTGGTCTCCTCTCTCCACAGGTCTTCAGGTCCAGGAGTCCATGGTTGATTTCTTGCAGTCTTGCTTGGTTCTTCCATTATCTTCTATCATGACTTCTAGTGTGTTCTGAGGAAACTTGCTGTACTTTACTCCTGTTTCCCTGGGCTCTGGGGTGGGGTACTTTACTTACCGTTGATGTTTTCTCACACTCCCAGCGCCCCTCTACACACTACACTTGCCTAGGGGAGAATCCGACTTTCGCATTCCACTATTTTAGTATATGGTTTGTGTTGCCCTTAGGCCCATTGCAATCTATTGTGTTTTTCACTTTTTGCACTATTTTCTGACTGTGTACTTACCTGATTTTGGTTACTAGCGTATATGTCTGAGTTGAGACCCCCAGGTCCCTCGTGGGCCGGGCAGTGCCTCTCTGAAACAAAACGCATATTTGCGTGAACCAACGCTTGTTGGTGGAATCTAGTGATGCAAACTGTCTGCATCCAACAACTCGACATGGGGCATCTCTTGCACTAAGCAGGGACCCGCAGCTATCTTCTTTGGTACATTTCTGTACTTTTCTTTCAACCGGAGGATCCACTTTTGCACCTTCTTCCAGGTTGCAGGGGCTCCTGTTCTTCCTGGACTCTTCATCGTCTTCTGAACTTGGTCTCCTCTCTCCACAGGTCTTCAGGTCCAGGAATCCATTGTTGGTTTCTTGTAGCCTTGCTTGATCTTCTATCATGACTTCTAGTGTGTTCTGAGAAAACTTGCTGTAGTTTACTCCTGTTTTCCTGGGCTCTGCGGTGGGGTACTTTACTTACTTTTGGTGTTTTCTCACACTCCCAGCACCCCTCTACACACTACACTTGCCTAGGGGGGGATCCGACTTTCGCATTCCACTATTTTAGTAGATGGTTTGTGTTGCCCCTTGGCCCATTGCATTCTATTGTGTTTTTCACTATTTGTGCTATTTTCTGACTGTGTACTTACCTGATTTTGGTTACTAGTGTATATATTGTGTATAATAGTTACCTCCAGAAGGAGTATTGCCTCTAAGATATTTTTGGCATTGTGTCACTAAAATAAAGTACCTTTATTTTTGGTAACACTGAGTATTGTCTTTTATTGTGTATAAGTACTGTTTGGCCAAATGACCTCACTTGATTCCTGACTTTCCACAGGACAACTCTTACACTGCTTGTGCTGCTGTGACCTGTGTCTGGATCCTGCCATGGCCCATCTGACTGGGGAAAGGGCCCCTGCCTTCACTTCGGAGGAGTTGGAGCGCTTGATGGATGGGGTCCTACACCAGTATGGACAGCTGTATAGGCCTCCAGACCAACAGATGAGTACACCATGGTCACGATGCATGTGACAAGGTTGCATGGAGATGTGTGTGCAAGCACTGTGTTATTTGGGGGGTGGTATGTCTGGTGGTAGTGTACATGGTGGGCTATGGGTGATGTGTGTGCCAATAGAGCTGGAAATGGGATTTGTGGGCCATATGTATGACAGGCTGGATTGTATGTTTAATGGTGTCCTCCTGTCTATACTACCTCTGCAGGTCAGCGCCCATCAAAAGAAGGGATTGTGATGTGCCATCGCCAAGGATGTGCGGACCCTGGGGGTCTACAGCAGGCAGAGCACACTGTCGGAAAAGGAGGGAGGACCTGAGATGCTGGGCCCGGAAGACCACGGAGGCCCAGCTGGGGATGGCCTCCCAACGAGGGCGGGGTGTCTGTTGGAACCTGACACCCTGATGGCCTGCATACTGGTGGTGGCCTACCCAGAGCTGGATGTGCGCTTGAGGGCATCACAGCAGCCACAAGGGGTGAGTACAGTGGGCGTTACAACTATAATTGGTAGGTGGCATCGGATCCTGGTGGTGGGTGTCAGTTAGTGGGTGCCCCTTATTGCCAGGTCAGACATTGCAGTGTGATCCAGCTCAAGGGTAATGGGTGTATTGCAAAATCTGGTAACCTAGCTAGGTTGTATTCCATGTCAGACAGGGATTAGGGGGTCCCAGGAGGGGTGCAGTTGGCGGTGTTTGGCTCCCATCTTGCTGTGGCACCTAGCCAATGGAATGCCAGTGCGATGCATGGTACTCAATCCTGATCCCTGTGTGTGACGGAAATGTGTATGGCATCAGTGGTGTTGGTGCTGTAATTGACCCAGTGCTCCCTTTCTCTCCCTTCCCCACCTTTTTATTTCTGTCATCCTGTCCATGTGGGCATAAGCATCATTTGGTGGAAGAGCAGGTGCACCAGCAACAGAGGGAGCTGCATCCCACAGGACCCAGGAAGCAGAGTCCACCGACCCCGAGGGAACCAGTGGGATGGAGGGCGAGGGGAGCACCACAGCGGAGTGAGGAGGTGACAACATTGACTCTGATTCCTCCTCCGATGGAAGCTCCCTGGTGGTGGCAGACACCTCTGGGACCACCCCAGCTACAGGTACAGCCGCCACCCCCGTACCAGCACCGCCCTCCCAGTAACCCCTCACCGAGTTGCCCGTGCCCGCTCACCCAGGAGGGTGGGCATCTCCTTCGCCCCAGGCACCTCAGGCCCTGCCCTCAGTGAGGAGGCTATTGACCTCCTGAGATCCATCTCTGTAGGGCAGTCAACCATTGTGAATGGCATCCAGGGGCTGGCATCACAGATGCAGCAATGCAATGCATTCCTGAAGGGCATCCACGTTGGATTGGCGGCCTAACAGAGATTGTTCCAGGCTCTTGCCTCCTCTCTGATGGCAGCCATCATCCCTGTTCCTACCGTCCCCCCTCCAACTACCACTTCCCAGTCCCAGTCTCCTTAACCACAACCCATTCCATGCACACATACAGACAAGCATGCACACAAAACATCACACAAAAGTGGCACAGACAAACACAGGCAGCGCATTTCAGGCCACAAGCACTCACATAAACAACAGACAGTTGCACACACAACAACATCCACTGCCTCCACTGTCTCCCCCTCCTCCTCCGCCTCCTCCTAACACACTGTCACATCCACACTCACACCTGCATGCACTGCATCAACAGCCACCACCACCATCACTACACCAAGCAGAACACACACCTCACTTGCAGACACCTCCACAACATCCATCCACACGCCCTCTCCCACCCTGTCTGCCCCCTCCTAAGAGACACAAACACACGCACTCAGACACCCAACAGCTACCTCACATCAGCACACTGCCCATGCACCTGCACCCAGGTCCAGCAGATATTCACCTCCATCACCCGCTCCCTCAACCTCCACTCCCATCCCACCCCAGCATCCCTAAGAAGCTTTTCCTTGCTCAACTTGACCGATTCCCTCTCCCTCCATCCCTGTCCTGCCCGTAAGAGCAGGGTCCCAACGACCCAGCCCAACACCTCAGCCAAACAGTCCACAGGGACAGTGGAGGCACCTCCTAGTCATGGAGGCAAGAAAGGGAAGGATCCCACTCCACCACCCAAGAAAGGGAAGAATCCCACTCCACCACCCAAGAAAGGGTAGGGACCCACTCCACCACCCAGGAAAGGGAAAGATCCCACTTCACCACCCAGGAAAGGGAAGGATCCCATTCCACCACCCAGAAAAGGGAAGGTTCCCACTCCACCAACTAAGAGAGGCAAGAGGCCCCCTCCAACAGCAGTGGGCAAGGAGCCCTCACCTCCAGCAGAGGCTGGCAGGGTAACACCTCCAAAAGCAGTGGACAAGGAGCCCTCGCCTCCAGCAGAGGCTGGCAGGGTTACACCTCCAACAGCAGTGGGGAAGGAACCCTCACCTCCAGCTGGGACATAGCAGCCCTCACCTTCAGCAGAGGATATGTAACCCACCCTCCAAGGACTGTTGTACAAGGAGCCCCCTCAGAACCATTGGGCAAATTCCCCACCTCAGGGGCTGTTACCTTGCACTCCCCAGCAAAGGGAAATGGGCATGGAGCCCCCTCCAGAACCAGTGGGCACGTTCCCCACCTCAAAGACTTTGACCTTGCACTCCCCAGCAAAGGAAAATGGGCATGGAACCCCCTTCAGAACCAGTGGGCAAGTTCCTCACCTCAGGGACTGTGACTTTGCACTCCCCAGCAAAGGAAAATGGGCATGGAGCACCGTCCAGATCCAGTGGGCAAGTTCCCCTTCCTCAGAGACTGTGACCTTGCACTCCCCAGCAAAGAAAAATGGCCATGGAGCCCCCTCCAGGACCAGTGGGCAAGTTCCCCAGTTCAGAGGAGTTGCCCCCCACTGCCCTTCCCCTTGAGGTGCCTGCCCTTTTGCAACATGATGCCCCTGCACAGTGTAATGCGGATATTGTCAGGAAACAAGTTGGGGCTTGGACGCCATGTGGGCCTTTTGTACTTTGGACTGGCCATTGGCCATTTCTGAACATTTACTCCAATTTTATCACATGACAATATGGTGGCTGTTGGCATCAAATTACAATATCAGTTCCACCTATATGTTGGCCTTGCATTATTATGACATGGGTTCTGTGACATTGGTTTTCCTCTGCCGCTGGTTGTGTAAATGGTGTGTGTGTGTGAATGGTGTGTGTTGTGCGTGTGTGTGTCACTCTCCTTTTCCTCCCTCCCTCCCTTGTGTGCTAGGCGGCTGTACTTACCGTGTCGTCATCGACGGCATTGGTGTTCCAGGTGGAGCATGTTGTTGAAGAGCATCGGGAAGACTTGAAGTTCCGGTTCCATGGCAGCGTTGAATTTCTCTGTGTCTCTGATGGTGAGTCTTTTGTCTTGTGTGCAGTGTTTCCACCAGGCTTTTTTTTTATGGCGTTGGTAACACCCCGTAAATCATGGCGGTTTGCTATGTCATAATATGGTGGGCGGTACCTTGGCTTCCGCCTGGCTGTTGATGGCTGCCGTCGTGGTCAGTGGTGTTAACACCCTGGTGGTTGGTGTGGTGCATTGGCTGTCTATGGGAGTTATCATCACCATGGTCATAATTTGGCGGTAATTACCGCCAGCCTGTTGGTGGTATTACCGCCACTTTAACAGTCACCGCCATTGTCATAATGACCACCTTAATCTGGTAACTGACCCTGACAATCTGAAGCTCCGAACAGTATGAAGCAGTTTGAAGGCAAGCCTCCAGGAAAGGCCAGATGCAACCTCCTACCACAAAGGCTTGGCCAACCTTGTGACATTCAGGCTCATTCTGTGGTCTAAATTTCCCCTGATGAGTTTGATGCTGCCTGCGAGAAGGCTGATGAAAAGGAGATTTCCTAACATTCTGAGGAACAGAACTCTGCTTAAAAGAAGAGGAATGCTTCATTTTATTTAAAGCTTAGGATGCTTATCCGCAAGCTCTGTCCCAAAGAGTAGAGTATCCTCCAAAGGCAAACATAATGCTGATCCCTTCTGGGCAGAATCTCTTTTCCAACCATTGAGGATCAAATTACATCATGTAGCAATAGATGCTCCCGCAGACAGGGCAGTAGCTTTGACAACATCAACAAATATGTTAGAAACATATTCAATTTGTCTCTCAATGCCTCCCAACAGAGTAGAACATTCAGCACCATTCTCTGCCGCATTGAAGAACTGCTTAGAATCTGAAATCAAGGACTGCATGACATATGCCCCATTAATACCAGTTCTGAGAGGCAGATTGGTCCCCAAATAAACTTTTTTCAGGGCTGAATCTATTTTCTTACAGCTTGGTCTCAAATCAACAACTCCTCCATAGGAGAAGTTCTCCCCACAAGACTTGCCACAAAGTAATCAATAGGAATGTTATCAGGCAGAACTTTCTGTATCTTTGTCAGTGGGTGCATTTTTCCCGTGAAGCGGGGCACAGTAATCTTATCACGGTCCTTCCTTTCCCTCTTTTTATTGAGGGCAACTCTTGCAAAATGCAAGAC
The DNA here is from genome assembly GCF_031143425.1 of Pleurodeles waltl. Classification (NCBI taxonomy): domain Eukaryota; kingdom Metazoa; phylum Chordata; class Amphibia; order Caudata; family Salamandridae; genus Pleurodeles; species Pleurodeles waltl. The sequence goes on along the minus strand of NC_090442.1, from coordinate 69,355,566 downwards.
TGTTTTTACTTACACCCCCTACATAAAGGCACTGCTCCTAGCACGTCTTTGGCACAGACGCTGAAAGCCAGATGCTCGGCTCAGTCAGCCGCTGCCTCTAGCGCGTCATTTACTGGTAGGTGGGATGAAGAGACTGAAATCTCTTTCGAAGCAGCATAATTTAGAGCCTGAAATAGAGGGGGAGGTCTTGTACATATCAAGGGCAGGCCTCCAGTGCTTCATTAAAAAGGCAGTTGATTCTTCTCTCGCTGAGCCCCAGTTAAAGAGACAGAGGAAAGACTGGAACAATGTTCAGGACTCTGATCACAGAGGAAAATATTTACAATGCAACCACCCTCGTGACCTCTTCATCCATATTAGAAAGGTCCTAAGTTCTCAAATGAAACTACAACAGGGGATAGGATTGTGTGCTCAGTACAGTGGTGCCCAGGTTGAGGGCCTGTCCCTGCAGGATGTCAGAAAGCAAATCTTGCTCAAAGAATGGAAGTGCACATACAAGCCATCTGTTACTCATTTCTTTCAAAAAGGTACTCTTTTGAGAACTTAGGTCTTCTCATCCACAGATACTAAAATGGAACACTACGCTGGCCTCAATGCTATCTACTTTTTCCTTGGTGTCGGAAGATTCAATCTAACCGGACGTAGTAGACAGAAAAGTGGAGACCTCACTAAAAAAGTGATTTGAGACATCAAATGTTGGTATCCGGGCCAGTACCTATTCAGCATATGCTGCCCAGGTTCTTCTTAAGGATTTTCAATCCCTCTATAATTGTCTGCAATAAAATATAGATCCCACTATCCATTTTAGCCAAGATGGAGCTGCCTGCTAAATTTTTGTCTGTGTCTTTTGATGGTTTATGGGCAGCTTGCTCCTCATCTGGAGCAGAAATTGCAGGAATGCAGTTTTTGTGGATGATGTTTTGGAAGCATGACCCCTCCCAGAGAGCTCTGATCCACAAACTGACGTTTACAGGACCAAAGGTATTTGCTGAGGAATTGGACATGATGGTCCAGAAGGCAGTGGAAGAGAATAAAATCATCAAGCCGTTTAAATTGCATTCTAGTAAGAAATTATTTCTACCAAAGCAACAGCTGCGGAAAGCACAGGACAAATGTCCCTTTCATGGCCGGGCCTGAGGTCGGGGTTGGGATCAAGAAATATAAACATGACCACTCAGGGCCAGTCACAAAGGAAGTGGCTATCCCATGGTTGGGACAAGGCTGAAGTCCTTTGTTCACCAGTGAGAGGAGTATGTTTGGACTCTGAGGGCCTGATTATGACTTTGGTGGAGGGAATTACTCTGTCCCAAATGTGACGGATATCCCGCCCGCCATATTATGAGTTCCATAGGATATAATGGACTCGTAATTCGGCGGGCGGGATATCCGTCACATTTGGGACAGAGTAATCCCCTCTGCCAAAGTCGTAATCTGGCCCTGATTTCTCAGCATTGTCAAACAAGGTTACTCCATCCTGTTGATGAACAATCCTTTCAATTACGGGTTTGTTCATACTTCCTTGCCAAAAGAAGGATTAAAAGCAAAGTCGATGTTGCTGGAGATCCAGGCTCTCTTGGAAAAAGAGCAATAATTCCTGTACCAGATGACCAGAGAAGAACACAGTTTTATTCTATTCTCTTTTCAGTGCCACAAGCAGATAGCAGTTACCAGTCTGTCTTTGATTTAAAGGCATTGAACAGATATGTCCTGGTGGAGTAAATCCACATGATGTCATTACAATCCATTCCATCAATATCAGAGGGCAATTTCCTAGCCATGCTGAACCTCCAGGATGCCTGTTTTCATGTCCTTATCCATCCTGACAGTCAGACTTTCCTGCAGTTTGCAGTAGGGGCCAACATCTGCAGTTCCAAGCTCTTCCCTTTGGACTCACAACCTCTCCCAGGGTTTTAAGAAAGGCACTTATGGCAGTTGTTGCATACCGTCAGCTGAATGGATTATCAATTTTTCCGTATCTTGATGACTGGCTGCTGTCTTTCTTTTCTTTCTAGGATCCAGTATGATGTTGAGAAGGTGATGGAAGTGTTGCAGAATTTGAGCTTCATAGTAAACTTTCAAAAGTCACAACTTCAACCTGTAAAAATCAAGACATTTATAGGAGTGCAGTTCAATACAGAAGCGGAGCAAGTTTTCCTGCTTCAGCGCAGAACTGTGACACCTCAGAAAGGTCTCTCTTTTCTACTCAATCAAGAGGCTCTCAGTGCCAGGGGATTATTGAGTGGTCGGGTACTAATGGTGGCATCAACTGTTGTGGTCTCTTGGGTTCATTTCCATCTCCAGTTCTCAGTGAACCACTTGCTCTCACATTGGTCTTGAAGTTCCCAGTCTCTGAACCATCATGTTCCAGTAGCCCCTTTCATTCACCAGGTGATGCAGTCATGGGTGGTAGAAAGCAACTTGTCAAAAGGGGTTCTCCTGCATCTTCCTCCCCTGAAACAACTGACCACTGATGCAAGTCTGTGGGACCTAGAGTTGCGGGGCCAGTGGTCACAAGGGGAGTAGTTACGCGCCCCTATTGGAGGGAACGAGCAGCCATGTGGAAAGCTCTGCAGGCTGTGGACCATTTGTTAGAGAGTTGCAAAGTGACAGCAAGGACAACCAGGTGACAAGAGCCTAAGTAAACAGAGAAGGGAGGGCAAGCAGCTCCAGTCTCAAGCTCCTTGCAACACAGATATTTAGGTGGAAAATCACCTTCTATCATTGACAACAACTTACCTCAATGGGCGACTGACTTCAGGGCCGATGGTCTCGGCCGGATCCTTGCGCTGTCTGTGATGTTCTGTCCGCCCGTCCAAGAGTTCAACCGGATATGTGCACCATTCGGGGAACCGTGGACAGATCTGTATTTTTTCTTAATTTTTAATCAATTTGTAACCAAATAAGTTGGGGCACCATCAGAAATGTAAGACATTCACTTCTCCACTTTACCTTTATCATTTTACCAAACATGCATGGAGGTAAAAAAAAACCTTATCCTTACTTTTACTTGCTTGGTTTGTATATTATGATTTGCACATTATCATTTATATTCTTGTTTAACTGTATTTATGTTTGCGTTGCTGCATTCTTCTCCGCTCTCACAAGGAAGCATGTGACCCTGGCCACTCCTATCAAAAGTCAGCTTATTTTTTAAAAAGTTTTTGATCTGCCAGTGCATGGTTCTCTGACCGGCTCTATGACCAAAATTGACCCTATCTACAAGCATCTTTTTCACTCGTCTTCTCTTTGGCTTCATGGGAGAGCAATGACGTAGAATCGGTGTTGGTGACGTGTGGGAGCGTCAGGCACGCAGGGGCTGCAGGGAGAAAGCAGTCCTGGCTGGAGCCTGTACAGGACGAGGGTCTGAACACTGATTCTGAAGCCAGGGTCTATTGTTAACATGTGACACTCCTTGGGAGTATGAAGCTGGAATGCAGCGTTTTTAATAAATTAATTCTGGTGCTGAAAAATAGGGTGGGCCAAGAGACTGCAGGAGAGGGGCTCCTGTGAGTATGACGCAATTCATTGAGTAATCAAAGGGCTCAGAGTAGATTTTATGTGCTTAGGCAGTGCCGAGCCATTTTAATGAACAACACTTTTTCACCAGTGCTTAATTTGAGCCATGGTTTACGGTGCGGGGCACCAGCACTTATTTGTCAGGGTATTTTCTGCCTCAAGCATTTACTGCGAGCAAAAGACACATATGAGGTGGAGGAAGACAAAGGGAGAAAGCAGAAAGCTGCAAGTGACCTGAAGGGGCAGGGAGTGGCTGTAAATGGATTAAAGAAGCTCACAATGGCTTCAGGATTACGCTGCCTCAGTATTCGGTGCTCGTCCATTTAAATGCAGCAGCGTTGTGTTTCAGAGGAGAGCTTTTCGGCACCGGTAATTTACAAATTAAGCACTCCTTTTCACAGCACAGCAGAATAGACAGGCAGAAAGTCCCAGTTAAAAGCTGCACCTTTCAACAGGAGGTATTAAGGAATTTTTAAACACAAATTTAGAATTTTGCAGGAAGCTGCGTCTAACTCTGGGACAGAAGACCTTCATTTTTCTCTGGATGAAGCAATACCCATCGTTTGTTAATATGTCCATAAATAACACCAACAGGTGGCAAGCCTGGCAGGCTAGAAAGGCAAGGACGGTGGCCCCATGCCAGGCTGGCGGAGACAGTCCCTTCCTCTCCCAGCAGTCAGCAGCGACCAGCATCAATCCAGCTCTGTCGGCTCAAAGCAAGGTCTAATGTGCTGTATCCATCACCTGTGCCAGTCCCTGCTCTGATGAGCCTGCCAAGTGTCCGATGGATGCCTGCGCCGCCCAGGAGTAACTCCGCACCGTGCCTGGCACCTCCATCCGTCTCTGCAGGCCTCAAACAAGCAAGCCAGGCGCTCCCGCCTGCAAAGGGGACATCCAGGACTCAATGCAATGTTTACAGGCGGTGCCTTCACGAACGAGCAGCCGATGGAACACTGTGGGGCATATTTACAATAAACTGGCGTAGGGTGGCGCTGCAAGTCTTTTTTGATGCGCTGCCCCACCGTACGCCAATTCGAAAGGAGAAGGATTGCACTGTATTTACGAGATATGGTGCATTTCTGTCCTTTCAGCCAGTGCCGGGGCACAATTTGGTGCCTTGTGCCAACGCAGGCACCCTTGCACCATAGTGCAGAATGCAGGACACATAGAAAGAGGAAAAAGTAAGGCAAAATAAATATATTTCTCCACGTTACGCCTCTCATGGGGAGGCGTATGGTTTTGACACATTCCTAGGTTTACACGTCATTGTAAATCTGGGAATGCATCAAAATCCATGGGTGTTGCGTGGGAAAACCCACTGCAATGCCCATGGAATGCCTCCCTGGTGTAAGACAATGCAGTGAGTTGCGCTGCCTTTCCTTACTGCATACCAGACAAGGCCATGAAAAGCCATGCGGAGTGGCTGTGTGTGGCCCTGTAGATATGGGTCTGTACTCTGCACCGCTGGAGCATCATAAAAAGTGATGTATGGGCGGCGCAAGTAACTGCAGCTGATGCCCGCCATGGACTCAAGGCAACTCATTTGTTGCCTGGTCTTGACCTACAGACTCCACATGGTCTCCATTTTTAGGTTGAGCATAGCAGCGCGCAAGCGCTGCTTTTCCAACGTGTTGGTATGTATCTGGGCTTTTAACCACGCCCACCGCACGCCTATCACTCGTTCATGGGCTTGCCTTTCAAAAATACGTTGTTTTCATTGGTAACTGCTCTATGTTTGTCCCTCATTAGGGCGGTTTTGTTACCGCATTGGCCATCAACCCTGTTACAGGGATAATTGCACTTTTGCCGATAACTTTGACTGCGAGCAAACTTCTTTTACCTTTTGTCTCTCTGCGTCCTCACGGCGGCGCTTTGAATCGGCTCGATTATGTGAACTGTTTTACTTTGTATTTTCAGTTTGTGTGGCAAGAAAAGTCCAGTTAGGAATTTACAACTCTAATAGCTCTACCTCGAGCAAACGCGAGACCCATTGCATCCCACATGCTTGTTACCATTCCACACACAGTGATGCCATTCACATCAGCCTTTCTAAAGATATTGCCTATCAATTTTGTCCTCTAAAGCTGGTGAGGTGCATTGCACCTCAATGCACCTACTGCAGCGATCTATCCCTCAACTACAGGTGACATCGCGTTCGGAAGCTTTTTTCTCTACCTAAGGATTATTAAGTTAATTCCATGGTTGCTGAATAATGAGTGGTTTTGTCCTAAATTGTGTTAAGGACCTAGACACACCGGATGATGCTTTGTACATGAAGTACAGCTATCATTCCTAAAGGGCAATTGTATAGCGCTTTAACTTCACCAATCATCCAGCGAGGTCAGTGTCACTACCTTGATTCTTTCATGTCTGTCAAGGCAATTTGCTCCCTGTATTTTTCTTAGGTGACAGAGTCAGTCATGCTCTGTTGCTCATTTGTCACTGCTAATTATGCTCTCTTCACACCACCGTTCATGCTCTTGCATTCCAGGGAACTGCCAATCATACTGTCTCACTCAATTACTGCTACATTCACTTGTAACAAGTTCACTGCATTGAACATGACTGAACCACAACTTGGTAACTGGGTAAACATTGCAATGAAAGATTCTATAATGCTTGGAAAGGATGAGAGAGAAACTTGAATTTAAAAAGAGGGTGAGGAGATTCTTTTTAGGTTTTTCATACATTGAGGGGTGTCTTTCTGAAATCAATTGATGAAGAATACTGGCAGAGATGTTGTTACCGCAGGAGATCAGCTATCCAAGATAGGTTTTGACTCAAGGTATGCTGGTGTTTGTACAAAATATCAGAAACGCAAATATCGTGAGACAGAATATTGTGTCAAAAATATCAAGGACAAGAATATTGTGAAGCTCATTTTTTATGAGTAAGTAAAAATGTACTACACGTACCTTGACTATATATATATATATATATATATATATATATATATATATATATCTATATCTTCAAGGTACATAGATCTGGAGATAAGAACAGTAAATTTATACTTACTATGTTGACACAATATTTTGTCCACGCGATATTTGTGTTTCCGATATTCCATCGCGGATCCGGTATGCTATAGGGAGTTTCAACCTTTAAGTTGTCTTTGGCTGCCTGAAAATATCAATCACTTAGACAAATATCTAGATTTGTTTGTATGCATGGCTTTGTAGGCGACACAATATAATCTGCACGGAATTCATTCTTTGTTGCAAGGGAATATAGAATATGGTCTAAAGGTTTCATTTAGGGCCCAAGTTAGACTTTGGTGCACAAAGTAAAGGTAATCTGGTGGGGAAGTACTTTATGACAAATTTAGAGTTCACTGGAGCCTCGTGATGAACTCCATGAGTTGTATGAACCACTGTCACAACGGTTGGTGCAAACCAGCCAAAGGTTTAACATGTGTCCGTCTTTTGGTGAATGAAGCTTGCACCAAACTTCTAAAATACTTTTTTTTACCAAAAACAAGCTCCCAAAGCGGGAGTTTGTTCTTGAAAATTCAGCAAAACTAATGGCCCCAACACCATGGGAGTTTTCTAGTGTGGTGTTCGGGGAGGGAAACAAATCATCATAGGACAGATAGTCAGGTGATGCACCTCCCGGCTAGCACACCCTTGGACTGTCGCTGGAATGTTTATGCAGCTAAAGTAAATTTTACTCCATCAGCATAAACGTGGCGGTCTGCCCCACTCAAAATAGGGCTGGTGGATCGAGAGTTTGGTAGACAGGGTACCTCAATGCTCAATTGAGCCCTTAATATATTTTTTTTTTGTGACAGTAAGAAGTTGAGCCTCAGAGTGAAATTTTGTCTTGAGCTGTTGAGTGGGAATTGTGGGTCACTTGCTAGGATAGAATTTCCATACTCAAGTCAACAAAAGTTTGCACAGCTTTTTTTGGTAGTCTAGGAAAATAAGGTGAATGATTTTTTGGAGTGAGTGGTGGTATACGTTTGCACATTGACTCTGTTGCTAATTAAGACAATGCTCTAAAGACACTTGTGCTAAGTTCATCTAAGGGAAGGAAAGGCTGGCAGTCCTTCCAGAGTGTCCGCGCTATCTAGTGTGAGGAAAGATGTGTGTGGAGAATGCACTATGCAAGAGTGTCCCTAAGACAAACTACATTTCCCAGTAGACTATGTGCTCCCCATAGTTTGGTGATCTTGGATATCTGGATATAACTTTCTTCATGCTCCATGGAGTCTTTGCTAGGCAATTGTGATACAATGTTGCTACATCCCTGATCTTGCTACACATACCTAGAATTTAGTTGAAAAGAAAGCTGCTTTCTTGGAGCTGTTTGAAGGACATTGGAATACAGAGAAGTATTCTAATTGGCTGCCAGCAGCAAGAGAAAAAACATTGCTGGCAGCCACTACATATGGGGGCAGAGTAGTGATACTCTGCCCCCCTAGACCACATGGGGCAGAGCATCACTACCCTGCCCCATCCCTGAGCCAATAATGGCACGGGGACCCCATCCCCAAAACTGGCTCACATCCTATGTCCCAGGAAGACCACCCCTGGGACATAGCAGTTTCCGTGCCCGCACTGGCATGGGCAGGGAAACCAGTGTTTACTCCCACTTGGCGTGAGCATTTTTGTATCTCTCACCAAGCGGGAGCAAACTCACAGTCTGCTCCCAACCGGCAGGAGCTTTAATAAAGCTCCTGCTGGCACAGAGCAAACTTTAGTCTGTTTCCCTGCCCGCACTGAAGAGAACAGGAAAACAGATCAAAATATCATTTCCACCTGGAGGGAGCAGTACTGGGAGCCAGCTGGGGCAGCGGGGCTCTCCCGGCTTCCCCAACTAGTATATGGTAGGTGTCCTGGGTGGGCACCCACCGGCAACAGTGTGCTCCCCGGGGAATGGGGTCCACGGGCCGGAAAAGACTTGGGGATGGGGGTCACACAACTCCCCTCCATTTCATTTCAGTAGTGGCCCTGGGAAATGGGGTTCGCAGGGCCTAAATAGGCTTGGGAAGGGGGGCCATGTGGACCCTCCCCTTTAATTTTAAAAAGTGCCCTGGGTGATGGGTTCTCCAAGGCCTAACAAGGCTCAGGGAGGGAGCTGCACCCCGTCCCTTTCAATTAAAAAAAGCCTTTGAGGGATAGGGCCCGAGGGTGTAAGAAGGTTCGGGGAGGCGGACCACATGCCCCCGTCCCCTTAAATTAAAATACATGACCCTTTGGGGATGGGGTGCTCAGGGACCATATATATATATATATATATGTATATAGCAAAACTTATACAAAACAAAGGTTTAAGATTTGGGGAACAGAGTTTAATATTCCTGTAATACTGGGGATCTACTCAATAAAAAAGAAACAAATGGAAAGAAATGATGCCTATGAAATACTTTTTTAAGACTGATAAAAAGGCTTAAGGGGGTCATTCTGACCTTGGCGGTCCATGACCGCCATGGCGGAGTGCGGCGGAAGCACCGCCAACAGGCTGGCGGTGCTTCCTTGGCGATTCTGACCGCGGCGGTAAAGCCGCAGTCGGAAAAGGGGAGCCGGCGGTTTCACGCCAGTTTCCCGCTGGCCCAGGGAACCCGCCATGGCGGGGCTGCTTGCAGCACCGCCATGGGGATTCCAACCCCCTTACCGCCAGCCTGTTTCTGGCGGTGTCCACCGCCGGAACCAGGATGGCGGGAATGGGTGCCGTGGGGCCCCTGGGGGCCCACAAATATTTTCACTGTCTGCTTAGCAGACAGTGAAAATCGCGACGGGTGCCACTGCACCCGTCGCACCCCTTCAACTCCGCCGGCTCCATTCCGAGCCGGCTTCATTGTTGAAGGGGCTTTCCCGCCGGGCCGGCCGGCGGTCTTCTGGCGGTCGCCCGCCGGCCCAGCGGGAAAGCCGGAATGACCGCCGCTGTCTTTTGACCGCGGTGCGGTCTTTCGGCGGGAACCGCTTGGCGGGCGGCGACCGCCGCGGTCAGAATGACCGCCTAAATGTCTTATTTAAAAACTGTGGGTAAACAATGTCTAGACAGGAGAGCCCTTATTAGAGGGCAGAGCAATTACTGAATGCTTTCTCCGCTTGTGCTGCCCAGAAATGAATTTCTACCCTCCAGCTTGAGTGTCCTCTAGCTAGAAGTCTGCAGGTCTCTCCCTCTGAGACAGGGAATATGGATTCGGTCAGTAGAGTCCATGCAGGCGTGTTTCAATGTTCTGTGCCAGAGTGGCACAATGTCCAGGCAGGATTAGGCAGCTGCCTTGGGGCGGAAACCAGACTGCAAGTAAAGTCGAACAATATGGCATTCTGCTAGTGGAGTGCTATCATAATATAATGTAATTTTGCCCAGGACTTCTTAAATACTTTATACAAGCAGGATTTGTGCACTTTGTTGACAGTTGTGCATAGACCTGAATGTCCCACACAAAGGGTTTGATTCACAAAAGCAACATACACTTTTGGTTAAGTTTACACTTTTGAGTAACTTTACACTTTTGAGTAGGCTTACTACTTTTTGGCATTCACAAACTGCACTATTGTATTAACTTACAATTTTGTATTATTTACACTTTTGTAGTAAGTCCAGCATTACACATGGCCAGCCACTGGACCGGCAATGCCCTCCTATAACAAATAAAGGAGGTATGCACTTGCTACAAAAGTGCAGTTTGTGAATACCAACAAGTAGTAAACTTACTCAAAAGAACAGGTTAGTGCAAAAGTGCAGTTTCTGAATCATACTTTGTAGTCAGTTTTTATAACTACTGAAGTACAAAGTCCAGCTTGTGAATACCAAAAATTAGTAAGCTTATTCAAAAGTATAAGTTTCCATGCAAATGCAGTTTGTCAATACCAACAAGTAGTCAATTTACTCATAAGAATATGTTACCTCAAAAGTGCAGATTGTGAATCACACTTTGTGGTAAGTGTTCTAGTACTACTGTAGAACAAAGTGCAGTTTGTGAATACCAACAAGTTTTAAACTTACTCAGTTACTACATAAATGCAGTTTGTAAACACCAACAAATGTATTACTCAAAAGAACAGGTTAGTGTATAAGTGTAGTTTGTGAATCATGCATTGTAGTATGTTTTATAACACTGTAGTATAAAGTGCAGCTTGAGAACACGAACAAGTAGTAAGCTTATTCCAATGTGTAAGTTTCTACACAAATGCAGTTTGTGAATATCAACAAATAGTTAATTTACTCAAATGAATAAGTTACTACAAGAGTGCAGTTTGAGACGCACACTTTGTAGTAAGTTCTTGTAGCAGCATTGTAGTACAAAGTGGTAAACTTACTCAAAAGTGTAAGTTACTACATAAATGCAGTTTGTAAATACCAACAAGCTTACTACTCAAAAGAACAGGTTTGTTGGAATCACACTTTGTAGTACGTTTTTAGAACGACTGTAGTACAAAGTACAACTTGCGAATACCAACAAGTAGTAAGCTTATTCAAAAGTGTAATTTGCTACGCAAATGCAGTTTGTATATACCAGCAAGTAGTCAATTTAGTCAAAAGAATATGTTTCTGAAAAAGTGCAGATTGTGAATCACACTTTGTAGTAAGTGGTCTAGTACTACTGTAGAACAAAGTGCAGTTTGTGAATACCAACAACTTCTAAACTGACTCAAAAAATGTAAGTTACTACACAAATGTAGTTTGTAAATACCAACAGGTTTACTACTCAAAAGAGGAGGTTCGTGCAAAAGTGCAGTTCGTGAATCTTGCTTTGTAGTAGGTTTTTGTAACTACTGTAGTACAAAGGGCAGCTTGTGAATACCAACAAGTAGTAAGCTTATTCAAACGTGTAGCTACACAAATGCAGTTTGTGAATACCAACCAGTCAATTTATTCAAAAGAATAAGTTACTGCAAAAAGTGCAGTTTGGGAAGCGCACTTTG